>NC_090838.1:64478750-65714375 GCF_028021215.1 Eschrichtius robustus | reverse complement strand
CACCTAAAAGTCCAGCTGCATCTGTGTTCGGGCGGACTTTACAAAGCTCGGACATCTACCTATCCAACGAAGAAAGCAGTGTGTCGCCTTTCTCTCCGCATTAAGAGATATGATCCGGAGGCCCAAGGTCCCTGAATGTTGTGCAGTCACCCATGAAGAGACATTCTGGATGCAGTGTTCTTCCACGGGAGGTGCTGAGGACGCAGAAGTCCTAGGAGTCCTGACAAGCTCACTAGCGTGAAGGCACTACATGGACTACGTTTTCATGGGAAATGCTGCATGTCTAATCTTGTGCATGCAATACATAGACCTTACTATGAGCCTCCCTGGCAGAGTCGTGTTCCCTTTAGTACTGGCGCCTTTCGCATGCCTCATGCAAGGAACTGCAAGCACCCTAGTGCTCACAGGAATGCGCCCATTTCCTAAGAGGGGCATTGCAGCACGTAAGACTGACAGCAGCACTGTATTTCCGGCATCTTTGAGGCTGCAGCTGTCCTTCTTTACAGCTGGGAAGTGCAACTATTAGCAAAGATTCCGAATCCGAAAGTTGAACCCTGCCCAAGTACTTTTAGTTTTCAGAAAGCAATAAGAGACTGAAGGACCACTCTGGCACCTTCCCGGATTAATTTTGAACCAGGGAGTTGTGCAATGTCTGAATGGTCTACGCGACTTAAGACTTTAGGGAGGTTATGGGTCCTTGCACCTTCGCTAAGTGTACTAGTGTTCAGGGGAAAGTATACGTTTTCAAAACTGCATGTAATATCTAGTCTGCGCGTGGCCTAGAGAAACGTCAGGTAAGTAAGTGTACCCAGAACGGACACCAAGAATAGAGTGTTTTCATTGCAGCTCACACTCTGCACTGAGAGCCACTGGCATTACACCTAACACCTGCTAGAGCTGTGTTCCGGAGGTCTCTTGAATGCTTTGGCCATGTAGCTATCTGGAGAAGAAAGCAGAAGTTTACCTTTCACTCTGCTTTCAAAGTGGTGATCCGGAGGCCTTAGAGAGCCTAATGCTGTGCAGTCGCCAAGAAGATTGATCCTGTACGAAGTGTTCTTCTATGGGACACGGAGAGGAGGCAGTGGCCTTAGGAAAAGCATACTAGAGTTCCTGCACTACCTGCCCAAAAGTAAATGGAAATCCTCTGCACCCCTCAATTCGTGGATGGAATATCTGAAAGAAACTTTGAACCTTGTGGAGACATCTCGCTTTCCCTTTGGCAATGAGGGCTCTGGCATACCTCCTGCAGTGCACAGGACACATTCTGTTTTTCTCGGTACTCTCTCTTTTCTCCACAAAGGCATTCCAGAATTGAAGACAACACAGGCGGCAACACTGTTCCACAGGAAACTTTGACGCTGCCAGTATCCTGCTCTCCAGTGGGGAAAACAGTGCTTCTCTCCCTAGGTCACCAATATCAAAGTTGCACACAGCATATTACGTGTAGTTTCTGACAAAGGCAAAGAGTCTCAAGCAGCACCGTGCTCTTCCCAGTTAAAACTTGGTACCAAGGCAATTATGCATGGAGCGAGTAGCGTGACGAACTTCCTGCCTTGGGATAGACCTCGCCGGGCGTACACCTTATAAAAGGCCAGTGGGTGTTTCAGGGGAAAACTTTGCCTTTGTCAGGCTGCTTCAGAAGTCAACTGTCTGCTTGGCATAGAGGGACAGCAAGTAAGGGTTCACATTCTCAACCCTACGGAGAGTGTTTCTTCATTGCAGCCCAGGTTCAGTGCTGGGAACCACTGGCCATACACCTAAAAGACCTGCTGTAGCTGTGTTCGGGCGGACGTTAGAAAGCTCGGACATCTAGCTATCCAACGAAGAAAGCAGAGTGTCGCCTTTCTCTCCGCATTAAGAGATATGATCCGGAGGCCCAAGGTCCCTGAATGTTGTGAAGTCGCCCATGAAGAGACATTCTGGATGCAGTGTTCTTCCACGGGAGGTGCTGAGGACGCAGAAGTCCTAGGAGTCCTGACAAGCTCACTAGCGTGAAGGCACTACATGGACTACGTTTTCATGGGAAATGCTGCATGTCTAATCTTGTGCATGCAATACATAGACCTTCCTATGAGCCTGCCTGGCAGAGTCGTGTTTCCTTTAGTATTGGTGCCTTTGGGATGCCTCATGCAAGGAACTGCAAGCACCCTAGTGCTCACAGGAAAGCGTCCTTTTCCTAACAGGGGCATTCCAGCTCGTTAGACTGACAGCACCACTGTATTTCCGGCATCATTGAGGCTGCAGCTGTCCTTCTTTACAGCTGGGAAGTGCAACTATTCGCATAGATTCGGAATCCGAAAGTTGAATGCTGCCCAAGTTCTTTTAGTTTTCAGAAAGCAAAAAGAGATTGAGGACCACTGTGGCACATTCCCGGATTAATTTTGAACCAGGGAGTTGTGCAATGTCTGAATGGTCTACGGGACTTAAAACTATAGTGAGGTTACGGGTCTTCGCAACTTCGGTAAGTGTACTACGGTTCAGGGGAAAGTATACATTTTCAAGACTGAATGTAATGTCTAGTCTGCGCGTGGCCTAGAGAAAGGTCAGGTAAGTAAGTGTACCCAGAACGGACACCAAGAATAGAGTGTTTTCATTGCAGCTCACACTCTGCACTGAGAGCCACTGGCATTACACCTAACACCGGCTCGAGCTGTGTTCCGGAGGTCTCTTGAAAGTTTTGGCCATCTAGCTATCTGGAGAAGAAAGCAGAATGTTACCTTTCACTCTGCTTTCAAAGTGGTGATCCGCAGGCCTTAGAGACCCTAATTCTGTGCAGTCGCCAAGAAGATTGATCTTGTACGAAGTGTTGTTTTATGGGACACAGTGAGGACGAAGTGGCCTTAGAAAAAGCATACTAGAGTTTCTGCACTACCTGCCCAAAAGTAAATGGAAATCCTCTGCCCTCCTCAATTCGTGAATGGAATATCTGAAGGATACTTTGAACCTTCTGGAGAGATCTCGCTTTCCTTTTGGCAATGAGGGCTCTGGCATGCCTCCTGCAGTGCACAGGACAATTTCTGTTTCTCTAGGTACTCTCTCTTTTCTCCACAAAGGCATTCCAGAAGTGAAGACAACACAGGCAGCAACACTGTTCCGCAGGAAACTTTGACGCTTCCAGTATCCTGCTCTCCAGTGGGGAAAACAGTGCTTCTCTCACTAGGTCACCAATATCAAAGTTGCACACTGCATATTACGTGTAGTTACTGAAAGGCAAAGTGTCTCAAGCAACACCGTGCCCTTCCCAGTTAATACTTGGTACCAAGGCAACTCTCCATGGAGCGAGTAGCATGACGAACTACCTGCCTTGGGATAGACCTCGCCGTCCGTACACCTTATCAAAGGCCAGTGGGTGTTTCAGGGGAAAACTGTGCCTTTGTCAGGCTGCTTCGGAAGTCAACGGTCTGCTTGGCATAGAAAGACAGCAAGTAAGGGGTTCACATTCTAAAACCTACAGAGAGTGTTTCTTCATTGCAGCCCAGGTTCAGTGCTGGGAACCACTGGCGGTACACCTAAAAGACCTGCTGGAGCTGTGTTCAGGCGGCCTTTAGAAAGCTCGGACATCTAACTATCCAACGAAGAAAGCAGTGTGTCGCCTTTCTCACCGCATTAAGAGATATGATCCGGAGGCCCAAGGTCCCTGAATGTTGTGAAGTCGCCCACGAAGAGACATTCTGGATGCAGTGTTCTTCCATGGGGGGTGCTGAGGACGCAGGAGTCCTAAGAGTCCTGACAACCTCACTAGCGTGAATGCACTACATGGACTACGTTTTCATGGGAAATGCTGCATGTCTAATCTTGTGCAGGCAATAGATGGACCTTCCTATGAGCCTGCCTGGCAGAGTCGTGTTCCCTTTAGTATTGGCGCCTTTGGGATGCCTCATGCAAGGAACTGCAAGCACCCTAGTGCTAACAGGAAAGCGCCCTTTTCCTAAGAGGGGCATTCCAACACGTAAGACTGACAGCAGCCCTGTATTTCCGGCATCTTTGAGGCTGCAGCTGTCCTTCTTTACAGCTGGGAAGTGCAACTATTTGCAAAGATTCGGAATCCGAAAGTTGAATTCTGCCCAAGTTCTTTTAGATTTCAGAAAGCAAAAAGAGAATGAAAGACCACTCTGGCACCTTCCCGGATTAATTTTGAACCAGGGAGTTGTGCAATGTCTGAATGGTCTACGGGACTTAAGACTATAGGTAGGTTACGGGTCTTCGCAACTTCGGTAAGTGTACTACGGTTCAGGGGAAAGTATACATTTTCAAGACTGCATGTAATGTCTAGTCTGCGCGTGGCCTAGAGAAAGGTCAGGTAAGTAAGTGTACCCAGAACGGACACCAAGAAGAGAGTGTTTTCATTGCAGCTCACACTCTGCACTGAGAGCCACTGGCATTACACCTAACACCGGCTAGAGCTGTGTTCCAGAGGTCTCTTGAATGCTTTGGCCATCTAGCTATCTGGAGAAGAAAGCAGAAGTTACCTTTCACTCTGCATTCAAAGTGGTGATCCGTAGGCCTTAGAGAGCCTAATGCCGTGCAGTCGCCAAGAAGATTGATCCTAAGAAGCGTTCTTCTATGGGACACGGAGAGGAGGCAGTGGCCTTAGGAAAAGCATACTAGAGTTCCTGCACTACCTGCCCAAAAGTAAATGGAAATCCTCTGCACTCCTCAATTCGTGGATGGAATATCTGAAGGATACTTTGAAACTTGTGGATAGATCTCGCTTTCCCTTTGGCAATGAAGGCTCTCGCATGCCTCCTGCAGTGCACAGGACACATTCTGTTTCTCTAGGAACTCTCTCTTTTCTCCAGAAAAGGCATTCCAGAAGTGAAGACAACACAGGCAGCAACACTGTTCCGCAGGAAACTTTGACGCTTCCAGTATCCTGCTCTCCAGTGGGGAAAACAGTGCTTGTCTCATTAGGTCACCAATATCAAAGTTGCACACTGCATATTACGTGTAGTTTCTGACAAAGGCAAAGTGTCTCAAGCAGCCCCGTGCCCTTCCCAGTTAAAACTTGGTACCAAGGCAATTCTGCATGGAGCGAGTAGCGTGACGAACTTCCTGCCTTGGGATAGACCTCGCCGTCTGTACACCTTATCAAAGGCTAGTGGGTGTTTCAGGGAAAAACTGTGCCTTTTTTAGGCTGCTTCGGAAGCCAGCTGTCTGCTTGGCATAGAAAGACAGCAAGTAAGTGTTCACATTCTCAACCCTACGGAGAGTGTTTCTTCATTGCAGCCCAGGTTCAGTGCTGGGAACCACAGGCCGTACACCTAAAAGTCCAGCTGCATCTGTGTTCGGGCGGACTTTACAAAGCTCGGACATCTACCTATCCAACGAAGAAAGCAGTGTGTCGCCTTTCTCTCCGCATTAAGAGATATGATCTGGAGGCCCAAGGTCCCTGAATGTTGTGCAGTCACCCATGAAGAGACATTCTGGATGCAGTGTTCTTCCACGGGAGGTGCTGAGGACGCAGAAGTCCTAGGAGTCCTGACAAGCTCACTAGCGTGAAGGCACTACATGGACTACGTTTTCATGGGAAATGCTGCATGTCTAATCTTGTGCATGCAATACATAGACCTTACTATGAGCCTCCCTGGCAGAGTCGTGTTCCCTTTAGTACTGGCGCCTTTCGCATGCCTCATGCAAGGAACTGCAAGCACCCTAGTGCTCACAGGAATGCGCCCATTTCCTAAGAGGGGCATTGCAGCACGTAAGACTGACAGCAGCACTGTATTTCCGGCATCTTTGAGGCTGCAGCTGTCCTTCTTTACAGCTGGGAAGTGCAACTATTAGCAAAGATTCCGAATCCGAAAGTTGAACCCTGCCCAAGTACTTTTAGTTTTCAGAAAGCAATAAGAGACTGAAGGACCACTCTGGCACCTTCCCGGATTAATTTTGAACCAGGGAGTTGTGCAATGTCTGAATGGTCTACGCGACTTAAGACTTTAGGGAGGTTATGGGTCCTTGCACCTTCGCTAAGTGTACTAGTGTTCAGGGGAAAGTATACGTTTTCAAAACTGCATGTAATATCTAGTCTGCGCGTGGCCTAGAGAAACGTCAGGTAAGTAAGTGTACCCAGAACGGACACCAAGAATAGAGTGTTTTCATTGCAGCTCACACTCTGCACTGAGAGCCACTGGCATTACACCTAACACCTGCTAGAGCTGTGTTCCGGAGGTCTCTTGAATGCTTTGGCCATCTAGCTATCTGGAGAAGAAAGCAGAAGGTTACCTTTCACTCTGCTTTCAAAGTGGTGATCCGGAGGCCTTAGAGAGCCTAATGCTGTGCAGTCGCCAAGAAGATTGATCCTGTACGAAGTGTTCTTCTATGGGACACGGAGAGGAGGCAGTGGCCTTAGGAAAAGCATACTAGAGTTCCTGCACTACCTGCCCAAAAGTAAATGGAAATCCTCTGCACCCCTCAATTCGTGGATGGAATATCTGAAAGATACTTTGAACCTTGTGGAGACATCTCGCTTTCCCTTTGGCAATGAGGGCTCTGGCATACCTCCTGCAGTGCACAGGACACATTCTGTTTTTCTCGGTACTCTCTCTTTTCTCCACAAAGGCATTCCAGAATTGAAGACAACACAGGCGGCAACACTGTTCCACAGGAAACTTTGACGCTGCCAGTATCCTGCTCTCCAGTGGGGAAAACAGTGCTTCTCTCCCTAGGTCACCAATATCAAAGTTGCACACAGCATATTACGTGTAGTTTCTGACAAAGGCAAAGAGTCTCAAGCAGCACCGTGCTCTTCCCAGTTAAAACTTGGTACCAAGGCAATTATGCATGGAGCGAGTAGCGTGACGAACTTCCTGCCTTGGGATAGACCTCGCCGGGCGTACACCTTATAAAAGGCCAGTGGGTGTTTCAGGGGAAAACTTTGCCTTTGTCAGGCTGCTTCAGAAGTCAACTGTCTGCTTGGCATAGAGGGACAGCAAGTAAGGGTTCACATTCTCAACCCTACGGAGAGTGTTTCTTCATTGCAGCCCAGGTTCAGTGCTGGGAACCACTGGCCATACACCTAAAAGACCTGCTGTAGCTGTGTTCGGGCGGACGTTAGAAAGCTCGGACATCTAGCTATCCAATGAAGAAAGCAGAGTGTCGCCTTTCTCTCCGCATTAAGAGATATGATCCGGAGGCCCAAGGTCCCTGAATGTTGTGAAGTCGCCCATGAAGAGACATTCTGGATGCAGTGTTCTTCCACGGGAGGTGCTGAGGACGCAGAAGTCCTAGGAGTCCTGACAAGCTCACTAGCGTGAAGGCACTACATGGACTACGTTTTCATGGGAAATGCTGCATGTCTAATCTTGTGCATGCAATACATAGACCTTCCTATGAGCCTGCCTGGCAGAGTCGTGTTTCCTTTAGTATTGGCGCCTTTGGGATGCCTCATGCAAGGAACTGCAAGCACCCTAGTGCTCACAGGAAAGCGTCCTTTTCCTAACAGGGGCATTCCAGCTCGTTAGACTGACAGCACCACTGTATTTCCGGCATCATTGAGGCTGCAGCTGTCCTTCTTTACAGCTGGGAAGTGCAACTATTCGCATAGATTCGGAATCCGAAAGTTGAATTCTGCCCAAGTTCTTTTAGTTTTCAGAAAGCAAAAAGAGATTGAGGACCACTGTGGCACATTCCCGGATTAATTTTGAACCAGTGAGTTGTGCAATGTCTGAATGGTCTACGGGACTTAAAACTATAGTGAGGTTACGGGTCTTCGCAACTTCGGTAAGTGTACTACGGTTCAGGGGAAAGTATACATTTTCAAGACTGAATGTAATGTCTAGTCTGCGCGTGGCCTAGAGAAAGGTCAGGTAAGTAAGTGTACCCAGAACGGACACCAAGAATAGTGTTTTCATTGCAGCTCACACTCTGCACTGAGAGCCACTGGCATTACACCTAACACCGGCTCGAGCTGTGTTCCGGAGGTCTCTTGAAAGTTTTGGCCATCTAGCTATCTGGAGAAGAAAGCAGAAGGTTACCTTTCACTCTGCTTTCAAAGTGGTGATCCGCAGGCCTTAGAGACCCTAATTCTGTGCAGTCGCCAAGAAGATTGATCTTGTACGAAGTGTTGTTTTATGGGACACAGTGAGGACGAAGTGGCCTTAGAAAAAGCATACTAGAGTTTCTGCACTACCTGCCCAAAAGTAAATGGAAATCCTCTGCCCTCCTCAATTCGTGAATGGAATATCTGAAGGATACTTTGAACCTTCTGGAGAGATCTCGCTTTCCTTTTGGCAATGAGGGCTCTGGCATGCCTCCTGCAGTGCACAGGACAATTTCTGTTTCTCTAGGTACTCTCTCTTTTCTCCACAAAGGCATTCCAGAAGTGAAGACAACACAGGCAGCAACACTGTTCCGCAGGAAACTTTGACGCTTCCAGTATCCTGCTCTCCAGTGGGGAAAACAGTGCTTCTCTCACTAGGTCACCAATATCAAAGTTGCACACTGCATATTACGTGTAGTTTCTGAAAGGCAAAGTGTCTCAAGCAACACCGTGCCCTTCCCAGTTAATACTTGGTACCAAGGCAACTCTCCATGGAGCGAGTAGCATGACGAACTACCTGCCTTGGGATAGACCTCGCCGTCCGTACACCTTATCAAAGGCCAGTGGGTGTTTCAGGGGAAAACTGTGCCTTTGTCAGGCTGCTTCGGAAGTCAACTGTCTGCTTGGCATAGAAAGACAGCAAGTAAGGGGTTCACATTCTAAAACCTACAGAGAGTGTTTCTTCATTGCAGCCCAGGTTCAGTGCTGGGAACCACTGGCGGTACACCTAAAAGACCTGCTGGAGCTGTGTTCAGGGGGCCTTTAGAAAGCTCGGACATCTAACTATCCAACGAAGAAAGCAGTGTGTCGCCTTTCTCACCGCATTAAGAGATATGATCCGGAGGCCCAAGGTCCCTGAATGTTGTGAAGTCGCCCACGAAGAGACATTCGGGATGCAGTGTTCTTCCATGGGAGGTGCTGAGGACGCAGGAGTCCTAAGAGTCCTGACAACATCACAAGCGTGAAGGCACTACATGGACTACGTTTTCATGGGAAATGCTGCATGTCTAATCTTGTGCATGCAATACATGGACCTTCCTATGAGCCTGCCTGGCAGAGTCGTGTTCCCTTTATTATTGGCGCCTTTGGGATGCCTCATGCAAGGAACTGGAAGCACCCTAGTGCTAACAGGAAAGCGCCCTTTTCCTAACAGGGGCATTCCAACACGTATGACTGACAGCAGCCCTGTATTTCCGGCATCTCTGAGGCTGCAGCTGTCCTTCTTTACAGCTGGGAAGTGCAACTATTCGCAAAGATTCAGAATCCGGAAGTTGAATTCTGCCCAAGTTCTTTTAGTTTTCAGAAAGCAAAAAGAGACTGAAGAACCACTCTGGCACCTTCCCGGATTAATTTTGAACCAGGGAGTTGTGCAATGTCTGAATGGTCTACGGGACTTAAGACTATAGGTAGGTTACGGGTCTTCGCAACCTCGGTAAGTGTACTACGGTTCAGGGGAAAGTATACATTTTCAAGACTGCATGTAATGTCCAGTCTGCGCGTGGCCTAGAGAAAGGACAGGTAAGTAAGTGTACCCAGAACGGACACCAAGAATAGAGTGTTTTCATTGCAGCTCACACTCTGCACTGAGAGCCACTGGCATTACACCTAACACCGGCTAGAGCTGTGTTCCGGAGGTCTCTTGAATGCTTTGGCCATCTAGCTATCTGGAGAAGAAAGCAGAAGGTTACATTTCACTCTGCTTTCAAAGTGGTGATCCGGAGGCCTTAGTGAGCCTAATGCTGTGCCGTCGCCAAGAAGATTGATCCTATACGAAGTGTTCTTCTATGGGACACAGTAAGGACGCAGTGGCCTTAGGAAAAGCATACTAGAGTTCCTGCACTACCTTCCCAAATGTAAATGGAAATCCTATGCACTCCTCAATTCGTGGGTGGAATATCTGAAGGATACTTTGAACCTTGTGGAGAGATCTCGCTTTCCTTTTGGCAATGAGGGCTCTGGCATGCCTCCTGCAGTGAACAGGAAACATTCTGTTTCTCTAGGTACTCTCTCTTTTCTCCACAAAGGCATTCCAGAAGTGAGGACAACACAGGCAGCAACACTGTTCCGCAGGAAACTTTGACGCTTCCAGTACCCTGCTCTCCAGTGGGGAAAACAGTGCTTCTCTCACTAGGTTACCAATATCAAAATTGCACACAGCATATTACGTGTAGTTTCTGACAAAGGCAAAGAGTCTCAAGCAGCACCGAGCCCTTCCCAGTTAAAACTTCGTACCAAGGCAATTCTGCATGGAGTGAGTAGCGTGACGAACTTCTTGCCTTGGGATAGACCTTGCCGTCCGTACACCTTATCAAAGGCTAGTGGGTGTTTCAGTGAAAAACTGTGCCTTTGTCCGGCTGCTTCGGTAGTCAGCTGTCTGCTTGGCATAGAGAGACAGCAAGTAAGTGTTCACATTCTCAACCATACGGAGAGTGTTTCTTAATTGCAGCCCAGGTTCAGTGCTGGGAACCACTGGCCGTACACCTAAAAGACCAGCTGCATCTGTGTTCGGGCGGACTTTACAAAGCTCGGACATCTAGCTATCCAACGAAGAAAGCAGTTTGTCGCCTTTCTCACCGCATTAAGAGATATGATCCGGAGGCCCAAGGTCCCTGAATGTTGTGAAGTCGCCCATGAAGAGACATTCTGGATGCAGTGTTTTTCCACGGGAGGTGCTGAGGACGCAGAAGTCCTAGGAGTCCTGACAAGCTCACTAGCGTGAAGGCACTACATGGACTACGTTTTCATGGGAAATGATGCATGTCTAATCTTGTGCATGCAGTACATAGACCTTCCTATGAGCCTCCCTGGCAGAGTCGTGTTCCCTTTAGTATTGGCGCCTTTGGGATGCCTCATGCAAGGAACTGTAAGCACCCTAGTGCTCACAGGAAAGCGCCCTTTTCCTAACAGGGGCATTCCAGCACGTTAGACTGACAGCAGCACTGTATTTCCGGCATCTTTGAGGCTGCAGCTGTCCTTCTTTACAGCTGGGAAGTGCAACTATTCGCAAAGATTCGGAATCCGAAAGTTGAATTCTGCCCAAATTCTTTTAGTTTTCAGAAAGCAAAAAGAGAATGAAAGACCACTCTGGCACCTTCCCGAATTAATTTTGAACCAGGGAGTTGTGCAATGTCTGAATGGTCTACGCGACTTAAGACTTTAGGGAGGTTACGGGTCCTCGCACCTTCGCTAAGTGTACTGGAGTTCAGGGGAAAGTATACATTTTCAAGACTGCATGTAATGTCTAGTCTGCGCGTGGCCTAGCGAAAAGTCAGGTAAGTAAGTTTACCCAGAACGGACACCAAGAATAGAGTGTTTTCATTGCAGCTCACACTCTGCACTGAGAGCCACTGTCATTACACCTAACACCGGCTAGAGCTGTGTTCCAGAGGTCTCTTGAATGCTTTGGCCATCTAGCTATCTGGAGAAGAAAGCAGAAGGTTACCTTTCACTCTGCTTTCAAAGTGGTGATCCGGAGGCCTTGGAGAGCCTAATGCTGTGCAGTCGCCAAGAAGATTGATCCTGTAAGAAGTGTTCTTCTATGGGACATGGTGCGGAGGCAGTAGCCTTAGGAAAAGCATACTAGAGTTCCTGCACTCCCTGCCCAAAAGTAAATGGAAATCCTCTGCACTCCTCAATTCGTGGATGGAATATCTGAAAGATACTTTGAACCTTGTGGAGAGATCTCGCTTTCCCTTTGGCAATGAGGGCTCTGGCATGCCTCCTGCAGTGCACAGGACACATTCTGCTTCTCTAGGAACTCTCTCTTTTCTCCACAAAGGCATTCCAGAAGTGAAGAAAACACAGGCAGCAACATTGTTCCGCAGGAAACTTTGACGCATCCAGTATCCTGCTCTACAGTGGGGAAAACAGTGCTTCTCTCACTAGGTCACCAATATCAAAGTTGCACACTGCATATTACGTGTAGTTTCTGACAAAGACAAAGTGTCTCAAGCAGCACTGTGCCCTTCCCAGTTAAAACTTGGTACCAAGGCAATTCTGCATGGAGCGAGTAGCGTGACGAACTTCCTGCCTTGCGATAGACCTCGCCGTCCGTACACCTTATCAAAGGCTAGTGGGTGTTTCAGGGAAAAACTGTGCCTTTGTCAGGCTGCTTCGGAAGCCAGCTGTCTGCTTAGCATAGAGAGACAGGAAGTAAGGGTTCACATTCTCAACCCTACTTAGAGTGTTTCTTCATTGCAGCCCAGTTTCATTGCTGGGAACGACTGGCCGTACACCTAAAAGTCCAGCTGCATCTGTGTTCGGGCGGACTTTAGAAAGTTCTGACATCTAGCTATCCAACGAAAAAGCAGTGTGTCGCCTTTCTCTCGGCATTAAGACATATAATCTGGAGGCCCAAGGTCCCTGAATGTTGTGAAGTCGCCCACGAAGAGACATTCTGGATGCAGTGTTCTTCCATGGGGGGTGCTGAGGACGCAGGAGTCCTAAGAGTCCTGACAACCTCACTAGCGTGAATGCACTACATGGACTACGTTTTCATGGGAAATGCTGCATGTCTAATCTTGTGCAGGCAATAGATGGACCTTCCTATGAGCCTGCCTGGCAGAGTCGTGTTCCCTTTAGTATTGGCGCCTTTGGGATGCCTCATGCAAGGAACTGCAAGCACCCTAGTGCTAACAGGAAAGCGCCCTTTTCCTAAGAGGGGCATTCCAACACGTAAGACTGACAGCAGCCCTGTATTTCCGGCATCTTTGAGGCTGCAGCTGTCCTTCTTTACAGCTGGGAAGTGCAACTATTTGCAAAGATTCGGAATCCGAAAGTTGAATTCTGCCCAAGTTCTTTTAGTTTTCAGAAAGCAAAAAGAGAATGAAAGACCACTCTGGCACCTTCCCGGATTAATTTTGAACCAGGGAGTTGTGCAATGTCTGAATGGTCTACGGGACTTAAGACTATAGGTAGGTTACGGGTCTTCGCAACTTCGGTAAGTGTACTACGGTTCAGGGGAAAGTATACATTTTCAAGACTGCATGTAATGTCTAGTCTGCGCGTGGCCTAGAGAAAGGTCAGGTAAGTAAGTGTACCCAGAACGGACACCAAGAAGAGAGTGTTTTCATTGCAGCTCACACTCTGCACTGAGAGCCACTGGCATTACACCTAACACCGGCTAGAGCTGTGTTCCAGAGGTCTCTTGAATGCTTTGGCCATCTAGCTATCTGGAGAAGAAAGCAGAAGTTACCTTTCACTCTGCATTCAAAGTGGTGATCCGTAGGCCTTAGAGAGCCTAATGCCGTGCAGTCGCCAAGAAGATTGATCCTAAGAAGCGTTCTTCTATGGGACACGGAGAGGAGGCAGTGGCCTTAGGAAAAGCATACTAGAGTTCCTGCACTACCTGCCCAAAAGTAAATGGAAATCCTCTGCACTCCTCAATTCGTGGATGGAATATCTGAAGGATACTTTGAAACTTGTGGATAGATCTCGCTTTCCCTTTGGCAATGAAGGCTCTCGCATGCCTCCTGCAGTGCACAGGACACATTCTGTTTCTCTAGGAACTCTCTCTTTTCTCCAAAAAAGGCATTCCAGAAGTGAAGACAACACAGGCAGCAACACTGTTCCGCAGGAAACTTTGACGCTTCCAGTATCCTGCTCTCCAGTGGGGAAAACAGTGCTTGTCTCATTAGGTCACCAATATCAAAGTTGCACACTGCATATTACGTGTAGTTTCTGACAAAGGCAAAGTGTCTCAAGCAGCCCCGTGCCCTTCCCAGTTAAAACTTGGTACCAAGGCAATTCTGCATGGAGCGAGTAGCGTGACGAACTTCCTGCCTTGGGATAGACCTCGCCGTCTGTACACCTTATCAAAGGCTAGTGGGTGTTTCAGGGAAAAACTGTGCCTTTTTTAGGCTGCTTCGGAAGCCAGCTGTCTGCTTGGCATAGAAAGACAGCAAGTAAGTGTTCACATTCTCAACCCTACGGAGAGTGTTTCTTCATTGCAGCCCAGGTTCAGTGCTGGGAACCACAGGCCGTACACCTAAAAGTCCAGCTGCATCTGTGTTCGGGCGGACTTTACAAAGCTCGGACATCTACCTATCCAACGAAGAAAGCAGTGTGTCGCCTTTCTCTCCGCATTAAGAGATATGATCCGGAGGCCCAAGGTCCCTGAATGTTGTGCAGTCACCCATGAAGAGACATTCTGGATGCAGTGTTCTTCCACGGGAGGTGCTGAGGACGCAGAAGTCCTAGGAGTCCTGACAAGCTCACTAGCGTGAAGGCACTACATGGACTACGTTTTCATGGGAAATGCTGCATGTCTAATCTTGTGCATGCAATACATAGACCTTACTATGAGCCTCCCTGGCAGAGTCGTGTTCCCTTTAGTACTGGCGCCTTTCGCATGCCTCATGCAAGGAACTGCAAGCACCCTATTGCTCACAGGAATGCGCCCATTTCCTAAGAGGGGCATTGCAGCACGTAAGACTGACAGCAGCACTGTATTTCCGGCATCTTTGAGGCTGCAGCTGTCCTTCTTTACAGCTGGGAAGTGCAACTATTAGCAAAGATTCCGAATCCGAAAGTTGAACCCTGCCCAAGTACTTTTAGTTTTCAGAAAGCAATAAGAGACTGAAGGACCACTCTGGCACCTTCCCGGATTAATTTTGAACCAGGGAGTTGTGCAATGTCTGAATGGTCTACGCGACTTAAGACTTTAGGGAGGTTATGGGTCCTTGCACCTTCGCTAAGTGTACTAGTGTTCAGGGGAAAGTATACGTTTTCAAAACTGCATGTAATATCTAGTCTGCGCGTGGCCTAGAGAAACGTCAGGTAAGTAAGTGTACCCAGAACGGACACCAAGAATAGAGTGTTTTCATTGCAGCTCACACTCTGCACTGAGAGCCACTGGCATTACACCTAACACCTGCTAGAGCTGTGTTCCGGAGGTCTCTTGAATGCTTTGGCCATCTAGCTATCTGGAGAAGAAAGCAGAAGGTTACCTTTCACTCTGCTTTCAAAGTGGTGATCCGGAGGCCTTAGAGAGCCTAATGCTGTGCAGTCGCCAAGAAGATTGATCCTGTACGAAGTGTTCTTCTATGGGACACGGAGAGGAGGCAGTGGCCTTAGGAAAAGCATACTAGAGTTCCTGCACTACCTGCCCAAAAGTAAATGGAAATCCTCTGCACCCCTCAATTCGTGGATGGAATATCTGAAAGATACTTTGAACCTTGTGGAGACATCTCGCTTTCCCTTTGGCAATGAGGGCTCTGGCATACCTCCTGCAGTGCACAGGACACATTCTGTTTTTCTCGGTACTCTCTCTTTTCTCCACAAAGGCATTCCAGAATTGAAGACAACACAGGCGGCAACACTGTTCCACAGGAAACTTTGACGCTGCCAGTATCCTGCTCTCCAGTGGGGAAAACAGTGCTTCTCTCCCTAGGTCACCAATATCAAAGTTGCACACAGCATATTACGTGTAGTTTCTGACAAAGGCAAAGAGTCTCAAGCAGCACCGTGCTCTTCCCAGTTAAAACTTGGTACCAAGGCAATTATGCATGGAGCGAGTAGCGTGACGAACTTCCTGCCTTGGGATAGACCTCGCCGGGCGTACACCTTATAAAAGGCCAGTGGGTGTTTCAGGGGAAAACTTTGCCTTTGTCAGGCTGCTTCAGAAGTCAACTGTCTGCTTGGCATAGAGGGACAGCAAGTAAGGGTTCACATTCTCAACCCTACGGAGAGTGTTTCTTCATTGCAGCCCAGGTTCAGTGCTGGGAACCACTGGCCATACACCTAAAAGACCTGCTGTAGCTGTGTTCGGGCGGACGTTAGAAAGCTCGGACATCTAGCTATCCAATGAAGAAAGCAGAGTGTCGCCTTTCTCTCCGCATTAAGAGATATGATCCGGAGGCCCAAGGTCCCTGAATGTTGTGAAGTCGCCCAGGAAGAGACATTCTGGATGCAGTGTTCTTCCACGGGAGGTGCTGAGGACGCAGAAGTCCTAGGAGTCCTGACAAGCTCACTAGCGTGAAGGCACTACATGGACTACGTTTTCATGGGAAATGCTGCATGTCTAATCTTGTGCATGCAATACATAGACCTTCCTATGAGCCTGCCTGGCAGAGTCGTGTTTCCTTTAGTATTGGCGCCTTTGGGATGCCTCATGCAAGGAACTGCAAGCACCCTAGTGCTCACAGGAAAGCGTCCTTTTCCTAACAGGGGCATTCCAGCTCGTTAGACTGACAGCACCACTGTATTTCCGGCATCATTGAGGCTGCAGCTGTCCTTCTTTACAGCTGGGAAGTGCAACTATTCGCATAGATTCGGAATCCGAAAGTTGAATTCTGCCCAAGTTCTTTTAGTTTTCAGAAAGCAAAAAGAGATTGAGGACCACTGTGGCACATTCCCGGATTAATTTTGAACCAGGGAGTTGTGCAATGTCTGAATGGTCTACGGGACTTAAAACTATAGTGAGGTTACGGGTCTTCGCAACTTCGGTAAGTGTACTACGGTTCAGGGGAAAGTATACATTTTCAAGACTGAATGTAATGTCTAGTCTGCGCGTGGCCTAGAGAAAGGTCAGGTAAGTAAGTGTACCCAGAACGGACACCAAGAATAGAGTGTTTTCATTGCAGCTCACACTCTGCACTGAGAGCCACTGGCATTACACCTAACACCGGCTAGAGCTGTGTTCCGGAGGTCTCTTGAATGCTTTGGCCATCTAGCTATCTGGAGAAGAAAGCAGAAGGTTACATTTCACTCTGCTTTCAAAGTGGTGATCCGGAGGCCTTAGTGAGCCTAATGCTGTGCCGTCGCCAAGAAGATTGATCCTATACGAAGTGTTCTTCTATGGGACACAGTAAGGACGCAGTGGCCTTAGGAAAAGCATACTAGAGTTCCTGCACTACCTTCCCAAATGTAAATGGAAATCCTATGCACTCCTCAATTCGTGGGTGGAATATCTGAAGGATACTTTGAACCTTGTGGAGAGATCTCGCTTTCCTTTTGGCAATGAGGGCTCTGGCATGCCTCCTGCAGTGAACAGGAAACATTCTGTTTCTCTAGGTACTCTCTCTTTTCTCCACAAAGGCATTCCAGAAGTGAGGACAACACAGGCAGCAACACTGTTCCGCAGGAAACTTTGACGCTTCCAGTACCCTGCTCTCCAGTGGGGAAAACAGTGCTTCTCTCACTAGGTTACCAATATCAAAATTGCACACAGCATATTACGTGTAGTTTCTGACAAAGGCAAAGAGTCTCAAGCAGCACCGAGCCCTTCCCAGTTAAAACTTCGTACCAAGGCAATTCTGCATGGAGTGAGTAGCGTGACGAACTTCTTGCCTTGGGATAGACCTTGCCGTCCGTACACCTTATCAAAGGCTAGTGGGTGTTTCAGTGAAAAACTGTGCCTTTGTCCGGCTGCTTCGGTAGTCAGCTGTCTGCTTGGCATAGAGAGACAGCAAGTAAGTGTTCACATTCTCAACCATACGGAGAGTGTTTCTTAATTGCAGCCCAGGTTCAGTGCTGGGAACCACTGGCCGTACACCTAAAAGACCAGCTGCATCTGTGTTCGGGCGGACTTTACAAAGCTCGGACATCTAGCTATCCAACGAAGAAAGCAGTTTGTCGCCTTTCTCACCGCATTAAGAGATATGATCCGGAGGCCCAAGGTCCCTGAATGTTGTGAAGTCGCCCATGAAGAGACATTCTGGATGCAGTGTTTTTCCACGGGAGGTGCTGAGGACGCAGAAGTCCTAGGAGTCCTGACAAGCTCACTAGCGTGAAGGCACTACATGGACTACGTTTTCATGGGAAATGATGCATGTCTAATCTTGTGCATGCAGTACATAGACCTTCCTATGAGCCTCCCTGGCAGAGTCGTGTTCCCTTTAGTATTGGCGCCTTTGGGATGCCTCATGCAAGGAACTGTAAGCACCCTAGTGCTCACAGGAAAGCGCCCTTTTCCTAACAGGGGCATTCCAGCACGTTAGACTGACAGCAGCACTGTATTTCCGGCATCTTTGAGGCTGCAGCTGTCCTTCTTTACAGCTGGGAAGTGCAACTATTCGCAAAGATTCGGAATCCGAAAGTTGAATTCTGCCCAAATTCTTTTAGTTTTCAGAAAGCAAAAAGAGAATGAAAGACCACTCTGGCACCTTCCCGAATTAATTTTGAACCAGGGAGTTGTGCAATGTCTGAATGGTCTACGCGACTTAAGACTTTAGGGAGGTTACGGGTCCTCGCACCTTCGCTAAGTGTACTGGAGTTCAGGGGAAAGTATACATTTTCAAGACTGCATGTAATGTCTAGTCTGCGCGTGGCCTAGCGAAAAGTCAGGTAAGTAAGTTTACCCAGAACGGACACCAAGAATAGAGTGTTTTCATTGCAGCTCACACTCTGCACTGAGAGCCACTGTCATTACACCTAACACCGGCTAGAGCTGTGTTCCAGAGGTCTCTTGAATGCTTTGGCCATCTAGCTATCTGGAGAAGAAAGCAGAAGGTTACCTTTCACTCTGCTTTCAAAGTGGTGATCCGGAGGCCTTGGAGAGCCTAATGCTGTGCAGTCGCCAAGAAGATTGATCCTGTAAGAAGTGTTCTTCTATGGGACATGGTGCGGAGGCAGTAGCCTTAGGAAAAGCATACTAGAGTTCCTGCACTCCCTGCCCAAAAGTAAATGGAAATCCTCTGCACTCCTCAATTCGTGGATGGAATATCTGAAAGATACTTTGAACCTTGTGGAGAGATCTCGCTTTCCCTTTGGCAATGAGGGCTCTGGCATGCCTCCTGCAGTGCACAGGACACATTCTGCTTCTCTAGGAACTCTCTCTTTTCTCCACAAAGGCATTCCAGAAGTGAAGAAAACACAGGCAGCAACATTGTTCCGCAGGAAACTTTGACGCATCCAGTATCCTGCTCTACAGTGGGGAAAACAGTGCTTCTCTCACTAGGTCACCAATATCAAAGTTGCACACTGCATATTACGTGTAGTTTCTGACAAAGACAAAGTGTCTCAAGCAGCACTGTGCCCTTCCCAGTTAAAACTTGGTACCAAGGCAATTCTGCATGGAGCGAGTAGCGTGACGAACTTCCTGCCTTGCGATAGACCTCGCCGTCCGTACACCTTATCAAAGGCTAGTGGGTGTTTCAGGGAAAAACTGTGCCTTTGTCAGGCTGCTTCGGAAGCCAGCTGTCTGCTTAGCATAGAGAGACAGGAAGTAAGGGTTCACATTCTCAACCCTACTTAGAGTGTTTCTTCATTGCAGCCCAGTTTCATTGCTGGGAACGACTGGCCGTACATCTAAAAGTCCAGCTGCATCTGTGTTCGGGCGGACTTTAGAAAGTTCTGACATCTAGCTATCCAACGAAAAAGCAGTGTGTCGCCTTTCTCTCGGCATTAAGACATATAATCCGGAGGCCCAAGGTCCCTGAATGTTGTGAAGTCGCCCACGAAGAGACATTCTGGATGCAGTGTTCTTCCATGGGGGGTGCTGAGGACGCAGGAGTCCTAAGAGTCCTGACAACCTCACTAGCGTGAATGCACTACATGGACTACGTTTTCATGGGAAATGCTGCATGTCTAATCTTGTGCAGGCAATAGATGGACCTTCCTATGAGCCTGCCTGGCAGAGTCGTGTTCCCTTTAGTATTGGCGCCTTTGGGATGCCTCATGCAAGGAACTGCAAGCACCCTAGTGCTAACAGGAAAGCGCCCTTTTCCTAAGAGGGGCATTCCAACACGTAAGACTGACAGCAGCCCTGTATTTCCGGCATCTTTGAGGCTGCAGCTGTCCTTCTTTACAGCTGGGAAGTGCAACTATTTGCAAAGATTCGGAATCCGAAAGTTGAATTCTGCCCAAGTTCTTTTAGTTTTCAGAAAGCAAAAAGAGAATGAAAGACCACTCTGGCACCTTCCCGGATTAATTTTGAACCAGGGAGTTGTGCAATGTCTGAATGGTCTACGGGACTTAAGACTATAGGTAGGTTACGGGTCTTCGCAACTTCGGTAAGTGTACTACGGTTCAGGGGAAAGTATACATTTTCAAGACTGCATGTAATGTCTAGTCTGCGCGTGGCCTAGAGAAAGGTCAGGTAAGTAAGTGTACCCAGAACGGACACCAAGAAGAGAGTGTTTTCATTGCAGCTCACACTCTGCACTGAGAGCCACTGGCATTACACCTAACACCGGCTAGAGCTGTGTTCCAGAGGTCTCTTGAATGCTTTGGCCATCTAGCTATCTGGAGAAGAAAGCAGAAGTTACCTTTCACTCTGCATTCAAAGTGGTGATCCGTAGGCCTTAGAGAGCCTAATGCCGTGCAGTCGCCAAGAAGATTGATCCTAAGAAGCGTTCTTCTATGGGACACGGAGAGGAGGCAGTGGCCTTAGGAAAAGCATACTAGAGTTCCTGCACTACCTGCCCAAAAGTAAATGGAAATCCTCTGCACTCCTCAATTCGTGGATGGAATATCTGAAGGATACTTTGAAACTTGTGGATAGATCTCGCTTTCCCTTTGGCAATGAAGGCTCTCGCATGCCTCCTGCAGTGCACAGGACACATTCTGTTTCTCTAGGAACTCTCTCTTTTCTCCAAAAAAGGCATTCCAGAAGTGAAGACAACACAGGCAGCAACACTGTTCCGCAGGAAACTTTGACGCTTCCAGTATCCTGCTCTCCAGTGGGGAAAACAGTGCTTGTCTCATTAGGTCACCAATATCAAAGTTGCACACTGCATATTACGTGTAGTTTCTGACAAAGGCAAAGTGTCTCAAGCAGCCCCGTGCCCTTCCCAGTTAAAACTTGGTACCAAGGCAATTCTGCATGGAGCGAGTAGCGTGACGAACTTCCTGCCTTGGGATAGACCTCGCCGTCTGTACACCTTATCAAAGGCTAGTGGGTGTTTCAGGGAAAAACTGTGCCTTTTTTAGGCTGCTTCGGAAGCCAGCTGTCTGCTTGGCATAGAAAGACAGCAAGTAAGTGTTCACATTCTCAACCCTACGGAGAGTGTTTCTTCATTGCAGCCCAGGTTCAGTGCTGGGAACCACAGGCCGTACACCTAAAAGTCCAGCTGCATCTGTGTTCGGGCGGACTTTACAAAGCTCGGACATCTACCTATCCAACGAAGAAAGCAGTGTGTCGCCTTTCTCTCCGCATTAAGAGATATGATCCGGAGGCCCAAGGTCCCTGAATGTTGTGCAGTAACCCATGAAGAGACATTCTGGATGCAGTGTTCTTCCACGGGAGGTGCTGAGGACGCAGAAGTCCTAGGAGTCCTGACAAGCTCACTAGCGTGAAGGCACTACATGGACTACGTTTTCATGGGAAATGCTGCATGTCTAATCTTGTGCATGCAATACATAGACCTTACTATGAGCCTCCCTGGCAGAGTCGTGTTCCCTTTAGTACTGGCGCCTTTCGCATGCCTCATGCAAGGAACTGCAAGCACCCTATTGCTCACAGGAATGCGCCCATTTCCTAAGAGGGGCATTGCAGCACGTAAGACTGACAGCAGCACTGTATTTCCGGCATCTTTGAGGCTGCAGCTGTCCTTCTTTACAGCTGGGAAGTGCAACTATTAGCAAAGATTCCGAATCCGAAAGTTGAACCCTGCCCAAGTACTTTTAGTTTTCAGAAAGCAATAAGAGACTGAAGGACCACTCTGGCACCTTCCCGGATTAATTTTGAACCAGGGAGTTGTGCAATGTCTGAATGGTCTACGCGACTTAAGACTTTAGGGAGGTTATGGGTCCTTGCACCTTCGCTAAGTGTACTAGTGTTCAGGGGAAAGTATACGTTTTCAAAACTGCATGTAATATCTAGTCTGCGCGTGGCCTAGAGAAACGTCAGGTAAGTAAGTGTACCCAGAACGGACACCAAGAATAGAGTGTTTTCATTGCAGCTCACACTCTGCACTGAGAGCCACTGGCATTACACCTAACACCTGCTAGAGCTGTGTTCCGGAGGTCTCTTGAATGCTTTGGCCATCTAGCTATCTGGAGAAGAAAGCAGAAGGTTACCTTTCACTCTGCTTTCAAAGTGGTGATCCGGAGGCCTTAGAGAGCCTAATGCTGTGCAGTCGCCAAGAAGATTGATCCTGTACGAAGTGTTCTTCTATGGGACACGGAGAGGAGGCAGTGGCCTTAGGAAAAGCATACTAGAGTTCCTGCACTACCTGCCCAAAAGTAAATGGAAATCCTCTGCACCCCTCAATTCGTGGATGGAATATCTGAAAGATACTTTGAACCTTGTGGAGACATCTCGCTTTCCCTTTGGCAATGAGGGCTCTGGCATACCTCCTGCAGTGCACAGGACACATTCTGTTTTTCTCGGTACTCTCTCTTTTCTCCACAAAGGCATTCCAGAATTGAAGACAACACAGGCGGCAACACTGTTCCACAGGAAACTTTGACGCTGCCAGTATCCTGCTCTCCAGTGGGGAAAACAGTGCTTCTCTCCCTAGGTCACCAATATCAAAGTTGCACACAGCATATTACGTGTAGTTTCTGACAAAGGCAAAGAGTCTCAAGCAGCACCGTGCTCTTCCCAGTTAAAACTTGGTACCAAGGCAATTATGCATGGAGCGAGTAGCGTGACGAACTTCCTGCCTTGGGATAGACCTCGCCGGGCGTACACCTTATAAAAGGCCAGTGGGTGTTTCAGGGGAAAACTTTGCCTTTGTCAGGCTGCTTCAGAAGTCAACTGTCTGCTTGGCATAGAGGGACAGCAAGTAAGGGTTCACATTCTCAACCCTACGGAGAGTGTTTCTTCATTGCAGCCCAGGTTCAGTGCTGGGAACCACTGGCCATACACCTAAAAGACCTGCTGTAGCTGTGTTCGGGCGGACGTTAGAAAGCTCGGACATCTAGCTATCCAATGAAGAAAGCAGAGTGTCGCCTTTCTCTCCGCATTAAGAGATATGATCCGGAGGCCCAAGGTCCCTGAATGTTGTGAAGTCGCCCAGGAAGAGACATTCTGGATGCAGTGTTCTTCCACGGGAGGTGCTGAGGACGCAGAAGTCCTAGGAGTCCTGACAAGCTCACTAGCGTGAAGGCACTACATGGACTACGTTTTCATGGGAAATGCTGCATGTCTAATCTTGTGCATGCAATACATAGACCTTCCTATGAGCCTGCCTGGCAGAGTCGTGTTTCCTTTAGTATTGGCGCCTTTGGGATGCCTCATGCAAGGAACTGCAAGCACCCTAGTGCTCACAGGAAAGCGTCCTTTTCCTAACAGGGGCATTCCAGCTCGTTAGACTGACAGCACCACTGTATTTCCGGCATCATTGAGGCTGCAGCTGTCCTTCTTTACAGCTGGGAAGTGCAACTATTCGCATAGATTCGGAATCCGAAAGTTGAATTCTGCCCAAGTTCTTTTAGTTTTCAGAAAGCAAAAAGAGATTGAGGACCACTGTGGCACATTCCCGGATTAATTTTGAACCAGGGAGTTGTGCAATGTCTGAATGGTCTACGGGACTTAAAACTATAGTGAGGTTACGGGTCTTCGCAACTTCGGTAAGTGTACTACGGTTCAGGGGAAAGTATACATTTTCAAGACTGAATGTAATGTCTAGTCTGCGCGTGGCCTAGAGAAAGGTCAGGTAAGTAAGTGTACCCAGAACGGACACCAAGAATAGAGTGTTTTCATTGCAGCTCACACTCTGCACTGAGAGCCACTGGCATTACACCTAACACCGGCTCGAGCTGTGTTCCGGAGGTCTCTTGAAAATTTTGGCCATCTAGCTATCTGGAGAAGAAAGCAGAAGGTTACCTTTCACTCTGCTTTCAAAGTGGTGATCCGCAGGCCTTAGAGACCCTAATTCTGTGCAGTCGCCAAGAAGATTGATCTTGTACGAAGTGTTCTTTTATGGGACACAGTGAGGACGAAGTGGCCTTAGAAAAAGCATACTAGAGTTTCTGCACTACCTGCCCAAAAGTAAATGGAAATCCTCTGCCCTCCTCAATTCGTGAATGGAATATCTGAAGGATACTTTGAACCTTCTGGAGAGATCTCGCTTTCCTTTTGGCAATGAGGGCTCTGGCATGCCTCCTGCAGTGCACAGGACAATTTCTGTTTCTCTAGGTACTCTCTCTTTTCTCCACAAAGGCATTCCAGAAGTGAAGACAACACAGGCAGCAACACTGTTCCGCAGGAAACATTGACGCTTCCAGTATCCTGCTCTCCAGTGGGGAAAACAGTGCTTCTCTCACTAGGTCACCAATATCAAAGTTGCACACTGCATATTACGTGTAGTTTCTGAAAGGCAAAGTGTCTCAAGCAACACCGTGCCCTTCCCAGTTAATACTTGGTACCAAGGCAACTCTCCATGGAGCGAGTAGCATGACGAACTACCTGCCTTGGGATAGACCTCGCCGTCCGTACACCTTATCAAAGGCCAGTGGGTGTTTCAGGGGAAAACTGTGCCTTTGTCAGGCTGCTTCGGAAGTCAACTGTCTGCTTGGCATAGAAAGACAGCAAGTAAGGGGTTCACATTCTAAAACCTACAGAGAGTGTTTCTTCATTGCAGCCCAGGTTCAGTGCTGGGAACCACTGGCGGTACACCTAAAAGACCTGCTGGAGCTGTGTTCAGGCGGCCTTTAGAAAGCTCGGACATCTAACTATCCAACGAAGAAAGCAGTGTGTCGCCTTTCTCACCGCATTAAGAGATATGATCCGGAGGCCCAAGGTCCCTGAATGTTGTGAAGTCGCCCACGAAGAGACATTCGGGATGCAGTGTTCTTCCATGGGAGGTGCTGAGGATGCAGGAGTCCTAAGAGTCCTGACAACATCACAAGCGTGAAGGCACTACATGGACTACGTTTTCATGGGAAATGCTGCATGTCTAATCTTGTGCATGCAATACATGGACCTTCCTATGAGCCTGCCTGGCAGAGTCGTGTTCCCTTTATTATTGGCGCCTTTGGGATGCCTCATGCAAGGAACTGGAAGCACCCTAGTGCTAACAGGAAAGCGCCCTTTTCCTAACAGGGGCATTCCAACACGTATGACTGACAGCAGCCCTGTATTTCCGGCATCTCTGAGGCTGCAGCTGTCCTTCTTTACAGCTGGGAAGTGCAACTATTCGCAAAGATTCAGAATCCGGAAGTTGAATTCTGCCCAAGTTCTTTTAGTTTTCAGAAAGCAAAAAGAGACTGAAGAACCACTCTGGCACCTTCCCGGATTAATTTTGAACCAGGGAGTTGTGCAATGTCTGAATGGTCTACGGGACTTAAGACTATAGGTAGGTTACGGGTCTTCGCAACCTCGGTAAGTGTACTACGGTTCAGGGGAAAGTATACATTTTCAAGACTGCATGTAATGTCCAGTCTGCGCGTGGCCTAGAGAAAGGACAGGTAAGTAAGTGTACCCAGAACGGACACCAAGAATAGAGTGTTTTCATTGCAGCTCACACTCTGCACTGAGAGCCACTGGCATTACACCTAACACCGGCTAGAGCTGTGTTCCGGAGGTCTCCTGAATGCTTTGGCCATCTAGCTATCTGGAGAAGAAAGCAGAAGGTTACATTTCACTCTGCTTTCAAAGTGGTGATCCGGAGGCCTTAGTGAGCCTAATGCTGTGCCGTCGCCAAGAAGATTGATCCTATACGAAGTGTTCTTCTATGGGACACAGTAAGGACGCAGTGGCCTTAGGAAAAGCATACTAGAGTTCCTGCACTACCTTCCCAAATGTAAATGGAAATCCTATGCACTCCTCAATTCGTGGGTGGAATATCTGAAGGATACTTTGAACCTTGTGGAGAGATCTCGCTTTCCTTTTGGCAATGAGGGCTCTGGCATGCCTCCTGCAGTGAACAGGAAACATTCTGTTTCTCTAGGTACTCTCTCTTTTCTCCACAAAGGCATTCCAGAAGTGAGGACAACACAGGCAGCAACACTGTTCCGCAGGAAACTTTGACGCTTCCAGTACCCTGCTCTCCAGTGGGGAAAACAGTGCTTCTCTCACTAGGTTACCAATATCAAAATTGCACACAGCATATTACGTGTAGTTTCTGACAAAGGCAAAGAGTCTCAAGCAGCACCGTGCCCTTCCCAGTTAAAACTTCGTACCAAGGCAATTCTGCATGGAGTGAGTAGCGTGACGAACTTCTTGCCTTGGGATAGACCTTGCCGTCCGTACACCTTATCAAAGGCTAGTGGGTGTTTCAGTGAAAAACTGTGCCTTTGTCCGGCTGCTTCGGTAGTCAGCTGTCTGCTTGGCATAGAGAGACAGCAAGTAAGTGTTCACATTCTCAACCATACGGAGAGTGTTTCTTAATTGCAGCCCAGGTTCAGTGCTGGGAACCACTGGCCGTACACCTAAAAGACCAGCTGCATCTGTGTTCGGGCGGACTTTACAAAGCTCGGACATCTAGCTATCCAACGAAGAAAGCAGTTTGTCGCCTTTCTCACCGCATTAAGAGATATGATCCGGAGGCCCAAGGTCCCTGAATGTTGTGAAGTCGCCCATGAAGAGACATTCTGGATGCAGTGTTTTTCCACGGGAGGTGCTGAGGACGCAGAAGTCCTAGGAGTCCTGACAAGCTCACTAGCGTGAAGGCACTACATGGACTACGTTTTCATGGGAAATGATGCATGTCTAATCTTGTGCATGCAGTACATAGACCTTCCTATGAGCCTCCCTGGCAGAGTCGTGTTCCCTTTAGTATTGGCGCCTTTGGGATGCCTCATGCAAGGAACTGTAAGCACCCTAGTGCTCACAGGAAAGCGCCCTTTTCCTAACAGGGGCATTCCAGCACGTTAGACTGACAGCAGCACTGTATTTCCGGCATCTTTGAGGCTGCAGCTGTCCTTCTTTACAGCTGGGAAGTGCAACTATTCGCAAAGATTCGGAATCCGAAAGTTGAATTCTGCCCAAATTCTTTTAGTTTTCAGAAAGCAAAAAGAGAATGAAAGACCACTCTGGCACCTTCCCGAATTAATTTTGAACCAGGGAGTTGTGCAATGTCTGAATGGTCTACGCGACTTAAGACTTTAGGGAGGTTACGGGTCCTCGCACCTTCGCTAAGTGTACTGGAGTTCAGGGGAAAGTATACATTTTCAAGACTGCATGTAATGTCTAGTCTGCGCGTGGCCTAGCGAAAAGTCAGGTAAGTAAGTTTACCCAGAACGGACACCAAGAATAGAGTGTTTTCATTGCAGCTCACACTCTGCACTGAGAGCCACTGTCATTACACCTAACACCGGCTAGAGCTGTGTTCCAGAGGTCTCTTGAATGCTTTGGCCATCTAGCTATCTGGAGAAGAAAGCAGAAGGTTACCTTTCACTCTGCTTTCAAAGTGGTGATCCGGAGGCCTTGGAGAGCCTAATGCTGTGCAGTCGCCAAGAAGATTGATCCTGTAAGAAGTGTTCTTCTATGGGACATGGTGCGGAGGCAGTAGCCTTAGGAAAAGCATACTAGAGTTCCTGCACTCCCTGCCCAAAAGTAAATGGAAATCCTCTGCACTCCTCAATTCGTGGATGGAATATCTGAAAGATACTTTGAACCTTGTGGAGAGATCTCGCTTTCCCTTTGGCAATGAGGGCTCTGGCATGCCTCCTGCAGTGCACAGGACACATTCTGCTTCTCTAGGAACTCTCTCTTTTCTCCACAAAGGCATTCCAGAAGTGAAGAAAACACAGGCAGCAACATTGTTCCGCAGGAAACTTTGACGCATCCAGTATCCTGCTCTACAGTGGGGAAAACAGTGCTTCTCTCACTAGGTCACCAATATCAAAGTTGCACACTGCATATTACGTGTAGTTTCTGACAAAGACAAAGTGTCTCAAGCAGCACTGTGCCCTTCCCAGTTAAAACTTGGTACCAAGGCAATTCTGCATGGAGCGAGTAGCGTGACGAACTTCCTGCCTTGCGATAGACCTCGCCGTCCGTACACCTTATCAAAGGCTAGTGGGTGTTTCAGGGAAAAACTGTGCCTTTGTCAGGCTGCTTCGGAAGCCAGCTGTCTGCTTAGCATAGAGAGACAGGAAGTAAGGGTTCACATTCTCAACCCTACTTAGAGTGTTTCTTCATTGCAGCCCAGTTTCATTGCTGGGAACGACTGGCCGTACACCTAAAAGTCCAGCTGCATCTGTGTTCGGGCGGACTTTAGAAAGTTCTGACATCTAGCTATCCAACGAAAAAGCAGTGTGTCGCCTTTCTCTCGGCATTAAGACATATAATCCGGAGGCCCAAGGTCCCTGAATGTTGTGAAGTCGCCCACGAAGAGACATTCTGGATGCAGTGTTCTTCCATGGGGGGTGCTGAGGACGCAGGAGTCCTAAGAGTCCTGACAACCTCACTAGCGTGAATGCACTACATGGACTACGTTTTCATGGGAAATGCTGCATGTCTAATCTTGTGCAGGCAATAGATGGACCTTCCTATGAGCCTGCCTGGCAGAGTCGTGTTCCCTTTAGTATTGGCGCCTTTGGGATGCCTCATGCAAGGAACTGCAAGCACCCTAGTGCTAACAGGAAAGCGCCCTTTTCCTAAGAGGGGCATTCCAACACGTAAGACTGACAGCAGCCCTGTATTTCCGGCATCTTTGAGGCTGCAGCTGTCCTTCTTTACAGCTGGGAAGTGCAACTATTTGCAAAGATTCGGAATCCGAAAGTTGAATTCTGCCCAAGTTCTTTTAGTTTTCAGAAAGCAAAAAGAGAATGAAAGACCACTCTGGCACCTTCCCGGATTAATTTTGAACCAGGGAGTTGTGCAATGTCTGAATGGTCTACGGGACTTAAGACTATAGGTAGGTTACGGGTCTTCGCAACTTCGGTAAGTGTACTACGGTTCAGGGGAAAGTATACATTTTCAAGACTGCATGTAATGTCTAGTCTGCGCGTGGCCTAGAGAAAGGTCAGGTAAGTAAGTGTACCCAGAACGGACACCAAGAAGAGAGTGTTTTCATTGCAGCTCACACTCTGCACTGAGAGCCACTGGCATTACACCTAACACCGGCTAGAGCTGTGTTCCAGAGGTCTCTTGAATGCTTTGGCCATCTAGCTATCTGGAGAAGAAAGCAGAAGTTACCTTTCACTCTGCATTCAAAGTGGTGATCCGTAGGCCTTAGAGAGCCTAATGCCGTGCAGTCGCCAAGAAGATTGATCCTAAGAAGCGTTCTTCTATGGGACACGGAGAGGAGGCAGTGGCCTTAGGAAAAGCATACTAGAGTTCCTGCACTACCTGCCCAAAAGTAAATGGAAATCCTCTGCACTCCTCAATTCGTGGATGGAATATCTGAAGGATACTTTGAAACTTGTGGATAGATCTCGCTTTCCCTTTGGCAATGAAGGCTCTCGCATGCCTCCTGCAGTGCACAGGACACATTCTGTTTCTCTAGGAACTCTCTCTTTTCTCCAAAAAAGGCATTCCAGAAGTGAAGACAACACAGGCAGCAACACTGTTCCGCAGGAAACTTTGACGCTTCCAGTATCCTGCTCTCCAGTGGGGAAAACAGTGCTTGTCTCATTAGGTCACCAATATCAAAGTTGCACACTGCATATTACGTGTAGTTTCTGACAAAGGCAAAGTGTCTCAAGCAGCCCCGTGCCCTTCCCAGTTAAAACTTGGTACCAAGGCAATTCTGCATGGAGCGAGTAGCGTGACGAACTTCCTGCCTTGGGATAGACCTCGCCGTCTGTACACCTTATCAAAGGCTAGTGGGTGTTTCAGGGAAAAACTGTGCCTTTTTTAGGCTGCTTCGGAAGCCAGCTGTCTGCTTGGCATAGAAAGACAGCAAGTAAGTGTTCACATTCTCAACCCTACGGAGAGTGTTTCTTCATTGCAGCCCAGGTTCAGTGCTGGGAACCACAGGCCGTACACCTAAAAGTCCAGCTGCATCTGTGTTCGGGCGGACTTTACAAAGCTCGGACATCTACCTATCCAACGAAGAAAGCAGTGTGTCGCCTTTCTCTCCGCATTAAGAGATATGATCCGGAGGCCCAAGGTCCCTGAATGTTGTGCAGTCACCCATGAAGAGACATTCTGGATGCAGTGTTCTTCCACGGGAGGTGCTGAGGACGCAGAAGTCCTAGGAGTCCTGACAAGCTCACTAGCGTGAAGGCACTACATGGACTACGTTTTCATGGGAAATGCTGCATGTCTAATCTTGTGCATGCAATACATAGACCTTACTATGAGCCTCCCTGGCAGAGTCGTGTTCCCTTTAGTACTGGCGCCTTTCGCATGCCTCATGCAAGGAACTGCAAGCACCCTAGTGCTCACAGGAATGCGCCCATTTCCTAAGAGGGGCATTGCAGCACGTAAGACTGACAGCAGCACTGTATTTCCGGCATCTTTGAGGCTGCAGCTGTCCTTCTTTACAGCTGGGAAGTGCAACTATTAGCAAAGATTCCGAATCCGAAAGTTGAAACCTGCCCAAGTACTTTTAGTTTTCAGAAAGCAATAAGAGACTGAAGGACCACTCTGGCACCTTCCCGGATTAATTTTGAACCAGGGAGTTGTGCAATGTCTGAATGGTCTACGCGACTTAAGACTTTAGGGAGGTTATGGGTCCTTGCACCTTCGCTAAGTGTACTAGTGTTCAGGGGAAAGTATACATTTTCAAAACTGCATGTAATATCAAGTCTGCGCGTGGCCTAGAGAAACGTCAGGTAAGTAAGTGTACCCAGAACGGACACCAAGAATAGAGTGTTTTCATTGCAGCTCACACTCTGCACTGAGAGCCACTGGCATTACACCTAACACCTGCTAGAGCTGTGTTCCGGAGGTCTCTTGAATGCTTTGGCCATCTAGCTATCTGGAGAAGAAAGCAGAAGGTTACCTTTCACTCTGCTTTCAAAGTGGTGATCCGGAGGCCTTAGAGAGCCTAATGCTGTGCAGTCGCCAAGAAGATTGATCCTGTACGAAGTGTTCTTCTATGGGACACGGAGAGGAGGCAGTGGCCTTACAAAAGCATACTAGAGTTCCTGCACTACCTGCCCAAAAGTAAATGGAAATCCTCTGCACCCCTCAATTCGTGGATGGAATATCTGAAAGATACTTTGAACCTTGTGGAGACATCTCGCTTTCCCTTTGGCAATGAGGGCTCTGGCATACCTCCTGCAGTGCACAGGACACATTCTGTTTTTCTCGGTACTCTCTCTTTTCTCCACAAAGGCATTCCAGAATTGAAGACAACACAGGCGGCAACACTGTTCCACAGGAAACTTTGACGCTGCCAGTATCCTGCTCTCCAGTGGGGAAAACAGTGCTTCTCTCCCTAGGTCACCAATATCAAAGTTGCACACAGCATATTACGTGTAGTTTCTGACAAAGGCAAAGAGTCTCAAGCAGCACCGTGCTCTTCCCAGTTAAAACTTGGTACCAAGGCAATTATGCATGGAGCGAGTAGCGTGACGAACTTCCTGCCTTGGGATAGACCTCGCCGGGCGTACACCTTATAAAAGGCCAGTGGGTGTTTCAGGGGAAAACTTTGCCTTTGTCAGGCTGCTTCAGAAGTCAACTGTCTGCTTGGCATAGAGGGACAGCAAGTAAGGGTTCACATTCTCAACCCTACGGAGAGTGTTTCTTCATTGCAGCCCAGGTTCAGTGCTGGGAACCACTGGTGGTACACCTAAAAGACCTGCTGGAGCTGTGTTCAGGCGGCCTTTAGAAAGCTCGGACATCTAACTATCCAACGAAGAAAGCAGTGTGTCGCCTTTCTCACCGCATTAAGAGATATGATCCGGAGGCCCAAGGTCCCTGAATGTTGTGAAGTCGCCCACGAAGAGACATTCGGGATGCAGTGTTCTTCCATGGGAGGTGCTGAGGACGCAGGAGTCCTAAGAGTCCTGACAACATCACAAGCGTGAAGGCACTACATGGACTACGTTTTCATGGGAAATGCTGCATGTCTAATCTTGTGCATGCAATACATGGACCTTCCTATGAGCCTGCCTGGCAGAGTCGTGTTCCCTTTATTATTGGCGCCTTTGGGATGCCTCATGCAAGGAACTGGAAGCACCCTAGTGCTAACAGGAAAGCGCCCTTTTCCTAACAGGGGCATTCCAACACGTATGACTGACAGCAGCCCTGTATTTCCGGCATCTCTGAGGCTGCAGCTGTCCTTCTTTACAGCTGGGAAGTGCAACTATTCGCAAAGATTCAGAATCCGGAAGTTGAATTCTGCCCAAGTTCTTTTAGTTTTCAGAAAGCAAAAAGAGACTGAAGAACCACTCTGGCACCTTCCCGGATTAATTTTGAACCAGGGAGTTGTGCAATGTCTGAATGGTCTACGGGACTTAAGACTATAGGTAGGTTACGGGTCTTCGCAACCTCGGTAAGTGTACTACGGTTCAGGGGAAAGTATACATTTTCAAGACTGCATGTAATGTCCAGTCTGCGCGTGGCCTAGAGAAAGGACAGGTAAGTAAGTGTACCCAGAACGGACACCAAGAATAGAGTGTTTTCATTGCAGCTCACACTCTGCACTGAGAGCCACTGGCATTACACCTAACACCGGCTAGAGCTGTGTTCCGGAGGTCTCCTGAATGCTTTGGCCATCTAGCTATCTGGAGAAGAAAGCAGAAGGTTACATTTCACTCTGCTTTCAAAGTGGTGATCCGGAGGCCTTAGTGAGCCTAATGCTGTGCCGTCGCCAAGAAGATTGATCCTATACGAAGTGTTCTTCTATGGGACACAGTAAGGACGCAGTGGCCTTAGGAAAAGCATACTAGAGTTCCTGCACTACCTTCCCAAATGTAAATGGAAATCCTATGCACTCCTCAATTCGTGGGTGGAATATCTGAAGGATACTTTGAACCTTGTGGAGAGATCTCGCTTTCCTTTTGGCAATGAGGGCTCTGGCATGCCTCCTGCAGTGAACAGGAAACATTCTGTTTCTCTAGGTACTCTCTCTTTTCTCCACAAAGGCATTCCAGAAGTGAGGACAACACAGGCAGCAACACTGTTCCGCAGGAAACTTTGACGCTTCCAGTACCCTGCTCTCCAGTGGGGAAAACAGTGCTTCTCTCACTAGGTTACCAATATCAAAATTGCACACAGCATATTACGTGTAGTTTCTGACAAAGGCAAAGAGTCTCAAGCAGCACCGTGCCCTTCCCAGTTAAAACTTCGTACCAAGGCAATTCTGCATGGAGTGAGTAGCGTGACGAACTTCTTGCCTTGGGATAGACCTTGCCGTCCGTACACCTTATCAAAGGCTAGTGGGTGTTTCAGTGAAAAACTGTGCCTTTGTCCGGCTGCTTCGGTAGTCAGCTGTCTGCTTGGCATAGAGAGACAGCAAGTAAGTGTTCACATTCTCAACCATACGGAGAGTGTTTCTTAATTGCAGCCCAGGTTCAGTGCTGGGAACCACTGGCCGTACACCTAAAAGACCAGCTGCATCTGTGTTCGGGCGGACTTTACAAAGCTCGGACATCTAGCTATCCAACGAAGAAAGCAGTTTGTCGCCTTTCTCACCGCATTAAGAGATATGATCCGGAGGCCCAAGGTCCCTGAATGTTGTGAAGTCGCCCATGAAGAGACATTCTGGATGCAGTGTTTTTCCACGGGAGGTGCTGAGGACGCAGAAGTCCTAGGAGTCCTGACAAGCTCACTAGCGTGAAGGCACTACATGGACTACGTTTTCATGGGAAATGATGCATGTCTAATCTTGTGCATGCAGTACATAGACCTTCCTATGAGCCTCCCTGGCAGAGTCGTGTTCCCTTTAGTATTGGCGCCTTTGGGATGCCTCATGCAAGGAACTGTAAGCACCCTAGTGCTCACAGGAAAGCGCCCTTTTCCTAACAGGGGCATTCCAGCACGTTAGACTGACAGCAGCACTGTATTTCCGGCATCTTTGAGGCTGCAGCTGTCCTTCTTTACAGCTGGGAAGTGCAACTATTCGCAAAGATTCGGAATCCGAAAGTTGAATTCTGCCCAAATTCTTTTAGTTTTCAGAAAGCAAAAAGAGAATGAAAGACCACTCTGGCACCTTCCCGAATTAATTTTGAACCAGGGAGTTGTGCAATGTCTGAATGGTCTACGCGACTTAAGACTTTAGGGAGGTTACGGGTCCTCGCACCTTCGCTAAGTGTACTGGAGTTCAGGGGAAAGTATACATTTTCAAGACTGCATGTAATGTCTAGTCTGCGCGTGGCCTAGCGAAAAGTCAGGTAAGTAAGTTTACCCAGAACGGACACCAAGAATAGAGTGTTTTCATTGCAGCTCACACTCTGCACTGAGAGCCACTGTCATTACACCTAACACCGGCTAGAGCTGTGTTCCAGAGGTCTCTTGAATGCTTTGGCCATCTAGCTATCTGGAGAAGAAAGCAGAAGGTTACCTTTCACTCTGCTTTCAAAGTGGTGATCCGGAGGCCTTGGAGAGCCTAATGCTGTGCAGTCGCCAAGAAGATTGATCCTGTAAGAAGTGTTCTTCTATGGGACATGGTGCGGAGGCAGTAGCCTTAGGAAAAGCATACTAGAGTTCCTGCACTCCCTGCCCAAAAGTAAATGGAAATCCTCTGCACTCCTCAATTCGTGGATGGAATATCTGAAAGATACTTTGAACCTTGTGGAGAGATCTCGCTTTCCCTTTGGCAATGAGGGCTCTGGCATGCCTCCTGCAGTGCACAGGACACATTCTGCTTCTCTAGGAACTCTCTCTTTTCTCCACAAAGGCATTCCAGAAGTGAAGAAAACACAGGCAGCAACATTGTTCCGCAGGAAACTTTGACGCATCCAGTATCCTGCTCTACAGTGGGGAAAACAGTGCTTCTCTCACTAGGTCACCAATATCAAAGTTGCACACTGCATATTACGTGTAGTTTCTGACAAAGACAAAGTGTCTCAAGCAGCACTGTGCCCTTCCCAGTTAAAACTTGGTACCAAGGCAATTCTGCATGGAGCGAGTAGCGTGACGAACTTCCTGCCTTGCGATAGACCTCGCCGTCCGTACACCTTATCAAAGGCTAGTGGGTGTTTCAGGGAAAAACTGTGCCTTTGTCAGGCTGCTTCGGAAGCCAGCTGTCTGCTTAGCATAGAGAGACAGGAAGTAAGGGTTCACATTCTCAACCCTACTTAGAGTGTTTCTTCATTGCAGCCCAGTTTCATTGCTGGGAACGACTGGCCGTACACCTAAAAGTCCAGCTGCATCTGTGTTCGGGCGGACTTTAGAAAGTTCTGACATCTAGCTATCCAACGAAAAAGCAGTGTGTCGCCTTTCTCTCGGCATTAAGACATATAATCCGGAGGCCCAAGGTCCCTGAATGTTGTGAAGTCGCCCACGAAGAGACATTCTGGATGCAGTGTTCTTCCATGGGGGGTGCTGAGGACGCAGGAGTCCTAAGAGTCCTGACAACCTCACTAGCGTGAATGCACTACATGGACTACGTTTTCATGGGAAATGCTGCATGTCTAATCTTGTGCATGCAATACATAGACCTTACTATGAGCCTCCCTGGCAGAGTCGTGTTCCCTTTAGTACTGGCGCCTTTCGCATGCCTCATGCAAGGAACTGCAAGCACCCTAGTGCTCACAGGAATGCGCCCATTTCCTAAGAGGGGCATTGCAGCACGTAAGACTGACAGCAGCACTGTATTTCCGGCATCTTTGAGGCTGCAGCTGTCCTTCTTTACAGCTGGGAAGTGCAACTATTAGCAAAGATTCCGAATCCGAAAGTTGAAACCTGCCCAAGTACTTTTAGTTTTCAGAAAGCAATAAGAGACTGAAGGACCACTCTGGCACCTTCCCGGATTAATTTTGAACCAGGGAGTTGTGCAATGTCTGAATGGTCTACGCGACTTAAGACTTTAGGGAGGTTATGGGTCCTTGCACCTTCGCTAAGTGTACTAGTGTTCAGGGGAAAGTATACATTTTCAAAACTGCATGTAATATCAAGTCTGCGCGTGGCCTAGAGAAACGTCAGGTAAGTAAGTGTACCCAGAACGGACACCAAGAATAGAGTGTTTTCATTGCAGCTCACACTCTGCACTGAGAGCCACTGGCATTACACCTAACACCTGCTAGAGCTGTGTTCCGGAGGTCTCTTGAATGCTTTGGCCATCTAGCTATCTGGAGAAGAAAGCAGAAGGTTACCTTTCACTCTGCTTTCAAAGTGGTGATCCGGAGGCCTTAGAGAGCCTAATGCTGTGCAGTCGCCAAGAAGATTGATCCTGTACGAAGTGTTCTTCTATGGGACACGGAGAGGAGGCAGTGGCCTTACAAAAGCATACTAGAGTTCCTGCACTACCTGCCCAAAAGTAAATGGAAATCCTCTGCACCCCTCAATTCGTGGATGGAATATCTGAAAGATACTTTGAACCTTGTGGAGACATCTCGCTTTCCCTTTGGCAATGAGGGCTCTGGCATACCTCCTGCAGTGCACAGGACACATTCTGTTTTTCTCGGTACTCTCTCTTTTCTCCACAAAGGCATTCCAGAATTGAAGACAACACAGGCGGCAACACTGTTCCACAGGAAACTTTGACGCTGCCAGTATCCTGCTCTCCAGTGGGGAAAACAGTGCTTCTCTCCCTAGGTCACCAATATCAAAGTTGCACACAGCATATTACGTGTAGTTTCTGACAAAGGCAAAGAGTCTCAAGCAGCACCGTGCTCTTCCCAGTTAAAACTTGGTACCAAGGCAATTATGCATGGAGCGAGTAGCGTGACGAACTTCCTGCCTTGGGATAGACCTCGCCGGGCGTACACCTTATAAAAGGCCAGTGGGTGTTTCAGGGGAAAACTTTGCCTTTGTCAGGCTGCTTCAGAAGTCAACTGTCTGCTTGGCATAGAGGGACAGCAAGTAAGGGTTCACATTCTCAACCCTACGGAGAGTGTTTCTTCATTGCAGCCCAGGTTCAGTGCTGGGAACCACTGGTGGTACACCTAAAAGACCTGCTGGAGCTGTGTTCAGGCGGCCTTTAGAAAGCTCGGACATCTAACTATCCAACGAAGAAAGCAGTGTGTCGCCTTTCTCACCGCATTAAGAGATATGATCCGGAGGCCCAAGGTCCCTGAATGTTGTGAAGTCGCCCACGAAGAGACATTCGGGATGCAGTGTTCTTCCATGGGAGGTGCTGAGGACGCAGGAGTCCTAAGAGTCCTGACAACATCACAAGCGTGAAGGCACTACATGGACTACGTTTTCATGGGAAATGCTGCATGTCTAATCTTGTGCATGCAATACATGGACCTTCCTATGAGCCTGCCTGGCAGAGTCGTGTTCCCTTTATTATTGGCGCCTTTGGGATGCCTCATGCAAGGAACTGGAAGCACCCTAGTGCTAACAGGAAAGCGCCCTTTTCCTAACAGGGGCATTCCAACACGTATGACTGACAGCAGCCCTGTATTTCCGGCATCTCTGAGGCTGCAGCTGTCCTTCTTTACAGCTGGGAAGTGCAACTATTCGCAAAGATTCAGAATCCGGAAGTTGAATTCTGCCCAAGTTCTTTTAGTTTTCAGAAAGCAAAAAGAGACTGAAGAACCACTCTGGCACCTTCCCGGATTAATTTTGAACCAGGGAGTTGTGCAATGTCTGAATGGTCTACGGGACTTAAGACTATAGGTAGGTTACGGGTCTTCGCAACCTCGGTAAGTGTACTACGGTTCAGGGGAAAGTATACATTTTCAAGACTGCATGTAATGTCCAGTCTGCGCGTGGCCTAGAGAAAGGACAGGTAAGTAAGTGTACCCAGAACGGACACCAAGAATAGAGTGTTTTCATTGCAGCTCACACTCTGCACTGAGAGCCACTGGCATTACACCTAACACCGGCTAGAGCTGTGTTCCGGAGGTCTCCTGAATGCTTTGGCCATCTAGCTATCTGGAGAAGAAAGCAGAAGGTTACATTTCACTCTGCTTTCAAAGTGGTGATCCGGAGGCCTTAGTGAGCCTAATGCTGTGCCGTCGCCAAGAAGATTGATCCTATACGAAGTGTTCTTCTATGGGACACAGTAAGGACGCAGTGGCCTTAGGAAAAGCATACTAGAGTTCCTGCACTACCTTCCCAAATGTAAATGGAAATCCTATGCACTCCTCAATTCGTGGGTGGAATATCTGAAGGATACTTTGAACCTTGTGGAGAGATCTCGCTTTCCTTTTGGCAATGAGGGCTCTGGCATGCCTCCTGCAGTGAACAGGAAACATTCTGTTTCTCTAGGTACTCTCTCTTTTCTCCACAAAGGCATTCCAGAAGTGAGGACAACACAGGCAGCAACACTGTTCCGCAGGAAACTTTGACGCTTCCAGTACCCTGCTCTCCAGTGGGGAAAACAGTGCTTCTCTCACTAGGTTACCAATATCAAAATTGCACACAGCATATTACGTGTAGTTTCTGACAAAGGCAAAGAGTCTCAAGCAGCACCGTGCCCTTCCCAGTTAAAACTTCGTACCAAGGCAATTCTGCATGGAGTGAGTAGCGTGACGAACTTCTTGCCTTGGGATAGACCTTGCCGTCCGTACACCTTATCAAAGGCTAGTGGGTGTTTCAGTGAAAAACTGTGCCTTTGTCCGGCTGCTTCGGTAGTCAGCTGTCTGCTTGGCATAGAGAGACAGCAAGTAAGTGTTCACATTCTCAACCATACGGAGAGTGTTTCTTAATTGCAGCCCAGGTTCAGTGCTGGGAACCACTGGCCGTACACCTAAAAGACCAGCTGCATCTGTGTTCGGGCGGACTTTACAAAGCTCGGACATCTAGCTATCCAACGAAGAAAGCAGTTTGTCGCCTTTCTCACCGCATTAAGAGATATGATCCGGAGGCCCAAGGTCCCTGAATGTTGTGAAGTCGCCCATGAAGAGACATTCTGGATGCAGTGTTTTTCCACGGGAGGTGCTGAGGACGCAGAAGTCCTAGGAGTCCTGACAAGCTCACTAGCGTGAAGGCACTACATGGACTACGTTTTCATGGGAAATGATGCATGTCTAATCTTGTGCATGCAGTACATAGACCTTCCTATGAGCCTCCCTGGCAGAGTCGTGTTCCCTTTAGTATTGGCGCCTTTGGGATGCCTCATGCAAGGAACTGTAAGCACCCTAGTGCTCACAGGAAAGCGCCCTTTTCCTAACAGGGGCATTCCAGCACGTTAGACTGACAGCAGCACTGTATTTCCGGCATCTTTGAGGCTGCAGCTGTCCTTCTTTACAGCTGGGAAGTGCAACTATTCGCAAAGATTCGGAATCCGAAAGTTGAATTCTGCCCAAATTCTTTTAGTTTTCAGAAAGCAAAAAGAGAATGAAAGACCACTCTGGCACCTTCCCGAATTAATTTTGAACCAGGGAGTTGTGCAATGTCTGAATGGTCTACGCGACTTAAGACTTTAGGGAGGTTACGGGTCCTCGCACCTTCGCTAAGTGTACTGGAGTTCAGGGGAAAGTATACATTTTCAAGACTGCATGTAATGTCTAGTCTGCGCGTGGCCTAGCGAAAAGTCAGGTAAGTAAGTTTACCCAGAACGGACACCAAGAATAGAGTGTTTTCATTGCAGCTCACACTCTGCACTGAGAGCCACTGTCATTACACCTAACACCGGCTAGAGCTGTGTTCCAGAGGTCTCTTGAATGCTTTGGCCATCTAGCTATCTGGAGAAGAAAGCAGAAGGTTACCTTTCACTCTGCTTTCAAAGTGGTGATCCGGAGGCCTTGGAGAGCCTAATGCTGTGCAGTCGCCAAGAAGATTGATCCTGTAAGAAGTGTTCTTCTATGGGACATGGTGCGGAGGCAGTAGCCTTAGGAAAAGCATACTAGAGTTCCTGCACTCCCTGCCCAAAAGTAAATGGAAATCCTCTGCACTCCTCAATTCGTGGATGGAATATCTGAAAGATACTTTGAACCTTGTGGAGAGATCTCGCTTTCCCTTTGGCAATGAGGGCTCTGGCATGCCTCCTGCAGTGCACAGGACACATTCTGCTTCTCTAGGAACTCTCTCTTTTCTCCACAAAGGCATTCCAGAAGTGAAGAAAACACAGGCAGCAACATTGTTCCGCAGGAAACTTTGACGCATCCAGTATCCTGCTCTACAGTGGGGAAAACAGTGCTTCTCTCACTAGGTCACCAATATCAAAGTTGCACACTGCATATTACGTGTAGTTTCTGACAAAGACAAAGTGTCTCAAGCAGCACTGTGCCCTTCCCAGTTAAAACTTGGTACCAAGGCAATTCTGCATGGAGCGAGTAGCGTGACGAACTTCCTGCCTTGCGATAGACCTCGCCGTCCGTACACCTTATCAAAGGCTAGTGGGTGTTTCAGGGAAAAACTGTGCCTTTGTCAGGCTGCTTCGGAAGCCAGCTGTCTGCTTAGCATAGAGAGACAGGAAGTAAGGGTTCACATTCTCAACCCTACTTAGAGTGTTTCTTCATTGCAGCCCAGTTTCATTGCTGGGAACGACTGGCCGTACACCTAAAAGTCCAGCTGCATCTGTGTTCGGGCGGACTTTAGAAAGTTCTGACATCTAGCTATCCAACGAAAAAGCAGTGTGTCGCCTTTCTCTCGGCATTAAGACATATAATCCGGAGGCCCAAGGTCCCTGAATGTTGTGAAGTCGCCCACGAAGAGACATTCTGGATGCAGTGTTCTTCCATGGGGGGTGCTGAGGACGCAGGAGTCCTAAGAGTCCTGACAACCTCACTAGCGTGAATGCACTACATGGACTACGTTTTCATGGGAAATGCTGCATGTCTAATCTTGTGCAGGCAATAGATGGACCTTCCTATGAGCCTGCCTGGCAGAGTCGTGTTCCCTTTAGTATTGGCGCCTTTGGGATGCCTCATGCAAGGAACTGCAAGCACCCTAGTGCTAACAGGAAAGCGCCCTTTTCCTAAGAGGGGCATTCCAACACGTAAGACTGACAGCAGCTCTGTATTTCCGGCATCTTTGAGGCTGCAGCTGTCCTTCTTTACAGCTGGGAAGTGCAACTATTTGCAAAGATTCGGAATCCGAAAGTTGAATTCTGCCCAAGTTCTTTTAGTTTTCAGAAAGCAAAAAGAGAATGAAAGACCACTCTGGCACCTTCCCGGATTAATTTTGAACCAGGGAGTTGTGCAATGTCTGAATGGTCTACGGGACTTAAGACTATAGGTAGGTTACGGGTCTTCGCAACTTCGGTAAGTGTACTACGGTTCAGGGGAAAGTATACATTTTCAAGACTGCATGTAATGTCTAGTCTGCGCGTGGCCTAGAGAAAGGTCAGGTAAGTAAGTGTACCCAGAACGGACACCAAGAAGAGAGTGTTTTCATTGCAGCTCACACTCTGCACTGAGAGCCACTGGCATTACACCTAACACCGGCTAGAGCTGTGTTCCAGAGGTCTCTTGAATGCTTTGGCCATCTAGCTATCTGGAGAAGAAAGCAGAAGTTACCTTTCACTCTGCATTCAAAGTGGTGATCCGTAGGCCTTAGAGAGCCTAATGCCGTGCAGTCGCCAAGAAGATTGATCCTAAGAAGCGTTCTTCTATGGGACACGGAGAGGAGGCAGTGGCCTTAGGAAAAGCATACTAGAGTTCCTGCACTACCTGCCCAAAAGTAAATGGAAATCCTCTGCACTCCTCAATTCGTGGATGGAATATCTGAAGGATACTTTGAAACTTGTGGATAGATCTCGCTTTCCCTTTGGCAATGAAGGCTCTCGCATGCCTCCTGCAGTGCACAGGACACATTCTGTTTCTCTAGGAACTCTCTCTTTTCTCCAAAAAAGGCATTCCAGAAGTGAAGACAACACAGGCAGCAACACTGTTCCGCAGGAAACTTTGACGCTTCCAGTATCCTGCTCTCCAGTGGGGAAAACAGTGCTTGTCTCATTAGGTCACCAATATCAAAGTTGCACACTGCATATTACGTGTAGTTTCTGACAAAGGCAAAGTGTCTCAAGCAGCCCCGTGCCCTTCCCAGTTAAAACTTGGTACCAAGGCAATTCTGCATGGAGCGAGTAGCGTGACGAACTTCCTGCCTTGGGATAGACCTCGCCGTCTGTACACCTTATCAAAGGCTAGTGGGTGTTTCAGGGAAAAACTGTGCCTTTTTTAGGCTGCTTCGGAAGCCAGCTGTCTGCTTGGCATAGAAAGACAGCAAGTAAGTGTTCACATTCTCAACCCTACGGAGAGTGTTTCTTCATTGCAGCCCAGGTTCAGTGCTGGGAACCACAGGCCGTACACCTAAAAGTCCAGCTGCATCTGTGTTCGGGCGGACTTTACAAAGCTCGGACATCTACCTATCCAACGAAGAAAGCAGTGTGTCGCCTTTCTCTCCGCATTAAGAGATATGATCCGGAGGCCCAAGGTCCCTGAATGTTGTGCAGTCACCCATGAAGAGACATTCTGGATGCAGTGTTCTTCCACGGGAGGTGCTGAGGACGCAGAAGTCCTAGGAGTCCTGACAAGCTCACTAGCGTGAAGGCACTACATGGACTACGTTTTCATGGGAAATGCTGCATGTCTAATCTTGTGCATGCAATACATAGACCTTACTATGAGCCTCCCTGGCAGAGTCGTGTTCCCTTTAGTACTGGCGCCTTTCGCATGCCTCATGCAAGGAACTGCAAGCACCCTAGTGCTCACAGGAATGCGCCCATTTCCTAAGAGGGGCATTGCAGCACGTAAGACTGACAGCAGCACTGTATTTCCGGCATCTTTGAGGCTGCAGCTGTCCTTCTTTACAGCTGGGAAGTGCAACTATTAGCAAAGATTCCGAATCCGAAAGTTGAACCCTGCCCAAGTACTTTTAGTTTTCAGAAAGCAATAAGAGACTGAAGGACCACTCTGGCACCTTCCCGGATTAATTTTGAACCAGGGAGTTGTGCAATGTCTGAATGGTCTACGCGACTTAAGACTTTAGGGAGGTTATGGGTCCTTGCACCTTCGCTAAGTGTACTAGTGTTCAGGGGAAAGTATACATTTTCAAAACTGCATGTAATATCAAGTCTGCGCGTGGCCTAGAGAAACGTCAGGTAAGTAAGTGTACCCAGAACGGACACCAAGAATAGAGTGTTTTCATTGCAGCTCACACTCTGCACTGAGAGCCACTGGCATTACACCTAACACCTGCTAGAGCTGTGTTCCGGAGGTCTCTTGAATGCTTTGGCCATCTAGCTATCTGGAGAAGAAAGCAGAAGGTTACCTTTCACTCTGCTTTCAAAGTGGTGATCCGGAGGCCTTAGAGAGCCTAATGCTGTGCAGTCGCCAAGAAGATTGATCCTGTACGAAGTGTTCTTCTATGGGACACGGAGAGGAGGCAGTGGCCTTACAAAAGCATACTAGAGTTCCTGCACTACCTGCCCAAAAGTAAATGGAAATCCTCTGCACCCCTCAATTCGTGGATGGAATATCTGAAAGATACTTTGAACCTTGTGGAGACATCTCGCTTTCCCTTTGGCAATGAGGGCTCTGGCATACCTCCTGCAGTGCACAGGACACATTCTGTTTTTCTCGGTACTCTCTCTTTTCTCCACAAAGGCATTCCAGAATTGAAGACAACACAGGCGGCAACACTGTTCCACAGGAAACTTTGACGCTGCCAGTATCCTGCTCTCCAGTGGGGAAAACAGTGCTTCTCTCCCTAGGTCACCAATATCAAAGTTGCACACAGCATATTACGTGTAGTTTCTGACAAAGGCAAAGAGTCTCAAGCAGCACCGTGCTCTTCCCAGTTAAAACTTGGTACCAAGGCAATTATGCATGGAGCGAGTAGCGTGACGAACTTCCTGCCTTGGGATAGACCTCGCCGGGCGTACACCTTATAAAAGGCCAGTGGGTGTTTCAGGGGAAAACTTTGCCTTTGTCAGGCTGCTTCAGAAGTCAACTGTCTGCTTGGCATAGAGGGACAGCAAGTAAGGGTTCACATTCTCAACCCTACGGAGAGTGTTTCTTCATTGCAGCCCAGGTTCAGTGCTGGGAACCACTGGTGGTACACCTAAAAGACCTGCTGGAGCTGTGTTCAGGCGGCCTTTAGAAAGCTCGGACATCTAACTATCCAACGAAGAAAGCAGTGTGTCGCCTTTCTCACCGCATTAAGAGATATGATCCGGAGGCCCAAGGTCCCTGAATGTTGTGAAGTCGCCCACGAAGAGACATTCGGGATGCAGTGTTCTTCCATGGGAGGTGCTGAGGACGCAGGAGTCCTAAGAGTCCTGACAACATCACTAGCGTGAAGGCACTACATGGACTACGTTTTCATGGGAAATGCTGCATGTCTAATCTTGTGCATGCAATACATGGACCTTCCTATGAGCCTGCCTGGCAGAGTCGTGTTCCCTTTATGATTGGCGCCTTTGGGATGCCTCATGCAAGGAACTGCAAGCACCCTAGTGCTAACAGGAAAGCGCCCTTTTCCTAACAGGGGCATTCCAACACGTATGACTGACAGCAGCCCTGTATTTCCGGCATCTCTGAGGCTGCAGCTGTCCTTCTTTACAGCTGGGAAGTGCAACTATTCGCAAAGATTCAGAATCCGGAAGTTGAATTCTGCCCAAGTTCTTTTAGTTTTCAGAAAGCAAAAAGAGACTGAAGAACCACTCTGGCACCTTCCCGGATTAATTTTGAACCAGGGAGTTGTGCAATGTCTGAATGGTCTACGGGACTTAAGACTATAGGTAGGTTACGGGTCTTCGCAACCTCGGTAAGTGTACTACGGTTCAGGGGAAAGTATACATTTTCAAGACTGCATGTAATGTCCAGTCTGCGCGTGGCCTAGAGAAAGGACAGGTAAGTAAGTGTACCCAGAACGGACACCAAGAATAGAGTGTTTTCATTGCAGCTCACACTCTGCACTGAGAGCCACTGGCATTACACCTAACACCGGCTAGAGCTGTGTTCCGGAGGTCTCTTGAATGCTTTGGCCATCTAGCTATCTGGAGAAGAAAGCAGAAGGTTACATTTCACTCTGCTTTCAAAGTGGTGATCCGGAGGCCTTAGTGAGCCTAATGCTGTGCAGTCGCCAAGAAGATTGATCCTATACGAAGTGTTCTTCTATGGGACACAGTAAGGACGCAGTGGCCTTAGGAAAAGCATACTAGAGTTCCTGCACTACCTTCCCAAATGTAAATGGAAATCCTATGCACTCCTCAATTCGTGGGTGGAATATCTGAAGGATACTTTGAACCTTGTGGAGAGATCTCGCTTTCCTTTTGGCAATGAGGGCTCTGGCATGCCTCCTGCAGTGAACAGGAAACATTCTGTTTCTCTAGGTACTCTCTCTTTTCTCCACAAAGGCATTCCAGAAGTGAGGACAACACAGGCAGCAACACTGTTCCGCAGGAAACTTTGACGCTTCCAGTACCCTGCTCTCCAGTGGGGAAAACAGTGCTTCTCTCACTAGGTTACCAATATCAAAATTGCACACAGCATATTACGTGTAGTTTCTGACAAAGGCAAAGAGTCTCAAGCAGCACCGTGCCCTTCCCAGTTAAAACTTCGTACCAAGGCAATTCTGCATGGAGTGAGTAGCGTGACGAACTTCTTGCCTTGGGATAGACCTTGCCGTCCGTACACCTTATCAAAGGCTAGTGGGTGTTTCAGTGAAAAACTGTGCCTTTGTCCGGCTGCTTCGGTAGTCAGCTGTCTGCTTGGCATAGAGAGACAGCAAGTAAGTGTTCACATTCTCAACCATACGGAGAGTGTTTCTTAATTGCAGCCCAGGTTCAGTGCTGGGAACCACTGGCCGTACACCTAAAAGACCAGCTGCATCTGTGTTCGGGCGGACTTTACAAAGCTCGGACATCTAGCTATCCAACGAAGAAAGCAGTTTGTCGCCTTTCTCACCGCATTAAGAGATATGATCCGGAGGCCCAAGGTCCCTGAATGTTGTGAAGTCGCCCATGAAGAGACATTCTGGATGCAGTGTTTTTCCACGGGAGGTGCTGAGGACGCAGAAGTCCTAGGAGTCCTGACAAGCTCACTAGCGTGAAGGCACTACATGGACTACGTTTTCATGGGAAATGATGCATGTCTAATCTTGTGCATGCAGTACATAGACCTTCCTATGAGCCTCCCTGGCAGAGTCGTGTTCCCTTTAGTATTGGCGCCTTTGGGATGCCTCATGCAAGGAACTGTAAGCACCCTAGTGCTCACAGGAAAGCGCCCTTTTCCTAACAGGGGCATTCCAGCACGTTAGACTGACAGCAGCACTGTATTTCCGGCATCTTTGAGGCTGCAGCTGTCCTTCTTTACAGCTGGGAAGTGCAACTATTCGCAAAGATTCGGAATCCGAAAGTTGAATTCTGCCCAAATTCTTTTAGTTTTCAGAAAGCAAAAAGAGAATGAAAGACCACTCTGGCACCTTCCCGAATTAATTTTGAACCAGGGAGTTGTGCAATGTCTGAATGGTCTACGCGACTTAAGACTTTAGGGAGGTTACGGGTCCTCGCACCTTCGCTAAGTGTACTGGAGTTCAGGGGAAAGTATACATTTTCAAGACTGCATGTAATGTCTAGTCTGTGCGTGGCCTAGCGAAAAGTCAGGTAAGTAAGTTTACCCAGAACGGACACCAAGAATAGAGTGTTTTCATTGCAGCTCACACTCTGCACTGAGAGCCACTGTCATTACACCTAACACCGGCTAGAGCTGTGTTCCAGAGGTCTCTTGAATGCTTTGGCCATCTAGCTATCTGGAGAAGAAAGCAGAAGGTTACCTTTCACTCTGCTTTCAAAGTGGTGATCCGGAGGCCTTGGAGAGCCTAATGCTGTGCAGTCGCCAAGAAGATTGATCCTGTAAGAAGTGTTCTTCTATGGGACATGGTGCGGAGGCAGTAGCCTTAGGAAAAGCATACTAGAGTTCCTGCACTCCCTGCCCAAAAGTAAATGGAAATCCTCTGCACTCCTCAATTCGTGGATGGAATATCTGAAAGATACTTTGAACCTTGTGGAGAGATCTTGCTTTCCCTTTGGCAATGAGGGCTCTGGCATGCCTCCTGCAGTGCACAGGACACATTCTGCTTCTCTAGGAACTCTCTCTTTTCTCCACAAAGGCATTCCAGAAGTGAAGAAAACACAGGCAGCAACATTGTTCCGCAGGAAACTTTGACGCATCCAGTATCCTGCTCTACAGTGGGGAAAACAGTGCTTCTCTCACTAGGTCACCAATATCAAAGTTGCACACTGCATATTACGTGTAGTTTCTGACAAAGACAAAGTGTCTCAAGCAGCACTGTGCCCTTCCCAGTTAAAACTTGGTACCAAGGCAATTCTGCATGGAGCGAGTAGCGTGACGAACTTCCTGCCTTGCGATAGACCTCGCCGTCCGTACACCTTATCAAAGGCTAGTGGGTGTTTCAGGGAAAAACTGTGCCTTTGTCAGGCTGCTTCGGAAGCCAGCTGTCTGCTTAGCATAGAGAGACAGGAAGTAAGGGTTCACATTCTCAACCCTACTTAGAGTGTTTCTTCATTGCAGCCCAGTTTCATTGCTGGGAACGACTGGCCGTACACCTAAAAGTCCAGCTGCATCTGTGTTCGGGCGGACTTTAGAAAGTTCTGACATCTAGCTATCCAACGAAAAAGCAGTGTGTCGCCTTTCTCTCGGCATTAAGACATATAATCCGGAGGCCCAAGGTCCCTGAATGTTGTGAAGTCGCCCACGAAGAGACATTCTGGATGCAGTGTTCTTCCATGGGGGGTGCTGAGGACGCAGGAGTCCTAAGAGTCCTGACAACCTCACTAGCGTGAATGCACTACATGGACTACGTTTTCATGGGAAATGCTGCATGTCTAATCTTGTGCAGGCAATAGATGGACCTTCCTATGAGCCTGCCTGGCAGAGTCGTGTTCCCTTTAGTATTGGCGCCTTTGGGATGCCTCATGCAAGGAACTGCAAGCACCCTAGTGCTAACAGGAAAGCGCCCTTTTCCTAAGAGGGGCATTCCAACACGTAAGACTGACAGCAGCCCTGTATTTCCGGCATCTTTGAGGCTGCAGCTGTCCTTCTTTACAGCTGGGAAGTGCAACTATTTGCAAAGATTCGGAATCCGAAAGTTGAATTCTGCCCAAGTTCTTTTAGTTTTCAGAAAGCAAAAAGAGAATGAAAGACCACTCTGGCACCTTCCCGGATTAATTTTGAACCAGGGAGTTGTGCAATGTCTGAATGGTCTACGGGACTTAAGACTATAGGTAGGTTACGGGTCTTCGCAACTTCGGTAAGTGTACTACGGTTCAGGGGAAAGTATACATTTTCAAGACTGCATGTAATGTCTAGTCTGCGCGTGGCCTAGAGAAAGGTCAGGTAAGTAAGTGTACCCAGAACGGACACCAAGAAGAGAGTGTTTTCATTGCAGCTCACACTCTGCACTGAGAGCCACTGGCATTACACCTAACACCGGCTAGAGCTGTGTTCCAGAGGTCTCTTGAATGCTTTGGCCATCTAGCTATCTGGAGAAGAAAGCAGAAGTTACCTTTCACTCTGCATTCAAAGTGGTGATCCGTAGGCCTTAGAGAGCCTAATGCCGTGCAGTCGCCAAGAAGATTGATCCTAAGAAGCGTTCTTCTATGGGACACGGAGAGGAGGCAGTGGCCTTAGGAAAAGCATACTAGAGTTCCTGCACTACCTGCCCAAAAGTAAATGGAAATCCTCTGCACTCCTCAATTCGTGGATGGAATATCTGAAGGATACTTTGAAACTTGTGGATAGATCTCGCTTTCCCTTTGGCAATGAAGGCTCTCGCATGCCTCCTGCAGTGCACAGGACACATTCTGTTTCTCTAGGAACTCTCTCTTTTCTCCAAAAAAGGCATTCCAGAAGTGAAGACAACACAGGCAGCAACACTGTTCCGCAGGAAACTTTGACGCTTCCAGTATCCTGCTCTCCAGTGGGGAAAACAGTGCTTGTCTCATTAGGTCACCAATATCAAAGTTGCACACTGCATATTACGTGTAGTTTCTGACAAAGGCAAAGTGTCTCAAGCAGCCCCGTGCCCTTCCCAGTTAAAACTTGGTACCAAGGCAATTCTGCATGGAGCGAGTAGCGTGACGAACTTCCTGCCTTGGGATAGACCTCGCCGTCTGTACACCTTATCAAAGGCTAGTGGGTGTTTCAGGGAAAAACTGTGCCTTTTTTAGGCTGCTTCGGAAGCCAGCTGTCTGCTTGGCATAGAAAGACAGCAAGTAAGTGTTCACATTCTCAACCCTACGGAGAGTGTTTCTTCATTGCAGCCCAGGTTCAGTGCTGGGAACCACAGGCCGTACACCTAAAAGTCCAGCTGCATCTGTGTTCGGGCGGACTTTACAAAGCTCGGACATCTACCTATCCAACGAAGAAAGCAGTGTGTCGCCTTTCTCTCCGCATTAAGAGATATGATCCGGAGGCCCAAGGTCCCTGAATGTTGTGCAGTCACCCATGAAGAGACATTCTGGATGCAGTGTTCTTCCACGGGAGGTGCTGAGGACGCAGAAGTCCTAGGAGTCCTGACAAGCTCACTAGCGTGAAGGCACTACATGGACTACGTTTTCATGGGAAATGCTGCATGTCTAATCTTGTGCATGCAATACATAGACCTTACTATGAGCCTCCCTGGCAGAGTCGTGTTCCCTTTAGTACTGGCGCCTTTCGCATGCCTCATGCAAGGAACTGCAAGCACCCTAGTGCTCACAGGAATGCGCCCATTTCCTAAGAGGGGCATTGCAGCACGTAAGACTGACAGCAGCACTGTATTTCCGGCATCTTTGAGGCTGCAGCTGTCCTTCTTTACAGCTGGGAAGTGCAACTATTAGCAAAGATTCCGAATCCGAAAGTTGAACCCTGCCCAAGTACTTTTAGTTTTCAGAAAGCAATAAGAGACTGAAGGACCACTCTGGCACCTTCCCGGATTAATTTTGAACCAGGGAGTTGTGCAATGTCTGAATGGTCTACGCGACTTAAGACTTTAGGGAGGTTATGGGTCCTTGCACCTTCGCTAAGTGTACTAGTGTTCAGGGGAAAGTATACATTTTCAAAACTGCATGTAATATCAAGTCTGCGCGTGGCCTAGAGAAACGTCAGGTAAGTAAGTGTACCCAGAACGGACACCAAGAATAGAGTGTTTTCATTGCAGCTCACACTCTGCACTGAGAGCCACTGGCATTACACCTAACACCTGCTAGAGCTGTGTTCCGGAGGTCTCTTGAATGCTTTGGCCATCTAGCTATCTGGAGAAGAAAGCAGAAGGTTACCTTTCACTCTGCTTTCAAAGTGGTGATCCGGAGGCCTTAGAGAGCCTAATGCTGTGCAGTCGCCAAGAAGATTGATCCTGTACGAAGTGTTCTTCTATGGGACACGGAGAGGAGGCAGTGGCCTTACAAAAGCATACTAGAGTTCCTGCACTACCTGCCCAAAAGTAAATGGAAATCCTCTGCACCCCTCAATTCGTGGATGGAATATCTGAAAGATACTTTGAACCTTGTGGAGACATCTCGCTTTCCCTTTGGCAATGAGGGCTCTGGCATACCTCCTGCAGTGCACAGGACACATTCTGTTTTTCTCGGTACTCTCTCTTTTCTCCACAAAGGCATTCCAGAATTGAAGACAACACAGGCGGCAACACTGTTCCACAGGAAACTTTGACGCTGCCAGTATCCTGCTCTCCAGTGGGGAAAACAGTGCTTCTCTCCCTAGGTCACCAATATCAAAGTTGCACACAGCATATTACGTGTAGTTTCTGACAAAGGCAAAGAGTCTCAAGCAGCACCGTGCTCTTCCCAGTTAAAACTTGGTACCAAGGCAATTATGCATGGAGCGAGTAGCGTGACGAACTTCCTGCCTTGGGATAGACCTCGCCGGGCGTACACCTTATAAAAGGCCAGTGGGTGTTTCAGGGGAAAACTTTGCCTTTGTCAGGCTGCTTCAGAAGTCAACTGTCTGCTTGGCATAGAGGGACAGCAAGTAAGGGTTCACATTCTCAACCCTACGGAGAGTGTTTCTTCATTGCAGCCCAGGTTCAGTGCTGGGAACCACTGGCCATACACCTAAAAGACCTGCTGTAGCTGTGTTCGGGCGGACGTTAGAAAGCTCGGACATCTAGCTATCCAACGAAGAAAGCAGAGTGTCGCCTTTCTCTCCGCATTAAGAGATATGATCCGGAGGCCCAAGGTCCCTGAATGTTGTGAAGTCGCCCATGAAGAGACATTCTGGATGCAGTGTTCTTCCACGGGAGGTGCTGAGGACGCAGAAGTCCTAGGAGTCCTGACAAGCTCACTAGCGTGAAGGCACTACATGGACTACGTTTTCATGGGAAATGCTGCATGTCTAATCTTGTGCATGCAATACATAGACCTTCCTATGAGCCTGCCTGGCAGAGTCGTGTTCCCTTTAGTATTGGCGCCTTTGGGATGCCTCATGCAAGGAACTGCAAGCACCCTAGTGCTCACAGGAAAGCGCCCTTTTCCTAACAGGGGCATTCCAGCTCGTTAGACTGACAGCACCACTGTATTTCCGGCATCATTGAGGCTGCAGCTGTCCTTCTTTACAGCTGGGAAGTGCAACTATTCGCATAGATTCGGAATCCGAAAGTTGAATTCTGCCCAAGTTCTTTTAGTTTTCAGAAAGCAAAAAGAGATTGAGGACCACTGTGGCACATTCCCGGATTAATTTTGAACCAGGGAGTTGTGCAATGTCTGAATGGTCTACGGGACTTAAAACTATAGTGAGGTTACGGGTCTTCGCAACTTCGGTAAGTGTACTACGGTTCAGGGGAAAGTATACATTTTCAAGACTGAATGTAATGTCTAGTCTGCGCGTGGCCTAGAGAAAGGTCAGGTAAGTAAGTGTACCCAGAACGGACACCAAGAATAGTGTTTTCATTGCAGCTCACACTCTGCACTGAGAGCCACTGGCATTACACCTAACACCGGCTCGAGCTGTGTTCCGGAGGTCTCTTGAAAGTTTTGGCCATCTAGCTATCTGGAGAAGAAAGCAGAAGGTTACCTTCCACTCTGCTTTCAAAGTGGTGATCCGCAGGCCTTAGAGACCCTAATTCTGTGCAGTCGCCAAGAAGTTTGATCTTGTACGAAGTGTTGTTTTATGGGACACAGTGAGGACGAAGTGGCCTTAGAAAAAGCATACTAGAGTTTCTGCACTACCTGCCCAAAAGTAAATGGAAATCCTCTGCCCTCCTCAATTCGTGAATGGAATATCTGAAGGATACTTTGAACCTTCTGGAGAGATCTCGCTTTCCTTTTGGCAATGAGGGCTCTGGCATGCCTCCTGCAGTACACAGGACAATTTCTGTTTCTCTAGGTACTCTCTCTTTTCTCCACAAAGGCATTCCAGAAGTGAAGACAAAACAGGCAGCAACACTGTTCCGCAGGAAACTTTGACGCTTCCAGTATCCTGCTCTCCAGTGGGGAAAACAGTGCTTCTCTCACTAGGTCACCAATATCAAAGTTGCACACTGCATATTACGTGTAGTTTCTGAAAGGCAAAGTGTCTCAAGCAACACCGTGCCCTTCCCAGTTAATACTTGGTACCAAGGCAACTCTCCATGGAGCGAGTAGCATGACGAACTACCTGCCTTGGGATAGACCTCGCCGTCCGTACACCTTATCAAAGGCCAGTGGGTGTTTCAGGGGAAAACTGTGCCTTTGTCAGGCTGCTTCGGAAGTCAACTGTCTGCTTGGCATAGAAAGACAGCAAGTAAGGGGTTCACATTCTAAAACCTACAGAGAGTGTTTCTTCATTGCAGCCCAGGTTCAGTGCTGGGAACCACTGGTGGTACACCTAAAAGACCTGCTGGAGCTGTGTTCAGGCGGCCTTTAGAAAGCTCGGACATCTAACTATCCAACGAAGAAAGCAGTGTGTCGCCTTTCTCACCGCATTAAGAGATATGATCCGGAGGCCCAAGGTCCCTGAATGTTGTGAAGTCGCCCACGAAGAGACATTCGGGATGCAGTGTGCTTCCATGGGAGGTGCTGAGGACGCAGGAGTCCTAAGAGTCCTGACAACATCACAAGCGTGAAGGCACTACATGGACTACGTTTTCATGGGAAATGCTGCATGTCTAATCTTGTGCATGCAATACATGGACCTTCCTATGAGCCTGCCTGGCAGAGTCGTGTTCCCTTTATTATTGGCGCCTTTGGGATGCCTCATGCAAGGAACTGGAAGCACCCTAGTGCTAACAGGAAAGCGCCCTTTTCCTAACAGGGGCATTCCAACACGTATGACTGACAGCAGCCCTGTATTTCCGGCATCTCTGAGGCTGCAGCTGTCCTTCTTTACAGCTGGGAAGTGCAACTATTCGCAAAGATTCAGAATCCGGAAGTTGAATTCTGCCCAAGTTCTTTTAGTTTTCAGAAAGCAAAAAGAGACTGAAGAACCACTCTGGCACCTTCCCGGATTAATTTTGAACCAGGGAGTTGTGCAATGTCTGAATGGTCTACGGGACTTAAGACTATAGGTAGGTTACGGGTCTTCGCAACCTCGGTAAGTGTACTACGGTTCAGGGGAAAGTATACATTTTCAAGACTGCATGTAATGTCCAGTCTGCGCGTGGCCTAGAGAAAGGACAGGTAAGTAAGTGTACCCAGAACGGACACCAAGAATAGAGTGTTTTCATTGCAGCTCACACTCTGCACTGAGAGCCACTGGCATTACACCTAACACCGGCTAGAGCTGTGTTCCGGAGGTCTCTTGAATGCTTTGGCCATCTAGCTATCTGGAGAAGAAAGCAGAAGGTTACATTTCACTCTGCTTTCAAAGTGGTGATCCGGAGGCCTTAGTGAGCCTAATGCTGTGCAGTCGCCAAGAAGATTGATCCTATACGAAGTGTTCTTCTATGGGACACAGTAAGGACGCAGTGGCCTTAGGAAAAGCATACTAGAGTTCCTGCACTACCTTCCCAAATGTAAATGGAAATCCTATGCACTCCTCAATTCGTGGGTGGAATATCTGAAGGATACTTTGAACCTTGTGGAGAGATCTCGCTTTCCTTTTGGCAATGAGGGCTCTGGCATGCCTCCTGCAGTGAACAGGAAACATTCTGTTTCTCTAGGTACTCTCTCTTTTCTCCACAAAGGCATTCCAGAAGTGAGGACAACACAGGCAGCAACACTGTTCCGCAGGAAACTTTGACGCTTCCAGTACCCTGCTCTCCAGTGGGGAAAACAGTGCTTCTCTCACTAGGTTACCAATATCAAAATTGCACACAGCATATTACGTGTAGTTTCTGACAAAGGCAAAGAGTCTCAAGCAGCACCGTGCCCTTCCCAGTTAAAACTTCGTACCAAGGCAATTCTGCATGGAGTGAGTAGCGTGACGAACTTCTTGCCTTGGGATAGACCTTGCCGTCCGTACACCTTATCAAAGGCTAGTGGGTGTTTCAGTGAAAAACTGTGCCTTTGTCCGGCTGCTTCGGTAGTCAGCTGTCTGCTTGGCATAGAGAGACAGCAAGTAAGTGTTCACATTCTCAACCATACGGAGAGTGTTTCTTAATTGCAGCCCAGGTTCAGTGCTGGGAACCACTGGCCGTACACCTAAAAGACCAGCTGCATCTGTGTTCGGGCGGACTTTACAAAGCTCGGACATCTAGCTATCCAACGAAGAAAGCAGTTTGTCGCCTTTCTCACCGCATTAAGAGATATGATCCGGAGGCCCAAGGTCCCTGAATGTTGTGAAGTCGCCCATGAAGAGACATTCTGGATGCAGTGTTTTTCCACGGGAGGTGCTGAGGACGCAGAAGTCCTAGGAGTCCTGACAAGCTCACTAGCGTGAAGGCACTACATGGACTACGTTTTCATGGGAAATGATGCATGTCTAATCTTGTGCATGCAGTACATAGACCTTCCTATGAGCCTCCCTGGCAGAGTCGTGTTCCCTTTAGTATTGGCGCCTTTGGGATGCCTCATGCAAGGAACTGTAAGCACCCTAGTGCTCACAGGAAAGCGCCCTTTTCCTAACAGGGGCATTCCAGCACGTTAGACTGACAGCAGCACTGTATTTCCGGCATCTTTGAGGCTGCAGCTGTCCTTCTTTACAGCTGGGAAGTGCAACTATTCGCAAAGATTCGGAATCCGAAAGTTGAATTCTGCCCAAATTCTTTTAGTTTTCAGAAAGCAAAAAGAGAATGAAAGACCACTCTGGCACCTTCCCGAATTAATTTTGAACCAGGGAGTTGTGCAATGTCTGAATGGTCTACGCGACTTAAGACTTTAGGGAGGTTACGGGTCCTCGCACCTTCGCTAAGTGTACTGGAGTTCAGGGGAAAGTATACATTTTCAAGACTGCATGTAATGTCTAGTCTGCGCGTGGCCTAGCGAAAAGTCAGGTAAGTAAGTTTACCCAGAACGGACACCAAGAATACAGTGTTTTCATTGCAGCTCACACTCTGCACTGAGAGCCACTGTCATTACACCTAACACCGGCTAGAGCTGTGTTCCAGAGGTCTCTTGAATGCTTTGGCCATCTAGCTATCTGGAGAAGAAAGCAGAAGGTTACCTTTCACTCTGCTTTCAAAGTGGTGATCCGGAGGCCTTGGAGAGCCTAATGCTGTGCAGTCGCCAAGAAGATTGATCCTGTAAGAAGTGTTCTTCTTTGGGACATGGTGCGGAGGCAGTAGCCTTAGGAAAAGCATACTAGAGTTCCTGCACTCCCTGCCCAAAAGTAAATGGAAATCCTCTGCACTCCTCAATTCGTGGATGGAATATCTGAAAGATACTTTGAACCTTGTGGAGAGATCTCGCTTTCCCTTTGGCAATGAGGGCTCTGGCATGCCTCCTGCAGTGCACAGGACACATTCTGCTTCTCTAGGAACTCTCTCTTTTCTCCACAAAGGCATTCCAGAAGTGAAGAAAACACAGGCAGCAACATTGTTCCGCAGGAAACTTTGACGCATCCAGTATCCTGCTCTACAGTGGGGAAAACAGTGCTTCTCTCACTAGGTCACCAATATCAAAGTTGCACACTGCATATTACGTGTAGTTTCTGACAAAGACAAAGTGTCTCAAGCAGCACTGTGCCCTTCCCAGTTAAAACTTGGTACCAAGGCAATTCTGCATGGAGCGAGTAGCGTGACGAACTTCCTGCCTTGCGATAGACCTCGCCGTCCGTACACCTTATCAAAGGCTAGTGGGTGTTTCAGGGAAAAACTGTGCCTTTGTCAGGCTGCTTCGGAAGCCAGCTGTCTGCTTAGCATAGAGAGACAGGAAGTAAGGGTTCACATTCTCAACCCTACTTAGAGTGTTTCTTCATTGCAGCCCAGTTTCATTGCTGGGAACGACTGGCCGTACACCTAAAAGTCCAGCTGCATCTGTGTTCGGGCGGACTTTAGAAAGTTCTGACATCTAGCTATCCAACGAAAAAGCAGTGTGTCGCCTTTCTCTCGGCATTAAGACATATAATCCGGAGGCCCAAGGTCCCTGAATGTTGTGAAGTCGCCCACGAAGAGACATTCTGGATGCAGTGTTCTTCCATGGGGGGTGCTGAGGACGCAGGAGTCCTAAGAGTCCTGACAACCTCACTAGCGTGAATGCACTACATGGACTACGTTTTCATGGGAAATGCTGCATGTCTAATCTTGTGCAGGCAATAGATGGACCTTCCTATGAGCCTGCCTGGCAGAGTCGTGTTCCCTTTAGTATTGGCGCCTTTGGGATGCCTCATGCAAGGAACTGCAAGCACCCTAGTGCTAACAGGAAAGCGCCCTTTTCCTAAGAGGGGCATTCCAACACGTAAGACTGACAGCAGCCCTGTATTTCCGGCATCTTTGAGGCTGCAGCTGTCCTTCTTTACAGCTGGGAAGTGCAACTATTTGCAAAGATTCGGAATCCGAAAGTTGAATTCTGCCCAAGTTCTTTTAGTTTTCAGAAAGCAAAAAGAGAATGAAAGACCACTCTGGCACCTTCCCGGATTAATTTTGAACCAGGGAGTTGTGCAATGTCTGAATGGTCTACGGGACTTAAGACTATAGGTAGGTTACGGGTCTTCGCAACTTCGGTAAGTGTACTACGGTTCAGGGGAAAGTATACATTTTCAAGACTGCATGTAATGTCTAGTCTGCGCGTGGCCTAGAGAAAGGTCAGGTAAGTAAGTGTACCCAGAACGGACACCAAGAAGAGAGTGTTTTCATTGCAGCTCACACTCTGCACTGAGAGCCACTGGCATTACACCTAACACCGGCTAGAGCTGTGTTCCAGAGGTCTCTTGAATGCTTTGGCCATCTAGCTATCTGGAGAAGAAAGCAGAAGTTACCTTTCACTCTGCATTCAAAGTGGTGATCCGTAGGCCTTAGAGAGCCTAATGCCGTGCAGTCGCCAAGAAGATTGATCCTAAGAAGCGTTCTTCTATGGGACACGGAGAGGAGGCAGTGGCCTTAGGAAAAGCATACTAGAGTTCCTGCACTACCTGCCCAAAAGTAAATGGAAATCCTCTGCACTCCTCAATTCGTGGATGGAATATCTGAAGGATACTTTGAAACTTGTGGATAGATCTCGCTTTCCCTTTGGCAATGAAGGCTCTCGCATGCCTCCTGCAGTGCACAGGACACATTCTGTTTCTCTAGGAACTCTCTCTTTTCTCCAAAAAAGGCATTCCAGAAGTGAAGACAACACAGGCAGCAACACTGTTCCGCAGGAAACTTTGACGCTTCCAGTATCCTGCTCTCCAGTGGGGAAAACAGTGCTTGTCTCATTAGGTCACCAATATCAAAGTTGCACACTGCATATTACGTGTAGTTTCTGACAAAGGCAAAGTGTCTCAAGCAGCCCCGTGCCCTTCCCAGTTAAAACTTGGTACCAAGGCAATTCTGCATGGAGCGAGTAGCGTGACGAACTTCCTGCCTTGGGATAGACCTCGCCGTCTGTACACCTTATCAAAGGCTAGTGGGTGTTTCAGGGAAAAACTGTGCCTTTTTTAGGCTGCTTCGGAAGCCAGCTGTCTGCTTGGCATAGAAAGACAGCAAGTAAGTGTTCACATTCTCAACCCTACGGAGAGTGTTTCTTCATTGCAGCCCAGGTTCAGTGCTGGGAACCACAGGCCGTACACCTAAAAGTCCAGCTGCATCTGTGTTCGGGCGGACTTTACAAAGCTCGGACATCTACCTATCCAACGAAGAAAGCAGTGTGTCGCCTTTCTCTCCGCATTAAGAGATATGATCCGGAGGCCCAAGGTCCCTGAATGTTGTGCAGTCACCCATGAAGAGACATTCTGGATGCAGTGTTCTTCCACGGGAGGTGCTGAGGACGCAGAAGTCCTAGGAGTCCTGACAAGCTCACTAGCGTGAAGGCACTACATGGACTACGTTTTCATGGGAAATGCTGCATGTCTAATCTTGTGCATGCAATACATAGACCTTACTATGAGCCTCCCTGGCAGAGTCGTGTTCCCTTTAGTACTGGCGCCTTTCGCATGCCTCATGCAAGGAACTGCAAGCACCCTAGTGCTCACAGGAATGCGCCCATTTCCTAAGAGGGGCATTGCAGCACGTAAGACTGACAGCAGCACTGTATTTCCGGCATCTTTGAGGCTGCAGCTGTCCTTCTTTACAGCTGGGAAGTGCAACTATTAGCAAAGATTCCGAATCCGAAAGTTGAACCCTGCCCAAGTACTTTTAGTTTTCAGAAAGCAATAAGAGACTGAAGGACCACTCTGGCACCTTCCCGGATTAATTTTGAACCAGGGAGTTGTGCAATGTCTGAATGGTCTACGCGACTTAAGACTTTAGGGAGGTTATGGGTCCTTGCACCTTCGCTAAGTGTACTAGTGTTCAGGGGAAAGTATACATTTTCAAAACTGCATGTAATATCAAGTCTGCGCGTGGCCTAGAGAAACGTCAGGTAAGTATGTGTACCCAGAACGGACACCAAGAATAGAGTGTTTTCATTGCAGCTCACACTCTGCACTGAGAGCCACTGGCATTACACCTAACACCTGCTAGAGCTGTGTTCCGGAGGTCTCTTGAATGCTTTGGCCATCTAGCTATCTGGAGAAGAAAGCAGAAGGTTACCTTTCACTCTGCTTTCAAAGTGGTGATCCGGAGGCCTTAGAGAGCCTAATGCTGTGCAGTCGCCAAGAAGATTGATCCTGTACGAAATGTTCTTCTATGGGACACGGAGAGGAGGCAGTGGCCTTACAAAAGCATACTAGAGTTCCTGCAATACCTGCCCAAAAGTAAATGGAAATCCTCTGCACCCCTCAATTCGTGGATGGAATATCTGAAAGATACTTTGAACCTTGTGGAGACATCTCGCTTTCCCTTTGGCAATGAGGGCTCTGGCATACCTCCTGCAGTGCACAGGACACATTCTGTTTTTCTCGGTACTCTCTCTTTTCTCCACAAAGGCATTCCAGAATTGAAGACAACACAGGCGGCAACACTGTTCCACAGGAAACTTTGACGCTGCCAGTATCCTGCTCTCCAGTGGGGAAAACAGTGCTTCTCTCCCTAGGTCACCAATATCAAAGTTGCACACAGCATATTACGTGTAGTTTCTGACAAAGGCAAAGAGTCTCAAGCAGCACCGTGCTCTTCCCAGTTAAAACTTGGTACCAAGGCAATTATGCATGGAGCGAGTAGCGTGACGAACTTCCTGCCTTGGGATAGACCTCGCCGGGCGTACACCTTATAAAAGGCCAGTGGGTGTTTCAGGGGAAAACTTTGCCTTTGTCAGGCTGCTTCAGAAGTCAACTGTCTGCTTGGCATAGAGGGACAGCAAGTAAGGGTTCACATTCTCAACCCTACGGAGAGTGTTTCTTCATTGCAGCCCAGGTTCAGTGCTGGGAACCACTGGCCATACACCTAAAAGACCTGCTGTAGCTGTGTTCGGGCGGACGTTAGAAAGCTCGGACATCTAGCTATCCAACGAAGAAAGCAGAGTGTCGCCTTTCTCTCCGCATTAAGAGATATGATCCGGAGGCCCAAGGTCCCTGAATGTTGTGAAGTCGCCCATGAAGAGACATTCTGGATGCAGTGTTCTTCCACGGGAGGTGCTGAGGACGCAGAAGTCCTAGGAGTCCTGACAAGCTCACTAGCGTGAAGGCACTACATGGACTACGTTTTCATGGGAAATGCTGCATGTCTAATCTTGTGCAGGCAATACATAGACCTTCCTATGAGCCTGCCTGGCAGAGTCGTGTTTCCTTTAGTATTGGCGCCTTTGGGATGCCTCATGCAAGGAACTGCAAGCACCCTAGTGCTCACAGGAAAGCGTCCTTTTCCTAACAGGGGCATTCCAGCTCGTTAGACTGACAGCACCACTGTATTTCCGGCATCATTGAGGCTGCAGCTGTCCTTCTTTACAGCTGGGAAGTGCAACTATTCGCATAGATTCGGAATCCGAAAGTTGAATTCTGCCCAAGTTCTTTTAGTTTTCAGAAAGCAAAAAGAGATTGAGGACCACTGTGGCACATTCCCGGATTAATTTTGAACCAGGGAGTTGTGCAATGTCTGAATGGTCTACGGGACTTAAAACTATAGTGAGGTTACGGGTCTTCGCAACTTCGGTAAGTGTACTACGGTTCAGGGGAAAGTATACATTTTCAAGACTGAATGTAATGTCTAGTCTGCGCGTGGCCTAGAGAAAGGTCAGGTAAGTAAGTGTACCCAGAACGGACACCAAGAATAGTGTTTTCATTGCAGCTCACACTCTGCACTGAGAGCCACTGGCATTACACCTAACACCGGCTCGAGCTGTGTTCCGGAGGTCTCTTGAAAGTTTTGGCCATCTAGCTATCTGGAGATGAAAGCAGAAGGTTACCTTTCACTCTGCTTTCAAAGTGGTGATCCGCAGGCCTTAGAGACCCTAATTCTGTGCAGTCGCCAAGAAGATTGATCTTGTACGAAGTGTTGTTTTATGGGACACAGTGAGGACGAAGTGGCCTTAGAAAAAGCATACTAGAGTTTCTGCACTACCTGCCCAAAAGTAAATGGAAATCCTCTGCCCTCCTCAATTCGTGAATGGAATATCTGAAGGATACTTTGAACCTTCTGGAGAGATCTCGCTTTCCTTTTGGCAATGAGGGCTCTGGCATGCCTCCTGCAGTGCACAGGACAATTTCTGTTTCTCTAGGTACTCTCTCTTTTCTCCACAAAGGCATTCCAGAAGTGAAGACAACACAGGCAGCAACACTGTTCCGCAGGAAACTTTGACGCTTCCAGTATCCTGCTCTCCAGTGGGGAAAACAGTGCTTCTCTCACTAGGTCACCAATATCAAAGTTGCACACTGCATATTACGTGTAGTTTCTGAAAGGCAAAGTGTCTCAAGCAACACCGTGCCCTTCCCAGTTAATACTTGGTACCAAGGCAACTCTCCATGGAGCGAGTAGCATGACGAACTACCTGCCTTGGGATAGACCTCGCCGTCCGTACACCTTATCAAAGGCCAGTGGGTGTTTCAGGGGAAAACTGTGCCTTTGTCAGGCTGCTTCGGAAGTCAACTGTCTGCTTGGCATAGAAAGACAGCAAGTAAGGGGTTCACATTCTAAAACCTACAGAGAGTGTTTCTTCATTGCAGCCCAGGTTCAGTGCTGGGAACCACTGGCGGTACACCTAAAAGACCTGCTGGAGCTGTGTTCAGGCGGCCTTTAGAAAGCTCGGACATCTAACTATCCAACAAAGAAAGCAGTGTGTCGCCTTTCTCACCGCATTAAGAGATATGATCCGGAGGCCCAAGGTCCCTGAATGTTGTGAAGTCGCCCACGAAGAGACATTCGGGATGCAGTGTTCTTCCATGGGAGGTGCTGAGGACGCAGGAGTCCTAAGAGTCCTGACAACATCACTAGCGTGAAGGCACTACATGGACTACGTTTTCATGGGAAATGCTGCATGTCTAATCTTGTGCATGCAATACATGGACCTTCCTATGAGCCTGCCTGGCAGAGTCGTGTTCCCTTTAGTATTGGCGCCTTTGGGATGCCTCATGCAAGGAACTGCAAGCACCCTAGTGCTAACAGGAAAGCGCCCTTTTCCTAACAGGGGCATTCCAACACGTAAGACTGACAGCAGCCCTGTATTTCCGGCATCTCTGAGGCTGCAGCTGTCCTTCTTTACAGCTGGGAAGTGCAACTATTCGCAAAGATTCAGAATCCGGAAGTTGAATTCTGCCCAAGTTCTTTTAGTTTTCAGAAAGCAAAAAGAGACTGAAGAACCACTCTGGCACCTTCCCGGATTAATTTTGAACCAGGGAGTTGTGCAATGTCTGAATGGTCTACGGGACTTAAGACTATAGGTAGGTTACGGGTCTTCGCAACCTCGGTAAGTGTACTACGGTTCAGGGGAAAGTATACATTTTCAAGACTGCATGTAATGTCCAGTCTGCGCGTGGCCTAGAGAAAGGACAGGTAAGTAAGTGTACCCAGAACGGACACCAAGAATAGAGTGTTTTCATTGCAGCTCACACTCTGCACTGAGAGCCACTGGCATTACACCTAACACCGGCTAGAGCTGTGTTCCGGAGGTCTCTTGAATGCTTTGGCCATCTAGCTATCTGGAGAAGAAAGCAGAAGGTTACATTTCACTCTGCTTTCAAAGTGGTGATCCGGAGGCCTTAGTGAGCCTAATGCTGTGCAGTCGCCAAGAAGATTGATCCTATACGAAGTGTTCTTCTATGGGACACAGTAAGGACGCAGTGGCCTTAGGAAAAGCATACTAGAGTTCCTGCACTACCTTCCCAAATGTAAATGGAAATCCTATGCACTCCTCAATTCGTGGGTGGAATATCTGAAGGATACTTTGAACCTTGTGGAGAGATCTCGCTTTCCTTTTGGCAATGAGGGCTCTGGCATGCCTCCTGCAGTGAACAGGAAACATTCTGTTTCTCTAGGTACTCTCTCTTTTCTCCACAAAGGCATTCCAGAAGTGAGGACAACACAGGCAGCAACACTGTTCCGCAGGAAACTTTGACGCTTCCAGTACCCTGCTCTCCAGTGGGGAAAACAGTGCTTCTCTCACTAGGTTACCAATATCAAAATTGCACACAGCATATTACGTGTAGTTTCTGACAAAGGCAAAGAGTCTCAAGCAGCACCGTGCCCTTCCCAGTTAAAACTTCGTACCAAGGCAATTCTGCATGGAGTGAGTAGCGTGACGAACTTCTTGCCTTGGGATAGACCTTGCCGTCCGTACACCTTATCAAAGGCTAGTGGGTGTTTCAGTGAAAAACTGTGCCTTTGTCTGGCTGCTTCGGTAGTCAGCTGTCTGCTTGGCATAGAAAGACAGCAAGTAAGTGTTCACATTCTCAACCATCCGGAGAGTGTTTCTTAATTGCAGCCCAGGTTCAGTGCTGGGAACCACTGGCCGTACACCTAAAAGACCAGCTGCATCTGTGTTCGGGCGGACTTTACAAAGCTCGGACATCTAGCTATCCAACGAAGAAAGCAGTTTGTCGCCTTTCTCACCGCATTAAGAGATATGATCCGGAGGCCCAAGGTCCCTGAATGTTGTGAAGTCGCCCATGAAGAGACATTCTGGATGCAGTGTTTTTCCACGGGAGGTGCTGAGGACGCAGAAGTCCTAGGAGTCCTGACAAGCTCACTAGCGTGAAGGCACTACATGGACTACGTTTTCATGGGAAATGATGCATGTCTAATCTTGTGCATGCAGTACATAGACCTTCCTATGAGCCTCCCTGGCAGAGTCGTGTTCCCTTTAGTATTGGCGCCTTTGGGATGCCTCATGCAAGGAACTGTAAGCACCCTAGTGCTCACAGGAAAGCGCCCTTTTCCTAACAGGGGCATTCCAGCACGTTAGACTGACAGCAGCACTGTATTTCCGGCATCTTTGAGGCTGCAGCTGTCCTTCTTTACAGCTGGGAAGTGCAACTATTCGCAAAGATTCGGAATCCGAAAGTTGAATTCTGCCCAAATTCTTTTAGTTTTCAGAAAGCAAAAAGAGAATGAAAGACCACTCTGGCACCTTCCCGAATTAATTTTGAACCAGGGAGTTGTGCAATGTCTGAATGGTCTACGCGACTTAAGACTTTAGGGAGGTTACGGGTCCTCGCACCTTCGCTAAGTGTACTGGAGTTCAGGGGAAAGTATACATTTTCAAGACTGCATGTAATGTCTAGTCTGCGCGTGGCCTAGCGAAAAGTCAGGTAAGTAAGTTTACCCAGAACGGACACCAAGAATAGAGTGTTTTCATTGCAGCTCACACTCTGCACTGAGAGCCACTGTCATTACACCTAACACCTGCTAGTGCTGTGTTCCGGAGTTCTCTTGAATGCTTTGGCCATCTAGCTATCTGGAGAAGAAAGCAGAAGGTTACCTTTCACTCTGCTTTCAAAGTGGTGATCCGGAGGCCTTGGAGAGCCTAATGCTGTGCAGTCGCCAAGAAGATTGATCCAGTAAGAAGTGTTCTTCTATGGGACATGGTGCGGAGGCAGTAGCCTTAGGAAAAGCATACTAGAGTTCCTGCACTCCCTGCCCAAAAGTAAATGGAAATCCTCTGCACTCCTCAATTCGTGGATGGAATATCTGAAGGATACTTTGAACCTTGTGGGGAGATCTCGCTTTCCCTTTGGCAATGAGGGCTCTGGCATGCCTCCTGAAGTGCACAGGACACATTCTGTTTCTCTAGGTACTCTATCTTTTCTCCACAAAGGCATTCCAGAAGTGAAGACAACACAGGCAGCAACACTGTTCCACAGGAAACATTGATGCTTCCAGTATCCTGCTCTCCCGTGGGGAAAACAGTGTTTCTCTCACTAGGTCACCAATATAAAAGTTGCACACAGTATATTACGTGTAGTTTCTGACAAAGGCAAAGTGTCTCAAGCAACACCGTGCCCTTCCCAGTTAATACTTGGTACCAAGGCAACTCTCCATGGAGCGAGTAGCATGACGAACTACCTGCCTTGGGATAGACCTCGCCGTCCGTATACCTTATCAAAGGCTTGTGTGTGTTTCAGGGTAAAAGTGTGCCTTTGTCAGGCTGCTTCGGAAGTCAACTGTCTGCTTGGCATACAGAGACAGCAAGTAAGGGTTCACATTCTAAACACGACGCAGAGTGTTTCTTCATTGCAGCCCAGGTTCAGTGCTGCGAACCACTGGCCGTACACCTAAAAGACCAGCTGCAGCTGTGTTCGGGCGGATTTACAAAGCTCGGACATCTAGCTATCCAACGAAGAAAGCAGTGTGTCGCCTTTCTCTCCGCATTAAGAGATATGATCCGGAGGCCCAAGGTCCCTGAATGTTGTGAAGTCGCCCAGGAAGAGACATTCTGGATGCAGTGTTCTTCCACGGGAGGTGCTGAGGACGCAGAAATCCTAGGAGTCCTGACAAGCTCACTAGTGTGAAGGCACTACATGGACTACGTTTTCATGGGAAATGCTGCATGTCTAATCTTGTGCATGCAGTACATAGACCTTACTATGAGCCTGCCTGGCAGAGTCGTGTTCCCTTTAGTATTGGCGCCTTTGGGATGCCTCATGCAAGGAACTGCAAGCACCCTAGTGCTCACAGGAAAGCGCCCTTTTCCTAACAGGAGCATTCCAGCACGTTAGACTGACAGCAGCACTGTATTTCCGGCATCTTTGAGACTGCAGCTGTCCTTCTTTACAGCTGGGAAGTGCAACTATTCGCATAGATTCGGAATCCGAAAGTTGAATCCTGCGCAAGTACTTTTAGTTTTCAGAAAGCAAAAAGAGACTGAAGGACCACTCTGGCACCTTCCCAGATTAATTTTGAAGCAGGGAGTTGTGCAATGTCTGAATGGTCTACGGGACTTAAGACTATAGGGAGGTTACGGGTCTTCGCAACTTCGCTAAGTGTACTAGGGATTCAGGGGAAAGAATACATTTTCAAGACTGCAAGTAATGTCTATTCTGTGTGTGGCCTAGAGAAAGGTCAGGTAAGTAAGTGTACCCAGAACGGACACCAAGAATAGAGTGTTTTCATTGCAGCTCACACTCTGCACTGAGTGCCACTGGCATTACACCTAACAACTGCTAGAGCTGTGTTCCAGAGGTCTCTTGAATGCTTTGGCCATCTAGCTATCTGGAGAAGAAAGCAGAAGGTTACCTTTCACTCTGCTTGCAAAGTGGTGATCCGGAGGCCTTAGAGAGCCTAATGCCGTGCAGTCGCCAAGAAGATTGATCCTGTACGAAGTGTTCTTCTATGGGACACAGTGAGGACGGAATGACCTTAGGAAAAGCATACTAGAGTTCCTGCACTCCCTGCCCAAAAGTAAATGGAAATCCTCTGCACTCCTCAATTCGTGGATGGAATATCTGAAGGATACTTTGAACATTGTGGGGAGATCTCGCTTTCCCTTTGGCAATGAGGGCTCTGGCATGCCTCCTGCAGTGCACAGGACACATTCTGTTTCTCTAGGAACTCTCTCTTTTCTCCACAAAGGCATTCCAGAAGTGAAGACAACACAGGCAGCAACACTGTTCCGCAGGAAACTTTGACGCTTCCAGTATCCTGATCTCCAGTGGGGAAAACAGTGCTTCTCTCACTAGGTCACCAATATAAAAGTTGCACACTGCATATTACGTGTAGTTTCTGACAAAGGCAAAGTGTCTCAAGCAGCCCCGTGCCCTTCCCAGTTAAAACTTGCTACCAAGGCAATTCTGCATGCAGCGAGTAGCGTGACGAAGTTCCTGCCTTGGGATAGACCTCGCCGTCCGTACACCTTATCAAAGGCCAGTGGGTGTTTCAGGGGAAAACTGTGCCTTTGTCAGGCTGCTTCGGAAGTCAACTGTCTGCTTGGCATAGAAAGACAGCAAGTAAGGGTTCACATTCTAAAACCTACAGAGAGTGTTTCTTCATTGCAGCCCAGGTTCAGTGCTGGGAACCACTGGCGGTACACCTAAAAGACCTGCTGGAGCTGTGTTCAGGCGGCCTTTAGAAAGCTCGGACATCTAACTATCCAACGAAGAAAGCAGTGTGTCGCCTTTCTCACCGCATTAAGAGATATGATCCGGAGGCCCAAGGTCCCTGAATGTTGTGAAGTCGCCCACGAAGAGACATTCGGGATGCAGTGTTCTTCCATGGGAGGTGCTGAGGACGCAGGAGTCCTAAGAGTCCTGACAACATCACTAGCGTGAAGGCACTACATGGACTACGTTTTCATGGGAAATGCTGCATGTCTAATCTTGTGCATGCAATACATGGACCTTCCTATGAGCCTGCCTGGCAGAGTCGTGTTCCCTTTAGTATTGGCGCCTTTGGGATGCCTCATGCAAGGAACTGCAAGCACCCTAGTGCTAACAGGAAAGCGCCCTTTTCCTAACAGGGGCATTCCAACACGTAAGACTGACAGCAGCCCTGTATTTCCGGCATCTCTGAGGCTGCAGCTGTCCTTCTTTACAGCTGGGAAGTGCAACTATTCGCAAAGATTCGGAATCCGAAAGTTGAATTCTGCCCAAGTTCTTTTAGTTTTCAGAAAGCAAAAAGAGAATGAAAGACCACTCTGGCACCTTCCCTGATTAATTTTGAACCAGGGAGTTGTGCAATGTCTGAATGGTCTACGGGACTTAAGACTATAGGTAGGTTACGGGTCTTCGCAACTTCGGTAAGTGTACTACGGTTCAGGGGAAAGTATACATTTTCAAGACTGCATGTAATGTCTAGTCTGCGCGTGGCCTAGAGAAAGGTCAGGTAAGTAAGTGTACCCAGAACGGACACCAAGAAGAGAGTGTTTTCATTGCAGCTCACACTCTGCACTGAGAGCCACTGGCATTACACCTAACACCGGCTAGAGCTGTGTTCCAGAGGTCTCTTGAATGCTTTGGCCATCTAGCTATCTGGAGAAGAAAGCAGAAGTTACCTTTCACTCTGCATTCAAAGTGGTGATCCGTAGGCCTTAGAGAGCCTAATGCCGTGCAGTCGCCAAGAAGATTGATCCTAAGAAGCGTTCTTCTATGGGACACGGAGAGGAGGCAGTGGCCTTAGGAAAAGCATACTAGAGTTCCTGCACTCCCTGCCCAAAAGTAAATGGAAATCCTCTGCACTCCTCAATTCGTGGATGGAATATCTGAAGGATACTTTGAAACTTGTGGATAGATTTCGCTTTCCCTTTGGCAATGAAGGCTCTCGCATGCCTCCTGCAGTGCACAGGACACATTCTGTTTCTCTAGGAACTCTCTCTTTTCTCCAAAAAAGGCATTCCAGAAGTGAAGACAACACAGGCAGCAACACTGTTCCGCAGGAAACTTTGACGCGTCCAGTATCCTGCTCTCCAGTGGGGAAAACAGTGCTTGTCTCATTAGGTCACCAATATCAAAGTTGCACACTGCATATTACGTGTAGTTTCTGACAAAGCCAAAGTGTCTCAAGCAGCCCCGTGCCCTTCCCAGTTAAAACTTGGTACCAAGGCAATTCTGCATGGAGCGAGTAGCGTGACGAACTTCCTGCCTTGGGATAGACCTCGCCGTCTGTACACCTTATCAAAGGCTAGTGGGTGTTTCAGGGAAAAACTGTGCCTTTTTTAGGCTGCTTCGGAAGCCAGCTGTCTGCTTGGCATAGAAAGACAGCAAGTAAGTGTTCACATTCTCAACCCTACGGAGAGTGTTTCTTCATTGCAGCCCAGGTTCAGTGCTGGGAACCACAGGCCGTACACCTAAAAGTCCAGCTGCATCTGTGTTCGGGCGGACTTTACAAAGCTCGGACATCTACCTATCCAACGAAGAAAGCAGTGTGTCGCCTTTCTCTCCGCATTAAGAGATATGATCCGGAGGCCCAAGGTCCCTGAATGTTGTGCAGTCACCCATGAAGAGACATTCTGGATGCAGTGTTCTTCCACGGGAGGTGCTGAGGACGCAGAAGTCCTAGGAGTCCTGACAAGCTCACTAGCGTGAAGGCACTACATGGACTACGTTTTCATGGGAAATGCTGCATGTCTAATCTTGTGCATGCAATACATAGACCTTACTATGAGCCTCCCTGGCAGAGTCGTGTTCCCTTTAGTACTGGCGCCTTTCGCATGCCTCATGCAAGGAACTGCAAGCACCCTAGTGCTCACAGGAATGCGCCCATTTCCTAAGAGGGGCATTGCAGCACGTAAGACTGACAGCAGCACTGTATTTCCGGCATCTTTGAGGCTGCAGCTGTCCTTCTTTACAGCTGGGAAGTGCAACTATTAGCAAAGATTCCGAATCCGAAAGTTGAACCCTGCCCAAGTACTTTTAGTTTTCAGAAAGCAATAAGAGACTGAAGGACCACTCTGGCACCTTCCCGGATTAATTTTGAACCAGGGAGTTGTGCAATGTCTGAATGGTCTACGCGACTTAAGACTTTAGGGAGGTTATGGCTCCTTGCACCTTCGCTAAGTGTACTAGTGTTCAGGGGAAAGTATACATTTTCAAAACTGCATGTAATATCTAGTCTGCGCGTGGCCTAGAGAAACGTCAGGTAAGTAAGTGTACCCAGAACGGACACTAAGAATAGAGTGTTTTCATTGCAGCTCACACTCTGCACTGAGAGCCACTGGCATTACACCTAACACCTGCTAGAGCTGTGTTCCGGAGGTCTCTTGAATGCTTTGGCCATCTAGCTATCTGGAGAAGAAAGCAGAAGGTTACCTTTCACTCTGCTTTCAAAGTGGTGATCCGGAGGCCTTAGAGAGCCTAATGCTGTGCAGTCGCCAAGAAGATTGATCCTGTACGAAGTGTTCTTCTATGGGACACGGAGAGGAGGCAGTGGCCTTACAAAAGCATACTAGAGTTCCTGCACTACCTGCCCAAAAGTAAATGGAAATCCTCTGCACCCCTCAATTCGTGGATGGAATATCTGAAAGATACTTTGAACCTTGTGGAGACATCTCGCTTTCCCTTTGGCAATGAGGGCTCTGGCATACCTCCTGCAGTGCACAGGACACATTCTGTTTTTCTCGGTACTCTCTCTTTTCTCCACAAAGGCATTCCAGAATTGAAGACAACACAGGCGGCAACACTGTTCCACAGGAAACTTTGACGCTGCCAGTATCCTGCTCTCCAGTGGGGAAAACAGTGCTTCTCTCCCTAGGTCACCAATATCAAAGTTGCACACAGCATATTACGTGTAGTTTCTGACAAAGGCAAAGAGTCTCAAGCAGCACCGTGCTCTTCCCAGTTAAAACTTGGTACCAAGGCAATTATGCATGGAACGAGTAGCGTGACGAACTTCCTGCCTTGGGATAGACCTCGCCGGGCGTACACCTTATAAAAGGCCAGTGGGTGTTTCAGGGGAAAACTTTGCCTTTGTCAGGCTGCTTCAGAAGTCAACTGTCTGCTTGGCATAGAGGGACAGCAAGTAAGGGTTCACATTCTCAACCCTACGGAGAGTGTTTCTTCATTGCAGCCCAGGTTCAGTGCTGGGAACCACTGGCCATACACCTAAAAGACCTGCTGTAGCTGTGTTCGGGCGGACGTTAGAAAGCTCGGACATCTAGCTATCCAACGAAGAAAGCAGAGTGTCGCCTTTCTCTCCGCATTAAGAGATATGATCCGGAGGCCCAAGGTCCCTGAATGTTGTGAAGTCGCCCATGAAGAGACATTCTGGATGCAGTGTTCTTCCACGGGAGGTGCTGAGGACGCAGAAGTCCTAGGAGTCCTGACAAGCTCACTAGCGTGAAGGCACTACATGGACTACGTTTTCATGGGAAATGCTGCATGTCTAATCTTGTGCATGCAATACATAGACCTTCCTATGAGCCTGCCTGGCAGAGTCGTGTTTCCTTTAGTATTGGCGCCTTTGGGATGCCTCATGCAAGGAACTGCAAGCACCCTAGTGCTCACAGGAAAGCGTCCTTTTCCTAACAGGGGCATTCCAGCTCGTTAGACTGACAGCACCACTGTATTTCCGGCATCATTGAGGCTGCAGCTGTCCTTCTTTACAGCTGGGAAGTGCAACTATTCGCATAGATTCGGAATCCGAAAGTTGAATTCTGCCCAAGTTCTTTTAGTTTTCAGAAAGCAAAAAGAGATTGAGGACCACTGTGGCACATTCCCGGATTAATTTTGAACCAGGGAGTTGTGCAATGTCTGAATGGTCTACGGGACTTAAAACTATAGTGAGCTTACGGGTCTTCGCAACTTCGGTAAGTGTACTACGGTTCAGGGGAAAGTATACATTTTCAAGACTGAATGTAATGTCTAGTCTGCGCGTGGCCTAGAGAAAGGTCAGGTAAGTAAGTGTACCCAGAACGGACACCAAGAATAGTGTTTTCATTGCAGCTCACAATCTGCACTGAGAGCCACTGGCATTACACCTAACACCGGCTCGAGCTGTGTTTCGGAGGTCTCTTGAAAGTTTTGGCCATCTAGCTATCTGGAGAAGAAAGCAGAAGGTTACCTTTCACTCTGCTTTCAAAGTGGTGATCCGCAGGCCTTAGAGACCCTAATTCTGTGCAGTCGCCAAGAAGATTGATCTTGTACGAAGTGTTGTTTTATGGGACACAGTGAGGACGAAGTGGCCTTAGAAAAAGCATACTAGAGTTTCTGCACTACCTGCCCAAAAGTAAATGGAAATCCTCTGCCCTCCTCAATTCGTGAATGGAATATCTGAAGGATACTTTGAACCTTCTGGAGAGATCTCGCTTTCCTTTTGGCAATGAGGGCTCTGGCATGCCTCCTGCAGTGCACAGGACAATTTCTGTTTCTCTAGGTACTCTCTCTTTTCTCCACAAAGGCATTCCAGAAGTGAAGACAACACAGGCAGCAACACTGTTCCGCAGGAAACTTTGACGCTTCCAGTATCCTGCTCTCCAGTGGGGAAAACAGTGCTTCTCTCACTAGGTCACCAATATCAAAGTTGCACACTGCATGTTACGTGTAGTTTCTGAAAGGCAAAGTGTCTCAAGGAACACCGTGCCCTTCCCAGTTAATACTTGGTACCAAGGCAACTCTCCATGGAGCGAGTAGCAAGACGAACTACCTGCCTTGGGATAGACCTCGCCGTCCGTACACCTTATCAAAGGCCAGTGGGTGTTTCAGGGGAAAACTGTGCCTTTGTCAGGCTGCTTCGGAAGTCAACTGTCTGCTTGGCATAGAAAGACAGCAAGTAAGGGGTTCACATTCTAAAACCTACAGAGAGTGTTTCTTCATTGCAGCCCAGGTTCAGTGCTGGGAACCACTGGCGGTACACCTAAAAGACCTGCTGGAGCTGTGTTCAGGCGGCCTTTAGAAAGCTCGGACATCTAACTATCCAACGAAGAAAGCAGTGTGTCGCCTTTCTCACCGCATTAAGAGATATGATCCGGAGGCCCAAGGTCCCTGAATGTTGTGAAGTCGCCCACGAAGAGACATTCGGGATGCAGTGTTCTTCCATGGGAGGTGCTGAGGACGCAGGAGTCCTAAGAGTCCTGACAACATCACTAGCGTGAAGGCACTACATGGACTACGTTTTCATGGGAAATGCTGCATGTCTAATCTTGTGCATGCAATACATGGACCTTCCTATGAGCCTGCCTGGCAGAGTCGTGTTCCCTTTAGTATTGGCGCCTTTGGGATGCCTCATGCAAGGAACTGCAAGCACCCTAGTGCTAACAGGAAAGCGCCCTTTTCCTAACAGGGGCATTCCAACACGTAAGACTGACAGCAGCCCTGTATTTCCGGCATCTCTGAGGCTGCAGCTGTCCTTCTTTACAGCTGGGAAGTGCAACTATTCACAAAGATTCAGAATCCGGAAGTTGAATTCTGCCCAAGTTCTTTTAGTTTTCAGAAAGCAAAAAGAGACTGAAGAACCACTCTGGCACCTTCCCGGATTAATTTTGAACCAGGGAGTTGTGCAATGTCTGAATGGTCTACGGGACTTAAGACTATAGTTAGGTTACGGGTCTTCGCAACCTCGGTAAGTGTACTACGGTTCAGGGGAAAGTATACATTTTCAAGACTGCATGTAATGTCCAGTCTGCGCGTGGCCTAGAGAAAGGACAGGTAAGTAAGTGTACCCAGAACGGACACCAAGAATAGAGTGTTTTCATTGCAGCTCACACTCTGCACTGAGAGCCACTGGCATTACACCTAACACCGGCTAGAGCTGTGTTCCGGAGGTCTCTTGAATGCTTTGGCCATCTAGCTATCTGGAGAAGAAAGCAGAAGGTTACATTTCACTCTGCTTTCAAAGTGGTGATCCGGAGGCCTTAGTGAGCCTAATGCTGTGCAGTCGCCAAGAAGATTGATCCTATACGAAGTGTTCTTCTATGGGACACGGTAAGGACGCAGTGGCCTTAGGAAAAGCATACTAGAGTTCCTGCACTACCTTCCCAAATGTAAATGGAAATCCTATGCACTCCTCAATTCGTGGGTGGAATATCTGAAGGATGCTTTGAACCTTGTGGAGAGATCTCGCTTTCCTTTTGGCAATGAGGGCTCTGGCATGCCTCCTGCAGTGAACAGGAAACATTCTGTTTCTCTAGGTACTCTCTCTTTTCTCCACAAAGGCATTCCAGAAGTGAGGACAACACAGGCAGCAACACTGTTCCGCAGGAAACTTTGACGCTTCCAGTACCCTGCTCTCCAGTGGGGAAAACAGTGCTTCTCTCACTAGGTTACCAATATCAAAATTGCACACAGCATATTACGTGTAGTTTCTGACAAAGGCAAAGAGTCTCAAGCAGCACCGTGCCCTTCCCAGTTAAAACTTCGTACCAAGGCAATTCTGCATGGAGTGAGTAGCGTGACGAACTTCTTGCCTTGGGATAGACCTTGCCGTCCGTACACCTTATCAAAGGCTAGTGGGTGTTTCAGTGAAAAACTGTGCCTTTGTCCGGCTGCTTCGGTAGTCAGCTGTCTGCTTGGCATAGAAAGACAGCAAGTAAGTGTTCACATTCTCAACCATACGGAGAGTGTTTCTTAATTGCAGCCCAGGTTCAGTGCTGGGAACCACTGGCCGTACACCTAAAAGACCAGCTGCATCTGTGTTCGGGCGGACTTTACACAACTCGGACATCTAGCTATCCAACGAAGAAAGCAGTTTGTCGCCTTTCTCACCGCATTAAGAGATATGATCCGGAGGCCCAAGGTCCCTGAATGTTGTGAAGTCGCCCATGAAGAGACATTCTGGATGCAGTGTTTTTCCACGGGAGGTGCTGAGGACGCAGATGTCCTAGGAGTCCTGACAAGCTCACTAGCGTGAAGGCACTACATGGACTACGTTTTCATGGGAAATGATGCATGTCTAATCTTGTGCATGCAGTACATAGACCTTCCTATGAGCCTCCCTGGCAGAGTCGTGTTCCCTTTAGTATTGGCGCCTTTGGGATGCCTCATGCAAGGAACTGTAAGCACCCTAGTGCTCACAGGAAAGCGCCCTTTTCCTAACAGGGGCATTCCAGCACGTTAGACTGACAGCAGCACTGTATTTCCGGCATCTTTGAGGCTGCAGCTGTCCTTCTTTACAGCTGGGAAGTGCAACTATTCGCAAAGATTCGGAATCCGAAAGTTGAATTCTGCCCAAATTCTTTTAGTTTTCAGAAAGCAAAAAGAGAATGAAAGACCACTCTGAAACCTTCCCGAATTAATTTTGAACCAGGGAGTTGTGCAATGTCTGAATGGTCTACGCGACTTAAGACTTTAGGGAGGTTACGGGTCCTCGCACCTTCGCTAAGTGTACTGGAGTTCAGGGGAAAGTATACATTTTCAAGACTGCATGTAATGTCTAGTCTGCGCGTGGCCTAGCGAAAAGTCAGGTAAGTAAGTTTACCCAGAACGGACACCAAGAATAGAGTGTTTTCATTGCAGCTCACACTCTGCACTGAGAGCCACTGTCATTACACCTAACACCTGCTAGTGCTGTGTTCCGGAGTTCTCTTGAATGCTTTGGCCATCTAGCTATCTGGAGAAGAAAGCAGAAGGTTACCTTTCACTCTGCTTTCAAAGTGGTGATCCGGAGGCCTTGGAGAGCCTAATGCTGTGCAGTCGCCAAGAAGATTGATCCTGTAAGAAGTGTTCCTCTATGGGACATGGTGCGGAGGCAGTAGCCTTAGGAAAAGCATACTAGAGTTCCTGCACTCCCTGCCCAAAAGTAAATGGAAATCCTCTGCACTCCTCAATTCGTGGTTGGAATATCTGAAGGATACTTTGAACCTTGTGGGGAGATCTCGCTTTCCCTTTGGCAATGAGGGCTCTGGCATGCCTCCTGAAGTGCACAGGACACATTCTGTTTCTCTAGGTACTCTCTCTTTTCTCCACAAAGGCATTCCAGAAGTGAAGACAACACAGGCAGCAACACTGTTCCACAGGAAACATTGATGCTTCCAGTATCCTGCTCTCCCGTGGGGAAAACAGTGTTTCTCTCACTAGGTCACCAATATAAAAGTTGCACACAGTATATTACGTGTACTTTCTGACAAAGCCAAAGTGTCTCAAGCAACACCGTGCCCTTCCCAGTTAATACTTGGTACCAAGGCAACTCTCCATGGAGCGAGTAGCATGACGAACTACCTGCCTTGGGATAGACCTCGCCGTCCGTATACCTTATCAAAGGCTTGTGTGTGTTTCAGGGTAAAACTGTGCCTTTGTCAGGCTGCTTCGGAAGTCAACTGTCTGCTTGGCATACAGAGACAGCAAGTAAGGGTTCACATTCTAAACACGACGCAGAGTGTTTCTTCATTGCAGCCCAGGTTCAGTGCTGCGAACCACTGGCCGTACACCTAAAAGACCAGCTGCAGCTGTGTTCGGGCGGACTTTACAAAGCTCGGACATCTAGCTATCCAACGAAGAAAGCAGTGTGTCGCCTTTCTCTCCGCATTAAGAGATATGATCCGGAGGCCCAAGGTCCCTGAATGTTGTGAAGTCGCCCAGGAAGAGACATTCTGGATGCAGTGTTCTTCCACGGGAGGTGCTGAGGACGCAGAAATCCTAGGAGTCCTGACAAGCTCACTAGTGTGAAGGCACTACATGGACTACGTTTTCATGGGAAATGCTGCATGTCTAATCTTGTGCATGCAGTACATAGACCTTACTATGAGCCTGCCTGGCAGAGTCGTGTTCCCTTTAGTATTGGCGCCTTTGGGATGCCTCATGCAAGGAACTGCAAGCACCCTAGTGCTCACAGGAAAGCGCCCTTTTCCTAACAGGAGCATTCCAGCACGTTAGACTGACAGCAGCACTGTATTTCCGGCATCTTTGAGACTGCAGCTGTCCTTCTTTACAGCTGGGAAGTGCAACTATTCGCATAGATTCGGAATCCGAAAGTTGAATCCTGCGCAAGTACTTTTAGTTTTCATAAAGCAAAAAGAGACTGAAGGACCACTCTGGCACCTTCCCAGATTAATTTTGAAGCAGGGAGTTGTGCAATGTCTGAATGGTCTACGGGACTTAAGACTATAGGGAGGTTACGGGTCTTCGCAACTTCGCTAAGTGTACTAGGGATTCAGGGGAAAGAATACATTTTCAAGACTGCAAGTAATGTCTATTCTGTGTGTGGCCTAGAGAAAGGTCAGGTAAGTAAGTGTACCCAGAACGGACACCAAGAATAGAGTGTTTTCATTGCAGCTCACACTCTGCACTGAGTGCCACTGGCATTACACCTAACAACTGCTAGAGCTGTGTTCCAGAGGTCTCTTGAATGCTTTGGCCATCTAGCTATCTGGAGAAGAAAGCAGAAGGTTACCTTTCACTCTGCTTGCAAAGTGGTGATCCGGAGGCCTTAGAGAGCCTAATGCTGTGCAGTCGCCAAGAAGATTGATCCTGTACGAAGTGTTCTTCTATGGGACACAGTGAGGACGGAATGACCTTAGGAAAAGCATACTAGAGTTCCTGCACTCCCTGCCCAAAAGTAAATGGAAATCCTCTGCACTCCTCAATTCGTGGATGGAATATCTGAAGGATACTTTGAACCTTGTGGGGAGATCTCGCTTTCCCTTTGGCAATGAGGGCTCTGGCATGCCTCCTGAAGTGCACAGGACACATTCTGTTTCTCTAGGTACTCTATCTTTTCTCCACAAAGGCATTCCAGAAGTGAAGACAACACAGGCAGCAACACTGTTCCACAGGAAACATTGATGCTTCCAGTATCCTGCTCTCCCGTGGGGAAAACAGTGTTTCTCTCACTAGGTCACCAATATAAAAGTTGCACACAGTATATTACGTGTAGTTTCTGACAAAGGCAAAGTGTCTCAAGCAACACCGTGCCCTTCCCAGTTAATACTTGGTACCAAGGCAACTCTCCATGGAGCGAGTAGCATGACGAACTACCTGCCTTGGGATAGACCTCGCCGTCCGTATACCTTATCAAAGGCTTGTGTGTGTTTCAGGGTAAAACTGTGCCTTTGTCAGGCTGCTTCGGAAGTCAACTGTCTGCTTGGCATACAGAGACAGCAAGTAAGGGTTCACATTCTAAACACGACGCAGAGTGTTTCTTCATTGCAGCCCAGGTTCAGTGCTGCGAACCACTGGCCGTACACCTAAAAGACCAGCTGCAGCTGTGTTCGGGCGGATTTACAAAGCTCGGACATCTAGCTATCCAACGAAGAAAGCAGTGTGTCGCCTTTCTCTCCGCATTAAGAGATATGATCCGGAGGCCCAAGGTCCCTGAATGTTGTGAAGTCGCCCAGGAAGAGACATTCTGGATGCAGTGTTCTTCCACGGGAGGTGCTGAGGACGCAGAAATCCTAGGAGTCCTGACAAGCTCACTAGTGTGAAGGCACTACATGGACTACGTTTTCATGGGAAATGCTGCATGTCTAATCTTGTGCATGCAGTACATAGACCTTACTATGAGCCTGCCTGGCAGAGTCGTGTTCCCTTTAGTATTGGCGCCTTTGGGATGCCTCATGCAAGGAACTGCAAGCACCCTAGTGCTCACAGGAAAGCGCCCTTTTCCTAACAGGAGCATTCCAGCACGTTAGACTGACAGCAGCACTGTATTTCCGGCATCTTTGAGACTGCAGCTGTCCTTCTTTACAGCTGGGAAGTGCAACTATTCGCATAGATTCGGAATCCGAAAGTTGAATCCTGCGCAAGTACTTTTAGTTTTCAGAAAGCAAAAAGAGACTGAAGGACCACTCTGGCACCTTCCCAGATTAATTTTGAAGCAGGGAGTTGTGCAATGTCTGAATGGTCTACGGGACTTAAGACTATAGGGAGGTTACGGGTCTTCGCAACTTCGCTAAGTGTACTAGGGATTCAGGGGAAAGAATACATTTTCAAGACTGCAAGTAATGTCTATTCTGTGTGTGGCCTAGAGAAAGGTCAGGTAAGTAAGTGTACCCAGAACGGACACCAAGAATAGAGTGTTTTCATTGCAGCTCACACTCTGCACTGAGTGCCACTGGCATTACACCTAACAACTGCTAGAGCTGTGTTCCAGAGGTCTCTTGAATGCTTTGGCCATCTAGCTATCTGGAGAAGAAAGCAGAAGGTTACCTTTCACTCTGCTTGCAAAGTGGTGATCCGGAGGCCTTAGAGAGCCTAATGCCGTGCAGTCGCCAAGAAGATTGATCCTGTACGAAGTGTTCTTCTATGGGACACAGTGAGGACGGAATGACCTTAGGAAAAGCATACTAGAGTTCCTGCACTCCCTGCCCAAAAGTAAATGGAAATCCTCTGCACTCCTCAATTCGTGGATGGAATATCTGAAGGATACTTTGAACATTGTGGGGAGATCTCGCTTTCCCTTTGGCAATGAGGGCTCTGGCATGCCTCCTGCAGTGCACAGGACACATTCTGTTTCTCTAGGAACTCTCTCTTTTCTCCACAAAGGCATTCCAGAAGTGAAGACAACACAGGCAGCAACACTGTTCCGCAGGAAACTTTGACGCTTCCAGTATCCTGATCTCCAGTGGGGAAAACAGTGCTTCTCTCACTAGGTCACCAATATAAAAGTTGCACACTGCATATTACGTGTAGTTTCTGACAAAGGCAAAGTGTCTCAAGCAGCCCCGTGCCCTTCCCAGTTAAAACTTGCTACCAAGGCAATTCTGCATGCAGCGAGTAGCGTGACGAAGTTCCTGCCTTGGGATAGACCTCGCCGTCCGTACACCTTATCAAAGGCCAGTGGGTGTTTCAGGGGAAAACTGTGCCTTTGTCAGGCTGCTTCGGAAGTCAACTGTCTGCTTGGCATAGAAAGACAGCAAGTAAGGGTTCACATTCTAAAACCTACAGAGAGTGTTTCTTCATTGCAGCCCAGGTTCAGTGCTGGGAACCACTGGCGGTACACCTAAAAGACCTGCTGGAGCTGTGTTCAGGCGGCCTTTAGAAAGCTCGGACATCTAACTATCCAACGAAGAAAGCAGTGTGTCGCCTTTCTCACCGCATTAAGAGATATGATCCGGAGGCCCAAGGTCCCTGAATGTTGTGAAGTCGCCCACGAAGAGACATTCGGGATGCAGTGTTCTTCCATGGGAGGTGCTGAGGACGCAGGAGTCCTAAGAGTCCTGACAACATCACTAGCGTGAAGGCACTACATGGACTACGTTTTCATGGGAAATGCTGCATGTCTAATCTTGTGCATGCAATACATGGACCTTCCTATGAGCCTGCCTGGCAGAGTCGTGTTCCCTTTAGTATTGGCGCCTTTGGGATGCCTCATGCAAGGAACTGCAAGCACCCTAGTGCTAACAGGAAAGCGCCCTTTTCCTAACAGGGGCATTCCAACACGTAAGACTGACAGCAGCCCTGTATTTCCGGCATCTCTGAGGCTGCAGCTGTCCTTCTTTACAGCTGGGAAGTGCAACTATTCGCAAAGATTCGGAATCCGAAAGTTGAATTCTGCCCAAGTTCTTTTAGTTTTCAGAAAGCAAAAAGAGAATGAAAGACCACTCTGGCACCTTCCCTGATTAATTTTGAACCAGGGAGTTGTGCAATGTCTGAATGGTCTACGGGACTTAAGACTATAGGTAGGTTACGGGTCTTCGCAACTTCGGTAAGTGTACTACGGTTCAGGGGAAAGTATACATTTTCAAGACTGCATGTAATGTCTAGTCTGCGCGTGGCCTAGAGAAAGGTCAGGTAAGTAAGTGTACCCAGAACGGACACCAAGAAGAGAGTGTTTTCATTGCAGCTCACACTCTGCACTGAGAGCCACTGGCATTACACCTAACACCGGCTAGAGCTGTGTTCCAGAGGTCTCTTGAATGCTTTGGCCATCTAGCTATCTGGAGAAGAAAGCAGAAGTTACCTTTCACTCTGCATTCAAAGTGGTGATCCGTAGGCCTTAGAGAGCCTAATGCCGTGCAGTCGCCAAGAAGATTGATCCTAAGAAGCGTTCTTCTATGGGACACGGAGAGGAGGCAGTGGCCTTAGGAAAAGCATACTAGAGTTCCTGCACTCCCTGCCCAAAAGTAAATGGAAATCCTCTGCACTCCTCAATTCGTGGATGGAATATCTGAAGGATACTTTGAAACTTGTGGATAGATTTCGCTTTCCCTTTGGCAATGAAGGCTCTCGCATGCCTCCTGCAGTGCACAGGACACATTCTGTTTCTCTAGGAACTCTCTCTTTTCTCCAAAAAAGGCATTCCAGAAGTGAAGACAACACAGGCAGCAACACTGTTCCGCAGGAAACTTTGACGCGTCCAGTATCCTGCTCTCCAGTGGGGAAAACAGTGCTTGTCTCATTAGGTCACCAATATCAAAGTTGCACACTGCATATTACGTGTAGTTTCTGACAAAGCCAAAGTGTCTCAAGCAGCCCCGTGCCCTTCCCAGTTAAAACTTGGTACCAAGGCAATTCTGCATGGAGCGAGTAGCGTGACGAACTTCCTGCCTTGGGATAGACCTCGCCGTCTGTACACCTTATCAAAGGCTAGTGGGTGTTTCAGGGAAAAACTGTGCCTTTTTTAGGCTGCTTCGGAAGCCAGCTGTCTGCTTGGCATAGAAAGACAGCAAGTAAGTGTTCACATTCTCAACCCTACGGAGAGTGTTTCTTCATTGCAGCCCAGGTTCAGTGCTGGGAACCACAGGCCGTACACCTAAAAGTCCAGCTGCATCTGTGTTCGGGCGGACTTTACAAAGCTCGGACATCTACCTATCCAACGAAGAAAGCAGTGTGTCGCCTTTCTCTCCGCATTAAGAGATATGATCCGGAGGCCCAAGGTCCCTGAATGTTGTGCAGTCACCCATGAAGAGACATTCTGGATGCAGTGTTCTTCCACGGGAGGTGCTGAGGACGCAGAAGTCCTAGGAGTCCTGACAAGCTCACTAGCGTGAAGGCACTACATGGACTACGTTTTCATGGGAAATGCTGCATGTCTAATCTTGTGCATGCAATACATAGACCTTACTATGAGCCTCCCTGGCAGAGTCGTGTTCCCTTTAGTACTGGCGCCTTTCGCATGCCTCATGCAAGGAACTGCAAGCACCCTAGTGCTCACAGGAATGCGCCCATTTCCTAAGAGGGGCATTGCAGCACGTAAGACTGACAGCAGCACTGTATTTCCGGCATCTTTGAGGCTGCAGCTGTCCTTCTTTACAGCTGGGAAGTGCAACTATTAGCAAAGATTCCGAATCCGAAAGTTGAACCCTGCCCAAGTACTTTTAGTTTTCAGAAAGCAATAAGAGACTGAAGGACCACTCTGGCACCTTCCCGGATTAATTTTGAACCAGGGAGTTGTGCAATGTCTGAATGGTCTACGCGACTTAAGACTTTAGGGAGGTTATGGCTCCTTGCACCTTCGCTAAGTGTACTAGTGTTCAGGGGAAAGTATACATTTTCAAAACTGCATGTAATATCTAGTCTGCGCGTGGCCTAGAGAAACGTCAGGTAAGTAAGTGTACCCAGAACGGACACTAAGAATAGAGTGTTTTCATTGCAGCTCACACTCTGCACTGAGAGCCACTGGCATTACACCTAACACCTGCTAGAGCTGTGTTCCGGAGGTCTCTTGAATGCTTTGGCCATCTAGCTATCTGGAGAAGAAAGCAGAAGGTTACCTTTCACTCTGCTTTCAAAGTGGTGATCCGGAGGCCTTAGAGAGCCTAATGCTGTGCAGTCGCCAAGAAGATTGATCCTGTACGAAGTGTTCTTCTATGGGACACGGAGAGGAGGCAGTGGCCTTACAAAAGCATACTAGAGTTCCTGCACTACCTGCCCAAAAGTAAATGGAAATCCTCTGCACCCCTCAATTCGTGGATGGAATATCTGAAAGATACTTTGAACCTTGTGGAGACATCTCGCTTTCCCTTTGGCAATGAGGGCTCTGGCATACCTCCTGCAGTGCACAGGACACATTCTGTTTTTCTCGGTACTCTCTCTTTTCTCCACAAAGGCATTCCAGAATTGAAGACAACACAGGCGGCAACACTGTTCCACAGGAAACTTTGACGCTGCCAGTATCCTGCTCTCCAGTGGGGAAAACAGTGCTTCTCTCCCTAGGTCACCAATATCAAAGTTGCACACAGCATATTACGTGTAGTTTCTGACAAAGGCAAAGAGTCTCAAGCAGCACCGTGCTCTTCCCAGTTAAAACTTGGTACCAAGGCAATTATGCATGGAACGAGTAGCGTGACGAACTTCCTGCCTTGGGATAGACCTCGCCGGGCGTACACCTTATAAAAGGCCAGTGGGTGTTTCAGGGGAAAACTTTGCCTTTGTCAGGCTGCTTCAGAAGTCAACTGTCTGCTTGGCATAGAGGGACAGCAAGTAAGGGTTCACATTCTCAACCCTACGGAGAGTGTTTCTTCATTGCAGCCCAGGTTCAGTGCTGGGAACCACTGGCCATACACCTAAAAGACCTGCTGTAGCTGTGTTCGGGCGGACGTTAGAAAGCTCGGACATCTAGCTATCCAACGAAGAAAGCAGAGTGTCGCCTTTCTCTCCGCATTAAGAGATATGATCCGGAGGCCCAAGGTCCCTGAATGTTGTGAAGTCGCCCATGAAGAGACATTCTGGATGCAGTGTTCTTCCACGGGAGGTGCTGAGGACGCAGAAGTCCTAGGAGTCCTGACAAGCTCACTAGCGTGAAGGCACTACATGGACTACGTTTTCATGGGAAATGCTGCATGTCTAATCTTGTGCATGCAATACATAGACCTTCCTATGAGCCTGCCTGGCAGAGTCGTGTTTCCTTTAGTATTGGCGCCTTTGGGATGCCTCATGCAAGGAACTGCAAGCACCCTAGTGCTCACAGGAAAGCGTCCTTTTCCTAACAGGGGCATTCCAGCTCGTTAGACTGACAGCACCACTGTATTTCCGGCATCATTGAGGCTGCAGCTGTCCTTCTTTACAGCTGGGAAGTGCAACTATTCGCATAGATTCGGAATCCGAAAGTTGAATTCTGCCCAAGTTCTTTTAGTTTTCAGAAAGCAAAAAGAGATTGAGGACCACTGTGGCACATTCCCGGATTAATTTTGAACCAGGGAGTTGTGCAATGTCTGAATGGTCTACGGGACTTAAAACTATAGTGAGCTTACGGGTCTTCGCAACTTCGGTAAGTGTACTACGGTTCAGGGGAAAGTATACATTTTCAAGACTGAATGTAATGTCTAGTCTGCGCGTGGCCTAGAGAAAGGTCAGGTAAGTAAGTGTACCCAGAACGGACACCAAGAATAGTGTTTTCATTGCAGCTCACAATCTGCACTGAGAGCCACTGGCATTACACCTAACACCGGCTCGAGCTGTGTTTCGGAGGTCTCTTGAAAGTTTTGGCCATCTAGCTATCTGGAGAAGAAAGCAGAAGGTTACCTTTCACTCTGCTTTCAAAGTGGTGATCCGCAGGCCTTAGAGACCCTAATTCTGTGCAGTCGCCAAGAAGATTGATCTTGTACGAAGTGTTGTTTTATGGGACACAGTGAGGACGAAGTGGCCTTAGAAAAAGCATACTAGAGTTTCTGCACTACCTGCCCAAAAGTAAATGGAAATCCTCTGCCCTCCTCAATTCGTGAATGGAATATCTGAAGGATACTTTGAACCTTCTGGAGAGATCTCGCTTTCCTTTTGGCAATGAGGGCTCTGGCATGCCTCCTGCAGTGCACAGGACAATTTCTGTTTCTCTAGGTACTCTCTCTTTTCTCCACAAAGGCATTCCAGAAGTGAAGACAACACAGGCAGCAACACTGTTCCGCAGGAAACTTTGACGCTTCCAGTATCCTGCTCTCCAGTGGGGAAAACAGTGCTTCTCTCACTAGGTCACCAATATCAAAGTTGCACACTGCATGTTACGTGTAGTTTCTGAAAGGCAAAGTGTCTCAAGGAACACCGTGCCCTTCCCAGTTAATACTTGGTACCAAGGCAACTCTCCATGGAGCGAGTAGCAAGACGAACTACCTGCCTTGGGATAGACCTCGCCGTCCGTACACCTTATCAAAGGCCAGTGGGTGTTTCAGGGGAAAACTGTGCCTTTGTCAGGCTGCTTCGGAAGTCAACTGTCTGCTTGGCATAGAAAGACAGCAAGTAAGGGGTTCACATTCTAAAACCTACAGAGAGTGTTTCTTCATTGCAGCCCAGGTTCAGTGCTGGGAACCACTGGCGGTACACCTAAAAGACCTGCTGGAGCTGTGTTCAGGCGGCCTTTAGAAAGCTCGGACATCTAACTATCCAACGAAGAAAGCAGTGTGTCGCCTTTCTCACCGCATTAAGAGATATGATCCGGAGGCCCAAGGTCCCTGAATGTTGTGAAGTCGCCCACGAAGAGACATTCGGGATGCAGTGTTCTTCCATGGGAGGTGCTGAGGACGCAGGAGTCCTAAGAGTCCTGACAACATCACTAGCGTGAAGGCACTACATGGACTACGTTTTCATGGGAAATGCTGCATGTCTAATCTTGTGCATGCAATACATGGACCTTCCTATGAGCCTGCCTGGCAGAGTCGTGTTCCCTTTAGTATTGGCGCCTTTGGGATGCCTCATGCAAGGAACTGCAAGCACCCTAGTGCTAACAGGAAAGCGCCCTTTTCCTAACAGGGGCATTCCAACACGTAAGACTGACAGCAGCCCTGTATTTCCGGCATCTCTGAGGCTGCAGCTGTCCTTCTTTACAGCTGGGAAGTGCAACTATTCACAAAGATTCAGAATCCGGAAGTTGAATTCTGCCCAAGTTCTTTTAGTTTTCAGAAAGCAAAAAGAGACTGAAGAACCACTCTGGCACCTTCCCGGATTAATTTTGAACCAGGGAGTTGTGCAATGTCTGAATGGTCTACGGGACTTAAGACTATAGTTAGGTTACGGGTCTTCGCAACCTCGGTAAGTGTACTACGGTTCAGGGGAAAGTATACATTTTCAAGACTGCATGTAATGTCCAGTCTGCGCGTGGCCTAGAGAAAGGACAGGTAAGTAAGTGTACCCAGAACGGACACCAAGAATAGAGTGTTTTCATTGCAGCTCACACTCTGCACTGAGAGCCACTGGCATTACACCTAACACCGGCTAGAGCTGTGTTCCGGAGGTCTCTTGAATGCTTTGGCCATCTAGCTATCTGGAGAAGAAAGCAGAAGGTTACATTTCACTCTGCTTTCAAAGTGGTGATCCGGAGGCCTTAGTGAGCCTAATGCTGTGCAGTCGCCAAGAAGATTGATCCTATACGAAGTGTTCTTCTATGGGACACGGTAAGGACGCAGTGGCCTTAGGAAAAGCATACTAGAGTTCCTGCACTACCTTCCCAAATGTAAATGGAAATCCTATGCACTCCTCAATTCGTGGGTGGAATATCTGAAGGATACTTTGAACCTTGTGGAGAGATCTCGCTTTCCTTTTGGCAATGAGGGCTCTGGCATGCCTCCTGCAGTGAACAGGAAACATTCTGTTTCTCTAGGTACTCTCTCTTTTCTCCACAAAGGCATTCCAGAAGTGAGGACAACACAGGCAGCAACACTGTTCCGCAGGAAACTTTGACGCTTCCAGTACCCTGCTCTCCAGTGGGGAAAACAGTGCTTCTCTCACTAGGTTACCAATATCAAAATTGCACACAGCATATTACGTGTAGTTTCTGACAAAGGCAAAGAGTCTCAAGCAGCACCGTGCCCTTCCCAGTTAAAACTTCGTACCAAGGCAATTCTGCATGGAGTGAGTAGCGTGACGAACTTCTTGCCTTGGGATAGACCTTGCCGTCCGTACACCTTATCAAAGGCTAGTGGGTGTTTCAGTGAAAAACTGTGCCTTTGTCCGGCTGCTTCGGTAGTCAGCTGTCTGCTTGGCATAGAAAGACAGCAAGTAAGTGTTCACATTCTCAACCATACGGAGAGTGTTTCTTAATTGCAGCCCAGGTTCAGTGCTGGGAACCACTGGCCGTACACCTAAAAGACCAGCTGCATCTGTGTTCGGGCGGACTTTACACAACTCGGACATCTAGCTATCCAACGAAGAAAGCAGTTTGTCGCCTTTCTCACCGCATTAAGAGATATGATCCGGAGGCCCAAGGTCCCTGAATGTTGTGAAGTCGCCCATGAAGAGACATTCTGGATGCAGTGTTTTTCCACGGGAGGTGCTGAGGACGCAGATGTCCTAGGAGTCCTGACAAGCTCACTAGCGTGAAGGCACTACATGGACTACGTTTTCATGGGAAATGATGCATGTCTAATCTTGTGCATGCAGTACATAGACCTTCCTATGAGCCTCCCTGGCAGAGTCGTGTTCCCTTTAGTATTGGCGCCTTTGGGATGCCTCATGCAAGGAACTGTAAGCACCCTAGTGCTCACAGGAAAGCGCCCTTTTCCTAACAGGGGCATTCCAGCACGTTAGACTGACAGCAGCACTGTATTTCCGGCATCTTTGAGGCTGCAGCTGTCCTTCTTTACAGCTGGGAAGTGCAACTATTCGCAAAGATTCGGAATCCGAAAGTTGAATTCTGCCCAAATTCTTTTAGTTTTCAGAAAGCAAAAAGAGAATGAAAGACCACTCTGAAACCTTCCCGAATTAATTTTGAACCAGGGAGTTGTGCAATGTCTGAATGGTCTACGCGACTTAAGACTTTAGGGAGGTTACGGGTCCTCGCACCTTCGCTAAGTGTACTGGAGTTCAGGGGAAAGTATACATTTTCAAGACTGCATGTAATGTCTAGTCTGCGCGTGGCCTAGCGAAAAGTCAGGTAAGTAAGTTTACCCAGAACGGACACCAAGAATAGAGTGTTTTCATTGCAGCTCACACTCTGCACTGAGAGCCACTGTCATTACACCTAACACCTGCTAGTGCTGTGTTCCGGAGTTCTCTTGAATGCTTTGGCCATCTAGCTATCTGGAGAAGAAAGCAGAAGGTTACCTTTCACTCTGCTTTCAAAGTGGTGATCCGGAGGCCTTGGAGAGCCTAATGCTGTGCAGTCGCCAAGAAGATTGATCCTGTAAGAAGTGTTCCTCTATGGGACATGGTGCGGAGGCAGTAGCCTTAGGAAAAGCATACTAGAGTTCCTGCACTCCCTGCCCAAAAGTAAATGGAAATCCTCTGCACTCCTCAATTCGTGGTTGGAATATCTGAAGGATACTTTGAACCTTGTGGGGAGATCTCGCTTTCCCTTTGGCAATGAGGGCTCTGGCATGCCTCCTGAAGTGCACAGGACACATTCTGTTTCTCTAGGTACTCTCTCTTTTCTCCACAAAGGCATTCCAGAAGTGAAGACAACACAGGCAGCAACACTGTTCCACAGGAAACATTGATGCTTCCAGTATCCTGCTCTCCCGTGGGGAAAACAGTGTTTCTCTCACTAGGTCACCAATATAAAAGTTGCACACAGTATATTACGTGTACTTTCTGACAAAGCCAAAGTGTCTCAAGCAACACCGTGCCCTTCCCAGTTAATACTTGGTACCAAGGCAACTCTCCATGGAGCGAGTAGCATGACGAACTACCTGCCTTGGGATAGACCTCGCCGTCCGTATACCTTATCAAAGGCTTGTGTGTGTTTCAGGGTAAAACTGTGCCTTTGTCAGGCTGCTTCGGAAGTCAACTGTCTGCTTGGCATACAGAGACAGCAAGTAAGGGTTCACATTCTAAACACGACGCAGAGTGTTTCTTCATTGCAGCCCAGGTTCAGTGCTGCGAACCACTGGCCGTACACCTAAAAGACCAGCTGCAGCTGTGTTCGGGCGGACTTTACAAAGCTCGGACATCTAGCTATCCAACGAAGAAAGCAGTGTGTCGCCTTTCTCTCCGCATTAAGAGATATGATCCGGAGGCCCAAGGTCCCTGAATGTTGTGAAGTCGCCCAGGAAGAGACATTCTGGATGCAGTGTTCTTCCACGGGAGGTGCTGAGGACGCAGAAATCCTAGGAGTCCTGACAAGCTCACTAGTGTGAAGGCACTACATGGACTACGTTTTCATGGGAAATGCTGCATGTCTAATCTTGTGCATGCAGTACATAGACCTTACTATGAGCCTGCCTGGCAGAGTCGTGTTCCCTTTAGTATTGGCGCCTTTGGGATGCCTCATGCAAGGAACTGCAAGCACCCTAGTGCTCACAGGAAAGCGCCCTTTTCCTAACAGGAGCATTCCAGCACGTTAGACTGACAGCAGCACTGTATTTCCGGCATCTTTGAGACTGCAGCTGTCCTTCTTTACAGCTGGGAAGTGCAACTATTCGCATAGATTCGGAATCCGAAAGTTGAATCCTGCGCAAGTACTTTTAGTTTTCAGAAAGCAAAAAGAGACTGAAGGACCACTCTGGCACCTTCCCAGATTAATTTTGAAGCAGGGAGTTGTGCAATGTCTGAATGGTCTACGGGACTTAAGACTATAGGGAGGTTACGGGTCTTCGCAACTTCGCTAAGTGTACTAGGGATTCAGGGGAAAGAATACATTTTCAAGACTGCAAGTAATGTCTATTCTGTGTGTGGCCTAGAGAAAGGTCAGGTAAGTAAGTGTACCCAGAACGGACACCAAGAATAGAGTGTTTTCATTGCAGCTCACACTCTGCACTGAGTGCCACTGGCATTACACCTAACAACTGCTAGAGCTGTGTTCCAGAGGTCTCTTGAATGCTTTGGCCATCTAGCTATCTGGAGAAGAAAGCAGAAGGTTACCTTTCACTCTGCTTGCAAAGTGGTGATCCGGAGGCCTTAGAGAGCCTAATGCCGTGCAGTCGCCAAGAAGATTGATCCTGTACGAAGTGTTCTTCTATGGGACACAGTGAGGACGGAATGACCTTAGGAAAAGCATACTAGAGTTCCTGCACTCCCTGCCCAAAAGTAAATGGAAATCCTCTGCACTCCTCAATTCGTGGATGGAATATCTGAAGGATACTTTGAACATTGTGGGGAGATCTCGCTTTCCCTTTGGCAATGAGGGCTCTGGCATGCCTCCTGCAGTGCACAGGACACATTCTGTTTCTCTAGGAACTCTCTCTTTTCTCCACAAAGGCATTCCAGAAGTGAAGACAACACAGGCAGCAACACTGTTCCGCAGGAAACTTTGACGCTTCCAGTATCCTGATCTCCAGTGGGGAAAACAGTGCTTCTCTCACTAGGTCACCAATATAAAAGTTGCACACTGCATATTACGTGTAGTTTCTGACAAAGGCAAAGTGTCTCAAGCAGCCCCGTGCCCTTCCCAGTTAAAACTTGCTACCAAGGCAATTCTGCATGCAGCGAGTAGCGTGACGAAGTTCCTGCCTTGGGATAGACCTCGCCGTCCGTACACCTTATCAAAGGCCAGTGGGTGTTTCAGGGGAAAACTGTGCCTTTGTCAGGCTGCTTCGGAAGTCAACTGTCTGCTTGGCATAGAAAGACAGCAAGTAAGGGTTCACATTCTAAAACCTACAGAGAGTGTTTCTTCATTGCAGCCCAGGTTCAGTGCTGGGAACCACTGGCGGTACACCTAAAAGACCTGCTGGAGCTGTGTTCAGGCGGCCTTTAGAAAGCTCGGACATCTAACTATCCAACGAAGAAAGCAGTGTGTCGCCTTTCTCACCGCATTAAGAGATATGATCCGGAGGCCCAAGGTCCCTGAATGTTGTGAAGTCGCCCACGAAGAGACATTCGGGATGCAGTGTTCTTCCATGGGAGGTGCTGAGGACGCAGGAGTCCTAAGAGTCCTGACAACATCACTAGCGTGAAGGCACTACATGGACTACGTTTTCATGGGAAATGCTGCATGTCTAATCTTGTGCATGCAATACATGGACCTTCCTATGAGCCTGCCTGGCAGAGTCGTGTTCCCTTTAGTATTGGCGCCTTTGGGATGCCTCATGCAAGGAACTGCAAGCACCCTAGTGCTAACAGGAAAGCGCCCTTTTCCTAACAGGGGCATTCCAACACGTAAGACTGACAGCAGCCCTGTATTTCCGGCATCTCTGAGGCTGCAGCTGTCCTTCTTTACAGCTGGGAAGTGCAACTATTCGCAAAGATTCGGAATCCGAAAGTTGAATTCTGCCCAAGTTCTTTTAGTTTTCAGAAAGCAAAAAGAGAATGAAAGACCACTCTGGCACCTTCCCTGATTAATTTTGAACCAGGGAGTTGTGCAATGTCTGAATGGTCTACGGGACTTAAGACTATAGGTAGGTTACGGGTCTTCGCAACTTCGGTAAGTGTACTACGGTTCAGGGGAAAGTATACATTTTCAAGACTGCATGTAATGTCTAGTCTGCGCGTGGCCTAGAGAAAGGTCAGGTAAGTAAGTGTACCCAGAACGGACACCAAGAAGAGAGTGTTTTCATTGCAGCTCACACTCTGCACTGAGAGCCACTGGCATTACACCTAACACCGGCTAGAGCTGTGTTCCAGAGGTCTCTTGAATGCTTTGGCCATCTAGCTATCTGGAGAAGAAAGCAGAAGTTACCTTTCACTCTGCATTCAAAGTGGTGATCCGTAGGCCTTAGAGAGCCTAATGCCGTGCAGTCGCCAAGAAGATTGATCCTAAGAAGCGTTCTTCTATGGGACACGGAGAGGAGGCAGTGGCCTTAGGAAAAGCATACTAGAGTTCCTGCACTCCCTGCCCAAAAGTAAATGGAAATCCTCTGCACTCCTCAATTCGTGGATGGAATATCTGAAGGATACTTTGAAACTTGTGGATAGATTTCGCTTTCCCTTTGGCAATGAAGGCTCTCGCATGCCTCCTGCAGTGCACAGGACACATTCTGTTTCTCTAGGAACTCTCTCTTTTCTCCAAAAAAGGCATTCCAGAAGTGAAGACAACACAGGCAGCAACACTGTTCCGCAGGAAACTTTGACGCGTCCAGTATCCTGCTCTCCAGTGGGGAAAACAGTGCTTGTCTCATTAGGTCACCAATATCAAAGTTGCACACTGCATATTACGTGTAGTTTCTGACAAAGCCAAAGTGTCTCAAGCAGCCCCGTGCCCTTCCCAGTTAAAACTTGGTACCAAGGCAATTCTGCATGGAGCGAGTAGCGTGACGAACTTCCTGCCTTGGGATAGACCTCGCCGTCTGTACACCTTATCAAAGGCTAGTGGGTGTTTCAGGGAAAAACTGTGCCTTTTTTAGGCTGCTTCGGAAGCCAGCTGTCTGCTTGGCATAGAAAGACAGCAAGTAAGTGTTCACATTCTCAACCCTACGGAGAGTGTTTCTTCATTGCAGCCCAGGTTCAGTGCTGGGAACCACAGGCCGTACACCTAAAAGTCCAGCTGCATCTGTGTTCGGGCGGACTTTACAAAGCTCGGACATCTACCTATCCAACGAAGAAAGCAGTGTGTCGCCTTTCTCTCCGCATTAAGAGATATGATCCGGAGGCCCAAGGTCCCTGAATGTTGTGCAGTCACCCATGAAGAGACATTCTGGATGCAGTGTTCTTCCACGGGAGGTGCTGAGGACGCAGAAGTCCTAGGAGTCCTGACAAGCTCACTAGCGTGAAGGCACTACATGGACTACGTTTTCATGGGAAATGCTGCATGTCTAATCTTGTGCATGCAATACATAGACCTTACTATGAGCCTCCCTGGCAGAGTCGTGTTCCCTTTAGTACTGGCGCCTTTCGCATGCCTCATGCAAGGAACTGCAAGCACCCTAGTGCTCACAGGAATGCGCCCATTTCCTAAGAGGGGCATTGCAGCACGTAAGACTGACAGCAGCACTGTATTTCCGGCATCTTTGAGGCTGCAGCTGTCCTTCTTTACAGCTGGGAAGTGCAACTATTAGCAAAGATTCCGAATCCGAAAGTTGAACCCTGCCCAAGTACTTTTAGTTTTCAGAAAGCAATAAGAGACTGAAGGACCACTCTGGCACCTTCCCGGATTAATTTTGAACCAGGGAGTTGTGCAATGTCTGAATGGTCTACGCGACTTAAGACTTTAGGGAGGTTATGGCTCCTTGCACCTTCGCTAAGTGTACTAGTGTTCAGGGGAAAGTATACATTTTCAAAACTGCATGTAATATCTAGTCTGCGCGTGGCCTAGAGAAACGTCAGGTAAGTAAGTGTACCCAGAACGGACACTAAGAATAGAGTGTTTTCATTGCAGCTCACACTCTGCACTGAGAGCCACTGGCATTACACCTAACACCTGCTAGAGCTGTGTTCCGGAGGTCTCTTGAATGCTTTGGCCATCTAGCTATCTGGAGAAGAAAGCAGAAGGTTACCTTTCACTCTGCTTTCAAAGTGGTGATCCGGAGGCCTTAGAGAGCCTAATGCTGTGCAGTCGCCAAGAAGATTGATCCTGTACGAAGTGTTCTTCTATGGGACACGGAGAGGAGGCAGTGGCCTTACAAAAGCATACTAGAGTTCCTGCACTACCTGCCCAAAAGTAAATGGAAATCCTCTGCACCCCTCAATTCGTGGATGGAATATCTGAAAGATACTTTGAACCTTGTGGAGACATCTCGCTTTCCCTTTGGCAATGAGGGCTCTGGCATACCTCCTGCAGTGCACAGGACACATTCTGTTTTTCTCGGTACTCTCTCTTTTCTCCACAAAGGCATTCCAGAATTGAAGACAACACAGGCGGCAACACTGTTCCACAGGAAACTTTGACGCTGCCAGTATCCTGCTCTCCAGTGGGGAAAACAGTGCTTCTCTCCCTAGGTCACCAATATCAAAGTTGCACACAGCATATTACGTGTAGTTTCTGACAAAGGCAAAGAGTCTCAAGCAGCACCGTGCTCTTCCCAGTTAAAACTTGGTACCAAGGCAATTATGCATGGAACGAGTAGCGTGACGAACTTCCTGCCTTGGGATAGACCTCGCCGGGCGTACACCTTATAAAAGGCCAGTGGGTGTTTCAGGGGAAAACTTTGCCTTTGTCAGGCTGCTTCAGAAGTCAACTGTCTGCTTGGCATAGAGGGACAGCAAGTAAGGGTTCACATTCTCAACCCTACGGAGAGTGTTTCTTCATTGCAGCCCAGGTTCAGTGCTGGGAACCACTGGCCATACACCTAAAAGACCTGCTGTAGCTGTGTTCGGGCGGACGTTAGAAAGCTCGGACATCTAGCTATCCAACGAAGAAAGCAGAGTGTCGCCTTTCTCTCCGCATTAAGAGATATGATCCGGAGGCCCAAGGTCCCTGAATGTTGTGAAGTCGCCCATGAAGAGACATTCTGGATGCAGTGTTCTTCCACGGGAGGTGCTGAGGACGCAGAAGTCCTAGGAGTCCTGACAAGCTCACTAGCGTGAAGGCACTACATGGACTACGTTTTCATGGGAAATGCTGCATGTCTAATCTTGTGCATGCAATACATAGACCTTCCTATGAGCCTGCCTGGCAGAGTCGTGTTTCCTTTAGTATTGGCGCCTTTGGGATGCCTCATGCAAGGAACTGCAAGCACCCTAGTGCTCACAGGAAAGCGTCCTTTTCCTAACAGGGGCATTCCAGCTCGTTAGACTGACAGCACCACTGTATTTCCGGCATCATTGAGGCTGCAGCTGTCCTTCTTTACAGCTGGGAAGTGCAACTATTCGCATAGATTCGGAATCCGAAAGTTGAATTCTGCCCAAGTTCTTTTAGTTTTCAGAAAGCAAAAAGAGATTGAGGACCACTGTGGCACATTCCCGGATTAATTTTGAACCAGGGAGTTGTGCAATGTCTGAATGGTCTACGGGACTTAAAACTATAGTGAGCTTACGGGTCTTCGCAACTTCGGTAAGTGTACTACGGTTCAGGGGAAAGTATACATTTTCAAGACTGAATGTAATGTCTAGTCTGCGCGTGGCCTAGAGAAAGGTCAGGTAAGTAAGTGTACCCAGAACGGACACCAAGAATAGTGTTTTCATTGCAGCTCACAATCTGCACTGAGAGCCACTGGCATTACACCTAACACCGGCTCGAGCTGTGTTTCGGAGGTCTCTTGAAAGTTTTGGCCATCTAGCTATCTGGAGAAGAAAGCAGAAGGTTACCTTTCACTCTGCTTTCAAAGTGGTGATCCGCAGGCCTTAGAGACCCTAATTCTGTGCAGTCGCCAAGAAGATTGATCTTGTACGAAGTGTTGTTTTATGGGACACAGTGAGGACGAAGTGGCCTTAGAAAAAGCATACTAGAGTTTCTGCACTACCTGCCCAAAAGTAAATGGAAATCCTCTGCCCTCCTCAATTCGTGAATGGAATATCTGAAGGATACTTTGAACCTTCTGGAGAGATCTCGCTTTCCTTTTGGCAATGAGGGCTCTGGCATGCCTCCTGCAGTGCACAGGACAATTTCTGTTTCTCTAGGTACTCTCTCTTTTCTCCACAAAGGCATTCCAGAAGTGAAGACAACACAGGCAGCAACACTGTTCCGCAGGAAACTTTGACGCTTCCAGTATCCTGCTCTCCAGTGGGGAAAACAGTGCTTCTCTCACTAGGTCACCAATATCAAAGTTGCACACTGCATGTTACGTGTAGTTTCTGAAAGGCAAAGTGTCTCAAGGAACACCGTGCCCTTCCCAGTTAATACTTGGTACCAAGGCAACTCTCCATGGAGCGAGTAGCAAGACGAACTACCTGCCTTGGGATAGACCTCGCCGTCCGTACACCTTATCAAAGGCCAGTGGGTGTTTCAGGGGAAAACTGTGCCTTTGTCAGGCTGCTTCGGAAGTCAACTGTCTGCTTGGCATAGAAAGACAGCAAGTAAGGGGTTCACATTCTAAAACCTACAGAGAGTGTTTCTTCATTGCAGCCCCAGGTTCAGTGCTGGGAACCACTGGCGGTACACCTAAAAGACCTGCTGGAGCTGTGTTCAGCGGCCTTTAGAAAGCTACTTGTTTCGAGAGACGCAGTAGTAGCTCTTGCTCGAGGTCGGGACATCTAACTATCCAACGAAGAAAGCAGTGTGTCGCCTTTCTCACCGCATTAAGAGATATGATCCGGAGGCCCAAGGTCCCTGAATGTTGTGAAGTCGCCCACGAAGAGACATTCGGGATGCAGTGTTCTTCCATGGGAGGTGCTGAGGACGCAGGAGTCCTAAGAGTCCTGACAACATCACTAGCGTGAAGGCACTACATGGACTACGTTTTCATGGGAAATGCTGCATGTCTAATCTTGTGCATGCAATACATGGACCTTCCTATGAGCCTGCCTGGCAGAGTCGTGTTCCCTTTAGTATTGGCGCCTTTGGGATGCCTCATGCAAGGAACTGCAAGCACCCTAGTGCTAACAGGAAAGCGCCCTTTTCCTAACAGGGGCATTCCAACACGTAAGACTGACAGCAGCCCTGTATTTCCGGCATCTCTGAGGCTGCAGCTGTCAAATCCGGAAGTTGAATTCTGCCCAAGTTCTTTTAGTTTTCAGAAAGCAAAAAGAGACTGAAGAACCACTCTGGCACCTTCCCGGATTAATTTTGAACCAGGGAGTTGTGCAATGTCTGAATGGTCTACGGGACTTAAGACTATAGTTAGGTTACGGGTCTTCGCAACCTCGGTAAGTGTACTACGGTTCAGGGGAAAGTATACATTTTCAAGACTGCATGTAATGTCCAGTCTGCGCGTGGCCTAGAGAAAGGACAGGTAAGTAAGTGTACCCAGAACGGACACCAAGAATAGAGTGTTTTCATTGCAGCTCACACTCTGCACTGAGAGCCACTGGCATTACACCTAACACCGGCTAGAGCTGTGTTCCGGAGGTCTCTTGAATGCTTTGGCCATCTAGCTATCTGGAGAAGAAAGCAGAAGGTTACATTTCACTCTGCTTTCAAAGTGGTGATCCGGAGGCCTTAGTGAGCCTAATGCTGTGCAGTCGCCAAGAAGATTGATCCTATACGAAGTGTTCTTCTATGGGACACGGTAAGGACGCAGTGGCCTTAGGAAAAGCATACTAGAGTTCCTGCACTACCTTCCCAAATGTAAATGGAAATCCTATGCACTCCTCAATTCGTGGGTGGAATATCTGAAGGATACTTTGAACCTTGTGGAGAGATCTCGCTTTCCTTTTGGCAATGAGGGCTCTGGCATGCCTCCTGCAGTGAACAGGAAACATTCTGTTTCTCTAGGTACTCTCTCTTTTCTCCACAAAGGCATTCCAGAAGTGAGGACAACACAGGCAGCAACACTGTTCCGCAGGAAACTTTGACGCTTCCAGTACCCTGCTCTCCAGTGGGGAAAACAGTGCTTCTCTCACTAGGTTACCAATATCAAAATTGCACACAGCATATTACGTGTAGTTTCTGACAAAGGCAAAGAGTCTCAAGCAGCACCGTGCCCTTCCCAGTTAAAACTTCGTACCAAGGCAATTCTGCATGGAGTGAGTAGCGTGACGAACTTCTTGCCTTGGGATAGACCTTGCCGTCCGTACACCTTATCAAAGGCTAGTGGGTGTTTCAGTGAAAAACTGTGCCTTTGTCCGGCTGCTTCGGTAGTCAGCTGTCTGCTTGGCATAGAAAGACAGCAAGTAAGTGTTCACATTCTCAACCATACGGAGAGTGTTTCTTAATTGCAGCCCAGGTTCAGTGCTGGGAACCACTGGCCGTACACCTAAAAGACCAGCTGCATCTGTGTTCGGGCGGACTTTACACAACTCGGACATCTAGCTATCCAACGAAGAAAGCAGTTTGTCGCCTTTCTCACCGCATTAAGAGATATGATCCGGAGGCCCAAGGTCCCTGAATGTTGTGAAGTCGCCCATGAAGAGACATTCTGGATGCAGTGTTTTTCCACGGGAGGTGCTGAGGACGCAGATGTCCTAGGAGTCCTGACAAGCTCACTAGCGTGAAGGCACTACATGGACTACGTTTTCATGGGAAATGATGCATGTCTAATCTTGTGCATGCAGTACATAGACCTTCCTATGAGCCTCCCTGGCAGAGTCGTGTTCCCTTTAGTATTGGCGCCTTTGGGATGCCTCATGCAAGGAACTGTAAGCACCCTAGTGCTCACAGGAAAGCGCCCTTTTCCTAACAGGGGCATTCCAGCACGTTAGACTGACAGCAGCACTGTATTTCCGGCATCTTTGAGGCTGCAGCTGTCCTTCTTTACAGCTGGGAAGTGCAACTATTCGCAAAGATTCGGAATCCGAAAGTTGAATTCTGCCCAAATTCTTTTAGTTTTCAGAAAGCAAAAAGAGAATGAAAGACCACTCTGAAACCTTCCCGAATTAATTTTGAACCAGGGAGTTGTGCAATGTCTGAATGGTCTACGCGACTTAAGACTTTAGGGAGGTTACGGGTCCTCGCACCTTCGCTAAGTGTACTGGAGTTCAGGGGAAAGTATACATTTTCAAGACTGCATGTAATGTCTAGTCTGCGCGTGGCCTAGCGAAAAGTCAGGTAAGTAAGTTTACCCAGAACGGACACCAAGAATAGAGTGTTTTCATTGCAGCTCACACTCTGCACTGAGAGCCACTGTCATTACACCTAACACCTGCTAGTGCTGTGTTCCGGAGTTCTCTTGAATGCTTTGGCCATCTAGCTATCTGGAGAAGAAAGCAGAAGGTTACCTTTCACTCTGCTTTCAAAGTGGTGATCCGGAGGCCTTGGAGAGCCTAATGCTGTGCAGTCGCCAAGAAGATTGATCCTGTAAGAAGTGTTCCTCTATGGGACATGGTGCGGAGGCAGTAGCCTTAGGAAAAGCATACTAGAGTTCCTGCACTCCCTGCCCAAAAGTAAATGGAAATCCTCTGCACTCCTCAATTCGTGGTTGGAATATCTGAAGGATACTTTGAACCTTGTGGGGAGATCTCGCTTTCCCTTTGGCAATGAGGGCTCTGGCATGCCTCCTGAAGTGCACAGGACACATTCTGTTTCTCTAGGTACTCTCTCTTTTCTCCACAAAGGCATTCCAGAAGTGAAGACAACACAGGCAGCAACACTGTTCCACAGGAAACATTGATGCTTCCAGTATCCTGCTCTCCCGTGGGGAAAACAGTGTTTCTCTCACTAGGTCACCAATATAAAAGTTGCACACAGTATATTACGTGTACTTTCTGACAAAGCCAAAGTGTCTCAAGCAACACCGTGCCCTTCCCAGTTAATACTTGGTACCAAGGCAACTCTCCATGGAGCGAGTAGCATGACGAACTACCTGCCTTGGGATAGACCTCGCCGTCCGTATACCTTATCAAAGGCTTGTGTGTGTTTCAGGGTAAAACTGTGCCTTTGTCAGGCTGCTTCGGAAGTCAACTGTCTGCTTGGCATACAGAGACAGCAAGTAAGGGTTCACATTCTAAACACGACGCAGAGTGTTTCTTCATTGCAGCCCAGGTTCAGTGCTGCGAACCACTGGCCGTACACCTAAAAGACCAGCTGCAGCTGTGTTCGGGCGGACTTTACAAAGCTCGGACATCTAGCTATCCAACGAAGAAAGCAGTGTGTCGCCTTTCTCTCCGCATTAAGAGATATGATCCGGAGGCCCAAGGTCCCTGAATGTTGTGAAGTCGCCCAGGAAGAGACATTCTGGATGCAGTGTTCTTCCACGGGAGGTGCTGAGGACGCAGAAATCCTAGGAGTCCTGACAAGCTCACTAGTGTGAAGGCACTACATGGACTACGTTTTCATGGGAAATGCTGCATGTCTAATCTTGTGCATGCAGTACATAGACCTTACTATGAGCCTGCCTGGCAGAGTCGTGTTCCCTTTAGTATTGGCGCCTTTGGGATGCCTCATGCAAGGAACTGCAAGCACCCTAGTGCTCACAGGAAAGCGCCCTTTTCCTAACAGGAGCATTCCAGCACGTTAGACTGACAGCAGCACTGTATTTCCGGCATCTTTGAGACTGCAGCTGTCCTTCTTTACAGCTGGGAAGTGCAACTATTCGCATAGATTCGGAATCCGAAAGTTGAATCCTGCGCAAGTACTTTTAGTTTTCATAAAGCAAAAAGAGACTGAAGGACCACTCTGGCACCTTCCCAGATTAATTTTGAAGCAGGGAGTTGTGCAATGTCTGAATGGTCTACGGGACTTAAGACTATAGGGAGGTTACGGGTCTTCGCAACTTCGCTAAGTGTACTAGGGATTCAGGGGAAAGAATACATTTTCAAGACTGCAAGTAATGTCTATTCTGTGTGTGGCCTAGAGAAAGGTCAGGTAAGTAAGTGTACCCAGAACGGACACCAAGAATAGAGTGTTTTCATTGCAGCTCACACTCTGCACTGAGTGCCACTGGCATTACACCTAACAACTGCTAGAGCTGTGTTCCAGAGGTCTCTTGAATGCTTTGGCCATCTAGCTATCTGGAGAAGAAAGCAGAAGGTTACCTTTCACTCTGCTTGCAAAGTGGTGATCCGGAGGCCTTAGAGAGCCTAATGCTGTGCAGTCGCCAAGAAGATTGATCCTGTACGAAGTGTTCTTCTATGGGACACAGTGAGGACGGAATGACCTTAGGAAAAGCATACTAGAGTTCCTGCACTCCCTGCCCAAAAGTAAATGGAAATCCTCTGCACTCCTCAATTCGTGGATGGAATATCTGAAGGATACTTTGAACCTTGTGGGGAGATCTCGCTTTCCCTTTGGCAATGAGGGCTCTGGCATGCCTCCTGAAGTGCACAGGACACATTCTGTTTCTCTAGGTACTCTATCTTTTCTCCACAAAGGCATTCCAGAAGTGAAGACAACACAGGCAGCAACACTGTTCCACAGGAAACATTGATGCTTCCAGTATCCTGCTCTCCCGTGGGGAAAACAGTGTTTCTCTCACTAGGTCACCAATATAAAAGTTGCACACAGTATATTACGTGTAGTTTCTGACAAAGGCAAAGTGTCTCAAGCAACACCGTGCCCTTCCCAGTTAATACTTGGTACCAAGGCAACTCTCCATGGAGCGAGTAGCATGACGAACTACCTGCCTTGGGATAGACCTCGCCGTCCGTATACCTTATCAAAGGCTTGTGTGTGTTTCAGGGTAAAACTGTGCCTTTGTCAGGCTGCTTCGGAAGTCAACTGTCTGCTTGGCATACAGAGACAGCAAGTAAGGGTTCACATTCTAAACACGACGCAGAGTGTTTCTTCATTGCAGCCCAGGTTCAGTGCTGCGAACCACTGGCCGTACACCTAAAAGACCAGCTGCAGCTGTGTTCGGGCGGATTTACAAAGCTCGGACATCTAGCTATCCAACGAAGAAAGCAGTGTGTCGCCTTTCTCTCCGCATTAAGAGATATGATCCGGAGGCCCAAGGTCCCTGAATGTTGTGAAGTCGCCCAGGAAGAGACATTCTGGATGCAGTGTTCTTCCACGGGAGGTGCTGAGGACGCAGAAATCCTAGGAGTCCTGACAAGCTCACTAGTGTGAAGGCACTACATGGACTACGTTTTCATGGGAAATGCTGCATGTCTAATCTTGTGCATGCAGTACATAGACCTTACTATGAGCCTGCCTGGCAGAGTCGTGTTCCCTTTAGTATTGGCGCCTTTGGGATGCCTCATGCAAGGAACTGCAAGCACCCTAGTGCTCACAGGAAAGCGCCCTTTTCCTAACAGGAGCATTCCAGCACGTTAGACTGACAGCAGCACTGTATTTCCGGCATCTTTGAGACTGCAGCTGTCCTTCTTTACAGCTGGGAAGTGCAACTATTCGCATAGATTCGGAATCCGAAAGTTGAATCCTGCGCAAGTACTTTTAGTTTTCAGAAAGCAAAAAGAGACTGAAGGACCACTCTGGCACCTTCCCAGATTAATTTTGAAGCAGGGAGTTGTGCAATGTCTGAATGGTCTACGGGACTTAAGACTATAGGGAGGTTACGGGTCTTCGCAACTTCGCTAAGTGTACTAGGGATTCAGGGGAAAGAATACATTTTCAAGACTGCAAGTAATGTCTATTCTGTGTGTGGCCTAGAGAAAGGTCAGGTAAGTAAGTGTACCCAGAACGGACACCAAGAATAGAGTGTTTTCATTGCAGCTCACACTCTGCACTGAGTGCCACTGGCATTACACCTAACAACTGCTAGAGCTGTGTTCCAGAGGTCTCTTGAATGCTTTGGCCATCTAGCTATCTGGAGAAGAAAGCAGAAGGTTACCTTTCACTCTGCTTGCAAAGTGGTGATCCGGAGGCCTTAGAGAGCCTAATGCCGTGCAGTCGCCAAGAAGATTGATCCTGTACGAAGTGTTCTTCTATGGGACACAGTGAGGACGGAATGACCTTAGGAAAAGCATACTAGAGTTCCTGCACTCCCTGCCCAAAAGTAAATGGAAATCCTCTGCACTCCTCAATTCGTGGATGGAATATCTGAAGGATACTTTGAACATTGTGGGGAGATCTCGCATTCCCTTTGGCAATGAGGGCTCTGGCATGCCTCCTGCAGTGCACAGGACACATTCTGTTTCTCTAGGAACTCTCTCTTTTCTCCACAAAGGCATTCCAGAAGTGAAGACAACACAGGCAGCAACACTGTTCCGCAGGAAACTTTGACGCTTCCAGTATCCTGATCTCCAGTGGGGAAAACAGTGCTTCTCTCACTAGGTCACCAATATAAAAGTTGCACACTGCATATTACGTGTAGTTTCTGACAAAGGCAAAGTGTCTCAAGCAGCCCCGTGCCCTTCCCAGTTAAAACTTGCTACCAAGGCAATTCTGCATGCAGCGAGTAGCGTGACGAAGTTCCTGCCTTGGGATAGACCTCGCCGTCCGTACACCTTATCAAAGGCCAGTGGGTGTTTCAGGGGAAAACTGTGCCTTTGTCAGGCTGCTTCGGAAGTCAACTGTCTGCTTGGCATAGAAAGACAGCAAGTAAGGGTTCACATTCTAAAACCTACAGAGAGTGTTTCTTCATTGCAGCCCAGGTTCAGTGCTGGGAACCACTGGCGGTACACCTAAAAGACCTGCTGGAGCTGTGTTCAGGCGGCCTTTAGAAAGCTCGGACATCTAACTATCCAACGAAGAAAGCAGTGTGTCGCCTTTCTCACCGCATTAAGAGATATGATCCGGAGGCCCAAGGTCCCTGAATGTTGTGAAGTCGCCCACGAAGAGACATTCGGGATGCAGTGTTCTTCCATGGGAGGTGCTGAGGACGCAGGAGTCCTAAGAGTCCTGACAACATCACTAGCGTGAAGGCACTACATGGACTACGTTTTCATGGGAAATGCTGCATGTCTAATCTTGTGCATGCAATACATGGACCTTCCTATGAGCCTGCCTGGCAGAGTCGTGTTCCCTTTAGTATTGGCGCCTTTGGGATGCCTCATGCAAGGAACTGCAAGCACCCTAGTGCTAACAGGAAAGCGCCCTTTTCCTAACAGGGGCATTCCAACACGTAAGACTGACAGCAGCCCTGTATTTCCGGCATCTCTGAGGCTGCAGCTGTCCTTCTTTACAGCTGGGAAGTGCAACTATTCGCAAAGATTCGGAATCCGAAAGTTGAATTCTGCCCAAGTTCTTTTAGTTTTCAGAAAGCAAAAAGAGAATGAAAGACCACTCTGGCACCTTCCCTGATTAATTTTGAACCAGGGAGTTGTGCAATGTCTGAATGGTCTACGGGACTTAAGACTATAGGTAGGTTACGGGTCTTCGCAACTTCGGTAAGTGTACTACGGTTCAGGGGAAAGTATACATTTTCAAGACTGCATGTAATGTCTAGTCTGCGCGTGGCCTAGAGAAAGGTCAGGTAAGTAAGTGTACCCAGAACGGACACCAAGAAGAGAGTGTTTTCATTGCAGCTCACACTCTGCACTGAGAGCCACTGGCATTACACCTAACACCGGCTAGAGCTGTGTTCCAGAGGTCTCTTGAATGCTTTGGCCATCTAGCTATCTGGAGAAGAAAGCAGAAGTTACCTTTCACTCTGCATTCAAAGTGGTGATCCGTAGGCCTTAGAGAGCCTAATGCCGTGCAGTCGCCAAGAAGATTGATCCTAAGAAGCGTTCTTCTATGGGACACGGAGAGGAGGCAGTGGCCTTAGGAAAAGCATACTAGAGTTCCTGCACTCCCTGCCCAAAAGTAAATGGAAATCCTCTGCACTCCTCAATTCGTGGATGGAATATCTGAAGGATACTTTGAAACTTGTGGATAGATTTCGCTTTCCCTTTGGCAATGAAGGCTCTCGCATGCCTCCTGCAGTGCACAGGACACATTCTGTTTCTCTAGGAACTCTCTCTTTTCTCCAAAAAAGGCATTCCAGAAGTGAAGACAACACAGGCAGCAACACTGTTCCGCAGGAAACTTTGACGCTTCCAGTATCCTGCTCTCCAGTGGGGAAAACAGTGCTTGTCTCATTAGGTCACCAATATCAAAGTTGCACACTGCATATTACGTGTAGTTTCTGACAAAGCCAAAGTGTCTCAAGCAGCCCCGTGCCCTTCCCAGTTAAAACTTGGTACCAAGGCAATTCTGCATGGAGCGAGTAGCGTGACGAACTTCCTGCCTTGGGATAGACCTCGCCGTCTGTACACCTTATCAAAGGCTAGTGGGTGTTTCAGGGAAAAACTGTGCCTTTTTTAGGCTGCTTCGGAAGCCAGCTGTCTGCTTGGCATAGAAAGACAGCAAGTAAGTGTTCACATTCTCAACCCTACGGAGAGTGTTTCTTCATTGCAGCCCAGGTTCAGTGCTGGGAACCACAGGCCGTACACCTAAAAGTCCAGCTGCATCTGTGTTCGGGCGGACTTTACAAAGCTCGGACATCTACCTATCCAACGAAGAAAGCAGTGTGTCGCCTTTCTCTCCGCATTAAGAGATATGATCCGGAGGCCCAAGGTCCCTGAATGTTGTGCAGTCACCCATGAAGAGACATTCTGGATGCAGTGTTCTTCCACGGGAGGTGCTGAGGACGCAGAAGTCCTAGGAGTCCTGACAAGCTCACTAGCGTGAAGGCACTACATGGACTACGTTTTCATGGGAAATGCTGCATGTCTAATCTTGTGCATGCAATACATAGACCTTACTATGAGCCTCCCTGGCAGAGTCGTGTTCCCTTTAGTACTGGCGCCTTTCGCATGCCTCATGCAAGGAACTGCAAGCACCCTAGTGCTCACAGGAATGCGCCCATTTCCTAAGAGGGGCATTGCAGCACGTAAGACTGACAGCAGCACTGTATTTCCGGCATCTTTGAGGCTGCAGCTGTCCTTCTTTACAGCTGGGAAGTGCAACTATTAGCAAAGATTCCGAATCCGAAAGTTGAACCCTGCCCAAGTACTTTTAGTTTTCAGAAAGCAATAAGAGACTGAAGGACCACTCTGGCACCTTCCCGGATTAATTTTGAACCAGGGAGTTGTGCAATGTCTGAATGGTCTACGCGACTTAAGACTTTAGGGAGGTTATGGGTCCTTGCACCTTCGCTAAGTGTACTAGTGTTCAGGGGAAAGTATACATTTTCAAAACTGCATGTAATATCTAGTCTGCGCGTGGCCTAGAGAAACGTCAGGTAAGTAAGTGTACCCAGAACGGACACTAAGAATAGAGTGTTTTCATTGCAGCTCACACTCTGCACTGAGAGCCACTGGCATTACACCTAACACCTGCTAGAGCTGTGTTCCGGAGGTCTCTTGAATGCTTTGGCCATCTAGCTATCTGGAGAAGAAAGCAGAAGGTTACCTTTCACTCTGCTTTCAAAGTGGTGATCCGGAGGCCTTAGAGAGCCTAATGCTGTGCAGTCGCCAAGAAGATTGATCCTGTACGAAGTGTTCTTCTATGGGACACGGAGAGGAGGCAGTGGCCTTACAAAAGCATACTAGAGTTCCTGCACTACCTGCCCAAAAGTAAATGGAAATCCTCTGCACCCCTCAATTCGTGGATGGAATATCTGAAAGATACTTTGAACCTTGTGGAGACATCTCGCTTTCCCTTTGGCAATGAGGGCTCTGGCATACCTCCTGCAGTGCACAGGACACATTCTGTTTTTCTCGGTACTCTCTCTTTTCTCCACAAAGGCATTCCAGAATTGAAGACAACACAGGCGGCAACACTGTTCCACAGGAAACTTTGACGCTGCCAGTATCCTGCTCTCCAGTGGGGAAAACAGTGCTTCTCTCCCTAGGTCACCAATATCAAAGTTGCACACAGCATATTACGTGTAGTTTCTGACAAAGGCAAAGAGTCTCAAGCAGCACCGTGCTCTTCCCAGTTAAAACTTGGTACCAAGGCAATTATGCATGGAACGAGTAGCGTGACGAACTTCCTGCCTTGGGATAGACCTCGCCGGGCGTACACCTTATAAAAGGCCAGTGGGTGTTTCAGGGGAAAACTTTGCCTTTGTCAGGCTGCTTCAGAAGTCAACTGTCTGCTTGGCATAGAGGGACAGCAAGTAAGGGTTCACATTCTCAACCCTACGGAGAGTGTTTCTTCATTGCAGCCCAGGTTCAGTGCTGGGAACCACTGGCCATACACCTAAAAGACCTGCTGTAGCTGTGTTCGGGCGGACGTTAGAAAGCTCGGACATCTAGCTATCCAACGAAGAAAGCAGAGTGTCGCCTTTCTCTCCGCATTAAGAGATATGATCCGGAGGCCCAAGGTCCCTGAATGTTGTGAAGTCGCCCATGAAGAGACATTCTGGATGCAGTGTTCTTCCACGGGAGGTGCTGAGGACGCAGAAGTCCTAGGAGTCCTGACAAGCTCACTAGCGTGAAGGCACTACATGGACTACGTTTTCATGGGAAATGCTGCATGTCTAATCTTGTGCATGCAATACATAGACCTTCCTATGAGCCTGCCTGGCAGAGTCGTGTTTCCTTTAGTATTGGCGCCTTTGGGATGCCTCATGCAAGGAACTGCAAGCACCCTAGTGCTCACAGGAAAGCGTCCTTTTCCTAACAGGGGCATTCCAGCTCGTTAGACTGACAGCACCACTGTATTTCCGGCATCATTGAGGCTGCAGCTGTCCTTCTTTACAGCTGGGAAGTGCAACTATTCGCATAGATTCGGAATCCGAAAGTTGAATTCTGCCCAAGTTCTTTTAGTTTTCAGAAAGCAAAAAGAGATTGAGGACCACTGTGGCACATTCCCGGATTAATTTTGAACCAGGGAGTTGTGCAATGTCTGAATGGTCTACGGGACTTAAAACTATAGTGAGCTTACGGGTCTTCGCAACTTCGGTAAGTGTACTACGGTTCAGGGGAAAGTATACATTTTCAAGACTGAATGTAATGTCTAGTCTGCGCGTGGCCTAGAGAAAGGTCAGGTAAGTAAGTGTACCCAGAACGGACACCAAGAATAGTGTTTTCATTGCAGCTCACAATCTGCACTGAGAGCCACTGGCATTACACCTAACACCGGCTCGAGCTGTGTTTCGGAGGTCTCTTGAAAGTTTTGGCCATCTAGCTATCTGGAGAAGAAAGCAGAAGGTTACCTTTCACTCTGCTTTCAAAGTGGTGATCCGCAGGCCTTAGAGACCCTAATTCTGTGCAGTCGCCAAGAAGATTGATCTTGTACGAAGTGTTGTTTTATGGGACACAGTGAGGACGAAGTGGCCTTAGAAAAAGCATACTAGAGTTTCTGCACTACCTGCCCAAAAGTAAATGGAAATCCTCTGCCCTCCTCAATTCGTGAATGGAATATCTGAAGGATACTTTGAACCTTCTGGAGAGATCTCGCTTTCCTTTTGGCAATGAGGGCTCTGGCATGCCTCCTGCAGTGCACAGGACAATTTCTGTTTCTCTAGGTACTCTCTCTTTTCTCCACAAAGGCATTCCAGAAGTGAAGACAACACAGGCAGCAACACTGTTCCGCAGGAAACTTTGACGCTTCCAGTATCCTGCTCTCCAGTGGGGAAAACAGTGCTTCTCTCACTAGGTCACCAATATCAAAGTTGCACACTGCATGTTACGTGTAGTTTCTGAAAGGCAAAGTGTCTCAAGGAACACCGTGCCCTTCCCAGTTAATACTTGGTACCAAGGCAACTCTCCATGGAGCGAGTAGCAAGACGAACTACCTGCCTTGGGATAGACCTCGCCGTCCGTACACCTTATCAAAGGCCAGTGGGTGTTTCAGGGGAAAACTGTGCCTTTGTCAGGCTGCTTTGGAAGTCAACTGTCTGCTTGGCATAGAAAGACAGCAAGTAAGGGGTTCACATTCTAAAACCTACAGAGAGTGTTTCTTCATTGCAGCCCAGGTTCAGTGCTGGGAACCACTGGCGGTACACCTAAAAGACCTGCTGGAGCTGTGTTCAGGCGGCCTTTAGAAAGCTCGGACATCTAACTATCCAACGAAGAAAGCAGTGTGTCGCCTTTCTCACCGCATTAAGAGATATGATCCGGAGGCCCAAGGTCCCTGAATGTTGTGAAGTCGCCCACGAAGAGACATTCGGGATGCAGTGTTCTTCCATGGGAGGTGCTGAGGACGCAGGAGTCCTAAGAGTCCTGACAACATCACTAGCGTGAAGGCACTACATGGACTACGTTTTCATGGGAAATGCTGCATGTCTAATCTTGTGCATGCAATACATGGACCTTCCTATGAGCCTGCCTGGCAGAGTCGTGTTCCCTTTAGTATTGGCGCCTTTGGGATGCCTCATGCAAGGAACTGCAAGCACCCTAGTGCTAACAGGAAAGCGCCCTTTTCCTAACAGGGGCATTCCAACACGTAAGACTGACAGCAGCCCTGTATTTCCGGCATCTCTGAGGCTGCAGCTGTCCTTCTTTACAGCTGGGAAGTGCAACTATTCACAAAGATTCAGAATCCGGAAGTTGAATTCTGCCCAAGTTCTTTTAGTTTTCAGAAAGCAAAAAGAGACTGAAGAACCACTCTGGCACCTTCCCGGATTAATTTTGAACCAGGGAGTTGTGCAATGTCTGAATGGTCTACGGGACTTAAGACTATAGTTAGGTTACGGGTCTTCGCAACCTCGGTAAGTGTACTACGGTTCAGGGGAAAGTATACATTTTCAAGACTGCATGTAATGTCCAGTCTGCGCGTGGCCTAGAGAAAGGACAGGTAAGTAAGTGTACCCAGAACGGACACCAAGAATAGAGTGTTTTCATTGCAGCTCACACTCTGCACTGAGAGCCACTGGCATTACACCTAACACCGGCTAGAGCTGTGTTCCGGAGGTCTCTTGAATGCTTTGGCCATCTAGCTATCTGGAGAAGAAAGCAGAAGGTTACATTTCACTCTGCTTTCAAAGTGGTGATCCGGAGGCCTTAGTGAGCCTAATGCTGTGCAGTCGCCAAGAAGATTGATCCTATACGAAGTGTTCTTCTATGGGACACGGTAAGGACGCAGTGGCCTTAGGAAAAGCATACTAGAGTTCCTGCACTACCTTCCCAAATGTAAATGGAAATCCTATGCACTCCTCAATTCGTGGGTGGAATATCTGAAGGATACTTTGAACCTTGTGGAGAGATCTCGCTTTCCTTTTGGCAATGAGGGCTCTGGCATGCCTCCTGCAGTGAACAGGAAACATTCTGTTTCTCTAGGTACTCTCTCTTTTCTCCACAAAGGCATTCCAGAAGTGAGGACAACACAGGCAGCAACACTGTTCCGCAGGAAACTTTGACGCTTCCAGTACCCTGCTCTCCAGTGGGGAAAACAGTGCTTCTCTCACTAGGTTACCAATATCAAAATTGCACACAGCATATTACGTGTAGTTTCTGACAAAGGCAAAGAGTCTCAAGCAGCACCGTGCCCTTCCCAGTTAAAACTTCGTACCAAGGCAATTCTGCATGGAGTGAGTAGCGTGACGAACTTCTTGCCTTGGGATAGACCTTGCCGTCCGTACACCTTATCAAAGGCTAGTGGGTGTTTCAGTGAAAAACTGTGCCTTTGTCCGGCTGCTTCGGTAGTCAGCTGTCTGCTTGGCATAGAAAGACAGCAAGTAAGTGTTCACATTCTCAACCATACGGAGAGTGTTTCTTAATTGCAGCCCAGGTTCAGTGCTGGGAACCACTGGCCGTACACCTAAAAGACCAGCTGCATCTGTGTTCGGGCGGACTTTACACAACTCGGACATCTAGCTATCCAACGAAGAAAGCAGTTTGTCGCCTTTCTCACCGCATTAAGAGATATGATCCGGAGGCCCAAGGTCCCTGAATGTTGTGAAGTCGCCCATGAAGAGACATTCTGGATGCAGTGTTTTTCCACGGGAGGTGCTGAGGACGCAGATGTCCTAGGAGTCCTGACAAGCTCACTAGCGTGAAGGCACTACATGGACTACGTTTTCATGGGAAATGATGCATGTCTAATCTTGTGCATGCAGTACATAGACCTTCCTATGAGCCTCCCTGGCAGAGTCGTGTTCCCTTTAGTATTGGCGCCTTTGGGATGCCTCATGCAAGGAACTGTAAGCACCCTAGTGCTCACAGGAAAGCGCCCTTTTCCTAACAGGGGCATTCCAGCACGTTAGACTGACAGCAGCACTGTATTTCCGGCATCTTTGAGGCTGCAGCTGTCCTTCTTTACAGCTGGGAAGTGCAACTATTCGCAAAGATTCGGAATCCGAAAGTTGAATTCTGCCCAAATTCTTTTAGTTTTCAGAAAGCAAAAAGAGAATGAAAGACCACTCTGAAACCTTCCCGAATTAATTTTGAACCAGGGAGTTGTGCAATGTCTGAATGGTCTACGCGACTTAAGACTTTAGGGAGGTTACGGGTCCTCGCACCTTCGCTAAGTGTACTGGAGTTCAGGGGAAAGTATACATTTTCAAGACTGCATGTAATGTCTAGTCTGCGCGTGGCCTAGCGAAAAGTCAGGTAAGTAAGTTTACCCAGAACGGACACCAAGAATAGAGTGTTTTCATTGCAGCTCACACTCTGCACTGAGAGCCACTGTCATTACACCTAACACCTGCTAGTGCTGTGTTCCGGAGTTCTCTTGAATGCTTTGGCCATCTAGCTATCTGGAGAAGAAAGCAGAAGGTTACCTTTCACTCTGCTTTCAAAGTGGTGATCCGGAGGCCTTGGAGAGCCTAATGCTGTGCAGTCGCCAAGAAGATTGATCCTGTAAGAAGTGTTCCTCTATGGGACATGGTGCGGAGGCAGTAGCCTTAGGAAAAGCATACTAGAGTTCCTGCACTCCCTGCCCAAAAGTAAATGGAAATCCTCTGCACTCCTCAATTCGTGGTTGGAATATCTGAAGGATACTTTGAACCTTGTGGGGAGATCTCGCTTTCCCTTTGGCAATGAGGGCTCTGGCATGCCTCCTGAAGTGCACAGGACACATTCTGTTTCTCTAGGTACTCTCTCTTTTCTCCACAAAGGCATTCCAGAAGTGAAGACAACACAGGCAGCAACACTGTTCCACAGGAAACATTGATGCTTCCAGTATCCTGCTCTCCCGTGGGGAAAACAGTGTTTCTCTCACTAGGTCACCAATATAAAAGTTGCACACAGTATATTACGTGTACTTTCTGACAAAGCCAAAGTGTCTCAAGCAACACCGTGCCCTTCCCAGTTAATACTTGGTACCAAGGCAACTCTCCATGGAGCGAGTAGCATGACGAACTACCTGCCTTGGGATAGACCTCGCCGTCCGTATACCTTATCAAAGGCTTGTGTGTGTTTCAGGGTAAAACTGTGCCTTTGTCAGGCTGCTTCGGAAGTCAACTGTCTGCTTGGCATACAGAGACAGCAAGTAAGGGTTCACATTCTAAACACGACGCAGAGTGTTTCTTCATTGCAGCCCAGGTTCAGTGCTGCGAACCACTGGCCGTACACCTAAAAGACCAGCTGCAGCTGTGTTCGGGCGGACTTTACAAAGCTCGGACATCTAGCTATCCAACGAAGAAAGCAGTGTGTCGCCTTTCTCTCCGCATTAAGAGATATGATCCGGAGGCCCAAGGTCCCTGAATGTTGTGAAGTCGCCCAGGAAGAGACATTCTGGATGCAGTGTTCTTCCACGGGAGGTGCTGAGGACGCAGAAATCCTAGGAGTCCTGACAAGCTCACTAGTGTGAAGGCACTACATGGACTACGTTTTCATGGGAAATGCTGCATGTCTAATCTTGTGCATGCAGTACATAGACCTTACTATGAGCCTGCCTGGCAGAGTCGTGTTCCCTTTAGTATTGGCGCCTTTGGGATGCCTCATGCAAGGAACTGCAAGCACCCTAGTGCTCACAGGAAAGCGCCCTTTTCCTAACAGGAGCATTCCAGCACGTTAGACTGACAGCAGCACTGTATTTCCGGCATCTTTGAGACTGCAGCTGTCCTTCTTTACAGCTGGGAAGTGCAACTATTCGCATAGATTCGGAATCCGAAAGTTGAATCCTGCGCAAGTACTTTTAGTTTTCATAAAGCAAAAAGAGACTGAAGGACCACTCTGGCACCTTCCCAGATTAATTTTGAAGCAGGGAGTTGTGCAATGTCTGAATGGTCTACGGGACTTAAGACTATAGGGAGGTTACGGGTCTTCGCAACTTCGCTAAGTGTACTAGGGATTCAGGGGAAAGAATACATTTTCAAGACTGCAAGTAATGTCTATTCTGTGTGTGGCCTAGAGAAAGGTCAGGTAAGTAAGTGTACCCAGAACGGACACCAAGAATAGAGTGTTTTCATTGCAGCTCACACTCTGCACTGAGTGCCACTGGCATTACACCTAACAACTGCTAGAGCTGTGTTCCAGAGGTCTCTTGAATGCTTTGGCCATCTAGCTATCTGGAGAAGAAAGCAGAAGGTTACCTTTCACTCTGCTTGCAAAGTGGTGATCCGGAGGCCTTAGAGAGCCTAATGCTGTGCAGTCGCCAAGAAGATTGATCCTGTACGAAGTGTTCTTCTATGGGACACAGTGAGGACGGAATGACCTTAGGAAAAGCATACTAGAGTTCCTGCACTCCCTGCCCAAAAGTAAATGGAAATCCTCTGCACTCCTCAATTCGTGAATGGAATATCTGAAGGATACTTTGAACATTGTGGGGAGATCTCGCTTTCCCTTTGGCAATGAGGGCTCTGGCATGCCTCCTGCAGTGCACAGGACACATTCTGTTTCTCTAGGTACTCTCTCTTTTCTCCACAAAGGCATTCCAGAAGTGAAGACAACACAGGCAGCAACACTGTTCCGCAGGAAACTTTGACGCTTCCAGTATCCTGATCTCCAGTGGGGAAAACAGTGCTTCTCTCACTAGGTCACCAATATAAAAGTTGCACACTGCATATTACGTGTAGTTTCTGACAAAGGCAAAGTGCCTCAAGCAGCCCCGTGCCCTTCCCAGTTAAAACTTGCTACCAAGGCAATTCTGCATGCAGCGAGTAGCGTGACGAAGCTCCTGCCTTGGGATAGACCTCGCCGTCCGTACACCTTATCAAAGGCCAGTGGGTGTTTCAGGGGAAAACTGTGCCTTTGTCAGGCTGCTTCGGAAGTCAACTGTCTGCTTGGCATAGAAAGACAGCAAGTAAGGGTTCACATTCTCAACCCTACGGAGAGTGTTTCTTCATTGCAGCCCAGGTTCAGTGCTGGGAACCACTGGCCATACACCTAAAAGACCTGCTGTAGCTGTGTTCAGGCGGACGTTAGAAAGCTCGGACATCTAGCTATCAAACGAAGAAAGCAGAGTGTCGCCTTTCTCTCCGCATTAAGAGATATGATCCGGAGGCCCAAGGTCCCTGAATGTTGTGAAGTCGCCCAGGAAGAGACATTCTGGATGCAGTGTTCTTCCACGGGAGGTGCTGAGGACGCAGAAGTCCTAGGAGTCCTGACAAGCTCACTAGCGTGAAGGCACTACATGGACTACGTTTTCATGGGAAATGCTGCATGTCTAATCTTGTGCATGCAATACATAGACCTTCCTATGAGACTGCCTGGCAGAGTCGTGTTCCCTTTAGTATTGGCGCCTTTGGGATGCCTCATGCAAGGAACTGCAAGCACCCTAGTGCTCACAGGAAAGCGTCCTTTTCCTAACAGGGGCATTCCAGCACGTTAGACTGACAGCACCACTGTATTTCCGGCATCATTGAGGCTGCAGCTGTCCTTCTTTACAGCTGGGAAGTGCAACTATTCGCATAGATTCGGAATCCGAAAGTTGAATTCTGCCCAAGTTCTTTAAGTTTTCAGAAAGCAAAAATAGACTGAAGGACCACTGTGGCACCTTCCCGGATTAATTTTGAACCAGGGAGTTGTGCAATGTCTGAATGGTCTACGGGATTTAAAACTATAGTGAGGTTACGGGTCTTCGCAACTTCGGTAAGTGTACTACGGTTCAGGGGAAAGTATACCTTTTCAAGACTGAATGTAATGTCTAGTCTGCGCGTGGCCTAGAGAAAGGTCAGGTAAGTAAGTGTACCCAGAACGGACACCAAGAATAGTGTTTTCATTGCAGCTCACACTCTGCACTGAGAGCCACTGGCATTACACCTAACACCGGCTCGAGCTGTGTTCCGGAGGTCTCTTGAATGTTTTGGCCATCTAGCTATCTGGAGAAGAAAGCAGAAGGTTACCTTTCACTCTGCTTTCAAAGTGGTGATCCGCAGGCCTTAGAGACCCTAATTCTGTGCAGTCGCCAAGAAGATTGATCTTGTACGAAGTGTTCTTTTATGGGACACAGTGAGGACGAAGTGGCCTTAGAAAAAGCATACTAGAGTTTCTGCACTACCTGCCCAAAAGTAAATGGAAATCCTCTGCCCTCCTCAATTCGTGAATGGAATATCTGAAGGATACTTTGAAACTTCTGGAGAGATCTCGCTTTCCTTTTGGCAATGAGGGCTCTGGCATGCCTCCTGCAGTGCACAGGACACATTCTGTTTCTCTAGGTACTCTCTCTATTCTCCACAAAGGCATTCCAGAAGTGAAGACAACACAGGCAGCAACACTGTTCCGCAGGAAACTTTGACGCTTCCAGTATCCTGCTCTCCAGTGGGGAAAACAGTGCTTCTCTCACTAGGTCACCAATATCAAAGTTGCACACTGCATATTACGTGTAGTTTCTGACAAAGGCAAAGTGTCTCAAGCAGCCCCGTGCCCTTCCCAGTTAAAACTTGCTACCAAGGCAATTCTGCATGCAGCGAGTAGCGTGACGAAGTTCCTGCCTTGGGATAGACCTCGCCGTCCGTACACCTTATCAAAGGCCAGTGGGTGTTTCAGGGGAAAACTGTGCCTTTGTCGGACTGCTTTGGAAGTCAACTGTCTGCTTGGCATAGAAAGACAGCAAGTAAGGGTTCACATTCTAAAACCTACAGAGAGTGTTTCTTCATTGCAGCCCAGGTTCAGTGCTGGGAACCACTGGCGGTACACCTAAAAGACCTGCTGAAGCTGTGTTCAGGCGGCCTTTAGAAAGCTCGGACATCTAACTATCCAACGAAGAAAGCAGTGTGTCGACTTTCTCACCGCATTAAGAGATATGATCCGGAGGCCCAAGGTCCCTGAATGTTGTGAAGTCGCCCACGAAGAGACATTCGGGATGCAGTGTTCTTGCATGGGAGGTGCTGAGGACGCAGGAGTCCTAAGAGTCCTGACAACATCACTAGCGTGAAGGCACTACATGGACTACGTTTTCATGGGAAATGCTGCATGTCTAATCTTGTGCATGCAATAGATGGACCTTCCTATGAGCCTGCCTGGCAGAGTCGTGTTCCCTTTAGTATTGGCGCCTTTGGGATGCCTCATGCAAGGAACTGTAAGCACCCTAGTGCTAACAGGAAAGCGCCCTTTTTCTAACAGGGGCATTCCAACACGTAAGACTGACAGCAGCCCTGTATTTCTGGCATCTCTGAGGCTGCAGCTGTCCTTCTTTACAGCTGGGAAGTGCAAATCTTCGCAAAGATTCAGAATCCGAAAGTTGAATTCTGCCCAAGTTCTTTTAGTTTTCAGAAAGCAAAAAGAGAATGAAAGACCACTCTGGCACATTCCCAGATTAATTTTGAACCAGGGAGTTGTGCAATGTCTGAATGGTCTACGGGACTTAAGACTATAGGTAGGTTACGGGTCTTCACAACTTCGGTAAGTGTACTACGGTTCAGGGAAAAGTATACAATTTCAAGACTGCATGTAATGTCTAGTCTGCGCGTGGCCTAGAGAAAGGACATGTAAGTAAGTGTACCCAGAACGGACACCAAGAATAGAGTGTTTTCATTGCAGCTCACACTCTGCACTGAGAGCCACTGCCATTACACCTAACACCTGCTAGAGCTGTGTTCCGGCGTCTCTTGAATGCTTTGGCCATCTAGCTATCTGGAGAAGAAAGCAGAAGGTTACCTTTCACTCTGCTTTCAAAGTGGTGATCCGGAGGCCTTAGTGAGCCTAATGCTGTGCAGTCGCCAAGAAGATTGATCCTGTACGAAGTGTTCTTCTATGGGACACGGAGAGGAGGCAGTGGCCTTAGAAAAAGCATACTAGAGTTCCTGCAATACCTGCCCAAAAGTAAATGGAAATCCTCTGCACCCCTCAATTCGTGGATGGAATATCTGAAAGATACTTTGAACCTTGTGGAGACATCTCGCTTTCCCTTTGGCAATGAGGGCTCTGGCATACCTCCTGCAGTGCACAGGACACATTCTGTTTTTCTCGGTACTCTCTCTTTTCTCCACAAAGGCATTCCAGAATTGAAGACAACACAGGCGGCAACACTGTTCCACAGGAAACTTTGACGCTGCCAGTATCCTGCTCTCCAGTGGGGAAAACAGTGCTTCTCTCCCTAGGTCACCAATATCAAAGTTGCACACAGCATATTACGTGTAGTTTCTGACAAAGGCAAAGAGTCTCAAGCAGCACCGTGCTCTTCCCAGTTAAAACTTGGTACCAAGGCAATTATGCATGGAGCGAGTAGCGTGACGAACTTCCTGCCTTGGGATAGACCTCGCCGGGCGTACACCTTATAAAAGGCCAGTGGGTGTTTCAGGGGAAAACTTTGCCTTTGTCAGGCTGCTTCAGAAGTCAACTGTCTGCTTGGCATAGAGGGACAGCAAGTAAGGGTTCACATTCTCAACCCTACGGAGAGTGTTTCTTCATTGCAGCCCAGGTTCAGTGCTGGGAACCACTGGCCATACACCTAAAAGACCTGCTGTAGCTGTGTTCGGGCGGACGTTAGAAAGCTCGGACATCTAGCTATCCAACGAAGAAAGCAGAGTGTCGCCTTTCTCTCCGCATTAAGAGATATGATCCGGAGGCCCAAGGTCCCTGAATGTTGTGAAGTCGCCCATGAAGAGACATTCTGGATGCAGTGTTCTTCCACGGGAGGTGCTGAGGACGCAGAAGTCCTAGGAGTCCTGACAAGCTCACTAGCGTGAAGGCACTACATGGACTACGTTTTCATGGGAAATGCTGCATGTCTAATCTTGTGCATGCAATACATAGACCTTCCTATGAGCCTGCCTGGCAGAGTCGTGTTTCCTTTAGTATTGGCGCCTTTGGGATGCCTCATGCAAGGAACTGCAAGCACCCTAGTGCTCACAGGAAAGCGTCCTTTTCCTAACAGGGGCATTCCAGCTCGTTAGACTGACAGCACCACTGTATTTCCGGCATCATTGAGGCTGCAGCTCTCCTTCTTTACAGCTGGGAAGTGCAACTATTCGCATAGATTCGGAATCCGAAAGTTGAATTCTGCCCAAATTCTTTTAGTTTTCAGAAAGCAAAAAGAGATTGAGGACCACTGTGGCACATTCCCGGATTAATTTTGAACCAGGGAGTTGTGCAATGTCTGAATGGTATACGGGACTTAAAACTATAGTGAGCTTACGGGTCTTCGCAACTTCGGTAAGTGTACTACGGTTCAGGGGAAAGTATACATTTTCAAGACTGAATGTAATGTCTAGTCTGCGCGTGGCCTAGAGAAAGGTCAGGTAAGTACGTGTACCCAGAATGGACACCAAGAATAGTGTTTTCATTGCAGCTCACACTCTGCACTGAGAGCCACTGGCATTACACCTAACACCGGCTCGAGCTGTGTTCCGGAGGTCTCTTGAAAGTTTTGGCCATCTAGCTATCTGGAGAAGAAAGCAGAAGGTTACCTTTCACTCTGCTTTCAAAGTGGTGATCCGCAGGCCTTAGAGACCCTAATTCTGTGCAGTCGCCAAGAAGATTGATCTTGTACGAAGTGTTCTTTTATGGGACACAGTGAGGACGAAGTGGCCTTAGAAAAAGCATACTAGAGTTTCTGCACTACCTGCCCAAAAGTAAATGGAAATCCTCTGCCCTCCTCAATTCGTGAATGGAATATCTGAAGGATACTTTGAAACTTCTGGAGAGATCTCGCTTTCCTTTTGGCAATGAGGGCTCTGGCATGCCTCCTGCAGTGCACAGGACAATTTCTGTTTCTCTAGGTACTCTCTCTTTTCTCCACAAAGGCATTCCAGAAGTGAAGACAACACAGGCAGCAACACTGTTCCGCAGGAAACTTTGACGCTTCCAGTATCCTGCTCTCCAGTGGGGAAAACAGTGCTTCTCTCACTAGGTCACCAATATCAAAGTTGCACACTGCATATTACGTGTAGTTTCTGAAAGGCAAAGTGTCTCAAGCAACACCGTGCCCTTCCCAGTTAATACTTGGTACCAAGGCAACTCTCCATGGAGCGAGTAGCATGACGAACTACCTGCCTTGGGATAGACCTCGCCGTCCGTACACCTTATCAAAGGCCAGTGGGTGTTTCAGGGGAAAACTGTGCCTTTGTCAGGCTGCTTCGGAAGTCAACTGTCTGCTTGGCATAGAAAGACAGCAAGTAAGGGGTTCACATTCTAAAACCTACAGAGAGTGTTTCTTCATTGCAGCCCAGGTTCAGTGCTGGGAACCACTGGCGGTACACCTAAAAGACCTGCTGGAGCTGTGTTCAGGCGGCCTTTAGAAAGCTCGGACATCTAACTATCCAACGAATAAAGCAGTGTGTCGCCTTTCTCACCGCATTAAGAGATATGATCCGGAGGCCCAAGGTCCCTGAATGTTGTGAAGTCGCCCACGAAGAGACATTCGGGATGCAGTGTTCTTCCATGGGAGGTGCTGAGGACGCAGGAGTCCTAAGAGTCCTGACAACATCACTAGCGTGAAGGCACTACATGGACTACGTTTTCATGGGAAATGCTGCATGTCTAATCTTGTGCATGCAATACATGGACCTTCCTATGAGCCTGCCTGGCAGAGTCGTGTTCCCTTTAGTATTGGCGCCTTTGGGATGCCTCATGCAAGGAACTGCAAGCACCCTAGTGCTAACAGGAAAGCGCCCTTTTCCTAAAAGGGGCATTCCAACACGTAAGACTGACAGCAGCCCTGTATTTCCGGCATCTCTGAGGCTGCAGCTGTCCTTCTTTACAGCTGGGAAGTGCAACTATTCGCAAAGATTCAGAATCCGGAAGTTGAATTCTGCCCAAGTTCTTTTAGTTTTCAGAAAGCAAAAAGAGACTGAAGAACCACTCTGGCACCTTCCCGGATTAATTTTGAACCAGGGAGTTGTGCAATATCTGAATGGTCTACGGGACTTAAGACTATAGGTAGGTTACGGGTCTTCGCAACCTCGGTAAGTGTACTACGGTTCAGGGGAAAGTATACATTTTCAAGACTGCATGTAATGTCCAGTCTGCGCGTGGCCTAGAGAAAGGACAGGTAAGTAAGTGTACCCAGAACGGACACCAAGAATAGAGTGTTTTCATTGCAGCTCACACTCTGCACTGAGAGCCACTGGCATTACACCTAACACCGGCTAGAGCTGTGTTCCGGAGGTCTCTTGAATGCTTTGGCCATCTAGCTATCTGGAGAAGAAAGCAGAAGGTTACATTTCACTCTGCTTTCAAAGTGGTGATCCGGAGGCCTTAGTGAGCCTAATGCTGTGCAGTCGCCAAGAAGATTGATCCTATACGAAGTGTTCTTCTATGGGACACAGTAAGGACGCAGTGGCCTTAGGAAAAGCATACTAGAGTTCCTGCACTACCTTCCCGAATGTAAATGGAAATCCTATGCACTCCTCAATTCGTGGGTGGAATATCTGAAGGATACTTTGAACCTTGTGGAGAGATCTCGCTTTCCTTTTGGCAATGAGGGCTCTGGCATGCCTCCTGCAGTGAACAGGAAACATTCTGTTTCTCTAGGTACTCTCTCTTTTCTCCACAAAGGCATTCCAGAAGTGAGGACAACACAGGCAGCAACACTGTTCCGCAGGAAACTTTGACGCTTCCAGTACCCTGCTCTCCAGTGGGGAAAACAGTGCTTCTCTCACTAGGTTACCAATATCAAAATTGCACACAGCATATTACGTGTAGTTTCTGACAAAGGCAAAGAGTCTCAAGCAGCACCGTGCCCTTCCCAGTTAAAACTTCGTACCAAGGCAATTCTGCATGGAGTGAGTAGCGTGACGAACTTCTTGCCTTGGGATAGACCTTGCCGTCCGTACACCTTATCAAAGGCTAGTGGGTGTTTCAGTGAAAAACTGTGCCTTTGTCCGGCTGCTTCGGTAGTCAGCTGTCTGCTTGGCATAGAAAGACAGCAAGTAAGTGTTCACATTCTCAACCATACGGAGAGTGTTTCTTAATTGCAGCCCAGGTTCAGTGCTGGGAACCACTGGCCGTACACCTAAAAGACCAGCTGCATCTGTGTTCGGGCGGACTTTACACAACTCGGACATCTAGCTATCCAACGAAGAAAGCAGTTTGTCGCCTTTCTCACCGCATTAAGAGATATGATCCGGAGGCCCAAGGTCCCTGAATGTTGTGAAGTCGCCCATGAAGAGACATTCTGGATGCAGTGTTTTTCCACGGGAGGTGCTGAGGACGCAGAAGTCCTAGGAGTCCTGACAAGCTCACTAGCGTGAAGGCACTACATGGACTACGTTTTCATGGGAAATGATGCATGTCTAATCTTGTGCATGCAGTACATAGACCTTCCTATGAGCCTCCCTGGCAGAGTCGTGTTCCCTTTAGTATTGGCGCCTTTGGGATGCCTCATGCAAGGAACTGTAAGCACCCTAGTGCTCACAGGAAAGCGCCCTTTTCCTAACAGGGGCATTCCAGCACGTTAGACTGACAGCAGCACTGTATTTCCGGCATCTTTGAGGCTGCAGCTGTCCTTCTTTACAGCTGGGAAGTGCAACTATTCGCAAAGATTCGGAATCCGAAAGTTGAATTCTGCCCAAATTCTTTTAGTTTTCAGAAAGCAAAAAGAGAATGAAAGACCACTCTGGCACCTTCCCGAATTAATTTTGAACCAGGGAGTTGTGCAATGTCTGAATGGTCTACGCGACTTAAGACTTTAGGGAGGTTACGGGTCCTCGCAACTTCGCTAAGTGTACTGGAGTTCAGGGGAAAGTATACATTTTCAAGACTGCATGTAATGTCTAGTCTGCGCGTGGCCTAGTGAAAAGTCAGGTAAGTAAGTTTACCCAGAACGGACACCAAGAATAGAGTGTTTTCATTGCAGCTCACACTCTGCACTGAGAGCCACTGTCATTACACCTAACACCTGCTAGTGCTGTGTTCCGGAGTTCTCTTGAATGCTTTGGCCATCTAGCTATCTGGAGAAGAAAGCAGAAGGTTACCTTTCACTCTGCTTTCAAAGTGGTGATCCGGAGGCCTTGGAGAGCCTAATGCTGTGCAGTCGCCAAGAAGATTGATCCTGTAAGAAGTGTTCTTCTATGGGACATGGTGCGGAGGCAGTAGCCTTAGGAAAAGCATACTAGAGTTCCTGCACTCCCTGCCCAAAAGTAAATGGAAACCCTCTGCACTCCTCAATTCGTGGATGGAATATCTGAAGGATACTTTGAACCTTGTGGGGAGATCTCGCTTTCCCTTTGGCAATGAGGGCTCTGGCATGCCTCCTGAAGTGCACAGGACAAATTCTGTTTCTCTAGGTACTCTATCTTTTCTCCACAAAGGCATTCCAGAAGTGAAGACAACACAGGCAGCAACACTGTTCCACAGGAAACATTGATGCTTCCAGTATCCTGCTCTCCCGTGGGGAAAACAGTGTTTCTCTCACTAGGTCACCAATATAAAAGTTGCACAAAGTATATTACGTGTAGTTTCTGACAAAGGCAAAGTGTCTCAAGCAACACCGTGCCCTTCCCAGTTAATACTTGGTACCAAGGCAACTCTCCATGGAGCGAGTAGCATGACGAACTACCTGCCTTGGGATAGACCTCGCCGTCCGTATACCTTATCAAAGGCTTGTGTGTGTTTCAGGGTAAAACTGTGCCTTTGTCAGGCTGCTTCGGAAGTCAACTGTCTGCTTGGCATACAGAGACAGCAAGTAAGGGTTCACATTCTAAACACGACGCAGAGTGTTTCTTCATTGCAGCCCAGGTTCAGTGCTGCGAACCACTGGCCGTACACCTAAAAGACCAGCTGCAGCTGTGTTCGGGCGGACTTTACAAAGCTTGGACATCTAGCTATCCAACGAAGAAAGCAGTGTGTCGCCTTTCTCTCCGCATTAAGAGATATGATGCGGAGGCCCAAGGTCCCTGAATGTTGTGAAGTCGCCCAGGAAGAGACATTCTGGATGCAGTGTTCTTCCACGGGAGGTGCTGAGGACGCAGAAATCCTAGGAGTCCTGACAAGCTCACTAGTGTGAAGGCACTACATGGACTACGTTTTCATGGGAAATGCTGCATGTCTAATCTTGTGCATGCAGTACATAGACCTTACTATGAGCCTGCCTGGCAGAGTCGTGTTCCCTTTAGTATTGGCGCCTTTGGGATGCCTCATGCAAGGAACTGCAAGCACCCTAGTGCTCACAGGAAAGCGCCCTTTTCCTAACAGGAGCATTCCAGCACGTTAGACTGACAGCAGCACTGTATTTCCGGCATCTTTGAGACTGCATCTGTCCTTCTTTACAGCTGGGAAGTGCAACTATTCGCATAGATTCGGAATCCGAAAGTTGAATCCTGCGCAAGTACTTTTAGTTTTCAGAAAGCAAAAAGAGACTGAAGGACCACTCTGGCACCTTCCCAGATTAATTTTGAAGCAGGGAGTTGTGCAATGTCTGAATGGTCTACGGGACTTAAGACTATAGGGAGGTTACGGGTCTTCGCAACTTCGCTAAGTGTACTAGGGATTCAGGGGAAAGAATACATTTTCAAGACTGCATGTAATGCCTAGTCTGCCCGTGGCCTAGAGAAAGGTCAGGTAAGTAAGTGTACCCAGAACGGACACCAAGAATAGATTGTTTTCATTGCAGCTCACACTCTGCACTGAGAGCCACTGGCATTACACCTAACAACTGCTAGAGCTGTGTTCCGGAGGTCTTTTGAATGCTTTGGCCATCTAGCTATCTGGAGAAGAAAGCAGAAGGTTACCTTTCACTCTGCTTGCAAAGTGGTGATCCGGAGACCTTAGAGAGCCTAATGCTGTGCAGTCGCCAAGAAGATTGATCCTGTACGAAGTGTTCTATGGGACACAGTGAGGACGGAATGACCTTAGGAAAAGCATACTAGAGTTCCTGCACTCCCTGCCCAAAAGTAAATGGAAATCCTCTGCACTCCTCAATTCGTGGATGGAATATCTGAAGGATACTTTGAACCTTGTGGGGAGATCTCGCTTTCCCTTTGGCAATGAAGGCTCTGGCATGCCTCCTGCAGTTCACAGGACACATTCTGTTTCTCTAGGTACTCTCTCTATTCTCCACAAAGGCATTCCAGAAGTGAAGACAACACAGGCAGCAACACTGTTCCGCAGGAAACTTTGACGCTTCCAGTATCCTGCTCTCCCGTGGGGAAAACACTGCTTCTCTCACTAGGTCACCAATATCAAAGTTGCACACTGCATATTACGTGTAGTTTCTGACAAAGGCAAAGTGTCTCAAGCAGCACCCTGCCCTTCCCAGTTAAAACGTGTTACCAAGGCAATTCTGCATGGAGCGAGTAGCGTGACGAACTTCCTGCCTTGGGATAGACCTCGCCGTCCGTACACCTTATCAAAGGCTAGTGGGTGTTTCAGGGGAAAACTGTGCCTTTGTGACGCTGCTTCGGAATTCAACTGTCTGCATGGCATAGAGAGACAGCAAGTAAGGGTTCACATTCTCAACCCTTCGGAGAGTGTTTCTTCATTGCAGCCCAGGTTTATTGTTGGGAACCACTGGCCGTACACCTAAAAGACCTGCCGGAGCTGTGTTCGGGTGGCCATTAGAAAGCTCGGACATCTAGCTATCCAACAAAGAAAGCAGTGTGTCGCCCTTCTCTCTGCATTAAGAGATATGATCCGGAGGCCCAATGTCCTTCAATGTCGTGAGGTCGCCCAGGAAGAGACATTCGGGATGCAGTGTTCTTCCATGGGAGGGGCTGAGGACGCAGGAGGCCTAGGAGTCCTGACAAGCTCACTAGCGTGAAGGCACTACATGGACTACGTTTTCATGGGAAATGCTGCATGTCTAATCTTGTGCATGCAATACATGGACCTTACTATGAGCCTGCCTGGAAGAGTCGTGTTACCTTTAGGATTGGCACCTTTGGGATGCCTCATGCAAGGAACTGCAAGCACCCTAGGGCTCACAGGAAAGCGCCCTTTTCCTAACAGGGGCATTCCAGCACGTATGATTGACAGCAGCACTGTATTTCCGGCATCGTTAAGGCTGCAGCTGTCCTTCTTTACAGCTGGGAAGTGCAACAATTTGCAAAGATTCCGAATCCGAAAGTTGAACCCTGCCCAAGTACTTTTAGTTTTCAGAAAGCAAAAAGAGACTGAAGAACCACTCTGGCACCTTCCCGGATTAATTTTGAACCAGTGAGTTGTGCAATGTCTGAATGGTCTAAGCGACTTAAGACTTTAGGGAGGTTACGGGTCCTCGCAACTTCGCTAAGTGTACTAGGTTTCAGGGGAAAGTATACATTTTCAAGACTGCATGTAATGCCTAGTCTGCGCGTGGCCTAGAGAAAGGTCAGGTAAGTAAGTGTACCCAGAACGGACACCAAGAATAGAGTGTTTTCATTGCAGCTCACACTCTGCACTGAGAGCCACTGGCATTACACCTAACACCGGCTAGAGCTGTGTTCCGGAGGTCTCTTGAATGCTTTGGCCATCTAGCTATCTGGAGAAGAAAGCAGAAGGTTACATTTCACTCTGCTTTCAAAGTGGTGATACGGAGGCCTTAGAGAGCCCAATGCTGTGCAGTCGCCAAGAAGATTGATCTTGTACGAAGAGTTCTTCTATGGGACACAGTGAGAACGAAGTGGCCTTACAAAAAGCATACTAGAGTTCCTGCACTACCTGCCCAAAAGTAAATGGAAATCCTCTGCCCTCCTCAATTCGTGGATGGAATATCTGAAGGATACTTTGAACCTTGTGGAGAGATCTCGCTTTCCCTTTGGCAATGAGGGCACTGGCATGCCTCCTGCAGTGCACAGGACACATTCTGTTTCTCTAGGTACTCTCTCTTTTCTCCACAAAGGCATTCCAGAAGTGAAGACAACACAGGCAGCAACACTGTTCCGCAGGAAACATTAACGCTTCCAATATCCTGCTCTACAGTGGGGAAAACAATGCTTCTCTCACTAGGTCACCAATATCAAAGTTGCACACTGCATATTACGTGTAGTTTCTGACAAAGACAAAGTGTCTCAAGCAGCACCGTGCCCTTCCCAGTTAAAACTTGGTACCAAGGCAATTCTGCATCGTGAGACTTGCGTGACGAACTTCCTGCCTTGGGATAGACCTCGCCGTCTGTACACCTTATCAAAGGGTAGTGGGTGTTTCAGGGAAAAACTGTGCCTTTGTTAGGCTGCTTCGGAAGCGAGCTGTCTGCTTGACATAGAGAGACAGCAAGTAAGGGTTCACATTCTCAACCCTACTTAGAGTGTTTCTTCATTGCAGCCCAGGTTCAGTGCTGGGAACAACTGGCCGTACACCTAAAAGACCAGCTGCAGCTGTGTTCGGGCGGACATTACAAAGCTCGGACATCTAGCTATCCAACGAAGAAAGCAGTATGTCGCCTTTCTCTCCGCATTAAGAGATATGATCCGGAGGCCCAAGGTCCCTGAATGTTGTGAAGTCGCCCACGAAGAGACATTCGGGATGCAGTGTTCTTCCACGGGAGGTGCTGAGGACGCAGAAGTCCTAGGAGTCCTGACAAGCTCACTAGTGTGAAGGCACTACATGGACTACGTTTTCATGGGAAATGCTGCATGTCTAATCTTGTGCATGCAGTACATAGACCTTATAATGAGCCTGCCTGGCAGAGTCGTGTTCCCTTTAGTATTGGCGCCTTTGGGATGCCTCATGCAAGGAAATGCAAGCACCCTAGTGCTCACAGGAAAGAGCACTTTTCCTAACAGGAGCATTCCAGCACGTTAGACTGACAGCAGCACTGTATTTCCGGCATCTTGGAGACTGCAGCTGTCCTTCTTTACAGCTGGGAAGTGCAACTATTCGCATAGATTCGGAATCCGAAAGTTGAATCCTGCCCAAGTTCTTTTAGTTTTCAGAAAGCAAAAAGAGACTGAAGGACCACTCTGGCACCTTCCCGGATTAATTTTGAACCAGGGAGTTGTGCAATGTCTGAATGGTCTACGGGACTTAAGACTATAGGGAGGTTACGGGTCTTCGCAACTTTGCTAAGTGTACTAGGGATTCAGGGGAAAGAATACATTTTCAAGACTGCAAGTAATGTCTATTCTGTGCGTGGCCTAGAGAAAGGTCAGGTAAGTAAGTGTACCCAGAACGGACAACAAGAATAGAGTGTTTTCATTGCAGCTCACACTCTGCACTGAGTGCCACTGGCATTACACCTAACAACTGCTAGAGCTGTGTTCCGGAGGTCTCTTGAATGCTTTGGCCATCTAGCTATCTGGAGAAGAAAGCAGAAGGTTACCTTTCACTCTACTTGCAAAGTGGTGATCCGGAGGCCTTAGAGAGCCTAATGCTGTGCAGTCGCCAAGAAGATTGATCCTGTACGAAGTGTTCTTCTATGGGACATGGTGAGGAGGCAGTAGCCTTAGGAAAAGCATACTAGAGTTCCTGCACTCCCTGCCCAAAAGTAAATGGAAATCCTCTGCACTCCTCAATTCGTAGATGGAATATCTGAAGGATACTTTGAACCTTGTGGAGAGATCTCGCATTCCCTTTGGCAATGAGGGATCTGGCATGCCTCCTGCAGTGCACAGGACACATTCTGTTTCTCTAGGTACTCTCTCTTTTCTCCACAAAGGCATTCCAGAAGTGAAGACAACACAGGCAGCAACACTGTTCCGCAGGAAACTTTGACGCTTCCAGTATCCTGCTCTCCCGTGGGGAAAACAGTGCTTCTCTCACTAGGTCACCAATATCAAAGTTGCACACTGCATATTACGTGTAGTTTCTGACAAAGGCAAAGTGTCTCAAGCAGCCCCGTGCCCTTCCCAGTTAAAACTTGGTACCAAGGCAATTCTGCATGGAGCGAGTAGCGTGACGAACTTCCTGCCTTGCGATAGACCTCGCCGTCCGTACACCTTATCAAAGGCTAGTGGGTGTTTCAGGGAAAAACTGTGCCTTTGTCAGGCTGCTTCAGAAGTCAACTGTCTGCTTGGCATAGAAAGACAGCAAGTAAGTGTTCACATTCTCAACCCTACGGAGAGTGTTTCTTAATGGCAGCCCAGGTTCAGTGGTGGGAACCACTGGCCGTACACCTAAAAGACCAGCTGCATCTCTGTTAGGGCGGACTTTAGAAAGCTCGGACATCTAGCTATCCAACGAAGAAAGTAGTGTGTCGCCTTTCTCTCCGCATTAAGAGATATGATCTGGAGGCCCAAGGTCCCTGAATGTTGTGAAGTCGCCCAGGAAGAGACATTCTGGATGCAGTGTTTTTCCACGGGAGGTGCTGAGGTCGCAGAAGTCCTAGGAGTCCTGACAAGCTCACTAGCGTGAAGGCACTACATGGACTACGTTTTCATGGGAAATGCTGCATGTCTAATCTTGTGCATGCAATACATAGAACTTACTATGAGCCTGCCTGGCAGCGTCGTGTTCCCTTTAGTATTGGCGCCTTTGGAATGCCTCATGCAAGGAACTGCAAGCACCCTAGTGCTCACAGGAAAGCGCCCTTTTCCTAACAGGGGCATTCCAGCACGTTAGACTGACAGCAGCACTGTATTTCCGGCATCTTTGAGGCTGCAGCTGTCCTTCTTTACAGCTGGGAAGTGCAACTATTCGCAAAGATTCCGAATCCGAAAGTAGAACCCTGCCCAAGTACTTTTAGTTTTCACAAAGCGAAAAGAGACTGAAGGACCACTCTAGCACCTTCCCGATTTAATTTTGAACCAGGGAGTTGTGCAATGTCTGAATGGTCTACGCGACTTAAGACTTTAGGGAGGTTACGGGTCCTCGCACCTTCGCTAAGTGTACTGGAGTTCAGGGGAAAGTATACATTTTCAAGACTGCATGTAATGTCTAGTCTGCGCGTGGCCTAGAGAAAAGTCAGGTAAGTAAGTGTACCCAGAACGGACACCAAGAATAGAGTGTTTTCATTGCAGCTCACACTCTGCACTGAGAGCCACTGTCATTACACCTAACACCTGCTAGAGCTGTGTTCCGGAGGTCTCTTGAATGCTTTGGCCATCTAGCTATCTGGAGAAGAAAGCAGAAGTTTACCTTTCACTCTGCTTTCAAAGTGGTGATCCGGAGGCCTTAGAGAGCCTAATGCTGTGCAGTCGCCAAGAAGATTGATCCTGTAAGAAGTGTTCTTCTATGGGACATGGTGAGGAGGCAATAGCCTTAGGAAAAGCATACTAGAGTTCCTGCACTCCCTGCCCAAAAGTAAATGGAAATCCTCTGCACTCCTCAATTCGTGGATGGAATATCTGAAGGATACTTTGAACCTTGTGGAGAGATCTCGCATTCCCTTTGGCAATGAGGGCTCTGGCATGCCTCCTGCAGTGCATAGGACACATTCTTTTTCTCTAGGTACTCTCTCTTTTCTCCACAAAGGCATTCCAGAAGTGAAGACAACACAGGCAGCAACACTGTTCCGCAGGAAACTTTGACGCTTCCAGTATCCTGCTCCCCCGTGGGGAAAACAGTGTTTCTCTCACTAGGTCACCAATATCAAAGTTGCACACTGCATATTACGTGCAGTTTCTGACAAAGGCAAAGTGTCTCAAGCAACACCGTGCCCTTCCCAGTTAATACTTGGTACCAAGGCAACTCTCCATGGAGCGAGTAGCATGACGAACTACCTGCCTTGTGATAGACCTCGCCGTCCGTACACCTTATCAAAGGCTAGTGGGTGTTTCAGGGTAAAACTGTGCCTTTGTCAGGCTGCTTCAGAAGTCAACTGTCTGCTTGGCATAGAGAGACAGCAAGTAAGGGTTCACATTCTAAACACAACCAGAGTGTTTCTTCATTGCAGCCCAGGTTCAGTGCTGCGGACCACTGGCCGTACACCTAAAAGACCAGCTGCAGCTGTGTTCAGGCGGACTTTACAAAGCTCGGACATCTAGCTATCCAACGAAGAAAGCAGTGTGTCGCCTTTCTCTCCGCATTAAGAGATATGATCCGGAGGCCCAAGGTCCCTGAATGTTGTGAAGTCGCCCAGGAAGAGACATTCTGGATGCCGTGTTCTTCTACGGGAGGTGCTGAGGACGCAGAAGTCCTAGGAGTCCTGACAAGCTCACTAGTGAGAAGGCACTACATGGACTACATTTTCATGGGAAATGCTGCATGTCTAATCTTGTGCATGCAGTACATAGACCTTACTATGAGCCTGCTTGGCAGAGAAGTGTTCCCTTTAGTTTTGGCGCCTTTGGGATGCCTCATGCAAGGAACTGCAAGCACCCTAGTGCTCACAGGAAAGCGCCCTTTTCCTAACAGGAGCATTCCAGCTCGTTAGACTGACAGCAGCACTGTATTTCCGGTATCTTTGAGGCTGCAGCTGTCCTTCTTTACAGCTGGGAAGTGCAATTATTCGCATAGATTCGGAATCCGAAAGTTGAATCCTGCCCAAATACTTTTAGTTTTCAGAAAGCAAAAAGAGACTGAAGGACCACTCTGGCACCTTCCCGGATTAATTTTGAACCAGGGAGTTGTGCAATGTCTGAATGGTCTACGCGACTTAAGACTTTAGGGAGGTTACGGGTCTTCGCAACTTCGCTAAGTGTACTAGGGATTCAGGGGAAAGAATACATTTTCAAGACTGCATGTAATGTCTACTCTGTGCGTGGCCTAGAGAAAGGTCAGGTAAGTAAGTGTACCCAGAACGGACACCAAGAATAGATTGTTTTCATTGCAGCTCACACTCTGCACTGAGAGCCACTGGCATTACACCTAACAACTGCTAGAGCTGTGTTCCGGAGGTCTTTTGAATGCTTTGGCCATCTAGCTATCTGGAGAAGAAAGCAGAAGGTTACCTTTCACTCTGCTTGCAAAGTGGTGATCCGGAGGCCTTAGAGAGCCTAATGCTGTGCAGTCGCCAAGAAGATTGATCCTGTACGAAGTGTTCTTCTATGGGAAACAGTGAGGAAGGAATGACCTTAGGAAAAGCATAATAGAGTTCCTGCACTCCCTGCCCAAAAGTAAATGGAAATCCTCTGCACTCCTCAATTCGTGGATGGAATATTTGAAGGATACTTTGAACCTTGTGGGGAGATCTCGCTTTCCCTTTGGCAATGAAGGCTCTGGCATGCCTCCTGCAGTGCACAGGACACATTCTGTTTCTCTAGGTACTCTCTCTTTTCTCCACAAAGGCATTCCAGAAGTGAAGACAACACAGGCAGCAACACTGTTCCGCAGGAAACTTTGACGCTTCCAGTATCCTGCTCTCCCGTGGGGAAAACACTGCTTCTCTCACTAGGTCACCAATATCAAAGTTGCACACCGCATATTACGTGTAGTTTCTGACAAAGGCAAAGTGTCTCAAGCAGCACCCTTCCCTTCCCAGTTAAAACGTGGTACCAAGGCAATTCTGCATGGAGCGAGTAGCGTGACGAACTTCCTGCCTTGGGATAGACCTCGCCGTCCGTACACCTTATCAAAGGCTAGTGGGTGTTTCAGGGGAAAACTGTGCCTTTGTGACGCTGCTTCGGAATTCAACTGTCTGCATGGCATAGAGAGACAGCAAGTAAGGGTTCACATTCTCAACCCTTCGGAGAGTGTTTCTTCATTGTAGCCCAGGTTTATTGTTGGGAACCACTGGCCGTACACCTAAAAGACCTGCTTGACCTGTGTTCGGGTGGCCATTAGAAAGCTCGGACATCTAGCTATCCAACGAAGAAAGCAGTGTGTCGCCCTTCTCTCTGCATTAAGAGATATGATCCGGAGGCCCAATGTCCTTCAATGTCGTGAGGTCGCCCAGGAAGAGACATTCAGGATGCAGTGTTCTTCCATGGGAGGGGCTGAGGACGCAGGGGCCTAGGAGTCCTGACAAGCTCACTAGCGTGAAGGCACTACATGGACTACGTTTTCATGGGAAATGCTGCATGTCTAATCTTGTGCATGCAATACATGGACCTTACTATGAGCCTGCCTGGAAGAGTCGTGTTCCCTTTAGTATTGGCACCTTTGGGATGCCTCATGCAAGGAACTGCAAGCGTCCTAGGGCTCACAGGAAAGCGCCCTTTTCCTAACAGGGGCATTCCAGCACGTATGATTGACAGCAGCACTGTATTTCCGGCATCGTTGAGGCTGCAGCTGTCCTTCTTTACAGCTGGGAAGTGCAACAATTTGCAAAAACTCCGAATCCGAAAGTTGAACCCTGCCCAAGTACTTTTAGTTTTCAGAAAGCAAAAAGAGACTGAAGAACCACTCTGGCACCTTCCCGGATTAATTTTGAACCAGGGAGTTGTGCAATGTCTGAATGGTCTACGCGACTTACGACTTTAGGGAGGTTATGGGTCCTCGCAACTTCGCTAAGTGTACTAGGGTTCAGGGGAAAGTATACATTTTCAAGACTGCATGTAATGCCTAGTCTGTGCGTGGCCTAGAGAAAGGTCAGGTAAGTAAGTGTACCCAGAACGGACACCAAGAATAGAGTGTTTTCATTGCAGCTCACACTCTGCACTGAGAGCCACTGGCATTACACCAAACACCGGCTACAGCTGTGTTCCGGAGGTCTCTTGAATGCTTTGGCCATCTTGCTATCTGGAGAAGAAAGCAGAAGGTTACATTTCACTCTGCTTTCAAAGTGGTGATACGGAGGCCTTAGAGAGCCTAATGCTGTGCAGTCGCCAAGAAGATTGATCTTGTACGAAGTGTTCTTCTATGGGACACAGTGAGAACGACGTGGCCTTAGGAAAAGCATACTAGAGTTCCTGCACTACCTGCCCAAATGTAAATGGAAATCCTCTGCCCTCCTCAATTCGTGGATGGAATATCTGAAGGATACTTTGAACCTTGTGGGGAGATCTCGCTTTCCCTTTGGCAATGAAGGCTCTGGCATGCCTCCTGCAGTGCACAGGACACATTCTGTTTCTCTAGGTATTCTCTCTTTTCTCCACAAAGGCATTCCAGAAGTGAAGACAACACAGGCAGCAAAACTGTTCCGCAGGAAACTTTGACGTTTCCAGTATCCTGCTCTCCCGTGGGGAAAACACTGCTTCTCTCACTAGGTCACCAATATCAAAGTTGCACCCCGCATATTACGTGTAGTTTCTGACAAAGGCAAAGTGTCTCAAGCAGCACCCTGCCCTTCCCAGTTAAAACGTGGTACCAAGGCAATTCAGCATGGAGCGAGTAGCGTGACGAACTTCCTGCCTTGGGATAGACCTCGCCGTCCGTACACCTTATCAAAGGCTAGTGGGTGTTTCAGGGGAAAACTGTGCCTTTGTGACGCTGCTTCGGAATTCAACTGTCCGCATGGCATAGAGAGACAGCAAGTAAGGGTTCACATTCTCAACCCTTCAGAGAGTGTTTCTTCATTGCAGCCCAGGTTTATTGTTGGGAACCACTGGCCGTACACTTAAAAGACCTGCTTGACCTGTGTTCGGGTGGCCATTAGAAAGCTCGGACATCTAGCTATCCAACGAAGAAAGCAGTGTGTCGCCCTTCTCTCTGCATTAAGAGATATGATCCGGAGGCCCAATGTCCTTCAATGTCGTGAGGTCGCCCAGGAAGAGACATTCGGGATGCAGTGTTCTTCCATGGGAGGGGCTGAGGACGCAGGAGGCCTAGGAGTCCTGACAAGCTCACTAGCGTGAAGTCACTACATGGACTACGTTTTCATGGGAAATGCTGCATGTCTAATCTTGTGCATGCAATACATGGACCTTACTATGGGCCTGCCTGGAAGAGTCGTGTTCCCTTTAGTATTGGCACCTTTGGGATGCCTCATGCAAGGAACTGCAAGCACCCTAGGGCTCACAGGAAAGCGCCCTTTTCCTAACAGGGGCATTCCAGCACGTATGATTGACAGCAGCACTGTATTTCCGGCATCGTTGAGGCTGCAGCTGTCCTTCTTTACAGCTGGGAAGTGCAACAATTTGCAAAGATTCCGAATCCGAAAGTTGAACCCTGCCCAAGTACTTTTAGTTTTCAGAAAGCAAAAAGAGACTGAAGAACCACTCTGGCACCTTCCCGGATTAATTTTGAACCAGGGAGTTGTGCAATGTCTGAATGGTCTACGGGACTTAAGACTTTAGGGAGGTTACGGGTCCTCGCAACTTCTCTAAGTGTACTAGTGTTCAGGGGAAAGTATAAATTTTCAAGACTGCATGTAATGCCTAGTCTGCGCGTGGCCTAGAGAAAGGTCAGGTAAGTAAGTGTACCCAGAACGGACACCAAGAATAGAGTGTTTTCATTGCAGCTCACACTCTGCACTGAGAGCCACTGGCATTACACCTAACACCGGCTAGAGCTGTGTTCCGGAGGTCTCTTGAATGCTTTGGCCATCTAGCTATCTGGAGAAGAAAGCAGAAGATTACATTTCACTCTGCTTTCAAAGTGGTGATCCGGAGGCCTTAGAGAGCCTAATGCTGTGCAGTCGCCAAGAAGATTGATCTTGTACGAAGTGTTCTTCTATGGGACACAGTGAGAACGAAGTGGCCTTAGGAAAAGCATGCTAGAGTTCCTGCACTACCTGCCCAAAAGTAAATGGAAATCCTCTGCCCTCCTCAATTCGTGGATGGAATATCTGAAGGATACTTTGAACCTTGTGGAGAGATCTCGCTTTCCCTTTGGCAATGAGGGCTCTGGCATGCCTCCTGCAGTGCACAGGACACATTCTGTTTCTCTAGGTACTCTCTCTTTTCTCCACAAAGGCATTCCAGAAGTGAAGACAACACAGGCAGCAACACTGTTCCGCAGGAAACATTGACGCTTCCAGTATCCTGCTCTACAGTGGGGAAAACAGTGCTTCTCTCACTAGGTCACCAATATCAAAGTTGCACACTGCATATTACGTGTAGTTTCTGACAAAGACAAAGTGTCTCAAGCAGCACCGTGCCCTTCCCAGTTAAAACTTGGTACCAAGGCAATTCTGCATCGTGAGACTAGCGTGACGAACTTCCTGCCTTGGGATAGACCTCGCCGTCTGTACACCTTATCAAAGGGTAGTGGGTGTTTCAGGGAAAAACTGTGCCTTTGTTAGGCTGCTTCGGAAGCCAGCTGTCTGCTTGACATAGAGAGACAGCAAGTAAGGGTTCACATTCTCAACCCTACTTAGAGTGTTTCTTCATTGCAGCCCAGGTTCAGTGCTGGGAACAACTGGCCGTACACCTAAAAGACCAGCTGCAGCTGTGTTCGGGCGGACATTACAAAGCTCGGACATCTAGCTATCCAACGAAAAAGCAGTGTGTCGCCTTTCTCTCGGCATTAAGAGATATAATCCGGAGGCCCAAGGTCCCTGAATGTTGTGAAGTCGCCCACGAAGAGACGTTCTGGATGCAGTGTTCTTCCATGGGAGGTGCTGAGGACGCAGGAGTCCTAAGAGTCCTGACAACCTCACTAGCGTGAAGGCACTACATGGACTACGTTTTCATGGGAAATGCTGCATGTCTAATCTTGTGCATGCAATAGATGGACCTTCCTATGAGCCTGCCTGGCAGAGTCGTGTTCCCTTTAGTATTGGCGCCTTTGGGATGCCTCATGCAAGGAACTGCAAGCACCCTAGTGCTTATAGGAAAGCGCCCTTTTCCTTGAGGGGCATTCCAACATGAAGACTGACAGCAGCCCTGTATTTCCGGCATCTTTGAGGCTGCAGCTGTCCTTCTTTACAGCTGGGAAGTGCAACTATTTGCAAAGATTCGGAATTCGAAAGTTGAATTCTGCCCAAGTTCTTTTACTTTTCAGAAAGCAAAAAGAGAATGAAAGACCACTCTGGCACATTCCCGGATTCATTTTGAACCAGGGAGTTGTGCAATCTCTGAATGGTCTATGGGACTTAAGACTATAGGTAGGTTACGGGTCTTCGCAACTTCGGTAAGTGTACTACGGTTCAGGGGAAAGTATACATTTTCAAGACTGCATGTAATGTCTAGTCTGTGCGTGGCCTAGAGAAAAGTCAGGTAAGTAAGTGTACCCAGAACGGACACCAAGAATAGAGTGTTTTCATTGCAGCTCACACTCTGCACTGAGAGCCACTATCATTACACCTAACACCGGCTAGAGCTGTGTTCCGGAGGTCTCTTGAATGCTTTGGCCATCTAGCTATCTGGAGAAGAAAGCAGAAGTTACCTTTCACTCTGCATTCAAAGTGGTGATCCGTAGGCCTTAGAGAGCCTAATGCCGTGCAGTCGCCAAGAAGATTGATCCTACGAAGTGTTCTTCTATGGGACACGGAGAGGAGGCAGTGGCCTTAGGAAAAGCATACTAGAGTTCCTGCACTACCTGCCCAAAAGTAAATGGAAATCCTCTGCACTCCTCAATTCGTGGATGGAATATCTGAAGGATACTTTGAATCTTGTGGAGAGATCTCGCTTTCCCTTTGGCAGTGAGGGCTCTGGCATGCCTCCTGCAGTGCACAGGACACATTCTGCTTCTCTAGGTACTCTCTCTTTTCTCCACAAATGCATTCCAGAAGTGAAGACAACACAGGCAGCAACACTGTTCTGCAGGAAACATTGACGCTTCCAGTATCCTGCTCCCCCGTGGGGAAAACATTGTTTCTCTCACTAGGTCACCAATATCAAAGTTGCACACTGCATATTACGTGTAGTTTCTGACAAAGGCAAAGTGTCTCAAGCAACACCGTGCCCTTCCCAGTTAATACTTGGTACCAAGGCAACTCTCCATGGAGCGAGTAGCATGACGAACTACCTGCCTTGGGATAGAACTCGCCGTCCGTACACCTTATCAAAGGCTAGTGGGTGCTTCAGGGTAAAACTGTATCTTTGTCAGGCTGCTTCGGAAGTCAACTGTCTGCTTGGCATAGAGAGACAGCAAGTAAGGGTTCACATTCTAAACACGACGCAGAGTGTTTCTTCATTGCAGCCCAGGTTCAGTGCTGCGAACCACTGGCCGTACACCTAAAAGACCAGCTGCAGCTGTGTTCGGGCGGACTTTACAAAGCTCGGACATCTAGCTATCCAACGAAGAAAGCAGTGTGTCGCCTTTCTCTCCACATTAAGAGATATGATCCGGAGGCCCAAGGTCCCTGAATGTTGTGAAGTCGCCCAGGAAGAGACATTCTGGATGCCGTGTTCTTCCACGGGAGGTGCTGAGGACGCAGAAGTCCTAGGAGTCCTGACAAGCTCACTAGTGTGAAGGCACTACATGGACTACGTTTTCATGGGAAATGCTGCATGTCTAATCTTTGCATGCAGTACATAGACCTTACTATGAGCCTGCCTGGCAGAGTCGTGTTCCCTTTAGTATTGGCGCCTTTGGGATGCCTCATGCAAGGAACTGCAAGCACCCTAGTGCTCACAGGAAAGCGCCCTTTTCCTAACAGGAGCATTCCAGCACGTTAGACTGACAGCAGCACTGTATTTCCGGCATCTTGGAGACTGCAGCTGTCCTTCTTTACAGCTGGGAAGTGCAACTATTCGCATATTTCGGAATCCGAAAGTTGAATCCTGCCCAAGTTCTTTTAGTTTTCAGAAAGCAAAAAGAGACTGAAGGACCACTCTGGCACCTTCCCGGATTAATTTTGAACCAGGGAGTTGTGCAATGTCTGAATGGTCTACGGGACTTAAGACTATAGGGAGGTTACGGGTCTTCGCAACTTCGCTAAGTGTACTAGGGATTCAGGGGAAAGAATACATTTTCAAGACTGCAAGTAATGTCTATTCTGTGCGTGGCCTAGAGGAAGGTCAGGTAAGTAAGTGTACCCAGAACGGACAACAAGAATAGAGTGTTTTCATTGCAGCTCACACTCTGCACTGAGTGCCACTGGCATTACACCTAACAACGGCTAGAGCTGTGTTCCGGAGGTCTCTTGAATGCTTTGGCCATCTAGCTATCTGGAGAAGAAAGCAGAAGGTTACCTTTCACTCTGCTTGCAAAGTGGTGATCCGGAGGCCTTAGAGAGCCTAATGCTGTGCAGTCGCCAAGAAGATTGATCCTGTACGAAGTGTTCTTCTATCGGACACAGTGAGGACGGACTGACCTTAGGACAAGCATACTAGAGTTCCTGCACTCCCTGCCCAAAAGTAAATGGAAATCCTCTGCACTCCTCAATTCGTGGATGGAATATCTGAAGGATACTTTGAACCTTGTGGGGAGATCTCGCTTTCCCTTTGGCAATGAGGGCTCTGGCATGCCTCCTGCAGTGCACAGGACACATTCTGTTTCTCTAGGTACTCTCTCTTTTCTCCACAAAGGCATTCCAGAAGTGAAGACAACACAGGCAGCAACACTGTTCCGCAGGAAACTTTGACGCTTCCAGTATCCTGCTCTCCCGTGGGGAATACAGTGCTTCTCTCACTAGGTCACCAATATCAAAGTTGCACACTGCATATTACGTGTAGTTTCTGACAAAGGCAAAGTGTCTCAAGCAGCCCCGTGCCCTTCCCAGTTAAAACTTGGTACCAAGGCAATTCTGCATGGAGCGAGTAGAGTGACGAACTTCCTGCCTTGCGATAGACCTCGCCGTCCGTACACCTTATCAAAGGCTAGTGGGTGTTTCAGGGAAAAACTGTGCCTTTGTCAGGCTGCTTCAGAAGTCAACTGTCTGCTTGGCATAGAAAGACAGCAAGTAAGTGTTCACATTCTCAACCCTACGGAGAGTGTTTCTTAATGGCAGCCCAGGTTCAGTGGTGGGAACCACTGGCCGTACACCTAAAAGACCAGCTGCATCTCTGTTAGGGCGGACTTTAGAAAACTCGGACATCTAGCTATCCAACGAAGAAAGTAGTGTGTCGCCTTTCTCTCCGCATTAAGAGATATGATCCGGAGGCCCAAGGTCCCTGAATGTTGTGAAGTCGCCCAGGAAGAGACATTCTGGATGCAGTGTTTTTCCACGGGAGGTGCTGAGGTCGCAGAAGTCCTAGGAGTCCTGACAAGCACACTAGCGTGAAGGCACTACATGGACTACGTTTTCATGGGAAATGCTGCATGTCTAATCTTGTGCATGCAACACATAGAACTTACTATGAGCCTGCCTGGCAGAGTCGTGTTCCCTTTAGTATTGGCGCCTTTGGGATGCCTCATGCAAGGAACTGCAAGCACCCTAGTGCTCACAGGAAAGCGCCCTTTTCCTAACAGGGGCATTCCAGCACGTTAGACTGACAGCAGCACTGTATTTCCGGCATCTTTGAGGCTGCAGCTGTCCTTCTTTACAGCTGGGAAGTGCAACTATTCGCAAAGATTCCGAATCCGAAAGTAGAACCCTGCCCAAGTACTTTTAGTTTTCACAAAGCGAAAAGAGACTGAAGGACCACTCTGGCACCTTCCCGGATTAATTTTGAACCAGGGAGTTGTGCAATGTCTGAATGGTCTACGGGACTTAAGACTATAGGGAGGTTACGGGTCTTCGCAACTTCGCTAAGTGTACTAGGGATTCAGGGGAAAGAATACATTTTCAAGACTGCAAGTAATGTCTATTCTGTGCGTGGCCTAGAGGAAGGTCAGGTAAGTAAGTGTACCCAGAACGGACAACAAGAATAGAGTGTTTTCATTGCAGCTCACACTCTGCACTGAGTGCCACTGGCATTACACCTAACAACGGCTAGAGCTGTGTTCCGGAGGTCTCTTGAATGCTTTGGCCATCTAGCTATCTGGAGAAGAAAGCAGAAGTTTACCTTTCACTCTGCTTGCAAAGTGGTGATCCGGAGGCCTTAGAGAGCCTAATGCTGTGCAGTCGCCAAGAAGATTGATCCTGTACGAAGTGTTCTTCTATGGGACACAGTGAGGACGTACTGACCTTAGGAAAAGCATACTAGAGTTCCTGCACTCCCTGCCCAAAAGTAAATGGAAATCCTCTGCACTCCTCAATTCGTGGATGGAATATCTGAAGGATACTTTGAACCTTGTGGGGAGATCTCGCTTTCCCTTTGGCAATGAGGGCTCTGGCATGCCTCCTGCACTGCACAGGACACATTCTGTTTCTCTAGGTACTCTCTCTTTTCTCCACAAAGGCATTCCAGAAGTGAAGACAACACAGGCAGCAACACTGTTCTGCAGGAAACTTTGACGCTTCCAGTATCCTGCTCTCCCGTGGGGAATACAGTGCTTCTCTCACTAGGTCACCAATATCAAAGTTGCACACTGCATATTACGTGTAGTTTCTGACAAAGGCAAAGTGTCTCAAGCAGCCCCGTGCCCTTCCCAGTTAAAACTTGGTACCAAGGCAATTCTGCATGGAGCGAGTAGAGTGACGAACTTCCTGCCTTGCGATAGACCTCGCCGTCCGTACACCTTATCAAAGGCTAGTGGGTGTTTCAGGGAAAAACTGTGCCTTTGTCAGGCTGCTTCGGAAGCCAGCTGTCTGCTTGACATAGAGAGACAGCAAGTAAGGGTTCACATTCTCAACCCTACTTAGAGTGTTTCTTCATTGCAGCCCAGGTTCAGTGCTGGGAACAACTGGCCGTACACCTAAAAGTCCAGCTGCATCTGTGTTCGGGCGGACTTTAGAAAGTTCGGACATCTAGCTATCCAACGAAAAAGCAGTGTGTCGCCTTTCTCTCGGCATTAAGAGATATAATCCGGAGGCCCAAGGTCCCTGAATGTTGTGAAGTCGCCCACGAAGAGACATTCTGGATGCAGTGTTCTTCCATGGGAGGTGCTGAGGACGCAGGAGTCCTAAGAGTCCTGACAACCTCACTAGCGTGAAGGCACTACATGGACTACGTTTTCATGGGAAATGCTGCATGTCTAATCTTGTGCATGCAATAGATGGACCTTCCTATGAGCCTGCCTGGCAGAGTCGTGTTCCCTTTAGTATTGGCGCCTTTGGGATGCCTCATGCAAGGAACTGCAAGCACCCTAGTGCTAACAGGAAAGCGCCCTTTTCCTAAGAGGGGCATTCCAACACGTAAGACTGACAGCAGCCCTGTATTTCCGGCATCTTTGAGGCTGCAGCTGTCCTTCTTTACAGCTGGGAAGTGCAACTATTCGCAAAGATTCGGAATCCGAAAGTTGAATTCTGCCCAAGTTCTTTTAGTTTTCAGAAAGCAAAAAGAGAATGAAAGACCACTCTGGCACATTCCCGGATTCATTTTGAACCAGGGAGTTGTGCAATGTCTGAATGGTCTATGGGACTTAAGGCTATAGGTAGGTTACGGGTCTTCGCAACTTCGGTAAGTGTACTACGGTTCAGGGGAAAGTATACATTTTCAAGACTGCATGTAATGTCTAGTCTGTGCGTGGCCTAGAGAAAGGTCAGGTAAGTAAGTGTACCCAGAACGGACACCAAGAATAGAGTGTTTTCATTGCAGCTCACACTCTGCACTGAGAGCCACTATCATTACACCTAACACCGGCTAGAGCTGTGTCCCGGAGGTATCTTGAATGCTTTGGCCATCTAGCTATCTGGAGAAGAAAGCAGAAGTTACCTTTCACTCTGCATTCAAAGTGGTGATCCGTAGGCCTTAGAGAGCCTAATGCCGTGCAGTCGCCAAGAAGATTGATCCTACGAAGTGTTCTTCTATGGGACACGGAGAGGAGGCAGTGGCCTTAGGAAAAGCATACTAGAGTTCCTGCACTACCTGCCCAAAAGTAAATGGAAATCCTCTGCACTCCTCAATTCGTGGATGGAATATCTGAAGGATACTTTGAAACTTGTGGAGAGATCTCGCTTTCCCTTTGGCAATGAGGGCTCTGGCATGCCTCCTGCAGTGCACAGGACACATTCTGTTTCTCTAGGTACTCTCTCTTTTCTCCACAAAGGCATTCCAGAAGTGAAGACAACACAGGCAGCAACACTGTTCTGCAGGAAACATTGATGCTTCCAGTATCCTGCTCTCCCATGGGGAAAACAGTGTTTCTCTCACTAGGTCACCAATATCAAAGTTGCACACTGCATATTACGTGTAGTTTCTGACAAAGGCAAAGTGTCTCAAGCAACACCGTGCCCTTCCCAGTTAATACTTGGTACCAAGGCAACTCTCCATGGATCGAGTAGCATGACGAACTACCTGCCTTGGGATAGACCTCGCCTTCCGTACACCTTATCAAAGGCTAGTGGGTGTTTCAGGGTAAAACTGTACCTTTGTCAGGCTGCTTCGGAAGTCAACTGTCTGCTTGGCATACAGAGACAGCAAGTAAGGGTTCACATTCTAAACACGACGCAGAGTGTTTCTTCATTGCAGCCCAGGTTCAGTGCTGCGAACCACTGGCCGTACACCTATAAGACCAGCTGCAGCTGTGTTCAGGCGGACTTTACAAAGCTCGGACATCTAGCTATCAAACGAAGAAAGCAGTGTGTCGCCTTTCTCTCCGCATTAAGAGATATGATCCGGAGGCCCAAGGTCCCTGAATGTTGTGAAGTCGCCCATGAAGAGACATTCTGGATGCAGTGTTCTTCCACGGGAGGTGCTGAGGACGCAGAAGTCCTAGGAGTCCTGACAAGCTCACTAGTGTGAAGGCACTACATGGACTACGTTTTCATGGGAAAGGCTGCATGTCTAATCTTGTGCATGCAGTACATAGACCTTACTATGAGCCTGCCTGGCAGAGTCGTGTTCCCTTTAGTATTGGCGCCGTTGGGATGCCTCATGCAAGGAACTGCAAGCACCCTAGTGCTCACAGGAAAGCGCCTTTTTCCTAACAGGAGCATTCCAGCAAGTTAGACTGACATCAGCCCTGTATTTCCGGCATCTTGGAGACTGCAGCTGTCCTTCTTTACAGCTGGGAAGTGCAACTATTCGCATAGATTCGGATTCCGAAAGTTGAATCCTGCCCAAGTTCTTTTAGTTTTCAGAAAGCAAAAAGAGACTGAAGGACCACTCTGGCACCTTCCCGGATTAATTTTGAACCAGGGAGTTGTGCAATGTCTGAATGGTCTACGGGACTTAAGACTATAGGGAGCTTACGGGTCTTCGCAACTTCGCTAAGTGTACTAGGGATTCAGGGGAAAGAATACATTTTCAAGACTGCAAGTAATGTCTATTCTGTGCGTGGCCTAGAGAAAGGTCAGGTAAGTAATTGTACCCAGAACGGACACCAAGAATAGAGTGTTTTCATTGCAGCTCACACTCTGCACTGAGTGCCACTGGCATTACACCTAACAACTGCTAGAGCTGTGTTCCGGAGGTCTCTTGAATGCTTTGGCCATCTAGCTATCTGGAGAAGAAAGCAGAAGTTTACCTTTCACTCTGCTTGCAAAGTGGTGATCCGGAGGCCTTAGAGAGCCTAATGCTGTGCAGTCGCCAAGAAGATTGATCCTGTACGAAGTGTTCTTCTATGGGACACAGTGAGGACGGAATGACCTTAGGAAAAGCATACTAGAGTTCCTGCACTCCCTGCCCAAAAGTAAATGGAAATCCTCTGCACTCCTAAATTCGTGAATCGAATATCTGAAGGATACTTTGAACCTTGTGGGGAGATCTCGATTTCCCTTTGGCAATGAGGGCTCTGGCATGCCTCCTGCAGTGCACAGGACACATTCTGTTTCTCTAGGTACTCTCTCTTTTCTCCACACAGGCTTTCCAGAAGTGAAGACAACACAGGCAGCAACACTGTTCAGCCGGAAACTTTGACGCTTCCAGTATCACTCTCTCCCGTGGGGAAAACAGTGCTTCTCTCACTAGGTCACCAATATCAATGTTGCACACTGCATATTACGTGTAGTTTCTGACAAAGGCAAAGTGTCTCAAGCAGCACCCTGCCCTTCCCAGTTAAAACGTGGTACCAAGGCAATTCTGCATGGAGCGAGTAGCGTGATGAACTTCCTGCCTTGGGATAGACCTCGCCGTCCGTACACCTTATCAAAGGCTAGTGGGTGTTTCAGGGGAAAACTGTGCCTTTGTGACGCTGCTTCGGAATTCAACTGTCTGCATGGCATAGAGAGACAGCAAGTAAGGGTTCACATTCTCAACCCTTCGGAGAGTGTTTCTTCATTGCAGCCCAGGTTCATTGTTGGGAACCACTGGCCTTACACCTAAAAGACCAGCTGGAGCTGTGTTCGGGTGGCCATTAGAAAGCTCGGACATCTAGCTATCCAACGAAGAAAGCAGTGTGTCGCCTTTCTCTCGGCATTCAGAGATATAATCCGGAGGCCCAAGGTCCCTGAATGTTGTGAAGTCGCCCATGAAGAGACATTCTGGATGCAGTGTTCTTCCACGGGAGGTGCTGAGGACGCAGAAGTCCTAGGAGTCCTGACAAGCTCACTAGCGTGAAGGCACTACATGGACTACTTTTTCATGGGAAATGCTGCATGTCTAATCTTGTGCATGCAATACATAGACCTTACTATGAGCCTCCCTGGCAGAGTCGTGTTCCCTTTAGTACTGGCGCCTTTCGCATGCCTCATGCAAGGAACTGCAAGCACCCTAGTGCTCACAGGAAAGCGCCCATTTCCTAAGAGGGGCATTCCAGCACGTAAGACTGACAGCAGCACTGTATTTCCGGCATCTTTGAGGCTGCAGCTGTCCTTCTTTACAGCTGGGAAGTGCAACTATTCGCAAAGATTCCGAATCCGAAAGTTGAACTCTGCCCAAGTACTTTTAGTTTTCAGAAAGCAATAAGAGACTTAAGGAACCCTCTGGCACCGTCCCGGATTAATTTTGAACCAGGGAGTTGTGCAATGTCTGAATGGTCCACGCGACTTAAGACTTTAGGGAGGTTATGGGTCCTTGCACCTTCGCTAAGTGTACTAGTGTTCAGGGGAAAGTATACATTTTCAAAACTGCATGTAATATCTAGTCTGCGCGTGGCCTAGAAAAACGTCAGGTAAGTAAGTGTACCCAGAACGGACACCTAGAATAGAGTGTTTTCATTGCAACTCACACTCTGCACTGAGAGCCACTGGCATTACACCTAACACCTGCTAGAGCTGTGTTCCTGAGGTCTCTTGAATGCTTTGGCCATCTAGCTATCTGGAGAATAAAGCAGAAGGTTACCTTTCACTCTGCTTTCAAAGTGGTGATCTGGAGGCCTTAGAGAGCCTAATGCTGTGCAGTCGCCAAGAAGATTGATCCTGTACGAAGTGTTCTTCTATGGGACACGGAGAGTAGGCAGTGGCCTTAGGAAAAGCATACTAGAGTTCCTGCACTACCTGCCCAAAAGTAAATGGAAATCCTCTGCACTCCTCAATTCGTGGATGGAATATCTGAAAGATACTTTGAACCTTGTGGAGACATCTCGCATTCCCTTTGGCAATGAGGGCTCTGGCATGCCTCCTGCAGTGCACAGGACACATTCTGCTTTTCTCGGTACTCTCTCTTTTCTCCACAAAGGCATTCCAGAAGTGAAGACAACACAGGCGGCAACACTGTTCCACAGGAAACTTTGACGCTTCCAGTATCCTGCTCTCCAGTAGGGAAAACAGTGCTTCTCTCCCTAGGTCACCAATATCAAAGTCGCACCCAGCATATTACGTGTAGTTTCTGACAAAGGCAAAGAGTCTTAAGCAGCACCGTGCCCTTCCCAGTTAAAACTTGGTACCAAGGCAATTATGCATGGAGCGAGTAGCGTGGCGAACTTCCTGCCTTGGGATAGACCTCGCCGGGCGTACACCTTATAAAAGGCCACTGGGTGTTTCAGGGGAAAACTTTGCCTTTGTCAGGCTGGTTCAGAAGTCAACTGTCTGCTTGGCATAGAGGGACAGCAAGTAAGGGTTCACATTCTCAACCCTACGGAGAGTGTTTCTTCATTGCAGCCCAGGTTCAGTGCTGGGAACCACTGGCCATACACCTAAAGACCTGCTGTAGCTGTGTTCGGGCGGACGTTAGAAAGCTCGGACATCTAGCTATCCAACGAAGAAAGCAGAGTGTCGCCTTTCTCTCCGCATTAAGAGATATGATCCGGAGGCCCAAGGTCCCTGAATGTTGTGAAGTCGCCCATGAAGAGACATTCTGGATGCAGTGTTCTTCCATGGGAGGTGCTGAGGACGCAGAAGTCCTAGGAGTCCTGACAAGCTCACTAGCGTGAAGGCACTACATGGACTACGTTTTCATGGGAAATGCTGCATGTCTAATCTTGTGCATGCAATACATAGACCTTCCTATGAGCCTGCCTGGCAGAGTCGTGTTCCCTTTAGTATTGGCGCCTTTGGGATGCCTCATGCAAGGAACTGCAAGCACCCTAGTGCTCACAGGAAAGCGTCCTTTTCCTAACAGGGGCATTCCAGCACGTTAGACTGACAGCAGCACTGTATTTCGGGCATCATTGAGGCTGCAGCTGTCCTTCTTTACAGCTGGGAAGTGCAACTATTCGCATAGATTCGGAATCCGAAAGTTGAATTCTGCCCAAGTTCTTTTAGTTTTCAGAAAGCAAAAATAGACTGAAGGACCACTGTGGCACCTTCCCGGACTAATTTTGAACCAGGGAGTTGTGCAATATCTGAATGGGCTACGGGACTTAAAACTATAGTGAGGTTACGGGTCTTCGCAACTTCGGTAAGTGTACTACGGTTCAGGGGAAAGTATACATTTTCAAGACTGAATGTAATGTCTAGTCTGCGCGTGGCCTAGAGAAAGGTCAGGTAAGTAAGTGTACCCAGAACGGACACCAAGAATAGTGTTTTCATTGCAGCTCACAATCTGCACTGAGAGCCACTGGCATTACACCTAACACCGCCTAGAGCTGTGTTCCGGAGGTCTCTTGAATGCTTTGGCCATCTAGCTATCTGGAGAAGAAAGCAGAAGGTTACCTTTCACTCTGCTTTCAAAGTGGTGATCCGGGGGCCTTAGAGAGCCTAATGCTGTGCAGTCGCCAAGAAGATTGATCCTATACGAAGTGTTCTTCTATGGGACACAGTAAGGACGCAGTGGCCTTAGGAAAAGCATACTAGAGTTCCTGCACTACCTTCCCAAATGTAAATGGAAATCCTATGCACTCCTCAATTCGTGGGTGGAATATCTGAAGGATACTTTGAACCTTGTGGAGAGATCTCGCTTTCCTTTTGGCAATGAGGGCTCTGGCATGCCTCCTGCAGTGAACAGGAAACATTCTGTTTCTCTAGGTACTCTCTCTTTTCTCCACAAAGGCATTCCAGAAGTGAGGACAACACAGGCAGCAACACTGTTCCGCAGGAAACTTTAACGCTTCCAGTACCCTGCTCTCCAGTGGGGAAAACAGTGCTTCTCTCACTAGGTTACCAATATCAAAGTTGCACACAGCATATTACGTGTAGTTTCTGACAAAGGCAAAGAGTCTCAAGCAGCACCGTGCCCTTCCCAGTTAAAACTTCGTACCAAGGCAATTCTGCATGGAGTGAGTAGCGTGACGAACTTCTTGCATTGGGATAGACCTCGCCGTCCGTACAACTTATCAAAGGCTAGTGGGTGTTTCAGTGAAAAACTGTGCCTTTGTCCGGCTGCTTCGGTAGTCAGCTGTCTGCTTGGCATAGAAAGACAGCAAGTAAGTGTTCACATTCTCAACCATACGGAGAGTGTTTCTTAATTGCCACCCAAGTTCAGTGCTGGGAACCACTGGCCGTACACCTAAAAGACCAGCTGCATCTGTGTTCGGGCGGACTTTAGAAAGCTCGGACATCTAGCTATCCAACGAAGAAAGCAGTGTGTCACCTTTCTCTCTGCATTAAGAGATATGATCCAGAGGCCCAATGTCCTTGAATGTTGTGAGGTCACCCAGGCAGAGACATTCGGGATGCAGTGTTCTTCCATGGGAGGGGCTGAGGACGCAGGAGGCCTAGGAGTCCTGACAAGCTCACTAGCGTGAACGCACTACATGGACTATGTTTTCATAGGAAATGCTGCATGTCTAATCTTGTGCATGCAATACATGGACCTTACTATGAGCCTGCCTGGCAGAGTCGTGTTCCCTTTAGTATTGGCGCCTTTGGGATGCCTCATGCAAGGAACTGCAAGCACCCTAGTGCTCACAGGAAAGCGCCCTTTTCCTAACAGGGGCATTCCAGCACGTATGATTGACAGCAGCACTGTATTTCCGGCATCTTTGAGGCTGCAGCTGTCCTTCTTTACAGCTGGGAAGTGCAACAATTCGCAAAGATTCCGAATCCGAAAGTTGAACTCTGCCCAAGTACTTTTAGTTTTCAGAAAGCAAAAAGAGAATGAAAGACCACTCTGGCACCTTCCCGGATTAATTTTGAACCAGGGAGTTGTGCAATGTCTGAATGGTCTACGGGACTTAAGACTATAGGTAGGTTACGGGTCTTCGCAACTTCGGTAAGTGTACTACGGTTCAGGGGAAAGTATACATTTTCAAGACTGCATGTAATGTCCAGTCTGCGCGTGGCCTAGAGAAAGGACAGGTAAGTAAGTGTACCCAGAACGGACACCAAGAATAGAGTGTTTTCATTGCAGCTCACACTCTGCACTGAGAGCCACTGGCATTACACCTAACACCGGCTAGAGCTGTGTTCCGGAGGTCTCTTGAATGTTTTGGCCATCTAGCTATCTGGAGAAGAAAGCAGAAGGTTACCTTTCACTCTGCTTTCAAAGTGGTGATCCGCAGGCCTTAGAGACCCTAATTCTGTGCAGTCGCCAAGAAGATTGATCTTGTACGAAGTGTTCTTTTATGGGACACGTTGAGGACGCAGTGGCCTTAGGAAAAGCATACTAGAGTTCCTGCACTACCTGCCCAAAAGTAAATGGAAATCCTCTGCCCTCCTCAATTCGTGAATGGAATATCTGAAGGATACTTTGAACCTTCTGGAGGGATCTCGCTTTCCTTTTGGCAATGAGGGCTCTGGCATGCCTCCTGCAGTGCACAGGACACATTCTGTTTCTCTAGGTACTCTCTCTTTTCTCCACAAAGGCATTCCAGAAGTGAAGACAACACAGGCAGCAACACTATTCCGCAGGAAACTTTGACGCTTCCAGTATCCTGCTCTCCAGTGGGGAAAACAGTGCTTCTCTCACTAGGTCACCAATATCAAAGTTGCACACTGCATATTACGTGTAGTTTCTGACAAAGGCAAAGTGTCTCAAGCAGCCCCGTGCCCTTCCCAGTTAAAACTTGGTACCAAGGCAATTCTGCATGGAGCGAGTAGCGTGACGAAGTTCCTGCCTTGGGATAGACCTCGCCGTCCGTACACCTTATCAAAGGCCAGTGGGTGTTTCAGGGGAAAACTGTGCCTTTGTCAGGCTGCTTCGGAAGTCAACTGTCTGCTTGTCATAGAAAGACAGCAAGTAAGGGTTCACATTCTAAAACCTACAGAGAGTGTTTCTTCATTGCAGCCCAGGTTCAGTGCTGAGAACCACTGGCGGTACACCTAAAAGACCTGCTGGAGCTGTGTTCAGGCGGCCTTTAGAAAGCTCGGACATCTAACTATCCAACGAAGAAAGCAGTGTGTCGCCTTTCTCACCGCATTAAGAGATATGATCCGGAGGCCCAAGGTCCCTGAATGTTGTGAAGTCGCCCAGGAAGAGACATTCGGGATGCAGTGTTCTTCCATGGGAGGTGCTGAGGACGCAGGAGTCCTAAGAGTCCTGACAACCTCACTAGCGTGAAGGCACTACATGGACTACGTTTTCATGGGAAATGCTGCATGTCTAATCTTGTGCATGCAATAGATGGACCTTCCTATGAGCCTGCCTGGCAGAGTCGTGTTCCCTTTAGTATTGGCGCCTTTGGGATGCCTCATGCAAGGAACTGCAAGCACCCTAGTGCTTACAGGAAAGCGCCCTTTTCCTAACAGGGGCATTCCAACACGTAAGCCTGACAGCAGCCCTGTATTTCCGGCATCTCTGAGGCTGCAGCTGTCCTTCTTTACAGCTGGGAAGTGCAACTATTCGCAAAGATTCAGAATCCGAAAGTTGAATTCTGCCCAAGTTCTTTTAGTTTTCAGAAAGCAAAAAGAGAATGAAAGACCACTCTGGCACATTCCCGGATTAATTTTGAACCAGGGAGTTGTGCAATGTCTGAATGGTCTATGGGACTTAAGACTATAGGGAGGTTACGGGTCTTCGAAACTTCGGTAAGTGTACTACGGTTCAGGGGAAAGTATACATTTTCAAGACTGCATGTAATGTCTACTCTGCGCGTGGCCTAGATAAAGGACATGTAAGTAAGTGTACCCAGAACGGACACCAAGAATAGAGTGTTTTCATTGCAGCTCACACTCTGCACTGAGAGCCACTGGCATTACACCTAACACCGGCTAGAGCTGTGTTCCGGAGGTCTCTTGAATGCTTTGGCCATCTAGCTATCTGGAGAAGAAAGCAGAAGGTTACATTTCACTCTGCTTTCAAAGTGGTGATCCGGAGGCCTTAGTGAGCCTAATGCTGTGCACTCGCCCAGAAGATAGATCCTGTACGAAGTGTTCTTCTATGGGACACAGTGAGGACGAAGTGGCCTTAGGGAAAGCATACTAGAGTTCCTGCACTACCTGCCCAAAAGTAAATGGAAATCCTATGCACTCCTCAATTCGTGGGTGGAATATCTGAAGGATACTTTGAACCTTGTGGAGAGATCTCACTTTCCATTTGGCAATGAGGGCTCTGGCATGCCTCCTGCAGTGCACAGGAAACATTCTGTTTCTCTAGGTACTCTCTCTTTTCTCCACAAAGGCATTCCAGAAGTGAAGACAACACAGGCAGCAACACTGTTACGCAGGAAACTTTGACGCTTCCAGTACCCTGCTCTCCAGTGGGGAAAACAGTGCTTCTCTCACTATGTTACCAATATCAAAGTTGCACACTGCATATTACGTGTAGTTTCTGACAAAGGCAAAGAGTCTCAAGCAGCACTGTGCCCTTCCCAGTTAAAACTTCGTAACAAGGCAATTCTGCATGGAGTGAGTAGCGTGACGAACTTCTAGCCTTGGGATAGACCTCGCCGTCCGTACACCTTATCAAAGGCTAGTGGGTGTTTCAGTGAAAAACTGTGCCTTTGTCCGGCTGCTTCGGTAGTCAGCTGTCTGCTTGGCATAGAAAGACAGCAAGTAAGTGTTCACATTCTCAACCATACGGAGAGTGTTTCTTAATTGCCGCCCAAGTTCAGTGCTGGGAACTACTGGCCGTACACCTAAAAGACCAGCTGCATCTGTGTTTGGCCGGACTTTAGAAAGCTCGGACATCTAGCTATCCAACGAAGAAAGCAGTGTGTCACCTTTCTCTCTGCATTAAGAGATATGATCCGGAGGCCCAATGTCCTTGAATGTTGTGAGGTCACCCAGGCAGAGACATTCGGGATGCAGTGTTCTTCCATGGGAGGGGCTGAGGACGCAGGAGGCCTAGGAGTCCTGACAAGCTCACTAGCGTGAACGCACTACATGGACTATGTTTTCATAGGAAATGCTGCATGTCTAATCTTGTGCATGCAATACATGGACCTTACTATGAGCCTGCCTGGCAGAGTCGTGTTCCCTTTAGTATTGGCGCCTTTGGGATGCCTCATGCAAGGAACTGCAAGCACCCTAGTGCTCACAGGAAAGCGCCCTTTTCCTAACAGGGGCATTCCAGCACGTATGATTGACAGCAGCACTGTATTTCCGGCATCTTTGAGGCTGCAGCTGTCCTTCTTTACAGCTGGGAAGTGCAACAATTCGCAAAGATTCAGAATCCGAAAGTTGAACTCTGCCCAAGTACTTTTAGTTTTCAGAAAGCAAAAAGAGAATGAAAGACCACTCTGGCAGCTTCCCGGATTAATTTTGAACCAGGGAGTTGTGCAATGTCTGAATGGTCTACGGGACTTAAGACTATAGGTAGGTTACGGGTCTTCGCAACTTCGGTAAGTATACTACGGTTCAGGGGAAAGTATACATTTTCAAGACTGCATGTAATGTCCACTCTGTGCGTGGCCTAGAGAAAGGACAGGTAAGTAAGTGTACCCAGAACGGACACCAAGAATAGAGTGTTTTCATTGCAGCTCACACTCTGCACTGAGAGCCACTGGCATTACACCTAACACCGGCTAGAGCTGTGTTCCAGAGGTCTCTTGAATCCTTTGGCCATCTAGCTATCTGGAGAAGAAAGCAGAAGGTTACATTTCACTCTGCTTTCAAAGTGGTGATCCGCAGGCCTTAGAGAGCCTAATGCTGTGCAGTCGCCAAGAAGATTGATCTTGTACGAAGTGTTCTTCTATGGGACACAGTGAGAAAGAAGTGGCCTTAGGAAAATCATACTAGACTTCCTTCACTATCTACCCAAAAGTAAATGGAAATCCTCTGCCCTCCTCAATTTGTGGATGGAATATCTGAAGGATACTTTGAACCTTGTGGAGAGATCTCGCTTTCCCTTTGGCAATGAGGGCTCTGGCATGCCTCCTGCAGTGCACAGGACACATTCTGTTTCTATAGGAACTCTCTCTTTTCTCCACAAAGGCATTCCAGATGTGAGGACAACACAGGCAGCAACACTGTTCCGCAGGAAACTTTGACGCTTCCAGTATCCTGCTCTCCCGTGGGGAAAACAGTGCTTCTCTCACTAGGTCACCAATATCAAAGTTGCACACTGCATATTACGTGTAGTTTCTGACAAAGGCAAAGTGTCTCAAGCAGCACCGTGCCCTTCCCAGTTAAAAATTGATACCAAGGCAATTCTGCATGGCGCGACTAGCGTGACGAACTTCCTGCCTTGAGATAGACCTCGCCATCTGTACACCTTATCAAAGGCTAGTGGGTGCTTCAGGGAAAAACTGTGCCTTTGTTAGGCGGCTTCGGAAGCCAGCTGTCTGCTTGGCATAGAGAGACAGCAAGTAAGTGTTCACATTCTCAACCCTACTTAGAGTGTTTCTTCATTGCAGCCCAGGTTCAGTGCTGGGAACCAATGGCGGTACACCTAAAAGACCTGCTGGAGCTGTGTTCGGCCGGACGTTAGAAAGCTCGGGCATCTAACTATCCAACGAAGAAAGCAGTGTGTCGCCTTTCTCACCGCATTAAGAGATATGATCCGGAGGCCCAAGGTCCCTGAATGTTGTTAAGTCGCCCAGGAAGAGACATTCGGGATGATGTGTTCTTCCACGGGAGGTGCTGAGGCCGCAGGAGTCCTAAGAGTCCTGACAACCTCACTAGCTTGAAGGCACTACATGGACTACGTTTTCATGGGAAATGCTGCATGTCTAATCTTGTGCATGCAATAGATGTACCTTCCTATGAGCCTGCCTGGCAGAGTCGTGTTCCCTTTAGTATTGGAGCCTTTGGGATGCCTCATGCAAGGAACTGGAAGCACCCTAGTGCTCACAGGAAAGTGTCCTTTTCCTAACAGGGGCATTCCAGCACGTTAGACTGACAGCAGCACTGTATTTCCGGCATCTTTGAGGCTGCAGCTGTCCTTCTTTACAGCTGGGAAGTGCAACAATTCGCAAAGATTCCGAATCCGAAAGTTGAATTCTGCCCAAGTTCTTTTAGTTTTCAGAAAGCAAAAAGAGACTGAAGGACCACTGTGGCACCTTCCCGGATTAATTTTGAACCAGGGAGTTGTGCAATGTCTGAATGGTCTACGGGACTTAAAACTATAGTGAGGTTACGGGTCTTCGCAACTTCGGTAAGTGTACTACGGTTCAGGGGAAAGTATACATTTTCAAGACTGCATGTAATGTCTAGTCTGCGCGTGGCCTAGAGAAAGGTCAGGTAAGTAAGTGTACCCAGAACGGACACCAAGAATAGTGTTGTCATTGCAGCTCACGCTCTGCACTGAGAGCCACTGTCATTACACCTAACAACGCCTAGAGCTGTGTTCCGGAGGTCTCTTGAATGCTTTGGCCATCTAGCTATCTGGAGAAGAAAGCAGAAGGTTACCTTTCACTCTGCTTTCAAAGTGGTGATCCGCAGGCCTTAGAGAGCCTAATTCTGTGCAGTCGCCAAGAAGATTGATCTTGTACGAAGTGTTCTTTTATGGGACACAGTAAGGACGAAGTGGCCTTAGGAAAAGCATACTAGAGTTTCTGCACTACCTGCCCAAAAGTAAATGGAAATCCTCTGCCCTCCTCAATTTGTGGATGGAATATCTGAAGGATACTTTGAACCTTGTGGAGATATCTCGCTTTCCCTTTGGCAATGAAGGCTCTGGCATGCCTCCTGCAGTGCACAGGACACATTCTGTTTCTCTAGGTACTCTCTCTTTTCTCCACAAAGGCATTCCAGAAGTGAAACCAACACAGGCAGCAACACTGTTCCGCAGGAATCTTTGACGCTGCCAGTATCCTGCTCTCCAGTGGGGAAAACAGTGCTTCTCTCACTAGGTCACCAATATCAAAGTTGCACACTGCATATTACGTGTAATTTCTGACAAAGGCAAAGTGTCTCAAGCAGCACCGTGCCCTTCCCAGTTAAATCTTGGTACCAAGGCCATTCTGCATGGAGCGAGTACCGTGACGAACTTCCTGCCTTGGGATAGACCTCGCCGGCCGTACACCTTATCAAAGGCTAGTGGGTGTTCCAGGGGAAAACTGTGCCTTTGTCACGCTGCTTCGGAAGTCAACTGTCTGCTTGGCATAGAAAGACAGCAAGTAATGGTTCACATTCTCAACCCTTCGGAGAGTGTTTCTTCATTGCAGCCCAGGTTCATTGTTGGGAACCACTGGCCGTACACCTAAAAGACGAGCTGCATCTGTGTTCGGCCGGACTTTAGAAAGCAGGACATGTAGCTTTCCAACGAAAAGCAGTTTGTCGCCTTTCTCTCCGCATTAAGAGATATGTGCCGGAGGCCCAAGGTCCCTGAATGTTGTGAAGTCATCCAGGAAGAGACATTCGGTATGCAGTGTTCTTCCAAGGCATTTGCTGAGGCCACAGGAGTCCTAGGAGTCCTGACAAGCTCACTAGCGTAAAGGCACTACATGGACTATGTTTTCATGGGAAATGCTGCATGTCTAATCTTGTGCATGCAATACATAGACCTTACTATGAGCCTGCCTGGCAGAGTCGTGTTCCCTTTAGTATTGGCGCCTGTGGGATGCCTCATGCAAGGAACTGCAAGCACCCTAGTGCTAACAGGAAAGCGCCCTTTTCCTAACAGGGGCATTCCAGCACGTAAGACTGATAGCAGCCCTGTATTTCCGGCATCTTTTAGGCTACAGCTGTCCTTCATTACAGCTGGGAAGTGCCACTATTCGCATACATTTCTAATCCGAAAGTTGAACACTGCCCAAGTACTATTAGTTTTAAAAAGCAAAAAGAGACTGAAGGACCACTCTGGCACCTTCCCGGGTTAATATTGAACCACGGAGTTGTGCAATGTCTGAATGGTCTACGCGTCTTAAGACTTTAGGGAGGTTACGGGTCCTCGCACCTTCGCTAAGTGTACTAGGGTTCAGGGGAAAGTATACATTTTCAAGACTGCATGTAATGCCTAGTCTGCGCGTGGCCTAGAGAAAGGTCAGGTAAGTAAGTGTACCCAGAACAGACACCAAGAATAGAGTGTTTTCATTGCAGCTCACACTCTGCCCTGAGAGCCACTGGCATTACAAATAACACCGGCTAGAGCTGTGTTCCGGAGGTCTCTTGAATGCTTTGGCCATCTAGCTATCTGGAGAAGAAAGCAGAAGTTACCTTTCACTCTGCATTCAAAGTGGTGATCCGGAGGCCTTAGAGAGCCTAATGCTGTGCAGTCGCCAGGAAGATTGATCCTGTACGAAGTGTTCTTCTATGGGACACGGAGAGGAGGCAGTGGCCTTAGGAAAAGCATACTAGAGTTCCTGCACTACCTGCCCAAAAGTAAATGGAAATCCTCTGCACTCCTCAATTCGTGGATGGAATATCTGAAGGATACTTTGAACCTTGTGGAGAGATCTCGCTTTCCCTTTGGCAATGAGGGCTCTGGCATGCCTCCTGCAGTGCACAGGACACATTCTGTTTATCTAGGTACTCTCTCTTTTCTCCACAAAGGCATTCAAGAAGTGAAGACAACACAGGCAGCAACACTGTTCCGCAGGAAACTTTGACGCTTCCAGTATCCTGCTCTCCAGTGGGGAAAACAGTGCTTCTCTCACTAGGTCACCAATATCAAAGTTGCACACTGCATATTACGTGTAGTTTCTGACAAAGGCAAAGTGTCTCAAGCAGCACCGTGCCCTTCCCAGTTAAAACTTGGTACCAAGGCAATTCTGCATGGCGCGAGTAGCGTGACGAACTTCCTGCCTTGAGATAGACCTCGCCGTCTGTACACCTTATCAAAGGCTAGTGGGTGTTTCAGGGAAAAACTGTGCCTTTTTTAGGCTGCTTCGGAAGCCAGCTGTCTGCTTGGCATAGAAAGACAGCAAGTAAGTGTTCACATTCTCAACCCTACGGAGAGTGTTTCTTCATTGCAGCCCAGGTTCAGTGCTGGGAACCACTGGCCGTACACTTAAAAGTCCAGCTGCAACTGTGTTCGGGCGGACTTTACAAAGCTCGGATATCTAGCTATCCAACGAAGAAATCAGTGTGTCGCCTTTCTCTCGGCATTAAGAGATATGATCCAGAGGCCCAAGGTCCCTGAATGTTGTGAAGTCGCCCATGAAGAGACATTCTGGATGCAGTGTTCTTCCACGGGAGGTGCTGAAGACGCAGAAGTCCTAGGAGTCCTGACAAGCTCACTAGCGTGAAGGCACTACATGGAGTACGTTTTCATGGGAAATGCTGCATGTCTAATCTTGTGCATGCAATACATAGACCTTCCTATGAGCCTGCCTGGCAGAGTCGTGTTCCCTTTAGTATTGGCGCCTTTGGGATGCCTCATGCAAGGAACTGCAAGCACCCTAGTGCTCACAGGAAAGCGCCCTTTTCCTAACAGGGGCATTCCAGCACGTTCGACTGACAGCAGCAGTGTATTTCGGGCATCATTGAGGCGGCAGCTGTCCTTCTTTACAGCTGGGAAGTGCAACTATTCGCATAGATTCGGAGTCCGAAAGTTGAATTCTGACCAAGTTCTTTTAGTTTTCAGAAAGCAAAAAGAGACTGAAGGACCACTGTGGCACCTTCCCGGATTAATTTTTAACCAGGGAGTTGTGCAATGTCTGAATGGTCTACGGAACTTAAAACTATAGGGAGGTTACGGGTCTTCGCAACTTCGGTAAGTGTACTGCGGTTCAGGGGAAAGTATACATTTTCAAGACTGCATGTAATGTCTAGTCTGCGCGTGGCCTAGAGAAAGGTCAGGTAAGTAAGTGTACCCAGAACGGACACCAAGAATAGTGTTTTCATTGAAGCTCACACTCTGCACTGAGAGCCACTGGCATTACACCTAACACCGCCTAGAGCTGTGTTCCGGAGGTCTCTTGAATGCTTTGGCCATCTAGCTATCTGGAGAAGAAAGCAGAAGGTTACCTTTCACTCTGCTTTCAAAGTGGTGATCCGGGGGCCTTAGAGAGCCTAATTCTGTGCAGTCGCCAAGAAGATTGATCTTGTACGAAGTGTTCTTTTATGGGACACAGTGAGGACGAAGTGGCCTTAGAAAAAGCATACTAGAGTTCCTGCACTACCTGCCCGAAAGTAAATGGAAATCCTCTGCCCTCCTCAATTCGTGGATGGAATATCTGAAGGATACTTTGAACCTTGTGGAGAGATCTCGCTTTCCTTTTGGCAATGAGGGCTCTGGCCTGCCTCCTGCAGTGCACAGGACACATTCTGTTTCTCTAGGTACTCTCTCTTTTCTCCACAAAGGCATTCCAGAAGTGAAGACAACACAGGCAGCAACACTGTTCCGCAGGAAACTTTCACGGTTCCAGTATCCTGCTCTCCAGTGGGGAAAACAGTGCTTCTCTCACTAGGTCACCAATATCAAAGTTGCACACTGCATATTACGTGTAGTTTCTGACAAAGGCAAAGTGTCTCAAGCAGCCCCGAGCCCTTCCCAGTTAAAACTTGCTACCAAGGCAATTCTGCATGCAGCGAGTAGCGTGACGAAGTTCCTGCCTTGGGATAGACCTCGCCGTCTGTATACCTTATCAAAGGCCAGTGGGTGTTTCAGGGGAAAACTGTGCCTTTGTCAGGCTGCTTCAGAAGTCAACTGTCTGCTTGGCATAGAAAGACAGCAAGTAAGGGTTCACATTCTAAAACCTACAGAGAGTGTTTCTTCATTGCAGCCCAGGTTCAGTGCTGGGAACCACTGGCGGTACACCTAAAAGACCTGCTGGAGTTGTGTTCGGGCGGCCTTTAGAAAGCTCGGACATCTAACTATCCAACGAAGAAAGCAGTGTGTCACCTTTCTCACCGCATTAAGAGATATGATCCGGAGGCCCAAGGTCCCTGAATGTTGTGAAGTCGCCCACGAAGAGACATTCTGGATGCAGTGTTTTTCCACGGGAGGAGCTGAGGACGCAGAAGTCCTAGGAGTCCTGACAAGCTCACTAGCGTGAAGGCACTACAATTACTACGTTTTCATGGGAAATGCTGCATGTCTAATCTTGTGCATCCAGTACATGGACCTTACTATGAGCCTGCCTGGCAGAGTCGTGTTACCTTTAGTATTGGCGCCTTTGGAATGCCTCATGCAAGGAACTGCAAGCACCCTAGTGCTCACAGGAAAGCGCCCTTTTCCTAACAGGGGCATTCCAGCACGTTCGACTGACAGCAGCACTGTATTTCCGGCATCTTTTTGGCTGTAGCTGTCCTTCTTTACAGCTGGGAAGTGCAACTATTCGCATAGATTCGGAATCCGAAATTTGAATTCTGACCAAGTTCTTTTAGTTTTCAGAAAGCAAAAAGAGACTGAAGGACCACTGTGGCACCTTCCCGGATTAATTTTGAACCAGGGAGTTGTGCAATGTCTGAATGGTCTTCGGGACTTAAGACTATAGGGTGGTTACGGGTCTTCGCAACTTCGGTAAGTGTACTGCGGTTCAGGGGAAAGTATACCTTTTCAAGACTGCATGTAATGTCTAGTCTACGTGTGGCCTAGAGAAAGGTCAGGTAAGTAAGTGTACCCAGAACGGACACCAAGAATAGAGTGTTTTCATTGCAGCTCACACTCTGCCCTGAGAGCCACTGGCATTACACCTAACACCAGCTAGAGCTGTGTTCCGGAGGTCTCTTGAATGCTTTGGCCATCTAGCTATCTGGAGAAGAAAGCAGAAGGTTACATTTCACTCTGCTTTCAAAGTGGTGATCCGGGGGCCTTAGTGAGCCTAATGCTGTGCAGTCGCCAAGAAGATTGATCCTGTACGAAGTGTTCTTCTATGGGAAACAGTGAGGACGAAGTGGCCTTAGGAAAAGCATACAACAGTTCCTGCAGTACCTGCCCAAAAGTAAATGGAAATCCTCTGCAGTCCTTAATTCGTGGGTGGAATATCTGAAGGATACTTTGAACCTTGTGGAGAGTTCTCGCTTTCCTTTTGGCAATGAGGGCTCTGGCATGCCTCCTGCAGTGTACAGGAAACATTCTGTTTCTCTAGGTACTGTCTCTTTTCTCCACAAAGGCATTCCAGAAGTGAAGACAACACAGGCAGCAACACTGTTCCGCAGGAAACTTTGACGCTTCCAGTATCCTGCTCTCCAGTGGGGAAAACAGTGCTTCTCTCACTAGGTCACCAATATCAAAGTTGCACACTGCATATTACGTGTAGTTTCTGACAAAGGCAAAGTGTCTCAAGCAGCCCCGTGCCCTTCCCAGTTAAAATTTGGTACCAAGGCAATTCTGCATGGAGCGAGTAGCGTGACGAAGTTCCTGCCTTGGGATAGACCTCGCCGTCCGTACACCTTATCAAAGGCCAGTGGGTGTTTCAGGGAAAAACTGTGCCTTTTTTAGGCTGCTTCGGAAGTCAACTGTCTGCTTGGCATAGAAAGACAGCAAGTAAGTGTTCACATTCTCAACCCTACGGAGAGTGTTTCTTCATTGCAACCCAGGTTCAGTGCTGGGAACCACAGGCCGTACACCTAAAAGTCCAGCTGCAACTGTGTTCGGGCGGACTTTACAAAGCTCGGATATCTAGCTATCCAACGAAGAAATCAGTGTGTCGCCTTTCTCTCGGCATTAAGAGATATGATCCAGAGGCCCAAGGTCCCTGAATGTTGTGAAGTCGCCCATGAAGAGACATTCTGGATGCAGTGTTCTTCCACGGGAGGTGCTGAAGACGCAGAAGTCCTAGGAGTCCTGACAAGCTCACTAGCGTGAAGGCACTACATGGAGTACGTTTTCATGGGAAATGCTGCATGTCTAATCTTGTGCATGCAATACATAGACCTTCCTATGAGCCTGCCTGGCAGAGTCGTGTTCCCTTTAGTATTGGCGCCTTTGGGATGCCTCATGCAAGGAACTGCAAGCACCCTAGTGCTCACAGGAAAGCGCCCTTTTCCTAACAGGGGCATTCCAGCACGTTCGACTGACAGCAGCAGTGTATTTCGGGCATCATTGAGGCGGCAGCTGTCCTTCTTTACAGCTGGGAAGTGCAACTATTCGCATAGATTCGGAATCCGAAAGTTGAATTCTGCCCAAGTTCTTTTAGTTTTCAGAAAGCAAAAAGAGACTGAAGGACCACTGTGGCACCTTCCCGGATTAATTTTTAACCAGGGAGTTGTGCAATGTCTGAATGGTCTACGGAACTTAAAACTATAGGGAGGTTACGGGTCTTCGCAACTTCGGTAAGTGTACTACGGTTCAGGGGAAAGTATACATTTTCAAGACTGCATGTAATGTCTAGTCTGCGCGTGGCCTAGAGAAAGGTCAGGTAAGTAAGTGTACCCAGAACGGACACCAAGAATAGTGTTTTCATTGCAGCTCACACTCTGCACTGAGAGCCACTGGCATTACACCTAACACCGCCTAGAGCTGTGTTCCGGAGGTCTCTTGAATGCTTTGGCCATCTAGCTATCTGGAGAAGAAAGCAGAAGGTTACCTTTCACTCTGCTTTCAAAGTGGTGATCCGGGGGCCTTAGAGAGCCTAATTCTGTGCAGTCGCCAAGAAGATTGATCTTGTACGAAGTGTTCTTTTATGGGACACAGTGAGGACGAAGTGGCCTTAGAAAAAGCATACTAGAGTTCCTGCACTACCTGCCCGAAAGTAAATGGAAATCCTCTGCCCTCCTCAATTCGTGGATGGAATATCTGAAGGATACTTTGAACCTTGTGGAGAGATCTCGCTTTCCTTTTGGCAATGAGGGCTCTGGCCTGCCTCCTGCAGTGCACAGGACACATTCTGTTTCTCTAGGTACTCTCTCTTTTCTCCACAAAGGCATTCCAGAAGTGAAGACAACACAGGCAGCAACACTGTTCCGCAGGAAACTTTCACGGTTCCAGTATCCTGCTCTCCAGTGGGGAAAACAGTGCTTCTCTCACTAGGTCACCAATATCAAAGTTGCACACTGCATATTACGTGTAGTTTCTGACAAAGGCAAAGTGTCTCAAGCAGCCCCGAGCCCTTCCCAGTTAAAACTTGCTACCAAGGCAATTCTGCATGCAGCGAGTAGCGTGACGAAGTTCCTGCCTTGGGATAGACCTCGCCGTCTGTATACCTTATCAAAGGCCAGTGGGTGTTTCAGGGGAAAACTGTGCCTTTGTCAGGCTGCTTCAGAAGTCAACTGTCTGCTTGGCATAGAAAGACAGCAAGTAAGGGTTCACATTCTAAAACCTACAGAGAGTGTTTCTTCATTGCAGCCCAGGTTCAGTGCTGGGAACCACTGGCGGTACACCTAAAAGACCTGCTGGAGTTGTGTTCGGGCGGCCTTTAGAAAGCTCGGACATCTAACTATCCAACGAAGAAAGCAGTGTGTCACCTTTCTCACCGCATTAAGAGATATGATCCGGAGGCCCAAGGTCCCTGAATGTTGTGAAGTCGCCCACGAAGAGACATTCTGGATGCAGTGTTTTTCCACGGGAGGAGCTGAGGACGCAGAAGTCCTAGGAGTCCTGACAAGCTCACTAGCGTGAAGGCACTACAATTACTACGTTTTCATGGGAAATGCTGCATGTCTAATCTTGTGCATCCAGTACATGGACCTTACTATGAGCCTGCCTGGCAGAGTCGTGTTACCTTTAGTATTGGCGCCTTTGGAATGCCTCATGCAAGGAACTGCAAGCACCCTAGTGCTCACAGGAAAGCGCCCTTTTCCTAACAGGGGCATTCCAGCACGTTCGACTGACAGCAGCACTGTATTTCCGGCATCTTTGAGGCTGCAGCTGTCCTTCTTTACAGCTGGGAAGTGCAACTATTAGCAAAGATTCAGAATCCGGAAGTTGAATTCTGCCCAAGTTCTTTTAGTTTTCAGAAAGCAAAAAGAGACTGAAGAACCACTCTGGCACCTTCCCGGATTAATTTTGAACCAGGGAGTTGTGCAATGTCTGAATGGTCTTCGGGACTTAAGACTATAGGGTGGTTACGGGTCTTCGCAACGTCGGTAAGTGTACTGCGGTTCAGGGGAAAGTATACCTTTTCAAGACTGCATGTAATGTCTAGTCTACGTGTGGCCTAGAGAAAGGTCAGGTAAGTAAGTGTACCCAGAACGGACACCAAGAATAGAGTGTTTTCATTGCAGCTCACACTCTGCCCTGAGAGCCACTGGCATTACACCTAACACCGGCTAGAGCTGTGTTCCGGAGGTCTCTTGAATGCTTTGGCCATCTAGCTATCTGGAGAAGAAAGCAGAAGGTTACATTTCACTCTGCTTTCAAAGTGGTGATCCGGGGGCCTTAGTGAGCCTAATGCTGTGCAGTCGCCAAGAAGATTGATCCTGTACGAAGTGTTCTTCTATGGGAAACAGTGAGGACGAAGTGGCCTTAGGAAAAGCATACAACAGTTCCTGCAGTACCTGCCCAAAAGTAAATGGAAATCCTCTGCAGTCCTTAATTCGTGGGTGGAATATCTGAAGGATACTTTGAACCTTGTGGAGAGTTCTCGCTTTCCTTTTGGCAATGAGGGCTCTGGCATGCCTCCTGCAGTGTACAGGAAACATTCTGTTTCTCTAGGTACTGTCTCTTTTCTCCACAAAGGCATTCCAGAAGTGAAGACAACACAGGCAGCAACACTGTTCCGCAGGAAACTTTGACGCTTCCAGTATCCTGCTCTCCAGTGGGGAAAACAGTGCTTCTCTCACTAGGTCACCAATATCAAAGTTGCACACTGCATATTACGTGTAGTTTCTGACAAAGGCAAAGTGTCTCAAGCAGCACCGTGCCCTTCCCAGTTAAAACTTGGTACCAAGGCAATTCTGCATGGCGCGAGTAGCGTGACGAACTTCCTGCCTTGGGATAGACCTCGCCGTCTGTACACCTTATCAAAGGCTAGTGGGTGTTTCAGGGAAAAACTGTGCCTTTGTCAGGCTGCTTCGGAAGTCAGCTGTCTGCTTTTCATAGAAAGACAGCAAGTAAGTGTTCACATTCTCAACCCTACGGAGAGTGTTTCTTCATTGCAGCCCAGGTTCAGTGCTGGGAACCACTGGCCGTACACCTAAAAGTCCACCTGCATCTGTGTTCGGGCGGACTTTAGAAAGCTCGGACATCTAGATATCCAACGAAGAAAGCAGTGTGTCGCCTTTCTCTCCGCATTAAGAGATATGATCCGGAGGCCCATGGTCCCTGAATGTTGTGAAGTCGCCCAGGAAGAGACATTCTGGATGCAGTGTTCTCCCAGGGGAGTTGCTGAGGACGCAGGATTCCTAGGAGTCCTGACAAGCTCACTAGCGTGAAGGCACTACATGGACTATGTTTTCATGGGAAATGCTGCACGTCTAATCTTGTGCATGCAATACATAGACCTTACTATGAGCCTCCCTGGCAGAGTCGTGTTCCCTTTAGTACTGGCGCCTTTCGCATGCCTCATGCAAGGAACTGCAAGCACCCTAGTGCTCACAGGAAAGCGCCCATTTCCTAAGAGGGGCATTCCAGCACGTAAGACTGACAGCAGCACTGTATTTCCGGCATCTTTGAGGCTGCAGCTGTCCTTCTTTACAGCTGGGAAGTGCAACTATTCGCAAAGATTCCGAATCCGAAAGTTGAACCCTGCCCAAGTACTTTTAGTTTTCAGAAAGCAATAAGAGACTGAAGGACCACTCTGGCACCTTCCCGGATTAATTTTGAACCAGGGAGTTGTGCAATGTCTGAATGGTCTTCGGGACTTAAGACTTTAGGGAGGTTATGGGTCCTTGCACCTTCGCTAAGTGTACTAGTGTTCAGGGGAAAGTATACATTTTCAAAACTGCATGTAATATCTAGTCTGTGCGTGGCCTAGAGAAACGTCAGGTAAGTAAGTGTACCCAGAACGGACACCAAGAATAGAGTGTTTTCATTGCAGCTCACACTCTGCACTGAGAGCCACTGGCATTACACCAAACACCGGCTAGAGCTGTTTTCCGGAGGTCTCTTGAATGCTTTGGCCATCTAGCTATCTGGAGAAGAAAGCAGAAGGTTACCTTTCACTATGCTTTCAAAGTGGTGATCTGGAGGATTTAGAGAGCCTAATGCTGTGCAGTCGCCAAGAAGATTGATCCTGTACGAAGTGTTCTTCTATGGGACACGGAGAGGAGGCAGTGGCCTTAGGAAAAGCATACCAGAGATCCTGCACTACCTGCCCAAAAGTAAATGGAAATCCTCTGCACACCTCAATTCGTGGATGGAATATCTGAAGGATACTTTGAACCTTGTGGAGAGATGTCGCTTTCCCTTTCGCAATGAGGGCTCTGGCATGCCTCCTGCAGTGCACAGGACACATTCTGTTTCTCTAGGTACTCTCTCTTTTCTCCACAAAGGCATTCCAGAAGTGAAGACAACACAGGCAGCAACACTGTTCCGCAGGAAACTTTGACGCTTCCAGTATCCTGCTCTCCAGTGGGGAAAACAGTGCTTCTCTCACTAGGTCACCAATATCAAAGTTGCACACTGCATATTACGTGTAGTTTCTGACAAAGGCAAAGTGTCTCAAGCAGCCCCGAGCCCTTCCCAGTTAAAACTTGCTACCAAGGCAATTCTGCATGCAGCGAGTAGCGTGACGAAGTTCCTGCCTTGGGATAGACCTCGCCGTCTGTATACCTTATCAAAGGCCAGTGGGTGTTTCAGGGGAAAACTGTGCCTTTGTCAGGCTGCTTCAGAAGTCAACTGTCTGCTTGGCATAGAAAGACAGCAAGTAAGGGTTCACATTCTAAAACCTACAGAGAGTGTTTCTTCATTGCAGCCCAGGTTCAGTGCTGGGAACCACTGGCGGTACACCTAAAAGACCTGCTGGAGTTGTGTTCGGGCGGCCTTTAGAAAGCTCGGACATCTAACTATCCAACGAAGAAAGCAGTGTGTCACCTTTCTCACCGCATTAAGAGATATGATCCGGAGGCCCAAGGTCCCTGAATGTTGTGAAGTCGCCCACGAAGAGACATTCTGGATGCAGTGTTTTTCCACGGGAGGAGCTGAGGACGCAGAAGTCCTAGGAGTCCTGACAAGCTCACTAGCGTGAAGGCACTACAATTACTACGTTTTCATGGGAAATGCTGCATGTCTAATCTTGTGCATCCAGTACATGGACCTTACTATGAGCCTGCCTGGCAGAGTCGTGTTACCTTTAGTATTGGCGCCTTTGGAATGCCTCATGCAAGGAACTGCAAGCACCCTAGTGCTCACAGGAAAGCGCCCTTTTCCTAACAGGGGCATTCCAGCACGTTCGACTGACAGCAGCACTGTATTTCCGGCATCTTTTTGGCTGTAGCTGTCCTTCTTTACAGCTGGGAAGTGCAACTATTCGCATAGATTCGGAATCCGAAAGTTGAATTCTGACCAAGTTCTTTTAGTTTTCAGAAAGCAAAAAGAGACTGAAGGACCACTGTGGCACCTTCCCGGATTAATTTTGAACCAGGGAGTTGTGCAATGTCTGAATGGTCTTCGGGACTTAAGACTATAGGGTGGTTACGGGTCTTCGCAACGTCGGTAAGTGTACTGCGGTTCAGGGGAAAGTATACCTTTTCAAGACTGCATGTAATGTCTAGTCTACGTGTGGCCTAGAGAAAGGTCAGGTAAGTAAGTGTACCCAGAACGGACACCAAGAATAGAGTGTTTTCATTGCAGCTCACACTCTGCCCTGAGAGCCACTGGCATTACACCTAACACCGGCTAGAGCTGTGTTCCGGAGGTCTCTTGAATGCTTTGGCCATCTAGCTATCTGGAGAAGAAAGCAGAAGGTTACATTTCACTCTGCTTTCAAAGTGGTGATCCGGGGGCCTTAGTGAGCCTAATGCTGTGCAGTCGCCAAGAAGATTGATCCTGTACGAAGTGTTCTTCTATGGGAAACAGTGAGGACGAAGTGGCCTTAGGAAAAGCATACAACAGTTCCTGCAGTACCTGCCCAAAAGTAAATGGAAATCCTCTGCAGTCCTTAATTCGTGGGTGGAATATCTGAAGGATACTTTGAACCTTGTGGAGAGTTCTCGCTTTCCTTTTGGCAATGAGGGCTCTGGCATGCCTCCTGCAGTGTACAGGAAACATTCTGTTTCTCTAGGTACTGTCTCTTTTCTCCACAAAGGCATTCCAGAAGTGAAGACAACACAGGCAGCAACACTGTTCCGCAGGAAACTTTGACGCTTCCAGTATCCTGCTCTCCAGTGGGGAAAACAGTGCTTCTCTCACTAGGTCACCAATATCAAAGTTGCACACTGCATATTACGTGTAGTTTCTGACAAAGGCAAAGTGTCTCAAGCAGCACCGTGCCCTTCCCAGTTAAAACTTGGTACCAAGGCAATTCTGCATGGCGCGAGTAGCGTGACGAACTTCCTGCCTTGGGATAGACCTCGCCGTCTGTACACCTTATCAAAGGCTAGTGGGTGTTTCAGGGAAAAACTGTGCCTTTGTCAGGCTGCTTCGGAAGTCAGCTGTCTGCTTTTCATAGAAAGACAGCAAGTAAGTGTTCACATTCTCAACCCTACGGAGAGTGTTTCTTCATTGCAGCCCAGGTTCAGTGCTGGGAACCACTGGCCGTACACCTAAAAGTCCACCTGCATCTGTGTTCGGGCGGACTTTAGAAAGCTCGGACATCTAGATATCCAACGAAGAAAGCAGTGTGTCGCCTTTCTCTCCGCATTAAGAGATATGATCCGGAGGCCCATGGTCCCTGAATGTTGTGAAGTCGCCCAGGAAGAGACATTCTGGATGCAGTGTTCTCCCAGGGGAGTTGCTGAGGACGCAGGATTCCTAGGAGTCCTGACAAGCTCACTAGCGTGAAGGCACTACATGGACTATGTTTTCATGGGAAATGCTGCACGTCTAATCTTGTGCATGCAATACATAGACCTTACTATGAGCCTCCCTGGCAGAGTCGTGTTCCCTTTAGTACTGGCGCCTTTCGCATGCCTCATGCAAGGAACTGCAAGCACCCTAGTGCTCACAGGAAAGCGCCCATTTCCTAAGAGGGGCATTCCAGCACGTAAGACTGACAGCAGCACTGTATTTCCGGCATCTTTGAGGCTGCAGCTGTCCTTCTTTACAGCTGGGAAGTGCAACTATTCGCAAAGATTCCGAATCCGAAAGTTGAACCCTGCCCAAGTACTTTTAGTTTTCAGAAAGCAATAAGAGACTGAAGGACCACTCTGGCACCTTCCCGGATTAATTTTGAACCAGGGAGTTGTGCAATGTCTGAATGGTCTTCGGGACTTAAGACTTTAGGGAGGTTATGGGTCCTTGCACCTTCGCTAAGTGTACTAGTGTTCAGGGGAAAGTATACATTTTCAAAACTGCATGTAATATCTAGTCTGTGCGTGGCCTAGAGAAACGTCAGGTAAGTAAGTGTACCCAGAACGGACACCAAGAATAGAGTGTTTTCATTGCAGCTCACACTCTGCACTGAGAGCCACTGGCATTACACCAAACACCGGCTAGAGCTGTTTTCCGGAGGTCTCTTGAATGCTTTGGCCATCTAGCTATCTGGAGAAGAAAGCAGAAGGTTACCTTTCACTATGCTTTCAAAGTGGTGATCTGGAGGATTTAGAGAGCCTAATGCTGTGCAGTCGCCAAGAAGATTGATCCTGTACGAAGTGTTCTTCTATGGGACACGGAGAGGAGGCAGTGGCCTTAGGAAAAGCATACCAGAGATCCTGCACTACCTGCCCAAAAGTAAATGGAAATCCTCTGCACACCTCAATTCGTGGATGGAATATCTGAAGGATACTTTGAACCTTGTGGAGAGATGTCGCTTTCCCTTTCGCAATGAGGGCTCTGGCATGCCTCCTGCAGTGCACAGGACACATTCTGTTTCTCTAGGTACTCTCTCTTTTCTCCACAAAGGCATTCCAGAAGTGAAGACAACACAGGCAGCAACACTGTTCCGCAGGAAACTTTGACGCTTCCAGTATCCTGCTCTCCAGTGGGGAAAACAGTGCTTCTCTCACTAGGTCACCAATATCAAAGTTGCACACTGCATATTACGTGTAGTTTCTGACAAAGGCAAAGTGTCTCAAGCAGCCCCGTGCCCTTCCCAGTTAAAATTTGGTACCAAGGCAATTCTGCATGGAGCGAGTAGCGTGACGAAGTTCCTGCCTTGGGATAGACCTCGCCGTCCGTACACCTTATCAAAGGCCAGTGGGTGTTTCAGGGAAAAACTGTGCCTTTTTTAGGCTGCTTCGGAAGTCAACTGTCTGCTTGGCATAGAAAGACAGCAAGTAAGTGTTCACATTCTCAACCCTACGGAGAGTGTTTCTTCATTGCAACCCAGGTTCAGTGCTGGGAACCACAGGCCGTACACCTAAAAGTCCAGCTGCATCTGTGTTCGGGCGGACTTTACAAAGCTCGGATATCTAGCTATCCAACGAAGAAATCAGTGTGTCGCCTTTCTCTCGGCATTAAGAGATATGATCCAGAGGCCCAAGGTCCCTGAATGTTGTGAAGTCGCCCATGAAGAGACATTCTGGATGCAGTGTTCTTCCACGGGAGGTGCTGAAGACGCAGAAGTCCTAGGAGTCCTGACAAGCTCACTAGCGTGAAGGCACTACATGGAGTACGTTTTCATGGGAAATGCTGCATGTCTAATCTTGTGCATGCAATACATAGACCTTCCTATGAGCCTGCCTGGCAGAGTCGTGTTCCCTTTAGTATTGGCGCCTTTGGGATGCCTCATGCAAGGAACTGCAAGCACCCTAGTGCTCACAGGAAAGCGCCCTTTTCCTAACAGGGGCATTCCAGCACGTTCGACTGACAGCAGCAGTGTATTTCGGGCATCATTGAGGCGGCAGCTGTCCTTCTTTACAGCTGGGAAGTGCAACTATTCGCATAGATTCGGAATCCGAAAGTTGAATTCTGCCCAAGTTCTTTTAGTTTTCAGAAAGCAAAAAGAGACTGAAGGACCACTGTGGCACCTTCCCGGATTAATTTTTAACCAGGGAGTTGTGCAATGTCTGAATGGTCTACGGAACTTAAAACTATAGGGAGGTTACGGGTCTTCGCAACTTCGGTAAGTGTACTACGGTTCAGGGGAAAGTATACATTTTCAAGACTGCATGTAATGTCTAGTCTGCGCGTGGCCTAGAGAAAGGTCAGGTAAGTAAGTGTACCCAGAACGGACACCAAGAATAGTGTTTTCATTGCAGCTCACACTCTGCACTGAGAGCCACTGGCATTACACCTAACACCGCCTAGAGCTGTGTTCCGGAGGTCTCTTGAATGCTTTGGCCATCTAGCTATCTGGAGAAGAAAGCAGAAGGTTACCTTTCACTCTGCTTTCAAAGTGGTGATCCGGGGGCCTTAGAGAGCCTAATTCTGTGCAGTCGCCAAGAAGATTGATCTTGTATGAAGTGTTCTTTTATGGGACACAGTGAGGACGAAGTGGCCTTAGAAAAAGCATACTAGAGTTCCTGCACTACCTGCCCGAAAGTAAATGGAAATCCTCTGCCCTCCTCAATTCGTGGATGGAATATCTGAAGGATACTTTGAACCTTGTGGAGAGATCTCGCTTTCCTTTTGGCAATGAGGGCTCTGGCCTGCCTCCTGCAGTGCACAGGACACATTCTGTTTCTCTAGGTACTCTCTCTTTTCTCCACAAAGGCATTCCAGAAGTGAAGACAACACAGGCAGCAACACTGTTCCGCAGGAAACTTTCACGGTTCCAGTATCCTGCTCTCCAGTGGGGAAAACAGTGCTTCTCTCACTAGGTCACCAATATCAAAGTTGCACACTGCATATTACGTGTAGTTTCTGACAAAGGCAAAGTGTCTCAAGCAGCCCCGAGCCCTTCCCAGTTAAAACTTGCTACCAAGGCAATTCTGCATGCAGCGAGTAGCGTGACGAAGTTCCTGCCTTGGGATAGACCTCGCCGTCTGTATACCTTATCAAAGGCCAGTGGGTGTTTCAGGGGAAAACTGTGCCTTTGTCAGGCTGCTTCAGAAGTCAACTGTCTGCTTGGCATAGAAAGACAGCAAGTAAGGGTTCACATTCTAAAACCTACAGAGAGTGTTTCTTCATTGCAGCCCAGGATCAGTGCTGGGAACCACTGGCGGTACACCTAAAAGACCTGCTGGAGTTGTGTTCGGGCGGCCTTTAGAAAGCTCGGACATCTAACTATCCAACGAAGAAAGCAGTGTGTCACCTTTCTCACCGCATTAAGAGATATGATCCGGAGGCCCAAGGTCCCTGAATGTTGTGAAGTCGCCCAGGAAGAGACATTCTGGATGCAGTGTTTTTCCACGGGAGGAGCTGAGGACGCAGAAGTCCTAGGAGTCCTGACAAGCTCACTAGCGTGAAGGCACTACAATTACTACGTTTTCATGGGAAATGCTGCATGTCTAATCTTGTGCATCCAGTACATGGACCTTACTATGAGCCTGCCTGGCAGAGTCGTGTTCCCTTTAGTATTGGCGCCTTTGGGATGCCTCATGCAAGGAACTGCAAGCACCCTAGTGCTCACAGGAAAGCGCCCTTTTCCTAACAGGGGCATTCCAGCACGTTCGACTGACAGCAGCACTGTATTTCCGGCATCTTTTTGGCTGTAGCTGTCCTTCTTTACAGCTGGGAAGTGCAACTATTCGCATAGATTCGGAATCCGAAAGTTGAATTCTGACCAAGTTCTTTTAGTTTTCAGAAAGCAAAAAGAGACTGAAGGACCACTGTGGCACCTTCCCGGATTAATTTTGAACCAGGGAGTTGTGCAATGTCTGAATGGTCTTCGGGACTTAAGACTATAGGGTGGTTACGGGTCTTCGCAACTTCGGTAAGTGTACTGCGGTTCAGGGGAAAGTATACCTTTTCAAGACTGCATGTAATGTCTAGTCTACGCGTGGCCTAGAGAAAGGTCAGGTAAGTAAGTGTACCCAGAACGGACACCAAGAAGAGAGTGTTTTCATTGCAGCTCACACTCTGCCCTGAGAGCCACTGGCATTACACCTAACACCGGCTAGAGCTGTGTTCCGGAGGTCTCTTGAATGCTTTGGCCATCTAGCTATCTGGAGAAGAAAGCAGAAGTTACCTTTCACTCTGCATTCAAAGTGGTGATCCAGAGGCCTTAGAGAGCCTAATGCTGTGCAGTCGCCAAGAAGATTGATCCTGTACGAAGTGTTCTTCTATGGGACACGGAGAGGAGGCAGTGGCCTTAGGAAAAGCATACTAGAGTTCCTGCACTCCCTGCCCAAAAGTAAATGGAAATCCTCTGCACTCCTCAATTCGTGGATGGAATATCTGAAGGATACTTTGAACCTTGTGGAGAGATCTCGCATTCCCTTTGGCAATGAGGGCTCTGGCATGCCTCCTGCAGTGCACAGGACACATTCTGTTTCTCTAGGTACTCTCTCTTTTCTCCACAAAGGCATTCCAGAAGTGAAGACAACACAGGCAGCAACACTGTTCCACAGGAAACTTTGACGCATCCAGTATCCTGCTCTACAGTGGGGAAAACAGTGCTTCTCTCACTAGGTCACCAATATCAAAGTTGCACACTGCATATTACGTGTAGTTTCTGACAAAGACAAAGTGTCTCAAGCAGCACTGTGCCCTTCCCAGTTAAAACTTGGTACCAAGGCAATTCTGCATGGAGCGAGTAGCGTGACGAACTTCCTGCCTTGCGATAGACCTCGCCGTCCGTACACCTTATCAAAGGCTAGTGGGTGTTTCAGGGAAAAACTGTGCCTTTGTCAGGCTGCTTCAGAAGTCAACTGTCTGCTTGGCATAGAAAGACAGCAAGTAAGTGTTCACATTCTCAACCCTACGGAGAGTGTTTCTTCATTGCAGCCCAGGTTCAGTGCTGGGAACCACAGGCCGTACACCTAAAAGTCCAGCTGCAACTGTGTTCGGGCGGACTTTACAAAGCTCGGATATCTAGCTATCCAACGAAGAAATCAGTGTGTCGCCTTACTCTCGGCATTAAGAGATATGATCCAGAGGCCCAAGGTCCCTGAATGTTGTGAAGTCGCCCATGAAGAGACATTCTGGATGCAGTGTTCTTCCACGGGAGGTGCTGAAGATGCAGAAGTCCTAGGAGTCCTGACAAGCTCACTAGCGTGAAGGCACTACATGGAGTACGTTTTCATGGGAAATGCTGCATGTCTAATCTTGTGCATGCAATACATAGACCTTCCTATGAGCCTGCCTGGCAGAGTCGTGTTCCCTTTAGTATTGGCGCCTTTGGGATGCCTCATGCAAGGAACTGCAAGCACCCTAGTGCTTACAGGAAAGCGCCCTTTTCCTAACAGGGGCATTCCAGCACGTTCGACTGACAGCAGCAGTGTATTTCGGGCATCATTGAGGCTGCAGCTGTCCTTCTTTACAGCTGGGAAGTGCAACTATTCGCATAGATTCGGAATCCGAAAGTTGAATTCTGCCCAAGTTCTTTTAGTTTTCAGAAAGCAAAAAGAGACTGAAGGACCACTGTGGCACCTTCCCGGATTAATTTTGAACCAGGGAGTTGTGCAATGTCTGAATGGTCTACGGGACTTAAAACTATAGGGAGGTTACGGGTCTTCGCAACTTCGGTAAGTGTACTGCGGTTCAGGCGAAAGTATACATTTTCAAGACTGCATGTAATGTCTAGTCTGCGCGTGGCCTAGAGAAAGGTCAGGTAAGTAAGTGTACCCAGAACGGACACCAAGAATAGTGTTTTCATTGCAGCTCACACTCTGCACTGAGAGCCACTGGCATTACACCAAACACCGCCTAGAGCTGTGTTCCGGAGGTCTCTTGAATGCTTTGGCCATCTAGCTATCTGGAGAAGAAAGCAGAAGGTTACCTTTCACTCTGCTTTCAAAGTGGTGATCCGGAGGCCTTAGAGAGCCTAATGCTGTGCAGTCGCCAAGAAGATTGATCTTGTACGAAGTGTTCTTTTATGGGACACAGTGAGGACAAAGTGGCCTTAGAAAAAGCATACTAGAGTTCCTGCACTACCTGCCCAAAAGTAAATGGAAATCCTCTGCCCTCCTCAATTCGTGGATGGAATATCTGAAGGATACTTTGAACCTTGTGGAGAGATCTCGCTTTCCTTTTGGCAATGAGGGCTCTGGCATGCCTCCTGCAGTGCACAGGACACATTCTTTTTCTCTAGGTACTCTCTCTTTTCTCCACAAAGGCATTCCAGAAGTGAAGACAACACAGTCAGCAACACTGTTCCGCAGGAAACTTTGACGCTTCCAGTATCCTGTTCTCCAGTGGGGAAAACAGTGCTACTCTCACTAGGTCACCAATATCAAAGTTGCACACTGCATATTACGTGTAGTTCCTGACAAAGGCAAAGTGTCTCAAGCAGCCTCGAGCCCTTCCCAGTTAAAACTTGCTACCAAGGCAATTCTGCATGCAGCGAGTAGCATGACGAAGTTCCTGCCTTGGGATAGACCTCGCCGTCTGTACACCTTATCAAAGGCTAGCGGGTGTTTCAGGGGAAAACTGTGCCTTTGTCAGGCTGCTTCAGAAGTCAACTGTCTGCTTGGCATAGAAAGACAGCAAGTAAGGGTTCACATTCTAAAACCTACAGAGAATGTTTCTTCATTGCAGCCCAGGTTCAGTGCTGGGAACCACTGGCGGTACACCTAAAAGACCTGCTGGAGTTGTGTTCGGGCGGCCTTTAGAAAGCTCGGACATCTAACTATCCAACGAAGAAAGCAGTGTGTCACCTTTCTCACCGCATTAAGAGATATGATCCGGAGGCCCAAGGTCCCTGAATGTTGTGAAGTCGCCCAGGAAGAGACATTCTGGATGCAGTGTTTTTCCACGGGAGGAGCTGAGGACGCAGAAGTCCTAGGAGTCCTGACAAGCTCACTAGCGTGAAGGCACTACAATTACTACGTTTTCATGGACAATGCTGCATGTCTAATCTTGTGCATCCAGTACATGGACCTTACTATGAGCCTGCCTGGCAGAGTCGTGTTCCCTTTAGTATTGGCGCCTTTGGAATGCCTCATGCAAGGAACTGCAAGCACCCTAGTGCTCACAGGAAAGCGCCCTTTTCCTAACAGGGGCATTCCAGCACGTTCGACTGACAGCAGCACTGTATTTCCGGCATCTTTTTGGCTGTAGCTGTCCTTCTTTACAGCTGGGAAGTGCAACTATTCGCATAGATTCGGAATCCGAAAGTTGAATTCTGACCAAGTTCTTTTAGTTTTCAGAAAGCAAAAAGAGACTGAAGGACCACTGTGGCACCTTCCCGGATTAATTTTGAACCAGGGAGTTGTGCAATGTCTGAATGGTCTTCGGGACTTAAGACTATAGGGTGGTTACGGGTCTTCGCAACTTCGGTAAGTGTACTGCGGTTCAGGGGAAAGTATACCTTTTCAAGACTGCATGTAATGTCTAGTCTACGTGTGGCCTAGAGAAAGGTCAGGTAAGTAAGTGTACCCAGAACGGACACCAAGAATAGAGTGTTTTCATTGCAGCTCACACTCTGCCCTGAGAGCCACTGGCATTACACCTAACACCGGCTAGAGCTGTGTTCCGAAGGCCTCTTGAATGCTTTGGCCATCTAGCTATCTGGAGAAGAAAGCAGAAGGTTACATTTCACTCTGCTTTCAAAGTGGTGATCCGGGGGCCTTAGTGAGCCTAATGCTGTGCAGTCGCCAAGAAGATTGATCCTGTACGAAGTGTTTTTCTATGGGAAACAGTGAGGACGAAGTGGCCTTAGGAAAAGCATACAACAGTTCCTGCAGTACCTGCCCAAAAGTAAATGGAAATCCTCTGCAGTCCTTAATTCGTGGGTGGAATATCTGAAGGATACTTTGAACCTTGTGGAGAGTTCTCGCTTTCCTTTTGGCAATGAGGGCTCTGGCATGCCTCCTGCAGTGTACAGGAAACATTCTGTTTCTCTAGGTACTGTCTCTTTTCTCCACAAAGGCATTCTAGAAGTGAAGACAACACAGGCAGCAACACTGTTCCGCAGGAAACTTTGACGCTTCCAGTATCCTGCTCTCCAGTGGGGAAAACAGTGCTTCTCTCACTAGGTCACCAATATCAAAGTTGCACACTGCATATTACGTGTAGTTTCTGACAAAGGCAAAGTGTCTCAAGCAGCACCGTGCCCTTCCCAGTTAAAACTTGGTACCAAGGCAATTCTGCATGGCGCGAGTAGCGTGACGAACTTCCTGCCTTGGGATAGACCTCGCCGTCTGTACACCTTATCAAAGGCTAGTGGGTGTTTCAGGGAAAAACTGTGCCTTTGTCAGGCTGCTTCGGAAGTCAGCTGTCTGCTTTTCATAGAAAGACAGCAAGTAAGTGTTCACATTCTCAACCCTACGGAGAGCGTTTCTTCATTGCAGCCCAGGTTCAGTGCTGGGAACCACTGGCCGTACACCTAAAAGTCCACCTGCATCTGTGTTCGGGCGGACTTTAGAAAGCTCGGATATCTAGCTATCCAACGAAGAAAGCAGTGTGTCGCTTTTCTCTCCGCATTAAGAGATATGATCCGGAGGCCCAAGGTCCCTGAATGTTGTGAAGTCGCCCATGAAGAGACATTCTGGATGCAGTGTTCTTCCACGGGAGGTGCTGAGGACGCAGAAGTCCTAGGAGTCCTGACAAGCTCACTAGCGTGAAGGCACTACAAGGACTACGTTTTCATGGGAAATGCTGCATGTCTAATCTTGTGCATCCAGTACATAGACCTTAGTATGAGCCTGCCTGGCAGAGTCGTGTTCCCTTTAGTATTGGCGCCTTTGGGATGCCTCATGCAAGGAACTGCAAGCACCCTAGTGCTCACAGGAAAGCGCCCTTTTCCTAACAGGGGCATTCCAGCACGTTCGACTGACAGCAGCACTGTATTTCCGGCATCTTTGAGGCTGTAGCTGTCCTTCTTTACAGCTGGGAAGTGCAACTATTCGCATAGATTCGGAATCCGAAAGTTGAATTCTGCCCAAGTTCTTTTAGTTTTCAGAAAGCAAAAAGAGACTGAAGGACCACTGTGGCACCTTCCCGGATTAATTTTTAACCAGGGAGTTCTGCAATGTCTGAATGGTCTACGGGACGTAAGACTTTAGGGAGGTTATGGGTCCTTGCACCTTCGCTAAGTGTACTAGAGTTCAGGGGAAACTATACATTTTCAAGACTGCATGTAATGTCTAGTGTGCGCGTGGCCTAGAGAAACGTCAGGTAAGTAAGTGTACCCAGAACGGACACCAAGAATAGTGTTTTCATTGCAGCTCACACTCTGCCCTGAGAGCCACTGGCATTACACCTAACACCGGCTAGAGCTGTGTTCCGGAGGTCTCTTGAATGCTTTGGCCATCTAGCTATCTGGAGAAGAAAGCAGAAGTTACCTTTCACTCTGCATTCAAAGTGGTGATACGGGGGCCTTAGAGAGCCTAATGCTGTGCACTCGCCAAGAAGATTGATCCTGTACGAAGTGTTCTTCTATGGGACACGGAGAGGAGGCAGTGGCCTTAGGAAAAGCATACTAGAGTTCCTGCAGTAACTGCCCAAAAGTAAATGGAAATCCTCTGCACTCCTCAGTTCGTGGATGGAATATCTGAAGGATACTTTGAACCTTGTGGAGAGATCTCGCTTTCCCTTTGGCACTGAGGGCTCTGGCATGCCTCCTGCAGTGCACAGGACACATTCTGTTTCTCTAGGTACTCTCTCCTTTCTCCACAAAGGCATTCCAGAAGTGAAGACAACACAGGCAGCAACACTGTTCCGCAGGAAACTTTGACGCTTCCAGTATCCTGCACTCCAGTGGGGAAAACAGTGCTTCTCTCACTAGGTCACCAATATCAAAGTTGTACACTGCATATTACGTGTAGTTTCTGACAAAGGCAAAGTGTCTCAAGCAGCACCGTGCCCTTCCCAGTTAAAACTTGGTACCAAGGCAATTCTGCATGGCGCGAGTAGCGTGACGAACTTCCTGCCTTGGGATAGACCTCGCCGTCTATACACCTTATCAAAGGCTAGTGGGTGTTTCAGGGAAAAACTGTGCCTTTGTCAGGCTGCTTCGGAAGTCAGCTGTCTGCTTTTCATAGAAAGACAGCAAGTAAGTGTTCACATTCTCAACCCTACGGAGAGTGTTTCTTCATTGCAGCACATGTTCAGTGCTGGGAACCACTTCCCGTACACCTAAAAGTCCAGCTGCATCTGTGTTCGGGCGGACGTTAGAAAGTTCGGACATCTAGCTATCCAACGAAGAAAGCAGTGTGTCGCCTTTCTCTCCGCATTAAGAGATATGATCCGGAGGCCCAAGGTCCCTGAATGTTGTGAAGTCGCCCAGGAAGAGACATTCTGGATGCAGTGTTCTCCCAGGGGAGTTGCTGAGGACGCAGGATTCCTAGGAGTCCTGACAAGCTCACTAGCGTGAAGGCACTACATGGACTATGTTTTCATGGGAAATGCTGCACGTCTAATCTTGTGCATGCAATACATAGACCTTACTATGAGCCTCCCTGGCAGAGTCGTGTTCCCTTTAGTACTGGCGCCTTTCGCATGACTCATGCAAGGAACTGCAAGCACCCTAGTGCTCACAGGAAAGCGCCCATTTCCTAAGAGGGGCATTCCAGCACGTAAGACTGACAGCAGCACTGTATTTCCGGCATCTTTGAGGCTGCAGCTGTCCTTCTTTACAGCTGGGAAGTGCAACTATTCGCAAAGATTCGGAATCCGAAAGTTGAACCCTGCCCAAGTACTTTTAGCTTTCAGAAAGCAATAAGAGACTGAAGGACCACTCTGGCACCTTCCCGAATTAATTTTGAACCAGGGAGTTGTGCAATGTCTGAATGGTCTTCGGGACTTAAGACTTTAGGGAGGTTATGGGTCCTTGCACCTTCGCTAAGTGTACTAGTGTTCAGGGGAAAGTATACATTTTCAAAACTGCATGAAATATCTAGTCTGCGCGTGGCCTAGAGAAACGTCAGGTAAGTAAGTGTACCCAGAACGGACACCAAGAATAGAGTGTTTTCATTGCAGCTCACACTCTGCACTGAGAGCCACTGGCATTACACCAAACACCGGCTAGAGCTGTGTTCCGGAGGTCTCTTGAATGCTTTGGCCATCTAGCTATCTGGAGAAGAAAGCAGAAGTTTACCTTTCACTATGCTTTCAAAGTGGTGATCTGGAGGACTTAGAGAGCCTAATGCTGTGCAGTCGCCAAGAAGATTGATCCTGTACGAAGTGTTCTTCTATGGGACACGGAGAGGAGGCAGTGGCCTTAGGAAAAGCATACTAGAGTTCCTGCACTACCTGCCCAAAAGTAAATGGAAATCCTCTGCACTCCTCAATTCGTGGATGGAATATCTGAAATATACTTTGAACCTTGTGGAGAGATCTCGCTTTCCCTTTGGCAATGAGGGCTCTGGCATGCCTCCTGCAGTGCACAGGACACATTCTGTTTTTCTAGGTACTCTCTCTTTTCTCCACAAAGGCATTCCAGAAGTGAAGACAACACAGGCGGCAACACTATTCCACAGGAAACTTTGACGCTTCCAGTATCCTGCTCTCCAGTGGGGAAAACAGTGCTTCTCTCCCTACGTCACCAATATCAAAGTTGCACACAGCATATTACGTGTAGTTTCTGACAAAGGCAAAGAGTCTCAAGCAGCACCGTGCCCTTCCCAGTTAAAACTTGGTACCAAGGCAATTATGCATGGAGCGAGTAGCGTGACTAACTTCCTGCCTTGGGATAGACCTCGCCGGGCGTACACCTTATAAAAGGCCAGTCGGTGTTTCAGGGGAAAACTTTGCCTTTGTCAGGCTGCTTCAGAAGTCAACTGTCTGCTTGGCATAGAGGGACAGCAAGTAAGGGTTCACATTCTAAACCCTACGGAGAGTGTTTCTTCATTGCAGCCCAGGTTCAGTGCAGGGAACCACTGGCCGTACACCTAAAAGACCTGCTGTAGCTGTGTTCGGGCGGACGTTAGAAAGCTCGGACATCTAGCTATCCAACGAAGAAAGCAGTGTGTCGCCTTTCTCTCCGCATTAAGAGATATGATCCGGAGGCCCAAGGTCCCTGAATGTTGTGAAGTCGCCCAGGAAGAGACATTCGGGATGCAGTGTTCTTCCACGGGAGGTGCTGAGACGCCGGAGTCCTAGGAGTCCTGACAAGCTCACTATCGTGAAGGCACTACATGACTACGTTTTCATGTGAAATGCTGCATGCCTAATCTTGTGCATGCAATACATGGGCCTTAGTATGAGCCTGCCTGGCAGAGTCGTGTTCCCTTTAGTATTGGCGCCTTTGGGATGCCTCATGCAAGGAACTGCAAGCACCCTTGTGCTCACAGGAAAGCCCCCTTTTCCTAACAGGGGCATTCCAGCACGTAAGACTGACAGCAGCCCTGTATTTCCGGCATCTTTGAGGCTGCAGCTGTCCTTCTTTACAGCTGGGAAGTGCAACTATTCGCATAGATTCCGATTCCGAAAGTTGAACCCTTCCTAAGTACTTTTAGTTTTCAGAAAGCAAAAAGTGACTGAAGGACCACTCTGGCACATTCCCGGATTAATTTTGAACCAGGGAGTTGTGCAATGTGTGAATGGTCTACGGGATTTAAGACTTTAGGGAGGTTACGTTTCCTCGCACCTTCACTAAGTGTACTAGAGTTCAGGGGAAAGTATACATTTTCAAGAGTGCAGGTAATGTCTAGTCTGCAAGTGGCCTAGAGAAAGGTCAGGGAAGTAAGTGTACCCAGAACGGACACCAAGAATAGAGTGTTTTCATTGCAGCTCACACTCTGCACTGAGAGCCACTGGCATTACACCTAACACATGCTAGTGCTGTGTTCCGGAAGTCTCTTGAAAGTTTTGGCCATCTAGCTATCTGGAGAAGAAAGCAGAAGGTTACCTTTCACTCTGCTTTCAAAGTGGTGATCCGGAGGCCTTAGAGAGCCTGATGCTGTGCAGTCGCCAAGAAGATTGATCCTGTAAGAAGCGTACTTCTATGGGACTCGGTGAGGACGCTGTGGCCTTAGGAAAAGCATACCAGAGTTCCTGTATTACCTTCTCAAAAGTAAATGGAAATCCTCTGCACTCCTCAATTCGTGTATGGAATATCTGAAGCATTCTTTGAACCTTGTGGGGTGATCTCGCTTTCCCTATGGCAATGAGGTCTCTGGGATGCCTCCTGCAGTGCGCAGGACACATTCTGTTTCTCTAGGAACTCTCTCTTTTCTCCACAAAGGCATTCCTGAAGTGAAGATAACACAGGCAGCAACACTGTTCCGCAGGAAACTTTGACGCTTCCAGTATCCTGCTCTCCAGTGGGGAAAACAATGCTTCTCTCACTAGGTCACCAATATCAAAGTTGCACACTGCATATTACGTGTAGTGTCTGACAAAGGAAAAGAATCTCAAGCAACACCCTGCCCTTCCCAGTTAAAAATTCATACCAAGGCATTTCTGCATGGTGTGAGTAGCGTGACGGACTTACTGCCTTGGGATAGACCTCGCCGTCTGTACACCTTATCAAAGGCTAGTGGGTGTTTCAGGGGAAAACTGTGCCTTTGTCACGCTGCTTCGGAAGTCAACTGTCTGCTTGCCATAGGAGAGAGCAAGTAAGGGTTCACATTGTCAACCCTACGGAGAGTGTTTCTTCATTGCAGCCCAGGTTCAGTGCTGGGAACCACTGGCCGTACACCTAAAAGACCTGCTGGAGCTGTGTTCGGGCGGCCTTTAGAAAGCTCGGACATCTAGCTATCCAACGAAGAAAGCAGTTTGTCGCCCTTCTCTCCGCATTAAGGGATATAATCCGGAGGCCCAAGATCCCTGAATGTTGTGAAGTCGCCCAGGAAGAGACATTCGGGATGCAGTGTTCTTCCACGCGAGGTTCTTGGACGCAGGAGTCCTAGGAGTCCTTACAAGCTCCCTAGCGTGAAGGCACTACATGGACTACGTTTCCATGGGCAATGCTGCATGTCTAATCTTGTGCATGCAATACATGGACCTTACTATGAGCCTGCCTGGCAGAGTCGTGTTCCCTTTAGTATTGGCGCCTTTGGGATGCCTCATGCAAGGAACTGCAAGCACCCTAGTGCTCACAGGAAAGCGCCCTTTTCCTAACAGGGGTATTCCAGCATGTAAGAATGACAGCAGCCCTGTATTTCCGGCATCGTTGAGGCTGCAGCTGTCTTTCTTTACAGCTGGGAAGTGCAACTATTCGCATAGATTCCGAATCCGAAAGTTCACCCCTGCCCAAGTACTTTTAGTTTTCAGAAAGCAAAAAGAGACTGAAGGACCTCTCTGGCACCTACCCGGATTAATTTTGAACCAGGGAGTTGTGCAATGTGTGAATGATCTACTGGACTTAAGACTTTAGGGAGGTTAAGGTTCCTCGCACCTTCGCTAAGTGTACTAGAGTTCAGGGGAAAGTATACATTTTCAAGACTGCATGTAATGTCTAGTCTGTGCGTGGCCTACAGAAAGGTCAGGTAAGTAAGTGTATCCAGAACGGACACCAAGAATAGAGTGTTTTCCTTGCAGCTCGCACTCTACACTGAGAGCCACTGGCATTACACCTAACACATGCTAGAGCTGTGTTCCGGAGGTCTCTTGAATGCTCTGGCCATCTAGCTACCTGGAGAAGAAAGCAGAAGGTTACCTTTCACTCTGCTTTCAAAGTGGTGATCCGGAGGCCTTAGGGAGCCTAATGCTGTGCAGTCGCCAAGAAGATTGAACCTGTACGAAGTGTTCTTCTATGGGACACGTTGAGGACGCAGTGGCCTTAGGAAAAGCATACTAGAGTTCCTGCACTACCTGCCCAAAAGTAAATGGAAATCCTCTGCACTCCTCAATTCGTGGATGGAATATCTGAAGGATACTTTGAACCTTGTGGAGAGATGTCGCTTTCCCTTTCGCAATGAGGGCTCTGGCATGCCTCCTGCAGTGCACAGGACACATTCTGTTTCTCTAGGTAGTCTCTCTTTTCTCCACAAAGGCATTCCAGAAGTGAAGACAACACAGGCAGCAACACTGTTCCGCAGGAAACTTTGACGCTTCCAGTATCCTGCTCTCCCGTGGGGAAAAGTGTTCTTCTCTCACTAGGTCACCAATATCAAAGTTGCACACTGTATATTACGTGTAGTTTCTGTCAAAGGCAAAGAGGCTCAAACAGCAACCTGCCCTTCCCAGTTAAAACTTCGTACCAAGGCAATTCTGCATGGAGCGTGTAGCGTGACGAACTTACTGCCTATGGATAGACCTCGCCGTCCGTACACCTTATGAAAGGCTAGTATGTGTTTCAGGGGAAAATTGTGCCTTTATCAGGCTGCTTCGGAAGTCAACTGTCTGCTTGGCATAGAAAGACAGCAAGTAAGGGTTCAGATTCTCAACCCTACGGAGATTGTTTCTTCATTGCAGCCCAGGTTCAGTGCTGGGAACCACTGGCAGTACACGTAAAAGTCCTGCTGGAGCTGTGTTCGGGCGACCTTTAGAAAGCACGGACATCTAGCTATCCAACGAAGAAAGCAGTGTGTCGCCTTTCTCTCCGCATTAAGAGATATGATCCGGAAGCCCAAGGTCCTTGAATGTTGTGAAGTCGCAAAGGAAGAGACATTCGGGATGCAGTGTTCTTCCACGGGAGGTGCTGAGGACGCAGGAATCCTAGGAGTCCTGAAAGGCTCACTAGCCTGAAGGCACTACATGGACTACGTTTTCATGGGAAATGCTGCATGCTTAATCTTGTGCATGCAATACATGGACCTTACTATGGGCCTGCCTGGCAGAGTCGTGTTCCCTTTAGTATTGACGCCTTTGGGATGCCTCATGCAAGGAACTGCAAGCACCCTAGTGCTCACAGGAAAGCGCCCTTTTCCTAACAGGGGCATTCCAGCATGTAAGACTGACAGCAGCACTGTATTTCCGGCATCTTTGAGGCTGTAGCTGTCCTTCTTTACAGCTGGGAAGTGCAACTATTCGCAAAGATTCCGAATCCGAAATTTGAACCCTGCTCAAGTACTTTTAGTTTTCAGAAAGCAAAAAGAGACTGAAGGACCACTCTGGCAGCTTCCCGGATTAATTTTGAACCAGGGAGTTGTGCAATGTCTGAATGGTCTACGGAACTTAAGACTATAGGGAGCTTACAGGTCATCGCAACTTCGCTAAGTGTACTAGGGTTCAGGGGAAAGTATACATTTTCAAGACTGCATGTAATGTCTAGTCTGCACGTGGCCTAGAGAATGGTCAGGTATGTAAGTGTACCCAGAACGGTCACCAAGAATACACTGCTTTCATTGCAGCTCACACTCTGCACTGCGAGCCACTGGCATTACACGTAACACCTGCCAGAGCTGTGTTTCGGAGGTCTCTTGAATGCTTTGGCCATCTGGCTATCTGGAGAAGAAAGCAGAAGTTTACCTTTCGCTCTGCTATCAATGTGGTGATCCTGAGGCCTTAGAGAGCCTAATGCTGTGCAGTCGCCAAGAGGATTGATCCGGTATGAAGTGTTCTTCTATGGGACACGGTGAGGATGCAGTGGCCTTAGGAAAAGCATACTAAAGTTCCTGCAGTATCTGCCCAAATGTAAATGGATATCCTGTGCACTCCTCAATTCGTGGATGGAATATCTGAAAGATACGTTGAATCTTGTGGAGAGATCTCGCTTTCTCTTTGGAAATGCGGGCTCTGGCATGCCTCCTGTAGTGCCCAGGACACATTCCGTTTCTCTAGGAACTCTCTCTTTTCTCCACAAAGGCATTCTGGAAGTGAAAACAATACAGGCAGCAACACTGTTCCGCAGGAAACATTGATGCTGCAAGTATCCTGCTCTCCAGTGGGGAAAACAGTGCTTCTCTCACTATGTTACCAATATCAAAGTTGCACATTGCATATTACGTGTCGTTTCTGACAAAGGCAAAGAGTCTCAAGCAGCACCCTTCCCTTCCCAGTTGAAACTTCATACCAAGGCAATTCTGCATGGAGCGAGTAGCGTGACGAAGTTACTGCCTTGGGATAGACCTCGCCATCCATACACCTTATCAAAGGCTAGTGGGTGTTTCAGGGGAAAACTGTGCCTTTGTCAGTCTGCTTCGGAAGTCAACTGTCTGCTTGGCGTAGAGAGGCATCAAGTAAGGGTTCACAATATAAACCGTACGGAGAGTGTTTCTTCATTGCCGATCAGATTCAGTGCTGGGAACCACTGGCCGTACACCTAAAAGACCTGCTGGACCTGTGTTCGGGTGGCCGTTAGAAAGCTCGTACATCTAGCTATCCAACGAGGAAAGCAGTGTGTCGCCTTTCTCTCCGCATTAATTGATATGATCTGGAGGCCCAAGGTCCCTGAATGTTGTGACGTCGCCCGGGAAGAGACATTTGGGATGCAGTGTTCTTCCACGGGATGTGCTGAGGACTCAGGTGTCCTAGGAGTCATGAAAACCTCACTAGCGTGAAGGCACTACATGGACTACGTTTTCTTGGGAATTGCTGCATGCCTAATCTTGTGCATAACCTAAGTAAAGTCTCATGTCACGTAGACCATTCACACATTGCACAACTCCCTGGTTCAAAATTAATCGGGAAAGTTTCCAGAGCTGTCCTTCAGTCCCTTTTTGCTCACTGAAAACTAAACGTACTTGGGAAGTTTTCAACTTTTGGATTCGGAATCTATGCTAATAGTTGCACTTCCCAGCTGTAAAGAAGTACAGCTGCAGCCTGAAAGCTGCCTGAAATACAGTGCTGCTACCAGTCTTACGTGCTGGATTGCCCATATTAGGAAAAGGGCATTTTCCTGAGAGTGATAGGGTGCTTGCATTCCTTGCATGAGGCATCCCAAAGATACCAATTACTAAAGGGAACACGACACTGCTAGGCAGGCTCATAGTAAGGTTCATGTATTGCATGCACAAGATGAGGCATGCAGCATTTCCCATGAAAACGTAGTCTACGTAGTGCCTTCACGCTAGTGAGCTTTTCAAGACTCCTAGGACTGCTGAGTCCTCAGCACTTCCCGTGGAATACCCCCAGTCTTCTCAAACTCTTCCAAAATATAGAAGAGGGAGGAACACTCCCAAACTCATTCTACGAGGCCACCATCAACCTGATACCAAAACCCGACAAAGCTGTCACAAAAAAAGAAAACTACAGACCAATATCATTGTTGAATATAGATGCAAAAATCCTCAACAAAATGCTAGCAAACAGAATCCAACAGCACATTAAAAGGATCATACTCCATGATCAAGTGGGCTTTATCTCCGTAATGCCCGGATTCTTCAATACATGCAAATCAATCAGTGTGATACACCTTATTAAAAACTCAAGAATAAAAACCACATTATAATCTCAATAGACACAGAAAAAATTCCGACAAAATTCAACACCCATTTATGACAAAATCTCTACAGAAAGTACACATAGAGGGAACTTTCATCAACATAATAAAGGCTATATATGACAAACCCACAGCCAACATCATTCTAAATGGTGAAAAACTGAAACCATTTCCTCTAAAATCAGGAACAAAGGAAGGATGCCCACTCTCACCACAATTATTCAACATAGTTTTGGAAGTCTTAGCCACAGCAATCAGAGAAGAAAAAGAAATAAAAGGAATCCAAATCGGAAAAGAAGAAGTAAAGCTGTCACTTTTTGCAGATGACTTGAAACTATACATACAGAATCCTAAAGATGCTACCAGAAAAATACTAGAGCTTATCAATGAATTTGGTAAAGTAACAAGGTACAAAATTAATGCACAGAAATCTCTTGCATTCCCCTACACTAATGATGAAAAATCTGAAGGAGAAATTAAGGAAACACTCCCATTTACCATTGCAATAAAAAGAATAAAATACCTAGGAATAAACCTACATAAGGAGACAAAAGACTTATATGCTGAAAACTATAAGACACTGATGAAAGGAATTAAAGATGATACAAACAGATGGAGAGATATACCATGTTCTTGGATTGGAAGAATCAACATTGTGAAAATGACTATACTACGCAAGGCAATCTACAGATTCAATGCAATCTCTATCAACTTACCAATGGCATTTTTTACAGAACAAGGAAAAAGTCTTCACATTTGTATGGAGATACAATAAACCCTGAATAGCCAAAACAATCTTGAGGGAAAAAAACGGAGCTTGAGGAATCAGATGCCCTGACTTCAGACTATACTATAAAGCTACAGTAATCAAGAGTGTATGGTACTGGCACAAACAGAAATATAGATCAATGGAACAGGATAGAAAGCACAGAGATAAACCCACATGCCTATGGCCAACTAATCTATGACAAAGGAGACTAGTATATACAATGGAGAAAAGACTGTCTCTTCAATAAATGGTGCCAGGAAAACTGGACAGCTACATGTAAAAGAATGGAATTAGAACCCTCCCTAACACCATACAGAAAAATAAACTCAAAATGTATTAAAGACCTAAAGGTAAGGCCAGACTCTTAGAGGAAATCATAGGAAGAACACACTATGACATAAATCGCAGCAAGATCTTTTTTGACCCACCTCCTAGAGTAATGGAAATAAAAACAAAAATAAACAAATGGGACCCAATGAAACTTAAAAGCTTTTGCTCAGCAAAGGAAAGTGTAAACAGGATGAAAAGACAACCTTCAGAATGGGAGAAAATATTTGCAAATGAATCAATGGACAAAGGATTAATCTCCAAATTAGATAAACAGCTCAGGCAGTTCAATATTAAAAAAAAAAAAAGCCAATGAAAAAATGGGTTGAAGACCTAAATAGACATTTCTCCAAAGAAGACATACAGATGGCCAAGAGGTACATGGAAAGCTGCTCAACATCACTAATTACTAGAGAAATGCAAATCAAAACTACAATGACGTATCACCTCACACTGGTTAGAATGGGCATCATCAGAAAATCTATGAACAACAAATGCTGGAGAGGGTGTGGAGAAAAGGGAACACTCTTGCATTGTTTGTGAAAATATAAATTGATACAGCCACTATGGAGAACAGTATAGAGGTTCCTTAAAATCTAAAAACAGAATTACCATATGACCCAGCAATCCCACTACTGGGCACATACCCAGAGAAAGCCATAATTCAAAAAGACACATGCACCCCAGTGTTCATTTCACCACTATATACAATACCAGGTCATGGAAGCAACCTAAATGCCCATCAACAGATGAATGGATAAAGAAGATGTGGTACATATATACAATGGAATATTACTGAACCATAAAAAGGAATGAAATTGGACCATTTGTAGAGATGTGGATGGACCTAGAGACTGTCATACAGAGTGAAATAAGTCAGAAAGTGAAAAACAAATATTGTATATTAATGCATATATGTGGAATCTAGAAAAATGTTAAGATGAACTGGTTTGCAAGGCAGAAGTAGAGACACAGATGTAGAGAAGAAACCTATGGACACCAAGGAGGGAAAGCGGGGTAGGGAAGGTGTTGGTGGTGTGATGCATTGAGTGACTGGGATTGACATATATACACTAATATGTATAAAATATATAAGTAATAAGAACCTGCTGTATAAAAAAAAATAAATAAAATTCAAAAAACCAAAAAAAAAAAAGAAAACAAAAAGAAAAGTCTATAACATAAAATAAAAAAATAATTGAAGGGAAAAAATCCCACTGATAAAGGTAAACACATAGTGAAGGCTGTTGATCAACTACTTTAATAAGCTGGTACAAAAGTTAAAAGACAGAAATTGTAAAATCAAATATAACTATAGAAAATATTTAAATGATATACATAAAGATGTGAGATATGACACTTGAACATAAAATGTGGGAGGGTGAGGTAAAAGAGAGCTTTTAGAATATGCTTGAATTTAAACAACTATCAGTCTAAAAGAAGTAGATATATTTATAGGTTGATATATATTACCTCATGGTAATCACAAATCAAAACGTACAATAGATACACAAAAACAAAGGAAAATACATTAAAAGAATCATATACCATGAGCAAGTGTGATTTATCCCAGGGATGCAAAGATTCTTCAATATCCACAAATCAATCCGTGTGATATACCACATTAACAAATTGAAGAATAAAAAACATATGATCATCTCAATAGATGCAGAAAAAGCTTTTGACAAAATTCAACACCCATTTATGATAAAAACTCTCCAGAATGTGAGCATAGAAGGAACATACCTCAAATTAATAAAAGCCATATATGACAAAGCCACAGATAGCATCATATTCAACAGGGAAAAGCTGAAAGCATTTCCTCTAAGATCAGGAACAAGACAAGAATATCCACTCTCACCCCTTTTATTCAACATAGTTTTGGAGGTCTTAGTCATGGCAATTAGAGAAGAAAAAGAAATGGAAGGAATCCAAATTGGGAAAGAAGAAATAAAACTTACTGTTTGCAGATGACATGATAGTATACATAGAAAATCCTAAAGATGCTACCAGAAAACTACTAGAGCTCATCATTGAATTTGGTAAAGTTGCAGGATACAAAATTAATACACAGAAATCTGTTGCATTTCTGTGCACTAAGAACGAAAGATCAGAAAGAGAAATTAAAGAATCCCATTTACCATCACATCAAAAAGAATAAAATACCTAGGAATAAACCTACCTAGGGAGACAAAAGACTTGTACTCCGAAAACTATGACACTGATGAAATAAATAGAAGATGACACAAACAGATGGAAAGATATATATACCATGTTCTTGGATTGGAAGAATCAATATTGTAAAAATGACTATACTACTCATGGCAATCTACAGATTCAAGGCCATCCCTATCAAATTACCAATGGCATTTTCCCCAAACTAGAACAAAAAAAGTTTAAATTTGTATGGAATACAAAAGACCCCAAATAGCAAAAATAATCTTGAGAAAGAAAACCTAAGCTGGAAGAATCAGAGCCCCTGACTTCAGGCTATACTAAAAGCTACAGTCATCAAAACAGTATGGTACAGGCACAAAAACAGACATATAGATCAATGGAACAGGACAGAAAGCCTAGAAAGAAACCCACACACCTGTGGCAATCAATGTATGACAAAGGAGGCAAGAATATACAATGGAGAAAAGATGGTCTCTTCAATAACTGGTGCTCAGAAAACTGGACAGCTACATGTAAAAGACTGAAATTAGAATGTTCTCTAATGCCATACACAAAAATAAACTCAAAATTTATTAAAGTCCTAAATGTAAGACTGTATACTATAAAACTTTTAGAGGAAAACATAGGCAGAACAGTCTTTGACATAAATCAGCAAATTCTTTTGGGATCCACCCCCTAGAGTAATGAAAATAAAACAAAAATAAACAAATGGGACCTAATTAAACCTGTAAACTTTTGCACAGCAAAGGAAACCATAAACAAAATGAAAAGACAGTCCACAGAATGGGAGAAAAATTTGGAAACGATTCAACTGACAAGAAATTAATCTCCAACATATACAAGAAGCTCAATATCAAAAAACAACCAACCCAATCAAAAATGGGCAGAAGACTTTAATAGATATTTCTCCAAAGAAGACATACAGATGGTCAAAAGGTTCATGAAAAGATGCTCAACATTGTTAATTATTACAGAAATGCAAATCAAAACTACAGTGAGGTATTACTTCACATTGTGAGAATGGTCATCATCAAAATGTCTACAAACTATAAATGCTGGAGAGGGTGTGGAGAAAAGAGAACCTTCCTACACTGTTGGTGGGAATGTAAATTGGTACATCTGCTATGGATAACATTATGGAGGATCCTTAAAAAACTAAAAATAGAGCTATTATATGATCCTGAAATTCCACTCCTGGGCATATATCTGTAGAAAACCATAATTTGAAAAGACACATGAACTCCAATGTTTATTGCAGCACTAGTTACAATAGCCAAGACATGGAAGCAACCTCAATGTCCATCGACAGACGAATGGATAAAGAGGATGTGGTATATATATATATATATACAATGGAATATTACTCAGCCATAAAAAAGAAGGAAATAGTGTCATTTGCAGCAACATGGAGGGACCTAGAGATTATCATACTAAGTGACGTAAGTCAGACAAAGACAAATATCATATGATATTACTTATTTGTGGAATCTAAAAAAATGATACAAATGAACTTTTTTAAAAAACAGAAACAGACTCACAGACTTAGAAAACAAATTTATGGTTATAACGGGAGAAAGGTGGGAGGGGAGGGATAAATTAGGCATTTGGGATTAACATATACACAGTACTATGTATAAAATAGTTAATCAACAACGACCTACTGTATAACACAAGGAACTTTATTCAATATTATGTAATAACCTAAATGGGAAAAGAATCTGAAAAAGAACAGGTATATGTATATGTATAACTGAATCACTTTGCAGTACACCTGAAACTAACACAAAATTGTTAATCAACTATACTCCAATATATAGTAAAATTTTTAAAAAAGAACCCAAATTTAATATTAAAGAAAATCATCAAACCACAAGGTAAGAGACTAAAAGAAGAGAGAACTACAAAACAACCAGAAAACAAGAAACAAAGTGGCATTAAATACACACCTATCAATAATCACTTTAAAAGTAAATGGACTAGGGGGGTGATCAAGATGATGGAATGGAATGATGTGGAGCTCACCCCCACACACAAATAAATAAAAAATATATCTACATGTGGAACAATTCTCATAGAATACCCACTGAATGCTGGCAGAAGACCTCATACAACAAAAGATGCAAGAAATATCACCATGTAACTAGGTAGAATGAAGGGGGAAAGAAAGGAATCAGGACAAGACCTGAGCCCCTGGGAGAGAGCTGTGAAAGGGGAAAAATTTCTTCACAATGGGGATCCCCTTCATCAACTCAGATGTCAGTGGGACAGATAGGGAGGATCAGAAGCTCAGAGGAGAGTGCAGCAGTCAGCTTGCTGTAGGGAGAACAGAGACAAGCACAGATGGTCTGTGTTACCTTGCTGTATTTCCTGGCCCAAGATCCATATGCCTGCTTGTGTGTGCAGCAGCTGGGTACTGTAACTCAGGCTTCAGTGGACTGATCCAGGAAGAGGACATGGTTTACCTGCATGGAGACAGCCCAAAGGATCTGGAGTGTGGTCCAGGCCACATCTGAAGGTGTGTATAGGACAGAGCCCAGGTCCCCCATAGAAGCACTATTGTTAACATGCACATGAAGACAGGGGTGTGGCCCTGCCATAGCAGCCTCATTTTCAGTGTGCTCAACTCTGGGAGCATGCAAGCACCAGTGTGGTGCCCACACTTGGAGAGATGGCTGAATCTGAGCAAATTCCTGGTGGGTGCACGAGTTCAGTGAATTTATGCCAGTAGCAGCACCTGGGACACCACCAAGCTGATAAGTGGTACGCCCATAGCAGGCTTTGTGGGTGCCCACACATAGAAGCGGGACTGAAATCTGAGCCAATTATTGCCTGAGGGACATCTGAGCCAATAACCAGTGCTCCTGCAGCAGAAGTGACCCCAAGGGCAGTGGCAACAACAGTGAACTTTGTGGGCATGCACACCACATAGCAGGTACCATCACAGAATCACTTGTCCTGGCAGACAGCTCCTGAGGAGGAACACACAGTGACTCCTTTCCCAGATGGAGTGCTCCAGTCCTGCCTACCTCCCACTGAAGCTTAGAACCAGATCTGGGGGCTTCTACTCAAACAACTGGGAAGCAGACCCTGCCCCTGACAGGGCTGTGACAACCATAGAGCAAAGAGGAAGCCCTGCACAATATCCAGTGCAGGCTCTGGTCACCACAACACTAATTAAACTCCTTATCAAAGGGATAATGGTCAGCACACCCTGAGAAAAGACATTGCAGGCATCCATGCCAACAACAACCCTGACACCAAAAATATTGGACTCACACAGGCTACTCAGGGAAACGCCCACATAAAAATAGCCCTTCAAGACCACGGTAGATAGCTATTTCCTCAAAATTCATGGAGTCAGAGAAATAAAAGTAAAATGAAAAAGCAGAGGAGCCCACTCCCAATTAAAATAACAAACAATGAAACAGACATCTCCAGTCTACCACACCTGGAGTTCAAAAAGAAGATAATAAAAATACTGAGGAAATTAAGAAAGGCCATTGGTAAAAATGCAGATCACTGTAACAAGGAATTAGAAACTATAACAAGGAGCCAATCAAAATTAGACACAACTGCCAACAGAAAACCAAGCTAAAGGCCATAAATGGCAAAAAATGTAATGCAGAAGAACAAATAAGTGATCTGGAAGTTAGAATAATGTAAATCTCCCAATCAGAATGACAGAAGACAAATGATAAAAAATGAAAGCAACATAAGAGATCTATGGGATAGTATAAAGCGTGCCAACCTATGCATAGTAAGAATGCCAGAAGGAGAAAGAAGAGAAAGGGGGATCAATAATGTATTCAAAGAAATTATGGCTGAAAAATTCCCAAACCTAAAGAAGGAAACAAATATCCAGACACAGGAAGCACAGAGGGTCCCTAACAAGATGAACCCAAACAAATTTACTCCAAGACATAGTATAATTAAAATGGAAAAGTTAAAAATAAAGAGAGGATTCCAAAAGCAGGAAAAAAAAAAAAAAACACAAAGAGTTAGTTTCAAGGGAACTCCCATAAGGCTGTCAGCTGATTCCTCTACAGAAACTTTGAAGGCCAGGGGGAGTGGAAAGATATATTCAAAGTTCTGAAAGGGAAAAACAAGCAACCTAGGATATTCTACATAGCAAGATTATCATTTAGAATAGGAAACATAAAGAATTTCTCAGACAAGCAAAAACTAAAAGATTACAGCAATACCAAATTTATCCTAAAAGAAATATTGAAAGGCCTTTTCTAAATAGAAAAGGAGCATGAATCTATAGGAAAGGGGAAATCACAATAGGATAAGCAAATATATAAAAGGATTGTAGATCACTTAAGCCATTACATAGGTATTTTAAAAATCAAAAATAATTTTGTAAAGGTGATTATAACTACAGTGAACAGTGAAGGGATATGCATGAAGATGTAAAATAGGACGTCAAAATAAAAAAAATGTGGGGGAGGGGAGTAAGAAACTGTAGAGTTTTAAGAATGTATTTGAGTTTCTATGACAACCTGTCTAGAGTAAGTAGCTGCACTAATGGGGTAACATAATTGAAAACCAGAGTAACCACAAGTCAAAAATATACAATAGATTCACAAAAATCAAAAAGAAGGGAACTCAAGCATAATACAAAAGAAAACCATCAAATCACAAAAGGAAAAACAAAAAGAACAAAGAAATACAAAATCAAATAGAAAACAAGTTTTAAAATGTTAATAAATATATGTCTATCAATAATTCCCTTAATTGTCAGTGGATTAAATGTTCCAATCAAAAGACATACAATGGTAGATTGTATAATAAAACAGGAGCCTACAATATGCTGCCTATAAGAGACCCACTCTATTGCAAAGGACAACATAGATTGAAAGTGAGGGGATGGGAAAAAAGTTATTTCATGAAAATGGAAATGACAAGAAAGCAAGGCTAACAATACTCACAGCAGACAAAATAGGCTTTAAAACAAAGGCCATAAAGAAAGACACTATATAATGATAAAAAGATCAATACATGAGGAGAATATTACACTCCTTAACATATAGGCACCCAATATAGGAACACCTAAACATATAAAACAAATACTAACAAACACAAAAGGAGAAAATATGGGAATAAAATAATAGTAGGAGACTTCTACACTCCACTGACATCAATGGACAGATATTCCAGATAGAAAATCAACAAGGCAAGAGAGATCTTAAATGACACAAGAGAACAGACTTAATTTATATGTTCAGGACATTACATCCAAAAAACATAGAATACACATTGTTTTCATGCACACATGGAGCATTCTCTAGGATAGACCACATACTAGGACAAAAAACAAGCCTCAACAAATTTAAGAGGATAGAAATTATTACACACATTTCTAACCACAGCAGCATGAAACTAGAAATCAACCACAGAAAGAGAAATGAGAAAAATACAACTGCATGGAAACTAAATATCATGCCCATGAAAAAGCAATGGGTCAACAATGAAATCAAATAGAAAATTTTAAAAAAACCTTCAGAAAACTGACACTGAAAACACAACCATACAAACTCTACGTGATGCAGCAAAAGTAGTCCTAAGAGGGAGTTCATAGAGATACAGGTTTTCCTCAAGAAACAAGAAAAAAATCTCAAATAAACAACCTAACCTACAAACTAAAAGTATTAGAAAAGGAAAAGCAAACAAAACCGGAAGTCAGCAGAAGGAAGAAAATAATAAAGATCAGACAGGAAATAAATACAATAGACATTTATAAAATAGAAACAGGATATGGTTCAAGATGGCAGAAGAGTAAGACGCAGAGATCACCTTCCTCCCCACAGATACATCAGAAATACATCTACGGGTGGAACTGCTCCTATAGAACACCTACTGAATGCTGGCAGAAGACCTCAGACCAACCAAAAGGCAAGAAACTCCCCACGTACCTGGGTAGGGCAAAAGAAAAAAGAAAAACAGAGACAAAGAATAGGGACAGGACCTGCATCACTGGGAGAGAGCTGTGAAGGAGGAAAGGTTTCCACACACTAGGAAGCCCCTTCACGGGCAGAGACTGCGGGGGGTGGAGGGGGAAGCTTCAGAGCCATGGAGGAGAGCGCAGCAACAGGGGTGCGGAGGGCAAAGCAGAGAGCTTCCCACACAGAGGATCAGTGCCGACCAGCACACACCAGCCCGAGAGGCTTGTCTGCTCCCACGCCGGGACGGGAGGGGGCTGGGAGCTGAGGCTCGGGCTTCGGGCGGATCTCAGGGAGAGGACTGGTGTTGGTCGCGTGAAAAAAGCCTGAAGGGGGCTAGTGCGCCACAGCTAGCCGGGAGGGAGTCCGGGAAAGAATCTGGAACTGCTGAAGAGGCAAGAGACTTTTTCTTCCCTCTTTGTTTCCTGGTGCGTGAGGAGAGGGGTTTAAGAGTGCTGCTTAAAGGAGCTCCAGAGACGGGCACGAGCTGCGGCTGTCAGTGCGAACCCCAGAGACGGGCATGAAATGCTGAGGCTGCTGCTGCCGCCACCAAGAAACCTGTGTGAGAGCACAGGTCACTATCCACACTGCCCCTCCTGGAAGCCTGTTCAGCCCTCCACTGCCAGGGTCCCATGATCCAGGGACAACTTCCTGGGGAGAACGCATGGTGCCTCAGGCTGGTGCAACATCCCGCCGGCCTCTGCCGCCCCTGGCTCACCCCGCATCCGTATCCCTGCCTCGCCCCAGCCTGAGTGAGCCAGAGCCCCCGAATCAGCTGCTCCTTTAACCCCGTCCTGTCTGAGCGAAGAAAAGACGCCCTCAGGCAACCTACACACAGAGGCGCGTCCAAATCCAAAGCTGAACCCCAGGAGCTCTGTGAACAATGAAGAGAAAGAGAAATCTCTCCCAGCAGCCTCAGGAGCAGTGGATGAAATCTCCACAGTCAACTTGATGTACCCTGCATCTGTGGAATACCTGAATAGGCAACGAATCATCCCAAATTGAGGAGGTGGACTTTGGGAGCAAAGATATATTATTTTTTCCCCTTTCTCTCTTTTTGTGAGTGTGTATGTGTATGCTTCTGTGTGTGATTTTGTCTGTATAGCTTTTGCTTTCACCATTTGTCCTAGGGTTCTGTCTGTCCTTTTTTTTTTTTTTTTTTTTTTACTTTAAAAAAATTTTGTCTTAATAACTATTTTTTATTTTAATAACTTTATTTTATTTTACTTTATTTTATTTTATTTTATTTTATTTTATTTTATTCTATCCTCTTTCTTTTATTCTTTCTATTTTTTCTCCGTTTTATTCTGACCCGTGTGGATAAAAGGCACATGGTGCTCTAGCCTGGAGTCAGCGCTGTGCCTCTGAGGTGGGAGAGCCAACTTCAGGACACTGGTCCACAAGAAACCTCCCGGCTCCACGTAATATCAAATGGTGAAAATCTCCCAAGGACCCCCATCTCAACACCAAGACCCAGCTTCACGCAATGACCAGGAAGCTACAGTGCTGGACACCCTATGCCAAACAACTAGCAAGACAGGAACACAGACCCATCCATTAACAGAGAGGCTGCTTAAAATCATAATAAGGCCACAGACACCCCAAAACACACCACCAGACGTGGACTTGTCCACCAGAAAGACAAGATCCAGCCTCATCCACCAGAACACAGGCACTAGTCCCCTCCACCAGGAAGCCTACACAACCCACTGAACCAACCTTAGCCACTGGGGGCAGACACCAAAAACAATGGAAACTACGAACCTGCAGCCTGCAAAAAGGAGACCCCTCAAAACAGTAAGTTAAGCAAAATAAGAACACAGAGAAACACACAGCGGATGAAGGAGCAAGGTAAAAACCCACCAGACCTAACAAATGAAGAGGAAATACGCAGTCTACATGAAAAAGAATTCAGAATAATGATAGTAACGTTGATCAAAAATCATGGAAATAGAATGGAGAAAGTACAAGAAACGTTTAACAAGTACCTAGAAGAACTAAAGAGCAAACAAACAATGATGAACAACACAATAAATGAAATTAAAAATTCTCTAGAAGGGATCAATAGCAGAATAACTGAGGCAGAAGAACGGATCAGTGACCTGGAAGATAAAATAGTGGAAATAACTACTGCAGAGCAGAATAAAGACAAAAAGAATGAAAAGAATTGAGGACAGACTCAGAGACGTCTGGGACAAGATTGAATGCACCAAAATTCGAATTATAGGGGTCCCAGAAGAAGAAGAGGAAAAGAAAGGGACTGAGAAAATATTTGAAGAGATTATAGTTGAAAACTTCCTTAATATGGGAAAGGAAATAGTTAATCAAGTCCAGGAAACACAGAGAGCCACATACAGGATAAAACCAAGGAGACACACGCCAAGACACAAACTAATCAAACAAATTAATCAAACTATCAAAAATTAAATACAAAGAAAACATATTAAAAGCAGCAAGGGAAAAATGACAAATAACATACAAGGGAACTCCCATAAGGTTAACATCTGATTTCTCAGCAGAAACTCTACAAGCCAGAAGAGAGTGGCATGATATACTTAAAGTGATGAAAGGGAAGAACCTACAACCAAGATTACTCTACCTGGCAAGGATCTCATTTAGATTTGATGGAGAAACCAAAAGCTTTACAGACAAGCAAAAGCTAAGAGAATTCAGCACCACCAAACCAGCTCTACAACAAATGCTAAAGGAACTTCTCTAAGTGGGAAACACAAGAGAAGAAAAGGACCTACAAAAACAAACCCAAAACAATTAAGGAAATGGGAATAGGAACATACATATCTATAATTACCTTAAAGGTAAATGGATTAAATGCTCCAACCAAAAGACACAGACTGGCTGAATGGATAAAAAACAAGACCCATACATATGCTGTCTACAAGAGACCCACTTTAGACCTAGGGACACATACAGACTGAAAGTGAGGGGATGGAAAAAGATATTCCATGCAAATGGAAATCAAAAGAAAGCTGGAGTAGCTATACTCATATCAGATAAAATAGACTTTAAAATAAAGAATGTTACAAGAGATAAGGAAAGACACTACATAATGATAAAGGGATCAATCCAAGAAGAAGATATAACAATTATTAATATATATGCACCCAACATAGGAGCACCTCAATACATAAGGCAACTACTAACAGCTATAAAAGAGGAAATTGAGAGCAACACAATAATAGTGGGGGACTTTAACACCTCACTTACACCAATGGACAGATCATCCAGACAGAAAATTAATAAGGAAACAAAAGCTTTAAATGACACAATAGACCAGATAGATTTAATTGATATTTATAGGACATTCCATCCATAAACAGCAGATTACACGTTCTTCTCAAGTGCGCACGGAACATTCTCCAGGATAGATCACATCTTGGGTCACAAATCAAGGCTCAGTAAGTTTAAGAAAATTGAAATCATATCAAGCATCTTTTCTGACCACAGCGCTATGAGATTAGAAATGAATTACAAGGAAAAAAAGGTAAACAACACAAACACATGGAGGCTAAACAATACGTCATTAAATAACCAAGAGCTCACTGAAGAAATCAAAGAAGAAATCAAAAAATACCTAGAGACAAAGGACAATGAAAACACGATGACCGAAAACCTATGGGATGCAGCAAAAGCAGTTCTAAGAGGGAAGTTTATAGCTATACAAGCCTACCTAAAGAAACAAGAAAAATCTCAAGTAAACAATCTAAACTTACACCTAAAGAAACTAGAGAAAGAAGAACAAACAAAACCCAAAGTTGGCAGAAAGAAAGAAATCATAAAGATCAGAGTGGAAATAAATGAAATAGAAACAAAGAAAGCAATAGCAAATATCAATAAAACTAAAACCTGCTTCTTTGAGAAGATAAACAAAATTGATAAGTCATTAGCCAGACTCATCAAGAAAAAGAGGGAGAGGTCTCAAATCAATAAAATCAGAAATGAAAAAGGAGAAGTTACAACAGACACCACAGAAATACAAAACATCCTAAGAGACTACTACAAGCAACTCTATGCCAATAAAATGGACACCCTGGAAGAAATGGACAAATCCTAGAAAGATATAACTTTCCAAGACTGAACCAGGAAGAAATAGAAAATATGAACAGACCAATCACAAGTAATGAAATTGAAATTGTGATTAAAAATCTTCCAACAAACAAAAGTCCAGCACCAGATGGCTTCACAGGTGAATTCTATCAAACATTTAGAGAAGAGCTAACACCCATCCTTCTCAAACTCTTCCAAAAAATTGCAGAGGAAGGAACACTCCCAAACTCATTCTATGAGGTCACCATCACCCTGATACCAAAACCAGACAAAGATACTACAAAAAAAGAAAATTACAGACCAATATCACTGATGAATATAGATGCAAAAATCCTCAACAAAATACTGGCAAACAGAATCCAACAACACATTAAAAGGATCATAAACCACGATCAAGTGGGATTTATCCCAGGGATGCAAGGATTCTTCAATATACGCAAATCAATCAATGTGATACACCATATTAACAAATTGAAGAATAAAAACCATATGATCATCTCAATCGATGCAGAAAAAGCTTTTGACAAAATTCAACACCCATTTATAAAAAAAACTCTCCAAAAAGTAGACATATGGGGAACCTACCTCAAGATAATAAAGGCCATATACGCAAACCAACAGCAAACATCATTCTCAATGGTGAAAAACTAAAAGCATTTCCTCTAAGATCAGGAATGAGACAAGGATTCCACTGTCATCACTATTATTCAACATAGTTTTGGAAGTCCTAGCCACGGCAATCAGAGAAGAAAAAGAAATAAAATGAATACAAATTGGAAAAGAAGAAGTAAAACTGCCACTGTTTGCAGATGACATGATACTATACATAGAGAATCCTAAAACTGCCACCAGAAAACTACTAGATCTAATTAATGAATTGGTAAAGTTGCAGGATACAAAATTAATGCACAGAAATCTCTTGCATTCCTATACACTAATGATGAAAAATCTGAAAGAGAAATTATGGAAACACTTCCATTTACCATTGCAACAAAAAGAATAAAATACCTAGGAATAAACCTACCTAGGGAGACAAAAGACCTGTATGCAGAAAACTATACGACACTGATGAAAGAAATTAAAGATGATACCAACAGATGGAGAGATATACCATGTTCTTGGATTGGAAGAATCAATATTGTGAAAATGACTATACTACCCAAAGCTATCTACAGATTCAATGCAATCCCTATCAAATTACCAATGGCATTTTTTACAGAACTAGAACAAATCATCTTAAAATTTGTATGGAGACACAAAAGACCCCGAATAGCCAAAGAAGTCTTGAGGGGAAAAAATGGAGCTGGAGGAATCAGACTCCCTGACTTCAGACTATACTACAAAGCTACAGTAATCAAGACAATATGGTACTGGCACAAAAACAGAAACATAGATCAATGGAACAAGATAGAAAGCCAAGAGATAAACCCACACACCTATTGTCAACTAATCTATGGCAAAGGAGGCAAAGATATACAGTGGAGAAAAGACAGTCTCTTCAATAAGTGGTGCTGGGAAAACTGGATAGCAACATGTAAAATAATGAAATTAGAATACTCCCTAACATCATACACAAAAATAAACTCAAAATGGATTAGAGACCTAAATGTAAGACTGGACACTATAAAACTCTTAGAGGAAAACATAGGAAGAACACACTTTGACATAAATCACAGCAAGATCTTTTTTGATCCACCTCCTAGAATAACAGAAATAAAAACAAAAATAAACAAATGGGACCTAATGAAACTTCAAAGCTTTTGCACAGCTAATGAAACCATAAACAAGACGAAAAGACAACCCTCAGAATGGGAGAAAATATTTGCAAATGAATCAACGGACAAAGGATTAATCTCCAAAATATATAAACAGCTCATTCAGCTCAATATTAAAGAAACAAACAACCCAATCCAAAAATGGGCAGAAGACCTAAATAGATATTTCTCCAAAGAAGACATACAGATGTCCACGAAGCACACGAAAAGATCCTCAACATCACTAGTTATTAGAAAAATGCAAATCAAAACTACAATGAGGTATCACCTCACACCAGTTAGAATGGGCATCATCAGAAAATCTACAAACAACAAATGCTGGAGAGGGTGTGGAGAAAAGGGAACCCTCTTGCACTGTTGATGGGAAAGTAAATTGATACAGCCACTATGGAGAACAATATGGAGGTTCCTTTAAAAACTAAAAATAGAATTACCATATGACCCAGCAATCCCACTACTGGGCATATACCCAGAGAAAACCATAATTCAAAAAGACACATGCACCCCAATGTTCATTGCAGCACTATTTGCAATAGCCAGGTCATGGAAGCAACAAAATGCCCATCGACAGATGAATGGATAAAGAAGTTGTGGTACATATATACAATGGAATATTATTCAGCAATAAAAAGGAACGAAATTGAGTCATTTTTTGAGAAGTGGATGGATCTAGAGACTGTCATACAGAGTGAAGTAAGTCAGAAAGAGAAAAACAAATATCGTATATTAACGCATGTATGTGGAACCTAGAAAAATGGTACAGATGAACCGGGTTGCAGGGCAAAAGTTGAGACACAGATGTAGAGAGCAAACATATGGACACCAAGGGGGGAAAATTGTGGTGGGGTGAGGATGGTGGTGTGCTGAATTGGGCGATTTGGGATTGACATGTATACAGTGATGTGTATAAAATTGAAGATTGATTTAAAAAAAAAGCAGCAAGGGAAAAATAGCAAATAACACACAACGGAGTCACCATAAGGATAACAGCTGATCTTTAAGCAGAAACTCTGCAAGCCAGAAGGGGGTGGCAGGGCATATTTAAAGTGATGAAGGAGAAAAACCTACAACCAAGATTACTCTACCCAGCAAGGATCTCATTCAGACTTGATGGAGAAATTAAAGACTTTACAGACAAGAAAAGCTGAGAGAGTTCAGCACCATCAAACCAGCTTTACAAGAAATGCTAAAGGAACTTCTCTAGGCAGGAAACACAAGAGAAGGTAAAGACCTACAATAACAAACCCAAAACAATTAAGAAAATGGGAATAGGAACATACATATTGATAATTACCTTAAATGTAAATGGATTAAAAGCTCCCACCAAAAGACACAGACTAGCTGAATGGATACAAAAACAAGACCCGTATATATGCTGTCTACAAGAGACCAACTTCAGACGTAGGGAAACATACAGAATGAAAGTGAGGGGATGGAAAAAGATATTTCATGCAAATGGAAATCAAAAGAAAGCTGGAGCAGAAATTCTCATATCAGACAAAATAGATGTTAAAATATAGACTATTACAAGAGACAAAGAAGGACACTACATAATGATCAAGGGATCAATCCAAGAAGATATAACAGTTGTAAATATTTACACACCCAACATAGGAGCACCTAAATACATAAGGCAAATACTAACAATGATAAAAGGAGAAATCAACAGTAACACAATCATACTAGGGGCCTTTAACACCCCACTTTCACCAATGGACTGAGCATCCAAAATGAAAATAAATAAGGAAACACAAGCTTTAAATGATACATTAAACAAGATGGACTTAACTGATATTGACAGGACATTCCATCCAAAAAGAACAGAATATACATTCTTCTCAAGTGCTCATGGAACATTCTCCAGGATAGATCATATCTTGGGACACAAATCAATCCTTGGTAAATTTAAGAAAATTGAAATCGTATCAAGTAACTTTTCTGACCACAACGCTATGAGACTAGATATCAATTACAGGGCAAGATCTGTAAAAAAAACAAACACATGGAGGTTAAACAATACACTACTTAAAAACCAAGAGATCACTGAAGAAATCAAAGAGGAAATCAAAAAATATATAGAAACAAATGACAATGAAAACACGACGACTCAAAACCTGTGGGATGCAGCAAAAACAGTTCAAAGTGGGAGGTTTATAGCAATACAATCCTACCTTAAGAAACAGGAAACATCTCAAATAAACAACCTAACCTTGCACCTAAAGCAATTAGAGAAAGAAGAACAAAAAAACCCCAAAGTTAGCAGAAGGAAAGAAACCATAAAGATCAGATCAGAAATAAATGAAAAAGAAATGAAGGAAACGATAGCAAAGTTCAATAACACTAAAAGCTAGTTCTTTGAGAAGATAAACAAAATTGATAAACCATTAGCCAGATTCATCAACAAAAAAAGGGAGAAGACTCAGATCATTAGAATTAGAAATGAAAAAGTAGAAGTAACAACTGACACTGCAGAAATAGAAACGATCATGAGAGATTACTACAAGCAACTCTATGAAAATAAACTGGACAGCCTGGAAGAAATGGACAAATTATTAGAAATGCACAACCTGCCTGAGACTGAACCAGGAAGAAATACAATATACGAACACACCAATCACAAGCACTGAAATTGAAACTGTGATTAAAAATCTTCCAACAAACAAAAGCCCAGGACCTGATGCCTTTACAGGTGAATTCAATCAAACATTTAGAGAAGAGCTAACACCTATCCTTCTCAAACTCTTCCAAAATATTGCAGAGGGAGGAACACTCCCAAACTCATTCTACGAGGCCAACATCACCCTGATACCAAAACCAGACAAATACGTCACAAAGAATGAAAAATACAGGTCAATATCACTGATGAACATAGATGCAAAAATCCTCAACAAAATACTAGAAAACAGAATCCAACAGCACATTAAAAGGATCATACACCATGATCAAGTGGGGTTTATTCCAGGAATGAAAGGATTCTTCAATATACTCAAATCAGTCAATGTGATACACCATATTAACAAATTGAAGGAGAAAAACCATATAAACATCTCAATCGATGCAGAGAAAGCTTTTGACAAAATTCAACACCCATTTATGATAAAAGCCCTGCAGAAAGTAGGCATAGAGGGAACTTTCCTCAACATAATAAAGGCCATATATGACAAACCCACAGCCAACATCATCCTCAATGGTGAAAAACTGAAAACATTTCCACTAAGATCAGGAGCTAGACAAGGTTGCCCACTCTCACCACTATTATTCAACATAGTTTTGGAAGTGTTAGCCACAGCAATCAGAGAAGAAAAAGAAATAAAAGGAATCCAAATTGGAAAAGAAGAAGTAAAGCTGTCACTCTTTGCAGATGACATGATACTATACATAGAGAATCCTAAAGATGCTTCCAGAAAACTACTAGCGCTAATCAATGAATTTGATAAAGTAGCAGGATACAAAATTAGTGCACAGAAAGCTCTTTCATTCCTATACACTAATGATGAATAATCTGAAAGTGGAATTACGAAAATACTCCCTTTTACCATTGCAACAAAATGAATAAAATATCTAGGAATAAACCTACCGAAGGAGACAAAAGACCTGTATACAGAAAATTATAAGACACTGATGAAAGAAATTAAAGATGATACAAATAGATGAAGAGATATACCATGTTCTTGGATTGGAAGAATCAACATTGTGAAAATGACTCTACTACCCAAAGCAATCTACAGATTCAATGCAATCCCTATCAAACTACCACTGGCATATTTTACAGAACTAGAACAAAAAATTTCACAGTTTGTATGGAAACACAAAAGACCCCGAATAGCCAAAGCCATCTTGAGAACGAAAAATGGAGCTGGAGGAATCTGACTCCCTGACTTCAGACTATACTACAAAGCTACAGTAATCAAGACAGTATGGTACTGGCACTAAAACAGAAACATAGTTCAACGGAACAAGATAGAAAGCCCAGGGATAAACCCATGCACATATGGTCACCTTATCTTTGATAAAGGAGGCAAGCATATACAGTGGAGAAAAGACAGCCTCTTCAATAAGTGGTGCTGGGAAAACTGGATAGCAACATGTAAAATAATGAAATTAGAATACTCCCTAACATCATACACAAAAATAAACTCAAAATGGATTAGAGACCTAAATGTAAGACTGGACACTATAAAACTCTTAGAGGAAAACATAGGAAGAACACACTTTGACATAAATCACAGCAAGATCTTTTTTGATCCACCTCCTAGAATAACAGAAATAAAAACAAAAATAAACAAATGGGACCTAATAAAACTTAAAAGCTTTTTCACAACAAAGGAAACCATAAACAAGACCAAAAGAAAACACTCAGCATAGGAGAAAATATTTACAAATGAAGCAACCGACAAAGGATTAATCTCCAAAATTTACAAGCAGCTCATGCAGCTCAATATCAAAAATCAAAGAACCCAATCCAAAAATGGGCAGAAGACCTAAATAGACATTTCTCCAAAGAAGATATACAGATTGCCAACAAACACGTGAAAGAATGCTCAATATCATTAACCATTAGAGAAATGCAAATCAAAACTACAATGAGATATCATCTCACACCAGTCAGAATGGTCATCATCAAAAGATCTAGAAACAATAAATGCTGGAGAGGGTGTGGGGAAAAGGGAACACTCTTGCACTGTTGGTGGGAATGTAAATTGATACAGCCACTATGGAGAACAGTCTGGAGGTTCTTTAAAAAACTAAAAATAGAACTACCATATGACCCAGCAATCCCACTATTGGGCATATACCCTGAGAAAACCATAATTCAAAAAGAGTCATGTACCAAAATGTTCATTGCAGCTCTATTTACAATAGCTAAGACATGGAAACAACTTAAGTGTCCATCAACAGATGAATGGATAAAGAAGATGTGGCACATATATACAATGGAATATTACTCAGCCATAAAAAGAAACGAAATTGAGTTATTTGCAGTGAGGTGGATGGACCTAGACTCTGTCATACAGAGTGAAGTAAGTCAGAAAGAGAAAAAGAAATATCATATGCTAACACATATATATGGAATCTAGGAAAAAAAAAAAAAAAGAAGTTCATGAAGAACCTAGGGGCAAGACGGGAATAAAGACACTGACCTACTAAAGAATGGACTTGAGGATATGGAGAGGGGGATGGGTAAGCTGTGACAAAGTGAGAGAGTGGCATGGACATATATACAATACCAAACGTAAAATAGATAGCTAGTGGGAAGCAGCCGCCTAGTACAGGGAGATCAACTCGGTGCTTTGTGACCACCTAGAGGGGTGGGAGGGAGGGAGATGCAAGAGGGAAGAGATATGGGAACATATGTATATGTATAACTGATTCACTTTGTTATAAAAACAGAAACTGACAAACCATTGTAAAGCAATTATACTCCAATAACGATGTTAAAAATATACAAACAAATCAATAAAACCAAGAGCTGGTTTTTGGAAAGAATGAATAAAATTAACAAACCTCTCTCAAGACTCACCAAGAGGAAAAGAGAGGACCCAAATAAAGAACATAAGAAATGGAACAGGAGAAATAACAATCAAGACTGCAGAAATACAAATATATATATAAGAGAATACTGTGAACAATTATCTGACAACAAATTGGACAACCTAGAAGATGGAAAAGTTTCTAGAAATATACAGCCCACCAAAACTGAATCAAGAGGAAACTGATAATTTACATCGACTGATCACTAGAAGTGAAAGAGAATGTGTAGTTTAAAAACTCCCTGCAGGAGACCTTCAAGATGGCAGATGAGTGAGACGTGGAGATCACCTTTCTCTCCACAAATACATCAGAAATACATCTATATATGGAACAGCTCCTACAGAACACTTACTGAACGCTGGCAGAAGACCTCAGACTTCCCAAAAGACAAGAAACTCCCCAGATACCAGGCTAGGGCAAAAGAAAAGAGGAAAAACAGAGACAAAAGAATAGGGATGGGACCTGCACCTCTGGGAGGGAGCTCTGAAGGGGGAAAAGTTTCCACACACTAGGAAGCCCCTTCACTGGCAAAGATGGGGGTTGGCAGGGGGGGAAGCTTTGGAGCCATGGAAGAGAGAGCATAACAACAGGGGTGCAGAGGGCAAAGTGGAGAGATTCCCGCACAGAGGATTGGTGCCGACCAGCACTCACCAGCTTGAGAGGTTTTTCTGCTCACCCTCCAGGGTGGGTGGGGGCTGGGAGCTGAGGCTCCGGCTTCGAAGGTCAGATCCCAGGGAGAGGACTGGGGTTGGCTGCATGAACACAGCCTGAAGGGGGCTAGTGCACCACAGCAAGTTGGGAGGGAGTCCAGGAAAAAGTCTGGAACTGTCTAAGATGCAAGAGACCATTCTTTTGGGGTGCATGAGGAGAGGGGATTCAGAGCACAGCCTAAACGAGCTCCAGAGACCGGCAGGAAATACTAAGGCTACTGCTGCTGCCACCAAGAAACCTGTGTGCAAGCACAGGTCACTATCCACACCTCCCCTCCTGGGAGCCTGTACAGCCCACCATTGCCAGGGTCCTGTGATCCAGGAAAAATTTCCCTGGGGGAACACACGGTGCACCTCAAGCTGTTGCAACGTCATGCCAGCCTCTGCTGCCGCAGGCTCACCCCGAATTCCATACCCCTCCCTCACCCTGGCCTGAGTGAGCCAGAGCCCCCTAATCAGCTACTCATTTAACCCCATCCTATGTGGGCGGGAACAGATGCCCTCAGGTGACCTACATGCAGAGGCAGGGCCAAATCCAAAGCTGAACCCCAGGAGCTGTGCAAACAAAGAAAAGAAAAGGAAATTTATCCCAGCAGCCTCAGGAGCAGCAAATTAAATCTCCACAATCTACTTGATGTACCCTGCGTCTCTGGATACCTGGACAAACAAAGAATCATCCCAAAATTGAGGCAGTGGACTTTCGGAGCAACTGTAGACTTGGGGTTTCCTTTCTGGATTTACTTTGTTGCTGGTTTTATGTTTATCTTAGTTTAGTATTTAGAGTTTATTATCATTGGTAGATTTGTTTATTGATTTAGTTGCTCTCTTCCTCTTTTTTTTTGTATATAGATATACATATTTTTTTTTCCTTTTTCCCTTTTTGTGAGTGGGTATGTATATGCTTTCTTGTGTGATTTTGTCTATATAGCTTTGCTTTTACCATTTGTCCTGGAGTTCTGCCTGTCTTTTTTGTTTGTTTTTTGTTTTTTTAAGTATAGTCTTTAGTGCTTGTTATCATTGGTAGATTTGTTTGTTAGCTTGGATGCTCTCTTTTTTCTTTCTATTTTTTAAATTATGCTTTACTTTTTTATGTTTAATAATTAGTTTTTATTTTTTAATTTAATAACTTTATTTTATTTTATTTCCTTTTTTCTTCTTTTTCTTCAGAGCTGTGTGGCTGACAGGGTCTTGGTGCTCAAGCCGGGTGTCAGGCCTGTGCCTCTGAGGTGGGAGAGCTGAGTTCAGGACATTGGTCCACCAGAGACCTCATGGCTCTATGTAATATCAAATGGCAAAAGCTCTAACAGAGATCTCATTCTGAACGCTAACACCCAGCTCCACTCAATGACCAACAAGCAGCAGTGCTGGACACACTATGCCAAACAACTAGCAAGACAGGAACACAACCCCACCCATTAGCAGAGAGGCTGCCTCAAATCATAATAAGGTCACAGACACCACAGGAAAAGGTCCTGCCCACCAGAAAGACAAGATCCAGCCTCATCCAGCAGAACACAGGAGCTAGTCCCTTCCAGAAAGAAGCCTATACAACCCACTGAATCAACCTCACCCACTGTGGGCAGACATGAAAAACAACAGGATCTACGAACCTGCAGCCTGTGAAAAGGACACCCCAAACACAGTAAGTTAAGCAAAATGAGAAGACAGGGAAACACACAGCAGATGAAGAAACAAGGTAAAATCCCACCAGACCAAATAAATGAAGAGGAAATAAGCAGTGTACCTGAAAAAGAATTCAGAGTAATAATAGTAAAGATGATCCAAAATCTTGGAAATAGAATGGAGAAAATACAAAAAAACGTTTAACAAGGACTTAGAAGAACTAAAGAGCAAACAAACAATGATGAACAAATCAATAAATGAAATTTAAAATCCTCTAGAAGGAATCAATAGCAGAATAACTGTGGCAGAAGAATGGATAAGTGACCTGGAAGATAAAATAGTGGAAATAACTACTGCAGAGCAGAATAAAGAAAAAAGAATGAAAGAATTGAGGACAGTCTCAGAGACCTCTGGGACAATATTAAACGCACCAACATTCAAATTATAGGTGTCCCAGAAGAAGAAGAGGAAAATAAAGGGACTGAGAAAATATTTAAAGAGATTATATTTGAAAACATCCCTAATATGGGAAAGAAAATAGTCAATCAAGTCCAGGAAGCGCAGAGAGTCCCATAAAGGATATAACTAGGAGAAACATGCCAAGACACATATTAATTAAACTTTGAAAAATTAAATACAAAAAAAAATATTAAAAGCAGCAAGGGAAGAAAACCCCAAAAATATACAAGGGAATCCCCATAAGGTTAACAGGTGATCTTTCAGCAGGAACTCTGCAAGCCAGAAGGGAGTGGCAGGACATATATAAAGTGATGAAAGGGGAAAACCTAAAACCAAGATTATTCTACCCAGCAAGAATCTCATTCAGATTTGACGGAGAAATTAAAATTTTACAGACAAACAAAAGCTAAGAGAATTCAGCACCACCAAACCAACATTACAACACATGTTAAAGCAACGTTTCTAGGCAGGAAACACAAGAGAAGGAAAAGACCTACAATAACAAACCCAAAACAATTAAGAAAATGGGAATAGGAACATACATATCGATAAATAACTAAAATGGAAATGGATTAAATGTTCCAACCAAAAGACATAGAATGGCTGAATGGATACAAAAACAAGACCATATATATTTTGTCTACAAGACACTCACCTCAGACCTAGGGACACATACAGACTGAAAGTGAGGGGATGGAAAAAGATACTCCATACAAACGGAAATCAAAAGAAAGATGCACTAGCAATTCTCATATCAGACAAAATAGACTTTAAAATAAAGACTATTACAAGAGACAAAGAAGGACACTACATAATGATCAAGGGATCAATCCAAGAAGAAGATATAACAGTTGTAAATATTTATGCACCCAACATAGAAGCACTTCAACATATAAGGCAAATGCTAACAGCCATAAAAGGGGAAAGTGACAGTAACACAATCATTTTAGGGGACTTTAACACCCCACTTTCACCAATGGACAGAGCATCCAAAATGAAAATAAAGAAGGAAACAAAAGCTTTAAAGGATACGTTACACAAGATGGACTTAATTAATATTTGTAAGATATTCCATCCAATAACAACAGTATACATTTTCTTCTCAAGTGCTCATGGAACGTTCTCCAGGATAGATCATATCTTGGGACACAAATCAAGCCTTGGTAAATCTAAGAAAATTGAAATCATATCGTGTCTTTTCCGACCACAATGCTATGAGACTATATATAAATTACTGGGAAAAATCTGTAAAAAATACAAACAAATGGAGGCTAAACAATACACTAATACGTAACCAAGAGATCACTGAAGAAATCAAACAGGAAATCAAAAAATATCTAGAAACAAATGACAATGAAAACACAATGACCCAAAACCTATGGGATGGAGCAAAAGCAGTTCTAAGAGGGAAGTTCATAACAATACAATCCTACCTCAAGAAACAAGAAACATCTGAAACAAACAACCTAACCTTACCCCTAAAGCAATTAGAGAAAGAAAAACAAAAAAAAAAAAACCCAAAGTTAGAAGAAGGAAAGAAATCATAAAGATCAGATCAGAAATAAAGGAAAAAGAAATGAAGGAAATGATAACAAAGATCAATAAAACTAAAAGCTGGTTTTTTGAGAAGATATACAAAATTGATAAACCATTAGCCAGACTGATCAAGAACAAAAGGGAGAAGACTCAAATCAATAGAATTAGAAATGAAAAAGGAGAAATAACAACTGACACAGCAGAAATACAAAGCATCATGAAAAAATACTACAAGGAACTCTATGCCAATAAAATGGACAACCTGGAAAAAGTGGACAAATTCTTAGAAAAGCACAACCTTCCAAGACTGAACCAGGAAAAAATATAAACAGACCAATCACAAGCACTGAAATTGAGATTGTGTTTTAAATCTCCCAACAAACAAAAGCCCAGGACCAAATGGCTTTACAGGCGAATTCTATCAAAAATTTAGAGAAGAGCTAACACCTATTCTTCTCAAACTCTTCCAAAATATTGCAAAGGGAGGAACACTCCCAAACTCATTCGACGAGGCTACCATCACCCTGATACCAAAACCAGACAAAGATGTCACGAAGAAAGAAAAATACAAGCCAATATCACTGCTGAACATAGATGCAAAAATCCTCAACAAAATACTAGCAAACAGAATCCAACAGCACATTAAAAGGATCATAAACCATGATCAAGTGGGGTTTATCCCAGGAATGCAAAGATTCTTTAATATATGCAAATCAATCAATGTGATATACCATATTAAAAAATTGAAGGAGAAAAACCATATGATCATCTCAATAGATGCAGAAAAAGCTTTTGACAAAATTCAACACCATTTATAATAAAAACCCTCCAGAAAGTAGGCATAGAGGGAACTGACCTCAACATAATAAAGGCTATACATGACAAACCCACAACCAATATCATTCTCAATGGTGAAAAGCTAAAACCATTTCCTCTAAGGTCAGGAACAAGACAAGGTTGTCCACTCTCACCACTATTATTCAACATAGATTTGGAAGTTTTAGCCTCCGCAATCAGAGAAGAAAAAGAAATAAAAGGAATCCAAATTGGAAAAGAAGAAGTAAAGCTGTCACTGTCTGCAGATGACATGATACTATACATAGAGAATCCTAAAGATGACACAAGAAAATACTAGAGGTAATCAACGAACTTGGTAAAGGAGCAGGATACAAAATTAATGCACAGAAATCTCTTTCATTCCTATACACTAATGATGAAAAATCTGAAAGAGAAATTAAGGAAATACTCCCATTTACCATTGCAACAAAAAGAATAAAATACCTAGGAATAAACCTACCTAAGGAGACAAAAGACCTGTATGCAGAAAACTATAAGACATTGATGAAAGAAATTAAAGACGATACAAACAGATGAAGAGATATACCATGTTCTTGGATTGGAAGAATCAACATTGTGAAAATGACTATACTACCCAAAGCAATCTACAGATTCAATGCAATCCCTATCAAACTACCACTGGCATTTTTCACAGAACTAGAACAAAAAATTTCAAGATTTATATGGAAACAGAAAAGAACCTGAATAGCCAAAGCAATCTTGAGAAAGAAAAACGGAGCTGGAGGAATCAGGCTCCCTGTCTTCAGACTATACTACAAAGTTACAGTAATGAAGACAGTATGGTACTGGAACAAATACAGAAATATAGATCAATGGAACGGGATAGAAAGCCCAGAGATAAACCCACGCAAATATGGTCACCTTATTTTTGGTAAAGGAGGCAAGAATATACAATGGAGAAAAGACAGCCTCTTCAATAAGTGGTGCTGGGAAAACTGGAGAGCTACATGTAAAAGAATGAAGCTACAACACTCCCTAACACCATACACAAAAATAAACTCAAAATGGATTAAAGACCTAAATGTAAGGCCAGACACTATAAAACTCTTAGAGATAAACATAGGCAGAACACTCTATGACATGAATCACAGTGATATCCTTTTTGACCCACCTCCTAGAGAAATGGAAATTCAAACAAAAATAAACAAATGGGACCTAATGAAACTTAAAATCTTTTGCACAACAAAGGAAACAGTAGACAAGATGAAAAACAACTGCAAATGAAGCAACTGACAAAGGATTAATCTCCAAAATTACAAAGAGCTCATACATCTCAATATCAAAAAAACAAACAACCCAATCCAAAATGGGCAGATCTATATAGACATTTCTCCAAAGAAGATATACAGGGTGCCAACCAACACATGAAAGGATGCTCAACATCAGATATCATTAGAGGAATGGAAATCAAAACTACAATGAGGTATCACCTCACAGCAGTCAGAATGGTCATCATCAAAAACCTACACACAATAAATGCGGAGAGGGTGTGGAGAAAAGGGAACCGTCTTGCACTGTTGGTGGGAATGTAAATTGATACAGCCACTATGGAGAATAGTATGGAGGTTCCTTAAATCTCTGAAAATAGAACTACTGTACAACCCAGAAATCCCACTACTGGGTATATACCCTGAGAAAACCATATTTCAAAAATAGTGATATACCACAATGTTCATTGCAGCTCTATTTACAATAGCCAGGACATGAAAGCAACCTAAGTGTCCATCGACAGATGAATGGATAAAGAAGATGTGGCACATATATAAAATGGAATATTACTCAGCCATATAAAGAAACGAAATTGAGTTATTTGTAGTGAGGTGGATGGACCTAGACTCTGTCATAGACAGTGAAGTAAGTCAGAAAGAGAAAAGCAAATACTGTATGTAACACATATATATGGAATCTAAAAAAAAAAAAAAAAAAAAAAGGAAATTGTTCTGAAGAACCTAGGGGCAGGACAGGAATAACGATGCAGATGTAGAGAATGGACTTGAGGACACAGGGAGGGGGAAGGGTAAGCTGGGACGAAGTGAGAGGGTGGCTTGGAGTTACATATACTACTAAATGTAAAATAGATAGCTAGTGGGAAGCAGCTGCATAGCATAGGGAGAGCAGCTCGGTGCTTTGTGATCACCCAGAATGGTGGGATAGGGAGGGTGAGTGGGAGGTGCAAGAGGGAGGAAATATGGGGATATATGTATATGTATAGCTGATTCACTTTGTTATAAAGCAGAAACTAACACACCATTGTAAAGCAATTATACTCCAAAAAAGATATTAAATAAAAAAAAAAAATCACTTCCTGCAAACAAAAGTCCAGGGTTGGATAGCTTCACTGAGAAATTTAACCAAGTGTACAAAGAAGAACCTTTACTGATTCTTCTCAAACACTTCCAAAAATTTAAGTGTATGGAACACTCCCAAAGGCACCCTAGGGAGCAATTGTCACCCTGTTACCAAAACCAAAGACACTACGAAAACAGAAAATTACAGGTCAATACCTTTGATGAATTTAGATGCAAAAATCTTCAGCAAAATACTAATGCACTGAATCCAACAACACATAAAAAATATCACACCATGATCAGGTTGGATTCATGCCACGGCAAAAGGATGGTTCAACATACACAAATGAATCAGTGTGATACACCACATCAACAAATGAAAACACAAAAACTGCATTATCTTCTCAATAGAAGCAGAAAAAGCATTAGATAAAATTCAACATTGATTCATGATAAAAACTCTCACTAAGGAGGGTATAGAGAGATCATATTTCCACATAATAAAAGCCATTTATGACAAAGCCTCAGCCAAAATAATACTCAACAGTGAAAAGCTGAAAGCTTTCCTACTAAAATCTGGAATAAGACAAGGATGTCCACTCTCTCCACTTTTATTTAAGATAGTGCTGGAAGTCCTAACCACAGCAATCAGACAAGAAAATGAAATAAAATATATCCAATTTGGAAGGGAAGAGGTAATATTGTCCTTAAATGCAGATGAAATGATATTCTGTATAGAAAACACTAAAGACTCCACACAAAAACTATTAGAACTGAGAAAAATTCAGCAAGGTAGCAGGATACAAGATTAACATACAGAAATCTCTTGTATTTCATTAACTAACAATGAAATATCAGAATGAGAAAATAAGAAAACAATCCCATTTAAAATTGAATCAAAAATAAAATAACCTAGGAATAAATCTGACCAAGGAGGTGAATTACTTATTTGCTGAAAACTATAAAACATTGATAAAGGTATTTTGAGATGATTCAAAGAAATGGAAAGATATTTCATACTCTTGGACTGGGAGACTTAATATTGTAAAAATGGCCATACTCCCCAAAGCAATCTACAGATTTAATGCAATCACTATCCAATTACCCATGGCAATTTTCACTGAACTAGAGAAATAATCCTAAAATTTATATGGAACCCCAAAAGGCCCAGAATTGCCCAGCAATCCTGAAGAAAAAGAAAAAAACTGGAGACACAGCTCTCCCAGACAATACTACAAAGCTACAGTAATTAAAACAGTGTGGTATTGGCACAAAAACAGACATACCGATCAATGGAACAGAATAGAGAGCCAAGAAATAAACCACACACCTATGGTCTATTCATCCATGACACAGGAGTCAAGAATATACAGCAGAGAAAAACAGTCTCTTCAGGAACTGGTGCTGATGAATCTGGACAGCTGCATGTAAATCAATGAAGTTATAACACTCCCTCACAACATGTACAAAAATAAACTTAAAATGGCTTAAAGACCTAAATATGACAAGACACTATAAAACTCCTAGAAGGCAAAACATAGGCAAAAGGCATAGGCAAAACATCTTCTGATATATATCATAGCAATAGGTCAGTTTCCCAAGGCAAAAGAAATTAAAGCAAAAATAAACAAATGGGACCTGATCAAACTTATAAGCTTTTGCACAACAAAGGAAACCATAAACAAAATGAAGAGACAACTTACTGACTGGGAGAAAATATTTGCAAATGATGAGACTGAAAAGGGCTTAATTCCCAAAATATGCAAAAACAGCTCATACAACTAAAGATCAAAAAACAAACAAACCAATCAATAAATGGGCAGAAGACCTAAATAGACATTTCTCCAAAGAAGATATACAGATGGCCAACAGGCACACGATAAGATGCTCCACATCACTAAATATTGGAGAAATGCAAATCAAAACTACAATGAGGTATCACCTCACACGCGTCAGAATTGCCATCATCAAAATGTCTGCAAATAATAAATGCCGGAGACGTTACACAAAAACTCTAATTCAAAAAGGTACACACACTCCAATGTTCATAGCAGCACTATTTACAATAGCTTAGACATGAAAAAACCCTAAATGTCTATCAAATTATGAATGCATAAAGATTTGGTATTTATATACAATGGAATATTACCCAGCCATAAAAGAGAATGAAATAATGCTATTTGCAGCAACATGGATGGACCTAGAGATTATCATATTAAGTGAAGTAAGTCAGACAGAGAAGAGAAATATCATATCATTTATTTGTGGAATCTTTAAAGGATTCAAACGAAATTACTTACAAAACAGAAAGAGAGTTATAGGCATAGAAACAATGTTATGGTACTAAAGGTGAAGGGAGGGAATAAATTAGAATTTGGGGAATAACAGATACACACTACTATATATAATATAGTTAAACAGCAAGGAATTGCTGTATAACATAGGGAACTATATTCAATATCTTGTTATAACCTATAATGGAAAAGAATCTGTAAAAGAATATATACATGTATATATGTAATATATGTTTAACTGAATCATTTTGCTATGTACCTGAAACTAACACAATGTTGTAAATCAAGTATACTTCAATTAAAAGAAAATGTAAATGGACTAACTGCTCCAATTTTTATTTTAGATACACAGGGTGGCTGATTGAATAGTGAAAAAGACTCATCTACATGCTGCCTACAAGAGACTCAGTTCAGAGCTAAAGACACTCACAGAATAAAAGTGAAGTGATGGAAAAAAGATAAAGATATCTTTCATGCAAAGATAAATAAAAGAAAGCAGGGATAACAATATGCATATCAGACAAAATTGACAGTAAAATAAAATCTATAATAAAAGACAATGAAGAGCATTATATTAATGATAAAGGAGTCAATCCAAGAAGATGATATAACATTCATAAACATGTATGCACCTAATTTAGGAGCACATAAATATATAAAGCAAATATTAATAGACAAAATGGAGAAATTGACAGTGGTACAATTATAGAAGGGGACTTTATTACCCTACTTAACATCAATGGATAGATCATTCAGACAGAAAATCAATGAGGAAACAGTGACCTTAAATCAGTGGTCCCCCAGCTTTTTGGCACCAGGGACCAGTTTCGTGGAAGACAATTTTTCCATGGACCAGGGTGGGGAGGGTATATTGTTTGGGGATGACTGAAGTGCATTATATTTATTGTGCACTTTATTTCTATTATTATTACATTGTAATATATAATGAAATAATTGTACAGCTCACCATAATGCAGAATCAGTGGGAGCCCTGAGCTTGTTTTCCTGCAACTAGATGGTCCCATCAGGGGGTGATGGGAGACAGTGACACCTGAAGTGTGTTGTTTATGTCCAGTCTACCATAATCTCATTTTGGTTGCTGTCACTGCAGAAAACCCTGCTTCACAAAGATAGGATGTTCAAAATGAAAGACGGCTTTTCAGTGCTTTTGTGCAATGCAATCTCAGGACATTCTGCCTTGACTTTAATCCAGACATGGAGATTTGAATTTGTCTCAAACATACTTTTAAGGCCACCATCATTTGCAATCTCAAGCAGTTGATCCCCTTTAGCACAGAGAAAGTTGATTCACCTGGCTTATTCACAAATGGGTCGTGGATCCATTGCTTCCCAGTTTGGAGGTCTTTTGTAGTTGGGAAGTAATGCTCAAACTCTTTTGAAAGCTGAGATAGGTGATCATGCGCCAGCTGGGAAAAAGAAGGCCTTGGCTCAGTCTCTTTCAAAATCTCTTGCTACTGTTTGAAATATGTCAAAAATCCCAATGTTCACTTGTTGCCCCCATAATTCCAGTTTGGCTTTGAATGCAGCCACTTTATCTGCTGACTTGAACACAGTTATCGTTCTCCCCTGAAGTGACAGATTGAGTTCGTTGAGCAGGTTGAATATGTCACACAAGTAAGCAAGTTTTTGCAACCCATTCTGTGTCACTGAAATGTGATGCCAGTGGTGACTGTTTTTCGAGAAGAAATCTCTGGAGCAGCTCTCATAACTCAGAAACTCAGGCCAGTGATCTACCTTTAGAAAGCCATCTCACTTCGGTGTATAAGAGAAGACATGTGTGCTCTGTGTCCATCTCCTCAAAGAGCTGACTGAACAGACATGAGTTAAGAGCATGTACTTTAATGTGGTGATAATTTTAATCACATCCTACAAAACGTTGTTAAATTCAGGTGACATTATTTGGCTAGCCAGCATTTTTCTGTGGATGAAACAGTGCACAGACTCACATTCAGAAATAAACTCTTTGACCTGAGTAGTGAAACCAGAAAGCCGTCAGTCATGGCAGCTGCTCCGTCCATGCATATACTGACATAAAATGACTAGTTCAGTTTTCCTGATATATAATCATTCAAAGATTTGAATAGTTCTGCAGCTGTGATGTTGGTTGACAACAAAAGTGCACATAACATATCCTCATGCACATCCTCCTGAAAAATATGTCACATAAAAACAAGCATTGTTGCCTTGATGTCAACATCAGTAGACTCGTCAACCTGTATTGCATAGCACGGTGATTCATAAATCATTTCTAACAATTGTGCCTCAATGTCCTCTGCTATTTCATCAATTCGTCGAGTTATGGTGCTAAGCCGAAAGAAGAACATGTGTCACCATTTGAACTGCAGCCTCTCCTAAAAGTTCATGACAAAGGTCCTTAGCAGGAGGCAGGATCAACTCTCACCAATAATAAAGGGCTTCTTAGCTTAACAATGCAGTTAACCACTAAGAATGATATTCTTCAGTGACACATTTGATGAAGTGGTGGCCTTCAATAATTGCTTCTGTTCTTCATGTTCAAGTGTTTTTTCTTTTGAAAAACTCCAAAGGCTCCTTTTAATGCAGGGTGCTTGGTCTCCATGTGGCAGAGCAGTTTTGAAGGTTTCATGGCTTCCTTGGATAGCCAGTTGCCACATATTATACAAAGCAGGCTTGGAGATGTGAATCACCTGTTGCAATGAACCCGTAATTTAAGTAGGACTCTTGGTATTTTCTTTTAAATGCAGCTTTCTTTTTGCTGGCAGTCTTAGAGTCTTCTGCTGTCTCATTATTGGGTCTTTCCCCCTTTTCAAAGAAGCTCTCCAGCTATGTTTGTTTTTTACTCATTTTGGCTAGGGTTAGCTTGTGGGCTTACCAAAACTGTGACTTACCAAAACAAGTGCACAGTGCGGGAAAGAAGCACAGACGGAAGTGGTAAATAAAATAATGGGCAGGCCACACACGGACTAAAATAAGTTGGATTCTGACTTAAAGCCTTTCACCAGATGCAGCTTAATTGTCACTTGCCACTCATTGAAACGGTTTTGATATGAGTCTGCAATCAATTGATTTATTATGGTCTCTGTGCAGTCAAACCTCACTGCTAATGATAATCTTTATTTGCAGCCCCTCCCCAGTGCTAGCACCACTGTCTCAGTTCCACCTCAGATCATCAGGCATTAGATTCTCATAGGGAGTGCACAACCTAGATCCCTTGCATGCGCAGTTCACAGCAGGGTTCACAGTCCTATGAGAATCCAATGCTGCCACTGATCTGACAGGAGGCAGCACTCAGGCAGTAATGCGAGAAATGGGGAGCAGCTGTAAATACAGATGAAGCTTCACTCACTTGTCCACTGCTCACCTCCTGCTGTGCAGCCCAGTTCCTAACAGGCCACGTCCCAGACAGGTCTATGGCCCAGGGGTTGGGGACCCCTGCCTTAAATGACACAGTAGATCAGATGGATTTACTTGATATCTATGAGACATCTCATCTAAAAACAGCAGAATACACATTTTTTTCATGTAAACTTGGAAATTTCTCCAAGATAGATCACATGTTGGTTCACAAAACAAATCTCAATAGATTTAAGAAGATAGAAATCATATCAAGCATCTTTTCTGACCACATTGACATGAAATAGAAATCAATTACAGAAATAAAACTGTAAGAAACCACAAACATGTGGAGACTAAACAACATGCTGCTAAAAACTCCAGTGGATCAATAAAAACATAAAAGAGGAATTTAAAAAAAAAAAAAAAACAACCTTGAGATGAACAAAAAAAGAAATGCAACTTTCCAAAATCTAGTAATGCAGAAACAATATTTCTAAGAGGGAAGTTTATAGTGATACAGACCTACTTCAAGGAAAAATAAATACTCAAAATACAACCTAATTTGCATCTAAAGGTTTTGAAAAAGAAGAACAACCAAAGCCCAAGGTTAGCAGAAGGAAGAAAATAATAAAAAAACAGAGTGGAAATAAAATAGAATAGAGACCAAAGGAAAAAAGATCAATGAAACAAAGAGCTGGTTTTATAAAAAGATAAGCAAAATTGATAAACATTTAGGCAGGCTCACTAAGCAAAAAAGAGAGAGGGCTCAAATAGACAAAATCAAAAAGGAAAGAGAAGGTTACAACCAATATTCCAGAAATACAAATTATCATAAGAGAATACTACAGATGGTCAAATGTCAACAAATTGGACAAACTAGGGGAAATGCAAAATTCCTAGAAACATACTATATACCAAGACTGAATCAGGAAGAAATAGAATATCTGAACGGACTAATTACTAGTATTGAAATTGAATCCGTAATTTAAAATCTCTCAACAAACAAAAGTCCATGACGAGGAGCTTCACAGAAGAATGTTACTAAACATTTAAAGAGGAGTTAACAGCTACTGTTCTCCAACTATTCCAAAAAATATTGAAGAGAAGGGATCACTTCCAGACTCATTCTATGAGGCCAGCATTACCATGATACTAAAACCGGACAAGGACACTATAAAAAAAGAAAACTACACACCAGAAATCTCTCATAAATATAGATGCAAAAATCCTCAACAAAATATTATCAAGCAAAATTCAACAGTACAAAATGGATCATACATCATGATCAAATGGGATTTATTCCAGGGATGCAAGGATGGTTCAATTTCTGCACAAAAATTAATGTGACACATCATGTTAACAAAAAGAAGGATGAAAAACACATGATCATCTCAATAAATGCTGGGAAAGAATTTGACAAAATTCAACATCCATTCATGATAAAAACTCTCAACAGAGTTTGTATGGGGAAACATACCTTAACATAATAAAGCCCTTATGAAAAGCCCATAGTGAACATCATACTCAATGGTGAAAAGCTGAAAGCTTTTCCTCTAAGATCAGATGTAAGATAAAAATGCCCACTCTTACCACTTCTCTTCTATTTAACATAGCATTGGAAGTCCTAGCCACAGCAATCAGACAAGAATGAGAAATAAAAGGCATCCAAATTGGAAGGTAAGAAGTAAAATTGTTATTGTTTGCAGATGACATGATACTGTATATAGAATGTCCTAAAGAGTCAACCAAAGTACTATTTGAAGATATGGGGATATATGTATATGTATAGCTGATTCACTTTGTTATAAAGCAGAAACTATCACACCATTGTAAAGCAATTATACTCCAATAAAGATGTTTTTTTAAAAAGTACTATTTGAACTAATAAATGAATTCAGTAAAGTTGCAGGATACAAGATTAATATACAGAAATCTGTTGCATTTCTATACACTAAGAACAAAGTATCATAAAGAGAACCCCAAATCCAATTTATAATCAAATAAAAAAGAATAAAATACCTAGGAATTAATTTAAGCAGCTAGGTGAAAATTATAAGAAAATTATAAGACATTGATGAAGGAAACTGAAGATAATGCATGTTTGTGGATTGGAAAATTAATATTGTTTAAATATCCACACTACCCAAAGCATTTACAGATTCAGTGCAATCTCTATCAAAATAACTATAACATTTTTCACAGAACTAGAAATAATCTTAAAATGTGTATGGAACCAAAAAAGACACGGAAAAGCCACAGCAATCTTTACAAAAGAGAACTAAGCTGGAGCCACATTACCTGATTTCAAATTATACCACAAAGCTACAGTAATCAAAACAGTATGGTAATGGCACAAAGGCAAACACATAGATCAATGGAATAGAATAGAGAGGCCAGAAATAAACACATGCATATATGGTCTATTCATCTACAATAAAGGAGGCCAGAATACATAATGCAAAAAAGAGAGTCTCTAAAGTAAATAGTGTTGGGAAAACTGGACAGCTACATGTAAAAGAATAAAACTAGAACATTTTACCATACTGTTTACAAAAAATAAACTCAAAATGAATTAAAAACATAAACGTAAGACCTGAAACCATAAAACTCCTAGAAGAAAGCATTTGCATATGCTCTTTGACACAGGTCTAGGCAACATTTTTTGGATCTGTCTCTTCAAGCAATGGAAGCAAATGCAAAAATATACAACTGGCATTTAATCAAACCTAAAAGCTTTTGCAGAGAGTAGGAAACCATCAACAGAATGAAAAGGCAACCTACCGAATGGTTGAAGATATGTGCAAACAATATGCTTAATCAGAGGTTAATATCCAAAATATATAACAAACTCATACAACTCAATATCAAAAGAACAAACTAATGTGTTAAAAATGGGCAGAGGACCTGGATAGGCATTTTTCCAAAGAAGACACGTAGATGACCAACAAGCACATGAAAAGATGCTCAACAACACTAATCATCAGGGAAATCCATACCAGAAACAAAAGGAGCTATCACCTCACACTTGTTAGAATGGCTATTATCAAAAAGGCAAGAAATTATGAGTGTTGGTGAGGATGTGGAGAAAATGGAACCCTCATGCACCGTTGGGCCTTGAGTTGGTACAGCCACTATATAAAATAGTATGGATCTTCCTCAAAAAATTAAAAATAGAAGTCCCATACAATCCAGCAATTCCACTCCTGAACAAAGACAAAGGCAGTATCAATCCAAGTTAACTAGAAGGCTTTCTTAAGAGACCTATGCCATCAAATCATACACAAGTTGCCCTTTTAAATTCTAAGAAGGAAAATAAATTATGGTCAATTATGTATTTCAAGTTTTTCTAACTCATACATTAATTTTAGGTTAAATTAATTCCAAGTATAACGATTTATTTTCTTATGCAGTCTGGAAACTCAGTACACACTTTGTGGCACACTGGGGCTTTTTTATAGACTGCATGAGCAGTTGAATGGTTATGGGAGTTCATTTAACCATTTGTAATGGTTACAGAACTGTTTCATTGTTCTGGGGTTTGGGGTTGTTTTGTCAACTATTGGTCACATTTATAGTTTCATTTGTTTTTTGGTCTTGAACTTCTCAATTATAAAATTATCACAAAAAATAATGATTTATAGATTTGCATAAGACCTTGATTCTGTTTTGTTTAAGTAAATATTTTCAGAATCCATGCATTAGTATAGTAGTTCTGTTCCTTTTAAGATAAAGAGTGTTGTGCCAGACTGATGGGGAGGGAAAACGGAAACGGCTGGAAGCTGGCTAAATTGTTAGAAAAGAGATCAATTTTATGTAAATGTGAGTAATTAATCAGCAATCACATCAAAAACAAATACCATCCTCTGGTATTTGTTTTTGGCTCTTCATGTGAAGAGCCATCCTCTGAGAGGGGAAAATTGCTTTCCTCTATTAAAAATAGACTGTCAGACAGCATTTCAGATCTGTCTTTTGCTTCTAATTTTCCCCAAGCTGTCTGGAGAGGAAGGTACTCCCCCTCCTGCCCCATTCTGAGAAGCTACAGGACTTGAGCTGAAGTTTGGCTAAAGCCATGACTAAATAAAGAGTAAAGAGCTGTCCAGGGATCTCAGAGCTGTGGACTAACGTCAGGCAACCACGTCACAACAAATTATAGAACATTCAAACTATAAAAGAGAAGATTTAGAAAATCTATCTTACCTTTTTCCTGACCCAATATTTATTCCCTTTTCTTCTAAGACAGACTCTCCAACCTGTTGAGCATAAACCTCAGTGATGGTGAAAGGCAGCTGCTCCATATTTACTTTGTTATTGGAGTGTGAATATGTCTCTGGAGTGGAATCTCAGAACTTCTCATTTTCCCATCCTCCAGAACTGAGTGACAAATGGGTTGATTTGAGCCCTTCTGGTGGCTTTACTTGGAGAGATAAGCCTTAATTTACTGGGATTGCTGGCTGGTAGGTCACCTATGATTATAGCTGCCATAACTATATTTCCCAGCATGGGGAGAGATCCTTAAGAAGAACAAAGCCAATGCACAAGAAAGAAGATTTAAAAGATGGAATGAAAATGAAAGGATCCTGATAACACTTTTTGTGATCCTGGCATGGTTGCAGATGACCTGTTCAACCCGCAGACCCTACCCCTAACCTCATTCTATTTTCTCAAACTAATTTGAGTTTTGATTACTTGTAACAGCAACTACTAGAGAAAGAGTTTTCCAAAGGTTACACAGGTTTCTGAAGTTGACTTGTCTATTGGTTGTTTTTTTGTGTTTAATTAATATTTTATGCAAACTTATGTGCCTGTAACTATGCAAATCTTGGAGAATAAAAACGATAAATAAAGCTTAATTTTTTGCTTTCATAGTGTGGGGGAAGAAAACATTTTTCTCAGCCCTCTTAGGGCCCTGGCTGGGCCTGAAAATTAAACTGTCAGAGACAAAGTAACAGAAAAAAAGAATACAAAATGATTTAATATAAGTTTTACATGACACAGGAGGCTTCATAAGGAAATGAAGACCTGAAGAAACAGTTAAACCTGAGTATTAATACCAGGTTTGGTGAAGAGTGTACAGTCTATGATAGGTCAAAGTATAAGTAAGTGTAGTAAACTGAAAAAAACTTAGCAGTGTCTATTTGTTCAGATGTCATCAGAGATAAGGATACTCCTTTCTTCCCAGTATAGGGAGGACACCTCTCACATGATAGTTTTATGACCTACTTTAGGGATGTCTGTGTAGGGAAGGTCAGAGTAATCTTCCTGCTTCTGTTGTTTTCTCAAACTCCTTCAGCTTAAAATATTCAATATGCCAAAGTGCCATATTTTGGGGTAGCATGTCCTTAAACCTCACTAACAGATTACACAATTAGACAAGATAAATCAATGCAAGAGGATAGAATTTTGAAAAATGAAATTTAGGTTGGATTTATTCCATTGCTAAATATCTATATCTCAATTTTAAAGTTTTAAAATATTTGAATTATGATTATTGTTATTATTCAATGCCAGAAGACTCACAGGCTCTGCATAAAGTTTTTTTCCTTCCTTAAACATGACTGTTTCATTTGAGAATGTAAAATGGATATATATTAAATTTGTAACAAAAATATAAGAAAAAACAATTGCAGACTTTTTGTAAAATAAAAACATAAAATGTTTTATACAAAAATGTATGGAAATGCATCCAGCACAGTTCTGACAGATAAATTCAATGCCATACTTCTATTATTAAAGAAAAGATTTAATGTGGATTATTACCAAATTAGAAAAAAGTTTAAAGATACAAGAAAATGTAAATAATGATATAAAAAGCTAATAAAATAGGGGAAAAAAGCAGAATTGAGATATTCTGAACAAATTTTTAAAATATAAACAAGAGTAAACAAATATGACAATTTAATCAGAAAGCAAAAGAATTATAAAACTGAAATTAAAAGATACTAAAAAATTACAAGATTATTCACTTCAACTAATTAGAATAGCTTGATGAAACTGATGAAACTCCAGGACAAGATGATTACTCCAAATTGAATAAAAAATAAGAGAAAACCAAATATACCAAGTATGGTTTCTGACAGAGAGCAGACACTCAACAAATTGAATGAATAAACAGAAAAGATTTGAAATATGTGTCAAAATACAGCATTTAGGCAACTTCTAATAAGTGTAATTTCAAACTTCCAAGGGTTTAGTATCAGCCACACTACAGGAATTGTTTCGGTGTTCAGAAAATGACAGCAATGTATGCAGTCTATATAAAGAAGCAGGTTTTATCTAAGAATATTTATATAGGTGGCAAAAAAGAAAATCACAAACAAAACACATATGGTTATATCTTAAATAAATGGTATGAGTATAATGTGTTTATGATTATATCTAATGAAAATGGATGGATGGATTTCCACTAATTAAGAGACCATGTTTGGGTTGTCTGATTTTAAAGAGGCTGCAGGCCATAAACATTTGTTTGGGTATCCCAAGAAGCAACTCAAAGAGATGAGCACTAGTTTTACAGAAGACAAAACGAAGGTTTGGGAGGCACATATGAATGTCAAGGTAGGAAAAAATGGATAGTAGGGGTAGAAAATAATATGCCCCCCCAACACTCACAGGAAAAAAAGTCAAACTGTGGCTTCCAATAAGTATTTCAAATCAGAAACTTTACGAACTGCAAACCTTAATTTTTGGTCAAACTGCTTCTCACATGGTCATCTATGGTGTGATCCCAAGTGAAGATCAACAATAATTTATAAACCATGATTAGTGTTTCTCCTATGTAATGCTGGCAGTATAATACTAGTAGACTGATTATTGAGTTATTAAGTTAAAAAATAATTCAAATATGAAAAATCATAATACTTAGAAATAAACATAGTTAAAACTTGTATGAATAAGGCTAAAGAACAAAAGCACAAAAAGATTTGGAATTAGAGGGGAAGTGACCAAGATGACAAAGTAGGAAGACACTGAGCTCACCTCCTCCCATTGGTACACAAAAATTACAGCCCCTTACAGAGCAACTACCAATCAGAACAACCTGAAGACTAACAGAAAATATTTTCCATCTATCGATGAGAATGACATGAAGACCAGCAGAACAGATTTTCCTCAACTAAAGACATAAAGAAAGGTCCACAATGAGATAGGTAGAAGGAGTGGAGACATGGTACAGTCAAGAACCACACTCCCTTGGTAGGCAAACCAAAAGGGGAAGGATAATCATAATTCCAGATGATCTCACCAAGGAGTGAGTGATCCAAGCCCCACATCAGGCTCCCCATACTATGCGTCCTGCATTGGGAAGACAAGCCCCCCAAATGTGTGGTTTTCAAGACAAGTGCAGCTTGCATACAGGAGAGCTGGAGCTGTAGAAAACAGACTCTGTTCTTAAAGAGCATGTACAAAATCTCCCACACTCTGAGTCCCAGCACAAAGTCAGTAATTTGAAAGAAGCCTGGGCCAGAGCCACTTATTGATCTTAGAGAGCTTCCCAGAGAGTAAGGAGGCAACTGAAACTCCCCTTAAGGACATAGATGCTGGCAGCAGCCATTTTTAGGAGCTTGTTCTTTGACGAGGACAACAGTGATGGAAAGCACCATTTTGGAGTTCTCCTTCTAGCTTATTAGTGCCAGGGTCTCTACTTCCCACCTGCAGGTCAGCACCAGTCCTGGAGTCCAAAAGGCCAAGCAGCCAGGCATGCCAAGACTAGGCCCCACCCACCAGCAGGCCAGAACTAGCCCCAGGGACCCTGGATCACACAGCCAACCATTCCAGGACTCATCCCTGACCACCAGTACATCAGCACCAGTACTGGGGCCCTCAGGTTGCACAGCCAGCTGTGCTGGGACCCAGCTCCACCAACCAGAAGGCTGACAGTCACCATATGAAGCAGGACCTGGAGGCCTACCAAACTAGGGGCTAGCCAGGCCTACCAGTGCACACACCATAGTCAGCCATCCACATCAGAAAGGTCCATGCAGCCGACATAGGAGACACCCCTAAAACATACAACTTTAGTGACCAGAGTAAAATGTAATGCTCTGCCCCATAAGATGTCTCCTACATAAGGTGACTTCTCCAAGATTAGGAATTGTAACTAACCTATGTTTATGTAGGTCAAAAGGATACAAACACTGAGAATTTGGCAAAATGAGGAGACATAATAATAAGCTCCAAAACAATGAATGAGACAAAACCTCAGAAAAAAATACTATATGAATGGGGGATAAGCAATCTACCTGATATAGAGTTCAAGGTGATAATAATCAAAGAGGCTCATTGAACTATAAGAAAGAATGGATGAACACAATGAGAATTTTAACAAAGAGCTAGGAAATATAAAGGGAAACCAAACATAGCAGAAGAATATAATAAGTGAAATAAAAAATATACTGGAAAGAATCAACAGTAGACTAGATGAGTCAGAGGAACAGATCAACAAACTGGAAGACAGAGTATTAGAAATCATCCAATCAGAACAATAAAAAGAAAAAACATCCTTTAAGACAGCTTAAGAGACCTCTGGGACAATATCAAGCACACTAAAATTTTCATCTTAGGGGTCCCTTAGAAAGAAGAGAGAGAAAAATTAGAGAACACATTAGAAGAAATAATAGCTGAAAACTTCCGTAACCTGGGGCATAAACAGACATCCTGGTCCAGGAAACACAGAGTGTCCCAAACAAGATACATCCAAAGAGGTCCATACCAAAACACATTATAATTAAAATGTCAAAAATTAAAGATAAAGAGAGAATCTTAAATGCTGCAAGTGAAAAGCAACTAATTACATAAGATGGAACTCTCATAAAACTATCTTCAGCTGACTTTTCAGCAGAAACTTTCTGGGCCAGAGGGAGTGGCACAATATATTCAAAGTGATGAAATGGAAAAACCTGCAATCAAGAATACTCTACTTGGAAAGGCCAACATTCAGATTTGAAGGAGAGATAAAGACTTTTACAGACAATCAAGTCTAAAAGAGTTCAGCATAACTAAACTGGCTTTACAAGAAATGTTAAAGGGAATCTTCAAAGGAGAAAAGACTACAACTAGATATATGAAAATTACAAAAGTAAAATCTCACTGGTAAACTCAAACATACAATAAAGGTAGTGAATAGCAGGAAGGTTAAAAACAGGAGTAGTAACATCACCTACATCCACAATAAGTGATTTCGTGATAGACAAAACCAACCAAAAACAAAACCAAAAAAACCCAAAAGACAAAAAATACAATGCTAAAACATTAAAAGTGGAGAGGGAAGGAAAAATTCAGGGTTGTTAGAATGCTTTTGAACTTAAGAGAACGTCAACTTAAAATAATCATATATATAGGTATATATATATATCATATATATATGATATATATATATATGATATATATATGATATATATACATATAAAGAAGGAACAAGAAAAAACCTCAGAAAAAAATACTAAATGAAGGGGAGATAAGCAATCTACCTGATACAGAGCTCAAGGTGATAATCAAAGGGGCTCACTGAACTATAAGAAAGAATGGATGAACACAATGAGAATTTTAACAAAGAGCTAGAAAATATAAAGAGAAACCAAACAAATTTATATTATATATAAATTATATATACATAAACCTCAAGGCAACCCTAAACCAAAAACTTATAATAGATACACACACACACTAAAAGAGACAAGAATCTAAACAACACTAAAGATTGTCATTAAATCACATGTGAAGAGAGCAAAAGAAGAAGGAAAGAAAAAGAACAAAAAAAGTTAATAAAATGGCAGTTGTACACACCTATCAATAAGTGCTTTAAGTGTAAATGGATTAAATACTCCAATCAAAAGACATAGAGTGGCTGAATGGGTAAAAAGCAAGAATCATATATATGCTGCCTACAGGAGATTCACTTCAGAACTAAAGACACACACACAGACTGAAAGTAAAGGGCTGAGAAAATGTATTCTATGAAATAGAAATGAAGAAAAGCTGGGTTAGCAATATTTGTATCAGGCAAAATAGACTTTAAAACAAAGACAGTAACCAGAGACAAAGAAAGACATTACATAATGATAAAGGGATCAATCAAATAAGAAGACATAACAATTGTAAATGTGTATGCACCCAACATAGGAGCACCTAAATATATAAAGCAGATTTAACAAACATAAAGGGAGAAATTTACAGTAATACAATAATAGTAGGGGACTTTAACATCCCACTTATGTCAATGGACAGAACATCCAGAGAGAAAATCAATAAGGAAACACTGGCATTAAATGACACCTTATATCAGATGAAATAAATACATATATACAGAACATTTCAACCAAAAACAGAAGAATGCGCATTCTTTTCAAGTACACATAGAACATTCTCTAGTATAAATCACATGATTAGCCACAAAATATCTCAATATTAAATTAATATTTATAAATATATTTATTATAAAAATATATATTTATAATTAGGAAGATTTAAATCATATCAAGCATCTTTTCTGACCACAGAGGTATGGGACTAGAAATAACTACAAGAAATAAACTGCAAAAAACACAAACACACGGAGGCTAACCTATATATAAGCAAGCAATGAGTCACTTATGAGATCAAGGTGGAAATCAAAAACTACCTGGAAATGTAATGTACAGCACAGGGAATATAACCAATATTTTATAATAAATTTAAATTGAGTATAACCTATAAAAATCACTATTTGTACACCTGAAACTAATATAAAATTGTAAATTAACTATACTTTAATTAAAAAACACCTGGAGACAAATGAAAATGGAAACATAATGATCCAAAATTTATGGGATGCAGCAAGGCATTTCCCCAAGAGGGAAATTTATAATAGCCTACCTCAGGAAACAAGAAAAATCTCAAATAAACAATCTAAACTTACACCTAAAGGAATACAAACAAAACACAGAATTAGTATAAGGGAAGAAATAATAAAGATCAGAGCAGAAATAAATGAAATGAAGACTAAAAAAAAAAAAGAAAAATAGAAAAGATCAATGAAACTAAGAACTGGTTCTTTAGAAAGATAAACAAAATTGAAAAAACTTTAACTAAACTCATCAAGAAAAAGAGTGGGTGAGTTAAATGAAATAATAAATGAAAAAGAAGCTAGAACAAACAGAAGAGAAATACAAAGGATCATAAGCAATTACAGACATTATACACCAATAAATTGGCAACCTAGAAGAAATGGATACATTCATAGAAATGTACGAACTCCCAAGATTGAATCAGAAAGTAATATAAAATATGAACAGAACAATTACCACTAATGAAATTGAATCAGTAATAAAAATCCCAAAAAACAAAGCGTAGAAACAGAAAGCTTTTCACGGGTGAATTCTACCAAATATTTAAAGAGTTAATGCCTACCCCTAATCAAACTATTCAAAAAAAATGGAAGCATAAGGAACATTTCTGAACTCATTCTGTGAGGCTGACATCACCCTGACATAAAAACCAGACAAAGATACCACACAAAAAAGTAAATAGGGCAATATCACTGATGAACATAGATAAAAAATCCTCAATAAAATATTAGCAACTGAATTTAACAATACATTAAGAGGATTATACATCATGATCAAGTAGGGTCTATCCTATGGATGCAAGGATGATTCAATATCTACAAATTAGTTCATGTGCTATACCACATTAACAAATGAAGAATAAGAATCATATAATCATCTCAATAGATGAAGAAAAAGCTTTCGACAAAACACAACATCCATTTATGATAAAAACTCTCAAGAAAGTGGGTCTAGAGGGAACATACCTTAACATAATAAAGGCTATATAAGACAATCCCATAGCTAACATCTTACTCAATGGTGAAAAACTGAAAGCTTTTCCTCTAAGATTAGGAACAAGACAAGGATTACCATTCTCATCACTTCTATTTAATATAGTATTGGAAATTTTCACCACAGCAATCAGACAAGTAAAAGAAATAAAAAGAATCAAAATGGGAAGGGAAAAAGTAAAATTGCCACTATTTACAGAAAACATATAGAATATATAGAAAACCTTAAAGACTCCACACACAAAAAAAAAACTATTGAAACTAATAAATGACTTTAGTAAAGTTGCAGGACACAAGATTAATATATAGAAATCTGTTGCATTTCTATATACGAATAATGAACTACTAGAAAGAGAATTTAAGAAAACAATCCCATTTACAATCAAATCACAAATAATAAAATACCTAAGAATAAAACTAAAGAGGTAAAACACCTGTACTCAGAAAGCTATAAGACTCAGATGAAAGAAATTGTAGAAGAATGAATGGAAAGATATATATACTTATGGATTGAAATAAATAATATTATTAAAGTGACTACACTACCCAAAGCAATCTACAGATTTAATGTAAACCCTTTCAAAATACCAATGGAATTCTCACAGAACTAAACAAAATAACTCTAAAATTTACATGAAAAACAAGACCCTGAAGAGCAAAACAATATTGTGAGAGAAGAACAAAGTTGAAAATATCATGAGCCCTGATTTCAAACTCTACTACAAAGCTACAGTAATCAAAACAGTATAGTATTGGCACAAAAACAAACACATAGATCAATAGAACAGAATAGAGAGTTCAAAAATGAACTCACAGTTACATGGTCAATTAATCTATGACAATGATGCAAGCATATACAATGGGGAAAAAACAGCTCCTTCAATACATGATTGTAGGGAAACTGGACAGCAACATGCAAAAGAATAAAACTGGACTACTTTCTTACACCATATACCAAAGTGAAATCAAAATGGTTTAAAGAACTAAGGTAAAGTCTGAAGTCATAAAACTCTTAGAAGGAAACATAGGCAGTATGCTGTTTGAAACCAGTCTTAGCAATAACTTTTTGAATATGTTTCCTCAGGCAAGGGAAACAAAAGTAAAAATAAACAAATGTGACTACATCAAACTAAAAAGCTTTTGCACAACACAGGAGACTGCCAACAAAATGAAAAGGCAGACTAGTGAATGAGAGAAAATATTTTCAAATGATGTCTGACAAGAGATTAATATCCAAAATATACAGGCATCAAAAAACCGGAACAACCCAATTAAAAAATGGGCAGAGGACCCAAATAGACATTTTTCCAATGAAGGCATACAGATGACCAACAGACACACGATAAGATGCTCAACATCAATAATCATCAGGGAAATGTAAACTGGAACCACAATAAGATATCACCTTAAACTTGTCAGAATGGCTATTATCAAAAAGACAACAAATAACAAGTGTTGAAGAAAATGTAGAGAAAAGGGAACCCTTCTGCACTGTTGACAGGAATGTAACTTGATGCAGCCACTCTGGAAAAGAGTATGAAGTTCCTCAAAAAATTCAAAATAGAACTAATATAAGATCCGACAGTTCCACTTCAGTGTATTTTTCCAAAGAAACAAATACACTAATACCAAACGATATATGCATCCCTTTGTCACTGCAGTCACAATAGCCAAGATATGGCAGGAACCTAGCTGCCTATCAATAGATGAATGGATAAAGAATATGTGAGATATACATAGATACATAGATATAAACAAGAATACTACTCATCCATAAAAAAAGAATGAAATCTTGTCATTTGGAACAACATGGATGGACCTAGAGGGTATTATGCTAAATGAAATAAGTCAGACAGAGAAAGACAAATACCATATGATTTCACTTATATGTGGAATATAGAAAATAAGTCAAATGAATAAACATTAAAAAACAGAAACAGAAACAGAGTCAAAGATACGGAGAAAAAACAGGTGTTGTTAGAGAGAAGGGTTAGAGGGATGAATGAATTAGGTGAGCTAGATTAAGAGGTACAAACTTCCAGTTACAACACAAATGAGTCATGGAGATGAAATGCACAGCATTTGGAATATAGTCAATAATAATATAGTATTTTTGTATGGTGACATTGTTTTAACTAGAATTAACCTGGTGATCATTTAGTAACGTATAGGAATATTGAATCACTATGTTGTGTACCAGGAACTAACATAATGTTATAGGTCAATTATACTTCAGCAAACAAACAAACAAACTCATAGAAATGGAGATCAGACCAGAGGTGTGGTGTGGGGGAAGGGGAACTGGATGAAGGTGGTCAAAAGGTACAAGCTTCCAATTAGAAGGTTAATAAGTAGTAGGGATGTAATATACAACAAGATTAATATAGTTAACACAGTTGTTATATATGTTTCATATATGTTATATATGAAAGTTAAGAGAGTAAATTATAAGCATTCTTATCACATGGAAACAATATATTTTTTAATTTTTCTTTTATTTTGTGCCTACATAGATGATAGTTCACTAAACTTATTGTGGTAATCATTTCATGATGTATGTAAGTCAAATTATTATGCTATACATCTTAAACTTATACAGTGCTTTAAGTCATTTATATCTCAGTAAAACTGGAAGAATATAAATAAAATAAAAATAGAAAAAAAGACTTGGAATTAAAAATACAGCAAAAAGATTTAATTTTGTAAAGTTAACATTTTTTCCCAAATTTATTTATACCCATATTTTTCAGTTGAAATTCTAAAGGGAGATTTTAGAAATTTAATGTACATACTTAGATTTTTCTGAAGGGAAAAAAAAGGGCAAGAGTATCTAGTAACATTTTGAAAAGAAAACTCATAAAATGATTTGTCTTATAAAACAATAAAAAGTTCTTTTAAAAAGAATTATTTTTATGGATTTAAAAATATTTTTCATCTACCAGTAATCTATATACACTACAGGAAAGATCATTTAATCCAATAGCAAATTTTACATTTTATATTTATATCAGTATAATTGATTTAAGCAACATGTTATTGTTTTATTAATTTTTTAAAGACCTTTAAATTTTTCACATCTTATATTTGATAACAGCAACATAGGCATTGTTATAAGATTTTCATGTTCTGAATACATTGAAAGGCTTAGAATAAAACATATATTTTTACATATATGTTTACATAATTTTTTTCAAGAATCAAAGTACAGACAGAAACCATAACCATGATTTTATTCTTTTTTTTTTCCTCTGACCAAAGTACTCAGTTTCATCCAGAAATTTAAAGAGATATTGGCAACTCTCTCAAGGCTTGTAAGAACTTGAAGAGGGGGACAGAGTTATGAGATAAATGTAAATTGTCACTCTTTCCATACGTCCTTAAGCTTCGTTTTGCCTGCTTCATTTGATAAAGTTTGCACTGTCCATTCAGCTATGTTAAAGAGTCTACTTAGCAAACTTTAAAAACTGTTTCTGCCTAAGGATGCTATCCTACTGACTGCCCCTTTGGAGACAATACAACAAATCACTTCTTTTTATGGGGAATCGCAAAGCAAAGCAATAAAACATGTTCAGAAGTAACTAAACACAGCATGCCCAGTCATTACTGCTTGGTTCTGCAATTTCAAATCTATAATTAGATATGTTCTTAGGTTTTTCCCGGCTTTAATGATCTCCATTCTGTTTATGACAAATGCTAGAGAGCCACCTCCTGGGGGAATTGCCTGGGGGGGAAGATGAGCTGATGAGAGATTGTTTTATCTGAGATGCAATTTCTCATTTTCAGGTTGTTCAACATTCCAACATGTCAGAAAAATATAGGTACATTGTCTGTGGTTGTGTGTGGTGGACAGTGTGGGAGCAATGTGGCACAGCTTAGGGAGTTGTCAAACTGAAGCACTAAACAAGCAAAGTCTGGGTTGGAAGTTTTAATTAGAGTCTGCCCCTTTGGGCTATGCACTTCATTGCTGTACTTTGATTCTCATGAGTTGGTTAATGAATAGCTGGGGAAAGATACGTGTATTTATGGTTATTCAGTAAGTTGCCCAACATTTACTGAGTGCTTAGTACACATGAAGTGTTGTGCCAGGAACTATGAGGGACAAAACAACTCCTCATAATCTACCTGGAAAGAAACACTGTCAAAAACAAAATCAATAATGGTGAAGCAGGCAATGAAAGCTCCTCAGGGAAGAATTCTCTGACCTCTCCAGCCTCAGTCAAACCTTTGTCCAAGCCTTATTATGATGCTTAGTACATTGCAATGATTATTTGTTTGCACACTTGTTTTATTCACAGCTCCTTGAGAACGAACTATTTTTATTCATATTCCATTTCTTAGTGTCTTACATGATCCTGACATGAAGTGTGTGCTCAGAAAATGGGAGTGAGTGTGCGAGTTAATGAACATGGAATAGGGCCACCTCTTTATTGGAGGAATGGTACCAATGGCTATTGGTAGAGAGGGTCAGAGAAGGAAGTCTGCGAGAGTGCATAGGGATGCACAAGGGAGTCTTTGTATCCACTCTAGGTGAAAGAGCACTGACTAAAGGATTGATGTTAAGTGTAATACACTTTCAGTGATGATATCATAATGGGTCCATCTGCCTCCCTGAAAAGAGTATTTCCTCAACAGTCCTTAAATTCCTTTGGAGTAAGGATATCTTTATTAAAATTGAAATCTTGTTTGGGAGACTTCAGGCATCAACATCTTGTAAATAAATACTTTATCAGAGACATCCTTTTTGGAATATTCCCAAGGGTGGAAGGGGAACTAGGCTTGACACATGGGAGATCTGTTTGAGGAAGCAGGTCTGAGCAGGATCCTCAGCACAGAGAAGTAGCGTAAGAATATCACCTAGTAGTTAGTTTCTAGGAAAGAGACAAGAGTAAGACACAGCAATTGGGCAAGACCTAAAATACAAGCCTGATAAATGGGCACATGGAGGTAGGTTGCTTTTTGTATTATTCCTATTCCTTTTATTTCCCCATGGAAAAGTTACCTGGAAGTTACAGCAGCCTGTAGAATCTGCAATTTCAAACCTAACTTGAATGAGAAGTGTTTGAGGAGTAAAGACAAATTTGATCCTCCCCATGGCTAGAGGGAATAATTGGTTCCATCTGTACAACCAAGAGAAAAGAACCAAAGCACAAGTTTAGAATCCATTTTCCAATTCCTGAAGGGTAAGCTGGGACAAAGTGAGAGAGTGGCATGGACATATATACACTACCAAATGTAAAATAGATAGCTGGTGGGAAGCAGCCGCATAGCACAGGGAGATCAGCTCAGTGCTTTGTGACCACCTAGAGGGGTGCGATAGGGAGGGTGGGAGGGAGATGCAAGAGGGAGGAGATATGGAGATATATGTATATGTATAGCTGATTCACTTTGTTGTAAAGCAGAAACTAACACACCATTGTAAGGCAATTATACTCCAATAAAGATGTTTTTAAAAATCTAGTTAAGTATAGAGTTTTATTATTATTAATGACTCTAGTTAAGGTTGAAAAATTAGTTTAGTTTACTGAAAATGTTGCAAAATTGCATAGAAAATAACATAAATACCAAGCAACTAGAAGCTACAGGAAAATGAAAGAGAAGTTTCATTTTGAATGTTGTTTTCTATATGAAAGAGTAATCATAATAAACAAAGAAGTCTCTACAAAGGATCAGCCTTTAGTTTTTGTTTTTGTTTTTTAAAACTGGGTCTCAGAAATTCAAAACGTGCTTAGAAACATGCTTGCTGTATAACAAAAAATCATGAGACAGCTATGAGTTAAAGCATTATAACAATTTAAACCATTAAATACCTTAATTTCTAAAGGATTGCTATTGTTTAAAGGATTTCTTTTTATGTCCAACAGTTCTGTGTTCACTTGACCTGATGTCTCTGTCTGCTAGTGGACAAGTTACCTTTGGCATACTCTAGTGCTGTAGGTAAGCATGAAGTACCTTCATCTAAGAGGCTTCTGGCTTTCTTCACTGCAGATGACAGACAAAATATCTGTGACCTTTGGTCAGGGATACATGGGGGCCCTATCATTTACAGGGTTTGTACTTAACTCCTGCCTAAATACAGAGACATGGGAAGCTATCTCTGATAAAACTTTCTGATATATATTTTTCATTCCCATTCTATCCTTGAAGGTAACACACAAGTTAGTAAGAACAAAAAGAGCTTAATTAAATAAGGAAAACATCAGTTTAAATAAGAAATCAGTAATAAACACCTAAAATCCTAATCTCACAAGTACCCAAATCTCTTGAATCCTAGAGCTCCTCAGAGGCACAAAAGAGATTTGGGTTCAAGGCTTTTTCCTTCTCCTCTTGCTCCTCCCTCCCATCCACCTGAAACAGAATATGCTTCAGGAAGCAGAAAGTAGGCCATTAGGTTAATGGGTATTTTAGTACTTGCTAGAGATGCGAGGAACTCAGGCAAAACCCTGACACAGAAGTGAGAAGGCACACAGAGAATGGAGTCTAAGCTTTGGAACCCAGTAGACAGTAGAACTGGGATGGAAGGAGATAAATAAAAGGAATGAGTAGTTGAGAGGAAACTCCAGACCACAGTGAGAAAATTCATGGAGTCCCTGAGGTGGGCTAATAATTTGGCACACCTTCAAATGAATGTGCCTGCTTTAGCTCACCCTGATGTAACATAATCCATTCTGGCTGAACTTAATAGCTCTTGATAACATATCAACAAATTACACTTAAGTTTATATATACAATTTCACTGTACACTCAACCTCCTTGTTTTTCTCAGTTACAACTCCCAAGAAAGCCAGTGACAGCTCTTGGAAACCTCACAGAGTAGAGAGCTAATTATAGGTTTCAGCAAATTCCTTCAAAAGTCTACCTTTGTGACTTGATGATCATTGAAAAAGCTAAGCAGATCAGATGTTCTTTTGAATAAAGCAAACATTTTTGTATCATATTTTGAAATGCAAAGTTCATGTGATAGGAAAACATTCTCCAACTTCACCTCAGTTTTTGTTCTTCCAGCACTTTTCTGTTTGCTCTTCTTGTTGATTACAGCCAGTTAATTACTTATATCTGGTTCTCATTGGAATCAGCCCACCACATTTGGTGAGTCTTCCCAGTTTCAATTGTTCTTTAGCATTTCCAGTCCATCCTAACTATCTTACAGTGTCATTTTATCACCACATTCTAGTCTTCATTGGCTCACCATTTTCAGTGCTTGGTAATGAACAAGCACCAGTGTCTGAGTAATCATGTGAAACCATGACCAATTAAACTTTGAGGAAGCATACCAAAGCACTTCTTATATGCAGATATTTATTCAATTTTTTAAAATGAAGATGAGATCAATTTACCACTAATAAAGATTTTATACCCCATTTATATTTAAAAAATAAGAAATTTATTGCAAGTCATTTGCATATTAGGCCTACTATGATTTTAGTTAATACAAATTATCGCCTTAACATAAGGCATGAATCAGTTTCAGACTTGCAGTTCACCTGACTGCTGGCTTGGTCTCTGAGTTAGTGATGCAGCCTTGGGTTGCACCATGCAACTTAAATACTACATTATAGAAATAGAAAATAAAATGAGAAGGTGATGGTAAGGAACACTTTTCCAAAACTTTCCATGAAGGCTTGTAGAAAGTAATTCTAATCTAGATTTCACTACTTGGGAATCTGAATTAATTGACATCATTATTCAGATTTGCATCACCAATTTTTTAAAAAGATATTGCCTGTCAAAATATTTCTTAAGTCAATCAACTGTGTTGTCCAAAATATCAGTTTTTTTTTAATATTTATTTATTTATTTATTTATTTATTTATTTATTTATTTATTTATTTATGGCTGTGTTGGGTCTTTGTTTCTGTGCGAGGGGTTTCTCCATTTGCGGCAAGTGGGGGCCACTCTTCATCGCGTTGCGCGGGCCTCTTCACCATGGCGGCCTCTCTTGTTGTGGAGCACGGGCTCCAGACGCGCAGGCTCAGTAATTGTGGCTCACGGGCCTAGTCGCTCCGCAGCATGTGGGATCTTCCCAGGCCAGGGCTCGAACCCGTGTGCCCTGCTTTGGCAGGCAGATTCTCAACCACTGCGCCACCAGGGAAGCCCCAAAATATCAGTTTTAATTAAATACTCCACCAAAAATATTAGTCTCATTAAGCCACCACCTCCACTTTTCCAGCCCACCTTTGGTGACACTGATTGATTTTGAAAAGACTAGAAATATTCAGCAATTTCAACATCTCTTATAGAAAGAGTTCATGAAAATATTTGAAAATTTCTCCACCCTTTCTTTCTGGTTCCCAAAATCAACAACTCCTGATCCTGACCCAAACGTGAGTTCATTGATTCCAAATAAAGCTTAAATCTCTTGGAAACGTAAACATTTTTTTTCTTTAACCCAGAGAGGAATTAGAAGCTGCTGATTCTGCATCCATTTTAAACTAAATTTAATATATAAACAATTTAGGTCTTCCCTGGTGATGCAGGGGTTAAGAATCCACCTGCCAGTGCAGGGGATACGAGTTCGATCCCTGGTCTGGGAAGATCCCACATGCCACAGAGCAACTAAGCCCGTGCACCACAACTACTGAGCCTGCACTCTAGAGCCCATGTGCCACAACTACTGAAGCCCACATGCCTAAAGCCCGTGCTCCACAACAAGAGAAGCCACTGCAATGTGAAGCCCACGCACCACAACAAAGAGTAGCTCCTGCTTGCCGCAACTAGAGAAAGCCCACAGGCAGCAACGAAGACCCAAAGCAGCCCAAAATAAATAAATTTAAAAAAAAGATATAAACAATTTAGCTACCTCAGTGAGTGCTGACAAGGAACCAGTCACTTCTTACTCCCATACTGTCCCTATTTAGGCTGCCTAACCACTGGTTTTTATAAATAAAGAGGAGAAAAGGGAAAGAAAAGAGAGATTTAGCTCATCATTGAAATGGAAGCTTATTGGGTTGATCTGGTTGACATTTTTACTTTCTGATCACATGTTGAGCAAGATTGAGTACCACTATGATAAACTATCGATGGAGCTGGGGTTGGGTGGGGTTGACGTGGTCTTGCTCTTGGTGTGTGTTTGTTTGGGGAATATTTTGGTTCTTTGCAAAAATCAAGTCCTCTTGCTAAGACGGTTTACCAGTGATACTGTAATGCCAAGGATGCAAACTTGGTGTCTTGGAGTCTTTGTCCAGCCCATCAGACTTGCTTGTTTGATATTCACAGTCTTAAAAAAACTGAGCCAACACTTAAAGATCAGATGATTTCATATAAAAACTCTCATTTCTAGCTTTCCTGAAAAATAAAAATAAGATAAAATTTGATAAGAAAACAATGGTCTGTATTTCCCCCAAATTCTAATTGCATAAAGCTGAGTAGCAGTTGTCTACCCCAGTCTGTGCTAGTCTTATCATTCACAACTCTTTCCTTTAGTTGAGTTTCACTTGTCATTTAACATCATGCTTGTGCTGTTGTTTTTCTTAGTAATAGTAAAATAAATCTTGAAAGTGGGAAAATGAAAGGCAGGCTAAGAACTGTTTTTTTTTTCCCCCAAGATAAACAACTGACCATGTTTATTTGTGCAGGTGAAAAAAATCCATATGTTTAATAAGCAAACAAGGATCTGATTCATAAGAAAACTTAAGTTGGCAACCCATCATATTAATTTGTGTTACCCTCATGCCCTATGTAGGTGTTGGAGTTGGAACCCCTGAATTATTACATTCTCTTCATCAGTGGTTCTCAACAAAGGGGAGTAGAGGAATGTCAGAATCATAGAGTGCATTTTTCAAAGTACACATCCTTCCACATGGGCATTTCTGGGAAGCCAACCCCTTCTGGAAGCTTCATCTAATTGCAAAAGCTGTCTAAGAGATTCTGATATGATTATCTGGTGGAGAACTCCACATCTGGTATATTGAAAGACATCGTGATGATTTTATTATAATTTTTCTCCCCTGTCCATCCCCAAATAAAATGCCTGACATCACTAGAGTTCAAGCATTATGCCCAACACCCTTAATAGGGCTAAAGTTCTGTGTATACATGGTGAGAAGCTGCCAAGAAGAGTCTTCTGACTGTGAAGTTCTTGCTGAAATGGTATGTGGGACTTAAGTTTGGTGCAAAAACTTCCTGACACCTTAGAAAATGTATTAGAACAGTTAGCTCCAAGTCAGGATATCTCTAGATGGGTGGTTCACAAATTTGTGAACCTAAGGAGCTTATTAAAATATCAATGTAAAGGCCTCATATCATTGTTTTCTACTAGTAATTCTGTGTGGGTGTTGAGAGACAAACCGACAAATCAGCATCAGCCACCATATATAAAAATAGAGCTCTGACCCACAACCTCTGCAACAACTAGTCCAGGAAGCCAAACCATGACATCTTCTGTCCCTGCTTCCAAGTTAGTACTAACCCAAGAAAGCCAAATATGCTCTCCTAACTAACCTCATAGGATGCTCCAATTCTAGTTAGTTGACCTCCAACTTCCCTGTGCCAACAACCTTCAATCAGGGCATACCAGTATCTTTTCTTTTTCCACTGTAACCTTTTATACTGCCCTGCCTGCCTTTGTGTTTCCGCCAAATGCAAATGACGATGGCTAAATTCTTTACTATAGCAAACTCTGAACAAATAACCTTTGTTTGTTCTCTTTATTTATTTTCAGAGGTTCTAGATAATTCTGTTACACACCAACATTTAAGAATTACTTTTGCGTATATGTATGTGGAAAGGGGGCAGATTCTCATGTGCCCCAAGCCCCACTCAAAATTCCAACAGAAACAGAATCTCTCGGAAATGTACTGGGAAATAAAAAAAAAAAATTAAAAATCCTCTTCCAGGTTATTCTAATAATCAAGGAAATTAGAGAGACTCTCTACTATGCTGCTGTCCACAGGTCTGTGCCAGGTTGGTGGAATATAAAGCACCTAGAAAACTTATTATAAATAGAAATTTCCAGGTTTCATCCTTGGAGATTCTGATATTATAAGTCTGGGCTTCCCTACTGATTCTGATGAATAGCATGTTTTGGAAAGCAGTACTCTATCTTTGTGATTCTCAAACAGCAGTGTGCACACAAATCCCCTGGAGATCTTGTAAAAACTCAGATTCTGATTCCGTAGGTCTGAGGTAAGGCTGAGATTCTGCACATCTAACAAGCTCCCATATGATGCTTCTGTTGCTGTTCTGCTAACTCTACTTAGAGCAGTCAACATTGGCTACACAACAGAACCAAACAGCCTTGGGAGTGAAACTCAAGCACCAGGCAATCCCAATGTACAACCAGTCATAACACTGGTTCATCTTCATACTGCCTAGCCACATGATTGGAGCAGTGTTTTCACAGGAATGGCAGCACAAGCAATCAGATTAGAGCTCTGTTGAAATCATCACTGATATGTTATTCACATTTCAGCATGGTTTTGTGGTTCTTGCAATTTCCTGTAGGCATGAGGATGCCTGGAAGGCCACCAAATGCACTAAGGAAGGGTTATTCTATGGAATTCCTGTTAAACTGTTGAACTACCTTGTCTTGATCTTTGAAGGGCTTCCTGCTGAGGGGGAGGTATAACAGTGATCTGGAATATCTCATGTGGAAAACTTTGATCTGAGAGATATTAGTCTTCAATTACTGAGGGAATTTCCATAAGTTAAATTTGTCTTCAACTCAGAGTTGAGTGTGATTGGATGCTACCAACTTACACACACAACACTGGTGATCAGATCTTTTATTTTTCATTTTTCTTCTCTAGGGTTTCATGACTGATTACAAGGATAAGGGAGATGATAGTGTTGTTGATAAGAAGGAATATTTGTATGGGTTATAATTACAATTCATCCTTCACCAGATGGCTTCATCCTGTTGCCAGGCATTTGATGAGCTAATTCATGAACACTGTTGCTGGGATGTGTTAATGTCTAAGAACTTGCTCATTTAATGGACCATTGTGAAGGTGCTTGACAGACCTTTGGATGCTTGGCTCATTTTTGCTTAGAGGATAAATGAGCTAGCACATAATTAAATCTAAGAGAGCTACTCCAGAAGAAAAAGTACCTCATACCCAAGGATTATGTGGGTTTCAAGCAAGAATGGATGACAACAGAATCGAGCAAATTTGTGATAACAGTCTTGGAACCATTTTATCATGAGTTAAATGAACACAAGATTTTTAAAAATCCTCTATCCAAAATGCGCTGTAACAGATCAACTGTAAAGGCCTCATGGCTGATAAATATTCCAATCTGCCTGTGCTCTGTAATTATTCAGAATAAAACAACCTCTGTATAATGAATGTCTCATTTTCAACCATGTCTTAGTGTATAAACAAAAGATATCTCTAAGAAATATTCAGACATCCGAAAACTGGGTCACATTAGAGTTAAACATGGTGAGCCAAAGGTTATTTTTAATTACTGTGATTTAGTACCTAATTCTCAGGCAGAGGCTAGGAAGTTAGCAGGGAGAAGGCAGCAGAATGCCCAAGTGAAAAAAAACCTTTATCATACATAAACCAGTGCATGTCTGCTTTCAAAGGATCAAGTTAGCTCTAAAATATTGATATCCAGATATCCAGTTGTGGGCCTAGTGGCCATGAGTCATTGTCCATGAGTCATGGACAGTTATAAATAAATAAATATTTCTATAAATAAATAAATATATAAATATAGTACCATTATTTTAACAACATACCTTATTTTAACAATATACCCTTGTATATATAACACGTACCTTTATTTTAAAAAGAAATTTGATGTGAGTTCAAAACTTTTCTGAACAGAGAGCTCTAAAAGATAAAATGGGTAACAGATTGGCTGAATTTTATACCAATGTTTAGCAAATTGAGATATAGTGACTCCAAATCAAAGAAAGGAAACATTTGAAATTAACATCTTGCATTATAACGTGGTAATAGGCTAATACTGCTTTCTTTCACCATTGTATTTTAATACCCAAGGAGACATATTTCAAGGAAGAAAACCTAGCAAAGGCACTAAATCTGGAGATTAGAGAAATCTATATGACACAGTCTGGAGAATTTCTAATGATTACCTTATCAATGGGTTTAGCTTGAGAAACACAATATTGAACTGCATATACCCAGCCTTACTTCATCCCCACCATACACCCCCATGGACAGAAACCCAGGGAGCCCACCACTGACCACACAATGGGCACTTCCTTCTAAGGGGCCAGGGCCCTGTCCCCTCCCTTGCACCCACCACACAGCAGCATGTCTATCTCCATTCAGACCCAACTTTGAGAAAAAGGCACGGGTAAGAGAACTGACGATTCCCTTGTTTCTGGGATATGTAGTCATCTCAGAAAAGCCTGGGAACTATGAATATATGTGTATCACATATATAAAAACAAGAGCTGCAGATTAGAGCTGACTCTTTTCCATCTTTAGATAACTCTGTTACTGAACCAAACTTGGGTCCATTCACCCATGTGCAGTAAAGCCAATCTATTGACACTAGGTTTTGGTAAAGGAAAGTGCAGTGTTTATTGTAAGGCAACATACAAGGAGTGCAGGACACCTAGTGCTCAAAAAGCCAGAACTCCCTGAGGGTTTCAGCAAAGCATTTTTTAAATTAACTAATTTTTTTTAAATTGAAATATAGTTGTTTTACAATGCTTTGTTAGTTTCTGTTGTACAGCAAAGTGATCCAGTTACACACAAACACACACTCACACACACATTTTTTTTTTCTTTTTCATAGTCTTTTCCATTATAGGATATTACAAGATATTGAATATAATTCTCTATACTATACAATAACTCCTTGTTGTTTATCTATTTTATATATAGTAGTGTGTATTTGTTAATCACAAGCTCCTAATGTATCCCTCTCCCTTTTCCCCTTTGGTAACCATAAGGTCTGTGAGTCTGTTTCTGTTTTGTAAATAAGTTTATTTATATCATTTTTTAGATCTACATATGTGATATCATATGATATTTGTCTTTGTCTGACTTACTTCATTTAGTATGATAATCTTTAGGTTCACCCATGTTGCTGCAAATGCCATTATTTCAATCTTCTTTATGGCTGAGTAATATTCAATTCTGTGTATCAGAATATTATATATATATATATACACTATATATATGCAACATATATATATACACACAGAATGGAATATTATACATAGTGTGTATATATATATATATATATATATATATATATATATATATATATATATATATACATATATGCACACACAATGGGATATTATACATAGTGTATATATACATATATATATACATATATATACACACATATATACACACACAATTAAATATTATACATAGTGTATACACACAGACACACATCTTCTTTATCCATTCATTTGTCGATAGACACTTGGGTTGCTTCCATGTCTTGGTTATTGTAAATAGTGCTGCAATAACATTAGGGTTCATGTATCTTTTTGAATTATAGTTTCCTCCAGATATATGTCCAGGTGTGGGATCACTAGATCATATGGGAGCTATTTTTTTTAAAAGGCCAGTTGAGGGAGAGGAGACTTAGGGTATGTGATCAGCTTGTGCACAATTCTCTGATTGGTTGATGGTGAGGTAACTGAGTGGTGGTGCAAGGGTTAATATTATCAATCCTTAGGCTCCTTAGGCCTGGGGGCTATGTGCTCATGGTCATCAAATGGTTAACAGCCTTCCAATAGGTGGGGGTTTTAGTATCTGTAAAACAACTCAGGAAATGTGCATCAGATACGTTATCTAGGTACTTCAGAGAGGAGCTAAAGCAGAGGATATTGGGGAGGGGTCTGTCCTAGGAAGGCCCCATAGTGTCCTGCTCAGTTACAACTTGAGGGGAGAAGGTCCATCTCAGTCCAGTAGCGCTCCTTAGGGACATTTCTGGCCAACCTCAAGAATTTGGGCCAGACACTCCCTAAACAATACCCACTAAAATTCTGTGGGTAGCTGCTTCTTAAAGCATTAGTTAACTAAAATATAACAGTGATATGATAAAATTAGCAAGTGAAGGTCCTAAGAATAATTCAGGTAAAGAGAATCATTTGAAGATGCAGAAAGAGTAAATATTTGCAAATTAGTTGCTATAGGAAACAGAATTAAAAATTAAAAGGGGAGAGAGGAGAAGATGGCGGAAGAGTAAGATGCGGAGATCACCTTCCTCTCCACAGATACATCAGAAATACATCTACACGTGGAACTACTCCTACAGAACATCCACTGAACGCTGGCAGAAGACGTCAGACCTCACAAATGGCAAGAAACTCCCCCCGTACCTGGGTAGGGCAAAAGAAAAAAGAAATAACAGAGACAAAAGAATAGGGATGGGACCTGCACCAGTGAGAGGGAGCTGTGAAGGAGGAAAGCTTTCGACACACTAGGAAGCCCCTTAGCGGGCGGAGACTGCGGGTGGCAGAGAGGGGAAGCTTCGGAGCCACGGAGGAGGGTGCAGCCACAGGGGTGCGGCGGGCAAAGCGGAGAGGTTTACGCGCAGAGGATCGATGCTGACCAGCACTCACCAGCCCAAGAGGTTCGTCTGTTCACCCGCCGGGGTGGGCGGGGGCTGGCAGCTGAGGCTCGGGCTGCGGTCGGATTGCAGGAAGAGGACTGGGGTTGGCGACGTGAACACAGACTGAAGGGGTTAGTGCACCACAGCTAGCCAGGAGGGAGTCCGGGAAAAGGTCTGGAGCTGCCGAACAGGGAAGAGACTTTTTCTTGCCTCTTTATTTCCTGGTGCGCACGGAGAGGGGATTCAGAGTGCCGCCTAAACGAGCTCCAGAGATGGGCGCGAGCCGCGGCTATCAGCGCGGACCCCAGAGACGGGCATGAAACGCTAAGTCTGCTGCTGCCACCACCAAGAAGCCTGTGTGTGAGCACAGGTCACTATCCACTGCCCCTCCTGGGAGCCTGTGCAGCCCGCCACTGCCAGGGTCCCGTGATCCAGTGACAACTTCCCCGGGAGAATGCATGGCGCACATCAGGCTGGGGCAATGTCACACCGGCCTCTGCCGCTGCAGGCTCGCCCCGCATCCGAACCCCTCCCTCCCCCTGGCCTGAGTGGGCCAGAAACCCCAAAGCAGCTGCTCCTTTAACCCCATCCTGTCTGAGCGAAGAACAGACGCCCTCAAGTGACCTACACACAGAGGCAGGTCCCAATCCAAAGCTAAACACCGGGAGCTGTGCGAACAAAGAAGAGAAAGGGAAATCACTCCCAGCAGCCTCAGAGGCAGTGGATTAAAGCTCCACAATCAACTTGATGTACCCTGCATTGGTGGAATACCTGAATAGACAACGAATCATCCCAAATTGAGGAGGTGGACTTTGGGAGCAAGATATATTATTTTTTCCCCTTTTCCTCTTCTTGTGAGTGTGTATGTGTATGCTTCTGTGTGAGATTTTGTCTGTATAGCTTTGCTTTCACCATTTGTCCTAGGGTTCTGTCCGTCCATTTTTTGTTGTTGTTGTTGTGTTTTTTTATGTTTTACTTTAAAAATTTTTTTTCCTTAATAATTATTTTTTTATTTTTTATTTTAATAAGTTTATTTTATTTTATTTTATTTTATTTTATCCTCTTTCTTTTTTTCTTTCTATTTTTTCTCCCTTTTACTCTGAGCCATGTGGATGAATGGCTCTTTGTGCTCCAGCCAGGAAAGCCAACTTAAGGACACTGGTCCACAACAGACCTCCCAGCTCCACGTAACACAAAATGGCAAATATCTCCCAGAGATCTCCATCTCAACACCAAGACCCAGCTTCACTCAACGACCAGCAAGCTACAGTGCTGGACACCCTATGACAAACAACTAGCAAGATAGGAACACAGCCCCATCCATTAGCAGAGAGGCTGCCTAAAATCATAAGAAGGCCACAGACACCACAAAACACACCACCAGACGTGGACCTGCCCACCAGAAACACAAGATCCAGTCTCATCCACCAGAACACAGGCACTAGTCCCCTCCACCAGGAAGCCTACACAACCCACTGAACCAACCTTAGCCACTGGGGACAGGTACCAAAAACAACGGGAACTACGAACCTGCAGCCTGCAAAAAGGAGACCACAAACACAGTAAGATAAGCAAAATGAGAAGACAGAAAAACACACAAGAAATGAAGGGGAAAGGTAAAAACACACCAGACCTAATAAATGATGAGGAAATAGGCAGTCTACCTGAAAAAGAATTCAGAATAATGATAGTAAAGATGATCCAAAATCTTGGAAATAGAATAGACAAAATGCAAGAAACATTTAACAAGGACTTAGAAGAACGAAAGAGGAACCAAGCAATGATGAACAACAAAATAAATGAAATTTAAAATACTCTAGAAAGGATCAATAGCAGAATAACTGAGGCAGAAAAACGGATAAGTGATCTGGAAGATAAAATAGTGGAAATAACTACTGCAGAGAAGAATAAAGAAAAAAGAATGAAAAAAACTGAGGACAGTCTCAGAGACCTCTGGGACAACATTAAGTGCACCAACATTCGAATTATAGGGGTCCCAGAAGAAGAAAAGAAAAAGAAAGGGACTGAGAAAATATTTGAAGAGATTCTAGTTGAAAACTTCCCTAATATGGGAAAGGAAATAGTTAATCAAGTCCTGGAAGCACAGAGAGTCCCATACAGGATAAATCCAAGGAGAAACACGCCAAGACACATATTAATCAAACTATCAAAAATTAAATATAAAGAAAACATATTAAAAGCAGCAAGGGAAAAATAACAAATAACACACAAGGGAATCCCCATAAGGTTAACAGCTGATCTTTCAGCAGAAACCCTGCAAGCCAGAAGGGAGTGGCAGGACATATTTAAAGTGATGAAGGAGAAAAACCTACAACCAAGATTACTCTACCCAGCAAAGATCTCATTCAGATTTGATGGAGAAATTAAAACCTTTACAGACAAGCAAAAGCTGAGAGAGTTCAGCACCACCAAACCAACTTTACAACAAATACTAAAGGAACTTCTCTAGGCAAGAAACACAAGAGAAGGAAAACACCTACAATAACAAACCCAAAACATTTAAGAAAATGGGAATAGGAGCATACATATCAATAATTACCTTGAATGTAAATGGAATAAATGCTCCCACCAAAAGACACAGACTGGCTGAATGGATACAAAAACAAGACCTGTATATGTGCTGTCTACAAGAGACCTACTTCAGACCTAGGGAAACATACAGACTGAAAGTGAGGGGATGGAAAAAGATATTCCATGCAAATGGAAATCAGAAGAAAGCTGGAATAGCAATTCTTATATCAGAGAAAATCGACTTTAAAATAAAGACTTACAAGAGACAAAGAAGGACACTATATAATGATCAAGGTATTGATCCAAGAAGAAGATGTAACAATTGTAAATATTTATGCACCCAACATAGGAGCACATCAATACATAAGGCAAATACTAACAGCCATAAAAGGGGAAATCGACAGTAACACAATCATAGGAGGGGACATTGACACCCCACTTTCACCAATGGACAGATCATCCAAAATGAAAATAAATAAGGAAACACAAGTTTTAAATGATACATTAAACAAGATGGACTTAATTGATATTTATAGGACATTCCACCCAAAAACAACAGAATACACATTTTTCTCAAGTGCTCACGGAACCTTTTCCAGGATAGATCATATCTTGGGTCACAAATCAATCCTTGGTAAATTTAAGAAAATTGAAATCATATCAAGGATCTTTTCTGACCACAACGCTATGAGACTAGATATGAATTAAAGGAAAAGATCTGTAAAAAACACAAACACATGGAGGCTAAACAATACACTACTTAATAACGAAGTGATCACTGAAGAAATCAAAAGGGAAATCAAAAAATACCTAGAAACAAATGACAATGGAGACACGACGACCCAAAACCTATGGGACACAGGAAAAGCAGTTCTAAGAGGGAAGTTTATAGCAATACAAGCCTACCTCACGAAACAGGAAACATCTCGAATAAACAACCTAACCTTGCACCTAAAGCAATTAGAGAAAGAAGAACAAAAAAACCCCAAAGTTAGCAGAAGGAAAGAAATCATAAAGATCAGTTCAGAAATAAATGAAAAATAAATGAAGAAAACAATAGCAAAGATCAATAAAACTAAAAGCTGGTTCTTTGAGAAGATAAACAAAATTGATAAACCATTAGCCAGACTCATCAAGAGAAAAAGGGATAAGAATCAAATCAATAGAATTAGAAATGAAAAAGTAGAAGTAACAACTGACACTGCAGAAATACAAACGATCATGAGAGATTACTACAAGCAACTCTATGCCAATAAAATGGAAAACCTGGAAGAAATGAACAAATTCTTAGAAATGCACAACCTGCTGAGACTGAACCAGGAAGAAATAGAAAATATGAACAGACCAATCACAAGCACTGAAATTGAAACTGTGATTAAAATCTTCCAACAAAGAAAAGCCCAGGACCAGATGGCTTCACAGGCGAATTCTATCAAACATTTAAAGAAGAGCTAACACCTATCCTTCTCAAACTCTTGCAAAATATTGCAGAGGGAGGAACACTTCCAAACTCATTCTACGAGGCCACCATCACCCTGATACCAAAACCAGACAAAGATGTCACAAAGAAAGAAAACTACAGGCCAATATCACTGATGAACATAGATGCAAAAATCCTCAACGAAATACTAGCAAACAGAATCCAACAGCACTTTAAATGGATCATATACCATGATCAAGTGGGGTTTATTCCAGGAATGCAAGGATTCTTCAATATATGCAAATCAATCAACGTGATACACCATATTAACAAATTGAAGGAGAAAAAATATATGATCATCTCAATAGATGCAGAGAAAGCTTTCGACAAAATTCAACACCCATTTATGATAAAAGCCCTGCAGAAAGTAGGCATAGAGGGAACTTTCCTCAACATAATAAAGGCCATATATTACAAACCCACAGCCAACATCATCCTCAATGGTGAAAAACTGAAACCATTTCCACTAAGATCAGGAATAAGACAAGTTTACCCACTCTCACCACTATTATTCAACATAATTTTGGAAGTTTTAGCCATAGCAATCAGAGAAGAAAAAGAAATAAAAGGAATCCAAATCGGAAAAGAAGAAGTAAAGCTGTCACTCTTTGCAGATGACATGATACTATACGTAGAGAATCCTAAAGATGCTACCAGAAAACTACTAGAGCTAATCAATGAATTTGGTAAAGTAGCAGGATACAAAATTAATGCACAGAAATCTCTTGCATTCCTATCCATTAATGATGAAAAATCTGAAATTAAAATTAAGAAAACACTCCCATTTACCATTGCAACAAAAAGAATAAAATATCTAGGAATAAACCTACCTAAGGAGACAAAAGACCTGTATGCAGAAAATTATAAGACACTGATGAAAGAAATTAAAGATGACACAAATAGATGGAGAGATATACCATGTTTTTGGATTGGAAGAATCAACATTGTGAAAATGACTCTACTACCCAAAGCAATCTACAGATTCAATGCAATCCCTATCAACCTACCACTGGCATTTTTCACAGAACTAGAACAAAAAATTTCACAATTTGTATGGAAACACAAAAGACCCCGAATAGCCAAAGCAATCTTGAGAACAAAATATGGAGCTGGAGGAATCAGGCTCCCTGACTTCAGACTATACTACAAAGCTACATTAATCTAGAGAGTATGATACTGGCACAAAAACAGAAACATAGATCAATGTTTCTAGATTTTTTGATGATGGCCATTCTGACCGGTGTGAGATGATATCTCACTGTAGTTTTGACTTGCCTTTCTCTAATGATTAATGATGTTGAGCATTCTTTCATGTGTTTGTTGGCAATCTGTATATCTTCTTTGGAGAAATGTCTATTTAGTTCTTCTGCCCATTTTTGGGTTGGATTGTTTGTTTTTTGTTATTAAGCTGCATGAGCTGCTTGTTAATTTTGGAGATTAATCCTTTGTCAGTTGCTTCATTTGCAAATATTTTCTCCCATTCTGAGGGTTGTCTTTTGGTCTTGTTTATGGTTTCCTTTGCTGTGCAAAAGCTTTTAAGTTTCATTAGGTCCCATTTGTTTATTTTTGTTTTTATTTCCATTTCTTTAGGAGCTGGGTCAAAAAGGATCTTGCTGTGATTTATATCATAGAGTGTTCTGATGTGTATAAAATTGATGACTGATTAAAAAATAAATTAAAAAAATCTAGAAACAATAAATGCTGGAGAGGGTGTGGAGAAAAGGGAACACTCTTACACTGTTGGTGGGAATGTAAATTGATACAGCCACTATGGAGAACAGTATGGAGGTTCCTTAAAATACTAAAAATAGAACTACCATATGACCCAGCAATCCCACTACTGGGCATATACTCTGAGAAAACCATAATTCAAAAAGAGTCATGTACCAAAATGTTCATTGCAGCTCTATTTACAATAGCCAGGACATGGAAGCAACCTAAGTGTCCATCATCGGATGAATGGATAAAGAAGATGTGGCACATATATACAATGGAATATTACTCAGCCATAAAAATAAACGAAATGGAGTTATTTGTAGTGAGGTGGATGGGGTTAGAGTCTGTCATACAGAGTGAAGTAAGTCAGAAAGAGAAAAATAAATACAGTACGCTAACACATATATATGGAATCTAAGGGGAAAAAAAAAAAGGTCATGAAGAACCTAGTGGTAAGATGGGAATAAAGATACAGACCTACTAGAGAATGGACTTGAGGATATGGGGAGGGGGAAGGGTAAGATGTGACAAAGTGAGAGAGTGGCATGGACATATATACGCTACCAAATGTAAAATAGATAGCCAGTGGGAAGCAACCGCATAGCACAGGGAGATCAGCTCTGTACTTGTGACCACCTAGAGGTGTGGGATAGGGAGGGTGAGAGGGAGGGAGATGCAAGAAGGAAGAGATATGGGAACATATGTATATGTATAACTGATTCACTTTGTTATAAAGCAGAAACTAACACCATTGTAAAGCAATTATACTCCAATAAAGATGTTAAAAGAAAAAAATAAAAATTAAAAAAATTAAAAGTTATCTGAGTATAAATTGACAAACCAGAAGATTCCAGGGGTCAGAGGTTGAACACTATGCTCAGTCTCTTAACATTGGTACCGAGCAGGGCCCTGTTATTTACCAAAGACGTCTCAACCAGTCAACCAATGTAAGTACTGACACATGTACATACAAACAACAAACATGGTCCCACAAACAAAGTATCGGACAATGTGTAGCCCAGAGATTTCATTTGCACTCCCAAACTGAGACTCAAAGTGGCTTGCAGTGAATGGGTAGAATTTTCCCGTCCTGCACAAGCCTGAGTGGCTCACCCCAAAACAATACACACAAAAATACAAACAACAGATAAGGTATGGCTGCACAGACAGAAAATCAGAGGAGGTATAGTTTAAAAATTCCATTTCTATTCCCAGACAATGGTTTCCAAACAGATTTGCTCAGTTCCTGAAAGAGAATAAACTCACAATTGGCTATCAGGGAGCCCAGAGTGGCTCAGTTCCCACAAGGGAGTGAGCCCAGGGTAGCTAGCCCAGATAGAGTGGAGAGAATTCCCAGCCTTTCTATTCCTGTGACAGTACAGCTCTAGCTGAAGTTAATAATTTAGGCTACCATGTGAAGGACACCTCTCCTCACTTTTAAGACTATACATTGGCCAAACAGAATTACAATAGAATCTCATTCTTTTTAGTCTTAGGTTCATAGCTATAGGTCGACCAGTCTGCCATAATTTTCCCCAGGAAGCTATCAGATGGAACTGAAGAAGCACTTCCCATATCTGATAGAAAAACATGCGAATAAACACTCATGCATGGATGAAAACAAACCAGAACACTCACCAGCAGACAGAAGCCTTATGCCAGAAAAAAACAAAAAAGAAAAACAGACAGCACAAACCTCAGAGTGGCCGCTTCCAAGTCCCACTAAGCCCATGACCAAGTGGCACCTTACAAACGGGATTTCCAAAATGAAGAATCCCCATAAGGGAATCAAATGTTCCCCAGACAGAACCTAAAATTCCTCAGATGGACAAGATCAAAGGAGCCTGGGAGTGCAATCCTGGGGACTTACCCAGATTCTGGCAGAGGTGTCACGACTTCAGACACTATCTTTCTCCTTCCCCAAAATAATCCCTTGGAGTAGGAATTTCAGGCTGACTGAGGCAGGAGGAAGAAGGGAGTGTCCTCAAGGCAAAAGTGACCTTGGCAGCTGCTAGAATGGGCCCTCTTCTGCTGCCCACTCCTGCCTTGGAGTTCAGACTACCAGGACTGGGTATAACCAGGGCTCCACCTTTTCAGGCAAGGATCCCAGGCATCTGGCCTCTAAAAGAATTCTCCTACCCTCCGCTCTCTCGAAGAGGCTGGTTTGGAGAAAAGCTTGGAGTGTCCGATCAAGCCAGAGGATCCTCCAGGGGCCGTCCCCAAGTCATCCCCACTTTGGGCACCAATTTGAAGTCAAATCTGTCCTCTATACCCTGTCTCAAAGTTAAATCTCAGAGACAGAATTTTGGGTGAAGCAAAAAAATATAGCTTTATTGCTTTGCCAGGCAAAGGGAGCTACAGCGAGCTATTGCCCTCAAAACTGTGTGTCCCAACATGGAGAGGGTAGTGAGATGTTTTATAGTAATGGTTCAAAGAGGGTGTGATCAGCTTGTGGGCATTCTTATGTTTGGTTGGTGGTGAGGTAAGTAGGAGTCAGCATCATCAACCTTCAGGTTCCAACTGGTCTGGGGTCTATGTGCTTTTGGGCAGCATACCATCATTAATTGTTAACTTTTCCTACCTGGAGGTGGTTTCAGTATCTGCAAAACAACTCAAAGATATTGTTGTGTGTGTCCTTGATCGGGAACCGGACCTTGCCTCAAAGCTGAACACTGTTTCTCTTGACTTTGTTTCTCCCTTGTCTCGTATCCCCTCCCTTCCATAATTAACAACTGCTTGAACCTGCCCATTTGGAACTCAGGGAACGTCATGGAAGGCTGAATGAAGGTTATTTCTTGTAATCAAAGAAATGGGGGACACAGAAATATTTTGTGCCCAGGATCCCCAAAGGGTCCTGCTCAGTATCAACATCTGCGATTTAACACTCTGTGGGAACAAAGAAGCCCCTACTGAGTGCCAATGAGTCAGCCTGTCTACTCCAGAGGCTGGCAGAGAGAAGGCAGCAGCCATCAGGGAAATCAGATGCAGCTGTTGGAAACTGGGGAGAAGTCAGGATTTGAATTCAGGTTTACTTTATTCCCAAGACATTTCTGCCATAACCATATGCTCTCAAAAAAACACATTCCCACTTCTCTATCTTCTGGTTAAATTGATGTCTTAGGCAGAATTATGGTCCTTAGTTATTTCCCTTAATAACTTCCTTTCCTATTTCTCGGGTCAGTTTACTATGCCTATTTGAGCCTGTACTCTGAATTCACTTTTTCCTTGGCACACATTCTCTCATTTGGACCAGCTACAATTGGCTGGTGATTGTCAGACAATTAGTAACCAATTATTATCAACCTGATAGCAATTCACCAGATGAAGAGTATTAAGGTAATATTGATACCGAGCAGGGCCCTGTGGGGCTCCTGGGCACCAAGGTTTTCTGTGTCCCCCATTTCTTTGATTACAGGAAATAGCCTTCATTTAACCTCCATGACCTCCTTGAGTTCCAAGGGCAGATTCAAGCAGTTGTTAATTATGGAAGGGAGGGGATATGAGACAAGGGAGAAACAAAGTCAAGAGAAACAGTGTTCAGCCTTGAGGCAAGGTCCTGGTTCCCCATCAAGGACACACACAACAATATCTTTGAGTTGTTTTGCAGATGCTGAAACCACCTCCAGGTAGGAAAAGTTAACAATTAATGATGGTATGCTGCCCACAAGCACATAGACCCCAGACCAGTTGGAACCTAAAGGTTGATGATGCTGACTAAAGGTTGATGATGGTGACTTACCTTACCACTAACCAATCAGAAAAATGTCTACGAGCTGATAACTCCTTCTTTGAACCATTACTATAAAAACTTCTCACTACCTTCTCCAAGGGGGACACCATTTTTGGAGGCACTAGCCTGCTGTGTTCCCTCTTTGTCTGGCAAAGAAATAAAGCCACTCTTTTTCTTTCCTCCTAAATTCTGTCTCTGTATTTCTATTCAGCACCAGTGTACAGAAGTCGAGATTTCAGCAACAATATGAAGGGGAGAAAAATTTTCCCCTACTTTCCAGTCTCTGTCACAAAAGAAACTTAAAAAAAATATTACTTAAACCAGTATTACTCACTTTGATAAGTCATCTCAGTAGATACGATTTCAAATGATTTTCTAAGAAAATCAAATCCACTTTTAAAGGACAAAAGTTTGGCATAATTCAGATAGTCAAAGGAATATGATGTATATTCTGAAAGCAATTCAAGGTTAGTTTAAAAATAAAGTCTGAGCAATGATGGTATGGTTGGAATAAATACAAAGTCTTTCAAAGTGACCGTGTTAAAATTCAACATTCCTTTGAATACAAATTTTCTGGCATGTTATTAAAAACTTCATTTTCTTATTTTTTCAGTACCTGAAAACTATCTTCACCTTTCCAATAAGTATTGCTTTGTGCCTAAACTGGACAGAGTTGCTTTATGTTACTTACAATTAAAAACACTAATTAATACACAATTTTGAACCTGAAGTAAGAGTTCATATGACAGACCTTAAATATAAAACCTGGATTACTCAAAGCATGCAGCGTGGTTCACTCTATTCTGTCTCAGATCCATTTAATGCACTATAGAAAAAAAAAAAATGGTTAAACTCTTAGCTGTTTACTGGGATTCAACAGTTTTTTGGGATTCAGATCATGTAGCTCACATAAAACTCCATGGGACTTGGCAGAAAATGTTGCATTATTAAGGGATATTGGCTACTTCTTGTGGCTTCCAGAAAGGGTGCTATTCACGATAGGGTTAACAACAGGTGTATCCCTAGGCCCACCAATCAGAATGGATGCTGGGTGTGGAGCTGAGGCCCTGTTGAGCCCCACATCACCCTTTAGTTTTTGGACATGGTGTCCTATATGTGGTCCTGGGGAGGGGCCCGGAAAGAATGAAAGATAGTAAAGCTACTAAAAAGAGGCTTAAAGCTTTAATTCTTACAGTGCTATAACAATAGTTTTGATCTTAAAGGTAAACTAATTAAATTTTACTTCTGGCCTTCAGGAAGATCCTTCAAGAAAAAAGCTCTTGTCCAAGTTGACACATTTGATAGGAGCAGAAAGAGATTAAAATGCAGCTGAACTTTCTCTGTGACCAGTAATCCAGGATCTATGAGGGCGAGTTAAACTGACAAAGAAAACCCAGCTTAGAAAAAAGCCCATGATACTCAACTCCTAAAACAATTCCCAGGCTCCAAAATCAACAGCGAGGGGACTGTTGAAGCAGCCCCCTGAAGAGGAATCTTCCATACATGTTTCTTAATCATAGTCCTAGAAGTCAAATATATATGGGAAACTTCACCAGGATGAGAGTTCAGGGACCAGGCACAGGAGGAGAGGGTATGTTTTGATCCAGTCTGGCACAGATCATGCATTTTCTGTTTCCCCCTTCATAGATGGGAGCTCCTGTTAGGGTTTTCCTGCTTTCTCTCCACTATTGGTTATTCACTGAGTTGGGGTGATTAAATTTATGAATTAACCATAAAGTGGCAGACAAAAAGAAGCCATAACCAGACTACACCCATCACCTAGGGGTCTTAGTCTTAGAGCTAGATGAGGAACTGGATGTGATTTGGGGTGATCTCCTTTTCAGGGGATGGTGGTGAATGTGTATGTGATTTCACATGAGACAGTTGTTACATTGGGAATTCTGGTATTGTGAGTATAAGAATAAAGGTTAGTATAAGCCCTGGGCAGCCATGAGGTGGAATGTAACAGGCTATGGTAGCTGCATTTATCTGCCTAACAAACTTTCCTTTTCTTCTGTTGAGAGCTTTTGCTTCCATGTCACCAAAGCAGCCAGTGAGACAATGCCTGGCCAATCAAAAGCCCCCATTGTCCAGTGAAGTGATTCCTTCTGGTGTGGTCACGACTTAAGTAGACATGGGGAGAAATGTGTTCCCTGTTGATGGTGACTTGGTAAACTATGGTCCCCACCACATGGAGAAGAGATAAGAACTGAACAATGACAATACTCATAGTGTGGAGTATACAATTTCCGATGCTGAGACCCTCATTCCTGGTTTCCATAGCTCTTCCAAAATTTTTGTGAGCTAATCTCTGGATCTACCAATCTATCATCTATCTATCTATCAATATTTTATTTATGTGAATATATATAATTACACATATATATTCTATATAGAATTCTAAATATATATATGAATTTATTTTCCTTCACTTGCAACTAAAAAAAATTACCATGCAATATAAACTTGAATTCAATTACTAGCAATAGAATGATCAAAATAACCCTCCAAAATGTACAGCCTTCTTATAACATGTATCATTTAAATAATTCTGCCATTATTTTTAAAGAGGTTATACACAGAATACCATGAGAGATTAAAAGCTACCATAATGTGTGTGACACTACAATGTGTGTGACACTACTATGTGTAAAAATTAGGAAAATATTTTAGAATTTATTTAGCAATTTATACAAAGTACGTTCACACTTCAGTTTTCACGGAAAAGGAACATAATACAAATCAGCTGGTGATGATAATAGAAATCACTTATTAAGCACCTACTCAGTTCCATGTCTTAGTAGGCACTTTACATGGATTATCTCTAATATAATGACCCTGCATTGCAAGGATTTGTGTCCCAGTTTACAAATAGGGGAAATGAGGTTCACAGAGGTTCAATAACTTTACCAAGTTTCTAGACAGTGGATTGTAGGGTCAGGTCTGAAGTCCAACTTTGATGCTTCCAAAATTTGTGTGCTTTACCCCATATCACACCACATCTCTTCTTTACTTATTGGGATACCATCTTTCAAATAAGAAGCAAGAGTGACTAGCTGAACTACCAGACCCAACATCTTAGATACAGAGAGGTCTGGCCAGGAAAAGAGGTGAGATGGAATGCAAGACAGTAGGAAGGATTGCACGTTGTTAAGGATAACATTGATTCCTACAGAGGTGCAGCTTTTCAGTTTGCACAGCCCTTCTGTGTTGTCTCATTACAAAGGCATCTGACTACAGATTGCAAGTAGCAAAAAGGGTTTTCTCTAGGTATCAACAAAAGTAAAGCTAAAAAGTGGTGGGGGTCAGGGAGGGGGCAGTACATAAACATAAGCAAGGTGCTGTCTATGAGCAGCAGCTTCCTGGAGCACAAGTGGCAGGACAAGAAGACACTGTCAGTCTGTATTGGGGCAATCAAGGGCAGATGTCTCTCTGCATAAACAAGAGCACTGCATTGATTAGTGCTGCCAAATGCTCGCAGGGGCTAGAGGACCACCCAAGCAGCCACTGGCTCCTATAGATTATATGCTGAGTAGTCTTCCAGCTGCAGAACAAAGGAAGGCTACAGGGAGGCTGAGGGAAGAAGGCAGCTTTCCCTTCCATTCACAGCAGACATAGGAGCCCCTGTCAACCAGAAATGCAAATACCTAGGCTTAAGTGAGCTGAAAATTCTTCTGCTGATTTCTTCACTCACACTGCTTTCTGCTCTGTATTCCTGCTCAAGGTTAATGTAAGAAGTATCAAATTTGTGTATTTAGCAGCCTGATCATACCTCAAAGGTCAGGGAAACCACAGGGTCCCCAAGATAAATAGGCCTCCCCCTTTCCTCTGGATTATATCCAGAGTGTTATTAAGGTATTAGCATCTCTGCCAAATCTTGTTTGTAGAAACAAGATACACTTTGGTTAATTATTCTTACCTAAATTAAAATGTCTGTTCAAACCTGGCTCATTTTCTCCAGGAATTTGGGTCTTTCTAAGAAATAAAAGAAGATCTTGACATTTTTCTCTTTTCATAGGCAGGAGACATATTTATTTTGCAGTTAACAGAAGATATCCTTGGTTACATTCTTGCTTGAGGACAAATTTCCAGATCTAATTCTGTTATTAACCATGGCCTTTGGAGAATTGGTAACAAATAACTAGGAAGGGAGTGAAAACACTGATTCAATAAGTTGAGCTCAGAAAATGACCAAGTCAGAAATAAGAAGGAAGTGTGAAGTGTCAGGCTCCTGACAAGGTTAGGGAGAAAGATTTGTAAGCCAGAGGTAAATCACACTTAGACCTGAACTACTACCTCCTGTCCCCCTTGCAGCCTCTGATGTCAGGACTAAGCCCCCAGAAATGAGTGGCTTTGATTAGTACCGGTGAATCAGTTCAGTTAAGAAATCCAGTGGCTTCAACTTCCAGTTCAAAATGGCAGTGAACAGTAGTTCCTCTATTGTCCCTGGTCTCATAACCAGAGTCTATAACCCATGGATGTGAGTTTTGAGGTGGCCTGAGCATTCTTGTCCTTCCCACCCTTTACTCTTCCATCGTGGTAACTGAGCAGGACCTTATGGGGACTTCCCAGGTCAGGGCCTTCCCAAGACAGGTCCTTCCCCCATATCCTCTGCTTTAGCTCCTCTCTGAAGTACCTAGGTAACAATATTTGATGCACATTTCCTGATTTGTTTTACAGATGTAACCACCCCCCCATCAAATGTAAGATGTTAACCACTAGATGACCATGAGCACATAACCCCAGACCTCCTGGAGCCTAAGGACTGATGATGTTAACCCCTGTGACACCACCCTGTTGCCTCACCATCAGCCAATCAGAGAATTGCGCATGAGCTGATCACCTACGCTGCGACTCCCCTCCCTCACCTGGCTTTTAAAAATGTTTTGCTGAAACCCTTTGGGGGAACTCAGGTTTTTTGGGGACATAAGCCACCTGTCTCCTTGCATGGCCCGGCAATAAACCTTCTTCTGCTCCAAACTTCGACATTTTGGTTTGTTTGGCTTCACTGTGCATTGGGGACACAAACTTGTGCTAACATCATCATACTAAACTTTCTACTGTCAGCAACTATTGTCAGCCCTCCATATCTACTGGTTCTGCATCTGGGGATTCAACCAAAGGTAGATAGAAAATACTTGGGAAAAAAAAAACTCCAGAAAGTTCCAAAAAGCAAAACTTGAATCTGCTGTGCACCAGCAACTGTTTACATAGCATTCGCATTATGTTTACAACTATTTACATAGCATTTACATTGTATTAGCTGTTATGAGTAATCTAGAGATGATTTAAAGTATATAGAAGAATGTGCATAAGTTACGCACAAATACTATGCTGTTAATATATAAGGTATTCGAGCATCCATGGATTTTGGTGTTCACAGGGGATCCTTGACCCAATCCTTTGCAGATACTGAGGGACAAACATACTAGAAAATGATTAAGCCTTAATGGGAGTGGGACTGGGAGAGAATTCTGGGAGGCACAGCCCCACCTGTAAGTAACCTTGTAACAGTTGGGCTCACCTGTGTTCTTAATGTAGCCCATGGGTCTAGGATGCCAAGTACCCAGGGAGTGATCAAAGATATCATTTTTGTTCAGTAGAACCTGCTTCAATGATACTGGGTCACTCTATTATTTGTATTTCAAATGTATTAACATAAAGGATGGAGCCTATGCATTAAAAGTTAAATTTCTCAAATGTCACTAGGAGAAGTTATCCTATCTTACTACAATGAATTAAGTAGATTTCATCTCAGTATATGATCCAAGATATTCTCTAAAGAGCATGGGAGTTACATCTTTCTTAAAGAGTTGAGAGGATAAAAGAATACAATTATCTGGGTTCAGAGCATTTTTTGGATATGATTGTCAAACTTTAAACATGTCTTCTATCATTATTTCTCATGTAATCCAAGTTTCTACTATGTCTTAGCTAATTATTATCATTTATACTTTAAATATTACAGTTCATCAATATTTTAAAAATTTATTAGTGTAGAACTAATATATAATGTGTCCTGCCTTGTTGAATTGTTTGGGAATGGTCTTTTGATTAATGGTCTTTTGTCCTCAGAGCAGGACACTGATCTCCAATAAATATCCATTTGGTCCAACTTGGTGTGTGTAATCCTCTGAATCAGGACCTTATCTTCGAAGATATCTACTGTCTTGAAATCCACTTGGTATAAATCTGGGGACATATTACTGTTACTTTCAGTTCAACAGGCAGCAAGAAAACAACTTGATTTTATTGAAAGTTAATTCTCTATGGTTTCCCATTTTCTCATAACTTCTGGGTCTTGGTTTATTTGACACTGTTTACCTTGGACATTCATGTGTGAAGAGGTCCCCACTAGATAGAGTGTAAGTTCTGAGAACCAGTGGGGAGGCTGTGCCCACTGATGGATGCAAATTCTTACCTGGTTGCCTCTGTTTGCCCCTTCTTCCTGCTTTATAACAGGGTCCTCTCCCTCATGGAAGATGAGAACTGCCAACTAAAAATTGGCACTCACCATCTGCCTTTATAAGGATTAGGTCACTAGCCACTGCAGTCACTGACCTTCAACACATCCTGAAAGGAGTTCAGTGTGGGGATCAGGAATGAGGTTCTCTGTGCTCTGGGAAAAAGTGGCAGAACAGGCCTTCAGGAGAATATTAGACATTCTCAGGAGAATATTTTATGAGCCCAAATTCTTGCATCTTCTCATACCTAGAAAAGCACTAAAACCATTAATGCAGATATCTGTTCCTCATTACTAGCAGTAACCTTCATGAGATGGCAACAATTTCCTGCAAAAATGTGTGCTGATTTCATGTATTCCCCTTCACTAAAATCATATATAATATTTACCCTCTGCCCACCTCTTCAGAGCAGTTCCTCAGAGCTATCTGATATGCTCTCTCCCAGGCTATAGTCCTCATTTTGCCCCAAAATAAAACTTACCCACAACTCTCACGTTGTGCATTTGTTTTCAGAACTCAATATGCTGACTGAACTCAATTTGAGACATTGTTAGCCATTGATGGCAGGAAAAAATAAACCAAGCCTCTTGGGGGAGGAATTAGAAACAATTTAGGAAGGCCAAAGCAAGGATCTACATAAGGGCTACACATGGAAACAGCTAAGAGTCAGATGTTTAACACATACAGGAATGAAAAAGGAGCAAGTTGGGCAAAGCAGGAGTTGTTTTGGGGAGGCTGTTCTGGACAACATTGCACTCTCCACGGTGGGTGTGTTCTTTGAACATATGTCAGGCTGGAGTCACAATAGAAGTCACTCACAGATCGTGACCAGCACTTTGAAGAATACCAAGTCTCCTAGGAAAACTGATAGGAAACTTTCCAGTCCAAAGAATTCAAAAGCTCCCTCCAGCCCCTGGCTCTTGATGGAAAGATACTGCCTAAGCAGAGGAATTATCTCGCTGGCCACCTCTTAACTCCCTTGTCAGCTCTTTGTCATCTCCACAATCTCTAAATATCTAAGTATCCCAGGCCTTGGGTATCTCTCTCTCTCCTTTTAAGAATCCTCATTTCCTAGATTATCTCATCCAGACCCAAGGCTTGAATGAGATATATAGATAGATAGATAGATAGATAGATAGATAGATAGATAGATAGATAGATATAGATAGATAGATAGATATAGATATAGATGTATATATATACATCTATATATATAATTTTTATTGAAGTATAGTTGATTTACAATATTGTGTAAGTTTCAGGTGTACTGCACAGCGATTCAGATATATATATATACATATATATATATATATGTATATATATATATATATATATACACACACATATTTATATGTATATATATATATATATATTCTTTTTCAGATTATTTTCCCTTATAGGTTATTACATAATATTAAGTATAGTTCCCTGTGCTATAGAGTACATCCTTGTTGGTTATCTATTTTATATGTAGTAGTGAGTTTATGTTAATCCCAGTCTCCTAATATATCCCTCCCCCTCCACCCCCCTTTTCCCTTTGGTAACCATAAATTTGTTTTCTGTGTTTGTGAGTCTCTTTCTGTTCTGGAAACAAGTTCATTTGTGTCTTTTTTTAAAGATTCACATATAAGCGATATCATATGATATTTTTCTCTGTCTGGCTTACTTCACTTAGTATGATAATCTCTAGCTCCATCCATCTTGCTGTAAATGGCTAAATGCCATTTATATATTGATGATTCCCAAAATTTTCTCTCTCTCCTTTGAACTCAGAACTTTTATACCGATCTACATATTTGACATCTTCACTTTTGATCTAATGGATATCTCAATATGAATATGTCCAGAATTGATTTGGATTTCCTTGCCCCAAATCTGCTCCTCCTGAGGCTTCCCTATCTTAGTAAACAGCATCTTGATTTTAAGGATTGCTCAGGATTAAAAACCAATAGCTAGTGGGAAACAGCCACATAGCACAGCAGATCAACTCGGTGCTTTGTGACCACCTAGAGGGGTGGGATAGGGAGGGTGGGAGGGAGGGAGACGCAAGAGGGAACAGATAAGGGGATATATGTATATGTATATGATTCACTTTGTTATACAGCAGAAACTAACACACAATTGTAAAGCAATTATACTCCAATAAAGATGGTTAAAAAAAAAAAACTTGGGGTTATCATTAACCCTGTTCTTTCTCCCACATATATATCCAAGATGTTGGTAAATCCAGTCGATGCTTTCTTCAAAATATATCCAGAATAAGACCATTTCTCACTACCTCTATGTGGTGGCTCAAGCTACTGTTATTTTTTAGATTATGCAGTAATCTCCTGACTGGTCTCCCTGCTTTCACCCTCATCTTCTTCCCAGTTTTCCACATAACATCTGAAGAGATTAATTTAAAACAAAGTCTGACTAAGTCACTCCTCTGTTCCAGAACTTCCAGTGGTTTCTCATCTCACAGAATAAACTCCAAAGTCCTTGCCAGGCCCCCAAAGACCAGCTTCTGGTCATGTCTATGAATTCCTTCCCTTCTTCCACTGCACCCTCACTAGTTTCCCTCCCATTCCTCAGTCATTTGACCAGGCTCTTATCTTTGGCTTTTTCTCTTGCTTTTCCACCTGTCTGGGAAGTTCTTCCAACAGGTTTCACAAGACTGACTTTTTCATTCCTTTAAATAACTCCGCATTTTTCAGCTTCTCGGGAAGATCTTTCCTAACTCCCCTGTGTGAAGTAACATCCTCCCTCTGTCATCTCACTATCTCTTCCATCTCTGCCTTATTTTTCTGCATAGCATGTATCACTACCTAATATGCGAGGTTGTAGTTTACTTGGATATTGTCTCTCTTTCCTGTGCTAGAGTGTAAGCTTCACAAGAGCAGGAACTTTGTTGTGTCACTGTTATATTTTCAGGCTCATAGGAGGCTCCCAGTAAATGTTTGTTGAATGAATGAATGGAGATGTACAACCACTTCTGTGCTCTGGCCCTGGTCCTGCAATAAAGAGGACAGGCTCCTTGGCCTATTTGAAATATCTGGGGCAGTTGACCCCATACCTGGCCCTCTCCAACTCTCTTCCTTTATATGGACCACCTTAACCCTCCAGTTCTCAGTGATGTCTCACTGAAAGGAACCATACTGTGCAATCTCTATCTCTGTAGCTTGCCTTGATGGTTGTGGAAGAAAGCCAAAGTATTTGTGGAGACTAATGAATTTTTCAAGTCATTGATTCCGGAATTCAAATGCATGTTTTTTTTCCTATAACTGAACTTAATTTAGTTGTTAAGACTGTATTTCCACTAACTGTCAAAAACTTAATCATCAATTCAAAGTAGCTCAGATAGTCTAGCTTTATGGCAATTCAAGATTTTAATACATCCTTTTATTTTTGTCCTCTTTGGGACTAGATTGGGGCTGGGGAGGCTAAGCTATCTTCCTGTCACTAAAGGAGGGAACTTCTGCTCTATGAGCCATCCTCTTTCCTTCTTGGCCCTGGTAAGATTCTCTTGTCATATCCATACTCCTGTCTTTACCTCAGGCCAAAAACACCACACGTTTCACCTTCCTCATCCTGAGCACAGACTCCTTTGGGATATTTCCTCTCAGAACTTCTTGCAGCCCCTTTGCATGGCTCAGGAAGTCTAGGCTGGAAGTTATGGATGTATCCTTATTTTATGGGGCCTGTACTTTATATAATTTGGGGATGGGGGCTTTTTAAAGAAATAAAACATACAAAATTAGGAAAAAAAGTGAATTTTTACTTTTAATGAGATAAGAAATTACAACAAATTTAACATTTAAAAAAGTTGAGATACCACAAACATTACAAAATCTAGAAAAATACTTTTACTTAATTTACTGTCTTAACTCAGTAGTACTTTTGCTCCCCCCCACCCCCCGCTTTTCTGGCATGTTCTTCCATTACCTCTTAAGTTACAACAATTTTAGAATATTTTTTTAAGAAGTAGAATAGAAAGATAATTCAGTGTTTCCTTCAGGATGGTTGACAAAACATGTGGCTTCACAGGCAGACATATGCTCTCTTGAAAGTATTAATACAAGCTGTGCCTTACTAACAAAGAAATTCTGGTAAATTCTATTTTGTATGATTCTCATTAAAAAAAAAAAAGTTAAGTATGTTTCCAAGAGGAGAGAATGTCTATGTTGACAAGATGGCAATGAGAACCAAACTCTCAGTTTACAATTTTACACATTGTTGTTTAGAAGAATTTCCCACAGATTAGCCTCTGGTGCCATACATTTCAGCTATGGTTTCTTCTCCACTACCCACATTTTTCCAGTAGTTCTGGGCACTACAAGGTATATTCATATTATAATATGTTCTTTGACTCTGTATCTTTCCATCATGATGTCAGACAGGACAGCACAGTTTAAGGTAATAAGAGTATTCCTGAAAGATATTTCTACACTAGGACGACTATGTAAAGTGTCTGCTAGCCCTGTAAATATATCCAATACATGCAACTGGTATGTATTATCAACTAACCTTTCTTTTACACAGATCTCAAACATTTTACTCTATATAAGGGAATTGTGACTGAGGGGCAGATGGAAAAGAAAGAAACAGTAGTCTTAAGTAATTGCAGCTAAGATATCTTACTTGTGAGAACATTTTTGGGCCCTCCCAGGCTTTATAAGAGGGAGGTCCAGAACTTAAGTCTCCTTAGCTTCACAGTAATTTACTCTTCCCTCTGTTGGGAAGTGCTGATTGTGTGAAGCTGCCCTTAGGCACATATACCCAAACTCTTCCCTGGGACATTGTCACTCCACCATTCAAGAGCAATGTTGGATGAGACTTGAGACTCCCAGGCTATGCTCTGACAAGTGAATCCCAAAGACACATCCTATGCTCTCATATTGGCCCTAAAAATATGTCTTAAGTTCCCATCACATATGCAGCACCTGAAACTTGAGGTAAGGACCTGAGTCTATTCTTGGATATCCCAGCAGCATCAAAGTTCTCATTAACTTCCTGCTAGTTTTCCCTTATTGCTGAATGGAATTCTTACCTCATTTAAAGAAGAAAAATTTTATGACATTACACCTTTTCTTTTTCTAACTCTGTACGTTATGGTATAAACTCCACACCTTTTGTTCTCCAAGCTTGGTCCTTGTTCCTTCTAAGCTAGACCATTTTTTTTTTTTTAAGAATTCAAAATGAAAATTATTTCTCTCTCATAAACCCAGTTCTTATAAATCAATAGTGCACTGGCTTTCAAGACTATTCTCTTAACCAAAGATTTGAAAGTCTGTTTGAGAACCAAAAAGTCAAGAAAATGACTCTTCTTTGTCTATGTGTTTGCTTCCTCTGAGTGCTCTTTGGGGGAAGAAAAAAAAAAAGCTACTTCTGAAGACTAAACAAGGGAGGGTAGACTATGGGACAGGGAAAAGCAATCTATCAATATCTCAACATATGTTTCTGCTTTAGAAAGTACTGATTTGGGCTTCTAGGTACCAGAAAGATTAACTAGAATAATTGTGATAAATTATTATCAATGGGGGAGCTGTGATATCAGTAAGAGTCCCATTAGACACAAATAGAAAGGGATTTAGGTGTTTCCAAATTTTGGAAGGGTTTAAAAAAGCAGGTTCTAGGCTAGGTTTCTAGAAATGACTTTTGGAACAAAACTGACCAAGAGATCTGTACTTGTGCCATAATTAGAAATTTGGTAAATCAGTAAGACATTGTACCCCATTCTGGCTCCAGGATCACACACCACTCCATTTCTAACTGGGGATCAAACATCTGCCACCAGAAGAGTTAGCTCCTGCACATTTACATGCCAATTAGAGCCATAATTAGCAACATGGATGTCTCACATGCTGTCACCTCCTTCCCTCAGAACTCGATTCTAAATTCAGGCCTCACATGAATGCATCTGATCATTTTAGTACAGAGAAGTCTGGAACATATAATTTTCAGCTTCCCAGCCTCTGAAGTAGAAAAGAGGAAGGCACACTAGGAGGAGGTTGGAAGAGACGTTAGCGTCCCAACCTGTCATCTACCTGCCAGAGCTGTGTACATTAACCTACCTCTGGGAGCTACATCTTTGCCTCATCCTTTCTGATTGGCATATAATCCATTCCACCTTGGCCCTTCATGGAGGTAAACCTATGTCTTCTTTTACCTGATAGAATTTCTATAAATAGCCCTAGGACTATTCATCCCCATGAGATAGCCTTGAATGTAAGTGTGTTCTTCCACTTCCATCCAATTTGTCTTAGCTTCTGGGGTGTGACTTGTTTACAAACCAAATTTTGATGCTGGAAACAGTCTAGTTTTACTTTCTAAATAACAAGTTTAAAAAACCTCATTTTGGTACAAACAATGCTCTCATAGAAGGGTTCTAACATCAATGATTGAAATTCTGATTTCTTAACACAAAACTGGAGAGATTCAGGTTGCTTGTACTGTGAGAGTCTTACTTTTCTCAACAAACATGCATCTTGGCTATAAAATATTGTGTGGGCTCATGACCCCATTAAATTCTGTAAATTAAATTCCAATTGTTTATTATAGTAAATGATATCAGACCAAGATTAAATGAGTCTGTAGAAACAATATCATTCAATCATGGAGAAACTGAAAGCATTTTATTCATGATGGAGCATAAATAGCATGTTTAGATTTCATTATTTAATAAAAATTGATATAAATTAGCTTTTCTCCTAATTTAGTTTCATTCAGGCATGCCTTTTAATTCCTCTTAATTCACTCATTCATAGAGTCAGTACAGAAACGTATGAAAGACATTAATCTTAATCTCATAATAATTTTAACAAAGGTCCCTTGTTCATGTCTAGGTAGTATTTTACTTCCTTCCATTGTGACACTAAAACTCAATATGTTGGTAGGATGTGTGGTAGGAGAAATAGACACAGGTTATAACAATGCATGTGGTTATCTGGAATCCTCCAACGGTGTCATTAGGTGTCCTCTGGGACATGAGCTTCCTTCCATCACCTTCTACCACCTGGCACTCAATGAGAGGGCCATACTTACATGAACGCACTTCACATCCTCCTTTTGACTTCAACACTGGCCGCACAGGGAGCCCTTGTGGCTGTGCCTAGATACTGTACACTTCTGCCTCCTGCACTTCTCTGTTACCCATATCAATCTACCATTCTGCCCTGGGCTTTCTGATCCTTGAAAGTGTCCTGAGGTGGAGTGTTCCTCAGGAACTATAGAAGTGTCCCTTGGAAGGAGGGGCCCCCACCTCAGTGTGGATCAGGACTCCTGCCTACTTTTATCCCCTCTAGCTGGAGTATGGCAGAGTGCCCAGTTCCCTACTGTGTTTCTCTCCCTTGTCTGCAAACAAGGACATGGACCCATGTTATTGGGTAAGGAAATGCTGAAAGGATATGTCTCCATACCAGGAATAAAAGGTGGCAATCAAACATTCATCCACTTATTTACTTTGGAGCCTCTGTACTCCTCTGAATCCCTAGCTACCCACCAACACACACACACACACACAGACACACTCACCCCCATAAGCTATGGGAGCAGATAATTTTGAAATCTCATATATCACCAACCGCAGAGCAGAGTTCTTGGGTGACAGTGGGAGCTGCTGCCTCTTGCAGCTGGTGCACAGATAACTTCAAACCTGCTATATATGTTTATTGAAGTATAGTTGATGTATTGGTTTGGCCAAAAAATTCATTCAGATTTTTCTGTAAGATGTTATGGAAAAACCCAAATGAAATCTATGGCCAACCCACTAACATATGACATAAGTTACAAGTGTACAATATAGTAATTCACAATTTTTAATGGTATACTCCATTTATAGTTATTATAAAATATTGGCTATATTTCCTGCATTATAAATATAAAGATGTATTTATCCTTATAGCTTGTTTTATACATAACAGTTTATAACTTCATGTGACCTATACATGTCATCAATTGTTAAATGATCCTATGTATTCCATTCCATGTGTTTGAGCTTGAATTCTTGTGTGTGTGTGTGTACAGTAAATGTGTTGAAGAAATGAATGACAGTGCCTAGCCAAGTTCCTGGTGTGAGGTACATTTGAAATAAATCCTACCTACCTTTCAGGAGCCCTTTCTGTTACGAGAGTGGGCTGTCTCCTTTTATAATAGACTCTTTGTAAAGCTCCATCATTTCAAATGTGATTTTCTAATCTTCATATTAGTAGTTCCTCCTCTCTCATATTCTTCTTTCATATTCTTTAGGCTCTTTTATCTAATCAAAGGGTGAGACAAGGCTAACTTCCTCCTCACTTTGCCAGCCTGACAGCTGAGGCTTTGGTGGCTGCTTGGAAAGCAAGAATAAAGACCCCGTGGGCATGGGTCTTATAATTTACTGTGTGTAAGAGCCACCCAGGAAGCTTGTTAAAGTTCAGAGTTGTGGGCCTCCCCACTGGAAGCTGATTTGTTAGGTTGAGAGTTGGGTCCTGAAATCTGTATTTTATTTTATTTTATTTTTTAATTTATTTATTTATTTACTTTTGGCTGTGTTGGGTCTTCGTTTCTGTGCGAGGGCTTTCTCTAGTTGTGGCAAGCGGGGGCCACTCTTCACAGCAGTGCGCGGGCCTCTCACCATCGCGGCCTCTCCTGTTGCGGAGCACAGGCTCCAGACGCGCAGGCTCAGTAGTTGTGGCTCGCAGGCCCAGTTGCTCCATGGCATGTGGGATCTTCCCAGACCAGGGCTCGAACCCGTATCCCCTGCATTGGCAGGCTGACTCTCAACCACTGCACCACCAGGGGAGCCCCTGAAATCTGTATTTTAAAGAACAGCCAGGTGTTTTTGATACAAGGGGTCTTCAAATGACACTTTGAGGAGCACTCTCCATAGGACCAAATTTCTCCCACTATTTGGGTATTTCGGGGCTGCCAAAGTTCGGAAGTTCAGCATGGGTTGACTTTTTCCCTTCACTTGTATCTCAGATGGCTTATATTTGTTAATTTACAAGGGTAACCTTAATCTGCAAAAATAAATTTAATCTCTGAAAGCTAATTGAGGGTGTTATCATAAACCTTCTTTCAGACACCAACATCTATAGGGACTTGCTCTTCTGATTAGTGAGCTCAGGCCCAGGAGGTTTCCCTTCTAGTGTGTCTGCATGGGATATTGGTTTTAAATGCCGAAGAGGAACCTAGGGAATTTGACCCTGCAGCAGGAATTTCTAAAATACAAGATAGTGATAACTAAATCATAAGTTTGGGCTGTAATAGTTGCTCTAAAGCCATGTGCCACCTTGCAGAGGAATGACCACTTCAACATTCAAATCTTGTTGGGGGAGTGGGGAGATGAGGGAGGAGCTAAGAAACAAATCAAGGAGGGCTCCCCTATTGCCTGTGTCTGGCACCTGTGTGGAGGGTGGGGTCACCTGTACAACTGAAGAAAGAAAAAGGGGGAGCAATCAGAATTACAAAGCAGTTGAGGCCATATGGTGAATCCTGTAAAAGTTCTCTGATTCCTCCCAAGCATCTTTTGTACCACATGGTGAATGCTTGATTAGAGTCACAAAGACATGTATCTTACTTATTCAGAGAACATGCATCATACACAGACATGAGTTTTGAAAGACTACAGTGTTTCCTTGTTTCTGGAATTAGTTGATCACATTGAAACATTGAGATTTCACATAAAAATCCAGGTTTCTGGTTGTCCCTGGAAAATGGGAAGATCTCAACACATTGGGCCCTAACTCTGTCTGGTAACCTTAGTTGGAGCTAAGGAACCAGCTGTCTCTGAGAGAGGCTTCTCAATCTTCCACATCTGCATTCCTCAACTATTGTTTTACCTACCAGTCCCCCAGTGCTTTTGGCCTTACACATGATATTTAAAAGCTGCCTTTCACATGTAATGAATTCTTTACAACTCATCTGAGAGGATATGATTTCACACTCTTACAGTGAGTTTCCTGTCTTCCAGTCACTGTCCCTTTGGAAGAGGCCAGGGGAGCCAAAAGTATTCCCAAGTCAGCCCTTGCCTGCCTAGCAGAGATGCCTCTCAATCCCCTCCTCTGCTGCTCTAATAATGACCTCCAGCAAGGGTGACTTCCAGCAAGAGTGACCAACTCATCCTGGTTTGTTGGAGTTATTCCTCATTTTAACACTGAAAGTCCCACTTCCTGGAAAACTCCTCAATCCCAGGCAAACTGGGACAGTTGCTCAACCTATCTCCAGTTGGCCAAAGGGACTTTGGAATTTGGGGCTGTGGGCATCAAGCTCGGAAGCACATTCTTGAGCTCCACCTGCCCTAGCTTTGGAAAGCTCAAAGCATTGTCAGGAGAAGTTCTAAGCAACCTATAATAAGAACTCTTGTATGCTGACAAGGGAGGAGCAATTTATGATGTACTGTGTCTTTCTGTAGGAATGGGAAATTAGATTTCTTCCTATTCTTTCTTTGTATATTTAACGTAACTGAACAAGGAATTAATGGTTACGGATGGCCAACAGTCTTACCTGGCTGCATCTGCCTCCTGCCCAGCTGGACGTTCACTGTGTACCTGGACTTCTGGATCCAAGGGAGAGATCTTTTCCTGTAATTATAAGGATGGTAAATAGAGATTGTAAAAAGACTGCCTTCATAACACTCACATCCAATTTTTGACTCAGACATTTCATTTCAAATGTTTTGGGGGCTATTGTTTATGAAAGTGGAGGTTAGCTTGTACCAGCTTATAAGATCCAGATACATAGGTGTGGTACAAACCCATGATTGTATCTATCTATGAGTTTTATTTTGTTCACATTTTTTTTACAGTCTTAAAATTAATATGTGCTTTTAATGGAAATATCCAAAACATTCAGACAAGTGTAAAGAGAAAAAAGAATCCATTATTCCTCACATAAACTAACTATTATCAACTTTATAATTTTATTTAAAATGTTTTTTATTGAAGTACAGTTGGTTTACAATGTTGTGTTAGTTTCTGGTGTACAGCAAAGTGATTCAGTTACACACCCACATTTTTTTTTCCTTTTCACATTATTTTCCATTATAAGTTATTACAAGATATTGAATATAGTTCCCTATGCTAGTGGTCCCCAACCTTTTTGGCAGCAGGGACCTGCTTCATGGAAGACAATTTTTCCATGGACAGTGGTGGGGGCAGGGGGAGAAGGGATGGTTCAGGCGGTAATGTGAGCAATGTTTCAGGCGGTAATGCAAGCAATGGCGAGCGATGATGAACGATGGGAAACAGCAGATGAAGCTTCACTCATTTGCCTGCCGTTCACCTCCTGCTCTGAAGCCCTCACCGGTCCACGGCCCAGAGGTTGGGGACCACTGTCGTATGCTATACAATAACTCCTTGTTGTTTATCTATTTTATATATAGTAGTATGTATCTGTTAATCACAAGCTCCTAATTTATCCCTTCCCCCTTTCCCCTTTGGTAACCATGTTTGTTTTCTATGTCTATGAGTCTGTTTCTGTTTTGTAAACAAGTTCATTTGTATCATTTTTTAGATTCCACATATATGTGATATCATATGATATTTGTCTTTCTCTGTCTGACTTACTTCACTTAGTATGATAATGTCTAGGTGCACCCATGTTGCTGCAGATGGCATTATTTCATTCTTTTTTATGGCTGAGTAATATTCCATTGTATATATATGCCACATCTTCTTTATCCATTCACCTGTTGATGGACACTTAGGCTGCTCCCACATCTTGTCTATTGTAAATAGTGCTGCTATGAACTTTGGGGTGCATGTATCTTTTCCAATTAGAGGGTTGTTTTCAGATATATGCCCAGGAGTGGGATTACTGGATCATATGGTACCTTTATTTTTAGTTTTTTAAGGAATCTCCATACTGTTCTGCATAGTGGCTGCACCATTCCTACCAACAGTGTAGGAGGGTTCCCTTTTCTCCACACCCTCTCCAGCACTTATTACTTGTAGACTTTTTTTTTTTTTTTTTGGCTGCATCAGGTCTTAGTGTGGCATGTGGGATCTTCACTGCAGTGTGTGGGTTTCTCTCTAGTTGTGTTGGGTGGGCTCCAGAGCATGCAGGCTCAGTAGTTGCAACACATGGACTCTCCAGTCATGGCATGCAGGCTCTAGTGTGCATGGGCTTAGTTGCCCTACAGCATGTGGGATCTTAGTTCCCTGACCAGGGATTGAACTCACATCCCCTGCATTGGAAGGCAGATTCTTAACCACTAGACCACCAGGGAAGTTCCTACTTGTAAACTTTTTGATGTCCATTCTGACTGTTGTGAGGTGATACATCATAGTTTTGATTTGCATTTTTCTAATAATTAGCAATTCAACTTTATAATTTGAATCTTATAATTTGTATCATATAACTCGTATCTTCCTTCTTTCACTTAATGTTACTTCATTAGCAAAGATGTCATTAAAAAAAATATTTCACAACTGAGAGAACACAGGTACATAACCAGTGGAGATGACGCTGATGCTCGGCTAGCTGTTGGGTGGGAGCAGGGTCCTGGAGCTGCCTGCTCTGCCAGGCTTTCACCCTCTAGTGACGAATACCTTCAAAAATCTATGTCAGCATCAAATATACCTAGAGAGCAATATACTATAGTTATATATGTGCATGTAATACATGCACATAGTTTTAAGTTAAAAATCAAATGCTACTAAATGGCTACTAGAAGCTAAGATTACTATTTTTTTTCTTTTCTTCTGGTATTTATCTCTATATTCAAATACACACATACATCACCTGCAATAAAGTCAATAAACATCTAAACATACACACACAGACACACACACACACACAGATATATACATGTGTGTGTTTGGATATTACTTATTGACTTTTTTATTACAGGTGAAGTGTTTTGTGTCATTTGTTTATTTGTTACCATATTCTTTTCTATTCCTACTCTTCCATCCTCTTGGTATGGCTATATGACAGTTTGGGGGTCAATCTGTATTCATCAGTTTTGTCATTTTGACTATGCGAATATTGTTCACTGCTGATCCAAACTGAGTACTGTGATTACATCTTCTTTCTTAGAGAAGTGGCTTAGAACCTGACAATCTGAGTTTGAATTCCACTCTGGTACCTTAGGTACATCACTGCTCTATTATTCCCTCACTGTATAACACAGATATCAAGAATATCAACTTGTTAGGGTGATTTTAAAGATTAAATGAGTTAACATGTAAAAAGGCTTAGAACATTAGTCTCATATCAGGAGTATTCAATAACATTTAGCTATAATTATTGCTCAACTTATTCTGTACTATGGTATTAATATTGCCCCACTAAAATTTTGGCTTAATTTTTTTTAATCTCTTAGTCTTTTTACACCATTTAATAGTTCTATAAAACGGCTCAAACCAATTTCCTACACATTCAAATATATCAGGTAGTCTTTCAGGGTTGAGGGATTTATAAGAGTGGTAGGGATTATGGTAAACTGTAGGAGATATCCATTCAGAGGTTCTCTGTCTGCTTGGTTTTATTTAAGGCAGGTTTCCCTTACAACTTGCTGCACAGCTGTCCTCAGAGCTTTTCTTGCCATCATCCTTGGATTTCCCTGGCCTTCCTTCTATCTGAGACCCTGGCTTACTGAGCGCTATGCTCTTCTCTTTTTGGTGTAACTCCTTGCTTTGGTAGAAATCATCCATCTGTGATATCTTGAGAATACTTGAGCAAGGCTAAATGCAGGCATAGTTTTTGAGATTTTGCTTGTCAAAATATGCCTTAATTCTATTTTTCTACTTAATTGATGATTTGGTTAAATATAGACCTCTAGGTCAAAAATCTGATTTTTAAAGGCATTTTTGTATTCTGGCCTATAGTGTTCCTGTTGAGAAAGTCTACTGCCACTCTCATTCCAGTCTTTTGTCTGAGACCTGATTCTCCTTTCTGGAAGAATTTAGACTCTTCTATTTATCTCCAGTGTTCTGGGATTTCATAACCATGTTTGTGTGTTGTGGTTCCCCCCCCCCCCCCGTTCATTGTGCTGGGCACTCATTGGGTTGAGAAATCTGGAAATGAATATTTTTAGTTCTGGAAAATGTCCTTGCATTTCTTTTCTTTGATCATTTTCTTTCCCACTAATTTAATTAATACTCCTATTAGTACGATGTTGGCCCTCCCAATGGGTTCCCTGATTTTCTATCTTTCTCATCTTTGTCTTTTCTTCTGCTTTCCAGGAAATAACCCCAGTTTTGTCTTCCAAACACTTTACTGGATGTTTTCTTAGCTATCAGTTTTTAAAATTTCTAAGATGATAGCACCACTCAGCAGCATATTTAACTTTATGAATAGAACATAATTTACTTAAATTTTCTCCTAATATTGGACACTTTGATTGGTTATAAATTTTTATAGAAAATGAGGCAATAAACATATGTAAATATATCTGCAACCACAGATCCAATGAATTCAATACAATTTTTCAAAAGTGAACATACTGAGACAAATAATATGAATATTTTAAAGTTCTTTGTTATTGATTTATTTTTCTTTATTTCATTTTTTATTGAAATATAGTTGACATGCAATATTATTAGTTTCAGTTGTACTACATAGTGATTTGGTATTTTCACACATTATAAAATGATATCATGATAGGTGTAATAACCATCTGTCTCCATACAAAGTTATTACAATATTGCTGATGATTTTCCTTATGCTGTATATTACATCCCTATCACTTATTTTATAACTGGATATTTGTAACTCTTAATCCAGTTCACCTATTTCACTCCCCACCATTCCCCTACCCTTAGAAAACCACTTATTTCTTCTCTGTATCTATGAGTCTGTTTTTGTTTTATTTTGTTTGTGTGTTTTGTTTTTTGGATTCCACATATAAATGAGATCATATGGTATTTGTCATCTCTATCTGACTTATTTCACTTTGTACAATACCCCTTAGATCCATCCACGTTTTCTCAAATGGCAGTATTCCATTTTTTAATGGTTGAAATTATTCCATTGTATATGTACCACATCTACTATATCCATTCCTCTATTGTTGGTCACTTAGGTTGCTTCCATATCTTGGCTATTGTAAATAATGTTGCAATGAACATAGGGATGTATATATCTTTTTGAATTAGTGTTTTTATTTTCTTTAAGTAAATACCCAGAAATGAAATTCCTGGATCATATGACAAGTCTATTTTTAATTTTTTGAGGAAACTCCATACTGTTTTCCATAGTGGCAGCACCAATTTGCAATCCCAGCAGCAGTGTACCAGAATTCCCTTTTCTCTACATCCTTGCCAACACTTGTTATTTGTTGTCTTACTGATAACCGCCATCTGACAGATGTGAGACAGTATCTCACTGTGGTTTTGGTTTGCATTTCCCTGATGATTAGTGACATCAATCATCTTTTTTATGTGCCTGTTGGTCATCTGCATGTCTTTGGAAAAATGTCATTTCAGGTCCTCTGCCCATTTTTTAATCAGATTGGGTTCTTTTTTGTTTGTTGACTTGTTTTGTTCTTTTGTTTTTTTGCTGTTGAGTTGTATGGTATGAGTTCTTTGCATATTTTGGATATTAACCACTTATCGTATAAATTGATTGTTAATATCTTCTCCCATTCAGTAGGTTGACTTTTCGTCTTGTTGATGGTCTCCTTCACTGTGCAAAACTTTTTAGTTTAATGTGCTCCCATTTGCTTATTTTTGCCTTTATTTCCCTTACCTGAGGAGATATAGCCAAAAAACTATGGCTAAGACTGATGACAAAGAGCGTATTGCCTATGTATTCTTCTTGGAGTTTTATGGTTTCAGGTCTTTGAGTTTATTTTTGTATATGTGTGAGAAAGTTTGATTATAATTTTCCCAACATTATTTACTGAAGAGGGAGATTTTCCCCCAATGTAGATTAACTGACCATATAAGTGAGAGTTTATTTCTGGCTGCTGTATTCTGTTCCATTGATCTATGTGTCTGTTTTTGTGCCAGCATTATGACACTGTTGTGATTAGTATAGCTTTGTAGTATATTTTGAAATTAGGGAGCATGATACCTCCAGCTTTGTTCTTCTTTCTCAAGATTGTTTTGGCTACTTGGGTCTTTTGTGTTTCTACACAAATTTTAAAATGTTTTGTTCTTGTTCTGTGAAAAATACCTTTGTATTTTGATATGGATTGCACTGAATCTGTAGATTGCATTGTGTAGCATGTTTATTTTAACAATATTATTTCTTCTGATCCATGAACACATTATATATTTCCATTTGTTTGTGTCTTCGTCAACTTCTTTCATAAATGTCTTATATTTTGGGGATACAAGTCTTTTATCTCTTTGGTAAGATTTATTCCTACGTATATTCTTTTTTTATGCAGTTGTAAATTGAATTGTTTTCTTAATTTCTTTTTCTGATAGTTCTATATTAGTGTGTAGAAACACAACAGATTTCTGTACTTTCATTTTGTATCCTGCAACTTTAATGAATTCATTTATTGTTTGAATAGTTTGTGGTGGCATCTTTAGGATTTTCTATGTATAGTATCATGTCATCTGCAAACAGTAACAAATTTATTTCTTCCTTTTCAATTTGAATTACTTTTTTCTTTTTCTTGTATGATTTCCATGGCTAGGACTTCCAATAGTATGTTGAATAAAAGTGGCAAGGGTGGGTATCCTTGTCTTGTCCCTGATCTTAGAGGAAAGACTTTCAGCTTTTAACCATTGAGTATGATGTTAGCTATTGGTTTGTCATATAAACCTTTATTACCTTTATTGTGTTCAGGTATGTACGTTATACCTCCTTTGTTGAGAGTTTTTATTGTAAATGCATGTTAAATTTTGTCAAAATCTTTTTCTGCATCTATTGAGATGATCATATGATTTTTTATTCTTCAATTTGTTAATATGGTGTATCCCATTGATTTGCAGAAAACTGAAGCATCATTTTTTCCCAGAGATAGATCCTACCTGATAATGATGTATGATACTTTTAATGTACTGTTGAATTCTGTTTGTTAATATTTTGTTGAGTATTTTTGCATCTATGTTTACCAGTGATTTTAGCCCATAATTTTCTTTTTTTGTGGTATCTTTGTTCTGGCTTTGGTATCAGGGTGATGCTGGCCTCATAGAATGAGTTGGGAAGCATTCCTTCCTCTTCAATTTTTTGGTATAGTGTGAGAAAAATAAATGTAGATTTCACCTATAAAGGCATCTGGTCCCGGACTTTTGTTTGTTGGGAGTTTCTTTATTACTGATTCAATATCATTACTGGTAACTGGTCTGTTCATATTTTGTCTTTCTTCCTGATTCAATCTTGGGAGGTTGCATATTTCTAGGAATTTGTCCATTTCTTCTAGGTTGCCCTGTTTTTTTTTTTTTTTTGGTGTATTATTGTTCATAATAATCTCTTATGATCATTTGTATTTATTTGGTATCAGGTGTAACTTCTTTTTCATTTCTGATTTTATTTATTTGGGCCCTCTCTTTTTTTTTTCTTGATGAGTCCAGCTAAAGTCATTTTTCTCCAGGTATTTTTTATTTTCCTCTTTGGTTTCTTCAGTGACCTATTGATTGTTTAGTAGCATATTGTTTAGCTTTCACATGTTTGTGGGGGGTTTTCTTGCAGTTTTTTCTTGTAGTTTATTTCCAGTTTCATAACATTGATGACCTATGGAATCATACTTGGAACCAAGATGGAAAAAACGCTTGATAGGATTTCAGTCTTCTTAAATTTACTGAGACTTGTTTTGTGACCTAGCATGTGATCTATCCTGGAGCATGTTCCATGTGCACTTGAAAAGAATGTGTATTCTATTGTTTTTGGATGAACTGTTTTATATATATATAATATATATATATATTTATGTAGTTATAAATATATATATTATATATATATATATATTTATGTAGTTATAAATATATATATATATACATTTATTAAGTTTATCTGTTCTAATGTATGATTTAAGTCCACTGTTTCCATTTTGATTTTATGTCTGGATGATCTGCACATTGATGTACATGGGCTGTTAAAGTTGCCTGCTATTATTGTGTTACTGTCAACTTCTGTCTTTATGTTGTTATCATTAGCTTTATGTATTTAGGTGCTCCTATGTTGGGTGCATATATATGTACAATTGTTATATCTTCTTCTTGGATTGATCTTTCTATTATTATGTAATGTCCTTGTCTCATGTTACTGTTTTTATTTTAAAGTCTATTTATCTGATATAAGTATTGCTACTGCGACTTTCTTTTCATTTCCATTTTCATGGAATACCTTTTCTCCAGCCCCTCATTTTCAGTCTGTGTGTGTGTCTTTAGATCTGATCTGAGGTGAGTCTTTTAGGTAGCATATATTTGGGTATTGTTTTTTATCCATTCAGCCACTCTATGTCTTTTGATTAGATCAGTTAGTCCAGTTACATTTAAAGTAATCATTGATAGGTTCATTTTACCATTTTGTTCAACTGGAAAACATCTGATTATTTTTGCAGTAGTTGTTGTTTTGGTTTCTTTCTTTTGTCTCCTTTTGCTCTCTTCCTTTGTTATTGTTTTTTTAAACTTTTATGTATGTATGTATGTATGTATTCAGGCTGCACCGTACAGCTTGTGGGATCTTAGTTCCTCAACAGGGATTGGGCCCTGACAGTGAAAGCACTGAGTTCTAACCACTGGACTGCCAGGCAATTACCCTCTTCCTTTGTATTTTGTTGACTATTTTTTGTTTTATGTTTTGATTCCTTTGTCTTCTTCGTGTGTGTATCTAGTACAGCTTTTTGGTTTGTAGTTACCATGAGGTTTATTTTTAACAATCTATATATTTACATATAATTATTTTAAGTTGCTGATCTCAAGTTTGAAAGCATTTAAACAACCCTGCATACTTACTCCTCCTCCCATGTTTACTGTTTTTGACATCATATTTACATCTTATTATCCCTTAAATACTTATTGTGGATCTATATGATTTTACTACTTTTGTCAGTTAACCTTTCTACTAGCTTTGTAAGTGGTTGATCTACTACCTTTACTGTATATTTGCCTTACAAATGAGACATTTCCTCTTGTAAATTTTGTTTTTCTAGTTGTGGCCTTTCTTTTCTGCTTAGAGAAGTCCCTTTAACATTTCTTGTGAAGCTGGTTTCATGGTGCTGGACTATTTTAGCTTTTGCTTGTCTGGAAAACTTTTGCTTCCTTCTTCAAGTGTGAATTCTTGGTTGTAGGTTTCTCCTTTTCATCACTTTAAATATATTATTCCACTCTCTTCTGTCCTGCAAAGTTTCTGCTGAAAAGTCAGCTCATAGTCTTATGGGTGCTCCTTTCCTTGTATGTAACTAGCTGCTTTTCCTTTGCTGCTTTTAATATTCTCTCTTTATCTTTAACTTTTTGGCATTATAATTACAATGTATCTTGGTGTGATCTTTTTTGGGTTGATCCTGTTTGGGACTCTTTGTGATTCCTGGACCTGGAAGTCTGTTTCCTTTGCCAGGTTAAGGAAATTGTTAGTTCTTATGTCTTCAACTATGTTCTTTGCCTCTCTCTCTTTTGTCTTTCTGTGACACTTATAATGAAAAATTTAGGAGGTTTGATGTTGTCGCAGAGGTCTCTTAAACTGTCCTCATTCTAAAAAATTCTCCTCTTTTCTTCTGTTCAGCTTGAGTGATTTCCACTATTCTGTCTTCCAGTTTGCTGGTTTGTTCCTCTGTATCATTCACCCTGTGCAGAGACTGCCAGCTGCTGGTGGGTAAGGCTGGGGCTTGTCATGGCTGGTTGCACCACCAAGGGAGTCTAGGTCCTGGTGCTGGGCCACTTGTGGGTAGGGCCAGGTCATGAGGTAGCTGGCTACAGAGTTTGAGGGGTCCTCGGACTAATTCTGGCCCAGTGGTGAGAGGAGCCAAGGTCTCAGTGTGACTGGTTCTGGGGCTAGTGGTCTTGGAGTTAGTGTCAGCCTGCTGATGGGTGTGACCATGGACCAGAGGGTTCCCAAGACTGCTGTTGGCCTGATAGTTGTTGGGGTCTGACATGGCTTGCTGCAGGGTCCATGGTGTTCCAGGTCTAGTGTAAGCCCACTGGTGGGTAGGACCAGATACTGAGGTGGTAGACTATGGGACCCAAAATGTCCCAGTGCTGGTGTCTGCACATTGATGGGTGGGGCCAAAGCCCAGAGAGTCTTGGGGCTGGTGCCAGACCACTAGTGTGAAGAGCTGGGTCCTTGGGTCTCTGGCTGTGAGGCTAGGGGTCCCTGAGATGGGTTGGCCCACTGGTGAATGGGACCAGAATCTAAAGGTTTCTGGGGTTAGTTCTGGACCACTGGAGGGTGGAGTCAAGTTCCTACCTCTCTGGCTCTAGGCCTGGGGTTCCTGAAGCTGGTGTTGGCCTACTGGTGGGTGGAGATGAGGCCTGAGGGGTCCCAGAGCTGGTGCCTGTCCCCTGGTGGGTGAGGCCAGGTCCTGGGGCTAATGCTGGTCAAATGGTGGACAGAGCTGAGTTCTGTGGTCTCTGGCTATGAGAACCAGGAGTCCTGGAGCTGGTGGGTGGCTCTGTTGTTTGGATCTGGGGCCCTGGGTGTCCTGAGGTTAGTGCAGTCCCACTGGTGCATGGGGCCAGGCCATAGGCCCTTGGTAGGTGGGGCCAGCTCCACTAGCCCTGAGCTAGAGGTACTTTGGAGAATACATAGGAAGTAATTGCTTCCACCCTTGCAGTTATAAGAGAGAGAGAGAACAGCAGCTATTGGAGGTGAGATAATGAACAAATATCAATAATTAAGTGTGAGCAGGGATTCGAAACAATAGGTGACCATGAGATAACAAACAATCTTAGAACGGGGCAGGGGCTTAATCCACTGTACTTGAAAATGAAAGGAAGGATGACCTCAGAAGGCTAGATGACCTAGAAACATTTGGATTACACATTGTCATTATTTGTCTCATTTTTCTTCTCCTGCTGCACTCCATATCTAACTTATTCCCTTATTTGTTCCCCTAAATTGCATCTCTCTTTAGACTTACTTACCTGGAAATTGACTGGAATTATTATGCCCCTTTTCAAGCCTAGTAATTTATTGTCTACCCTTAGGAGACAGCTTATTTGACCCTAAATTTTTATAATAAATAAGAAACATGATCCTATTCTTTATAATTATAGTTTCTGAAGGCGATTAAAACAGATTTCTAACCATAGTTTATAATATGACTGAGACATGAGTCATAGACTCAGCAGTGAAGTAAGTTACTGTCTTCTATCCTCCATTTTTTCTGATAAGAAGCCAACCATGATTTACATCATTGTTCTACTGTATGAAATAAATCATTTTTCTCTGGCTACTTTAAATTTTTTTCCTTATCTTTAGATTTTTTTTTTTTTACCAATTTGACTATGTGTCTTGATGTAACTTTCTGCTTGATGTTTGTGGGGCATTTTGAATCTCTAAGTTAATGGCTTTCATAAATTGTATTCATTAGTTCTTTAAGAATTTTTTCTCCATTCTTTCTCTTTTCTCCTTCCAGTACTCCAACTGTGTATGTATTAAGCTGCTAAATAAATGGTTCCACAGGTCTTTGAGGGGCTCTGATGATTTTAATTCAATCTTTTTCTCTATGACCTTCAGATTAGATAATTCCTTTTGATCCATTTTCAGATTAACTGACTTCTGCTATTTCCAATCTATAGTTAAGTCAATCCTATGAATTTTCATTTCAATAATTTTATTTTTCAGCTCTAGAATTTACGTTTCTTTAACATAGCATCTATTATGCTATTTTCCACTTGATTATTTATTGCTCATATATTTTTCTTTAAGTTCTTAAACATATTTGTAAGAGCTGCTTTTAAGTTCTTTTTTGCTAATTACAGCATGTAGATAAACTTGGTATTGGTTTTTATTTTCACTTCCTCCTTCTCCTTCTTCAGTATGTCCATGATTTTCATGTTTCTTCACATGCCTCATGACTTTTATTGAAAACTGGAGATTATGAGTTTTGGAGTTTTAACTGGCTATATTGTACATGTTGAGAGCTGCAAAGTGTCAAGGTGGTCAATTTAGCCAAACTAAATCCTTAGTTCACTTTTTGTGATAGTGTAAGCAAGAGGCCAAAAAGAGAAGAGTATTGTTGGCTCTCCCAATGTTCCCAGTGACAAGGGTCAGTTGGATCACTGCAGCTGGGGAACCAAAAGTTCCTGCTATTTTCTGGAACTGGATGCCAGGGTGAGAGAGAGGGGAAGAACTAGGATTGGAAAAGACTGAGTCAGAGTAGGGAAAAGTATCCCCTTGGAACTTTGATAAAGAGATCTTGGCAGAGGAGTCTGAACATGTCTTAGCTGAACATCCTCCCCACCCTCCTCCTTCCCCACATAAGGAGGTCTCTGAATGGAAGTGCCTGGGATAGAATTGAAGATATTCATAAGAGCATAGTCAGCCCAGGGAGAGGAAGTGACTGAGTCCATTACTACAACTACCTTCAGAGGTCACAGGGTGCACCAAATCAGATGTGGAGAGGGCTGCTTTTCCCCCTATGAGGCTTGCTAGGTAAATTTTGTAACTGTCTATGGTCAGGCCTGAAAGATCACACATAGGATTCTGAACTGCAGCTAACTCCAGTAGAGGCTTTAGATTCTGTCATGCTCCTCTGGAAAGTGATTTTTTTTTTTCTAGCAAGAGTTAACTTGGCTAGACTCAAACTACAAACTGTCTTTGTTTCAATTGGCAGCTGCTAAAATCTTCATTTCGTTCTTTCAGCCTCGGGCTGCTGCTTTGTGACCAGGCTCCCTTGGGTGTCTCCCTTATTTGTGTAGTTTGGCAGCTAATCAAAGTTTTGGGCATATTTTAAATGAATATTTTGGGGTTCAATCGCTCTGAACCATCATTCCTTCTAGAATTTCTCCCATGTAATAAGTTGAATAGTGGATATATCCACATTGCAATCTCAGGAACCTGTGAACTTTACCTTATATGGCAAAAGATGTGATAGTTAAGAATCTTGAGAGGAAAAATTTATCCTTGATCATTTGGGTGGACCCTAAATGCAATCACGTATATAATTATAAGGAAGAAGCAGAGGGAGTTTTGAGACAGACAAACAGAGGAGAAGACAGGCAGAAGAGGAAGAGGTAGAGATTCGAGTGATTTGCCTACAAACGAAGGAATGCCTGGAACCAAGAAGCTAGAAAAGGCAAGGAATTGAGTTTCCCTAGAGCCACCAGAAGGAGCATGGTCCTGTAAACACCTTGATTTCATACTACTGATTTTCAGATCTATAAGAGAATAACTTTCTCTTGTTTCAAGCCACGCAGTTTGAGGTAACTTTTTACAGCAGCCAAAAGAAACAACTAAACCTCTTAACTTTCTGGTTGTTCTGCCACTCTGGCTTTTGTCCTCTGACACCTCAAGACAGTAAGACTGTTGAATTCTGTGGTTTGGTAAATGGAAACAAAAATCATCAAGAAGGAAAAAATAAAGGGAGTTTCATGGTTAAGGTCCCACAGCAAGTTAATGGCCAATCAATGTCATCATTATTTACTTGTAGATGTGGTGTGATTTTTAGGCATTCAGACACTTTTCCTGTCCATGTTGCCTTTGTGGTGCCTAAAATCCTATCATCACTAAGGAGTTTTTTATGAATTGTAAAGACTTTCTGGCTTTTAGGGTCTTCCATTATCATGGAGCTACTCTCAGATGAGGTAACAACTTCTTCCACAAACGAACATGACAGTGAAACTGAGCACGACCCTGTGGGGCTCCTGGGCATGGAAGCCTTTGCACGTTTCCTTTTTGTTTCTTTTTTGAAGGGAATCGACTCCAGCCTCCATGACCTTCCCTGAGTTCCAAAGGGCAGATTCAAACAGCTGCTAATCAGGGAAGAGAGGGGATGCAGAGACAAGGGAGGGGCAATCAAGAAACAATAGTACAACCTTGGGGCAGGGTCTAGTTCTGTTTCAAGGGATACACATAACAATATTTTTGAGCTCTTTACAGAACCAAAACTCCCAATAAATGAAAGACATCAGCATTCTTCATTCCAGAGAAGATCACCTTAGGCCAGATTAAAGGAACCGGGGAAACTCGTCAAGAGATTACCTGAAACCAGATTAAAGGAGTGCAGCCCCTGCACACACCGTAATCTTATCAGCAACCCCACTCTTGAACTGTTGCTATAAAAATCCTCATCAAAGCAATAAAGCTATTTGTTTCAGCATCAACAATATTGAAAACAAACTTAAAACAAGGCTCTGTGGGAAAGAGACAATGTTAGCCATTTTTGGGAGGGTAAAGACATGACCCATGTCCACTGATTTCTACTTCATCCCTTAGCTTCCACAATATTTAGCTTATATATTTAACACCCAGAACTAGGATCAAAGTATGCTGTTGAGCCAGGCAGATTGAAGGGAAAAGATAGCCTAGGACTGGTAGAAGTGGCAGGAAGATATGTAAAGTAGCTGACCTAAAATTATCTACTAATTCAAATTAAGGTGTATTAATTTCTCCAGAGGGAGGCAGGATGCTTTGTTTAGATGGGGTGAGGTAATTGAAGCTGTTCTGTGATTCATCACTGAAGTTACTGCTTATCACTCTTATTTCCCATGGAGGCCTAACCATAAGTAAGCAGAGTATGCTACCCAGAGGGTTGGAATGTGCTTGTTTTATTTATATTTAAATGCAGGGCTGAATCCAAGTCTTGTGGTGATATGATTGCCAGGGTCTTCAGTGAAAGATTTAATTCCTCAACACATAAGAATATGTCCAAGTTGTCATGGTAGTGCTGAGCGTAGTTGGATATGAATGGCATAATCAATTAAGGAAATCATCAATCTATTAATAAATTAATAAATGCTAATTGACTGTAGAAAAGTGGGTTAAGCATTTTAGGGGGATATAAATAGGCATAAGAAGTCCCTGTCCTTAAATTATGTAGGACATACTGAAAGGCCATTTTCAGTCCTATAGACCTCACCTGTAGCAATATTAACCACAATCTATGGCTTCACTCCAAGTCCATTATAGGTATATCAGGCACTCCTTTCCCTGAGAGAACTCTGGGAATTATTTGCCATCACCAGGCTGACCTGAGTGACACATGCATGAGACTACATTAACATTGAGACACAACTTCTTCTTCTACCACTGCTTGGGGACTCTTCATTTAACTGGCCCTCTGCCTTAGTTCCTAGGTTTTAGTTTTATTTTGTTTGTTTGTTCCTGTTCTTATTATTAATGGAGCCCAGCCCTGAACACCAGCTCAGTCTCAAGGTACCTGCTACCCTTAGTCTCTTTGCCCTAGCACTAAAGCAAGATTTCTCCACTTCTGCATTATCAACATTTAGGGCAAGATGATTCTTTGTTGTGGGTGGCTGTTCTGTGGATTGCAGGATGCTCTAGCAGCATCCTGGCCTCTAATCACTAGATGCCATTAGAACCCAACTATTTCCCTCCCAGGTATGACAATCAAAAGTGTTTCCTCCAGATATTGCCAAATGTCTTGGTGGGGCAGAATCACCCTGAATTCAGAATTCTTGCTTTAGACCCTCCCCTACATCTCTCCATTGACTCAGAAAGACTTCCTTTTTCTAGGAGTTGTCGACTATAATCATAAACTTCTTACCTTTACTTTTTTTTTTCCCTCCCACAAGTAGAATAAGGATTTAATATTTATTTTCTTAATGCCTAAGAGGCTAAGTACTTCCATCCTTGAGCCAAGCACACCTGGAGATGGATGCTGACTGGAATCAGACTGAGGTTGTCAGTATCCTTTAGAGTTGATAATTTGGAGAGCTAGCTGGTTGGTTATGCTTAGTACACAAGTTGGCTTGTCCATCCCACTTCTACCTCCCCACCTGATAGAACAGGCTTGTACTTGCCTAACAACTGAGAACACTTAGTACACCTTCAGATAGGGCCATGCTTTTTATGGCAAACATAAAACCACAAGAAGGTTCCTAACACTATAAAGCAGTATACATAAATGTACACTGAAAGATGGCTGCCATTAACTGGCATAATTGTGGAGCACCTGCAACTTGAATTGGGCTTTAAAGAAAGGGATGATTTGATGGAGTAAAAGTAGGAGAGTAAGGGAGTTAGTAATTCTAAGTGTTTCATGTGCAAAAATTAATATGAGCAGTCCAAAGAGTTGGGAAAAACATGATATGGTTTGGAGGGCCAATGTTATGAGGAAATGACCCAGATAGGAAAGAATGAAGACGTTCAGGCGTGAAAATACACAAGAATTTTTCAACAGTAGTTTGAAGGTATGCCTGTCTAGAGTGATTATTATGTAAAAAAAATTTAAGTATCCCTTAGAAGATGCCTGTCTTCTGGCAGAGAGAACCTGAGAAAAGGTGTACTTGATCAGATACACTATACATCAACAAAAATACTTTGGCAAAATTCTCCTAAGTTTATAAAAAGAAATGAACAGGAAAGAAACTTATGAAGTTTTTGACAAAAATGAATATGGGGACCTGTCTCCAGTGTCAAGAGTGAAGGTTTGTGAGGGAGGAGATCAAGATGGCAGAGTAGAGGGACATAGAGCTCAACTCCTCCTACAAATACATCAAAAATACATCTACATGTGAAACAATTCTCCCAGTATACCTATTGAAAGTTTGCAGAAGGTCTCATCCAACCAGAGCTGCAGGAAAGATAGGAGAAGAAGAGGAATCGGGATGGGACCTGAGTTTCTGGAAGGGAGCTGTGAAAGAGGAAAGGTTCTTTCACTCTGGAACCTCCTTCACTGGCTGGGGGGTTTATCAGGACAGATAGGGAGTTTCAGGGGCTTGAGAGGAGAGTGTGGAAGCTGACATGAGGCCAAACAGGATAAAGAGAGGCCAGCACAGATGGTCCTTGCCACATCATCACACTTCCCAGCCCGAGACATGTACCTGCTGGTGTGTGCAGTGACTGGTTTTTGAAACTCAAGCTTCAGTGGACTGACCTGGGGAGAAAACTTGGCTTTGCTGTGCAGAGATAGCCTGAAGGGCCTGGAGTGTAACCTGGGCCAAAACTGGAGCAGGATGGAATGCAGGTTCACCATAGGAGCCCCATTGTCAACATAGGAAGGGAGGGGCGTGGGTTACCATTGTAGCCTTATTGTGTGCTCACAGCAGGGAACAGCTCCAGCCATCACAGGTTTTGCAAACTTTGTGGGTGCACACATGGGGGGGCAGGGCTAAAATCGGAGCTAATTACCAGCACTCTTACTGTGGACATGGAGTTGTGGCTTTGGGGGATTTTTGCACTGGTGGCTTTGTGAGTCTGCACACACACCTGAGGGACATCTAAGCCAATTACTGGCACTCACACAGCAGAGGTGACCCCTGAGGGCAGCACCAGCAACTGTGATCTTTTTGGGTGTGCACAGCAGGTGGCAGGCAGCATCACAGAGTCACACGTCCCAGAAGACAGCTCCTGGGGAAGAACCTGCAATGGCTCCTTTCCCAGAGGGAGCACTCCAGTCCCACCTACCTTACACTGAAGCTTAGAATTGGATCTGGGGGCTTCTACTTCAATAACTGGGGAGCAGACTCTGTATCTGACAGGGCTTTGACAACCACAGAGAAAAGAGGAGGCCCCACCCAACATCCACTGTAGGCTCTGGTCACCACAATACCAAACACACTCCCTATCAAGGGGACAAGGGTCAGCACAATCTGAGGAAAGATGTGGCAAACATCAATAACAAAAAACAAACCTTGAACCAAAAATATTGGATTCTCATAGTCTACACATGGTTGTTCCCAAATAAAAACAACCCTTCAATACCACAGTAGATAACTGTTTCTCCTAAATTCATAGAGTAAAGTGAAAAAAGCAGAGGAACTGCCCTTTTCAATTAAGAAAACAATAGAAATTCCCCTGAAAGAATAAACAATGAAACAAACCTCTGGTAGACCTCTGGTAGACCAAGCCACCAGAAGCTGAATTCAAAAAGGAGGTAATAAAAATGCTGAAGGTACTAAGGAAGACTATTGATAGAAATGTGGATCACTATGGCAAGGAACTAGAAAATATAAAGAGGAGCCAATCAAAATTAGACAACTCAATTACCAAGATAAAAACCAATCTAGAAGCAGTGAATAGAAGACTAAATGAAACAAGAAAACAAATAAGTTATCTGGAAGACAGAATAATGGAAATCACCCAATCAGAACATCAGACAGAAGGGCAAATAAAAAAAAAAAAACAAAAAAAACGAAAGCAACATATGAGATCTATGGGATAATATAAAATGACAACCAATTCATCATGGAATTCCAGGAGGAAAGGAGAGGGAGAAGGGCATCAAAAATGTATTTGAAGAAATTATGGCTGAAAACTTCCCAAACCTAAAGAAGGAAACAGATATCCAGGTACAGGAAGCATAAAGCGTCCCCCAAAAGATGAACCCAAACAGACCCACACCAAGACATATCATAATTAAAATGGCAAAAGTTAATGACAAAGAGAGGATTCTAGAGGCAGCAAAAGATAGGGTCAGTTACAAGGGAACACCCTTAAATCTATCAGCTGATTTCTCTGCACAAACTTTGTAGGCCAGAGGGAGTGGCATGATATACTCAAAGTCCTGAAAGGGAAAAAACTGAAACATAAGATACTATATTCAGGAAGATTATTTTTTAGAATAGAAGGAGAAATAAAGAATTTCTCAGTCAAGCAAAAATGAAAAGAATACAGCAATACTAAACTTATCCTAAAGAAATATGGAAAGGTCATCTCCAAATAGAAAAGAAGCAAGAATCTATAGAAAAGGGAAAATCACAATAGGAAAAGTAAATATATAAAATGATTGAAAATCACTTAAATAAGCCAGTACATAGATTAAAAAATAATCCAAAAATTCTGTGAGATTATAAATACAATGAACTGCAAAAGGATAAACATTAAGATGTAAAATACGACATTAAAATCACTAAATATGGGAGAGAGGAGTAAGAAAATGTAGAGCTTTTAGAATGTGTTTGAGATTTATGACTACCAGTCTAAAGCAAGTAGATATAGTTATGGGTTTACGTAATTGAAAATCAGGATAATCACAAGCCAAAAACATACAATAGATTTACAAAAACAGAAAAGAAAGGAACTCAAGCAAAATACAAAAGAAAACCATCAAACCACAAAAAAGAAGAAAGGGAAAAAGAAGAAATACAAACTCAACTAGAAAATAAGGTTTAAAATGGCAATAATTTATACTTATCAATAATTACCTTAAATGTCAATGGACTAAATGCTTCAGTCAAAAGACATAGTGTGGCAGATTGGATAATAAAATAATTAATATCCTACATATGCTGCCTACAAGAGACTCACTTTAGGGTGAAAGACACACATAGAATGAAAATGAGGGGATGGAAAAAGATATTTCATGCAAATGTAAGGGACAGGAAAGCAGGGGTAGCAATACCCATATCAGAAAATATAGGCCATAAACACAGTCCATAAAAAAAGACAATGAAGGATACAATACAATGATAAACTGATCAATACAAGAAGAAGATATCACACTCATTAACAACATCTATGCACCCAATATAGGAGTACCTAAATATATAAAATAAATACTAAGAGACATAAAGAGAGAAATTAGGAATACAATAATATTCCTAATACAATAGGAATACAATAATACTAGGAGACTTTAACACCCCCACTGACATCAGTGGACCATTCTTCCAGACAGAAAATCAATAAGACAGCAGAGACCCTAAATGACACAAGAGAACAATTCAGGACATTACATCCAAAAAACACAGAATGCACATTCTCTTCAAGCACACATGGAACATTCTCTAGGATAGATTACATACCAGGACACAAAACAAGTCTCAACAAATTTCAGAGGATAGAAATTATTTCAAGCATCTTTTCTGACCACTATGGCATGAAAATAGAAATAAAACACAGAAAAACAAACGAGAAAAAAATTACATGGAGACTAAACAGCATGCCACTAAAAAACCATTAGGTCAATAATGAAATCAAAGAGGAAACTTAAAAATAACCTGAGATAAATGACAATGAAAACACAACCTTACAGAATCTATGGGATGCAGCAAACACAGTCCTAAGAGGGAAGTTCATAGAGCTACAAGCTTTCCTCAAAAAACAAGAAAAATCTCAAATAAAGAACCTAACTTACCACTTAAAAGAATTAGAAAAAGAAGAACAAAATGACACTTAAAGTCTGAAGAAAAAGAAATAATAAAGATCAGAGAGGAAATAAATAAAATAAAGATTTTAAAAAATAGAAAAAAATCAATAAAACCAAGAGCTGGTTTTTGGAAAAAGATAAACAAGATTGACAAACTTCTGGCAAGGCTCACCAAGAAGAAAATAGAGAACCCAAATAAACAGAATAAGAAATGAAAGAGGAGAAATAACATCTGGTACCACAGAAATACAAAAAACCATCAGAGAATATTATGAACAATTATATGCCAACATATTGAGCAACCTACAAGAAACGGACAAGTTTCCAGAAACATACAGTTCACCAAAACTGAATCAAGAAGAAATAGATAATTTGAACAGACTGATCACTAGACGTAAAATAGAATTTGTAATTTTCAAACTCCCTGCAAACAAAAGTCCAGGACCACTGGAGAATTCTACCAAACATACAAAGAAGAACTTATACTGATTCTTCTTAAACTCTTCCAAAAGATTGAAGAAGAGGGAACACTCCCAGATTTATTCCAGGAAACCACCCTCACCCTGATACCAAAACCAGACAAAGACACTACCAAAAAAGAAAACTACAGGTCAATATCTTTGGTGAATTTAGATGCAAAAATCCTCAGCAAAATATTAACAAGCCAAATCCAACAACACATAAAAAGGATCATACACCATGATCAGGTTGGATTCATGCCAGGGTACAAAGATGGTTCAACATATGCAAATGAATCAATGTGATACACTACAGCAACAAATGAAAACACAAAAATCACATGGTTATCTATTATCTCAATAGAAGCAGAACATGCATTTGATAAAATTCATGATAAAATCTCATGATAAAAGCTCTTGCCAAAGAGGGTATAAAGGGAACATATCTCAACATAATAAAAGCCATTTGTGACAAACACACAGCAACATAATACTCAATGGTGAAAAGCTGAAAGCCTTCCTGTTAAATTCTGGAACAAGACAAAGATGCCCACTTTCATCACTTCTATTCAACATAGTATTAGAACTCTTAGCCATGGCAATCAGACAAGAAAAAGAAATAAAATGTATACAAATCAGAAAGGAGGAGGTAAAATTGTCATTAAATGCAGATGACATGATACTTTATATAGAAAACCCTAAAGACTCCACACAAAAACTATTACAATTGATGAATGAATTCAGCAAAATAGCAGGATACAAGATTAATATACAGATATCTGTTGCATTTCTTTACACTAGCAATGAAATATCAGAAATAGAAAGTAAAAAAACAAAACCCACTTAAAATCACATCAAAAAACAAGAAAAAACAAAAACAAAAAACCTAGAAATAAACCTAATTAAGGAGGTGAAAGACTTATATGCTGAGAACTATAAAACATTGGTAAAGGAGATCAAAGATGATTCAAGGAAATGAAAAGATAGCTCATGCTCTTAGATTGGAAGAATTAATATTGTTAAAATGGCCATACTACCCAAAGCAATCCACAGATCTAATGTAATCCCTATCAAATACCCATGACACTTTTCACTGAAATAGATCAAAGAGTCCTAAAATTTATATGGAATCACAAAAGACTTAGAATTTTCAAAGTAATCCTTAGGAAAAAGAACAAAGCTGGAGGCATAACCCTTCCAGTCTTAGGACTATAGTACAAAGCTACAGTAATCAAAACAGGAATGTACTGGCACAAATAGAGACATATGAATCAATGGAACAGAATAGAGAGCCCAGAAATAAACCCACACCTACAGTTAATTAATCATTGACAAAGGAGGCAAGAATATACAATGGAGAAAAGACAGTCTCTTCAGCGAGTGGTGTTGGGAAAGCTGGACAGCCACATGTAAATCAGGGAAATGAGAACACTCCCTCACACCATACACAAAAATAAGTTCAAAGTGGCTTAAATACTGAAATATCATATAAGACATAATTAGCATAAAACGCCTAGAAGAGAACATAGGCAAAACATTCTCTGACATAAATTATAGCAGTATTTTCTTAGGTCTGTCTCCCAAGGCAAAAGAACTAAAAGTGAAAATAAACAAATGGAACATCATCAAACTTAAAAGCTTTTGCACAGCAAAGGAAACCATAAACAAAATGAAAAGACAACACACAGAATGGGAGAAAATATTACCAAATGATACGACTGACCAGGGCTTAATTTCCAAAACATGCTAACAGCTCATAGAACTAAAGATCAGAAAAACAAACAACCCAATCAAAAAATGAGCAGAAGACTTAAATAGACGTTTCTCCAAAGAAGACATACAGATGGTCAACAGGCACATGAAAAGATGTTCAACATTGCTAATTATTAGAGAAATGCAAATCAAAACTACAATAAGGTGTCACCTCAAACAGGTTATAATGACCATCATCAAAAAATATACAAATAATAAATGCTGGAGAGGGTGTGGAGAAAAGGGAACCCTCCTACACTGTTGGTGGGGATACAAATTGGTACAGCCACTATGGAAAACAGTATGGAGGTTCCTTAAAAAACTAAAAATAGAGTTACCATATAATCCAGCAATCTCACTCCTGGGTGTATATCTAATTTGAAAAGATACATGCACCCCAATGTTAATCACAGTATTATTTGCAATAGACAAGACATGGAAGCAACATAAGTGTCCATCAGCAGATGAATGGCTAAAGAAGATATGGTATACATATATAGTGGAATATACTCACCCATAAAAAACAATGCCATTTACAGCAAGATGGATGGACCTAGAGATTATCATTCTACGTGAAGTCAGAAAGAGAAAGACAAATATTATATGATGTCACTTATATGTGGAATCTAAAAATAGTAAATTGAACTTATTTACAAAACATAAACAGACTCACAGATATAGAAAACAAACTTATGGTTACCAAAGAGGAAAGGGGGAGGGATAAATTAGGAGTATGGGATTAACAGATACACACTACTACATATAAAATAAACAATGAGGATTTACTATATGGCACAGGGAACTATATTCAATATCTGGTAATAACTTATAACGGAAAAGAATTGAGTTTGGATATATATCTGAATCACTTTGCTGTAAATCTGAAACTAACCCAAAGTTGTAAATCAACTATACTTCAATTAAAAAAAAAAAAAAAGAGTGAAGTGTTGGAATCTAAGAGTCATATAATTGTTTCATGATCTTGAGCAAATTCCTTAAATGTCAACCTTAAGATAGTGAAAATAGTACCAGTGCATGCTTGTTGAGAAAGTTATTAAATGTAATACTTGTAGCACAGTAGACCCTCACCATATGGCACCTATTTTTAAATATATATCAAATATTAAAACATCACTTAAAGTTACAATGTATATTACAATCTACTCCTGGTACATGGATATAAAGATATCAATAGATAACACTACATAAATGAAAACAATAATATTAATATATGTAACAGAGCTGGACTAAGTAGTATGTAAGCAGAAAGCCACTGTATTTTTTTCTCACTGTCCCTTAATACACTGGCTCTCTATAATCATCCTTCTATGGCACTGAATATAAATGTCTGGCAAATTCCAGAACTTTTCCATATATTCAAAAGTCCCAAACTTCAAAAGCAAATACCAAAACACCAAAACTTTAATCTTTTAACCAATCTCAAACTTCTCAATTTTTCTAAGTTCTGGTCTGAATCGTATTCTGAAATTGATCATAGGGAAAGGGATTGTTAAGACTCTTTTATTATTTCTCTCTGTTTTGATTTTCTGTCAAAAAAATCTTCACTGATTCTGCAGTTGGTTCCTCCAGGGTTGCAGACCCCCTTCCAGCAGGAGACCTCCAACTGCAGTTCCCTGTTATGCACAATGCCTTCTCTCCTGGCCACTTATAACTCCTCCTCAGCCACTTGTTTCTAGGATAATTCAGAGTCCCCATCTGTGCGACAGGAAACACACATTCTTGTCCAACAGAAGTCAGGAAGGCACTCTCCCTTCTCTATGCTGTCAGAACTGTTAGACAGCCTCTTATCTTTGGACTATTTGAGGAGCTCGCATCTTCTGCTCTGTGGGTGGGGGATACCTTAGCACACTTACTCTTTGTCCATCTCGGAGTATCCTTCTTATATAACCTGGAGGTGATAGGAACTAATGATGGTGAAATTTGTTTTCTATCTTCCTATTGCAAGTTCTGTAGAGATATTCTTCCTATTCCAAGTCCAATAGAGATATGCTTTTGAATGATGGGGTAATTGATACCTACTTTTCCCAGGTTTACAATGTAAGTTAAAGCTCCCAAAAGGGAAGAAGTCCTATTTTAACATCCTATTACATGTACACTTAATGATGGTTGAGGCACAAATAAAAACATAACAATGTGGTGACTTTTATTGATAGATTATTTGTTGCTAGTCATTGTACAAAGGGTGGCACAATATTAACTCACTAAACCCCACAACAGCCCTGTGAGGAAACTCTGACTCAGAGAGGTTATGTGATTTGGTTAAGTTCACACAGCTAGTAGTTAGAAAAAGAAACAAGAATTTATAAGATGTGCTGGGACAATTGATTATCTTATTGTAAAATTTCCAGTTTCTTTCATCCACTGAACTTTGAAGCAAACCTCAGACTATTAAAATAGTCATATGTTAGTGAACAAAAAGGAGAAGCAGGAGAAGGAGATCAAGATGGTGGAGTAACCGGACATGGAGCTCACCACCCCCCATGAACACATAAAAAATAGATATACATGTGGAACAATTCTCACAGAAAACTAACTGGAAACTGGTGGAAGGACTCCTGTACAACCAAGGTTGTAAGAAAAATACACACGCAATTGGGTAGGACAGAAAGAAAAACAGTTGAGTCGGGACGTGTGCCCCTGGGAGTGGATTCAGAGGAAAAGGGAGATCGCATGGCTGGACACGTACCCCCAGGAAGTTAAGGGGTTGAGTCACAGACCAGGTGTCCCAGTCCTGGTGTCCTACACCCCATAGGAGACAAACACCCTTGGCTGCTTAGAGAACCACTGGAGAGAGAGAAAAGCTGGAGAAGCCTAGAACCCACTTGTAAGGAGTGTGTGGGTGCTGGCTTGTCCCCAGGCAGTGTGGAAAGGTCTGTATTAGCAGTTGTCACCTCGCTGTGCCCCCTAGCCTGAGCTGAGTGAATGCACTGAGCCCACCTACTCCATGCAACACCGTGGCACTGGGTATAGTGTGGCCAGAATCTGGACAAAAACTTGATCTAGGGATGCATGGGTGACCCAGGGGCCAGAAGCATAGCCCAGGTGGGGCTGCAGTGGCCATTGTTGGTGCTTACAAAGCAGCACCCCAGAAGCAACCCATACTTCTAATTGCAGGACATCTGCTGGAATTTCCATGACTGCCTGGTTTCATGCCCCAGCACAAGCCAAATATATGCTCTAGCTCTGCTAACTCCACACCACAGTGCAGTGCTAGATCTGGGAGGCCACAACCAGGAAAAACACATGACAGTGGGCTCCATTTGAGCAAAGCCACAGACACCTGCACAGGGAGAACATTGGATCTCTGTAAGTGCATGAGTCTCACTTGCTTTATAATTCCCCTCCTTTGAGACAAAGTTTGCCATGCAGGGAGAAGGTAAAACATACTTGGAGGGAACAGAGCCAGCTTGAGAACAACCCACAGTGCATAGGCTCCAGCAACTTGATAGCAGACCCCACTCCTGACAGGGTGGTGACAGCTACTGAGCAGAGAGGAAGTCCTGCCTCACACCCTGAGTGGGCTCTCTATATCCTCCATCAACAGCCACATCCTCTACCAAGGTGATAGCTGCCAGCACACCCTGAGGAAATAATTGATTGGCATCCACATTAAATCCAGCCCCCACCACCAAAGGCTTTGGGCACAAACAGTCTGCGTAGGGATGCTCCCACATAAGAACATCCATTCAAGACCACAAATGCTAAATTTTTCATCTAAATTCATAGAGACAGAGAAAGTTAAGTAAAATGAAAAGGAGAGGAACTACTCTCAATTGAAAGAGCAAGGAAAAAGCCCTGAAAAAATAAATAATAAAAATTAAATAAATAAATAAATAAATAAATAAATAAATAAATAAATAAATAAATAAATCATAATACAGAAATAAACAATTCACCAGATAAAGAATTCAAATCATTGGTATTAAAAATGCTAACTGAATTAAGGAATAAAATTGATCTAAACATAGATCATTTTTACAAGGTACTAGAAAATATAAAGAAGACTCAATAAAAAATAGATAATATCTGAGATAAAAAACAGTCTACCACACTCTATCTTGAGACTGGCCATGGTTGTGGAGTATAAAAACCGTGAACTCACCTCTTCTCATGAACACACCAAAATCACAACTATTTGTGGAACAACCATCAATGAAAAAGACTGGAACCTACTAGAAAAGATCTTCCACAACTAAAGGCATAAAGAAGAAACAATAACAAGATGGGTAGGAGAAGAAGACTGGTGCTATAGTCAAGTCATGCCCCCAGGTGGGTGACCCACAAACTGAACTATAATTATATTGCAGAGGTTCTCCCATAGGACTGAAAGTACTGAGCCACACGTTGGGCTCTCCAGCCCAAGGATCCTGCACCAGGAAGGTGAGTCCCCAGAGCATTTGGCTTTGAAGGCAAGCTGGGCTTGATTTCATGAGTCCCACATGACTGGGGGAAATAGAGACTTCACTCTTAAAGTGTACACACAAAACCTCACTTGTTCTGGGAACCCAGGGCAAAAGCAGTAATTTAGTAGAAGCCAGGGCTAGACTGACCTGTCTTGGAGAGTCTTCTGGAGAGGCATCGTGTGGCTGTGACTCACCCTGCAGAAATAGATGCTAGCAGCAGCCATTCTTGAGAGCTTCAGCTACTGCATGAATGCTGGTGCTGGTGGGTGTCACTGTGGAACCCTCACTCTAGCTTATTCGTTCTGAGACCTGGCCCCACTCAATAGCCTGTAGGCTCCAGTGATGAAATACCTCAGGCTAAGCAACTAATTGGATGAGGACACAGCCGCCCCCCCCCACATTAGCAGACAAGCTGCCTAAAATCCTCCTGAGCACACAGCCACCTCTGGACATGGCCCAGCTCACCAGAGGGCCCAGAACCAGCTCCACCCACCAGTGGGCAGGCACCAGCCCCAGACTACCCTGGGCTCAAGCCCTGCACTCAGGAAGCCTGCTCTAAGCTCTGGACTAGGCTTACCCACCAAGGGTCAGACACCAGATGCAAGAAAAGCACAAATTTACAGCCTGCAGACTCAGCCTGCCTATAGCATGTGAGACCCTGCCATGGGATCACCTGGGCCAAGCCCTGCCCACTAGCAGGCCAAAACAAGCTTTGGGACTCGCTGGACCCCACACCAAGGTGTGTCAGGAACAGGTGCCCCTGCCTCCACCAGTGATCTGAAACAAGTTCTGGGATTTCTAGGCCATGTAAACAGACTCCAGGACTTGGCTCTGCCTGCCAGTAGTCCAGCACTAACCACAGCAACTGGCTTCACATACCAGTGGATGGGAAACAGCTCCAGAATCTTTGGACTCTGACTCCACCACCAGTGCACAAGCATTAGCCCTGGGGTCCCCAGGGGTTCTGCAGTCAGCCACCTTGTGAACTTGCCCACCAACCAGCAGCCTCCACACAAAGCCAGCCTTGGAAACCAACCAGAGGGGGGCCAACCAAGCCTACCAAACTGCCCATATAGTCAGCATGCCACAACAGAAAGACCCATGTCATCCTCCTGGGGGAACCCCCTAGAGCATATAGCTTGGGTTACAAGAAGTGAGTGTATTGCGAGGAAGCATAGGACGTCTCCTACAGAAGGACACTTCTCCAAAGTTGGAAAGTATAACTAGCCTACGAGACACACAAAAATAAAAGTAACAACTTAAGCAAAATGAGGAGACAGAGGAACATGTTCCTCCTGATGAAGGAACAAGATAAAACCCCAGAAGAAGAACTAAGTGAAGTGGAGATAGGCAATCTACCCAAGAAAGAGTACAGGGTAGTGATCATAAAGATAATCAAAGAACTTGGGTGAAGAATGGGTGTACAGACTGAGAAGTTAGAAGTTTTTAATGAAGAGTGAGAAAATATAAAGAACAACCAAACGAGATGAAGAATACAATAACTGAAGTGAAAAATACACTAGAAGAAATCAACAGTAGACTAAATGATACAGAGGAATGGATCAGTGAGCGGGAAGACAAAGTAGTGGAAATCACTCAAGCTGAACAGAAAAAAGAATGAAAAGAAATGAGGACAGTTTAAGAGACCTCTGGGACAACATTAAGTGCACTAATATTTGAATTATATAGGTCCCAGAAGGAGAAGAGAGAAAGGGAGCTAAGAACATATTTCAAGACATAATAGCTGAAAAATTCACTAACCTGCAAAAGGAAACAGTCATCCAAGTCCAGGAAGCCTAGAGTCCTATACAAGATTAACCCAAAGAGGAACATACCAAGACACATTGTAATTAAAAAGGCAAAAATTGAGAGAGGAGAAGATGGCGGAAGAGTAAGACGTGGAGATCACCTTCCTCCCCAGAGTTACGTCAGAAATACATCTAGACGTGGAAATGCTCCTATAGAACACCCACTGAACGCTGGCAGAAGACGTCAGTCCTCCCAAAAGGCAGGAAACTCCCCACGTACCTGGGTAGGGCAAAAGAAAAAAAATAACAGAGACGGAAGTATAGGGACGGGACCTGCACCAGTGGGAGGGAGCTGTGAAGGAGGAAATGTTTCCACACACTAGGAAACCCTTTCATGGGCGGAGACTGTAGGTGGCAGCGGGGGGAAGCTTCAGAGCCACGGAGGAGAGTGCAGCAACAGAGGTGCGCAGGGCAAAGCGGAGAGATTCCCACACAGAGGATCGGTGCTGACTAGCACTCACCAGCCCGCAAGGCTTCTCTGCTTACCTGCCCAGGGTGGGCAGGGGCTGGGAGCTGAGGCTCGGGCTTCTGTCAGATTGCAGGGAGAGGACTAGTGTTGGAGGCCTGAACACAGCCTGAAGGGGTTAGTGCACCACAGCTAGCCGGGAGGGAGTCCAGGAAAAGGTCTGGAGCTGCTGAACAGGCAAGAGACTTTTTCTTGCCTCTTTGTTTCCTGGTGCGCGAGGAGAGGGGATTCAGAGCGCTGCCTAAACGAGCTCCAGAGACGGGCGCGAGCCGCGGCTATCAGCACGGACCACAGAGACGGGCATGAAACGCTAAGGCTGCTGCTGCCACGACCAAGAAGCCTGTGTGCGAGGACAGGTCACTATCCACACCTCCCCTCCCTGGAGGCTGCGCAGCCCGCCACTCCCAGGGTCCCGTGATCCAAGGACAACTTCCCGGGGAGAACGCACAGCGCACCTCAGGCTACTGCAATGTCACGCTGGCCTCTGCCGCCACAGGCTCGCCCCGCATCCGTATCCCTCCCTCCACCGGCCTGAGTGAGCCAGAGCCCCGGAAGCAGCTGCTCCTTTAACCCCGTCATGTGTCAGCGAAGAACAGATGCCCTCAGGCGACCTACATGCAGAGGCGGGTCCAAATCCAAAGCTCAACCCCGGGAGATGTGCGAATAAAGAAGAGAAAAGGAAATTTCTCCCAGCAGCCTCAGAAGCAGCGGATTAAAGCTCCACAAACAACTTGATGTACCTGCATCTGTGGAATACCTGAATAGACAACGAATCATCCCAAATTGAGGAGGTGGACTTTGGCAGCAAGATATATTGTTTTTTCCCCTTTTCCTCTTTTGGTGAGTGTGTATGTGTATGCTTCCGTGTGAGATTTTGTCTGTATAGTTTTGCTTTCACCATTTGTCCTAAGGTTCTGTCTGTCCGGCTTTTTGTTTTGTTTTGTGTTGTTTCTTTTACTTAAAAAAATTTTTTTCTCTTTTTCTTAATAATTATTTTTTATTTTAATAACTTTATTTTATTTTATCTTTATTTTATTTTATTTTATCCTCTTTCATTTTTCTTTCTATTTTTTCTCCCTTTTATTCCGAGCTGTGTGGATGAAAGGCTCTTGGTGCTCCAGCTAGGCATCAGGGCTGTGCCTATGAGGTGGGAGAGCCAACTTCAGGACACTGGTCCACAAGAGACCTCCCAGCTCCACATAATACCAAACAGTGAAAATCTCCCAGAGATCTCCATCTCAACACCAAGACCCAGCTTCACTCAACGACCAGCAAGCTACAGTGCTGGACACCCTATGCCAAACAACTAGCAAGACACGAACACAGCCCCATCCATTAGCAGAGAAGCTGCCTAAAATCATAAGAAGGTTACAGACACCACAAAACACACCACCAGACATGGACCGGCCCACCAGAAAGACAAGATCCAGCCTCATCCACCAGAACACAGGCACTACTCCCCTCCATCAGGAAGCCTACACAACCCACTGAACCAACCTTAGCCACTGCGGACAGATACCAAAAACAACAGGAACTATGAACCTGCAGCCTGCGAAAAAGAGACCCCAAACACAGTAAGATAAGCAAAATGAGAAGACAGAAAATCACACAGCAGATGAAAGAGAAAGGAAAAAACACAACAAACCTAATAAATGATGAGGAAATAGGCAGTCTACCTGAAAAAGAATTCAGAATAATGATAGTAAAGATGATCCAAAATCTTGGAAATAGAATAGACAAAATGCAAGAAACATTTAACAAGGACATAGAAGAACGAAAGATGAACCAAGCAATGATGAACAACAAAGTAAATGAAATTAAAAATACTCTAGAAGGGATCAACAGCAGAACAACTGAGGCAGAAGAACGGGTAAGTGACCTGCAGATAAAATAGTGGAAATAACGACTGCAGAGCAGATTAAAGAAAAAAGAATGAAAAGAACTGAGGACAGTTTCAGAGACCTCTGGGACAATATTAAATGCACCAACATTCGAATTATAGGGGTCCCAGAAGAAGAAGAGAAAAAGAAAGGGACTGAGAAAATATTTGAAGAGATTCTAGTTGAAAATTTCCCTAATATGGGAAAGGAAATAGTTAATCAAGTCCTGGAAGCACAGAGAGTCCCATACAGGATAAATCCAAGGAGAAACACGCCAAGACACATATTAATCAAACTATCAAAAATTAAATATAAAGAAAACATATTAAAAGCAGCAAGGGAAAAACAACAAATAACACACAAGGGAATCCCCATGAGGTTAACAGCTGATCTTTCAGCAGAAACTCTGCAAGCCAGAAGTGAGTGGCAGGACATATTTAAAGTGATGAAGGATAAAAACCTACAACCAAGATTACTCTACTCAGCAAGGATCTCATTCAGATTTGATGGAGAAATTAAAACCTTTACAGACAAGCAAAAGCTGAGAGAGTTCAGCAACACCAAACCAGCTTTACAAGATATGCTAAAGGAACTTCTATAGGCAAGAAACACAAGAGAAGGAAAACATCTACAATAACAAACCCAAAACATTTAAGAAAATGGGCATAGGAACATACATATCGATAATTACCTTGAATGTAAATGGAGTAAATGCTCCCACCAAAAGACACAAACTGGCTGAATGGATACAAAAACAAGACCTGTATATATGCTGTCTACAAGAGACCCACTTCAGACCTAGGGAAACATACAAACTGAAAGTGAGGGGATGGAAAAAGATATTCCATGCAAATGGAAATCAAAAGAAAGCTGGAATAGCAATTCTTATATCAGACAAAAGAGACTTTAAAATAAAGACTATTACAAGAGACAAAGAAGGACACTATATAATGATCAAGTGATCAATCCAAGAAGAAGATATAACAGTTGAAAATATTTATGCACCCAACATAGGAGCACCTCATTACATAAGGCAAATACTAACAGCCATAAGAGGGGAAATCGACAATAACACAATAATAGTAAGGGACTCTAACACCCCACTTTCACGAATGGACAGATCATCCAAAATGAAAATAAATAAGTAAACACAAGCCTTAAATGATACATTAAACAAGATGGACTTAATTGATATTTATAGGACATTCCACCCAAAAACAACAGAATACACATTTTTCTCAAGTGCTCATGGAACATTCTCCAGGATAGATCATATCTTGGGTCACAAATCAAGCCTCGGTAAATTTAAGAAAATTGAAATCGTATCAAGTATCTTTTCCGACCACAACGCTATGAGACTAGATATCAATTACAGGAAAACATCTGTAAAAAATACAAACACATGGAGGCTACACAATACACTATTTAATAACGAAGTGATCACTGAAGAAATCAAAGGGGAAATCAAAAAATACCTAGAAGCAAATGGCAATGGAGACACGACGACCCAATACCTATGGGATGCAGCAAAAGCAGTTCTAAGCGGGAAGTTTATAGCAATACAAGCCTACTGCAAGAAACAGGAAACATTTCAAATAAACAACCTAACCTTGCACCTGAAGCAATTAGAGAAAGAAGAACAAAAAAACCCCAAATTTAGCAGAAGGAAAGAAATCATAAAGATCAAATCAGAAATAAATGAAAAAGAAATGAAGGAAACAATAGCACATATCAATAAAACTAAAAGCTGGTTCTTTGAGAAGATAAACAAAATTGATAAACCATTAGCCAGACTCATCAAGAAAAAAAGGGAGAAGACTCAAATCAATAGAATTAGAAATGAAAAAGGAGAAGTAACAACTGACACTGCAGAAATACAAACGATCATGAGAGATTACTACAAACAGCTGTATGCCAATAAAATGGACAACCTGGAAGAAATGGACAAATTCTTGGAAATGCACAATGTACCGAGACTGAACCAGGAAGAAATAGAAAATATGAACAGACCAATCACAAGCACTGAAATTAAAACTGTGATTGAAAATCGTCCAACAAACAAAAGTCCAAGACCAGATGGCTTCACAGGCGAATTCTACCAAACATTTAGAGAAGAGCTAACACCTATCCTTCTCAAATTGTTCCAAAATATTGCAGAGGGAGGAACACTCCCAAACTCATTCTACGAGACCACCATCACCCTGATATCAAAACCAGACAAAGATGTCACAAAGAAAGAAATCTACAGGCCAATATCACTGTTGAACATAGATGCAAAAATCCTCAACGAAATACTAGCAAACAGAATCCAACAGTACATTAAAAGGATCATACACCATGACCAAGTGGGGTTTATTCAAGGAATTCAAGGATTCTTCGATATACGCAAATCAATCAACGTGATACACCATATTAACAAATTGAAAGAGAAAAACCATATGATCATCTCAATAGATGCAGAGAAAGATTTCGACAAAATTCAACACCCATTTATGATAAAAGCCCTGCAGAAAGTAGGCATAGAGGGAAATTTCCTCAACATAATAAAGGCCATATATGACAAACCCACAGCCAACATTGTCCTCAGTGGTGAAAAACTGAAACCATTTCCACTAAGATCAGGAGCTAGACAAGGTTGCCCACTCTCACCACTATTATTCAACATAGTTTTGGAAGTGTTAGCCACAGCAATCAGAGAAGAACAAGAAATAAAAGGAATGCAAATCGGAAAAGAAGAAGTAAAGCTGTCACTGTTTTCAGATGACATGATACTATACGTAGAGAATCCTAAAGATGCTACCAGAAAACTAGTAGAGCTAATCAATGAATTTGGTAAAGTAGCAGGATAAAAATTAATGCACAGATATCTCTTGCATTCGTATCCATTAGTGATGAAAAATCTGAAAGTAAAATTAAGAAAACACTCCCATTTACCACTGCAACAAAAAGAATAACATATCTAGGAATAAACCTACCTAAGGAGACAAAAGACCTGTATGCAGAAAATTATAAGACACTGATGAAAGAAATTAAAGATGACACAAATAGATGGAGAGATATACCATGTTTTTGGATTGGAAGAATCAATATTGTGAAAATGACTCTACTACCCAAAGCAATCTACAGATTCAATGCAATCCCTATCAAACTACCACTGGCATTTTTCACAGAACTAGAACAAAAAATTTCACAATTTGTATGGAAACACAAAAGACACTGAATAGCCAAAGCAGTCCTGAGAAAGAAAAATGGAGCTGGAGGAATCAGGCTTCCTGACTTCAGAGTAGACTACAAAGCTACAGTAATCAAGACCGTATGGTACTGGCACTAAAACAGAAACATAGATCAATGGAACAAGATAGAAAGCCCAGAGATAAACCCACGCACATATGGTCACCTTATCTTTGATAAAGGAGGCAAGCATATACAGTGGAGAAAAGACAGCCTCTTCAATAAGTGGTGCTGGGAAAATTGGACAGGTACATGTAAAAGTATGAAATTAGAACACTCCCTAACACCATACACAAAAATAAACTCAAAATGGATTAAAGACCTAAATGTAAGACCAGACACTATCAAACTCTTAGAGGAAGACATAGGCAGAACAGTGTATGACATAAATCACAGCAAGATCTTTTTTGACCCAGCTCCTAGGGAAATGGAAATAAAAACCCAAATAAACAAATGGGACCTAATGAAACTTAAAAGCTCTTGCACAACAAAGGAAACCATAAACAAGACAAAAAGACAACCCTCAGAATGGGAGAAAATATTTGCAAATGAAGCAACTGACAAAGGATTAATCTCTAAAATTTAGAATTAGCTCATTCAGCTGAATAACACAAAAACAAACAACCCAATCCAAAAATGGGCAGAAGACCTAAACAGACATTTCTCCAAAGAAGATATACAGATTGCCATCAAACACATGAAAGAAAGATCAACATCATTAATCATTAGAGAAATGCAAATCAAAACTACAATGAGATATCATCTCACACCGGTCAGAATGGCTATCATCAAAAAATCTACAACAATAAATGCTGGAGAGGGTGTGGAGAAAAGGGAACACTCTTGCACTGTTGGTGGGAATGTAAATTGATACAGCCACTCTGGAGAACAGTATGGAGGTTCCTTAAAAAACTAAAAATAGAACTACCATATGATGCAGCAATCCCACTACTGGGCATATACCCTGAGAAAAGCATAATTCAAAAAGAGTCATGTACCAGAATGTTCATTGCACCTCTATCTACAATAGATAGGACATGGAAGCAACCTAAGTGTCCATCACTGGATGAATGGATAAAGAATATGTGCTACATATATACAATGGAATATTACTCAGCCATAAAAAGAAACGAAATGGAGTTATTTGTAGTGAGGTGCATGGAGTTAGAGTCTCTCATACAGAGTGAGGTAAGTCAGAAAGAGAAAAACAAATACAGTATGCTAACACATATATATAGAATCTAAGGGAAAAAAAAAAAGGTCATGAAGAACCTAGTGGCAGGACAGGAATAAAGACAGAGACCTACTAGAGAATGGACCTGCAGACTGAGGATATGGGGAGGGGGAAGGGTAAGATGTGACAAAGTGAGAGAGTGGCATGGACATATATACACTACCAAACGTAAAATAGATAGCTAGTGGGAAGCAACCGCATAGCACAGGGAGATCAGCTCTGTGTTATGTGACCACATAGAGAGGTGGGATAGGGAGGGTGAGAGGGAGGGAAATACAAGAGGGAAGAGGTATGGGAACATATATATATGTATAACTGATTCACTTTGTTATAAAGCAGAAACTAACACACCATTGTAAAGCAATTATACTCCAATAAAGATGGTAAAAAAAAAGGCAAAAATTAAAGATAAAGAGAGAGGGGGAGGAGAGAAGATGGCGGAAGAGTAAGACGCAGAGATCACCTTCCTTCCCACAGATACAGTAGGCATACATCTACACATGGAACTGCTCCTACAGAACACCCACTGAACGCTGGCAGAAAACGTCCGACCTCCAAAAAGGCAAGAAACTCCCCCCGTACTTGGGTAGGGCAAAAGAAAAAAGAAATAACAGAGACAAAAGAATAGGGACAGCACCTGCAGCAGTGGGAGGGAGCTGTGAAGGAGGAAAGATCTCCACGCACTACGAAGCCCCTTCGCGGGCAGAGACTGCGGGTGGCAGAGGGGGGAAGCTTCAGAGCCACGGAGGAGAGCACAGCCACAGGGGTGCGGAGGGCAAAGCAGAGAGGTTCCCGCACGGAGGAGCGGTGCCGACCAGCACTCACCAGCCTGAGAGGCTTGTCTGCTCCCCCGCCGGGGCGGGCAGGGCTGGGAGCTGAGGCTCGGGCTTCGGTCGGATCGCAGGGAGAGGACTGGCGTTGGTGGCGTGAACACAGCCTGAAGGGGTTAGCGCACCACAGCTAGCCGGGGCGGGGGGGGGAGTCCTGGGAAAACGTCTGCCGCTGCCGAAGAGGCAAGAGACTTTTTCTTCCCTCTTTGTTTCCTGGTGCATGAGGAGAGGGGATTCAGAGCGCCACCTAAACAAACCCCAGAGACGGGCGCAAGCCGCGGGTATCAGCGCAGACCTCACAGCAACAGGGGCGCAGAGGAAAAAACGGAGAGACTCCCGCACAGAGGCTCAGCGCCGAGCAGCGCTCACCAGCCCAAGAGGCTTGTCTGCTCAGCTGCCGGGGCGGGCGGGGCTGGGAGCTGAGGCTTGGCTTCAGTCAGATCGCAGGGAGAGGACTGGGGCTGGCGACATGAACACAGCCTGAAGGGGTTGGCGCACCACAGCTGGCTGGGAGGGAAACCGGGAAAAAGTCTGCAGCTGCCAAAGAAGCAAGAGACTTTTTCTTGCCTCTTTGTTTCACGGCGTGCAGGAGAGGGGATTCAGAGCGCCGCCTAAACGAACTCCAGAGACGGGCGCGAGCCGCGGCTGTCAGCGCGGATCCCAGAGACGGGCATGAGATGCTAAGGCTGCTGCTGCCGCCACCAAGAAGCCTGTGTGGGAGCACAGGTCACTCTCCACACCACCCTTCCCAGGAGCCGGTGCAGCCCGCCACTGCGAGGGTCCCGTGATCCGGGGACAACTTCCCCGGGAGAACGCACTGCGCGCCTCAGGCTGGTGCAACATCACGCCGGCCTCCGCTGCCGCAGGCTCGCCCCACCTCCTCCGTACTGCTCCCTGCACCCCGCCTGAGAGAGCCAGAGCCGCCGAAGCAGCTGCTCCTTTAACCCCGTCCTGTCTGGGTGGTGAACAGACGCCCTCAGGCGACCTACCCGCAGAGGCGGGTCCAAATCCAAAGCTGAACCCCAGGAGCTGTGCGAACAGGGAAGAGAAGGGGAAATCTCTCCCAGCAGCCTCAGAAGCAGCGGATTAAAACTCCACAAACAACTTGATGTTCCTGCATCTGTTGAATACCTGAATAGACAACGAATCATCCCAAATTCAGGAGGTGGAATGTGGGAGCAGGATATATTAATTTTTCCCCTTTTCCTTTTTTTTGTGAGTGTATATGTATACGCTTCTGGGTGAGATTTTGTCTGTATAGCTTTGCTTTACAATAGCTTTATTTTACTTCACTATATTATAACCTCTTTCTTTCTTTCTTTCTTTCTATTTTTTCTCCCTTTTACTCTGAGCCGTGTGGACGAAAGGCTCTTGGTGCTCCAGCCAGTCATCAGGGCCGTGCCTCTGAGGTGGGAGAGCCAATGTCAGGACACTGGTCCACAAGAGACCTCCCAGCTCCACGTAATACCAAATGGCAAAAATCTCTCAGAGATCTCCATCTCAACATCAAGACCCAGCTTCACTCAACGACCAGCAAGCTACAGTGCTGGACACCCTATGCCAAACAACTAGCAAGACACGAACACAGCCCCATCCATTAGCAGAGAGGCTGCCTAAAATCATAATAAGGCCACAGACACCCCAAAATACACCACCAGACGTGGACGTGCCCACCAGAAAGACAAGATCCAGCCTCATCCACCAGAACTCAGGCACTAGTTCCCTCCACCAGGAAGCCTACACAACCCACTGAACCAACCTTAGCCACTGGGGACAGATACCAAAAACAACGGGAACTACGAACCTGCAGTCTGTGAAAAGGAGACCCCAAACACAGTAAGATAAGCAAAATGAGACGACAGAAAAACACACAGAAGATGAAGGAGCAGGGTCAAAACACACCAGACTTAACAAATTAAGAAGAAATAGGTAGTCCACCTGAAAAAGAATTCAGAATAATGATAGTAAGGATGATCCAAAATCTTGGAAATAGAATAGACAAAATGCAAGAAACATTTAACAAGGACGTAGAAGAACTAAAGAGGAACCAAGCAATGATGAAAAACACAATAAATGAAATTAAAAATACTCTAGATGGGATCAATAGCAGAATAACTGAGGCAGAAGAAAGGATAAGTGACCTGGAAGATAAAATGGTAGAAATAACTACTACAGAGCAGGATAAAGAAAAAAGAATGAAAAGAACTGAGGACACTCTCAGAGACCTCTGGGACAACGTTAAACACACCAACATTCGAATTATAGGGGTCCCAGAAGAAGAAGAGAAAAAGAAAGGGACTGAGAAAATATTTGAAGAGATTCTAGTTGAAAACTTCCCTAATATGGGAAAGGAAATAGTTTATCAAGTCCTGGAAGCACAGAGAGTCCCATACAGGATAAACCCAAGGAGAAACACGCCAAGACACATATTAATCAAACTGTCAAAAATTAAATATAAGGAAAACATATTAAAGGCAGCAAGGGAAAAACAACAAATAACACACAAGGGAATCCCCATAAGGCTAACATCTGATCTTTCAGCAGAAACTCTGCAAGCCAGAAGGGAGTGGCAGGATATACTTAAAGTGATGAAGGAGAAAAACCTACAACCAAGATTACTCTACCCAGCAAGGATCTCATTCAGATTCGATGGAGAAATTAAAACCTTCACAGACAAGCAAAAGCTGAGAGAGTTCAGCACCACCAAACCAGCTTTACAACAAATGCTACAGGAACTTCTCTAGGCAAGAAACACAAGAGAAGGAAAACACCTACAATAACAAACCCAAAACATTTAAGAAAATGGGAATAGGAACATACATATCGATAATTACCTTGAATGTAAATGGATTAAATGCTCCCACCAAAAGACACAGGCTGGCTGAATGGATACAAAAACAAGACCCATATATATGCTGTCTACAAGAGACCCACTTCAGACCTAGAGACACATACAGACTGAAAGTGAGGGGATGGAAAAAGATATTCCATGCTAATGGAAATCAAAAGAAAGCTGGAATAGCAATTCTCATATCAGACAAAATAGACTTTAAAATAAAGACTATTACAAGAGACAAAGAAGGACAGTATATAATGATCAAGGGATCGATCCAAGAGGAAGGTATATCAATTGTAAATATTTATGCACCCAACATAGGAGCACCTCAATACATAAGGCAAATACTAACAGCCATAAAAGGGGAAATCGACAGCAACACAATCATAGTAGGGTACTTTAACACCCCACTTTCACCTATGGACAGATCATCCAAAATGAAAATAAATAAGGAAACACAAGCTTTAAATGATACATTAAGCAAGATGGACTTAATTGATATTTATAGGACATTCCACCCAAAAACAACAGAATACACATTTTTCTCAAGTGCTCATGGAACATTCTCCAGGATAGATCATATCTTGGGTCACAAATCAAACCTTGGTAAATTTAAGAAAATTGAAATCGTATCAAGTATCTTTTCCGACCACAACGCTATGAGACTAGATATAAATTACAGGAAAACATCTGTAAAAAATACAAACACATGGAGGCTACACAATACATTACTTAATAACGAAGTGATCACTGAAGAAATCAAAGGGGAAATCAAAAAATACCTAGAAAAAAATGACAATGGAGATACGATGACCCAAAGCCTATGGGACGCAGCAAAAGCAGTGCTAAGAGGGAAGTTTATAGCAATACAAGCCTACCTCAAGAAACAGGAAACATCTCGAATAAACAACCTAACCTTGCACCTAAAGCAATTAGAGAAAGAAGAACAAAAAAACCCCAAAGCCAGCAGAAGGAAAGAAATTATAAAGAACACTTCAGAAATAAATGAAAAAGAAATGAAGGAAACAATAGCAAAAAGCAATGAAACTAAAAGCTGGTTCTTTGAGAAGATAAACAAAATTGATAAACCATTAGCCAGACTCATCAAGAGAAAAAGGGAGAAGACTCAGATCAATAGAATTAGAAATGAAAAAGGAGAAGTAACCACTGACACTGCAGAAATACAAAAGATCATGAGAGATTACTACAAGCAACTCTATGCCAATAAAATGGACAACCTGGAAGAAATGGACAGATTCTTAGAAATGCACAAACTGCCGAGACTGAACCAGGAAGAAATAGAAAATATGAACAGACCAATCACAAGCACTGAAATTGAAACTGTGATTAAAAACCTTCCAACAAACAAAAGCCCAGGACCAGATGGCTTCACAGGAAAATTCTATCAAACATTTAGAGAAGAGCTAACACCTATCCTTCTCAAACTCTTCCAAAATATTGCAGAGGGAGGAACACTCCCAAACTCATTCTACGAGGCCACCATCACCCTGATACCAAAACCAGACAAAGACGTCACAAAGAAAGAAAACTACAGGCCAATATCACTGATGAACATAGATGCAAAAATCCTCAACAAAATACTAGCAAACAGAATCCTACAGCACATTAAAAGGATCATACACCATGAGGTTCCTGAAAAAACTACAAATAGAACTACCATACGACCCAGCAATCCCAATACTGGGCATATACCCTGAGAAAACCATAGGTCAAAAAGAGTCATGTACCAAAATGTTCATTGCAGCTCTATTTACAATAGCCAGGACATGGAAGCAACCTAAATGTCCATCGACAGATGAATGGATAAAGAAGATGTGGCACATATATACAATGGAATATTACTCAGCCATAAAAAGAAATGAAATGGAGGTATTTGTAATGAGGTGGATGGAGTTAGAGTCTGTCATACAGAGTGAAGTAAGTCAGAAAGAGAAAAACAAATACAGTATGCTAACACATATATACGGAATCTAAGGAAAAAAAAAAAAAAAAAGGCCATGAAGAACCTAGTGGCAAGACGGGAATAAAGACACAGACCTACTAGAGAATGGACTTGAGGATATGGGGAGGGGGTGGGGTGAGATGTGACAGGGTAAGAGAGTGTCATGGACATATATACACTACCAAATGTAAAATAGATAACTAGTGGGAAGCAGCCGCATAGCACAGGGAGATCAGCTCGGTGCTTTTTGACCACCTAGAGGGGTGGGATGGGGAGGGTGGGAGGGAGGGAGATGCAAGAGGGAAGAGAAATGGGAACATATTGTATATGTATAACTGATTCACTTTGTTATAAAGCAGAAGCTAACACACCATTGTAAGGCAATTATACTTCAATAAAGATGTTTTAAAAAAAAAAAAAAAAAGGATCATACACCATGATCAAGTGGGGTTTGTCCCAGGAATGCAAGGATTCTTCAATATACGCGAATCAATCCATGTGATACACCATATTAACAAATTGAAGGAGAAAAGCCATATGATCATCTCAATAGATGCAGACAAAGCTTTTGACAAAATTCAACACCCATTTATGATAAAAGCCCTGCAGAAAGTAGGCATAGAGGGAACTTTCCTCAACATAATAAAGGCCATATATGACAAACCCACAGCCAACATCATCCTCAATGGTGAAAAACTGAAACCATTTCCACTAAGATCAGGAACAAGACAAGGTTGCCCACTCTCACCACTATTCTTCAACATAGTTTTGGAAGTGTTAGCCACAGCAATCAGAGAAGACAAAGAAATAAAAGGAATCCAAATCGGGAAAGAAGAAGTAAAGCTGTCACTCTTTGCAGATGACATGATACTATACATAGAGAATCCTAAAGATGCTACCAGAAAACTCCCTGAGCTAATCAATGAATTTGGTAAAGTAGCAGGATACAAAATTAATGCACAGAAATCTCTTGCATTCCTCTCCACTAATGATGAAAAATCTGAAAGTGAAATTAAGAAAACACTCCCATTTACCATTGCAACAAAAAGAATAAAATATCTAGGAATAAACCTACCTAAGGAGACAAAAGACCTGTATGCAGAAAATTATAAGACACTGATGAAAGAAATTAAAGATGACTCAAAAAGATGTGGTGCTATAGCATGTTTTTGGATTGGAAGAATCAACATGGTGAAAATGACTCTACTACCCAAAGCAATCTACAGATTCAATGCAATCCCTATCAAACTACCACTGGCATTTTTCACAGAACTAGAACAAAAAATTTCACAATTTGTATGGAAACACAAAAGACCCCGAATAGCCAAAGCAATCTTGAGAACAAAATATGGAGCTGGAGGAATCAGGCTCCCTGACTTCAGACTATACTACAAAGCTACAGTAATCAAGACAATATGGTACTGGCACAAAAACAGAATTATAGATCAATGGAACAGGATAGAAAGCCCAGAGATAAACCCACGCACATATGGTCACCTTATCTTTGATAAAGGAGGCAAGCATATACAGTGGAGAAAAGACAGCCTCTTCAATAAGTGGTGCTGGGAAAATTGGACAGGTACATGTAAAAGTATGAAATTAGAACACTCCCTGACACCATGCACAAAAATAAACTCAAAATGGATTAAAGACCTAAGTGTAAGGCCAGACACTATCAAACTCTTAGAGGAAAACATAGGCAGGACACTCTATGACATACATCACAGCAAGATTCTTTTTGACCCAGCTCCCAGAGAAATGGAAATAAGAACACAAATAAACAAATGGGACCTAATGAAACTTAAAAGCTTTTGCACAGCAAAGGAAACCATAAACAAGACCAAAAGACAACCATCAGAATGGGAGAAAATATTTGCAAATGAAGCAACTGACAAAGGATTAATCTCCAAGATCTACAAGCAGCTCATGCAGCTCAATAACAAAAAAAGAACAACCCAATCCAAAAATGGGCAGAAGACCTAAATAGACATTTCTCCAAAGAAGATATACAGATGGCCTACAAACACATGAAAGAATGCTCAACATCATTAATCATTAGAGAAATGCAAATCAAAACTACAATGAGATATCATCTCACACCGGTCAGAATGGCCATCATCAAAAAATCTAGAAACAATAAATGCTGGAGAGGGTGTGGAGGAAAGGGAAAACTCTTGCACTGTTGGTGGGAATGTAAATTGATACAGCCACTATGGAGAACAGTATGGAGGTTCCTGAAAAAACTACAAATAGAACTACCTTATGACCCAGCAATCCCAATACTGGGCATATACCCTGAGAAAACCATAGGTCAAAAAGAGTCACATACCAAAATGTTCATTGCAGCTCTATTTACAATAGCCAGGACATGGAAGCAACCTAAATGTCCATCGACAGATGAATGGATAAAGAAGATATGGCACATATATACAATGGAATATTACTCAGCCATAAAAGGAAATGAAATTGAGTTATTTGTAGTGAGGTGGATGGACCTAGAGTCTGTCATACAGAGTGAAGTAAGTCAGAAAGAGAAAAACAAATACAGTATGCTAACACATATATACGGAATCTAAGGAAAAAAAAAAAAAAAGCCATGAAGAACCTAGTGGCAAGACGGGAATAAAGACACAGACCTACTAGAGAATGGACTTGAGGATGTGGGGAGGGGGTGGGGTGAGATGTGACAGGGTAAGAGAGTGTCATGGACATATATACACTACCAAATGTAAAATAGATAACTAGTGGGAAGCAGCCGCATAGCACAGGGAGATCAGCTCGGTGCTTTGTGACCACCTAGAGGGGTGGGATGGGGAGGGTGGGATGGAGGGAGATGCAAGAGGGAAGAGAAATGGGAACATACTGTATATGTATAACTGATTCCCTTTGTTATAAAGCAGAAGCTAACACACCATTGTAAGGCAATTATACTTCAATAAAGATGTTTAAAAAAAAAAAAAAAAGAATCATACACCATGATCAAGTGAGATTTATCCCAGGGATGCAAGGATTTTTCAATATCCACAAATCAATCAATATGATACACCATATTAACAAATTAAATAATAAAAATCATAATATAATCTCAAATAGATGCAGAAAAAGCATTTGACAAAATTCAACATTCATTTATGATAAAAAAAATCTCCAGAAAGTGGGCATAGAGGAAACATATCTCAACATAATAAAGACTGTAGAAGACAAACCCACAGCTAACATCACACTCTTATGAATAGTTGGGAAACATTTCCTCTGAGGTCAGAACAAGATAAGGATACCCACTATTACCACTTTTATTCAGCATAGAATTGGAAGTTCTAGTCACAGCAATCAGACAAGAAAAATAAATAAAAAGAATCTAAATTAGAAAGGAAGAAGTATAATTTTTGCTGTTTGCAGGTAACATGATACTATACATAGAAAATCCTAAAGATGCCACCAGAAAACTACTAGAGCTCATCAGTGAATTCAATAAAGATGCAGAATATAAAATTAATATAGAGAACTCTGTTGCATTTATATACACTAACAATGAACTATCAGAAAGAGTAATTAAGGTAAAAATCCAATTTACCATCATGTCAAAAATAACAGAATACCTAGGAATAAACCTACCTGAGGAGATAAAAGAGCTGTATTCAGAAAACTATAATATACTGATGAAAGACATTGAAGAGGACACAAACAGATATACTGTGCTCTTGTATAGGAAGAATTAATAGTGTTAAAATGACCATACTACCCAAACCAATCTACAGATTCCATGCTATCCTTATCAAGATACCAAATACATTTTCACAGAAGAAGAACAAATAATTTAAAAATCTTTATGGAAACACAAAAGACCTTGAATAGCAAAAACAATCTTGAGAAAGAAGAAGAGAGCTGGAGTAAACATGCTCTCTGATGTCAAACTATACTACAAAGATACAGTAATTAAAACAGTATGATAATGGCACAAAATCAGACACAAAGAACAATGGAACAAAAGAGAGAGCCCAGAAATAAACTCACAAAATTATGGTCAATTAATCTATGACAAAGGAGGCCAGGATATACAATGGAGAAAGACAGACTGTTCAATAAGGGTTGCTGAGAAGATTGGACAACTACATGTAAAAGAATGAAATTAGAACATTCTCTAACACCATATATGAAAATATGCTCAAAATGGATTAAAGAACTAAATGTAAGACTGGAAACATAAAACTCCTGGAGGAAAACATGGGCAGACAAAACTTTTACATAAATCACAGCAATATTTTTTGGATCTCTCTCCTAAAGCAAAGGAAATGAAAGTAAAAATAAACAAATGGGACCTAGTTAAACTTAAAATCATTTGCCCAGTAAGGAAACCAGCTACAAATGAAAAAACAGTCTACTGAATGGAAGAAAGTATTTGCAAATGATATGACCAATGAGGGGTTAATAGCCAAAATATATAAACATCTCACACAACTCAACATCAAAAAATTCCAAACAACCTAATTTAAAAATTGGTAGAAGACTTGAATAGACATTTTCCTAAAGAGGCCATGTAGGTACACAACAGGCACATGAAAAGATGCTCTACATCACTAATCAACAGGAAAATGCAAATGAAAACCACATGAGATAAAATCTCACACCTATCACAAAGGCTATCATCTAAAAGAACACAAATAACAAATGTTAGGAAGGATGTGGAGAAAAGGGAATCCTAGTACACTGTTGGTGGGAATGTACATTGGTGCAGCCACTGTGGAAAACAGTATGGAGGTTTCTCAAAAAACTAAAAAGAGAATTACCATGTGACCCTGCAATTCCACTCCTGGGTACATATCAAAAAAAAATACATATTCAAAAACATTCAAGCAGAGACCTTCAAGATGGCAGAAGAGTGAGATTTGGAAATTGCCTTCCTCCCCACAAATACATCAGAAATACATCTACTTGTGGAACAACTCCTACAGAACACGTACTGAACGCTGGCAGAAGACCTGACTTTTCAAAAGGCAAGAAACTCCCCATGTACCTGGGTAGGGCAAAAGAAAAAAGAAAAAACAGAGACAAAAGAATAGGGATGGGACCTGCACCACTGGGAGGGAGCTGTGAAAGAGGAAAAGTTTCCACACACTAGGAAAGCCCTTCACTGGTTGAGACGGGGGGTTGCAGAGGGGAAGCTTCAGAGCCACAGAGGAGACCACAGCAACAGGGGTGCAGAGGGCAAAGTGGAAAGATTCCCGCTCAGAGGATAAGTGTCAACCAGCACTCACCAGCCTGAGATGCTTGTCTGCTCACCCACCGGCCGGGATGGGTGGGGGCTGGGTGTTGAGGCTCAGGCTTCAGAGGTCAGATCCCAGGGAGAGGACTGGGGTTGGCTGCGTGAACACAGCCTGAAGGGGGCTAGTGAGCCACAGCTAGCTGGGAGGGAGTCTGGCAAAAAGACTGCACATGCCTAAGAGGCAAGAGATCATTGTTTCGGGGAGTGCGAGGAGAGGGGATTCAGAGCACTGCCTAAACGAGCTCCAGGGACAGGCGCTAGCCGTGGCTATCAGTGCAGAAACCAGACACGGGCAGGAAACGCTAAGGCTGCTGCTGCAACCACCAAGAAGCCTGTGTGCAAGCACAGGTCACTATCCACACGTCCTTTTCTGGGAGCCTAGGCAGCCCGCCACTGCCAGGGTCCTGGGATCCAGGGACAACTTCCCCGGGAGAACACACGGCGCAACTCAGGCTGTTGTAACATCACACTGGCTTCTGCCGCAGCAGGCTGGCCCCGCATTCCATACCACTCCCTTCCCCCGGCCTGAGTGAGCCAGAGCCCCCTAATCAGCTGCTACTTTAACCCCATCCTGTCTGATAGAAGAATAGACGCCCTCAGGCAACCTACACACAGAGGCAAAGCCAAATCCAAAGCTAAACCCAGAGGTTTGCAAACAAAGAAGAGAAAGGGAAATCTCTCCCAGCAGCCTCAGGAACAGAGGAGTAAATCTAAACAATCAACTTGATGTACCCTGCGTCTGTGGAATACCTGAATAGACAACAATTCATCACAAAATTGAGGCGGTGGACGTTGGGAGCAATGATATTTTTTTTTCTCCTTTTTCTCTTTTGGTGAGTGTGTATGTGGATGCTTCTTGGTGTGATTTTTTCTGTATAGCTTTGCTTTTATCATTTGTCCTAGGGTTCTCTCTGTCCATTTTAATTTTGGGGTTTTTTGGTGGGGGGGTTAGTATAGTTTTTAGCACTTGTTATCATTGGTGGATTTGGTTTTTGGTTTGATTGCCCTCTACTTTCTTTCTTTTTTTTTTCCTTACTTTTTAATTTTTTTTATTTCTAATAATTATTTTTTACTTTTTATTTTATTTACTTTATATTTTTCTTTCTTTCTTTCTTTCTTTCTTTCTTTCTTTCTTTCTTTCTTTCTTTCTTTCTTTCTTTCTTTTCTTTCTTTCTCCCTTCTCTTCTGAGCCGTGTGGCTGACAGGGTCTTGGTGCACTGGCCGGGTGTCAGGCTTGTGCCTCTGTGGTAGGAGAGTCGAGTTCAGGACATTGGTCCAACAGAGACCTTCCACCTCCATGTAATATTAAATGGTGAAAGCTCTCCAAGAGATCACCATCTCAACACTAAGACCCAGCTTCACTCAACGACCAGCAAGCTACTGTGCTGGACACCCTATGCCAAACAACTAGCAAGACAGGAACACAAACTCACCCATTAGCAGAGAGGTTGCCTCAAATAATAATAAGGTCACAGACACCCCAAAACACAGCACCAGATGCGGTCTTGTCCACCAGAAAGACAAAATACAGCCCCATCCTCCAGAGCATAGGCACCAGTCCCGTCCACCAGGAAAGCTACAAAACCCACTGAACCAACCTTCGCCACTGGGGGCAGACACCAAAAACAACGGGAACTATGAAGCTGCAGCCTGTGAAAAGGAAACCCCACACACAGTAAGTTAAGCAACATGAGAAGAAAGAGAAACACAAGGCAGATGAAGAAGCAAGGTAAAACCCCACCAGACCAAACAAATGAAGAGGAAATAGGCAGTCTACCCGAAAAAGAATTCAGAATAATGATAGTAAAGATGATCCAAAATTTTAGAAATAGAATGGAGAAAATACAAGAAACGTATAACAAGGACCTAGAAGAATGAAAGAGAAAACAACAATGATGAACAACACAATAAAATAAATTAAAAATTCTCTAGAAGGAATCATTAGCAGAATGACTGAGGCAGAACTGATAAGGGACCTGGGCGATAAAATAGTGGAAATAACTACCACAGAGCAAAATAAAGAAAAAAACATGAAGAGAATTGAGGACAGCCTCAGAGACCACTGCGACAACATGAAATGCACCAACATTCGAATTATAAGGGTCCCAGAAGAAGAGAAAGTGAAAGGGACTGAGAAAATATTTGAAGAGATTATAGTTGAAAACTTCCTTAATATGGGAAAGGAAATAGTTAATCAAGTCCAGGAAGCACAGACAGTCCCATACAGGATAAATCCAAAGAGAAACGTGGCAAGACACATATTAATCAATCTATCAAAAATTAAATACAAAGAAAAAATATTAAAAGCAGCAAGGGAAAAACAACAAATAACATACAAGGGAATCCCCATAAGGTTAAGAGCTGATCTTTCAGCAGAAATTCTGCAAGCCAGAAGGGAGGGGCAGCACATATTAAGAGTGATGAAAGGGAAAAACCTACAACCAAGAATACTCTACCCAGCAAGGATCTCATTTAGATTCGATGGAGAAATTAAAATATTTACAGACAAACAAAAGCTAAGAGAAATCAGCACTACCAAACCAGCTTTACAACAAATGCTAAAGGAAATTCTCTAGGCAGGAAAAACAAGAGAAGGAAAAGACATTCAATGACAAATCCAAAACAATTTAGAAAATGGGGGGCTTCCCTGGTTGCGCAGTGGTTGAGAATCTTCCTGCTAATGCAGGGGACATGGGTTCGAGCCCTGGTCTGGGAAGATCCCAACTGCCACGGAGCAACTAGTCCTGTGAGCCACAGTTACTGAGCCTGCGTGTTTGGAGCCTGTGCTCCACAACAAGAGAGGCTGCGATAGTGACAGGCCCGCGCACCGCGATGAAGAGTGGCCCCGCTTGCCGCAACTAGAGAAAGCCCTTGCACAGAAACGAAGGCCCAACACAGCCAAAAATAAATAAATTAATTAAAAAAAAAAGTTCACAGAGGTGAATGGGAATGAAAGGGGCAACCCAGTTGGCAGAGCCCCCCCCCCAAAAAAAGAAAATGGTAACAGTAACATACATATTGATAATTAACTTAAATATAAATCGATTAAATGCTCCAACAAAAAAGACATAGACTAGTTGAATGGATACAAACACTAGACCCATATATAGGCTGTCTAAAAGAGACCGACTTCATACCTAGGGACACATACAGACTGAAAGTGAGGGGATGGAAAAAGATATTCCATGCAAATGGAAATCAAAAGAAAACAGGAGTAGCAATTCTCATAGCAGACAAAATCGACTTTAAAATAAACTATTACAAGAGACAAAGAAGGACACTACATAATGATCAAGGGATCAATTCAAGAAGAAGATATAACAATTGTAAATATTTATGCATCCAACATAGGAGCACCTCAATACATAAGGCAAATGTTAACAGCCATAAAAGGGGAAATTAACAGTAATAAAATCATAGTAGGGGACTTTAACACCCCACTTTCACCAATGGACAGATCATTCAAAATGAAAATAAATAAGGAGAAACAAGCTTTAAATGACACATTAAACAAGATGAACTTAACTGATACATATAGGACATTCTATCCAAAAACAAGAGAATACACTTTCTTTTCAAGTGCTCATGGAATATTCTCCAGGATAGATCATATCTTGGGTCACAAATCAAGCCTTGGTAAATTTAAGAAAATTGAAATCATATTAAGTATCTTTTCCGACCACAATGCTATGAGTCTAGATAACAATTACAGGAAAATAACAGTAAAATTACAAACACATGAGGCTAAAAATACATTACTAAAATAACCAAGAGACCACTGAAGAAATCAAAGAGGAAATTAAAAAATACCTAGAAACAAATGAGAAGGAAAGCACAACGACTCAAAACCTATGGGATACAGCAAAAGCAGTTCTAAGAGGGAAGTTTATAGCAATACAATCCTACCTCAAAATACTAGAAACATCTCAAATAAACAACCTAACCTTACACCTAAAGCAATTAGAGAAAGAAGAACAAAAATCTCCATAGTTAGCAGAAGGAAAAAAAAAATCATAAAGATCGGATCAGAAATAAATGAAAAAGAAATGAAGGAAACAATAACAAAGATCAATAAAACTAAAAGTTGGTTCTTTGAGAAGATAAACAAAATTGATAAACCATTAACCAGACTCATCAGGAAAGAAAGGGAGAAGACTCAAATCAATAGAATTAGAAATGAAAAAGGAGAAGTAACAACTGACACTGCAGAAATACAAAGGATCATGAGGGATTACTATAAGCAACTATATGCCAATAAAATGGACAGCCTGGAAGAAATGGACAAAATCTTATAATAGCACAATGTTCCGAGACTGAACCAGGAAGAAATAGAAAATATAAACAGACCAAACACAAGCACTGATATTGAGACTGTGATTAAAAATCTTCCAACAAACAAAAGCCCAGGACCAGATAGCTTCACAGGCAGAGTCTATCAAACATTTACAGAAGAGCTAACACCTATCCTTCCCAAACTCTTCCAAAATATAGAAGAGGGAGGAACACTCCCAAACCCATTCTATGAGGCCACCCACACGATGATAACAAAACCAGACAAAGATGTCACAAAGAAAGAAAACTACAGGCCAATATCACTGATGAACATAGATGCAAAAATCCTGAACAAAATCCTACCAAATAGAATCCAACAGCACATTAAAAGGGTCATACACCATGATCAAGTGAGGTTTACCCCAGGAATGCAAGGATTCTTCAATATACGCAAATCAATCAATGTGATACACCATATTAACAAATTGAAGGATTAAAACCATATGATCATCTCAATAGATACAGAAGAAGCTTTCAACAAAATTCAACATCAATTTATGATAAAAAAAAACCCTCCAAAAAGTAGGCATAGAGGGAATTTACCTCAAGATAATAAAGGCCATATATGATAAACCCACAGCCATCATCATTCTCAGTGGTGAGAAACTGAAACCATTTCCACTAAGATCAGGAAGAAGACTAGGTTGCCCACTCTCACCACTACTTTGCAACATATTTTTGGAAGTTTTAGCCACACCAATCAGAGAAGAAAAAGAAATAAAGAGTCCAAATCAGAAAAGAAGTAAAACTGTCACTCTTTGCAGATGATATGATACTATACATATAGAATCCTAAAGATGCTACCAGAAAACTACTAGAGGTAATCAATGAATTTGGTAAAGTAGCAGGATTTAAAATTAATGCACAGAAATCTCTTGCATTCCTATATAGTAATGATGAAAAATCTGAAAGAGAAATTAATGAAACACTCCCATTTACCATTGCAACAAAAAGAATAAAATACCTAGGAATAAACCTACCTAAAGAGACAAAAGACCTTTATGCAGCAAACTATAAGACACTGATGAAAGAAATTAAAGATGATACCAACAGATAGAGAGATATACTATATTCTTGGATTGGAAGAATCAACATTGTGAAAATGACTCTACTACCCAATGCAATCTACAGATTCAATACAATCCCTATAAACTACCAATGGCATTTTTCACAAAACTAGAAAAAAAAATTCACAATGTATATGGAAACACAAAAGACCCCGAATAGCCAAAGCAATCTTGAGAAAGAAAAACAGAGTTAGAGAAATGAAGCTCCCTGACTTCAGACTATACTACAAAACTACAGTAATCAAGACAGGATGGTACAGGCACAAAAGCAGAGATATAGATCAATGGAACAGGATAGAAAGCCAAGAGATAAAGCCATGCACATATGATTACCTTATTTTTGATAAAGGAGGCAAGAATATACAAGGGAGAAAAACAGCCTCTTCATTAAGTGGTGCTGGAAAAACTAGATAGCTGCATGTAAAGGAATGAACACTTCCTAACACCATACACAAAAATAAACTCAAAATGTATTAAGACCTAGATGTAAGACTGTATACTATAGAACTTTTAGAGGAAAACATAGGCAGAACACTCTTTGACATAAATCACAGCAAGATCCTTTTTGACCCACCTCCTAGAGAAATGAAAATAAAAACAAAAAATTTTTAAATGAGACCTAATGAAACTTAAAAGCTTTTGCACAGCAAAGGAAACCATAATCAAGACGAAAAGACAAACCTCAGAATGGGAGAAAAAATTTGCAAATGAAGCAACAGATAAAGGATTAATCTCCAAAATTTACAAGCAGCTCATGCAGCTCAATATCAAAAACACAAACAACCCAATCCAAACATGGGCAGAAGACCTAAACAGACATTTCTCCAAAGAAGATATACAGATTGCCAACAAACACATGGAAGAATGCTCAACATCATTAATCATTAGAGAAATGCAAATCAAAACTACCATGAGTTATCACCTCACACCAGTCAGAATAGCCATCATTAGAAAATCTAGAAACAGGGCTTCCCTGGTGGCGCAGTGGTTCGGAGTCTGCCTGCCAGTGCGGGGGATGTGGGTTCAAACCCTGGTCTGGGAGGATCCCATGTGCCGTGGAGCAACTAGGCCCGTGAGCCACAATTACTGAGCCTGCATATCTGGAGCCTGTGCTCCGCAACAAGAGAGGCCGCTATAATGAGAGGCCTGCACACCGTGATGAAGAGTGGCCCCCACTTGCCACAACTAGAGAAAGCCCTCACATGGAAATGAAGACCCAACACAGCCATAAATGAATAAATAAATAAAAATAAATAAACCCAAAAGTTAAAAAAAAAAGGTTTGAAAGCAGATATATTATAAAAAAAAATCTAGAAACAATAAATGCTGGAGAGGGTGTGGAGAAAAGGGAGCCCTCTTGCACTGTTGGTGGGAATGCAAACTGATACAGCCACTATGGAGAAGAGTATGGGGGGAGGGTCCTTAGAAAACTAAAAATAGAACTACCATATGACCCATCAATCCCACTACTGGGCATATACCCTGAGAAAATCATAACTCAAAAAGAGTCATGTACCACAATGTTGATTGCTGCTCTATTTACAATAACCAGGACGTGGAATCAACCTAAGTGTCCATCAACAGATGAATGGATAAAGAAGATGTAGCACATACATACCATGGAATATTACTCAGCCATAAAAAGAAACCGAATTGAGTTATTTGTAGTGAGGTGGATGGACCTAGTGTCTGTCATACAGAGTGAACTAAGTCAGAAAGAGAAAAACAAATACCGAATGCTAACACATATATGTGGAATTTTTTTAAAAATGGTTATGAAAAACCTAAGGGCAGGACAGGAATAAAGACACAGACGTAGAGAATGTAGTCGAGGATACAGGGAGTGGGAAGCGTAAGCTTGGATGAAGTAAGAGAGTGACATGGACTTATATATACCACCAAATATAAAATAGATAGCTAGTGGAAAACAGCCACATAGCACAGGGTGATCAGCTCAGTGCCTTGTGACTACTTAGAGGGGTGGGATAGGGAGGTTGGGAAGGAGACGCAAGTAGGAGGAGATATGGGGATATATGTATATTTATAGCTGACTCACTTTGTTATAAAAGCAGAAACTAACATACCATTGTAAAGTAATTATACTCCAATAAGGATGTAAAAAGAAAAAGAAAGAGAATGGCAGAAAGTATTTGCAAATGAAGCAACTGACAAAGGATTAATCTCCAAAATTTACAAGAAGCTCATGCAGCTCAATATCAAAAAAACAAACAACCCAATCCAAAAATGGGCAGAGGACCTAAACAGACATTTCTCCCAAGAAGATATACAGATAGTCAACAAACACATGAAAGAATGCTCAACATCACTATTAATTAGAGAAATGCAAATCAAAACTACAATAAGGTATCACCTCACACCAGTCAGAACGGACATCATCAAAAAATCTACAAACAATAAATGCTGGAGAGGGTGTCGAGAAAAGGGAACCCTCCTGCACAGTTGGTGGGAATGTAAATTTATACAACCACTATGGAAAACATAGTGGAGGGTACTTAAAAAACTATAAACAGAACTACCATACCACCCAGCATTCCCACTACTGGGCATATACCCTGAGAAAACTATAATTCAAAAAGAGTCATGTACTTCAATGTTCATTGCAGCTCTATTTACAATAGCCAGGACATGGAAGCAACCTAAGTATCCATCGTCAGATGAATGGATAGAGAGGAAGGATGTGACACATATATGCAATAGAATAATACTCAGCCATAAAAAGAAACCAAATTGAATTATTTATAGAGAGGTGGATGGACTAGAGTCTGTCATACGGAGTGAAGTAAGTCAGAAAGAGAAAACAAATACTGTATGCTAACACATATATATGGAATCGAAAAAATAAATGGTTATGAAGAACCTAAGGGCAGGACAGGAATAAAGATGCAGATGTGGAGAATGGACTTGAGGACATGGGGAGGGGGAAGGGTAAGCTGGGATGAAGTGAGAGAGTGGCATGAACTAACATATACTACCAAATGTAAAATAGATAGCTAGTGGGAAGCAGCCACATAGAGCAGGGAGATCTGCTTGGTGCTTTGTGATCAGCTAGAGGGGTGGGATATGGAGGGTGGGAGGGAGACACAAGAGGAAGGCAATATGGGGATATATGTATATGTATAGCTGATTCATTTTGTTATAAAGCAGAAACTAACACACCATTGTAAAGCAATTATACTCCCATAAAGATGTTTAAAAAAAAATTCAAGCATCTCAATGTTCATAGCAGCATTATTTACAATTTCCAAGATATGGAAGCAGTCTAATTGTCCATCAACAGATGAATGGATTAAGAAGTTGTGGTATATATATATATATATATATACGCACACACACACACACACACAGACACACACACACAATGGAATATTACTCAGCCATAACAAAGAATAAAATTTTGCCATTTGAAGCAACATGAATGGACTTTGATGGTATTATGCTAAGTGAAATAAGTCAGACAGAGAAATACAAAAACTGAATGATATCACTTATATGTGGAATCTAAAAATTAAAACACACTAATGAATATAACAAAAAATAAAGAGACTCATGGATATAGGGAACAAATTAGTGGTTATCAGTGTGGAGAAGGGCGTGGGAACCGGTGAGATAGTGGTAGGAGATTAAGAGGTAAAATCTATTATGTATAATATAAGCTACAAGGGTATATTATACAACACAGGAGATATAGCCAATATTTTATAATACTATAGGTGGAGTATAACCTTTAAAAATTATGAGTCACTGTATTGTATATCTGTAACTTATATATTATTGTTTTTCAACTATACTTCACTTTATAAAAAAAACACTCTAGAAACAATGTATAGTAGACTAAAAGAGAAGAATGCATAAGTGATCTGGAATATAGAGTAATGGCGATAAGCTAATCAGAACAACTGACAGAATTACAAATGAAACAACAACAACAAAAAACATACAAGATCTATGGGGTAGTATCAAGCATACCAACATTTGCATTATAGGGGTTCCAGAACGAGAAAAGAAGAGAAGGGAATTAAAAATGCATTTGAAGAAATTATGGCTGAAAATTTCCCAAACCTAAAGAAGGAAACAGCCAGGTACAGAAAGCACAGAGAGTCTCAAACAAATGATCACAATAGACCCACACCAAGACATATCATAATTAAAATGGCATAAGTTAAAGATAAAGAGAGAATTCTAAAGGCATCAAGAGAAAGACAAAAAGTCATGTACAAGGGAATCCCCATAATGCTATCAGCTTCTTTCTCTGCAAAATTTTGCAGGTGAGATAGTAGTGGCATGATATAGTCAAAGTGCTGAAAGGAATAAACCTGCCACCTAGTATACTGTACACAGCTAGATTATAATTTATAATGGAAGGAGAGATAAAGAGCTTCTCAAACAGGTAAAAACTAAAAGAATACAGCAATATTGAATTTACGTTAAAAGAAATGTTGAAGGGTCTTCTCTAAATTGAAGAAACCTAAGAATCTACAGGAAAGGGAAAATCCTGATAGGAAAGGTAAATATATAATAAAGATAGAAGATCACTTAAATAAGCCTACACATCCATTAAAAGACAAAAAATTGTAAACCAAATGAAATCTCAGTAAACAGTAAAGGAATAAGCTATGACATCAAAAACACAAAATGTGGGGGAGAGGAATACAATACCTTTTAAAATGTGTTTGAAACTTAAATGACAATCAGTTTAAAGCAAGTAGATACAATTATGGGCCAACATATATGAACTCCTTGGTAACCATAAATCAAAAGCCTACAATAGATACACAAAAACTAGCAAGAAAGGAACCCAAACACACTAGTAAAGAAAATCATCAAACCATAACGGTAGAAACAAAAACAGGGAATGAATAGAGAACAACTACAAAAACGACTGGAAACAAGGAATAAAAAGGCAATAAACACATACCTTTCAACAATTATTTTAAATGTTGATGTATGAAATGCTCCAATCAAAAGACACAAGGTGAACACACCTACGGTCACCTTATCTATGAAAAAGGAGGCAAAAATTATACAATGGAGAAAAGACAGCCTCTTCAATAAGTGGTGTTGGGAAAACTAGATAGCTACATGTAAAAGAATGAAATTAGAACACTCCCTAACACCATATACAAAAATAAACTCAAAATGAATTAAAGACCTAAATGTAAATCTAGACACTATAAAACTCTTAAAGGAAAATATAGGCAGAACACTCTTTGACATAAATTGCAGCAAGATCTTTTTTGACCCACCTCCTAGAGTAATGAAAATAAAAACAAAAATAAACAAGTGGCACCTAATGAAACTTAAAAGCTTTTGCACAGCAAAGGAAAACATAAACAAGATGAAAAGACAACCCTCAGAATGGGAGAAAATATTTGCAAATGGAGCAACTGGCAAAGGACTAATATCCATAATTTACATGTAGCTCATGCAGCTCCATATGAAATAAACAAACAACCCAATCCAAAAATGGACAGAAGACCTAAATAGACATTTCTCCAAAGGAGATATACAGACAGCCAACAAACACATGAAAGAATGCTCAAAGTCATTAATCATTAGAGAAATGTAAATCAAAACTACAATGAGGTATCACCTCACACCAGTCAGAATGGCCATTATCAAAAATCTACAAACAATAAATTCTGGAGAGGGTGTGGAGAAAAGGGAACCCTCTTGCACTGTTGGTGGGAATGTAAATTGATACAGCCACTGTGGAGAACAGTATGGAGTTTCCTTAAAAAACTAAAAGTAGAATTACCATATGCCCCAGCAATCCCACTACTGGACATATACCCTGAGGAAACCATAATTGAAAAAGACACATGCACCACAGTGTTCATTGCAGCACTATTTACAATAGCCAGGACATGGGAGTAACCTAAGTGTCCATCAATAGATGAATGGATAAAGAAGGAGTGGTACATATACACAATGGAATATTACTCAGCCATTAAAAAGAAAGAAATTGGGTTATTTGTAGAGACGTGGATGGACTTAGTGAGGGTCATGCAGAGTGAAGTAAGCCAGAAAGAGAAAAACAAATGTCATATATTAACACATATATGTGGAATCTGGAAAAATGGTATAGATGATATTATTTGCAAAGCAGAAATAGAGACACAGATGTAGAGAACAAATGTATGGATACCAAGGAGGAAAGAGGGGGGCAGTGGGAGGAATTGGGAGATTGGGATTGACACATATACACTATTGTTACTATGTATAAAATAGACAACAAATGAGAACATACTGTATAGCACAGGGAACTCTACATAATGCACTGTGGTGACCTAAATGGGAAGGAAGTCCAAAAAAGAGGGGATATATGTATATTCATAGCTGGTTCATTTGGCTCCACAGTAGAAACTCTGACTTCAGGGCTAAAGAAACAGACAGACTGAAAGTGTGGGGATGGAAAAAGATATGCAAAGGCAAAAGAAAAGAAAGTGAAAACAACAATGCCCATACCAGAAAAAAAGACTAGACTTTAAAACAAAGTTTATAACAAATAAAGGCATTGTATATTAATAAAGGGAATGATAAAGGGATCAATACCAGAAGAGGATATTACACTCATTAACATGTACACATTCAATACAGAAGCACCTAAATATATAAAGGGACAAATTGACTACAACATAATAATAGTAGGGAAATTTAACGTCCCATTGACATCAATGGACATATCATTCAGGCAACAAATAAATAAGGCAACAGTGGTCTTAAATGACACGATAGACCAATTGTACTTAATAGATATCTACACGACATTACATCCAAAAATAGCAGAATACAAATTCTTTTCAACTCTCCATGGGAAGTTCTCCAGAATAGATCATATACTATGCCACAAAATAAGCCTCAACAAAATTAAGAGGATAGAAGTTATATCAAGCATTCTCTCTGACCACAATGGTATGAAACTAGAAATCAACTACCAAGAAAAATGGGGGGGAAAAAAAAGCAAGTGGAGACTAAACAGCATGCTGCTAAAAAATACCAATTGGTCAATGATTAAATCAAAGAGGAAATTAAAAAATACCTCAAGATGAATGAAAATGGAAATATCACTTTCCACAATCCATGGAATGCAGCAAAAGCAGTTCTAAGAGGGAGGTTCATAGCAATATAGGTCTTCCTCAAGAAACAGGAAAAATCTCAATCAATCTTACCTACCACCTAAAAAACTAGAAAAAGGAAACTAACAAAGCCCAGAGTCAGCAAAAGGAAGGAAATAATAAAGGTCACATAGGAAATAAATAAAATAGAGATTGAAAAAACAATAGAAAAATCAATGAAACAAAGAGCTGATGTTTTGGAAAGATAAACAAAATTAATAAACCTTTAGCCAGAAGAAAAGAGAGAGGCCACAAATAAACAAAATAAGAAATGAAGCAGGAGAAATAACCAATACTACAAAGGTACAAAAAATCATGAGAAAACATACAGATGGCCAACAGGCACATGATATGATGCTCAACCTGACTAATCATCAGAGAATTGCAAATCAAAACCACCATGAGATAGCACCCTACACATATCATAATAGCTATCCTCAGAAGGTCTACAGATAACCAATATTGACAAGGATATGGAAAAAACTTAACCCTTGTACACTGTTAATGGGAATGTAAATTGGTGCAGCCACTATGGAAAACGGTATGGAGGTTCCTTTAAAAACTAAAACTAGAACTACCATATGATTCAGCAATTCCACTCTTTGGTATATATCTGAGAATAAAGAAAACATCAATTCAAAAAGATACATGAACCCCAAATTTTAGAGCAGCATTGTTTACAAGAGCCAAGATATGGAAGCAACCCGTGTCTATCAACAAATGAATAGATAATGAAGATGTGGTTTATATATATATATATATATATATATATATATATATATATATATATATATATATATACACCCACAATGGAATATTAGTCAGCCATAAAAATGAAATTCTACCTCTTGCAACAATATGGATGGACCTAGTTTTATTATGTTTAGTGAAATAAATCAAAGATAACACTATGTTATTATTTATATATAGAATCTAAAAAATGAAACAAACAAATCAATGTAACAAAACAGAAACAGGCTCACATATATAAAGAACTATCTAGTGATTACCAGTAGGGAGAGAAAAGGGGGAAGGGGAAAATTAGCAGTGAGGATTAAGAGGCACCAACTATTATGTATAAAATAAATAAGGTACAAGGATATGTTATACAGCACAGGGAATATAGCCAATATCTTATAATAACTTTAAATGGAATGTAATCTGTAAAAATATTGAATTACTATGTTATATGCCTGAAACTAATATAAATTTGTAAATCAACTATACTTCAATTTTTAAAAAGACAGAGTATGCGCCATAAGGGAGTGTAGATACTAAAAGTAAGATGTTTATGTAAGCAGTGTTACATTGCTATTACCATCGTTTACGTAATCAATGCAATGTTAAAGACATACACATTATCTTCTTTAATTCTCAAACTGTCCTTGAGGAAGGTAATACTCATATCATTTTATTGTTGGACATCTTTATGATCATTACCTTGATCTCTTTATTGGGTAAATTGCTTATCTCTACCTCATTTAGATCTTTTCTGAGTTTATGTGTTGTTTGTTTGTTTGAAGCATGCTCCTCTGTGTCCTCATTTTGCCCAATCTCTGAGTTTATTTCTATGTATTAGGTAGGTTGATTACATTTTCCTCTTTTAGAGAAATGGCCTTATGTAGACGACGTCCTAAGGGGTCCAGCAACATGCTCCCCTCTGGTCACCAGAGCCATGTGCTCTAGAGGTGCCCTTATATTTGTTGTGTGCACCTTTCTATTGTGGTGGGGCCAACTATTATGTCTGTGTTGGTAGGTGGGATTGAGCCCTGTCCTGATTGTCTGTGAAGCTGTGCTTCATGCAGTGGCTGCAGGCACACTGGATGGTGGGGTTGTCTTCCCATGCAGGTGGCTCGGGGTTGGTGCTGGCCCATTGGTGGGTGGGGTGGGGTCCCTGGTACTAATACACTAGAGGGGGGATTCCAAAATGGCACTTGCCAGTGATAGCTCCTCATAAGGAGCTCCCCCAAAAGGCTGCCACCAATGGCTCTATCCCCAGCACAAGTCCCAGTTGCCTCCTGCCTCTCTGGGAGGCTCTCCAAGCAATCAGGAAGGGCGTCTGACCCAGGCCACTTCTTTTTTTTTTAAATAAATGTATTTATTATTATTTATTTATTTATTTATGGCTGTGTTGGGTCTTCGTTTCTGTGTGAAGGCTTTCTCTAGTTGCGGCGAGCGGGGGCCAGTCTTCATCGCGGTGCGCGGGCCTCTCACCATCGTGGCCTCTCTTGTTGCAGAGCACAGGCTCCAGACGCGCAGGCTCAGTAGCTGTGGCTCACGGGCCCAGTTGCTCCGCGTCATGTGGGATCTTCCCAGACCAGGGCTCAAACCCGTGTCCCCTGCATTGGCAGGCAGATTCTCAACCACTGCACCACCAGGGAAGCCCCCCAGGCCACTTCTAATTACTGCCTCTGCACTGGGACACCAAGCATGTGAGATTTTGTGTGCACAATTTAAGAAAGGATTCCCCATTTCCTATAGCCCTCAGGCTCTCCCATATGCAAGTTCCACCAGCCTCCAAAGCCAAATGTTTTGAGGGCTCGTCTTCCTGGTGCAGGACTCCCTGGCTGAGGAGTCTGATGTGGGGCTTGGATACCTCTTTCCCTGGGGAGGGCCTCTGCAATTGTGATTATCCTCCCATTTGTGGGTCACCTTCCCAGGGGAGTGAGTCTTGACTATACCATGTCTCCACACTTCCTACCCATCTTGTTGTGGTTCCTTCTTTATACCTTTAGTTGTAGAAAATCTTTTCTGCTAGTCTTCAGGTTGTTCTCATAGTTGCTCTGTAAATAATTGTAATTTTGGTGCGTTCATGGGAAGAGATGAGTTCATGGTCTTCCTACTTGGCCACCTCCTCTAATACCCTATACTTTAGAAAAAGGTGACAGCAAATGAAAATATTGATCAAGCCTGAGATTTTTTCTGTTAAATGTGATATGTGTCACAGATGACACATTTTTATATATTCACATCTCTTATCCCAGGAGGACATCACACAGAAGCCATAAATCCTGGCAAATAGAAATAAAAGCAGAACCATAATTGATAATTTATTAATTTTTCATCTACCCTGTATATTAGCTAGAATTTTACTCTTTAGAGAGGAATGCCTTTTTATTTTATTCCTTTTCTCTTCCACTTTGCAAAGACACATTCAGACTCTCATAATCACTCTGCATCTACTTCAGCTGTTCATATACACTATCCTTAAAAATTTTCCCAGAGAGATACACTAAAATTACTATTATCCCCTGACCATGTTAATATTGGTTTCCATCTCAGTAACGCACAATTATATTCTGTTCCCATGGATGTCAGTACATCCATTGTGTGCTCTTGCTCTTTCTCGCAATACAGCCTTTTTCTTGCAATCATTAACTAAATAACAACTCTTATCCAGTTCATCCAAAATGAAATAACTTGTTTCAAGGTTTTTTGTGACCAATCATCCTTTAAAACTACTTTGGACGGCCTTTAGGTCATTACCTCTAAAGACGTGTTGTTGTCTGCCTCTCTTTAAAAAAAAAAAGCAATAAGGTTAATATCCTCATAAAGTTCCTATATTTGTGACTTCCAAGGTGCTTGGGGAATGTTAGCTCATCAGTTCAAGGTCCCAAATGCAACACCTGCTCCTAGTGGTTGCCTCCATCACTCCTGGTGCTCTATAAACGCTGGATCGTAGGAGTCTAGGGCCTTCAAGGTGGGTTGATGGCAAACGCAAACCAGAGGAATTTTATAGCAGGAGAAGGAGTTGCCAAATAGCCTAAAGACTTCCCCACAGTCACCTGATGATTCAGGCTGAACCCCAAACAGAGTCCAGGCACGCACTCCAGGCTTTGGAGAGGAGCCAACTGGGCGGTGGTGGCCACAGGCCATTTAGAGATGCTTTGTAATAACAAAGACCATGTCCTGGAGCAGTTCTTGGGGCCTCCACAGTGCTGTGAAAGAGGACTAGCACCTCTTCCAAGCCACTGGAGTGAAAGGAAAGGGAAGAGACTGGATAGGACGTCAATGCACAAGTTAGGGATCAAAAATTCAGAGAAGAGCATTCCTAAGGCAAGTGTTTACTAAGGCCCTACTGTGTGTGTGGCATCGGATATGGGGAGACAAAGGAGACAGGTGACCCCCTCAGGGAGCCCACCATCACCTGGTGGCAGCCCTGCTGGGTAAACAGCAGGCTCTGAACAAGGAAGAATGGAGTGAGTGCTATGGCAGGTATGGAGGGGGTCTGCTCACTTTGGGCCATCTTCATCTGAGTCACCAGCACCTCCCATCTGACCTCTGCATTGGTCTATCAACTGCTTTCCTGCAGCCACCACACAACAGCCAGAGAGTGAAAAAATGCAATAACACTTCCCTGTGTCAATGTTCTCATGGCTTCTCCCAGCACGAGTTAAAATCCTGACTCCTTATTGCAGCCTGCAGGGCTCCAGTCTGGCTCCTGCCTCTCTCCCAGACCTCTTCCCCTCTCATTGCCTTTCTAACTCATTTCTCCCCCAACACATGCTTTTCTTTGCTCCAGGAAAACACTGCCTCAACCCTCCCCACAGTCAGCATCTTCTAATCAATCAGATCTTGGCTTACCTCTCTCCTCCTCAGAAAGGCCTTCACTCCGCTTCTTATATATAGTAGCCTGTGCAAGTCCCTCTCCATTATGTGAACCTGTCTTATTTCCTTCACGGCAGTTGTCCATATCTGAACTGCTTACTCTCCCTTATGTATTTGTTCACTTACATATTGCCAGTCTTCCTGTATTCGTTAGCTGTTGTATAACAAGCCACCTCAAAACTCAGTGGCTTAAAATAACGATTGACTGTTTTGTTCATGAGTCTGCAGGTCAACTGGATGATTCATCTGGTATTGCCTGGGCTCATGTGGCTCTGCAGATCTGGGTACCCTCACATGTTTGGAGATTGACGGGCTGTGATCTGGTCTAGGAGGTTCTTGGTTGGGACGACTGGGGTCTCCAGTTCATGGCCTCTTATCTACCAGCAGGCTAGTCTGGGCTTGTTTTAATGTGGTTAGCAGAGTGTATGTGTGTGAGAGAGAGAGAATGGGAAAAGAAGTTCACAAGACCTCATAAGGTTTAGGCTCAGAACTGTGTCTGCCACCCTTTAAGAAACAAAGACTTTGCACCGGAGTCTTTTAAGATAGACCACAGTGTCTGTCCCTACCATGGCTGAGCAGACCACACTGCCTACTCCCACCACCTTCAGTTCAGTTCAGAGGCATCTCACTGTTCAGAACACTATGAGGAACAAGGGTCTGTGTGGGAAATGGTTACTTTAAAAAAAATGTTTCATGAGTCTGGAGAAGTAGGAGGGGCATAACATCCACATACAGTTATAATCATAGTACTCATGTTATTATATTAGAAGTGCTGACGCAAGATAAAATAAAGTGATTATATGTAAAGCACATAGAATAGTGCCTGGCACATAGTAATCACTGTTTAAGTGCCAGGGATCCTCCTCTTCCTCCTCCTGCCTCCTGTTATTATTATTGTTTATTGTTTGGAAGATTTACAGTTTAATGATTTCTGATCTGTTGCTGCCTCCCTGCCTTTCTAAATTCAACCATTTTTGTGTAATTCAATCCAATTTAATACATATATATTGATCATCCACTCTGGGAAGAACACTGTATGGAAGGGAGTGCTAACAAATACATAGTTAAATAACATTATTCTTGCCTTCAGAGAGCTAACAATCTAATTTGAATGAGGTATAATGCACACCAGATAGTCTGTCTTGTGAAAGGTTGGCTGAGGAAGGGAGCCAGTGACTAAGTAACACATCAACACTTGAAGTGGGGAAGGAGTTGCTTCCACACTAGTGGTTCCAGGTGACCAGAGTTTATGGGGAGCTGAATGCAGCTTCCCTCCCTTTCTCAGCCAACTCCAATATCCTCTCTCATCATCCAAGTGGCTTCAGGCCTTAAGGGCAGCTGGACATAAAGTGATTCCTGGGACTCTTTTGGGGGTTGAACTAAGAGAACAATAGAATTCGGTAGAGCTTCCTCTAGCAGACTGGGCTTTGTTGGGAGATCAGAATGAAAACTTGGAGGAGAACCGAAACAGAGGAAACTGGGTACTCAGATCTTAAAATAGGGGCAAGTATCTGCCCTGGGTTGGTGTACCAGGGAGTCTCCATGATGCTCAAAAGGTCTAGAGGAAATAGGAAGGATGAGGTAGGTCTCCCTGCCCCTGGGGCAGAAAAAGGCTAGGAGAATGGAAGGCAGGGATGCTCCCTGGCAGTATCACAGCAGAACTTTGATAGCCTGTATGTTGGGGGAGGGAGTGGACAACCCTAACCCTAATCCCACAACTTCTTTCATGACCTGGGTAATCACTAACTGTCCACTGTTTAGAATGCTTCAACCTGAGCCCTGGTAACGTAAGAAAGAAAACAGCAATCTATGCAATGGTACCTAGCAGTCAGAAAAAAAATGAAGCTAGACAATCAGAAAACATGTTCAGGTAAGAGAGCTGCTGAAAGAGTTACATGAACACCTGAATAAAACATTACAATAACAGTAAGTATCCTTAAGGAGATTCAAGAAACTAAGCAAAAACATTTTGGCTAAAATACTCTACATCTGTATTAAAAGACCCAAGGGAAAGGTTTAGAAAAATCAAGTGCCAGAAATATATTTGAACACAAATCAGAAATATAAAAAAGATGGAAACCATGAGGAAATTTTAAAGAAACTCTCAGAATCGCGTTCAAATTTTTATTTTTTTTTTTACTGCAATTCACACAAGGATGTAATGGAAATAAAAATTTCACAAAACAATACTTACCCTTACTCTATGTGTTATGCACTCTGACATTTTCTATTCTGTTATTTCATTTTTTAGATACTAGTTACCACCAAGGGGTGAGGCATAGTTTTTAAAACATTCACAGAATGAATACAAGAGACATAGCATGCCAAAAATAAGAGTCCCAAAAGGAGAAAAAAGGACTAATGGAAAAGAGGTAATAATTTCAAAAAATACTAGAAGAAAATTTTCTTGAGATGAAGAAAGGACTCATCTAGTTTCATGCTGGATTTTAAATAACAGACCCCTTTATTTCCAAAACTTGCTTGAAGAGAAGACTGACCCAAAGTACTTGATAAAAGCACAGATCACTGAGCCCCAATCCAGTCCTACCAAATTAGAATTTTTAGGGGAAAATGATAACATGTTTATTTAACAAGTAATTCAAGATATTCTTATCATCTGAGAAATTTGGAAAACACTTAGACCTCTTTTAAGCTCCCCTAACTTCAATGTGCATACGAGTCGCCTACAGTCTTTTTTTTTTAACATCTTTATTGGAGTATAATTGCTTTACAATGTTGTGTTAGTTTCTGCTGTATAACAAAGTGAATCAGCTATATGTATACTAATATCCCCATATCCACCCCGCTCTTGTGTCTCGCTCCCACACTCCCTATCCCACCCCTCTAGGTGGTCTCAAAGTACAGAGCTGATCTCCCTGTGCCATGCAGTTGTTTCCCACTAGCTATCTGTTTTACATTTGGTAATGTATATATGTCAGTGCTACTCTCTCACTTCATCCCACTTTACCCTTCCCCTTCCCCGTGTCCTCAAGTACATTCTCTACATCTGCGTTTTTATTCCTGTCCTGCCCCTAGGTTCATCAGAACCATTTTTTTTTTCCAGATACCATATATATGTATTAGCATACGGTACTTGTTTTTCTCTTTCTGACTTACTTCACTCTGTATGACAGACTCTAGGTCCATCCACCTCACTGCAAATAACTCAATTTGGTTTCTTTTTATGGCTGAGTTATAGTCCATTGTATATATGTGCCACATCTTCTTTATCCATTCATCTGTTGATGGACATTTAGATTGCTTCCATGTTCTGGCTATTGTAAATAGTGCTGCAATGAACACTGTGTAATAAGACCTACAGTCTTATTAAAATGCCTACCTAGTTTGGTAGTTCTGCATTGGCCCAAGAACTTACATTCCCAAGTAGCTTCCGGGTGATGCCAATGCTGCTGGTTCAGGGACCAGGAGTAATACTTTGGCCATAGTTAAAGATTAGATGCTTCACAGTTCATTTTTTGATACATAACATTGATACCAAAACCTTATCAAGATAGAAAAGGAAAAGAGGAAAAAAAGCTAGACATCAATCTTGCTTAGGCAAATAGATGCAAAAATGTTAAATAAAACATAAGCAATTTGATTCCAGCAATGTATCAAAGGAATGATATAGCCTCTGGCCAAGCGGAATTCATGCCAGGAAGGTTAGGTTACGTCAGTGTTTGGGTCAGTGTTGGGAAGTCTATCCATTTAATCCATTGTGTCAACAAGTTAGTGAAAAAAATTGCACATTCATATCAGCAAATCCCGAAAAAGGCATTAAAAAAAAAAGAAATGATATGACATTCCAATGAAAACTTCAATGCAAAATATAGTAGAAGGCAGCTATTTAAACGTAAAAGACTGTCTAGCAAATTTAACAACAAATATTATCCTAAATGGTAAAAAAACAAAACCATCCTAATTAACTTCAGAAACTGTATGGAAATACCTTCTACCACTATTCTGAATTCGACTTTGTCTTGGAAGGTAAAGGAAATTCAATGAGCCAAGAAAATGTTAAAGATGTGATTGAAAACCAAAGAAACTCAAGTGAAAAACACTAGAATTTTCTTGAATAAGAAATTTAGTAGAATGGCTAGGTCTCACACACACACACTCACACAGACACATACAAACAAATACATATACACAGAAGTCAATAGGCTTTCTTTGATCTAGGGTAAAAAAGGAAAATATTTCATTTACAATAGAAACAAAACACATGGAAATACCTTTAATCAAAAGACTGGATCTATTTTAACCAAAATTATAAAATCTTTTTTGAAAGGCATAAAACAAGACTTGAAGAAATGGAAAGGCATACCATGTTCTTGGAAGAAAAACTCTAGTATCAAAAATGTCAATTTTGTCAAAATTAAATAAATTACAGGCAGTTCCAATTAGAATAGTACTGTAGTCTATTTTGTTTGGAATTTTTAAAATTGAATTAAAAATACTAAAATTTAAATGTGATGTCCCAAAATAGATAAGAAAATCATGAAATGAGCACTTATGTGAACTTGCCTTACCAGTATCAGAATATTTTTCTGTTAGGATAAGCTACTATATCATAGTGAGTAACAAATTAATCCCAAGCCCTAGTGCTTTAACAAGAGAAGAATTCATTTCTTGCTTATGCTACACGTCCATAATGATTTGGCAGGGGCCTGTGTTATACAGTCACTCCAGAATTCCAGATGATTGGGACCTGTCCTCCTGTAGCTGCATCATTTGGGACTTGGCAGGAGACAGTATATGGAGAAGTCTCTCTCTCTCTTACTCTCTTTATTTTACTCCCTCCCCTGCCCACACACACACACTTCTATGCTTTAGCCTGGAAGTGACACATATCATTTCCACTAACAACCTGTTGGCTGAATTAGTTGTCTCTGCCTAATTGCAAGGGAGCTAGGAAAAGTAGGAGCTCATATGAATTATATGTACAATGTTGCTATAGAATAGATAAATAGATCAGTGGGAAAGACTGGAGAATATAAATATTAAATCACATATATTCAAAATTTTATTCTATGACAAGGATAATGATTTAATTCACTATGAAAGTGGATAGAGCTGTGGAAATGAGCAAACTACACGAAAAAAGTATTTTACATAATATAAAATAGCAAACTCAAGGTGAATTAAAGACCTAAATATAAAAAAAAAGAAACAGTAAAAACCTGAAAAGAAAATCTAGGAAACAATGTGAAAAAAGCCAGGATTTGGGGAGGTTCTTTTAAACCAGAACTTAAAAAACCCAAAAGGTATTAAAGCAAATACAGACTACTTAAAAATTGTTCACATTTTTATGGAAAATACATAAATTCGAGATAAATAATAACACTAGAAAAAATATTTGAAATATTCATGACATGCAAAGTGTTTATACCTATAACATACAAAGAGTACCTAGAAAAAAATGACCAGAAAGCAATCCAACAGAAAAAGGGATAAAGGGGTATGAATAGACAATTTATAGAAGGGACAATCCACATAGCCAAAAAATATTAAAAGAAGTTGTCCAAATTCTCTAGTTGTCAGGAAAATAAACACTATGTATTAACAATGTGATAATATTTTACATATTTTAGACTGACAAAACTAAGAAAAAACCTTAATATCTATTACTGTAGGTGATGTGGGGAAAACAGTAATTTAATCACTAGTGAAATGTTATAGTGTTGTATCCTTTTAGAAGGCAATCTGGCAACATAAAATAGAAACATACAACACATATACATATATGCATATGAATATAAATACAATCCATTACCTAGCAATTCCACTTGGAATCTATCCCATTGAAATAAAGCATCGGACTGTGGAGACATAGAAATGTTTATAGTAGCATTGTCTTTAGCAGCAAAAACTGGAAGCAAAGTGAATTTTAATACAAATAGGGAAGAGAGTGTATAAATTATGATGCATCTATACTCCAAGAATAATATTTAGCCATTGAAAAGAATCAGTTAAATCTACCTGTTGTCTCTGAAGCATCCAAACAATGTTTTGAGTGAGAAAAACAAAATTCAGATGATAGTGAAAATCCTATATGTGTAAATATATGGCTATTGTGTTTGCATTTCTGCTTATATAATATTAAAGGGCCTGTACAAATAAGAAAGAATTTATACTAGGTTGTCAACAGAATTTTCTTTGAGCCTGGTGGGTCTGTGTTGTGTGCCAAGGAGGAAGTTCAGTAGAAAGGAGAGCCAAGGAAACAAATATCAACTCTTGGAGAAAAAAAGCATATATAGGATCTTACTGATAAAATTTTGCAAAGTTATTCCCTGTGTAGGGAAGGAGTGATGCCAGAGCAAGTCCCTGCTTAGAAGGTGTGTGTGTGTGTGTGTGTGTGTGTGTGTGTGTGTGTGTGTGTGTGAATTAAGGACAACTTTGGCTACTGTATGGCTGAGTCATTTTATTAATGTGAAACTATCATGAATATGCTTTGTTTTTTTTTGTGGGAAAGAAATTAACTTTAACAAGTCATACATACTTAGGACATGGCTACCAGCCATGAGGATCCAGGAACAGGAAGGAGCCACCCAGGCCAGCCTCACCCACTCTTCGGGGCCAGGAATGCAGACCCTTGAAGGCCAGAGTAAGAAATGTAGGTGTTCTTCTGAGTTAGCTGGACCTTGTGGGACTTTAAGCAGGGTGACATGATTTGACATATGAAATGTATATATGGGATATTCTCCTCTCTTTCACCCTCAGCCTCCTCTCATCCTTAACATTCTTCAGGCTTAACATTCAAATCCACAGATATGATTTTCTACCCTCTTCCCTGGTTCCCCTCATTGTCTAGATTAATGCCTCCCTCTTCTCTTATCAGGAGATAATACTTTGCTCATCATAATACTGCCCATTTTGTGTAGGTAATTGTCTCTTTCTCTGTCACTATACTGTAAATGTTTTCTAGCCTATATCCACAGCACAGTAGTACCTGGTTCAAATTATCATCTTGCCCCACTAATGGAGGATTAATAGATAAATCATAATTTTTTAGCATTTATTTTAAATTTATTTATATTTAGCTTTTATTATATACTTAGGATTTATTCTCTTTCTTCCCACCCCACCCCCAAGCACTGAGTAAAATTCCTTTAGAAAAAGTCAGGCTGCCTCCACCGGACAGGGAGAAAGAGGGAAAGATAGCTTTAAGACAGCTTGGGAGGAAAAATTAAAGGTGGACACACACATACATACTCACACGGTCAGCTCTGCGAGGTGGTGGAAGCAGCAGTGAGAGATCCAGAGTGGAAGAGAAGGTGTTCCCTTCCACAAGAAGGCTCTCCTTTGATGCCTCTCTAAATGGGGTGGGGTGGGGTGGGGTGGGGACGTGTGGCCACTGTTCTCTTCAAGGTATCACTAGAGTCTTCTTTTCAGGGTTTAAGGGTGCTTGGAGGACCAGGCAGTGCAATATGCGATTCATATAAACGCTGAAATTCCAGGATTCAACAAGAGCAGAGTGAACTAGCAGATTCCCCGAAAGCATCGGATTTTAGCCCGGCTTAAATCCATACAATACGTTTCTGAACATTAAAGCGCTTCCCGCCAGATACTTTGCTCCCTCGCAAGAGAAGCGCTCAACCAGGCAGAACGAGTGCATAAACTCGGCTCCCAGTAGAGTGCCGGCTTACTCAAACCCGAGCTCCCGCGCCCATCCCAGCCGACATCCCACAGTTCCGAGTCCCCGCAGTGAAAGGTGAGGGATCGGGCAGAGGGGTAGATGGCCCCCAGAAAGGCTCGGAAGATTCGAGTGCCCACGGAACCTCATCTCCCAGGGTGTCTGGCTGGAACGCCCTCAGAACCTCAGTCCACCTCGGTTTCTGCGAAACGGTTGGCACCTATGGGCGAGCCCTTCCCAGCTTCTCCCAGCGCCCTGTACCAGCTTGGCCATTTGAAATGGTCTTGGACTAGGAGACGAGGCCTCGAAGCCCGCCAGAGTCGGGTCTAGGGTGGGGAGATAAGGCGAGCAGACATGCCCTCTAGTATTTATGCAAACCTGGCAGCCGGATGGGGAGGGGAGGAAGAGCCGCCGACGCCACCCCGGGACCGGCTCTGGCCCACAGGCCGGGGAGGCGCGGAGGCAGAGGCTGCTGGTCTCGGGACGGCCAACGCGAGACCGCAGTGGGTGCTGGCAGAGAGCCCAGAGATGCGCGCCTGGGAGACATACCGCTTCGCAGGGAGCTCAGCGCAGTCCCCACTGCCTGAGCGGGGGCCTCATCTGGAGAGCGCTACTGAAGATTTTCATGGGGCGAGGGGTGGCTGGGAAAGGTGTCCCCAAAGCTTAGAACCTATCACTGCTTCCCGGGGGAATCGGCCTGCTAGGAAAAGGAACTAGGTATTTTGGGAGTGTTTCGGGCTGGAGCGAGGCCCGGAGCGAGCGCTGGCACGTCGCCCCCACACTTGGCCAACTCCGACCGCCAGAAGCAGGGGCCTCTGCAGAGCTATGGCAGCATTCCTGCCCTCCCTGGATGTTGAGCGTCCATCGCTACAGCTCTTTCGCGAATCCTTCCTTTCCCCTTGGTTCATCTGGGGTTCCAGCTGCGGACCCCATCTGGCGCAGTTACTCCGAGGGGACCTAGCTAGCGCCCCCTCGAGGAGTGCGTGGGGAACCCGGCTTGCAGACTCTCACAGCAGGTAGCAGCAAAAGGCTTGGTGGCTGAGATGGTGCAGTGAGACAGTTGTCAACAGATGGTGCAGCTGCAGCTCTGCGCAAGGGGACTGGCTAGCACGTAGCCAGGTACTGCCCCTTCCCAGTGACGTCTTTACAGTGGGTTATAAAGACCTCACGCGCAGCCTGCCAAGGTTCTGCTAACTCCCGAGCTGAGCAGGACCCGAGCCAAGAGGCGCCTGCAAAGCTGCAGACGGTGGCGGCGGTAGTGAAAGCAAAGGAAAAAATCTCCAGCTGGACGCAGGGCCCCAGAATTCCTGCCACAGACTCTGAACTTTGACAGGTCGTGCTGTGACTAATACCCCCCCACCCCCACCTTCGCCCCGAAGTCCTCACGCAGCACAGGGCTTTGCCTTTCCCGCTGCAGGTAGGAGGAATAGCAGTTGCAAGCAGCAGCAGGTGCAGAAAGGTGGAGGATCTCTGCTTCCTGGAACCGTGACCCGTGGAATTTCTTTCTCTTTTCCAGCTCAACGCAGGAGAGACGCTGTCTCCAGATTACAGAACTCAAGTGCTTTCTGAGGCTCGAAAGTGGAAGAATTCAAAGCCACCAAGGGCATACAGCACATCTAGAAGCTTTTATCTTAGCGCCAAGTCTTCTGCTTACAAGGAAAGAGTTCTGTCCAGAAAGAGCCTGCAGCCCTCCTGTCTTGGTTAAACAGGACTCTGACACCAGGTGCTGGCTCAGGACCCTGCTGCAAAGGGTTTGTGTGTGTGTACAGAGAGGAAGGTTTAACCGCTTAGCAGAAGAATGGATAACGTCCTCCCTGTGGACTCAGACCTCTTCCCAAATATCTCCACCAACACCTCGGAGCCCAACCAGTTTGTGCAGCCGGCCTGGCAAATTGTCCTTTGGGCAGCTGCCTACACAGTCATTGTGGTGACCTCTGTGGTGGGCAACGTGGTGGTGATGTGGATCATCTTGGCTCACAAGAGAATGAGGACAGTTACTAACTATTTCCTGGTGAACCTGGCCTTCGCAGAGGCCTCCATGGCTGCATTCAATACGGTGGTGAACTTCACTTATGCTGTCCACAACGAGTGGTACTACGGCCTGTTCTACTGCAAATTCCACAACTTCTTCCCCATTGCTGCTGTCTTTGCCAGTATCTACTCCATGACAGCTGTGGCCTTCGATAGGTGAGCTTGCCCTTTGTGGAAAAGGGAAAAAATATCCTTAAAGGAAGATAGCATTGCTATGGAGCTTCAGGTTTGGATAGTGCCTGGTTCAAGGTGGAGATTGGCCACTTGAACCCCTGGATTTATACTGACAGTTAGCTGAGTCACTTGTTGATGGGGGATTTTATCTTATCTCATGATTTTCTTTTCTATTTCTCTTTCTTTTTCTACTCCTTTTCACCCATCACCAGTCTCCCTTCCTTTATGTATACATCCCACCTTTTTTCTTCATTTCTCTCTTTTATTTTTCCCTTCTCCACTCATCTTCCTGACATTTTCCATTCAACTCCTACTTTGCTTCTTTCAATATATTCCTTCTCTCTTTTGCCTTTAAAGCCTGAAGGGGATACCCAGGATGTGGCCAAGGGGCTGGCCCCTGGCTAGGGCTTTGTGAATCCTTGCAGGCCAGCTATTTAGCTGTACAGCCTTTTGATACCTTCCAGTTTTAAGTACACATAGGCAAAATTTCTCATTTTCAATTTTTCCTGAATATTCAGGAACTTTCTTCTCCCACCACAACTCTCCAATATTATTTGGATGTGAAGAGCATTTTATTAGAATCATAAAATACTCAGGATTCTAATTCAGCTTTCTCTATGCTGCTAGGGGTTCTCATTCAGAAATGAGAGGCAGCTATGCTGTTCTTAAGGAATTCCACAGATAAGGATCCAAGAGTTTTTCTAAACTTCTCTGGCCATGTGAGGTCAATGTTTTTAGGCTCTCTACATCCACAGAGAAACATGCTTAGCAAAGGCAATTAAAGGCAATTGAAAGCTCTTTCTTTCCTGCACCCAACAGGCTAGGGTTTCAGAAGCTGATTAAAAGTGAAAATGTTGGCATTTTCACACATTGGAGCTACAGTTCTGGAATGAAAGTGTCCTCAGGTGGCATGATGGAAAGTTGATCATTAGAGCACAGCTCTATTTGTATTGACCTTTTTGTGGGTGTCCTAGGTCTCTAATGTGTATATCTATGGGTGTACAAGTGTTAAATGTTTACCTAGGATGTGGAGGTATGTTTAAAACACCTACCACTGTGATTTTAAAATGGGTTCTTTTGATGGCCTTGCTGAGATAAATGAATATGAGAAGCCCAAAGAAGGAGCTAAGAGAAAAACTTCAAAAAAATCATTCCCAAATTACTGAATTCTTTTGTATAGAGATTTGCAATTGATTTGAGGTCTTTTGCAGGTTCTGTAGTCAATGATCACTTTTAAAATCGGAGAAAACTATGTTTCCTTTGCAGTGATGTCCAAATGCTAATTTTTAAGTTCCCTTTATGCAACTCTTAAGTGCTTAATATGTTGTGTGTAAAATAAGTTGTGGTGAATCAATTTATATTTTAAATGTAGAAGGGAAACCAATTACTCAAAGTGGTAGTGAAATGAATTCTTTTGTAAATTTATCTCTTATGCTACTCTGGTTTTTAGATATTTGGTTTGCTGAAAGTGAGGTACCTGTAATCTTTCTGCACTGACTTGCTCCTTTAACTTCACATCAGCCCCCTTAAACTTAGAAAACTCACAGCATGATGTATAACTGATTATATGTGCAGTGAAATCTGGTGCCTTTTCGGTCTTACACACGCTGTCTTGATTATCTCTAAATTAGAGGGAAAGTTGGTATTTTTACTGCATCGGGTACTTGTGTGAGCTCAAGGGAGACCTGACAGTCAGCATGAGCCCAAGCATTCAGTAGCTGATGGAACACCAGAGAACAGCTCTCTTGCTTTGGCTTACACAGAAATGACATGTTCTACAGCCCTTCTCTTTCCCTTTGAATGTAGAAGGTTAGGGGCAAGATTTGGTGTCAAACTCTTCAGTGGGTTGGGCAAGGAGCCAGATTTTGGCTGCCTTGACTCTGGCATCACAGGCTCCACTGTTTCTCTCCAGGCAAACCATAGACCCTGACCCTTCATGACACCTGTTCAGTGAGGTCAGAGGATCTCTGGTGTCAGAGCTGAGAGCAATGACAAAAACAAGAAATGTCACCTGTGCCTGATGTGCAGATTATCAATGGCATGCTCAGGGCTAGAGTTCAGGGCTAGAGTTCAAGGTAGAGTTAGAGATGATGCCTCAAGGCTGTGTCTCCAAGTCCTCCAAGTGCTCCTTCTGTTTTTCCTTGCTCAGCCTCATGAGCTGAGTAAATTAATCCCCTCAGGCCCCCTGATGAATCTAGCTCCACCACAGGCATGGTCATCCATTCTCTCCCAAGAATGCTTTAGAAAGGAAGAGGCCTCCAGCTCTTTCCACATGAATGATCGCTTCTTTCTCCACCATGACAATGCAGACTTTGAGGAAATGTTAAGTTACCTTTTTGTATGCTCCTTGAATTTTTAACAGATAATCTTTGAATCATCTTTAAAATGAAAGCAACGTGGTTTTCCTGATTATAAAATTAAACCTTGTTCATGAAGGACAGAGAAACAAAAATACAAATCAGCCATTAATTCACAACGCAAAAGTTACAACTGTTAACAGTTGAATTTCTTTTATGACTATTACACTACATAATTGAAGTCAGATTCTGGATAATTTTGTAGCTTACTTTTTTCCATTGATATTAATGGAAAACATTAATAATATTTTCCCATGTTATTAAAAAGTCTTCAGTAACATAATCATAGTGGTTTCCTATTATTCCATTTTATGAATGTGCCATTATTACTTTAACCATCCCCCTACTGCTGGGAATCTAGGTGATGTCTAGATTATTTTTTTGCCATTATGATTAAAGTACTAATAAACATTTCTGTATGATAATTTTATTTTGCTTTCTTGATTATTTCTTTAGGGTAGATTTCCCAGAAGTAGAATTACTGGGTCAAATGAAATGAAATTTTTAAAAACATTTCTTCCTAATTTTAAAGGATTATAAACTCTGGGCAGAGCAAGGAACATTTCTCTTCTGTCTTGTTTATCTTCTCAAAACAGAGAAGAGTGCTTGGCACTTAACAGTCACTACATGTTTATTGATTAAACGAATGAATGAATGAATAAAATAATACATGCTCCTAGAAGAACATTTGGAAGAACATCATCAATGGCATGCTCAGGGTTACAGTTCAAGGTAGAGTTAGGCATAAGGCTTCAAGGCTGTATCTCCAAGTCCTCCATTTAAAAAAATGTAAAAATCTACAAGTCCACTATTGACAGTTTACCTGTTAAAAGTCTGGAATGCTAGCTTATACTTTTTCTGTGTTATTTATACCACATAAAGTCACTCATACTTTTTAAGATAAATTTTGGATCATAATAAAAACAGTTTCAGCAGCTGTTTTTTTGTGTGTTTTGTTTTGTCCCTTAGCATCATATCATGGCCATTTTCCATGTCATGAAATAGTTTTCAAAATAGGATTTTTAATGGATGCATTATATTGCAAGGCTGTAATCATTTATTTAACCATTCCTCTATTTTTAGATGTATATTGTTTCCATTTTCAATGATTACAAGTAACTTTGAAATTAATATCCTTGACATAAATCTTTGAGAGCATCCCTTGATCTTTTCATAAAATAAACTCCTTAAAGTTGAATAGTTAGGTCAAACCGTCTTGGTAAACTATGCCAAATTTCCTTCTAGAAATAAAATGTAAGCAAAGAAAAAACTTCAGCTGCAGATTGTAGAACTAATTTGAATCTTTCTTGTAATCTTTCCATAGAATGAGGGGAGAGAGGGGATGAATGAGATCCCCTTCAGAAGGAATACTTATTTACTGAAGGCAATGACTACCTAGAACTTTAAAAAGCTGCAGAGATAAATATACTAAATAATATCATGTCTACCTCTAATTAAACTCCAAAAAACACCAGGGATTTTACATTTTAAAACTCCATAAGATTTTTAAATTCCTTCCTATTGTACAAACGAAAAGGTGTGTGTGATGTTTCATGAAATTAGGAGCTGGAGGACACTGAGAGGTGACACCTTCATTTTTCAGGAGCCAGTGATGATGACTGGTTCTAGTTTTGTGGAGCAGCATCTAAGAAGAGAGGAGGGGGGAACCAATCCTTAAGCCCCACAAGATGGGCTACAAAGGCAAAATGTAACCTCACTTGGAACCTAGCACACAGCAACAGGAGGCTCAGAAAAGCTCTGGTCTGATAACACTGCTTCTCTACCTGGTAGGGGCAGTTATAATTTCAGCAAGATGAAAGGTAAAGGTTGCTCACTACTCAGATTGGTTCTAGATATGTTGTATTTGAGTGAAAGAAAACATCCAATGATGGTCTCTGGACAATATGAAATTTGGTCAGGACCAAAAATATAGTTGCTCAGATAGGGGTAATGGTTGAAGATAGAAGAGGGAATGAACTCTCTGAGAGATTAAAAGAGGAACCAAGAGTAAAGACATGCATAAATAACAAAACTCTGCCTACTAATTCCCTGGTATCCATCCCACTCTGTTCCAGTCATACTCAGCTACAAGTCTAAATAGCCTGCTTCCCAAGTCTCTGCTAGACCTGCAGTCTGTCCTTGAACCTCACCTTGTTGACAGACTTGGATCTCAGGGCAGTCCTTCTCCATCACACCCAGAGGCGAGTCTTAGATCCCAAGATCCTTTTCACTAATTTAGATAGATCTTACAATCCATGACTAAGCACCTGAGTTTTGCTGAGAATGTCCATTCACTAGAAGCTCATCCACAGTAACTGACCCTGTCTTTTCAAATCAGGAATCTCGAATATCAGGGTTGATGCAGATCAACTTGAGTTGTTACATCTTGGATGAGTCATTTTGGCTGCAGAACTTTTCCTGGAGAGGTTTAATGGCCACCTACTCTCTGGAGTTGCCCCACTGCACTTGCCACATCCTCTCCCTACTCATATGACCACCCCCACCCCCAGTGTCCTGAATGGTCAAGGCCCTTGGTGGTGGGGATGGGGTTAGCTGTCAGAAACATAGATAGGTTCAACTGGGGGAAAATAAAGAGTAATTCTCAATGTAAAAGCATGTAGTAGGAGCACAAGACTTTGTTATTATTATTGTTGTTGAATTAGCAAATGACAGAATAATGATCGTGAGGGAGAAACACACGGTTAAACTTGGACAAAGATCATCAGTCCATCAAGAGATGGGGCCACCATGTAAGGTGGTTCCTGAAGCAGGGCTTCATGTCTTCCCTCAAAGGGCTTATACTACATAATGTGGCAAATAAGACTGATTTAAAGATAACTACAACATAAGGTGTTATGTGATAGGTTTCACAGGTATTGTACAGACAAATTCTATAGGAGTGAAGAGGAGGGAGGTTATCTAGCAACAATGATCAAGGAAGACCTCAAATGGTGGCAACTGATTTGGGCCTTGAAGATTAGATAAGATTTTTAGAGAAGAAGATAAATAATGGTGACATTCTAGGTAAAAGAAACTGCGTGACAAAAGTATGGAAGTAAAATGTTGCAAAGTGTTTGGGGAGAATGACAGGCTGACTCAATTGCAGTGAATTCACAAGTGAATCAAGGAATGAATGGAGGAGTTGGTCAGAAGAAAATGAGTACAGTTTTTGTTGGATTTTATGTGAAAATATAATGATTAGTTGGAAATGCCCAACAAGCAGTGTAAGAGATGGGGCTAGAGAATGAGAACCCAGGGACCAAAATGTTTACTTAGGAATTTTCCAAACAGATGGCTTATGGGAGATTTGAAAGTAGAGAACATCTCTTTTACCTATATATGTGTTTCCAGAGAAGAGACCAAAGATTCATGGAAATGTGCTATCAGGCAATAGGAGGGAAAAATGAAGAAACAGAGAGTTAGTGGAATAATCAGGACATGAGGAGAGACAAAAATTAAGAAAGGAAAATTGTGGTGGGTTATATTAATTATAGTGTCATTAGAATCCAAGGATGATGACACTGACTTTGGCAATTAGAGAACATAGGTGAGCTGTGAGAGACAGTGTCAGCAAAGTATGATAAGGGGGGATAAAATTAGATGGCAGTGAGGGAAATGGCCTCTTCCTCATCCATCCATCCATCTATCCATTCATGAAACCATTTTTGAGCACTTAACTATGTACCAGATGCTGAGGCAGTAAAACATTGCCTTTATCCTTCTGCTCTCTGTCTTCAGCTATTGACAAATTTATGAACACCGTTATAACCCAATGTAATTAGTACCATGCAGACGGAGTTTGGAGACAAAGCAAAGAACTATCCTTGGGAAGATGAGAAACACTTACGGTAAAATTAAACAAAGAAGAGGAGGGGAGGAGGAAAGAAAGAGCAAAGTACAGAGAAAACAATGTGGAGTTTGGGTTTTTTAAAATAAACTTCAGGAGCACTGGATCAGGGAATTATCATAATGATTTATTAATGTTTGTCACTAGGAAACTAGAGTGGAGATTTTATGTTAATAAAATTTATAATGATACCTTATGATGTCTGCTCTCCAATCCATTGTCTCATCTAATCTTCAATACCAATGGGGATTCAGTTTCCACCTTGTAAAGACTATTAGAAACAATTTCTTTTAACATCATCCTCATACTCTCCACTCCCTCATAGCTTGGAGACCCATGCAATTTGCATTTATGTGTCTTAGATATCTGCCTGTATACTCCTGCTCAAGGTGGCTTTTGAATGCTATATCATTTAAGGAAAGTGATGTAAGGGTCCTACTGTGTCAGAGAGGATGTTAGAGCACTTTTGACAAGTTTTCACTCAAATAATAATTCAACCCCACAACCTTCTAGACGAGGTCATTGTAAGAGGATCAAATTCTGCTTAAATATTTTACTCAATTGGTCTCATTTGTTAAATCCATTCCATTTTGAATCATTATAAAATTATTCCTTTTGTTGAAGGAATAATGCCCCTGATTTGGGTCTGCTCTTACTAGTATAATGTCTCTTCCATGTGGCCATCTCTCTGATAGATCCCTCCTGAAGGTTCTCTATCCTTGGTTAACTGTCCCTGGTTCCTTCATCTTTCCATCTTCATTGGTCTCTACTTGCTATTCCTGTTTGCTAATGGTCCTTTTAAATGAGAGTTTAACTAATGTCCGGAACTGAGCATTACCCTGTTAAAATCACCTTGTCCATATCTACCTGCTGTGGGGCTGGCATACTACCTGGTGACTTCGTCTTCTTAGACTCAGTTCAGGTGTCACCTCCACCAAGAAGCTTACCTTAATCTACAAGTCTAGATGAGGTGTCCTTCTTATATATTCCTATGTCATTTAGCCAACTCTCTGTATATTCCTATGTCATTTATGCAACTCTCTGTAACATGTTGGTCTCTCCCACACCTCCCTACCCACTAAATTACAAGCACCATGAAAACAGGAATGCTTTGTCTGGTTTCCTGTTACCAGCAGCTATCCAGTTGTCTGGCACAGAATAGGTACTCATTAAAGTGTTTATAGTGGTTGACATGACTGTACCTCTCTTCTGCACACATCAACCAAAATCTAAAAACCAGATCCAATGCATCAGACAGACTTCAAAGCACACCTATGATGCTATGCTTTGAAGCAAAAGAAAAATCAGGCCAAATTTATGTCTACCACGGAGTTTTCCTACAATATAGAACACTTTTGGTTTAGAACTCCCTTTTCAAGAATAACTACATGTTCTAATTCACCTTGTCTCTTCCATACTTCACTTGACTCATCCCCACTGGATTCCTGACCCACACTCTGTCCCCAACAGGTATTACACCCCAGGAGAACACCTTCAGTTGAGAGAGGTGTTTATCATTTCTACCTTACCTCCAGTCTATCAAGGCATACTGGAAACTGAGATCTTTCATGGACACTTCTGTGGCCCAACTGTTGCCAACCCCTCTGGCTTTTTCTCCAACACCCCTGCTAGCAAAAGGAAGTGAACTCTCTGATTTACTTAGCATTCCTGAGGCAGGACCAGCAAAAACCTCTCTTCCATCCAGCCCTTCAAGTCCTATAACTACAGTAGTTGTCTGAACACCTAGACTATACCATATTAAAATACCACCACAGACACAGGAAAATTCCAGCAGAGTGGCGTGAGAAAGTCATAGACCTGGAGGACCGACTGGGAAACTGACTTACATTGCCCAAACCTTCCCTCTTGCCACATTTAGAAGCTGTGATTCCAACTTACTGGAAGGGGAAATATGAGGCTCTATGGATAAGGAACCCCAGGGATGAAAAGACGGTTTAATGATGCCCATGTAACATAAATCTTAGCATGAATATTAATACGTGAACTGCCTTAGGAACTTTGTCTAAGCAGCCTGGAGTCTGATGCCCTTTCCTTCTCTTTTATAATTCTTTACTAAATCTACTTTCCAATTCAGCTTTATCACTACGTTTAATATTTGGGACTCTCCGTGAAGTGCCTTTCATGTCCTTTGTATAAGAGTGTCTTGTAATATACTTACATCTGACCTTTGATTATGGAGTTTAGTGTAGGAAAGAGCACAGGCAGTGGGTTCCAACAGTGGTTCTACCACTTACTAGGTATGTGAATATGGGCAAGATACTTAACCTCTCTGGGCCTCAATTTCCCCATCTGATAAAAGGGATATTAATAAAGGTTACCTTGTGGAATACTGCTGCAAGGAGAGAAGGAAAAGGAAAGGAATGGAAAGGTATGAAAAGTTCCTGATCTGTGATCTCCAAAAAACACTGACACACCATTATAGCCATTATACACACCCATTTCTGTCAGCCTCCTCTTGGATTCCTTCTACATTAGGTATAACAGCAACAGGGTGAAACGATTATATCCTTCCCCACAATAAATATAGTTTAAAATACTTCTAATTGGGTCACCAAACCTGTTTCTAAATGCCATCCAGCATCCTTCCCATCTGTGGAGATGCACACACCCTCTATAAGAAGCCAAGCATTTGGATATTGTATACTGTTGACTCTTGAACAACAGGAGTTTGAATTGCATGGGTCCACTTATACCCAGATATTTTACAATAGTAAATAATATAGTTCTACACAGTCAGTGATTGTTTGAATCCACAGATATGGAGGAACAGAGGGCAGGCTATAAATTATACTGTGGATTTTCAAGGGTTGGTTCCTCTGATCCCTGTATTGTTCAAGAATCAACTGTATTACAGCCCAGAAAAAACAAATCATTTTCTTTTATACCATCTCCAAAATTACACAGTCACTTCCTACATCCTGTATGTCCCAAAGTCACCACCCTCACATGAAGCATCATTTTCGTGTTTAATGACTGGGGAGAACTTGGTCATAGCAAAAAACTCTTACTTACTGCATGTGTTTTTGCTGATACTCAATTTGTTAAAGTTGTATTTCTTTTGCCTTTGAACACATCTTCTAATTCCTGGAAGTTTTCTTATAAATCTAGTTTGTATGTATTAAACATCCACTTTCCCTTGTCCTGGGACTAATGCTCAATTAGCTATTAAATATGAGATGGCGTCCTTCCACCTAAACATTTAACAACATTTTCAAACTTAATCAATTGAATGATCTTACATATTTACAATTAGTCACAAAATTTTATAAACAAACCAAATAAGCTTAAAAATGTAAACATCACATTTAAACTTGTAAATTTCACTAAATATTTCAAACTATAATTGCAAACTTAATACATCTGGTTTTGTTAAAACTTCAGATCCCTAACTGGATGATTTATAAATAGGAGAAACAAAATCTTTCTCCGGATGTACATAATCCCAGCAAAGTTAATAAATCAAAACTTCTAAATTTAGCATATCAAATTCTCTTAAAACATGTCAACCTCCTAAGAACTACACTTACAAATTCAATAAATGAGGTTCTCGTGAGTATCTAAACAATGACTATGATATTACTTAGGTAAATCTTCTTAAGTATTTCAATTAAAATTATAAATCTGGTAGGTCAAATTCTCTAATATTTCAGATTCTCATTTCCAACATATTAAAAACAAATCACCCATAAAGTAACATATACTGCTCATAAAACTTACTACTACACCCACACTTCTTACATAGAAGTACCACTTCTTCATTGTCTATTAACTTTTTAAAAATGCCTCCCTGTGGTTACAGAGTTACACAAGCAGAGGTGGCAGAATCATCTTCTCCTTAAGGGGCAACTGAGTTTCTGGAATCAGGGTTGAGTCAGAGATCTGAATCTGGGTGTGCCTTTCAGGGGTCTTGCCCAGAGCTGCCACCCAATACCCTGTGCCCTTTTCACAGTGGAGCTCTGCTGGCTCAGTGCCCACAGTACCACCAACACCTTGTTACTGGAATTGACTTTTGTAGACCCATTGTGTGTGGTATTTCTGTGGCTTCCTTCAAGTTTTACCCCTTACCAAATTTCATCTTAACATTTTATCATCTGATTTACCTAGACGGAATCACACAGAGCTTCAGCCCACACTTAGTTTGCATCCAACTGTTTTATTACCTGAGTAGAACTAGCTGCATACTGTACTCTTTTTTATTTTACCTTCTTATCGACCTCCATTTCGGACTAGCTCATTTATATGGATAAAATGACAAAAAAAAAAAAAAAACAACAAAAAACAACTACCGTCTGTCCTGGGTCCTTCAGTTTCTTTTTTTTTTTATTTCTGAGATATACATTTTAAAGTAATAACAAAAATTATGACTTATAACATTATACCAGAACATATAAGATTTTTAGAAATTTCATGTAATGTCTGAAACATTTATATTAACATATTTCCATACAAGTAACCCAATGAAAGTTTAGTATTAGTTGTTTTGTTTGTTTGTTTTTATACTGCAGGTTCTTGTTAGTCATCAATTTCATACACATCAGTGTATACATGTCAATCCCAATCGCCCAATTCAGCACACCACCATCCCCACCCCACCACAGTTTTCCCCCCTTGGTGTCCATATGTCTGTTCTCTACCTCTGTGTCTCAACTTCTGCCCTGCAAACCGGCTCATCTATACCATTTTTCTAGGTTCCACATACATGTGTTAATATACGATATTTGTTTTTCTCTTTCTGACTTACTTCACTCTGTATGACAGTCTCTAGATCTACCCACATCTCAGCAAATGACTCAATTTCGTTCCTTTTTATGGCTGAGTAATATTCCATTGTGTATATGTACCACAACTTCTTTAACCATTCATCTGTCGATGGGCATTTAGGTTGCTTCCATGACCTGGCTATTGTAAATAGTGCTGCAATGAACATTGGGGTGCATGTGTCTTTTTGAATTATGGTTTTCTCTGGGTATACGCCCAGTAGTGGGATTGCTGGATCATATGGTAAATCTATTTTTAGTTTTTAAAGGAACCTCCATACTGTTCTCCATAGTGGCTGTATCAATTTACATTCCCACCAACAGTGCAAGAGGGTTCCCTTTTCTCCACACCCTCTCCAGCATTTGTTGTTTGTAGATTTTCTGATGATGCCCATTCTAACTGGTGTGAGGTGATACCTAATTGTAGTTTTGATTTGCACTTCTCTAATAATTAGTGATGTTGAGCAGCTTTTCATGTGCTTTTTGGCCATCTGTATGTCTTCTTTGGAGAAATGTCTATTTAGGTCTTCTGCCCATTTTTGGATTGGGGTGTTTGTTTCTTTAATATTGAGCTGAATGAGCTGTTTATATATTTTGGAGATTAATCCTTTGTCCGTTGATTCGTTTGCAAATATTTTCTCCCTTTCTGAGGGTTGTGTTTTCGTCTTATTTTTGGTTTCCTTTGCTGTGTAAAAGTTTTGAAGTTTCATTAGGTCCCATTTGTTTATTTTTGTTTTTATTTCCATTACTCTAGGAGGTGGATCAAAAAAGATCTTGCTGTGATTGGTGTCAAAGAGTGTTCTTCCTATGTTTTCCACTAAGAGTTTTATAGTGTCTGGTCTTACATTTACGTTTCAAAAACATTTTGAGTTTATTTTTGTGTATGGTGTTAGGGAGTGTTCTAATTTCATTCTTTTACATGTAGCTGTCCAGTTTTCCCAGCATCACTTATTGAAGAGACTGTCTTTTCTCCATTGTATATCTTTGCCTCCTTTGTCATATATTAGTTGACCATAGGTGCATGGGTTTATCTCTGGGCTTTCTATCCTGTTCCACTGATCTATGTTTCTGTTTTTGTGCCACTACCATATTGTCTTGATTACTGTAGCTTTGCAGTATAGTCTGAAGTCAGGGAGTCTGATTCCTCCAGCTCCGTTTTTTTCCCTCAAGACGGCTTTGGCTATTCGGGGTCTTTTGTGTCTCCATACAAATTTTAAGATGATTTGTTCTAGTTCCGTAAAAAATGCCATTGGTAATTTGATAAGGATTGCATTGAATCTGTAGATTGCTTTGCGTAGTAGAGTCATTTTCACAATATTGATTCTTCCAATCCAAGAACATGGTATATCTCTCCACCTGTTGGTATCATCTTTAATTTCTTTCATCAGTGTCTTATAGTTTTCTGCATACAGGTCTTTTGTCTCCTTAGGTAGGTTTATTCCCAGATATTTTATTCTTTTTGTTGAAATGGTAAATGGGAGTGTTTCCATAATTTCTCTTTCAGATTTTTCATCACTGGTGTATAGGAATGCAAGAGATTTCTGTGCATTACTTTTGTATCCTGCAACTTTACCAAATTCATTGATTGGCTCTTGAAGTTTTCTGGTGGAATTTTTAGGATTCTCTATGTATAGTATCATGTCATCTGCAAACAGTGGCAGTTTTACTTCTTCTTTTCCAATTTGTATTCCTTTTATTTCTTTTTCTTCTCTGATTGCCGTGGCTAGGACTTCCAAAACTATGTTGAATAATAGTGGTGAGAGTGGACATCCTTGACTCATTCCTGATCTTAGAGAAAATGCTTCCAGTTTTTCACCATTGGGAATGATGTTTGCTGTGGTTTTGTCATATATGGCCTTTATTATGTTGAGGAAAGTTCCCTCTGTGCCCACTTTCTGGAGAGTTTTTATCATAAATGGGTGTTGAATTTTGTCAATAGCTTTTTCTGCATCTATTGAGATGATCATATGGTTTTTATTCTTCAATTTGTTAATATGGTGTATCACATTGATTGATTTGCGTATATTGAAGAATCCTTGCATCCCTGAGATAAATCCCACTTGATCGTGGTGTATGATTCTTTTAATGTGTTGTTGGATTCTGTTTGCCAGTATTTTGTTGAGGATTTTTGCATCTATATTCATCAGTGATATTGGTCTGTAACTTTCTTTTTTTGTAGTATCTTTGTCTGGTTTTGGTATCAGGGTGATGGTGGCCTCATAAAATGAGTTTGGGAGTGTTCCTTCCTCTGCAATTTTTTGGAAGAGTTTGAGAAGGATGGTTGTTAGCTCTTTTCTAAATGTTTGATAGAATCCACCTGTGAAGCCATCTGGTCTTGGACTTTTGTTTGTTGGAAAATTTTAAATCACAGTTTCAATTTCATTACTTGTGATTGGTCTCTTCATATTTTCTGTTTCTTCCTGGTTCAGTCTTGGAAGATTATACCTTTCTAAGAATTTGTCCATGTCTTCCAGGTTGTCCATTTTATTGGCATAGAGTTGCTTGTAGTAGTCTTTTAGGATGTTTTGTATTTCTCTGGTGTCTGTTGTAACTTCTTTTTCATTTCTAATTTTATTGATTTGAGTACTCTCCCTCTTTTTCTTGATGAGTCTGGCTAATGGCTTATCAATTTTTTTTATCTCATTCTTTATTTTAAAGACTATGTTATCTGATATGAGTATAGCTACTCCAGCTTTCTTTTGATTTCCATTTGCATGGAATGTCTTTTTCCATCCCCTCACTTTCAGTCTGTATGTGTCCCTAGGTCTGAAGTGGGTCTCTTGTAGGCAGCATATATATGGGTCTTGTCTTTGTATCCATTCAGCAAGCCTGTGTCTTTTGGTTGGAGCATTTAATCCATTCACGTTTAAGGTAATTATTGATATGTATGTTCCTATGACCATTTTCTTAATTGTTTTGGGTTTGTTTTTGTAGGTCCTTTTCTTCTCTTGTGTTTCACACTTAGAGAAGTTCCTTTAGCATTTGTTGTAGAGCTGGTTTGGTGGTGCTGAATTCTCTTAGCTTTTGCTTGTCTGTAAAGCTTTTGATTTCTCCATCAAATCTGAATGAGATCTTTGCCGGGTAGAGTAATCTTGGTTGTAGTTTCTTCCCTTTCATCACTTTAAGTATATCATGCCACTCCCTCCTGGCTTGTAGAGTTTCTGCTGAGAAATCAGCTGTTAACCTTATGGGAGTTCCCTTGTATGTTATTTATCATTTTTACCTTGCTGCTTTCAATAATTTTTCTTTGTCTTTAATTTTTGCCAATTTGATTACTATGTGTCTCGGCGTGTTTCTCCTTGGGTTTATCCTGTATGGGACTTGCTGCCCTTCCTGGACTTGGGTGGCTATTTCCTTTCCCATGTTAGGGAAGTTTTCGATTATAATCTCTTCAAATATTTTCTCTGGTCCTTTCTCTCTCTCTTCTCCTCTGGGACCCCTATAATGCAAATGTTGCGTTTAATGTTGTCCCAGAGGTCTCTTAGGCTGTCTTCATTTCTTTTCATTCTTTTTTCTTTAGTCTGTTCCGCAGCAGTGAATTCCACCACTCTGTCTTCCAGGTCACTTATCCATTCTTCTGCCTCAGTTATTCTGCTATTGATTCCTTCTAGTGTAGCTTTCATTTCAGTTATTGTATTGTTCATCTCTGTTTGTTTGTTATTTAATTCTTCTAGGTCTTTGTTAAACATTTCTTGCATCTTATTGATCTTTGCCTCCATTGTTTTTCTGAGGTCCTGGATCATCTTCACTATCATTATTCTGAATTCTTTTTCTGGAAGGTTGCCTATCTCCACTTCATTTAGTTGTTTTTCTGGGGTTTTATCTCGTTCCTTCATCTGGTATGTAGCCGTCTGCCTTTTCATCTTTCTGTGAATGTGGTTTTTGTTCCACAGGCTGCAGGATTATAGTTTTTCTTGCTTCTGCTGTCTGCCCTCTGGTGGTTGAGGCTATCTCTCCTTCAGTTTCTTTTCTGAGACTTTGATGTCATGAAAAATATGTGCCAGAATTTTTCTGGATATATCCTGTCTCTTCACATGAATCATTAAAAATGGAAAGGCCTCCTCAGGACCCACTGGGGCTTTGGCTTCTTGAACACACAGGGCTGAGTCCATGCTGACAGCCCAGAGGCTTCAGAACACAATGGGGTAGAGTTCATGCTAATGGGAGCCAAGTCTCCTCAGGACTTGCTGGGGCTTCACCTTTGGGAAGTTGTGGGGTCCAGTTCACACTGATGGGAGCCCCGTCTCCTCTAGACCTGCTGGGAGGTAGTGCGGCTGAAGGAAAAGGTAATCCACAGGACCCAAGACATGGTAGCTACTAATATACTATTCCCACGGTGCCTCTTAATACCATGAGGACTCCCAGAAGGGAAACAAATATCACAATTTTGGTTGAATTTAGTCTGACCATGTGGCTGACAGGGTCTTGGCCGGGTGTCATGTCTGTGCCTCTGAGGTGAGAGAGGTGACTTCAGGATATTAGTCCGCCAGAGACCTCCCAGCTCCACATCATATCAAATGGCAAAAGCTCTCCCAGAGATCTCCATCTCAGTGCTAAGACCCAGCTCCACTCAGTGATCAGCAAGCTACAGTGCTGGACACCCTTTGTCAAAAAATGAGCAAGAAAGGAACACAACATCACCCATTAACAGAGAGACTGCTTCAAATCATAATAAGGTCACAGGCACCCCAAAACACACCACTGAGGACAGTTCTGCCCACCAGAAAGACAAGATCCAGCCTCATCCACCAGAACACAGGCACCAGTCCCCTCCACCAGGAAAGCTGGAGTAGCAACCCACTGAACCAACCTTAGCCACTGGGGGCAGACACCAAAAACAATGAGAACTACAAACCTGTAGCCTGCGAACAGGAGACCCTAAACACAGTAAGTTAAGCAAAATGAGAAGACAGAGAAATATGCAACTGATGAAGGAGCAAGGTAAAAACCCACCAGACCAAACAAATGAAGAGGAAATAGGCAGTCTACTTGGAAAAGAATTCAGAGTAATGATAGTAAAGATGATCCAAAATCTTGGAAGTAAAATGGAGAAGATCCAAGAAACGTTTAACAAGGAGCTAGAAGAACAAAAGAGCAAACAAACAATGATGAGCAGGACAATAAATGAAATTAAAAATTCTTTAGAAGGAATCAGTAGCAGAATGACTAAGGCAGAAGAAGGATAGGTGACCTGGAAGAAAAAATAGTGGAAATAAGTACTGCAGAGCAGAATAAAGAAAAAAAAATGAAAAGAATTGAGGACAATCTCAGAGACTTATGACACAACATTAAATGGAACAAAATTCAAATTATAAGGGTCCCGGAAGAAGAAGAGAAAAAGAAAAGGACTGAGAAAATATTTGAAGAGATTATAGTTCAAAACTTCCTCGATATGGGAAAAGAAAAAGACAATCAAGTCCAGGAAGCACAGAAATCCCATACAGGAAAAATCCAAGGAGAAACATTCCAAGACACATATTAATGAAATTATCAAAAATTAAATACAAAGAAAAAATATTAAAAGCAGCAAGGGAAAAACAACAAATAAAATACAAGGGAATCCACATAAGGTTAACAGCTGATCCTTCACCAGAAACTCTACAGGACAGAAGAGAGTGGCAAGACATATTTCAAGTAATGAAAGAGAAAAACCTACAACCAAGATTACTCTACTGAGCAAGAATCTCATTCAGAATCGATGGAGAAATTAAAACCTTTACAGACAAGCAAAAGCTAAGAGAATACAACATCACCAAACGAGCTTTACAACAAATGCTAAAGGAATATCTCTAGGCAGTAAACACAAGAGAAGAAAAAACACCTATAATAACAAACCCAAAACAATTAAGAAATGGCAAGAGGAACATATATATTGATAATTACCTTAAAGGTAAATGGATTAAATGCTCCAACCAAAAGACACAGACTGACTGAGTGGATACAAAAACAAGACCCGTATAAATGCTGTCTACAAAAGACCCACCTCAGACCTAGGGACACATACAGACTGAAAGTGAGGGGATGGAAAAAGATATTCCATACAAACGGAAATCAAAAGAAAGATGGAGTAGCAATTATCATACCAGACAAAATAGACTTTACAATAGACTATTACAAGAGACAAAGAAGGACACTACATAATGATCAAGGGATCAATCCAAGAAGAAGATATAACAATTGTAAATATTTATGCACCCAACATAGGAGCACCTCAATACCTAAGGCAAATGCTAACAGCTATAAAATGGGAAATTGAAAGAAATACAATGATAGTAGTGGATTTTAACACCCCACTTTAACTAATAGACAGATCATCCAAAATGAAAATAAATAAGGAAACACAATCTTCAAATGACACATTAAACAAGATGGACTTAATTGATATTTATAGGACATTCCATCCAAAAACAACAAAATACACTTTCTTCTCAAGTGCTCATGGAACATTCTCCAGGATAGATCATATATTGGATCATAAATCAAACCTTGGTAAACTTGAGAAAATTTATATTGTATCAAGTGTGTTTTCCGACCACAACACTATGAGACTAGATATCAATAACAGGGGAAAATCTGTAAAAAATACAAATACATGGAGGTTAAACAATACACTATTAAATAACCAAGAGATCACTGAAGAAATCAAAGAGGAAATCAGAAAATACCTAGAAACAAATGACAATGAAAACACGATGACCCAAAACCTATGGGATGCAGAAAAAAGCAGTTCTAAGAGGGAAGTTTAGAGCAATATAATCCTACCTCAAGAAACAAGAAACATCTCAAATAAACAACCTAACCTTACACCTAAAGCAATTAGAGAAAGAAGAACAAAAAAACCCCAAAGTTAGCAGAAGGAAAGAAATCGTAAAGATCAGAACAGAAATAAATGAAAAAGAAATGAAGGAAACGATAGCAAAGATCAATAAAACTAAAAGCAGGTTCTTTGAGAACATAAACAAAATTGATAAAGCATTAGCCAGGCTCATCAAGAAAAAAATGGGAGAAGATTGAAATCAATACAATTAGAATTGAAAAAGGGGAAGTAACAACTGACACTGCAGAAAAACAAAGCATCATGAGAGATTACTACAAGCAACTATATGCCAAAAAATGGACAAGCTGGAAAATATGGACAAATACTTAGAAAATCACAACCTTCTGAGACTGAACCAGGAAGAAATAGAAAATTTAAACAGACTAAGAACAAGCACTGAAATTGAGATTGTGATTAAAAATCTTCCAAGAAACAAAAGCCCAGGACCAGATGGCTTCACAGACGAATTCTATCAAACATTTAGAGAAGAGCTAACACCTATCCTTCTCAAACCCTTCGAAAATATAACAGAGGGAGGAACACTCCTAAACTCATTCTACGAGGCCACCGTCACCCTGAAACCAAAACCAGACAAAGATGTCACAAAGAAAGAAAACTACAGGTCAATATCACTGATGAACATAGATGCAAAAATCCTCAACAAAATACTAGCACACAGAATCCAACAGCACATTAACAGGATCATGCACCATGATCAAGTGAGGTTTATCCCAGGAATGCAAGGATGCTTCAATATATGCAAATCAGTCAATGTGATACACCATATTAACAAATTGAATGATAAAAAACATGGTCATCTCAATAGATGCAGAAAAAGCTTCTGACAAAATTCAACACCCATTTATGTTAAAAACCCTCCAGAAAGTAGGCATAGAGGAAACTTACATCAACATAATAAAGGCCATATATGACAAACCCACAGCCAACATCGTTCTCAATGGTGAAAAACTGAAACCATTTCCACTAAGATCAGGAATAAGACAAGGTTGCCCACTCTCACCACTGTTATTCAACATCGTTTTGGAAGTTTTAGCCTCAACAATCAGGGAAGAAAAAGAAATTAAAGCAATCTAAATTGGAAAAGAAGAAGTAAAGCTGTCACTGTTTGCAGATGACATGATACTATACATAGAGAATCCTAAAGATGCTACCAGAAAAGTACTAGAGCTAATCAATGAATTTGGTAAAGTAGCAGGATACAAAATTAATGCATAGAAATCTCTTACATTCCTCTACAATAATGATGAAAAATCTGAAAAAGAAATTAAGGAAATACGTCCATTTACCATTACAACAAAAAGAATAAAATACCTAGGAATAAACCAACCTAAGGAGACAAAAGACCTGTATGCAGAAAACTATAAGACACTGATGAAAGAAATTAAGGATGATACCAACAGATGGAGAGATATACCATGTTCTTGGATTGGAAGAATCAAGATTGTGAAAATGACTCTACTACGCAAAGCAATCTACAGATTCAATGCAATCCCTACCAAACTACCAATGGCATTTTTCACAGAACTAGAACAAAAAATTTCACAATATGTATGGAAACACAAAAGACCCCGAATAGCCAAAGCAATCTTGAGAAAGAAAAATGGAGCTAGAGGAATCAAGCTCCCTGACTTCAGACCATATTACAAAGCTACAGTAATCAAGACAGTATTGTAGTGGCACAAAAACAGAAATATAGATCAATGGAACAAGATAGAAAGCCCAGAGATAAACCCATGCACCTGTGGTCACCTTATCCTTGATAAAGTAGGCAAGTGTATACAATGGAGAAAAGACAGCCTCTTCAATAAGCGGTACTGGGAAACCTGTAAAGCTACATGTAAAAGAATGAAATAAGAACACTCCCTAACACCATACATAAAAATAAACTCAAAATGGATTAAAGACCTAAATATAAGTCCAGACACTGTAAAACTCTTAGAGGAAAGCATAAGCAGAACACTCTATGCCATAAATCACAGCAAGATCTTTTTTGACCCACCTCTAGAGAAAGGGAAGTAAAAACAAAAATAAATCAATGGGACCTAATGAAACTTAAAGGCTTTCCACAGCAAAGGAAATATGGTTTCCTTGTTTTCTTGTTTATGAAAAAGTCGAAAAGACAACCCTCAGAATGGGAGAAAATATTTGCAAATGAAGCAACTGACAGAGGACTAATCTCCAAAATTTACAAGCAGCTCATGCAGCTCAATATCAAAAAAACAAACAACCCAATCCAAAAATGGGCAGAAGACCTAAAGAGACATTTCTCCAAAGAAGATATACAGACAGCCAACAAACACATGAAAGAATGCGCAACATCAGTAATCATTAGCAAAATGCAAATCAAAACTACAATGAGGTATCTCTTCACACCAGTCAGAATGGCCATCATAAAAAAATATACAAACCCTCTTGCACTGTTGGTGGGAGTGTAAGTTGATACAGCCACTATGGAGAACAGTATGAAGGTTCCTTAGAAAACTAAAAATAGAACTACCATATGACCCAGCCATCCACTACTGGACATATATCCTGAGAAAACCATAATTCAAAAAGTGTCATGTACCACAATGTTCATTGCAGCTCTATTTACAATAGCCAGGACATGGAAGCAACCTAAGTGCCCATTGACAGATGAATGGATAAAGAAGATGTAGCACATATATACAATGGAATATTACCCCACCATAAAAGGAAATGAAATTGAGTTATTTGTAGTGAGGTGGATGGACCTAGAGTCTGTCATACAGAGTGAAGTAAGTCAGAAAGAGAAAAACAAATACCATATGCTAACACATATATATGGAATCTAAAAAAAAAAAATTGTTATGAAGAACCTAGGGGCAGGACAGGAATAAAGATGCAGACGTAGAGAATGGACTTGAGGACATGGGGAGTGGGAAGGGTAAGCTGGGACAAAGTGAGAGAGTAGCATGGACATATATACACTACCAAATGTAAAATAGATAGCTAGTGGGAAGCAGCCACATAGCACAGGGAGATCAGCTCTGTACTTTGTGACCACCTAGAGGGGCTGGATGGGGAAGGTGGGAGGGAGAGGCAAGAGGGAGGAGATATGAGGATATATGTATATGTGTATGTATGGCTGATTCACTTTGTTATAAAGCAGAAACTAACACACCATTGTAAAGCAATTATACTTCAATAAAGATGTTAAAAAAATTATTTTTTAAAATGGAAGGGTTAGTGCCTGTTGGTTTGACAAATCCAGGCTCTCAGCATGTTTCAGATCTGTGCCTAGAGACGTTGTGTGCCTCCTGTGTAAAAGGTCTAAACAGCAGCTTCCATTCCTTAGTGGCAAGGCTTTTATTCTTGGAGCCTGGAAGACTTGAATCCTCCAAATGGATAATGAGATTGCCCTTTCTTCAGATCAGCTGGGTTGCCCTATGTGAACAGAGTCTCATGGCTTTTCCACAGCTTTAGGCATGCTGAGTTCCTTTATCTCACCTTCTTTCTCAGTGTCATAGGTTTCAGATAATAAAATAAATGATGCTCTGTTCTTACAGCTCAAGTCAGTACTCTAAGCCATATACGGACTGATGAGCATTTAACCTCACAAATGGTGAGATTAGGAGGATAAACTTAAATACCAACCTTGTACAATTACTTACTTAATTAAATTTTACTGTGGAGAAGTTTCCTCTTGAATAATTAATATGTTTCCTAAGAGTATTTGTCTGACTCTGAAATGTTTTAAAAAACCTCATTAAATATTCTTCTATAAGATCATGTTTAATGGTTACAAAGTATTATAATTTTAATAATCCCACCTCCTAAAAATTTGTAGGTGTTTCTAACTTTTGCTACAATATGTGATTTGTGATTGGTACGTTTTAGCTAAATTTGCACACATGCACAATTATTAGGATAAATTCTTAGAAAAAAGGCCATTAAGGGTGTCAGATATTTATAAGGCTTTGGCTTCATTCTGCTAAATTGGTATTCAAAAAGTTTTAACAATTTAACAGGATGAATCAGAATATATAGACCCATAGTATAAGAGTGCTACTTTCCCCATATTCCTAACAATTTCACGGATATATTTTCCAATTTTAAAGATTAAAATTGTTCATTATGATTGATTTCTTACTATTAAGATTGAATATTTTTGTATATTTATTATTCCTTTATAGATCACTTTTTGTGCATTACCTACTTATGACCCTAGATTTTATTTTATTTTTCTTTTTTAAATTTAATTTAATTTTTTTATACAGCAGGTTCTTATTAGTTATCTATTTTATACATATTAGTGTATATATGTCAAACTCAATCTCCCAATTAATCCCACCACCACCCCACCCCCCATCTCTCTTTCCCTCCTTGGTGTCCATAGGTTTGTTTTCTACATCTGTGTCTCTATTTCTGCCTTGCAAACCGGTTTATCTGTAACATTTCTCTAGATTCCACTTATATGTGTTAATGTACGACATTTGCTTTTCTCTTTCTGACTTACTTCACTCTGTATGACACTCTCTAGGTCCATCCACGTCTCTACAAATGACCCAATTTCGTTCCTTTTTATGCTGAGTAATATTCCATTGCATATATGTACCACATCTTCTTTATCCATTCGTCTGCCAATGGGCATTTAGGTTGCTTATTTACCTGGCTATTGTAAATAGTGCTGCAATGAACATTGGGGTGTATGTATCTTTTTGAATTATGGCTTTCTCTGGGTATATGTCCAGTGGTGGGATTGCTGGGTCATATGGCAATTCTATTTTTAGTTTTTTAAGAAACCTCCATACTGTTCTCCATAGTGGCTGTATCAATTTACCTTCCCACCAGCAGTGCAAGAGGGTTCCCTTTTCTCCACACCCTCTCCAGCATTTGTTGTTTGTAGATTTTCTGATGACGCCCATTCTAACTAGTGTGAGGTGATACCTCATTGTAGTTTTGATTTGCATTTCTCTAATAATTAGTGACGTTGAGTAGCTTTTCATGTGCCTCTTGACCATCTGTATGTCTTCTTCGGAGAAATGTCTATTTAGGTCTTTTGCCCATTTTTTGATTGGGTTATTTGTTTTTTAATATTGAGCTGCATGAGCTGTTTATATATTTTGGAGATTAATCCTTTGTCAGTTGTTTCATTTGCAAATATTTTCTCCCATTCTGAGGGTTGTCTTTTCATCTTGTTTATAGTTTCCTTTGCTGCGCAAATGCTTTTTTCTTTCATTATGTCCCATTTTTTATTTTTGTTTTTATTTCCATTACTCTAGGAGGTGGATCAAAAAAGATCTTGCTGTGATTTATGTCAAAGAGTGCTCTTCCTATGTTTTCCTCCTAAGAGTTTTATAGTGTCTGGTCTTACATTTAGAACTCTAATCCATTTTGAGTTTATTTTTGTGTATGGTGTTAGGGAGTGTTCTTTTTTTTTTTTAACATCTTTATTGGGTATAATTGCTTTACAATCGTGTGTTAGTTTCTGCTTTATAACAAAGTGAATAAGCTATACATATACATATATCCCCATATCTCCTCCCTCCCACCCTCCCTATCCCACCCCTGTAGGTGGTCACAAAGCACAGAGCTGATACCCCTGTGATATGTGGCTGCTTCCCACTAGCTAACTATTTTACATTTGTAGTATATATAAGTCCATGCCACTCTCTCACTTCGTCCCAGCTTACCCTCCCCACTCCCCGTGTCTTCAAGTCCATTCTCTACGTCTGTAGCTTTTTTCCTGTCCTGCCCCTAGGTTCTTCTGACCATTTTCTATTTTCTTTTTTTTTTTTTAGATTCGATATATATGGGTTAGCATAAGGTATTTGTTTTTCTCTTTCTGACTTACTTCACTCTGTATGACAGACCCTAGGTCCATCCACCTCACTACAAATAACTCAGTTCCGTTTCTTTTTATGGCTGAGGAATATTCCATTGTATATATGTGCCACATCTTCTTTATCCATTCATCTGTCATTGGACACTTAGGTTGCTTCCATGTCCTGGCTATTGTAAATAGAACTGCAATGAACATTGTGGTACATGACTCTTTTTGAATTATGTTTTTTTCAGGGTATATGCTCAGTAGTGAGAGTGCTGTGTAGTATGGTAGTTCTATTTTTAGTTTTTTAGAGAACCTCCATACTGTTCTCCCTAGTGGCTGTATCAATTTACATTTCCACCAACAGTGCAAGAGGGTTCATTAGGGATTCTTCTAATTTCACTCTTTTACATGTAGCTGTCCAGTTTTCCCAGCACCACTTATTGAAGAGACTGTCTCTTCTCCATTGTATATCCTTGCCTCTTTTTTCATAGATTAGTTGACCATAGGTGCATGGGTTTATCTCTGGACTTTCTATCCTGTTTCATTAGTCTATATTTCTGTTTTTGTGCCAGTACCATATTGTCTTGAATACTGTAGCTTTGCAGTATAGTCTGAAGTCAGGGAGTCTGATTCCTCCAGCTCCATTTTTTTCCATCAAGATTGCTTTGGCTATTCAGGGTCTTCTGTGTCTCCATACAAATTTGAAGATTTTTTTGTTCTGGTTCTGTAAAAAAAGTGCCGTTGGTAATTTGAGAGGGATTGCATTGAATCTGTAATTGTTTTGGGTAATATAGTCATTTTCACAATATTGATTCTTCCATTCTAAGAACATGGTATATCTCTCCATCTGTCTGTGTCATCTTTGATTTCTTTCATCAGTGTCTTATAGTTTTCTGAGTATACGTCTTTTACCTCCTTAGGTAGGTTTATTCCTAGGTATTTTATACTTTTTTTGCAGTGGTGAATGGGATTGTTTACTTGATTTCTCTTTCTGATATTTCGTTGTTAGTGTATAGGAATGCAAGATATTTCTGTGCATTAATTTTGTATCCTTCAACTTTACCAAATACATTGATTAGCTCTAGTAGTTTTCTGGTGGCATCTTTAGGATTATCTAAGTATAGTATCATGTCATTTGCCAACAGTGACAGTTTTCTTCTTTTCCAATTTGTATTTCTTTTTTTTTTCTTTTTCTTCTCTGATTGCCGTGGCTAATACTTGAAAACTATTTGAATAATAGTGGCGAGAGTGGACATCCTTGTCTTGTTCCTGATCTTAGAGGAAATGCTTTCATTTTTTTCACCATTGAGAATGTTTGCTGTTGGTTTGTCATATATGGCCTTTATTATGTTGAGGTAAGTTCTCTCTATGCCCACTGTCTGGAGTTTGTATTATAAATGCGTTGAATTTTGTCAAAAGTTTTTTCTGCATCTATTGAGATGATCATATGGTTTTTATTCTTCAATTTGTTAATATGGTGTATCACATTGATTGATTTGCATATATTGAAGAGTGCTTGCATCCCTAGGATAAATCCCACTTCATCATTTTGTATGATCATTTTAATGTGTTGTTGGATTCTGTTTGCTAGAATTTTGTTGAGGATTTTTGCATCTATATTCATCAGAGATATTGGTCTGTAATTTTCTTTTTTTTTTTTTTTTTGCAGTGTCTTTGGTATTGGTATCAGGGTGATGGTTGCCTCATAGAATGAGTTTGGGAATGGTCCTTCCTCTGCAATTTTTTGGAAGAGTTTGAGAAGGATAGGTGTTATCTCTTCTCTAAGTGTTGGACAGAATTTGCCTATGAAGCCATCTGTTCCTGAACTTTTCTTTGTCGGAGGGTTTTTAATCACAGTTTCAATTTCATTACCGTGATTTGTCTGTTCATATTGTCTATTTCTTCCTGGTTCAGTCTTGGAAGGTTAAACCTTTCTAAGAAGTTGTCTGTTTCTTCCAGGTTGTCCAATTTATTGGCCCAGAGTTGCTTGCAGTAATCTCTTAGGATGCTTTGTATTTCTGCGGTGTCCATTGTAACTTCTCTTTTTTTTATTTCTATTGTTATCGGTTTGAGTCCTCACCCTCTTTCTTGATTAGTCTGGCTAAACTTTTATCAATTTTGTTTATCTTCTCAAAGAACCAACTTTTACTTTTATTGATCTTTGTTCTTGTTTCCTTTGTTTCTATTTCATTACTTCTGCTCTGATCTTTATGATTTCTTTCCATCTGCTAACTTTGGGTTTTGTTTGTTCTTCTTTCTCTATTTTCTTTAGGTGTAAAATTAGATTTTTTTTTGAGATTTTTCTTGTTTCTTGAAGTAGGATTTTATTGCTATAAACTTCCCTCTTAGAACTGCTTTTGCTGCATCCATGGGTTTCGAGTTGTCGTGTTTTCATTGTCATTTGTTTTTAGGTATTTTTGAATTTTCCCTTTGAGTTCTTCAGTGATCTCTTGGTTACTTTGTAACATATTGTTTAGCCTGCATGTGTTTGTGTTTTTTATGTTTTTTCCCCTGTAATTTATTTCTAATCTCATAGCATTGTGGTTGGAAAAGATGATTTCAATTTTCTTAAATTTACCGAGGCTTGATTTGTGACCCAACATGTGATATATCCTGGAGAATATTTCGTGTGCATGTGAGAAGAAAGTGTAATCTGCTGTTTTCGGATGGAATGTCCTGTAAATATCAATTAAATCTCTCTGGTCTATTGCGTCATTTAAAGCTTCTGTTTCCTTATTGATTTTCTGTCTGGATGATCTGTCAATTGGTGTAAGCGAGGTGTTAAAGTCCCCAACTATTATTGTGTTACTGTCGAATTCCTCTTTTATAGCTGTTATCATTTGCCTTATCTATTGAGGTTCTCCTATGTTAGGTGCATATATAGTTATATTTGTTATATCTTCTTCGTGGATTGATCCCTTGATCATTATGTAGTGTCCTTCCTTGTCTCTTGTAACATTCTCTATTCTAAAGTCTATTTTCTCTGATATGAGAATTGCTACTCCAGTTTTCTTTTGATTTCCATTTGCATGGAATATCTTTTTCCATCCCCTCACTTTCAGTCTGTATGTGTCCCTAGGTCTGAAGTGGGTCTCTTGTATACAACATATATATGGGTCTTGTTTTTGTATCCATTCAGTGAGCCTGTGTCTTTAGTTTGGAGCATTTAATCCATTCACATTTAAAGTAATTATCAATATGTATGTTCCTATTACCTTTTTCTTAATTGTTTTGTTTTTGTAGATCCTTTTCTTCTCTTGTGTTTCCCACTTAGAGAAGTTCCTTTAGCATTTGTTGTAGAGCTGGTTTGGTGGTGCTGAATTTTCTTAGCTTTTGCTTGTCTGTAAAGCTTTTCATTTCTCTGTTGAATCTGAATGAGATCCTTGGGGTAGAGTAATCTTCCTTGCAGATTCTTCCCTTTCATCACTTTAAATATATCGTGCCACTCCCTTCTGGCTTGTAGATTTTCTGCTACGAAATCAGCTGTTAAACTTATGGGAGCTCCCTTGTATGTTATTTGTCGTTTTTCCCTTGTTCCTTTTAATACTTTTTCTTTGTCTTTAATTTTTTCAATTTGATTACTGTGTGTCTCAGCATGTTTCTCCTTGGGTTTCTCCTGCCTGGGACTCTCTGCAGTTTCTGGATTGGTTGGCTATTTCCTTTCCCATGTTAGGGAAGTTTTCGACTATCTCTTCAAATATTTTTTGGGTCCTTGCTCTGTCTCTTCTCCTTCTGGGACCCCTATAATATGAATGTTTTTACGTTTAATGTTGTTCCAGAGGTTTCTTAGGCTATCTTCATTTCTTTTCATTCTTTTTTCTTTAATCTGTTCCACAGCAGTAAATTCCATGATTCTGTTTCCCAGGTCACTTATCCGTTCTTCTGCCTCAGTTTTTCTGCTATTGATTCCTTCTAGTATATTTTTCATTTCAGTTATTGTATTGCTCATCTCTGTTTGTTTGTTCTTTAATTCTTATAGGTCTTTGTTCCTTAATTCTTATAGGTCTTTGTAACATATTTCTTACATATTCTCGATCTTTGGCTCCATTCTTTTTCCAAGGTCCTGGATCATCTTTGCTATCATTATTCTGAATTCATTTTCTGGAAGGTTGCCTATCTCCACTTCATTTTGTTGTTTTTCTGGGGTTTTATCTTGTTCCTTCATCTGGTACATACATCTGCCTTTTCATTTTGTCTATCTTTCTGCAAATGTGGTTTTTGTTCCACAGGCTGCAGGATTGTAGTTCTTGCTTCTGCTGTCTGCCCTCTGGTGGGTGAGGCTATCTAAGAGGCTTGTGCAAGCTTCCTCATGACCCTGGATTTTAAAGTTTACATCTTCATGTTTAAGTTACATATTGAATTGCAACAACTGTATATTAAGGATATAGCCTTTTGACTGTCATACACTGCAAATATTTTTCCATGTTTCTGGTTAAAATTTCAATTTCCTTTTCAGTGATTATCTTAAGTCAAATTATTTTTTTAATAGATACATCCATCTCTCTTTTCTTTTATGGTTTCTCCCTTTGGTTTTATGCTTAGAGAATGCTTCCTCAACCTAAAAGTAAACAAATATGAAGAAACAATTTCACTTGTTTCTATAGTTTAGAGCTTTTTTCTTAAATCATTAATCCATCAGTAATTTAATTTAGATTATGTCTAATTTTTTAAATGCCATATATGTTTATCTGTTGTCCAAACACTATTTATTGAAAGATCATTTCCCTACTGATTTGAGATGTTTCCTTTGTTGGACTCTGAATTTTATGGATACTTGAGCTGTGTTTGATTTATCTGTTTTGTTGCCTGACTATTCCTTTAATAGTACTGGCATGAAATTATTCATCCTGATAAATTCTGGATTCATTATTTAGAATTTCTCTATTGAAAAGTTCTAATTGAATTTTTGTTGGAAAAGCATTAAATGTATTAAATTTAGAAATTAACTTTAGCAGTAATTGTTGGCATATCAAGCTTTTTTTTTCAATGTATGCACATTGTGTATTTTCTACGTATTCAAGCCCATATGTTTTCTTATACAATTTTTTGTGTGTTTTTCTTCATATAATCCTTCACATTTCTTTAAACATTTAAAAATTTAATATTTTTGATTGCTAATGAAAATGTAATTATTTCCCCATGGTTTTTCTAATGGTTATGGTTGGTGTACTAGAAAGCTATTGATATTTTTTATAATCATTTTGAAACCATATCTTAATGAACCTTGCATAGCTGAAATCCTGCTTTTCCTGTTGTTTTTCTCAGATTTTCCTGATAATTGTATAACCTATAAATTATTATATTTTATATTTTTGTTTTATATAAAGTGTCTGTGTCCTCCTCTAGCAGAAACTAGATCTTTCAGAACAATATTTGTTAAAACTGGTAGTAGTAAACATCTTTTCCTATCTCTGACTTTTAAGGAAAGTTTCTCTTAATAATACTGTTAATATATTGGTTTGTTGGTTTAAGAAAGACATTTTAAAATTACTTCATCAATTTCCTGTTTACCAAGAGATTTTTAAAAAGATTTTTAAAAAGTATAGTTGATATCATGTTAGTTTCAGATGTACAACGAATGATTCAGTTATACATGTAATATATATTGTAGGTTAGTATATATATTATATATAGTATGTATAAATATGAAATATATATATATTTCATACTATTTTCCATTATAGGGTATTACAAGATATTGAATATAATATCCTGTGCTATAGAGGAAATCCTGTTGCTTATTATTTTATGTATGGTAGTTTTTATCTGTTAATCCCATACTCCTAACTTGTCTTTCCCCCCTTTCCCATAGTTTCCCCTAGTTTGTTTTCTATATCTGTGAGTCTGTTTCTGTTTTGTATATACATGTACTTGTATATTTTTAGAGTCCACATATAAGTGACATCATACATCATACAGTATACGTCTTTTTCTGTCTGATTTTTTTCACTAAGTGTAATATTCTCTAGGCCCATCCACATTGTTGCAAATGGCAAATTTTTCACTCTTTTTTATGGCTAAGTACAATTCTATTTCATATATATATATATATATATATATATATATATATATATATATCACAGCTTCTTAAGCCAATCATCTTTGATGGTTACTTGGGTTGTTTCCATTTCTTGGCTATTATAAGTAGTGCTACTATGAATATTGGGGTGTATGTATCTTTTCAAATTAGGCTTTTCATTTTTTTTCCAGATATGTACCCAAGAGTGGGATTCCTGGGTCATGTGGTAGCTCTATTTTAATTTTTTAAGGAACCTCCATACTGTTTTCCACAATGGCCGCACCAATTTACATTCCCACCAACAGTGTAGGAGGGTTCCCTCTTATTCGCACTTTCTCCAGCATTTATTATTTGTAGAGTTTTTCATGATAGCTATTCTGACAGGTGTGAGGTGATACCACATGGGCTTTTGACTTACATTTCTCTGATGATTAGCAAAAGTGAGCATGTTTTCATTTGTCTGTTGGTCATCAGTATGTCTTCTTTGGAGAAACGTTTATTTGGGTTTTCTGCCCATTTTTTGAATGGGTTGTTTTTTTTTTTTTTTTTTGATTTTGAGCTTTATGAGTGGTTTGTATATTTTGGATATCAACCCCTGATGGGTCACATCATTTGCAAATATTTCTCCCTTTCCTAGGTTGTCTTTCATGTTCTTAATGGCTTTCTTCACCATGGAAAACTTATAAGTTTGATTAGGTCCTATTCATTTATTTTTGCTTTTATTTGCCTTGGGAGAGTGATCTAAGAAAATATTGTTACAGTTTATGTCCAAGACTGTTTTGCCTATGTTCTCTTCTAGGAGTTTTATAATGTCTTGTCTTATATTTAGGTCTTTAAACCATTTCAAGTTTATTTTTGTATATGGTGTAAGGGAGTGTTCTAATTTCATTGATTTACATGTGGCTGTCCAGCTTTCCCAGCAGCACCTGCTGAAGATACTGTCTTTTCTCCATTGTATATTCTTGCCTTCTTTGTCATATATTAATTTACTGTAGGTGTGTGGGTTTATTTCTGGGCTTTCTATCCTGTTCCACTGATCTATATGTCTGTGTGCCAATACCATGCTCTTATGATTAACTTTATAGTATAATCTGAAGACTGGAAGGGTTATGCCTCCAGCTTTGTTCTTTTTCCTCAGGATTGCTTTTGGTCTTCTGTGGTTTCATGTAAATTTTAGGGTTATTTGGCCTAGTTATCTGAAAAGTGTTGTGGGTATTTTAATAGGGATTGCATTAAATCTGTAGATTGCTTTGGGTAGCATGACCATTTTCACAATATTAATTCTTCCAATCCAAGAACATGGGATATCCTTCCATTTCTTTGAATCAACTTCAATTTCCTTTATCAAAAATGTTTTATAGTTTTCAGCTTATAGGTCTTTCACTTCCTTGGTTAAGTATATTCCTAGGTATTTTTTTGACCTAATTTTAAATGGGATTATTCTTTTACTTTCGCTCCCTGATATTTCATTGTTAGTGTAAAGAAATGCAAACAGATTTTTGTATATTGATCTTGTATCCTGCTTCCTTGTTGAATTCATTTTGTTCTAATACTTTTGGGGTGGAGACTTTAGGATCTTTCTATATGTAGAAAAAATGATGATTATGTCATCTGCAAATACAGTAAGTTGCCTACATACGAATGAGTTCTGTTCCGAGAGTGCATTTGTAAGTCCAATTTGTTTGTAAGTCCAACAAAGTTAGCCTAGGTACCCAGTTAACACAATAGCCTATACAGTACTATACAGTAATAGGTTTATAATACTTCACACAAGTAATACATAAAAAGCAAACACAAAAAATAAAGAAAACATTTTTAAACTTACAGTACAGTACCTTGAAAAGTAGAGTAGTACAGTACAACAGCTGGCATACAGGAGCTGGTATTGAGTGAACAGGCAAGAAGAGTTACTGACTGGAAGGTGGAGAGGAGGTGGGAGATGGTAGAGCTGAAGGATCATCAGCAATAGGAGATGGAGGGCAAGCTGCAATTTCACTCACTCCTGACGTTGATGGAATGCACATTTGCATCCTTGAAAGTTCACATCTTGAAGGTTCGTATGTAGGGGACTTACTGTAGTGACAATTTGACCTCTTCCCTTCCAATCTGGATGCCATTCATTTCTTTTTCTTGTCTGATTGTTGTGGCTAAGACTCCATTGCTATGCAGAAGAGAAGTGGTGAAGTGGGCATTCTTGTCTTATTCCTGAATTTAGCAGGAAGTCTTTCAGCTATTCACCATTGAGTATTATGTCAGCTGTGGGTTTGTCATAAATGGCTTTCATTATGTTGAGATTTGTTCTCTCTATTCCCTCTTTGGTAAGAATCTTTATCGTCATGAATGGATGTTGAATTTTGTCAAATGCTTTCTCTGCATTTATTGAGATGATCATGTGGTTTTTGTTTTTCCTTTTTTTAATGTGGTGTATCACATTGATTGATTTGTGTATCCTTGCAAACCTGGAATGAATCCAACTTGATTATGGTGTATGAACCTTTTAATGTCCTGTTGGATTTGGTTTGATAATGTTTTGTTGAGGATATTTGCATTTATATTCCTCAGAGATATTGGTCTGTAATTTTCTTTTTTTATAGTGTATTTGTCTGGTTTTGGTATCAGGGTGATTGTGGCTTCATACAATGAATTTGAGAGTGTTCACTCCTTTTCAATTTTTTGGAATAGTTTAAGAAGAAAAACAAAAAAAGAAGGATTAGTATAAGTTCTTCTTTGTATGCTTGGTAGAATTCCCCAGTGAAGCTGTCTGATCCTGAACTTTTGTTTGGAGGGAGATTTTTTTATTACAGATTCTATTCCACTTCTAGTGGTGATCTGTTCAAGTTATGTGTTTCTTCTTGACTCGGTTTTGGCAAACTGTATATTTCTAGAAACTTGTCCATTTCTTCAATTTGTTAGCATATAACTATTCATAATATTCTCTTATGATCTTTATTTGAGGATTTTTGTGTCCATGTTCATCAGTGATATGGGCTTGTAACTTTCTTTTTTTGTAGTATCTTTGTCTGGCTTTGGTATCAGGGTGCTAGTGGGGCTGGGGTTTGGGGCATCATAGCTGCAGGAATTGAGGTAGCTGTGCTGCTGCCTAGGATCTGGGCTGCCTCTCTGGTAGACTTCTTCTGGGACCTATCTGCCCCAGATCTAGTGCTAAGCTGTGGTGTGGAGTGGGAAGAGCTGGGGCACTCTTATTGGAAACCAGTCACTGAGTACTCCTGCCCAGCGCCTGTCTTCCTAAGATTCAGCACTTAGCCACTGTGTGTTCTTGTAGCGTTGGCCAGTGCATGCATTGACAGTGGTCTTCCAGGCTCTGCCTGGATCACACTTCAGGCAACTTGCTGTGTCTCTGCATAAATAGACTGAATCTTTGCCCTGATCTTGCACCAGGCTGTGGTGTGGAGTTGAGTGGGGTTGGGGCATTCACCCCTTCAGACTGGGAAGTGCAGCAAGGTGGCAGCTGCCTATGCAGGTCTCTCTCTGGCTTGATTGTTAGCAAGCCAGCACTGCTCACCGGTGGAGTCAAGGCTTCCACAGTCCTTCTATCTATCTCAGCATATTTCTCAGCAAGCAAGGGAACTTGTCTCCTCCATGCAGGACCCCAGGACTGAGATGTGCAGATTGTGAGTCAATCTGCTCTCTCCTCAGGGCGAGAGTCCACCTCTGTAGACCTTCTCGTCCTTATAGATCCCTCTCAGGGTAGCAGGTTCTGACCTGATGCCTTTTTTCCCCATCCTACCTGGTTATGTGGAGATCTTTCTTACAGCTTTGGTTGTATAGGAGATCTTCTGCCAGTTTCCTGTTAGTTTACTGTGAGAATTGTTCCACATGTAGATGTATTTTTGATGAGTTTGTGGGGGGAGGTGAGTTCCATGTCCACCTATTCCACCACCTTGTTCCCACTCCAGATCTAGATATTTAACTTACAAGTTCTTTTTTTTTTTTTTGAGGGGGGAGCATTCATCAATACATTTTTTTCTATTGCCTGGTTTCCTAGTTTTAAACTATTCTAGAGCTCCTAGAATAAACAGTAGTTGGTCTTATGCTTGGCTCTAAATTTGCTTGCTAATGTTTTATTTAAATCTTTGTGTCTTTGCTGTAAAGACCAATTGCCATTTCACTTTTTTTGATGCTGTCTTTTAAAGTTTTTGTTTCAGGGCTATAAGTGAAATAGTTATTTTCTAAAATTTATTCTGCTGGCTGGAAATAACTGAACTTTGGCAAGAAGCTTATATTGCTTCCCACCTTTTCTCTGTTAGTCATCACACAGTAGTACAGGGCATTTCCCAGGCCCTCCAGATTAAGCAAAAAAAAAAAAAAAAAAAAAAAAGAAATAACACAATAGGTTGTTGATTCAGAAAACCAGTGGGAGTGAGGTCGACACAGTAGTTTGCAGATATCACCCTCTCAGTTTAAAAGCCTCACCAGAAAATGATATAAACACATGGAAAGAACCCAAGCCACACACTCTTGTGAGAATGGTCAGTGCAAAAGCCAGCCCCAGGCAGAGCAGGAAGGATGCCAGCAGTAGTTTTCAGTGAATTGAAGTCCTTAATTAGAGGGAGAGCCTGAGCCTTGATGCACCATCTTTTTTTTTTTTTTCCTGACACAATATGCAATGTCCCAAGAGAGACAACACCTCATGGGCAGACAGATTTGGGGAAAATGAAACAAATAAGCAAAATATAGCAGCACATACTTTATCAACTTGGGAGTACATTTTGTAAGACGTTTAAAAAGCCTGTGGTTAATAAAACTGCTTATATAAGGACCTCAGTTTAGAGGGCAAAATAAGCATTGCAATTTTTAAAATTAAACTTTACTTTTAAAACATGGAGTTTTACATTTTTCAGACTCTCTCTTCCCAGAACAATATGAATAAGGCAAGGCAATATCACTGATGAACATAGATGCAAAAGTCTTCAACAAAATACTAGCAATCCAAATCCAATAATACATTAAAGGATCATATACCATGATCAAGTAGGATTTATCCCAGTAATGCAAGGATATTTCAATATCCACAAATCAATCAGTATGATACACCACATAACAAATTGACAAATAAAAACCATATGATCACCTCAATAGATGCAGAAAAATATTTTGACAAATTTCCATACCCATTTATGATAAAAACTCTCCAGAATTTGGGCAGAGGGATCATACCTCAACATAATAAAGGCCATATATGACAAAGTGACAGCTAACATCATACTCAATGGTGAAAAGCTGAAAACATTTCCTCTAAGATCAGGAACAAAACAAGGATATCCACTCTCACCACTTTTATTCAACATAGTTTCAGGAGTCCTAGCCATGACAATCAGAGAAGAAAAAGAAATAAAAGGAATCCAAATTGGAAAAGAAGTAAAACTGTCACTGTTGGCAGATGACATGATTCTATACATAGAAAATCCTGAAGATGCCACCAGAAAACTACTAGAGCTCATCAATGAATTTAGGTAAAGTGGCAGGATACAAAATTAATACACAAAAATCTGCTGCATTTCAATACACAAACAATGAAAGATCAGAGAGAGAAATTCAAGAAGCAATCCTATTTACCATCACACCAAAAAAATTAAAATGCATAGGAATAAACCTACTTAAGGGGACAAAAGACCTGTACCCCAAAAACTATAAGACGCTGATAAAAGAAATCAAAGGTGACACAAGCAGATGGAAAGATATACCATGTTCTGGATTAAAAGAATCAATATTGTCAAAATGACTATACTACCCAAGGCAATCTACAAAGTCAATGCAATCCCTGTCAAATTACCAATGACATTTTTCACAGAACTAGAAAAAAAAAATCTTAAAATTTGTATGGAGAAACAAAAGACTGCAAATAATGAAACCAATTTTGAGAAAGAAAAACGGAGCTAGAGAATCAGACTCCCTGGCTTCAAACTATACTACAAAACTACAGTCATCAGAACAGTATGGTACTGGCACAAAACCAGAAATATAGATCAGTGGGATAGGATAGAAAGCTCAGAAATAAACCCACACACCTATGGTCAATTAATCTCTGACAAAGGAGGCAAGACTATACAATGGAAGAAAGACAGTCTCTTCAATAAATGATGCTGGGAAAACTGGACATCTACATGTAAAAAAAATGAACTTAGAACATTCTTTAACACCATATACAAAAATAAACTCAAAATGGATTAAAGCCTAAATGTAAGACTGGTTACTATAAAACTCTTAGAGGAAAACTTAGGCAGAACATACTTTGACATAAATCACAGCAATATCTTTTTTGATCTGTCTCCTAGACAGATCAAAAATAAACAAATGGGACCTAATTAAACTCAAAACCTATTGCACAGCAAAGGAAACCATGAATAGAACAAAAAGACAACCACAGAATGGGAGAAAATATCTGCAAATGATGCAACTGACAAGGGATTAGTCTCCAAAGTTTACAAACAGCTCATGTGACTCAATATCAAAAAAAACAAACAACCAATCAAGAAATGGGCTGAAGACCTAAATAGACATTTCTCGAAAGAAGACATACAGATAGCCAAGAGGCACCTGAAAAGATGATCAACATCGCTAATTATTAGAGAAATTCAAATCAAACTACAATGAGATATCACCTCACACCAGTCAGAATGGCCATCATCATAAAATCTACAAACAGTAAATACTGGAGAGGGTGTGGAGAAAAGCGAACCCTCCTAAACTGTTGATGGGAATGTAAATTGGTACAGCCACTATCGAGAACAGTATGGAGGTTCCTTAAGGAACTAAAAATAGAGCTATCATATGATCCAGCAAACCCACTCTTGGGCATATATCCAGAGAAAAACCTGGTTCAGAAGGATACATACACCCCAATGTTCATTGCAGCACTGTTTACAAGAGCCAGGACATGGAAGCAACCTAAATGTCCATCAACAGATGAATGGATAAAGAAGATGTGGTACATATATACAATTGAATATTACTCAGCCATTAAAAAGAATGAAATAATGTCATATGCAGCAACATGGATGGACCTGGAGATTATCATACTAAGTGAAGTAAGTCAGAGAAAGACATATTATATGATATTGCTTATATGCAGAATCTTAGAAAAAATGATACAAATAAACTTATTTACAAAACAGTGGGACTTCCCTGGTAGTCCAGTGGTTAAAACTCCATGCTTCCACTGCCGGGGGCACAGGTTCGATCCCTGGTTGGAGAATTAAGATGCTGCATGGCACAGCCACACACACACACAAACAAAACAAAAACCAGACTCAGACTTATTGAATGAACTTATGGTTATCAGGGGGAAAGGTGGAGAGGAGGGATAGATTGCGAGTTTGGGATTGACATGAACACACTGCAATATTTAAAATAGATAAACAACGAGGAGCTACTGTAAAGCACAAGGAACTCTGCTCAATGTTCTGTAATAACCTAAATGGGAAAAGAATTTGAAAAAGAATAGATACAGGTATATGTATAACTGAATCACTTTGCTGTACACTGGAATCTGACACAACATTGTTAATCAACTATACTCCAATGTAACATAAAAATATTTTTTAAAAATGAATAGGGCAAGCAAGTAGATACTATTGAAGAAGAAATATGAATAAACATTTTATGGCTTAAAAAAATCATTATACATACAGGTTATTTGTTTCTAACATATTATTAATACAAACTGAGTTTGGCATGTTTTATTTTCATCATCACTTTGCTTTTAAAGTGATAATTGTATGTTCTACTAACACCAAACGCCCTCGTGCTGTGTAGATGTGGATCTAAGTATTTATAGGGAGTCAATACCATACATACCTTGGCTCCAGTAATACAATAGTCAGCAAGAATCAAGCCTGGTTTCTGCCCTCAAACAGATATTAATAAAACATTAATCCAAAGATTATTCAAATTAATATATAATTACAAACTGTCTTAAGAGCTATTAAAGAATATTAATGTTTTGAGAATATGTAAAAAATTCACTTTGTCTGAATGGTTTTAGGCTGAGATCTAAAGTCTGCGTAGAAATGAGAGTGAACAGTGTAGCAGACGCTGTGGACGGGTTACATAAAAGCCATTTAGGCCCCCTTCTTTTAGCCGTCTTCTACTAGAGACACTATCAATGTCTCAGTCTTCCTTGAAGGGAAAATTGGCCCTATGACAAAGTTTTGGCCAGTGGGGTACAGGAGGAAGTCTCTACAACCAGTTTCTCTTCCTGAATAAAAAGACAATATCTACAAGGGGAAATACTTTTTTATGCTTTGCCTTTTCCCCTTTTTCCTCTTTAGAACAAAGGCAAGAGACCTGGAAGACAGCGGGACATTTTATCTATGAGAACACCCTCTACCCACTAAGGATTGTGGATCAGAGTGAAAGAGCCTGCAACCCTAAGTGCATCATTGGCACACGTATTAGCCTCACACTACCTTGTTTTGATCTTCTTGTTATGAAAAACAAAGAACTCTCTATTTCTTTAAGCCCTTGATCAACAGATTTTCTGTTATTTACGACCAAACATAATCCTAACTAAGAGTGAGGATGGATGGAGAAGAAAGAGTTGCAGACAAGTTAACTGCATTTGTGAAAACCCTGGGCAGGAGGAAGTATGATACATTGGAAGAATCATTACTTTTCATTTATACTTGCCATTTTTCACATTAAAAATTTATTCATGGATAAAATTAAAAGAAAATGCAAGACATATAAAATCACAACTTGTAAGCACTATGGTAATTTATTACCATCCCAAGTATTAGTGGAGCCTCAGTAATAGAGGTTCATTGCAGGCTGTGGGGTAGAAAAGATAGGCTGAAAGTTATCAGAAATTTTCACTATGAGTCCACTCTTTATTTCATACTCAGGAGAGCAAGTGAGTGAGTGACATGACCAGAGGGATTACGTTGAATACACCCTCATTTATCTTTAAAAAAAAATTTTTTTTTTTTTTTTGCCACACCAGAGCATGCAGGATCTTAGATCCCCAACCAAGCTTTGAACCCATGGCCCCTGCAGTGGAAGCACGGAACCTTAATCACTGGACCACCAGGGAAGTCCCTATTTTTAATAATCTATGTTTAACATTATATGAGGAATAATAAATTAATTATTCAGGCAGTTAAGAACAAACAGGTTAACGTATGTTTGCTTTTATTCATTTTTTAAAATTATTTTTCCCTTATTGAACTTGCTCAGGTTATATTTCTATATTTTTATTTAAAAAAATTATTTCCTAGGTGTTTTTAAAAGGAATTTGGGAGAGAAGTATTTAAAAATGACCTCACAATTTTATCTAACTATAAATCAGTATTTGTTTTGTTTTGTTCTATTGAATAGTAGTTGATTTATAATATTGCATTAGTTTCAGATGTACAACATAGTGATTCTCTGTTTTTATAATATACTCCCTGTAAAGTTATTATAAAATACTATATTCCCTTGCTGTATAATATATCCTTGTAGCTTATTCATTTTATACAAAGTTGTTTGTACCTCTTAATCCCCTATTTCTATCTTGCCCCACCCCTGCCTTCCCTCTCCCCATTGGTAACCACTAGCTTGTTCTCTATATCATTAAGTCTGTTTCTGTTTTGTTATATTCATTCATTTGCCTCATTTCTTAAATTCCACAAATAGCATACAGTACTGGTCTTTCTTTGTCTGACTTATTGCACTAAACATAGTACACACCAGGTCCATCCATGTTGTTGCAAATGACAAGTTTTCATTCTTTTAACATCCCTTTGTATATATATACCACATATTCTTTATCCATTCATCTGTTAATGGATACTTACATTGCTTCCATATTTTGGCTATTGTAAACAGTGCTGCTATGAACATTGGGGTGCATGTATCTTTTCAAATTAGTGTTTTTATTTTCTTCATATATATACCCAGGAATGGAATTGTTGGATCATATGGTAGCTCTATTTTTAGTTTGTTGAGGAACCTCCATACTGTTTTCCATAGTGTCTGCACCAATTTACATTCCCACCAAGAGTGTACAAGGGTTCCCTTTTCTTCACATCCTCGCTAACATTTGTTATGTGTGGTCTTCTTGATGAGAGCCATTCTGACACGAGTGAGGTGACATCTCATTGTGGTTTTGATTTGTATTTCTCTGATGATTAGAGATGTTGAGTTTCATGTGCCTATTGGCCATCTGTATGTCTTCTTTGGAAAAATGTCTATTCAGGTCTTCTGCCCATTTTTTAATTGGGTTTATATATATATATATATATATATATATATATATATATATATATATAAATTGAATTGTATGAGCTGTTTATATAGTTTGGATATTAACCCCTTATTGGTCATATCATTTTCAAATATTTTCTTCCATTCAGTAGGTAATAGAAGCAGATTGTTTTAAATAGGGAGATCAGAGAAGGCCTTTCTGAGGAGGTGACATTTGAACAAAGACCAGAATAATGTGATGGAATCTGCCATGTGATTTATCTTGGGCAGGGACTTTCTAGGTAGAAGGGACAGCTAGAATAAAAGGTCCTGAGGCAGGAAATGTTTGTCAATAAAATCTGGGTGTAGCTAGATTGCAGTGATTCAGGGGGAGAAAGACTAATGAGGTTAGAGAAGAAGAGCATATGTACCACACATATTAGTCAAGGTAGGGTGTGATATGCTGCAGTAACAAGCAAACCTTCAAATTCAATGGCTTAATACACAGAAGTTTATTCATCACTCACTCTAAGTCTGCTGCAGGTTCAATTTCTCTTCTGGGAAGCTCCCTGAAAAAATTCCTTTGTTGCAGGCTACTTCCATCTTGTGGCTCAGCCATTTCTACCTGAGCTCCTTGGTTGCTACATTACAAGAAGAAAGTAGTGAGAGTCACACAGGAACTTCAACCTGCCCCAGTCCACAGGCAATACACATCACTTCTCCTCACAGTTCATTAGCAAGAACTAGTCATATGGTCTGGCTCAAATGCCAGGACTCTGGAAAATGTGGGAAAGCAAATGAATATTTAGTGGCCATTAAGAGTTTTTGCCACAGCAAGATAAATTTTGTTTTCATTCTATGTGTGTTGATAAGCTATTAGAATTAAAAAAGAAAGGAAAAAAGAAAGAAACCCCAAGTGCATCACCAACACAATATTAAAAAGCACAAGGTGTGCCTTCAAGATGGCAGAGGAGTAAGACGTGGAGATCACCTTCCTCCCCACAGATACATCAAAACTACATCTACATGTGGAACAACTACTACAAAACACTTACTGAATGCTGGCAGAAGACCTCAGACTTCCCATAAGGCAAGAAACTCCCTGCCTACCTGGGTAGGGCAAAAGGAAAAAGGAAAAACAGAGACAAAAGAATGGGGATGGGACCTGCACCACTGGTAGGGAGCTGTGAAGGAGGAAAGTTTCCACACACTAGGAAGCCCCTTTACTGGCGGAGAAGGGAGGTGGGCAGGGGGGAAGCATTGGAGCCACAGAGGAGAGCACAGCAACAGGGGTGCAGGTGGGAAAGTGGAGAGATTCCCGCACAGAGGATTGGGGCCAACCAGCACTCACTAGCCCAAGAGGCTTGTCTGCTCACCTGCTGGGGCAGGTGGGGGCTGGGAGCTGAGGCTCAGGTTTTGGAGTTCAGATCCCAGGGAGAGGACTAGGGATGGCTGCGTGAACACAGTCTGAAGGGGGTTGGTGAAACACAGCTAGCTGAGAGGGAATCCGGGGGAAAGTCTGGACCAACCTAAGAGTCAAGAGACCATTGTTTCAGGATGCACAAAGAGAGGGGATTCAGAGCACCACCTAAACGAGATCCAGAGATGGGCTCGAGCCACGGCTATCAACGCGGACACCAGAGATGGGCATGAGATGCTAAGGATGCTGCTGCAGCCACCAAGAAGCCTGTGTGAAATCACAGGTCACTATCCACACCTCTCCTCCTGGGAACCTGTGCAGCCTGCCACTGCCAGGGTCCCATGATCCAGGGACGACTTCCCTGGAAGAACACACACCATGCCTCAGGCTGGTGCAACATCACACCAGCCTCTGCCACTGCAGGCTCACCACGCATTCTGTACCCCTCCCACCCCCGGCCTGAGTGAGCCAGAGCCCCCTAATCATCTGTTACTTTAATCCTATTCCATCTGGGCAGGGAACAGACGCCCTCAGGCGACCTACATGCAGAGGCAGGGCTAAATCCAAAGCTGAACCCCAGGAGCCATGCGAACAAAAAAAGAGAAAGGGAAATCTCTCCCAGCAGGCTCAGGAGCAGGGGATTAAATCTGCACAATCAATTTGATGTACCCTGCATCTCAGAAATACCTGAAGAGACAACAAATCATTCCAAAATTGAGGCTGTGGACTGTGGAAACATCTGTAGACTTGTGTTTTGCTTTCTGCATCTAATTTGTTTCTGGTTTTATGTTTATCTTAGAGCTTATTATCATTGGTAGATTTGTTTATTGCTTTGGTGCTCTCTTCATTTTATATATATTTTCTCTTTTTCTGAGTGTGTATGTGTATGCTTCTTTGTGTGATTTTGTCTGTGTAGCTTTGCTTTTGCCATTTGTCCTAGGGTTCTGTCTGTCCTTTTAAATTTTGTTTTCTTAGTATACGTTTAGCACTTGTTATCATTGCTGGATTTGTTTTTTGGTTTGGTTGCTCTCTCTTTCTTTCTTTTATTACTTTTTTATTTTTAATAGATTTTTAATAAATTTATTTCACCTATTTTTTCTTTCTTTCTTTCTTTTTATTTTCTACATTTTCTTTTGAGCTGTGTAGCTGACAGGGCCTTTGTGCTCCAGCCGGCTGTCAGGCTTGAGTCTCTAAGGTGGCAGACCCGAGTTCAGGACGTTGATGCACCAGAGACCTCCTGGCCCCATGTAATATCACACAGTGAAAGCATTCCCGGAGATCTCCATCTCAATGCTAAGACCCAGCTCCACTCAATGACCAGCAACCTACAGTGCTGGACACCCTATGCCAAACAACTGGTAAGACAGGAACACAACCCAACCCCTTAGCAGAGAGGCTGCCTAAAATCATACTAAGGTCACACACACCCCAAAACACACCACCGGATGTGGTCCTGCCTCTTAGAAAGACAAATCCAGGCTCATCCACCAGAACACAGGAACCAGTCCCCTCTACCAGGAAGCCTACACAACCCATTGAACCAAAGTTACCCACTGGGAGCAGACACCAAAAAAAATGGGAACTACAAACCTGTAGCCTGTGGAAAGGAGACCCCAAAAGCAGTAAGTTAAGCAAAATGAGAAGACAGAGAAACACACAGCAGATGAAGGAGCAAGGTAAAAATCCACCAAAACAAACAAAAGAAGAGGAAATAGGCAGTCTACTTGAAAAAGAATTCAAAGTAATGATAGTAAAGAAGATTCAAAATCTTTGAAATAGAATGGAGACAATACAAGAAACGTTTAAAAAGGACCTAGAAGAACGAAAGAGCAAACAAACAATGATGAGCAATGCAATAAATGAAATTAAAAATCCCTAGAAGGGATCAGTAGCAGAATGACTGAGGCAGAAGAACGGATAAATCACCTGGAAGATAAAATAGTGGAAATAACTACCACAGAGCAGAATAAAGAAAAAAGAATGAAAAGAATTGAGGACAATCTCAGAGAACTCTGAGGCAACATTAAATGTAGCAAAATTCAAATTATAAGGGTCCCAGAAGAAGGAGAGAAAAGAAAGATACTGAGAAAATATTTGAAGAGATTATAGTTGAAAACTTCCCTAACATGGGAAAGAAAATAGGCAATCAAGTCCTGGAAGCACAGAGGGTCCCATACAGGATAAATCCAATGAGAAACACGCCAAGACACATATTAATCAAACTATCAAAAATTAAATATAAAGAAAACATATTAAAAGCAGCAAGGGAAAAACAACAAATAACATACAAGGGAATCCCCATAAGGTTAACAGCTGAACTTTCAGCAGAAACTCTGTAAGCCACAAGGGAGGGGCAGGACATATTTAAAGTGATGAATGGGAAAAGCCTACAAACAAGATTAGTCTACCCAGCAAGGATCTCATTCAGATACGATGGAGAAATTAAAAGCTTTAGAGACAGGCAAAAGCTAAGAGAATTCAGCACCACCAAACCAGCTTTAAAACAAATGCTACAGGAAATTCTCTAGGCAGGAAACACAAGACAAGGAAAGGACCTACAATAACAAACCCAAAACAATTAAGAAAACGGTAATAGGAACATACATATCAAAAACTACCTTAAATGTAAATGGAATTAAATGCTCCTACCAAAAGACATAGACTGGCTTAATGGATTAAAAAAAACAAGACCCATATATATGCTGTCTACAAGACACCTACTTAAGGCCTAGGGACACATATAGACTGAAATTGAGGGATGGAAAGAGATATTCCATGCAAATGGAAATAAAAAGAAAGCTGGAGTAACAATTCTCATATCAGACAAAATAGACTTTTGAATAAACACAATTACAAGAGACAAAGAAGGACACTACATAATGATCAAGGGATCAATCCAAGAAGAAGATATAACAATTGTAAATATTTATGCATCCAACATAGGAGTAACACAATACATAAGGCAAATGCTATCAGCCAGAAAAGGAGAAATCAACAGTAACACAATAATAAGAGGGGACTTTAACTTTCACTTTCACCAGTGGAAAGATCATCCAAAATGAAAATAAATAAGGAAACACAAGCTTCAAATGACACATTAAACAAGATGGACTTAATTGATATTTATAGGACATTCCATCCACAAGCAACAGAATACACCTTCTTCTCAAGTGCTCATGGAACATTCTCCAAGATAGATCATAAATTGGGTCACAAATCAAGCCTCAGTAAATTTAAGAAAATTGAAATTATATCAAGTATCTTTTCTGACCACAATGCTATGAGACTAGATATCAATTACAGGAAAAAGTTTGTAAAAAATAGAAAACAAATGGAGGCTAAACAATACACTAATACATAACCAAGAGATCACTGAAGAAATCAAAGAGGAAATCAAAAAATACCTTGAAAAAAATGACAGTGAAAATAGCACGATACAAAACCTATGGGATGCAGCAAAAGCAGTTTTAGGAGGGACGTTTACAGCAATAAAATCCTACCTCAAGAAACAAGAAACATCTCGAATAAACAACCTCACTTACACCTAAAGCAATTAGAGAAAGATGAAAAAAAAAAAAACCCAAAGTTACCAGAAGGAAAGAAATCATACAGATCAAATCAGAAATAAATGAAAAAGAAATGAAGGAAATGATAGCAAAGATCAATAAAACTAAAAGCTGGTTCTGTGGGACGATAAACAAAATTGATAAACCATTAGCCAAACTCATCAAGAAGACTCAAATCAATAGAATTAGAAATGAAAAAGGAGAAGTAACAACTGACACTGCAGAAATACAAAGGATCATGAGAGATTACTATAAGCAACTATATGCCAATAAAATGGAAAACCTGGAATAAATGGACAAATTCTTAGAAAAATACAACATTCCAAGACTGAACCAGGAAGAAATAGATAATATAAACAGACCAATCAGAACCACTGAAATTGAAATTGTGATTTAAAATCTTCCAAAAAACAAAAGCCCAGGACCAGATGGCTTCACAGGTGAATTCTATCAAACATTTAGAGAACAGCTAACACTTATCCTTCTCAAACTCTTCCAAAATATAGCAGAGGTAGGAACACTCCCAAACTCATTTTACGAGGCCACAATCACCCTGATAAAAAAAACCAGACAAAGATGTCACAAAAAAATGAACACTACAGGTCAATATCTCTAATGAACATAGATGCAAAAATCCTCAAAAAAATACTAGCAAACAGAATCCAACAACACATTAAAAGGATTATACACCATGATCAAGTGGGTTTTATCCCAGGAATGCAAGGATTCTTATATATATTCAAATTAATCAATGTGATACGCCATATTAACAAACTGAAGGATAACACCATAAGATCATCTCAATAGATGCAGAAAAAGCTTTTGACAAAATTCAACACCCATTTATGATAAAAACCCTCCAGAATGTGGGCATAGAGGGAACTTACCTCAACATAATAAAGGCCATATATGACAAACCCACATCCAACATCATTCTCAATGGTGAAAAACTGAAAACATTTCTATTAAGATCAGGAAAAAGATAAGGTTGCCAACTCTCACCACTATTATTTAACATAGTTTTGGAAGTTTTAGCCACAGCAATCAGAGAAGAAAAAGAAATAAAAAGTTCAAAGTTGGAAAAGAAGATGTAAAACTGTCACTGTTTGAGATCACATGATACTATACATAAAGAATCCTGAAGATGCTACCAGAAAACTACTGGAGCTAATCAATATATGTGGTAAAGTAGCAGGATGCAAATTTATTGCACAGAAATCTCTTGCATTCCTCTACACTAATGATGAAAAATCTGAAAGAGAAATTAAGGAAACACTCCCATTTACCATTGCAAAAAAAGAATAAATTACCTAGGAATAAACCAACTTAAAGAGGCAAAACACCTGTATGCAGAAGATATAAGATAGTGATGAAAGAAATTAAAGATGACACAAGCAGATGGAGAGATATACTATGTTCCTGGATTGGAAGAGTCAACATTGTGAAATTGACTATACTACCCAAAGCAATATACAGATTCAATGCAATCCCTATCAAACTACCAATGGCATTTTTCACAGAACTAGAACAAAAAATTTCACAATTTGTATGGAAACACAAAAGACCCCGAATAGCCAAAGCAATCTTGAGAAAGAAAAACGGAACTGGAGGAATCAGGCTCCAAGACTTCAGACTATACTACAAAGCTGCAGTAATCAAGACAGTATGGTACTGGCAAAAACAAAACTATAGAACAATGGAACAGGATAAAAATCCCAGAGATATACCCACACATATATGGTCACCTTATTTTTGATAAAGGAGGCAGGAATATACAATGGAGAAAAGACAGCCTCTTTAATAAGTGGCACTGGGAAAACTGAACAGCTACATGTAAAAGAATGAAATTAGAACACTCCCTAACACCATACACACAAATAAACTCAAAATGGATTAAAGACATAAATGTAAGGCCAGACACTATCAAACTTTTAGAGGAAAACATAGGCAGAACACTCTATGACATAATCACAGCAAGATCCTTTTTGACCCACCTCCTAGAGAAATGGAAATAAAAACAAAAATGAACTAATGAGACCTAATGAAACTTAAAAGGTTTTGCACAGCAAAGGAAAACATAAACAAGTCAAAAAGACAACTCTCAGAATGAGAGAAAATATTTGCAAATGAAGTAACTGACAAAGACTTAATCTCCAAACTTATAAGGAGCTCATGCAGTTCAATATCAAGAAAACAAACAACACAATCCAAAAATGGTCAGAAGACCTAAATAGACATTTCTCCAAAGAAGATATACAGATGACCAACAAACACATGAAAGGATGCTCAACATCACTACTCATTAGAGAAATGCAAATCAAAACCACAATGAGGTATCACCCCACACCACTTAGAATGGGCTTCATCAGAAAATCTACAAACAACAAATGCTAAAGAGGGTGTGGAGAAGAGTGAACCCTCTTGCACTGTGGTGGGAATGTAAACTGCTACAGCCTCTATGGAGAACATTATGGAGGTTCCTTAAGAAACTAAAAATGGAACTACCATACTACCCAGCAGTCCCACTACTGGGCATATACCCTGAGAAAACCATAATTCAAAAAGAGTCATGTACCACACTGATCATTGCAGCTCTATTTACAATAGCCAGGACATGGAAGCAACCTAAGTGTCCATCGACAGATGAATGGATAAAGGCAATGTTGCACATATATACAATGAAATATTAGCCATAAAAAGAAACGAAATTGAGTTATTTGTTGTGAGGTGGATGGACCTAGAGACTGTCATACAGAGTTAAGTAAGTCAGAAAGAGAAAAACAAATAATGTATGTTACCACATATATATGGAATCTAAAAAAGAAAAAAAAAATTGTTCTGAAGAACCTAGGGGCAGGACAGGAATAAAGATGCAGATGTAGAGAATGGACTTGAGGACATGGGGAAGGGGAAGGGTAAGATGGGACGAAGTGAGAGAGTGGCATGTACATATATACACTACCAAATGTAAAATAGATAGCTAGTGGGAAGCAACCACATAGCCCAGGGAGATCAGCTCGGTGCTTTGTGTCCACCTAGAGGAGTGGGATAGGGAGGGTGGGAGGGAGACATAAGAGAGAGGGGATATGGAGATATATGCATATGTATAGCTGATTCACTTTGTTATACAGCAGAAACACACCATTGTAAAGCAATTGTACTCCAATAAAGTTGTTAAAAAACTAAAAACATAAAATAAAAAAAATAAAAGCACAACCCCAGCGATTTCAATAGGACATTCACTGAGTGGAGAAGTTCTGCAGATTCTACAAATTATTTCCTGAAGTAATTTTCTCTCAGTACTCAGCATAAACCTGAAAATTACAATAATCCAAATTACTTCATATGCCACTAGTGAAAACATGATAGTAATTATTCATTTACTTTTTACTAATGTTTGTTTACTTGGGTGCCTCTTATGTGTCAAGTTACTATTCTAAGCACTCAGATATATTAGTAAACAAAGCAGCAAAAATCTTGCCCTCAGAGCTTATATTCAAGTGAAGGAACACAAACAATAAATAATAAACTTTAGAAATAATAAATTCCATAGTATATTCAATGGTTATATGAGTTATAGAGAAAGAGTAGAACAAGGTAAAGCAGACTTGGATGCTTGTCAATGCAGGGGTAGGGAGTCTCAACTTAAATCTAATTAAAATCTAAATGCAGGGCTTCCCTGGTGGCAATGTGGTTAAGAATCTGCCTGCCAATGCAGGGGACATGGGTTCGAACCCTGGTCCGGGAAGATCCCACATGCCGTGGAGCAACTAAGCCCATGTGCCACAACTACTGAGTCTGTGCTCTAGAGCCCATGAGCCACGACTACTGAAGCCCACGTGCCTAGACACCATGCTCTGCAACAAGAGAAGCCACCGCAATGAGAAGCTTGCACACCACAACGAAGAGTAGCCCCTGCTCGCCGCAACTAGAGAAAGCCTGTGTGCAGCAATGAAGACCCAACGCAGCCGAAAATAAATAAATAAAATTAATTAATTAATTTTAAAAAATCTAAATGCAATTTAAAGGCTCAAGAAATTAAACATCCCCCCTTATCTCTAGTTCAACTGGTTTTGATAAATTATACAATAAGGGATTACATAAATTGTAATTTTTTTTCTCCTTTACCTACTCTTTTTTAAGTAATTAATTAATTTTTTTTCCTTTGCCTTACTCTTATCAGTATCCATTTACATTTTACTTTTTACTCTATATGCCCCTGTTTAAAAGTGATGACAGTAGCTCTCCAAAAATTCTACTATTAAAGGCCTTTGTTTGAACCATGTTTTTCTAAACTGTTGCTGTCTGTTTGTCCTTTGCTTGAGAAGGTACTATGGAGCACTTGGTATAGAGGGTATGACTAAGGTAACAGGAGAAGAGAGGTTAGGTTAGGCGCTGGTTCCCTCCGACAATCAACTGTGCTAATTCACAGAGTCCACATTTTTAGTTGAAGGTGTAAGAAATTTCTAGTATAAAGAAATAAAGGGTAACAATTTATTTGCCCAAAAAAAGAATAGAATGAGCTGGGTGGAGAAGTGATCTTACCTACACTTTTAAAAGATCATCTGGCTAGTGCATGTTGAATAGACAGTAAGGAGGCAAAAGTGGAAGCAGAGTGACCTGTTAGGATTTCTCCTATGGTGACCCCAGAAGAGCGATCATGGGGGTTTAAACAAGGGTACAATGGTAGAGGTGGTAAGTGTTCAGATTTTGGATATGTTTTTAAAGTAAAGCAAATGATTTACTGATGAAATAGATGTGGCATAGAAGAGAAAAAGAGCAATCAAGAATCACTCCTATGCTTGAGGCTAAGCACTGGGAGAATAGTGATTTCATTTACTAAGACGGGGAAGAATGGAGAAGAAATAGGTTCAGGAACAAAAATCAGTGATTTCAGAGTGATTTTGGCCCTGATAAGTTTGAGATCAGTAGCAGATGGACATGTGGAGATATTGAGTGAACTGACATTTGATTATTATTACTTCAATGAATTTATTTTTTATTGAGGTATAGTAGACATATAACATTATATTAGTTTCAGGTGTACAATACGATGATTCAATGTTTGTAGATATTGTGAAATGATCATGACAGTAAGTCTTGTTAACATCTGTTCACCATACATAATTACAAAAAATTTGTTTTCTTGTGATGAGGACTTTTAAGATCTACTCTTTTAGCAACTTTCAAATATGTAATACAGTATTATTAACAATAGTCACCATGCTGTACATTGCATCCTCATGACTTATTTTATAACTGGAAGTCTGTACCTTTTGATCTCCTTTACCCATTTCACCTCCCCTGCCAAATGTCCACCTCTGGCAACCACCAATCTGTTCTCTGTATCTATGAACTTGTTTTTGTTTTTCTTTTAAATTCCACATATAAGTGAGATCATGTAGTATTTGTCTTTCTCTATCTGATTTGTTTCACTTAGCATAATGTCCCCAAGACCCATCCATGTTGTTGCAAATGGCAAGATTTCATTCTTTTCTTTTAATGGCTGAATAGTATTTTATTGTGTATATATACCACATCTTTATCCATTCATCCATTGATGGACACTTAGATTATTTCCGTATCTTGGCTATTGTAGATGATTCTGCAATGAACATGGTGGTGTATATATTTTTTCAAATCAGTGTTTTTTGTTTTGTTTTGTTTTGTTTTTTTGGCCATGCTGCACAGCTTGTGAGATCTTAGTTCCCCAACTAGGGATTGAACCAGGGCTCTCAGCAGTGAGAGCACTGAGTCCTAACCACTGGACTGCCAGGGAATTCCCTCAAATCAGTAGTTTTTGTTTTCTTTGGATAAATACCCAGAAGAGGAATTGCTGTATAGTATAGTAGTTCTATTCTTAATTTTTTGAGGAGCCTCCATACTGCTTTTAATAGAGACTGCATCAATTTACATTCCCATTAACAGTGCACGAGTGTTCCCTTTTCTCCACATCCTTGCCAACATTTGTTATTTCTTGTCTTTTTGATAATAGTCACTCTAACAGATGTGAGGTGATTGCTTCTTGTGGTTTTGATTTGCATTTCCCTGATGATTAATGATGTTGAGTGTATTTTCATGTACCTGTTGTCTACCTGTTTGTCTTCTTTGGACTAATAGTTGTTTTTTAAATATGGATTTCATGAAGAGAGGTAAGGGCCAGGATACAAATGTGAGATTCATTTGCATATACATAAAACCATAAGGCTGTATACAATTAGCTAGGGGAAAGAGTGAGATAGAGAAGATTGCCACTGATTGAGCCCTAAGTAACTCCAAACTTAGAAAATCAAGAAAAGGAGTAAGAACGAGCAAATATAACCACAAAAGAATAGTCATTAAGTTAACTAGTAGGTTAGGTATTCTGGAAGTTAAATAAAGACTTTCAGGAAGGTTGAGGTACCTATTGTGTCATAAGCTGCTGGGAGGTTAAGTAAGATGAGAGCCAAATCCAGACCATTGTATTTTACAAGATGAGATAATTACTACCCTTGACAAAAGTGTCTTCAATAAAGTGGTGGGTAGTGACTTGTATAGGCTAGCAGAAGACTGTAAGGGAAGTAGTAGACTTATAAATGGGAGAAGAGGAAAAGTAAAGTAGACGGAAGGGACATTAGCATCAAGAAGAATTTTTTAAATTTACAGTATGTTTGTATGGTGATAAGAATGGGGCAACTGAGAGAGGAATTCATGATGCTGATGAGGGGAGAAAGTAAAAGCAAAGCATTTGAATGTGCAAATGGGGTTGGCCTTCAAAATGAAGTGAGACAATAAACACACTATAGCTGAAAGAAAAATGGTCAATGGGTAGAGGTGAAGATAGACTGGTAGGTTTGATGATAAAATTACGTAGTTCATTTTTATTGCTTCTATGTTCCCAGTGAAATAAAAAAGTAAGGTCATCAACTGAAACCGAGGGAAAAGGAGGTGTTAGAGATTGAAAAGAGAGCAAAGGTTGTGAAATAGTTATGTCGTGGAGTTGGAGAGTAAGGTGACTAGAAAATACTTTAAGATTGTTAAGTAATATGGAAGGGTCACTTAAAGTTTACGAATTGACAAGGGAATTTAGAGGTCAATATAATGTGTGTTTTTCTATAATGTAAGCTTAGGGAAAGTAGAGAATTGTGTATTAACATTAACATTTTGTCAGATGAGTGAAATGGAGAGAGGGAAGAAAGTGGAGTCAATGATACATACAAGGGGTGCACCATGGAATCTAAGCTAGGTGAATAGAGAAGCAAGAATGTAAGAGGGTGAGAGATAATAAGAAGTGGTAAGATTGATGGACTGGAGATTCTGGTATTAAGAATTGTTGGATTTGGAGTATGAAAAGGGATGAGCTGAAAAGATAAGAATTGACAGTCACAGAGTAAGAGGCTTGAAGTAAGAATTTTGGAAATGATGTAGTTACTAGTGATGACAAAGTCCAGGTAATGATTCAGGTATGAGAGTGGAAGGCTAGAGGAAAGTGGAGGAAAACATAACTGGAAGTTAAGGAAAACATAACTGGAAGGAGGAAGTTAAGAGAGTGAGTCATGTACGTGGATATTATAGTCACCAAAAATAAAGACAGGAACAGTGGTGGGGAGGAAGACCGTGAGCCAGGGACTAAAATCTCCAATGGATGAAAAGAATGAGTACTAGATGAGTCAGGGAATAGCTGCAACAAGTGCAGCAGGTGGTGTAGTCTTATATCAAATGCTCCAAGGAGGCAGGGGTTTAAAAGAGAAAGGAATAATGGCCTGGAAGTGAAGATTAGGAGCTATAAGTACATGTGCCACTGGTCTAGGCTCTATGGTGGGTGGACTATGGATGAAGAACAGCCAGCCACCTGAGACGACTGCAGTTGTTGAAGTGATATTCTGAAACAGCCAAGTTTCAGATAACAAAATGGTGAAGGGAGCCTCTGAAGAAAAGGGTGAAGATTTTGATGATAGACTATGTGTTCCATAGGGGTAGGAGGTTGGAAGGGTGCATCAGACTAGGGAAGTGCTTGGAGTCATTTTGGAGATAAAAGCCAAGGTGGTTAATGTTAACTGGAGAAGCTCAGACCTCTGGTGGTGGTCAGATACACAGAGAATTAAGAAACAATGGGATTTTTCCTGACAGTCATTATAAGAAAGGCCCATAATGTTCTTAATTAGAGCTACCCCCTTGATACTGGACACCGAGACATCTTTTATTTATTTATTTATTTATTTGTTTGTTTGTTTGTTTAATAACATCTTTATTGGAGTGTAATTGCTTTACAATGGAGTGTTAGTTTCTGCTATATAACAAAGTGAATCAGCTATACATATACATATATCCCCATATCTCCTCCCTCTTGCATCTCCCTCCCACCCTCCCTATTCCACCCCTCTAGGTGGTCACACAGCACGAGCTGTTTAGTGGTAAGGTGGGACCAGGGTAGAAATCTTATCAGGAGCAGTTGGGCTCCATGGGATTCCCTGAAATCCTGCTGTACCAAGAACAATTTTGCCAAAGGCTCTTGGATGTCTAGAGGCCTCCAGAGATTTTCCAGGAAAGTTCATGATTTGGGGAGTAGAATGCTTATCAGAACTGTAGAATATATCATGGAGACATTGCTTGATGCCATTAGCAAGAATAAATTCAGTGGGGTTTTTAAGGAGATTGAAGGAAGTGAAATCCAGGGCATAGATGATTAGTACTAGAGAAAAGAGATTTCTCCAATTGAGAGGGGCAGCAGGAATCTGAGATGTATATGTCTGACTCAATACTTTACTTTTTATATCAAATATTTTATTTCATTTTTAAAATATTATATTGAAGTATAGTTGATTTACAACGTTGTGTTAATTTCCACAGTACAGCAAAGTGATTCAGTTACACACACACACACACACACGCAAACATATATATACTTTGCCACATTCTTTTCCTCGATGGTTTATCACAGTCTATTGAATATAGTTCCCTGTGCTATACAGCAGGACCTTGTTGTTTATCCGTCCTATAGTTTGCATCTATCCTACTAGTTTGCATCTGGTAATCCCAAACTCCCAATCCTTCCCCCCTCCCATCCCTTGGCAACCACAAGTCTGTTTTCTATGTCAATGAGTCTGTTTTTGTTTTGTAGATATGCTCATTTGCATTGTATTTTAGATTTCACATATAAGTGATATCATATGGTATTTGTCTTTCTCTTTCTGACTTCATGTAGTATGATAATCTCTAAGTCCATCCATGTTGTTGCAAATGGCATTATTTCATTCCTTTTTATGGCTGAGTAATATACCACTGTATATATTTACCACATCTTCTTTATCCATTCATCTTTGATGGACATTTAGGTTGTTTCCATGTCTTGGCTACTGTAAATAGTGCTGCTATGAACATAGGGGTGAGTGAATATAGTTTTTTCTGGGTATATGCCCAGGAGTGGGATTGCAGGATCATGTGATAGCTCTATTTTTAGTTTTTTGAGGAAGGTCCATACTGTTCTCCAGAGTGGCTGTACCAATTTACATTCCCACCAACAGTGAGGAGGGTTTCCTTTTCTCCACACCCTCTCCAGCATTTATTGTTTGTAGATTTTTTTTTTTATGATGGCCATTCTGACTGGTGTGAGGTGATATCTCATAGTTTTGATTTGCATTTCTCTAATAATTAGTGATGTTGAGCATCTTTTCATGTGCTTTTTAGCCATCTGTATGTCTTCTGTGGTGAAATGTCTATTTAACTCTTCTGCCCATTTTCTGATTGGGTTGTTTGTTTTTGAGATTGAGCTGCATGAGCTGCTTGATATTTTGGAGAGTAATCTCCTGTCAGTTGCTTAATTTGCAAATATTTTCTTCCATTCTGAGAGTTGTCTTTTCATTTTGTTTATGGTTTCCTTTGCTGTGCAAAAGCTTTTGAATTTAATTAAGTCCCATTTGTTTATTTTTGCTTTTATTTCTATTACCTTCAGGGACTGACCTAAGAAAACACTAGTACAATTTATGTCAGAGAACGTTTTTGCCTACCTTCTCTTCTAGGAGTTTTATGGTGTCATGTCTTGTATGCCCACTCTCACCACTTCTCTTCAACATAGTATTGGAAGTCCTAGCCACAGCAATCAGAAAAGAAAAAGAAATAAAAGGTATTCAAATTGGTAGGGAAGAGGTAAAATTGTCATTATATGCAGATGACATGATACTATATACAGAAAGCCCTGAAGACTTCACACAAAAACTACTAGAACTGATAAACAAATTCAACAAGGTAGCAGGATACAAGATTAACAGATATTGGTTGCACTTCTTTACACTAAAAATGAAATGGCAGAAAGGGAATGTAAATAAACAATCCCTTTTAAAATGACTTTAAAAAAATAAAATATTTAGGAATAAACCAGACCAAGGAGGTGAAAGATTTATATGCTGAGAACTAGAAACCATTAATAAAGGAAACTGAAGATGATTCAAAGAAATGGAAAGATAGCCCATGCTCTTGGATTGGAAGAATTAATATTGTTAAAATGACCATTCAACCCAAAGCACTCTACATATTTAATGTGATCTGTATCAAATTACCCATGATATTTTTCACAGAACTAGAACAAATAATCCTAAAATTTATGTGGAAGCAGTAAAGACCCAGAATTGCCAAAGCAATCCTTAGGAAAAAGAACAAAGCAGGAGGCATAACCCTCCCAGACTTCAGACAATACTACAAAGCTACAGTAATCAAAACAGTGTGATATTGGCACAAAAACAGACATATGGATCCATGGAACAAAATAGAGAGCCCAGAAATAAACATACACACCTATGGACAATTAGTCTTTGACAAAGGCAAGAGTATACAATGGGGAAAAGACAGTCTCTTCAGCAGGTGGTGGTAGAAAATTTGGACATCCACATGTAAATCAATGAAGTTAGAACACTCCCTCACATGATACACAAAAATAAACTCAAAATAGCTTAAAGATTTAAATATATCAACTATCTTTAGTGTCCCCTTTACTATACTGAAATATAATTCATAGATATTATAATCTAACTATATATTTTCAAGGAAAAAAATCAATATAATGTCCTAACTATTATAAAAAAGAAATAAAGAAAAAAAGCAATTTATAATAAAATACTACGTATTTAAATATGGAAATGTTCAGGCATACAATGTGCTGGGCTAGTACCTTTATTTAGAATAAAGAGAATGTGACAGCAACAGATTCAGACAAATACAGTAATGGGGTTTCTTTTTTCTTTAATTGACAGGGTGCTACTCAAATACTATGAGTCATGCTGATATCAGTGACATGATGTTCTGAATTGGGGATCAATTCTTGGTAATGAACAGAACAAAATACAATATCCTCTTATTTGTATGGTAGTTAGGTCCCTAGAAAATTCATGATATTAAAAAAAACTTTAACAATACTTTTTATACTGTAGGCAGAATAATGGTCTCCCAAAGGTGTCCACCTCCTAATCCTCAGAACCTGTGAATATGTTATCTTACATGACACAAGAGAGATGTGATTAAGTTAAGTATCTTGAGATGGATAGATTGTCCTGGGTTATCTGGGTGGGCCCAATGCAACCACAAGCGTCCTTATAAATGAAAGTGGGAGGCAGAAGGGTCAAAACCAGAGAGGGCGATCTGAAGATGCTATGCTATTGGCTTTGAAAATGGAGGTAAAGACCATGAGCCAAGAAATATAGGCAGCCTCTAGAAGCTGGAAAAGTCATGAGAACATATTTTTTCCTAGAGTCTCTAGAAAGAATGGAGCCCTGCTAACACCTTGATTTTATCACAACAAAACCCATTTCAGACTTCCGACCTCTGGAACTCTAAAATAAATTTGTGTTGTTTTAAGTAATAGGAAATTAATTCACTTTATTTATATAAAAATCAAAGCTAGGTTCTGGATTTGGGTACAGATTTTTCACCTGCATGAATATCTGGAGGGACATTCAAAAATCACTTGAAGTTTGGGACAGTATTTCTTTGGACAGTACTGTACCACTCATTGAAGAACATCCAGCATTCCTGGTCCCCACGTCTAAATGCCAGAATCATTGTGACAACCAAAACACACCTTTACAAATAGTAAATTTGCAGAAGAAAGCATCCATCATCCAGAAGCAATGAGAGTGAGGGTACTTATATCTGAGGACTTTGAACTAGAAACCCAATTTCAAAGATACTTTCATGGACGTTTAATTAATTGACACTCAGTAGCCTCAAAGCGGACACTGTTTCAGAGTAAAGGTAAAAAAAAACTATCAGAATTTCTTATAAAGACTCCTGATTGATTCCTTAAAAGCCTGTGTTTGGCCCTTTCTCATCCCCTGCCCCTGAATTGAGACTGAGAACAGAATCTCCATCTGACAGTAGAAGCCATCGCAATCCATAGCCTTCTAATTTCCCAAGGAGGCATCTTTAATGAAATCCCCAACCCTTATAAAAATTCACAAGTGGAGAGGATTAATGCAATTAAAATTGAAAAAAAGTCATTCTCCTTTCAGTCTCCATTGCTATGGATTACGAAAAAAATAAAATCTTTTTTTAATTTTTTTTTTTTAATTTTTGGCTGCATTGGGTCTTCGTTGCTGTGCACGGGCTTTCTCTAGTTGTGGAGAGCGGGGGCTACTCTTCATTGCAGTGCACAGGCTTCTCATTGCGGTGGCTTCTCTTGTTGCAGAGCACCGGCTTTACGTGCACAGGCTTCAGTAGTTGTGGCACATGGGCTCAGTAGTTGTGGCTCATGGGCTCTAGAGCGCAGGCTCAGTAGTTGTAGCACACGGGCTTAGTTGCTCCGTTGCATGTGGGATCTTCCTGGACCAGGGCTCGAACCTGTGTCCCCTGCTTTGGCAGGTGGATTCTTAACCACTGTGCCACCTAATCCTTCCAGATTTAGATTCTAGAAGGGATTTCTACCAGCTCCCAAATGCTCAAGGGACCCTGTTTGTGTCAAATCCAGATTTTAGGGAAGACCCCTAAAACCTTTTATATAATAAGCTCTTCCTCCCTCAGCAGCCATTTGTTATTATCTGCAAAGGTGGGGCATATTTAGCAACTGCTTTCAGAAGAGAAATGTTAGAAAATAATACATGATATATTTCTGTGTTATAGAAGATGTAATCACATCTATGTCATTTGAGGGTTCAATGAAGGATTCTTGGCATAGTACCATGGAGAAAAAGAACCACAGAATTTAGAAAGGGTAATTTACAGATTGTGAGTCAAAACACGGAAGTCCTTTGGTTGGGAGTGCAGCACCAGAGTAAGTGAGGAGCCAAGGCAAAAGAATGATTATTTCATTCCTGAGCTTCTGAGCTGCAGTACTGTAATTAGCCCTCACCAGGGAGACCAGACACCAGCATATTGTTTAGCACATCAGACGTCTGTCCTCTGGGAAGGCTGCATGGCTCAAAGGAATGGAGAAAGCTTATTACAGAACTGTTCTCTGCATAAGAACAGGAAGGTCTAACTTGTGCATTTCCTTCTACTTAAGAATGTAGTTTGATCATTACTAAGTCAAAGGATGTTCTTTATGGTGAGGAAAAAGTATGATGAATATTCTTTCAAGTTAAAAGAGTACATAACTATCGTATAATTAGACAGAACTTTATCTTGCCATCTGCTCCTGTTCACCCCTACGTGCAGACCAGAAAAGGAGTTGTTTTCCCCCTTCTCTGCCTGGTTCATTATGGAGAAGTCAGCTGCTGAGTTCGTCCAGTCATTCCCATCCCACTTTCATTTTTCACACTCTTCCCCTAGTTTAGCCAGATTTACTTGTCCAGTCGATCAGAAGCCAAGTGGAAAATGACCGCTAATTATTATTCATGATTCAAAGAGAGCATTAAAACAATTCACAACAATAAAGTGTGGTAGAAGTATGGCAGAATACACTCTGGAATCACTTTTATCAAAAAATATTTGAAGATTAGAATGTCATAGTTAATCTGGCAGTCAGTTAATAAGCCCTGACAAAGCCTCTTCGGGATTTTTGCTTGCAATACAAGCTCAGCAAAGTAGACAAAATTATGGAAACCTGCAATAACATTGGGTACTAAGGTTAACAGCTGAATGTATACCAGTGTATGGGGACAATTTTGACTGAATTGCAAGTTTACCAAGAACTATGAGACAATAAGTTTCTGTTGTTTAGGCCATCCAGTTTGTGGAACTTGGATATGGCAGCCCTCACAAATGAATACAGACATTTTCTGCTGCTAACATGGGGAAACAGGTGTTGCAACCTCAAAGGCAAGTCATTATTTTTTGAGGTGACCAGAAGAACATATTCATCCCATCCTCTTTCCCACTGGAGAGCGTATTGGCCTGGGAGGCTACAACTCCGCGGATGCAGGGGAAGGTAGAAGACAGGGGAGGGACAAGTGTTGGCACCTGAGATGTGTGTTTAGGCCCCTTAGAGAAAACATGGAAGAGACAGAGCCTTGAAAGAAGGGAGTTCAAGGGACGGTTGTTTTTCATATTCTTACTCAGATCAAAGGATCATGTGCTCATAGAGAAATGGGCATGTGGGACAAGTTCAGCAAAATAACACAAGATAAATATACTTGCTAGGTTTAAAAATTGGGCAGGGGCTGTTCAACCTGCCTTCCGGATTTAGATCCTAGAAGGGATTTCTACCAGCTCCCAAATGCTCAAGGGACCCTGTTTGTGTCAAATCCAGATTTGGCTGGATCTCTATTCAAGAAACCAATATGGGGCTTACAAAAAGATTCTACAGCACGGGATGAGGAGAGCATTCTTCTCAGGAATTAAAGAAAAATGATTCTTTTAATAACAGTACAAGAAAGAGAAAAAAATCAGAAAACATTCACATTAGTTTCTTAATGTACAAAAAAAATCCTCTCAAATGGAGAAGGAAAATAAGAAAATCAATGTGAGAATAAAAAAGGATCTGGCTGAGAGATGAGAAAACAAGAAGGAGGCTAAAAATGCAATTTTAAAATTACGCTGACAATAATGAAAAGCTGAACTGATACAGAAAAGCCAAATCAGTCACACAGAAGAAAAACACAAGTTGTTCTAGAACAAAGAAGAAAAGAGAAGAAAAAATAAAATTTGAGAGAGAAGTTATTAGTTATTAAAAAATACAAGCCAGAAATCCAACTTCACAGAACAACTGTTCTTGCAAAAGAAGCCACCTTAGAATAAAACTTCTCTGAGAAGAATATACATAGAATGGGCTCACATATTCAAAGTAACGTGAATGGGAAAAAAAAAAAAAAAAACAACTATACTCATTAATACTACTTTCACTTTCTGGTAAATTTTTAAATTCTAAGTTAAAATTTTAAATCCCTTTCTATATCCCAGCAGAAAACATTAAAGACATATGAAATGAAACAAAAAATTACTCTGATTTCAGTCTTCTAGTAGTTGGCAATAAATATCAGACAGCAATTGAGCAATGTCTATATAAAATTCTTAGGAGAAAATACTATAACATAATTATTAAATACTTACATTGTTATTCATGCGTGAAAGATATTTTCACATATGCAAGGACTTTGAAAATAGAATAGTCACATCCTTTTCCTGAATAAAAATTAAATCAATGCAAAGACATATTACAACCAGTGAAGAAATGAATCAAAATTGAAGACTCAAGGAGGAAGAACTGGTACAAAACAAGTGATAATGAGAATTGTTACCTGTCAAATACAATTTCCACCCAATTGCTATATAGTAATAAAATTGGAAGCAAAAGTTAAATTCCAAAAGATAAATCTTGAAAGAGATTTATATTTTATTAAAAACAATAATACAATAATAATTTTCAGTGGCATAAGACTAGGATTTAGGTAGAGCTGAGAAGGTAGAAGTACTTGCTGTCTATAAAAAGTAAAGCCATCATAAATTAGATTATTATTATTGATTTAATAATTAGAGAAATATAAGTTAAAGTGTATTTTACCTAACACTTATTTGTGTTTTTTTCTGATTACAAAGCAGAGACATTTTAGAAAATCTGGAAAATAGAAAAACAAGTAAGAAAAAAGTCTCATAATTACAGCACCCAGAAATAATCATTGCCAATACTGTTATATTTCATCATTGGAACTAGGCTGCTATACTTACAATATTGTAATGTGCTTTTCACCTTAACTAAATAAGTTGTTAACCAATATGATTTTTAATTACTGACAGCAAAGTATCCCATTTGTACTAGTTTTATATTTTTGCTGTAACAAATTACCACAAACTTAATGGCTTGAAACAACACAAATTTATTATCTTGCAATTCTGTAGAAATCTTACATGGGTAAAGTCAAGATGTCCGCAGGGCTCTGTTGTTTCCTTTCCTTTCCTTGCTTCTAAAGGCCAACTGCAATCCTTGGCTCATGGGCCCCCTCCTCCATCTTCAAAGTCAGTAACAGTGAATCTCTGACCATTCTTCTCTTGTCATGACTCCCCGGGATCACAGCTAAGAAAAATTCTTCTTCACATTTAAGGACCAGTGTGATTATTTTGCCTCCCACACTATTTATGGTCATAATGCATTTAAACAATCCCCCTTTGTTGGAAAACTGTTTCAAGATTTTTAAAGTAATAAATAACATTTATTCTTCAACATCAGTCTCTGCAAAGTATTTCCATAGGACAAATTTCTAAAATTGGAATTCCAAGTCAACGGTTATTTTTTTTTTTTTAAACATCTTTACTGGAGTATAATTGCTTTACAATGGTGTGTTAGTTCCTGCTTTATAACAAAGTGAATAAGCAATACATATACATATATTCCCATATCTCCTCCCTCTTGACTCTCCCTCCCACCCTCCCTATCTCACGCCTCTATGTGGTCACAAAGCACTGAGCTGATCTCCCTGTGCTCCGCGGCTGCTTCCCACTAGCTATCTATTTTACATTTGGTAGTATATATTAGTCCATGCTACTCTCTCACTTCATCCCAGCTTACCGTTCCCCCTCCCAGTGTCCTCAAGTCCATTCTCTACATCTGTGTCATTATTCCTGTGCTGTTCCTATGTTCTTCATAACCAATTTTTTCTTTTTTATATTCCGTATATATGTGAGAGAACACGGTATTTGTTTTTCTCTTTCTGACTTACTTCACTCTGTATGACAGACTCTAGGTCCATCCACTCACTGCAAATAACTCAATTTCGATTCTTTTTATGGTGGAGTAATATTCCATTGTATATATGTGCCACATCTTCTTTATCCATTCATCTGTCGATGGGCACTTATGTTGTTTCCATGTCCTGGCTATTGTAAATAGAGCTGCAATGAACATTTTGGTACATGACTCTTTTTGAATTATGGTTTTCTCAGGGTATATGCCCAGGAGTGGGATTGCTGGTTCGTAAGGTAGTTCTATTTTTAGCTTTTTAAGGAAACTCCATACTGTTCTCCAGAGTGGCTGTATCAATTTACATTCCCACCAACAGTGCAAGAGGGTTCCCTTTTCTCCACACCCCCTCCAGAATTTATTGTTTGTAGATTTTTGATGATGGCCATTCTGACTGGTGTGAGGTGATACCTCATTGTAGTTTTGATTTACATTTCTCTAATGATTAATGACTTTGAGCATTCTTTCATGTGTTTGTTGGCTGTCTGTATATCTCCTTTGGAGAAATGTCTATTTAGGTCTTCTGTCCATTGTTGGACTGGGTTGTTTGTTTATTTCATATTGAACTGCATGAGCTACTTGTAAATTAGGGATATTAGTCCTTTGCCAGTTGCTTCATTTGCAAATATTGTCTCCCATTCTGAGGGTTGTCTTTTCATCCTGTTTTTATTTTCCTTTGCTGTGCAAAAGCTTTTAAGTTTCATTAGGTCCCATTTGTTCACTTTTGTTTTTATTTTCCTTTCTCTAGGAGGTGAGTCAAAAAAGACCTTGCTGTGATTTATGTCAGAGTCTTCTGTCTATGTTTTCCTCTAAGGGTTTTATAGTGTCTGGCCTTACATTTAGGTCTTTAATCCATTTTGAGCTTACTTTTGTCTATGGTGTTAGGGAGTATTCTAATTTCATTCTTTTATATGCAGCTGTCCAGTTTTCCCACTACCATTTATTGAGGAGGCTGTCTATTCTCCACTGTATACTCTTACCTCCTTTATCAAGGATAAGGTGACCATATGTGCATGGGTTTATCTCTGGGCTTTCTATCCTGTTCCTTTGATCTATATTTCTCTTTTTGTGCCAGTACCATACTGTCTTGATTACTGTAGCTTTGTAGTATAGTCTGAAGTCAGGGAGTGTGATTCCTCCAGCTCCATTTTTCTTTCTCAAGATTATTTTGACTATTCGGGGTCTTTTGTGTTTCCATACATATTGTGAAATTTTTTGTTCTAGTTCTGTGAAAAATGTCATTGGTACTTTGATAGGGATTGCTTTGAATCTGTAGATTGCTTTGGGTAGTAGAGTCATTTTCACAATATTGATTCTTCCAATCCAAGAACATGGAATATCTCTCCAGCTGTTTGTATCATCTTTAATTTCTTTCATCAGTGTCATAGTTTTCTGCATACAGGTCTTTTGTCTCCTTAGGTAGGTTTATTCCTAGGTATTTTATTCTTTTTGTTACTCCCAATGGCCAATGGGAGTTTTTCCTTAATTTCTCTTTCAGATTATTTGTCATTAGTGCATATACATGCAAGCGATTTCTGTGCTTTAATTTTGTATCCTGCTATTTACCAAATCCATTGATTAGCTCTAGTAGTTTTCTGGTAATATCTTTACAATTCTCTATGTATAGTATCATTTCATCTGCAAACAGTGACAGCTTTACTTCTGCTTTTCCAATTTGGATTCCCTTAATTTCATTTCCCTCTCTGATTGCTGTGGCTAAAACTTCCAATACTATGTTGAATAAGAGTGGTGAGAGTGGGCAACCTTGTCTTCTTCTGATCTTAGTGGAAATGGTTTCAGTTTTTCACCATTGAGAATGATGTTGGCTGTGGGTTTGTCATATATGGCCTTTATTATGTTTAGGTAGGTTCCCTCTATGCCCAGTTTCTGGAGGGTTTTTATCATAAATGGGTGTTGAATTTTGTCAAAAGCTTTTCTTGCATCTATTGAGATGATCATATGGTTTTATCCTTCAATTTGTTAATATGGTGTATCACATTGATTAATTTGAATATATATAAGAATCCTTGCATTCCAGGGATATGATTGATCATGGTGTATGATCCTTTTAATGTGCTGTTGGATTCTGTGTGCTAGTATTTTGTTGAGGATTTTTGCATCTGTGTTCATCAGTGATATTGGCCTGTAGTTTTCTTTCTCTGTGACATCTTTGTCTGGTTTTGGTATCAGGGTGATGGTGGCCTCGTAGAATGAGTTTGGTAGTGTTCCTCCCTCTGCTATATTTTGGAAGTGTTTGAGAAGGATAGGTGTTAGCTCTTCTCCAAATGTTTGATAGAATTCGCCTGTGAAGCCATCTGGTCCTGGGCTTTTGTTTGTTGGAAGATTTTTAATCACAGTCTCAATTTCAGTGCTTGTGATTGGTCTGTTGATACTTTCTACTTCTTCCTGGTTCAGTCTCGGAAAGTTGTGCTTTTCTAAGCATTTGTCCATTTATTCCAGGTTGTCCATGTTTTGGCATATAGTTGCTTGTAGTAATCTCTCATGATCCTTTATGTTTCTGCAGTGTCAGTTACTTCTCCTTTTTCATTTCTAATTCTACTGATTTGGGTCTTCTCCCTTTTTTTCTTGATGCGTCTGGCTAATGCTTTATCAATTTTGTTTATCTTCTGAAAGAACCAGCTTTTAGTTTTATTGATCTTTGCTATTGTTTCCTTCATTTCTTTTTCATTCATTTCTGATCTGATCTTTATGATTTCTTTCCTTCTGCTAACCTTGGGGTTTTTTTGTTTGTATTTCTCTAATTGCTTTAGGTGTAAGGTTAGGTTGTTTATTCGGGATGTTTGTTTCATGAGGTAGGATTGTATTGTTATGAACTTCCCTCTTATAACTGCTTTTGCTGTATCCCAAGGTTTTGGGTCATCATGTTTTCATTGTCATTTGTTTCTAGGTATTTTTTGATTTCCTCTTTGATTTCTTCAGTGATCTCTTGGTGACGTACTAGTGTATTGTTTAGCTTCCATTTGTTTGTATATTTTACAGATTTTTTCCTGTAATTGATATCTAATCTCATAGCATTGCTGTCAGAAAAGATACTTGATATGCTTTCAATTTTCTTAAATTGACCAAGGCTTGATTTGTGACCCAATATATGATCTATCTTGAAGAATGTTCCATGAGCACTTGAGAAGAAAATGTTTTGTGTCATTTTTGAATGGAAAGTCCTATAAATATCGATTAAGTCCATCTCATTTAATATGTCATTTAAAGCTTGTGTTTCCTTATTTATTTTCAATTTGGATGATATCTCCATTGGTGAAAGTGGGGTGTTAAAGTTCCCTACTATGATTGTGTTACTGTCTATTTCCCCTTTTATGGTTGTTAGCATTTGCCTTATGTATTGAGGTGCTCCTATGTTGGGTGCATATATACTTAAAATTGTTATATCTTCTTCTTCAATTGATCCCTTGATCATTATGTAGTGTCCTTCCTTGTGCCTTGTAATAGTCTTTATTTTAAAGTCTATTTTGTCTGATATGAGAATTGCTACTCCAGCTTTCTTTTGATTTCCATTTGCATGGAATAACTTCTTCCATCCCCTCACTTTCATTCTGTATGTTTCCCTAGGTCTGAAGTGGGTCTCTTGTAGACAGCATATATATGGGTCTTGTTTTTTGTATCCGTGCAGCCAGTCTGTGTCTCTTGCTTGGGACATTTAATCCATTTACATTTAAGGTAATTATCAATATGTATGTTCCTATTACCATTTTCTTAATTGTTTGGAGTTTGTTATGGTAGGCCTTTTCCTTCTCTTGTGTTTCCTACCTAGAGAAGTTCCTTTAGTATTTGTTGTAAAGCTCGTTTGGTGGTGATGAACTCTCTCAGCTTTTGCTTGTCTGTAAAGGTTTTAATTTCTCTGTCGAATCTGAATGAGATCCTTGCTGGGTAGAGTAGTAATGGTTGTAGGTTCTTCCCTTTCATCACTTTAAATATGTCCTTCCACTCCCTTCTGGCTTGTAGAGTTTCTGCTGAAAGATCAGCTCTTAACCTGAAGGGGATTCCCTTGTATGTTATTTGTTGTTTTTCCCTTGCTGCTTTTAAAATTTTTCTTGGTATTTAATTTTTGATAGTTTGATTAATATGTATCTTGGCATGTTTCTCCTTGGATTTATCCTGTATGGGACTCTCTGCACTTCCTGGACTTGATTAACCCTTTCCTTTCCCTATTAGGGAAATTATCAACTATAATCTCTTCAAATATTTTCTCAGTCCCTTTCTTTTTCTTTTCTTCTTCTGGGACCCCTATAATTCGAATATTGGTGCATTTAATGTTGCCCCAGAAGTCTCTGAGACTGTCCTCAATTCTTTTCATTTTTTTTTCTTTATTCTGCTCTGCTATTTTATCTTCCTGGTTACTTATGTGTTCTTCTGCCTCAGTTATTCTGCTACTGATTTCTTCTAGAGAATTTTAAATTTCATTTATTGTGTTGTTTATCATTGTTTGTTTTTTCTTTAGTTTTTCTAGGCATTTGTTAAACGTTTCTTGTATTTTCTCTATTCTATTTCCAAGATTTTGCATCATCTTTATTATCATTACTCTGAATTCTTTTCCAGGTAGACTGCCTATTTCCTCTTCATTTGTTTGGTCTGATGGGTTTTTGCCTTGCTCCTTCATCTGCTGTGTGTTTCTCTGTCTTCTCATTTTGCTTAATTTACTGTGTTTGGGGTCTCCTTTTCACAGGCTGCAGGTTCGTAGTTCCCCTTGTGTTTGGTGTCTTCCCCCAGTGGCTAAGGTTGGTTCAGTGGGTTGTGTAGCCTTCCTTGTGGATGGGACTGGTTTCTCTGTTCTGGAGGATGAGGCTGGATCTTTTCTCTCTGATGGGCAGGACCTCATCTGGTGGTGTGTTTTGGGGTGTCTATGACTTTATTATGATTTGAGGCAGGCTCTCTGCTAATGGGTAGGTTTGTGCTCCTGTCTTGCTAGTTGTTTGGCATAGGGTGTCCAGCACAGTAGCTTGATGTTTTTTGAGTGGAGTTGGTTCTTAGCATTGAGATGGAGATCTCTGAGAGAGCTTTCACTGTTTAATATTCCATGGAGTTGGGAGGTCTCTGCTGGAGCAATGTCCTGAACTTGACTCTCCCACCTCAGAAGCACTGTCCTGACACCAGGCCAGAGCACCAAGACCCTGTCAGCCACACGGCTCAGAAGTAAAGGTAGGAAAAAAATGAAGGAAAGAATAAAATAAAGTTATTAAAATAAAAAATTATTAAAAATAAAAATATTAAAGCATAATTTAAAAAATGAAAGAAGAGAGCAACCAAACCAAAAAACAAATCCACCAATGATAACAAGCACTAGAAACTATACTAAAAAAAATCCAAAACTGACAGACAGAACCCTAGGACAAATGGTAAAAACAAAGCTATACAGACAAAATCACACAAATAAGCAGACACATACACACTCACCAAAAGAGAAAAAGGAAAAACTATATATATATCGTTGCTCCCAAAGTCCACTGCCTAAATTTTGGGATGATTCATTGCCTATTCAGGTATTCCACAGATGCAGGGTACATCAAATTGATTGTGGAGATTTCATCCTCTGCTCCTGAGGCTGCTGGGAGAAATTTCATTTTCTCTTCTTTTTTTGCACAGCTCCTGGGGTTCAGCTTTGGATTTGGCCCCACCTCTGCATGTAGGTCACCTGAGAGCAACTGTTCCCCGCCCAGACAGGACTAGGTTAAATGAGCAGCTCATTCGGGGGTTCTGGCTCACTCAGGCCAGGGGAAGGCAGGGGTACGGAATGAGGGATGAGCCTATGGTGGCAGAGGCTGGCGTCACATTGCACCAGCCTTGGGCATACTGTGTGTTCTCCTGGGGAAGTTGTCCTTGGATCACAGGACCCTGGCAGTGGCGAACTGCACAGGCTCCCAGGTGGGGAGGTGTGGATAATGACCCGTTTTTGAACACAGGATTCTTGGTGGCTGCAGCAGTAGCCTTAGCATTTCATGCCCATCTCTGGGGTCCACGCTGATAGCCGCGGCTCACACACATCTCTGGAGCTCATTTAGGTGGTGCTCTGAATCCCCTCTCCTCACGCACCCCAAAACAATGGTCTCTTGCTTCTTAACCAGGTCAAGACTTTTTGCCAGACTCCCTCCCAGTAGCTGTGGTGCACTAGCCCCCTCAGGCTGCATTCACATATCCAACACCAGTCTTCTCCCTGGGATCTGACCTCTGAAGCCCAAGCCTCAGCTCCCAGCCCCCACCCACCCTGGCAGCTGAGCAGACAAGCCCCTCAAACTGGTGAGTGCTGTTCTGCACTGATCCTCTGTTCGGGAATCTCTCCACTTTGCTCTCTGCACCTCTGTTGCTGCACTCTCCTCCGTGGCTCTGAAGCTTCCCCCCGCCACCCCCAGTCTTTGCCAGTGAAGGGGCTTCCTAGTGTGTGGAAACTTTTCCTCCTTCACAGCTCCCTCCCAGTGGTGCAGGTCCCATCCCTATTTTATTGTCTCTGTTTTTTCTTTTTTCTTTTGCCCTGCTCAGGTACTTGGGGAGTTTTTTGCCTTTTGGGAAGCATGAGGTCTTCTGCCACCTTTCAGTAGGTGTTCTGTAGGAGTTGTTCCACATGTATATGTATTTCTGATGTATTTGTGGGGAGGAAGGCAATCTCCACATATCACCCCTCTGCCATCTTGAAGGTCTCCCCAATGGTTATTTTTTAAAATGCCAATGCTGTTGACATGTTGCATTTATTTCCTGAAAGTTCTAAACACATCTCTTTTCAGTGATGTGTGGAAATGCCTATTTTGCATCTTGACAACTGGTGATTATATATCTATTTTTTTAATATTTAACAAACTGCTAAGTGGAAAACAGTATCACATTATTATACCAACTGCATTTCTTTGCTTACAATGAGCCGAATCTTTTTTTTCATATTTCTGTTTCACATTTGTATTTCTTTACAAATGGTTTAACTCCTTTCTGCATTTTTATATTGCAGTTTATTTGCTTATTTCTTAAATTTCTTTGTAAGTGTTTTATGTTAATAATTTGAACTCTTTAATATAAGGTACAAATATATTTTGTTTATTTGCTTCTTAAATTTTTCTAAAATTTTTTTTTGACATTCAGAAGTTTTATATACCTAATCTATTAAGCCAATTTTGCTACTAATTTTAAGTTTAGAAAGCTTTCTGTCACCCCAAGATTAAATATTTACCTATATTTCCTTTTAGTTTTTATATGAGTTGAGGTAATATCATATTTTCCCAGATACTTTACAAATTGCACCAGGAGGATTTCCTGGCAATTTTTGCTTTTCCCATATTTATAATGTCACAGATATACTAAATTCTTGTATGTGATAGAGAGTGTTTCTAGGCACTTTATTACAGTTATTTGGTCTATCTTCCTCTCCTTGTGTTGATATGACTTCGTTTTACTATCTGATTAAACAGGAAGTTGTCTCCCACCACCAAACACCCTATGTATATGCCATGCTTCTCCCCTCTGTTTCTGAATTGCTGGACTCTTTTGCCAGTTTATTCTCCCAGATGAACTTTAGAAGCCCTCAGTCATGGTTCAAGAAAAACCTCACTATAATTTTTGTTAGAATTGCATTAAAGTATAAAATGACTGGGCAATAATTCTTTCCTCATAAGCTCTCCCATTTTAAGTTTTCCATTTCACCTCTGATTAACATTTAATGTATTCATCATACAAATGCCCTCTACATTTTAATGAGGTTCTTCTGTACCTTATCTTTTTGTTGCTATTGTGAAAATATGTACTTTTATTATACATATTTTTATTTATCATTACTGTAAGTATATTTTAAAATCTATTATTGCGTATCTATTTTGTAACTAGTGTCAACTGAAAAAAAAAAACACAACCTAAAAGTTGAGAATTATGTTTTATTCAGTGACCTTGAGGACTATAGCTCAGTATACAACCTCTCAGAAAGCTCTGAAAACTGTTCTAAGGAGGTAAACGAGGAGCCAAGATATATAGCAGCTTTTGCTGAAAACAAACATGCAGTCAAACATCAAAAGATTACACTAATCCCCAAAATCAGGTATCTCAAGTTAATGATTTGAGTGCTTTTCTATATATGGGAAGATGAGAGAGTCTGGGCTTAATGAAGTTATCTCTTTGATATGCATCTCAACTATATAGGGCCAGTATCCTATTTTTCTTCATCCTGAATTCCACTCAGGGTGCACCATTGAAGTGGCTGCAGCAGCTGATGGCTTGATGGTGGACAGCATTCTTTGTTTACTGGAATGGCAGGAAATATTTTTGGGGTCTAAATTGCCTCCTCTTGGTCGTAAATTTGAACAAGGTCTGAGAGGCATTTCATGACCAATTTGTTCCATGGCGCTAGAAAGTTGCATTCCTAGGTCAGATAAAGATTTCATTGATAGGCCACTTAATATGCTATATTTTGGGTTAAGCCCTGTTGATAATCTAAAATTCTCTGGATCACCTGTCTTACTAGTCTATTATGATCCAGGAAATATTTTTCCTTTTGCTTCTTCCCATATCTAGAGTTGTACTATTACAATTTTTTTATGTAGAGTTATATATATGATCAACATCCTCAAGACCTTTAGCTATCATTAATTTTGCCAGAGGTCTGTTTACATATTGGGTAATACAAGAGACAACAATCTTACAAAATAAACAGGATATAAGTAACACAGCTTACTATTAATACCTTAATAAAGTCATAGTACATCACAGAGATGCATGAAGCATAATTTGAAAACAACAACAGAGAACAAATTAAAACAATGATTAATATAACTAGTTGTGTACTGGTTGCAATAAGCCATCATGTCCACAGGGGAACCAGCTGGAGAAGCCAAATTCTGAGAGGATCAGGCAGAGAGAAAAAAAAAGTTTAATCTTCATTTACAAAGATATACTTTATCAACTCATAGGTCATAGTTAGGGTAAGAAGAAAGGTTTTCTGGTAAACAAAGATTAAAAGCCAGTATATTTCAGAAAAAATGTCATAAAATTATAAATCATATTTATCAGTTCATTCAGTTCCATGTAATTAATTCCTGTTATCTGGATGAAGTCATTAGGTTTTCCATTAGAGTTTTGTAGTTTCTTATCCAGTTCAGTGGTATGATCTAAAATTCATCAAACACATATTTGTCAAAAAGTCCTTTTTATGAATTTTCTTGAAGATCTTTATTTTATAAAAGCATCAGAGTAAAACAATAATTGTCTATAAGTGACAAAAGACTTAAAATGGCATGGTTAAAAATCTGACTACAATGTAATTGGCAAGAAACCTGGTTATTTCTGTGACATACAAAATTTTAAGATAACTAGAATTATGACTGATAATATTACACATCATAATTTAGGACATATCATAATTTTAGGAATCCCATATAAATTTTGGAATATCTATATTATGACATTTTTCCATACAAAATAACCTAAGAAGGTTTTATCACCACTTATTTGACAATGTTTCCCATATAATTTAACATACCTAATAAACCTACTTAGTTTAACATCTCTCTTTGGGATGTTTCAGGGGCCTTTTGAAGCATTCCAAAGTTAGCTAGAGGTCAAAAGAACCTTCACTAGAATTTGACATTAAGGAAGTTTGTCAAAAAGAAATCAAAAAGTTTTAAAACACCTGGTCAAATAGGATCATAGGTTACTGTGTGACTTTACTTAACCAAAGTGACAACAAGATTTTAAAGGTCCTACAAGATCACTTAAAGGCAAAGAAACTCACACAATCTACTATCAAAAGTAGCTCAATATTTTAAGAAAACTTTATTCTCTTAACAGACAGAGAAAACCAAACTCCAGTCCTGCACCAGCTCACCCTCAATAACAAAATTCATTTACCTAATTGAATTCTGTCCAATCCCAGCCTGACTATGCACAAAACTCTTCTCAGGACTCCATTTCTATGAACCTTCCACAACTTTTTGTACCAATATTAGTTTATTCCTTATTTTTTTCCCATTTAGAAATAACCAGCTTTAGGACAAAACCACTTTCATTCCCCTTAACAAAATGCATTCCCATTTCTCACACCTTCTTTTGCTGAAAACACACATCCTACTTTCCTTGCATACAGAGATGTTTCCCTTATTATTTCTAGTAGCCTTAATTACACATTTTTATTAGAATTCTCAACTCGTAACAACCTTAATCTCTAGTGAAAATCAAGAAGCAATTGTGAACTGTTTGTCATACCAGCATTTCATGATTAGCAAATGTAAGAACATTCTATAACTTCTGGAAACATAAATCTTCTCATAGCACAATTTCTTTCCTCAATGTGATACAGGATATGTGTCTAATAACCTCAAACATCTTTAGTTTTCCTTTCATAGGGGGACAAAAGTATGTAAACTTAGACCTGTTTAGCAGTCAATGTTCCATAACTTTATTTGAAATGACCTGGATATTTAATGAATTCCATAATTTAACTTAGCAAAACTCTAAAGTTTCAAGTTACCAAAAATCTGGAGAAACTATTTTAGCTAAACATACCCCAAACATAATTATTCCTAAATTGTTCACCTGAAAACTTATTTCATTTATCTTTTTAAAAATAACTTATGAAGATATCATACCAAGTTAACTTTTCTTGCTGACAAACTCTGCAACAGAAATACATGAACTTATTGACCTTCAGTAAACCTAGGTACAATAAGAGTAAGACATGTATATATTGATTAAACCAACAAACTTAAGCTAGCTTTAATACCAGATATTAATTTAATGTTGAATATTTCCTAGATAATGTGAACATGAAGTTCATTCTGGACAGTTTTTTTTATATTTAGAAATATTTAAATTGTGTTTACTTACATTTAAGTCAATTAAGTAGAGATATATCATATGCTTAATGTACATACAGACGTAAAAACAGACAAAACTAGATATCCCATAGCTTCATTTTAACACTTAGGTATTACAATATAAACTTACAAGTTTATAAATAACAGCTGGAATAGTTAAATTTACTTGATCAGATGACTAAGGCTTTACTGTTTGTGGAAAAGACTTTCAAGATTTGTATTTGTCCTTGATGAATCGTTAAGGAAGCTGTGAATTAGATTTTGGGTGGGGGAACCTTTCCAGCAGTTATGAGTTTTAAAAGGCCTTTTTTCCCCCTTTTATTTCCTTCAGTTTCAGGTTTTACCTGATTGAGCTAGTTAGGCTCAGTCTCAGGTAGTTGTGGGCTGTATTTACATTTCTGATTTGCAGAGATTTGCAAGACAAAGCCAGTTGTTTTACTTCCCACTAAGAACTGGTCTGCCACCTAAATGATATTAAAAGATTGATTTGCCCAACTATATTTACATTTTTATATCAGTGAGAAAATTTTCAACTAAACTGAAAATCAAGAGTTCTATGTTCTACAATGTTAGGGTTGAATTTATCATGCCTTCAAAAGTTTGCACAAGGCATTCAACAAAGGCCCTCTTTCTGAATACACAGGTTAAACCCAGAGCAAAAATCACTATTATTATCTTTATTAGCCCTTGAATATTAGCTCCCAGTTTTAATTTTATATTGTGTGGGCTCAGGTAACACTGTTGGTTTCTTTTAGCATGTTTAATTACTATTGTTTGAGGGGCAGATTTACATGCCCTGTCTTATAATATCAGGCAGGGGAAGCATTCCCCAATGAGACATAATATTTATCCTACAATATAATTAGGCAAAAGTGATGTAACCATCTTATATAAAGCCCATTTAAATATACTAACTTGTATAAATTTTCATCTTAATTGTGTCAACTTTTATACCTTTAACTTTTGTTTCCTTTAGAACCCCATCAACAAGCCTTCTTTTCCAGCCTTTATATATAAATATATATATATATATATATATATATATATATATATATATATATATATATATATATATGGAGCATATTTTTTGGGGGCCCTTTAATGTTGAGGACCAAGAGGAGGGTCCCTTTGGTCCATCCAACCTTAGGTAATATTGTATCAAACCTTTGTTTTAATGCCATTAACATCATTTTATTTATCCCATTTCTTAATAACTATCTAAAGATTTTTATCCTTTTTGGAGCAGTCCCTTTACATTTTTCATCTTGTTGGGAAGACGTCTCTAGATCACATTTTTATTTCCCTGTTAATCAACCTAATTAACATTAATCAACCTCTTTTACTAGCATCTAAGACTCATTGAGGTGAAGTGAAGACCATAAATTAAGGCTTCTTAAACCATTTTTTGTTTGTTTTAAACTAAGGGAGTTCTTAGGTTAGCTGTCATATAAATATACATGTGTGTGTTTGTGTATGTGTATATACATATATATATACACACACATATATATCCACCTTCTAATTGTTTTTTTCATAGGTTCCAATAAAACAGCTCTTTATGATGAGCATTGTCTAAAACTTTACCAATTAGGAAGTTTCTCCAGTTTAAAGGATTCATCCTCTGGCCATTGACGAGATATATCTTAACAATGATTCAAATCAATAAAACGCAAGAAGAGTCCTCACAACAGAGTGCAAAGGATACAGCCTTCACAATACCTAGACAGCTTATTCCCAAAAACAGTCTAAGAAAATAAAGACCCTTAACTGTACAGGTGGATTCAATAAAGGTTAAGATGACAAAGACTCCCGCGAGTTGGCACAACCAGACAAAAAGACTGCTTGGAATCCCAGTCTATTTGACTGGCTGCCAAAAGTACACCATGTATGCACCTTCTGGATGGCAGAAACTGAGCTCTGAGAACACAGGGGAAAAAAAGCCTATGAAGATCAGGCAGAACAGTTACATCTCAAAGACACAGGGGAAGAATTGCAAGTTGCCCCTAGAAGGGTTTTTTTCCCTTAAGGTCAAAATTCTCAAAGTTTATCAAACCAGCTTTTTCTTAACAGAGCGTGCAAAAACTTAATAATTTGGTACGTCGAAAGAACCCTAATTTGGCTATTTTTAGGACAAGATTTCCTTTCATTCCTGATTAAGCAAGTACTTGTAAGTGTAAATTCTCTACATACATAATAAAAGCTTCGCAGTGTCTTTCAACTAAGAATAACCCCACTACCTCTTCTTGAAACTGTTTGAAGGAAAACATACTCCTCCAGAGAGGAGTTTAACACCATCAAATAAAACTTAGGATCATCTGCCAATATAAAAGATCCAAGACCCAGGAGACACTTACACATATTCATCTGGACTCTCCAAGGAAGCACACAGACACAAGAGGCCTCTGCTAGTACCAAGGCCCTGGTTCCTTGTAGAGTTCAGGAGAAGGAGAGAAGTCTGCTCTGGTTTTCTTCATTGGTTCCAAAACTGTTGACTGAAAAAAATGAACAACCTAAAAGTTGAAAATTATGTTTTATTCAGTGACCTTACCTATATTCTGGGCCTATAGCCCAGTATACAGCCTCTCAGATATCTCTGGGGAACTCTTCCAAAGAGCTAAGGGAGGAGTCAGGATATATAGGAGTTTTTACTTAAAAAAAATTATATAGTTGAACATCAAAAGATTACTGCTAATCACAAAAAGTAGACCTCTCAAGTTAATGATTTTAGTGCCTTTCTATATATGGATAGTTCTGCTTAGACAATGAGGTGTTATTTGTCATTGTACTCATGAGTTTATATTGTGAATGTCTTATTTGCCTTTTTTTTGAGTTGAGAGAAGACTGAGGAGGACAGACTGATGTCTCATCAAGATTGTGCTTCATGAAACAAATTTGGAGGCTTTACTGCTTTTTCTTTGTGATGGATTAGTTTATATATGATAGGAATCATATGATCTGTTAAAAAAAAATTTACCTGTTCAACTGCCTGGGCTCAAAGTATTTCAACAGACAATTTTTTCCCAAAATTCATGATATTTCTAGACTGCCAGTTTATGCTTCAGTTGGTTTTGGCAATTTGTATTTACCCAGAAAATTATCTATTTCATTTGCTGCATTCAATTTTCATCATTGTTAAATCTCTCTCTCTTTTTTTTTTTTTTGGTCTTTATAACTTTATTTTTTTATTGGAGTATAGTTACTTTACAATGTTGTGTTAGTTTCTGCTACACAGCAAACTGAATCCATTATACATATATATGTGTGTGTGTATATATCCATTCTTTTTTAGATTTCTTTTAGGTCCCACAGATCATTGAGTACAGTTCCCTGCACTATACAGTAAGTTCTCATTAGTGATCTATTTTATACATAGTAGTGTATATATGTCAATCCCAATCTCCCAATTTGTCCCACCTCCCCTTCCCCCCTTGGTTACCATAAGTTTGTTCACTACATCTGTGACTCGTTTTCTGCTTTGCAAATAAGTTCATCTGTACCATTTTTCTAGATTCCACATATAAGCAATATTATACAATATTTGTTTTTCTCTTTCTGACTTACTTCAGTCTGTATGACACTCTCTAGTCCATCCATGTCACTGCAAATGGCACTATTTCGTTCTTTTTTATGGCTGAGTAATATTCCATTGTATATATGTACCACATCTTCTTTATCCGTTCCTCTGTTGATGGACATTTAGGTTGATTTCATGTCCTGGCTGTTGTACATAGTGCTGCAATGAACATCGGGGTGCATGTGTCCTTTCGAATTATGGTTTTCTCTAAATATATGCCTAGGAGTGTGATTGCAGGGTCATATGGTAGCTCTATTTTTAGTCTTTTAAGGAACCTCCATACTCTTCTCCATAGTGATTGTACCAATTTACTTTCCCACCAACAGTAAAGGGTTCCCTTTTCTCCACACCCTCTCCAGCATTTATTGTTTGTAGATTTTCCATGATGACCATTCTGACTGGTGTGAGGTGATACCTCATTGTAGACTGGATTTTCATTTCTCTAGTAATTAGTGACATTGAGCATATTTTCATATGCCTCTTGGCCATCTGTATGTCTACTTTGGTGAAATGTTTATTTAGGTCTTCTGCCCATTTTTTGATTGGGTTGTTGGGTTTTGTTTTTTGGTTTGTTTGTTTTTTTATATTGAGCTGCACGAGCTGTTTGTATATTTTGGAGATTAATCCCTTGTCAGTTGCTTCATTTGTAAATATTTTCTCCCATTCTGAGGGTTGTCTTTTTGTCTTGTTTATGGTTTCCTTTGTTGTACAAAAGCTTTTAAGTTTCATTAGGTCCCATTTGTTTATTTTTGCTTTTATTTCCATTTCTCTAAGAGGTGGGCCAAAAACGATCTTGCTGTGATTTATGTCACAGAGTGTTCTGCCTATGTTTTTCTCTAAGAGTTTTAAAGTGTCTGGCCTTACATTTAGGTCTTTAATCCATTTTTTGAGTTTATTTTTGTGTATGGTGTTAGGGAGTGTTCTAATTTCATTCTTTTACATGTAGCTGTCCATTTCCCCAGCACCAATTATTGAAGAGACTGTCTTTTTTCCATTGTATATTCTTGCCTCCTTTGTCATAGATTAGGTGGCTATAGTGTGTGGGTTTACCTCTGGGCTTTCTATCCTGTTCCATTGATCTATATTTCTGTTTTTTGTGTCAGTACCATACTGTTTTGATGACTGTAGCTTTGTAATATAGTCTGATATCAGGGAGCCTAATTCCTCCAACTCCGTTTTTCTTTCTCAAGATTGCTTTGGCTACTCAGGGTCTTTTGTGTTTCCATACAAAATGTAAAAATTTTTGTTCTAGTTCTGTGAAAATTGACATTGGTAATTTGATAGTGATCGCATTGAATCTGCAGATTGCCTTGGACAGTATAGTCATTTTCACAATATTGATTCTTCTAATCCAAGAACATGGTATATCTCTCCATGTGTTTGTGTCATGTTTGACTTCTTTCATCAATATAGTTTTCTGAGTACAGGTCTTTTTCCTCCTTAGTTAGGTTTATATCTAGGTATTTTATTCTTTTTGTTGCACTGGTAAATGGGATTGTTTCCTCTTTCTGACCTTTCATTGTAGGTGCATAGGAATGCGAGAGATTTCTGTGTATTAGCTTTGTATCCCGCAATGTTACCAAATTCATTGATGAGCACTAGTAGTTTTCTGGTAGCATCTTTAGGATTTTCTGTGCATAGTAACATGTCATCTGCAAAGAGTGACAGTTTTACCTCTTCTTTGCCAATTTTTATTCATTTATTTCTTTTTCTTTTCTGATTGCTGTCACTAGGACTTCCAAAACTATGTTGAATAAAAGTGGCGATAGCAGACATGCTTGTCTTGTTCCTGATCTTAGGGGAAATGCTTTCAGCTTTTCACCATTGAGTATGATGTTAACTGTAGGTTTGTTGTATATTGCATTTATTATGTTGAGGTAGGTTCCCTCTATGCCCAGTTTCTGGAGGGTTTTTATCATAAATGGGTGTTGAATTTTGTCAAAAGCTTTTCTTGCATCTATTGAGATGATCATATGGATTTTATTTTTCAATTTGTAAATGTGGTGTATCACATTGATTGATTTGTGTATACTTAAGAATCTTTGCCTCCCTGGAATAAATCCCACTTGATCATGGTATATGATACTTTTATTGGATTCATTTTGCTAGTATTTTGTTGAGGATATTTACATCTATGTTCATCAGTGATATTGGCCTGTAATTTTCTTTTTTGTGATATCTTTGTCTAGTTTTGGTATCAGCATGATGGTGGCCTAGTAGAATGAACTTGGGAGTGTTCATTCCTCTACAATTTTTTGGAAGAGTTTGAGAAACATTGGCATTAACTCTCTCTAATTGTTTAATAGAATTCCCCTGTGAAGCCATCTGGCCTTGGACTTTTGTTTGTTGGATGATTTTCAATCACAGTTTGAAATTCAGTACTTGTGATTGGTCTGTTCATATTTTCTATTTCTCCCTGGTTCAGTCTTGGAAGGTTGTATCTTTCTAAGAATTTGTCCTTTTCTTCTAGGTTTTTCATTTTATTGGAGTATGCTTGCTTGTAGTAATCTCTTATGAGCCTTTGTATTTCTGTGGTGTCAATTATAACTTCTCCTTTTGCTTTGCTAATTTTATTGATTTGAGCTCTCTCCCTTTCTTTCTTTATGAGTCTGGCTAAAGGTTTATCAATGTTGTTTATTTTCTCAGAGAAACAGGTTTTAGTTTCATTGATCTTTGCTATTGTTTTCCTCATCTCTATTTCATTTATTTCTGCTGCAATAGTTATGATTTCTTTCCTTCAATAACTTTGGTTTTTGTTTGTTCTTCTTTCTCTAGTTGCTTTAGGTGTAAGGATGGGTTGTTTATTTGAGATTTTTCTCGTTTCTTGAAGTAGGATTGTACTGCTATAAACTTGCCCCTCAGAACTGCTTTTTGCAGTATACCATAGCTTTTGGATTGTTGAGTTTTCATTGTCATTTGTCTCTAGGTAATTTTTGATTGCCCCTTTGATTTCTTCAGTGATCCATTGGTTGTTTAGTAGCATATTGTTTAGCCTCCACATGTTTCTGTTATTACAGCTCTTTTTTTCCTGTAATTGATTTCTAATCTAATAGTGCTGTGGTCAAAAAATATGATTGATATGATTTCAATTTCTTAAATTTACTGAGGCTTGATTTGTAACCCAAGATGTGCTCTATCCTGTAATGTTCTGTGTGCTCTTTTTTTTTTAAAACAACTTTCTTGGAGTATAATTGCTTTACAATGGTGTGTTAGTTTCTGTTCATAAAAAAGTGAATCAGCTATACCTATACATATATCCTCATATCTCCTCCACTTTGCATCTCCTTCCCACCCTCCCTATCCCACCCGTCTATGTAGTCACAAACCACCGAGCTCATCTCCCTGTGCTATGTGGCTGCTTCCCACTAGCTATCTATTTTACATTTGGTAGTGTAGATAAGTACATGCCACTCTCTCACTTCATCCCATTTTACACTTCCCCCTCCCCATGTCCTCAGGTCCATTTTCTATGTCTGCATCTTTATTCCTGTCCTGCCCCTAGGATCTTCACAACTATTTTTTTTTTTTTAGATTCCATATGTATGTGTTAGTATACAGTATTTGTTTTTCTCTTTCTGACTTACTTCACTCTGTATGACAGACTGTAGGTCCATCCACCTCACTGCAAATAACTCAATTTCGTTTCTTTTTATGGCTGAGTAATATTCCATTGTATATATGTGCCACATTTTCTTTATCCATTCATCTATCGATGGACACTAAGGTTGCTTCCATGTCCGGGCTATTGTAAATAGAGCTGCAATGAACATTGTGGTACATGACTCTTTTTGAATTATCTATTTGAATTATGGTTTTCTCAGGATATATGCCAGTAGTGGGATTGCTGGTTCGTAAGGTAGTTCTATTTTTAGTTTTTTAAGGAACCTCCATACTGTTCTCCATAGTGGCTGTATCAGTTTACATTCCCACCAACAGTGCAAGAGGTTTCCATTTTCTCCACAACCTCTCCAGCATTTATGGTGTGTAGATTTTTGATGATGGCCATTCTGACTGGTTTGAGGTGATAACTCATTGCAGTTTTGATTTGCATTTCTCTAATGATTAGTGATGCTGAGCATTCTTTCATGTCTTTGCTGGCTATCTGTATCTCTTCTTTGGACAAATGTCTATTTAGATCTTCTGCCCATGTTTGGATTAGGTTGTTTGTTTTTTGGATACTGAGCTGCATGAGCTGCTTGTAAATTTTGAAGATTAGTCCTTTGTAAGTTGCTTCATTGGCAAATACTTTCTCCCATTCTGAGGGTTGTCTTTTCATCTTGTGTATGTTTTCCTTTGCTGTGCAAAAGCTTTTAAGTTTCATTAGGTCCCATTTGTTTAGTTTTGTTTTTATTTCCATTTCTCCAGGAGGTGTGTCAAAAAGGATCTGGTTGTGATTTATGTCATATAGTGTTCTGCTTATGTTTTCCTCTGAGAGTTTTATAGTGTCCTGCCTTACGTTTAAGTATTTAATCCATTTTGAGCCTATTTTTGTGTATGGTGTTAAGGAGTTTTCTAATTTCATTCTTTTTCTTATAGCTGTCCAGTTTTCCCAGCACCACTTATTGAAGAGGCTGTCTTTTCTCCATTGTATATTCTTGCATCCTTTATCAAAAGTAAGGTGACCATATGAGTGTGGGTTTATGTCTGGGTTTTCTATCCTGTTCCATTGATCTATATTTCTGTTTTTGCTAGTACCATAATGTCTTGATTACTGTAGCTTTGTAGTATAGTCTGAAGACTTGGAGCCTGATTCCTCCAGCTCCATTTTTCTTTCTCAAAATTACTTTGGCTATTTGGGGTCTTTTGTGTTTCCATACAAATTGTGAAGGTTTTTGTCCTACTTCTGTGAAAAATGCCATTGGTAGTTTGATAGGGATTGCACTGAATCTGTAGATTGCTTTGCGTAGTATAGTCATTTTCACAAAGTTAATTCTTCCAACCCAAGAACATAGTATATCTCTCCATCTGTTCGTATCATCTTTAATTTCTTTCATCAGTGTCTTATAGTTTTCTGCATACAGGTCTTTTGTCTCTTTAGGTATGTTTATTCCTGGGTATTTGATTCTTCTTGTTGCAGTGGTAAATGGGAGTGTGATCTTTATGATTTCTTTCTTTCTGCTAACTTTGGGGTTTTTTTGTCTTCTTTCTCTAATTGCTTTAGGTAAGTTTAAGTTGTTTATTTGATGTGTTTCTTCTTTCTTGAGGTAGGATTGTATTGCTATAAACTTCCCTCTTAGAACTGTTTTTGCTGCATCCCATAGGTTGTGGGTTTTCACTGTCATTTTTTCCTAGGTTTCTTATTTCCTCTTGGATTTTTTTCAGTGATCTCTTGGTTATTTTGTAGTGTATTGTTTATCCTGCATGTGTTTGTACTGTCACACTTATTTTCCTGTAATTGTTATCTAGTCTCAGAGCATTGTAGTCAGAAAAGATACTTGATACACTTTCAATTTTCTTAAATTTACCAAGGCTTGATTTGTGACCCAAGATATGATCTATCCTGGAGAATGTTCCATGAGCACTTGAGAAGAAAGTGTATTCTGTTGTTTTTGGATGGAATGTCCTATAAATATCAATTAAGTCCATCTTGCTTAATGTATCATTTAAAGTTTGTGTTTCTTTATTTATTTTCATTTTGGATGATCTGTCCATTGGTGAAAGTGGGTGTTAAAGTCCCCTACTATTATTGTGGTTCTGTCGATTTCCCCTTTTATGGCTGTTAGCATGTGTCTTATGTATTGAGGTGCTCCTATGCTGGGTGCATAAATATTTACAATTGTTATATCTTCTTCTTGGATTGATCGCCTGATCATTATGTAGTGTCCTTCTTTGTCTCCTGCAATAGACTTTATTTTAAAGTCTAATTTGTCTGATATAAGAATTGCTACTCCAGCTTTCTTTTGATTTCCATTTGCATGGAATATCTTTCTCCATCCCCTCGCTTTCAGTCTGTATGTGTCTCTAGGTCTGAAGGTCTCTTTTAGACAGCCTATATACAGGTCTTGTTTTTGTATCCATTCAGCCAATCTATGTCTTTTTGTGGGAGCATTTAATCCATTTACATTTAAGCTAATTATAGATATGTATATTCCTATTACCATTTTCTTAATTGTTATTGGTTTGTTCTTGTAGGTCTTTTCCTTGTTTTTTCTTTCCTGCCTAGAGAAGTTCCTTTAGCATTATTTTAAAGCTGGTTTGGTGGTTCTGACCTCTCTTAGCTTTTGCTTGTCCATAAGGGTTTTTGTTTGTTTGTTTGTTTGTTTGTTTGTTTTTTCACACACACACACACTGTATTTTATTTTTACAAGAGACAAGTAGACTGACACCAAGCATTGTACAAAGATGACCACAACAAAAGCAACAATGATTGCAATTACCAAACATAAAACACACTCATACTATGTCATAATATTGACATTCAGTCCAGTAATCCTCCACTGCAACAGCTCCTTTACTTTGCAGTGAAAATTGATCTGTACATTCCTTGCCTCTGAGTCCTTGCTGGACCTTTTTCCCTTAAATTCAGACAGCAAGTCACAAAAACCATACTCATCCTCATCAGTTCACTCAGTCCCATGTAATTAATTTTTTTTTCATCTTGATCTTTTGTTAGCACTTCTATGAGTTCATCAGTTTTTCATTAGAGTTCTGAAAATTCAGTTCTGCTTATTCATTCAGTTCAGCAGTACAGTCAGTTACCAGAAACCTGTACTTGTCAGAGTCTTTTCCATGAATTTCCTAAAGACGAAACCCTTTTATAGGAACATATTTGCAAAAGCATCAGAGTACACACAGAACTGTCTGCAAATGACAAAAGACTCAAAAGTGACCACATTTAAAAATTTGATGAAAGTTCACAATAATGCAGTTGACAAGAAAATTAGTTATTTCTGAGATATACATTTTAAGGTAATAACTAGGATTATGACTTACAACATTATACCAGAACATATAAGATTTTTAGAAATTTCACGCAATGTCTGAAGCATTTATATTAACATATTTCCATACAAATAACCCAATGAAAGTTTAGTATTAGTTGTTTTGTTTGTTTGGTTTTTTACACTGCAGGTTCTTATTAGGCATCAATTTTATACACATCAGTGTATACATGGCAATCCCAATCGCCCAATTCAGCACAACACCATCCCCACCCCACCGCAGTCTTCCCCCCTTGGTGTCCATATGTCCATTCTCTACATCTGTGTCTCAACCTCTGCCCTGCAAACTGGCTTATCTGTACCATTTTTCTAGGTTCCACATACATGCGTTAATATACGATATTTGTTTTTCTCTTTCTGACTTACTTCACTCTGTATGACAGTCTCTAGATCCATCCATGTCTCAACAAATGACTCAATTTCGTTCCTTTTTATGGCTGAGTAATATTCCATTGTATATATGTACCACATCTTCTTTATCCATTCGTCTGTTGATGGGCATTTAGGTTGCTTCCATGACCTGGCTATTGTAAATAGTGCTGCAATGAACATTCGGGTGCATGTGTCTTTTTGAATTATGGTTTTCTCTGGGTATATGCCCAGTAGTGGGATTGCTGGGTCATATGGTAATTCTATTTTTAGTTTTTTAAGGAACCTCCATATTGTTCTCCATAGTGGCTGTATCAATTTACATTCCCACCAACAGTGCAAGAGGGTTCCCTTTTCTCCACACCCTCTCCAGCATTTGTTGTTTGTAGATTTTCTGATGATGCCCATTCTAACTGGTGTGAGGTGATACCTCATTGTAGTTTTGATTTGCATTTCTCTAATAATTAGTGATGTTGAGCATCTTTTCATGTGCTTCGTGGCCGTCTGTATGTCTTCTTTGGAGAAATGTCTATTTAGGTCTTCTGCCCATTTTTGGATTGGGGTGTTTGTTTCTTTAATATTGAGCTGAATGGGCTGTTTATATATTTTGGAGATTAATCCATAAGGGTTTTAATTTTTCCGTCAAATCTGAATGAGATCCTTGCTGGGTAAAGTAATCTTGGTTGTAGATTTTCCCCTTTCATCACTTTAAATATGTTCTGCCACTCCCTCTGTCTTGCATAGTTTCTGCTGAAAAAGCAGCTGTTAACCTTATGGGGATTCCCTTGTATGTTATTTGTTGTTCTTCCCTTGCTTCTTTTAATATTTTTTTCTTTGTATTTAATTTTCATAGTTTCATTAATATGTGTCTTGGTGTGTTTCTCCTTGAGTTTATCCTGCATGGGACTGTCTGTGCTTCTTGGAATCGATTAACTGTTTCCTTTCCCATATTAGGGAAGTTTTCTACTATAATCGCTTTAAATATTTTCTTATCCCTTTCTTTTTCTCTTCTTCTTCTGGGACCCCTATAATTTGAATATTGGTTTGTTTGATATTGCCCCAAATGTCTCTGAGACTATGCTCAATTCTTTTCTTTTCTTTTTCTTTATTCAGCTCTGCAGTAATTATTTCCACTATTTTATCTTCCAGGTCACTTATGTGTTCTTTTGCCTCAGTTACTCTGCTATTGATTCCTTCTAGAGAATTTTTAATTTCATTTATAGTGTTGTTCATCATTGTTTGTTTGCTCTGTAGTTCTTCTAGTTCCTTGTTAAACATTTAATGTTTAACATTAAAATGTTTAACATAAAAATACAGACAGACAGAACCCTAGGACAAGTGGTAAAAGCAAAGCTACACAAAGAAAATCACACAGATAAGCAGACACGTACACTCTCACCAAAAGAGAAAACAGAAAAAAAAAAAAAAAAAAAAAATATATATATATATATATATATATATATATATATATATATATATATATATATATATATATATATATATATATATATATATCAATGCTCCCAAAGTCCACTGGCTCAATTTTGGGAAGATTTGTTGTCTATTCAGGTATTCCACAGATGTAGGGTACATCAAGTTGATTGTGGAGATTTAATCCGCTTCTCCTGAGGCTGCTGGAAGGGATTTCCTTTTCTCTTCTTTGTTCGCACGGCTCCTGGGGTTCAGCTTTGGGTTTGGTCCTGCCTCTGTGTGTAGGTCGCCTGAGGGCGTGTGTTCTTCACTCAGACTGATGGGGTTAATGTAGTATCTGATTAGGGAGCTCTGGCTCACTCAGGCCGGCGAGAGGGAGGGCTACGGAATGCGGTGTGAGCCTGCAGCAGCAAAGGCTGGCGTGACGTTGCAACAGCCTGAGGCGTGCCGTGTGTTCTCCCAGGGAAGTTGTCCCTGGATCACGGAACCCTGCCAGTGGCAGGCTGCATAGGCCCCTGGGAGGGGCAGTGTGGATAGTAACCTGTGCTTACACACAGGTTCTTGCTGGCTGCAGCAGCAACCTAAGCATTTCATGCCCATCTCTGGGGTCCGCACTGATAGCCGCAGCTTGCGCCCATCTCTGGAGGTCATTTAGGCAGTGCTCTGAATCCCCTCTCCTTGCACACCTCAAAACAATGGCCTCTTGCCTCTCAGGCAGTTCCAGACTTTTTCCCAGACTCCCTCCTGGATAGCTGTGGTGCACTAGCCCCCTTCAGGCTGTGTTCATGCAGCCAACCCCAGTCCTCTCCCTGTGATCTGACCTCCGAAGGTGGAGCCTCAGCTCCCAGCCCCCACCCAACCCAGTGGGTGAGCAGACAAGCCTCTCAAGCTGGTGAGTGCTGGTCGGCACTGATCCTCTGTGCAGGAATCTCTCCACTTTGCCCTCTGCACCCCTGTCGCTGCTCTCTCCTCCGTGGCTCCCTGCCATCTCCCGTCTCCGCCAGTGAAGGGGCTTCCTAGTGTGTGGAAACATTTCCTCCTTCACAGCTCCCTCCCAGTGGTGCAGACCCCATCCCTATTCTTTTGTCTCTGTTTTTTCTTTTTTCTTTTGCCCTACCCAGGTACATGGGGAGTTTCTTGCCTCTTGGGAGGTCTAATGTCTTCTGCCACCTTTTAGTAGGTGTTCTGTCAGAGTTGTTCCATATGTAGATGTATTTCTGATGTATTTGTGGTGTGGAAGGTGATCTCCTCATCTTACTCTTCTACCATCTTGAAGGTCTCAGCCCCGTGTGCTCTTGGGAAGAAATTGTATTCTGCTGCTTTTGATGGAAGGTGCTCTAAATATCAATTAAGTCTCTCTGGTCTAATGTGTCACTTAAGGCTTGTGTTTCCCTATTAATTTTTTTTCTGGATGATTGGTTTAAGTGGGATGTTAAAGTCCCTCACTATTATTGTGTTGTTGTCAATTTCCCCTTTTATGGCTGTTAGCATTTGCCCTATGTATTGAGGTGCTGTTATGTTGGGTATACATATGTTTACAATTGTTATGTCTTCTTGGGTTGATCCTTTGATTATTATGTAGTTTCCTTCCTTGTCTCTTGTAACAGTCTTTATTTAAAGTCTAGTTTACCTGATATGAGTGTTGCTACTCCAGCTTTCTTTTGATTTCCATTTGCATAGAATATCTTTTTCCATCCCCTCACTTTCAGTCTTTGTGTGTCCCTGGGTCTGAAGTGGTTCTCTTGTAGACAGCATATATATGGATCCTGTTTTTTTATCTATTCAACAAGTCTATGTCTTTTAGTGGGAGCATCTAATCCATTTACATTTTAGGTAATTATCAAAATGTATGTTCCTACTACCATTTTCTCAATTGTTTTTGCTTTGTTTTTGTAGGTGTTTTTCTTCTCTTGTGTTTCCCACCTAGAGATGGTCCTTTAGCATTTGTTGTAAAGCTGGTTTTGTGGTGCTGAATTCTCTTTGTTTTGCTTGCCTGTAAAGCTTTTGATTTCTCCATTGAAACTGCAGAGATCTTTACTGGGTAGAGTAATCTTGCTTGTAGGTTTTCCCCTTTCATCACTTTAAATATATCATTCCACTCCTTTCTGACCTGCAGAGATTCTGCTGAAAAATCAGCTGATAACCTTATAGGGATTTCCTTGTATGTTATTTGTTGCTTTTCCCTTGCTGCTTTTAATATTTTTTCTTTGCATTTAATTTTTGTTAGTTTGATTAATATGTGTCTCTATGTGTTTCTCCTTGAGTTTATGCTGTATGCGACTCTGTGTTTCCTGGACTTGGGTGACTATTTCTTTCCCATATTAGGGAAGTTTTTAACTATAATCACTTCAGATATTTTCTCAGACCCTATCTCTTTCTGTTTTTCTTCTGGCACCCTTATAATTCAAATGTTATTGCATTTAATTTTGTTCCAGAAGTCTCTGAGACTGTCCTCATTTCTTTTCATTCTTTTTTCTTTATTCTATTCTACGCCGTTATTTTCACCATTCTATCTTCTAGCTCACTTATCTGTTCTTCTGCGTCACTTACTCTGCTATTGATTCCTTCTAGTGTATTTTTCATTTCACTTATTGTATTGTTCATCACTGTTCTTTAATTCTTCTAGGTCCTTATTAAACATTTCTTGTATCTTCGTCATCCATGCCTCTGTTCTATTGAGATCCTGGTTAACTTTACTATCATTACTCTGAATTCTTTTTCAGGTAGGTTGCCTATCTCCTCTTCATTTATTTTCTCTTGTAGGTTTTTACCTTGCTTCTTCATCTGCAACAGATTTCTCTGTCATCCCATTTTTTTTAACCTATTGTGTCTGTGGTCTCCTTTTTTCATGCTGCAGGGTTGTAGTTCTCTTTCTTCTGGTGTCTGCCCCTTGGTGGGTGAGGTTGGTCCATGGGCTTGTGCAGGCTTCCTGGTGGGAGGGACTGGTGCCTGTGCTCTGGTGGGTGGAGCTGAGTCTTGTCCCTCTGATGGGCAGGACCACATTAGAGGGTGTGCTTTTGGGTGCCTGTGAGCTTAGTATGACTTTAGGCATCCTGTCTGCTGATGGGTGGGGCTGTGTTCCTGTCTTGCTGGTTGTTTGGCCTGAGATATCCAGCCTTGGAGTTTGCAGGCATTTGGGTGGAGCCATGTCTTGGTGCTGAGATGGGCACCTCCAGGAGAGCTCATGCTGATTGATATTCCCTGGGGCCAGGAATTCTCTGGTGGTCCAGTGGCCTGGACTTAGCACTGCCACCACAGGGGTTCAGGCTCAACCCCCAGCTGGGGAACGAAGTCCCCACAAGGCACCCATTGCAGCAAAATTTTAAAAATTAAAAAAACAGACAAACAAAACCCAAGACAAATAATAAAATCAAAACCAAATAAACAAAAACAGAAACAAAGAATCAAACAGCATAGAAAAAGAAAACAAAAGACAAGAAAACAACCAACCAAACAAAAAAACTGAAAAGCCAAAAGTAACAATAAAAACGAAACAGAAATTTTAAAAAGTTAAAAAAGCGAAGAAAACAAAACAAACACACAAAATGACAAAAAAAGTTAAAAACCAAACAAAAACCTAAACAAAACAAAAAATCACAACAAAAACAGAAAACAAACAAAAAATACAGAACAAAAAATAAAAATTGAAAAATAAAAAATATATTAAAAAATTAAAAAAAATAAAACAACAACAAAACCAAAGAATAAACTTTTTTTTTAAAAAAGAAAAAATATTCCCTGGGTCCTCCTCTATCAGTGTCCTTGTCCCCACAGTGAGCCACAGCCAACCCCTGCCTCCCCAAGAGGCCTTCCAGGACCTCTAGGTATGCCTCTGGACTCACTGTGGGCACTATGGGGGCAGCTCAGACTCTGACCTGACCCAACTCCCATGTGTACATGTCCCAAAGTCCACAGTTGCTAAAGCTAGACTGGTCTCAGTTGTGGGAGCACTCAATGTCCATTCATATATTCCACAGATCCTCAGTTTACCAAGTTGGTTGCCTAGGTTTAATCCACAGCTTGTGCCACTGCATGGAGAGATTTCAGTTTCACTCCCTTAGTTGCCCCATCCCTGGGGCTCAGCTTTGGTTTTAGCCCCACCTCTGTGTGTGGGCCACCCTCAGGCATCTGTTCCCCACCCAGGAGAGAGGGGGCGAAGGGAGTGGCTGACAGGGGCGCACTTGCTCCCTTAGGTGGGAGGGGCATGTGGTAGCAACCAAATGGGGCACGCACTCTCACTCAGGCAGAAGAGGGATAAGGCTCCCTCATCTGCGGTATGCGCACTCGCTCTGATGGGATCCCCCTCAATGCCCATAGAGGCAGGGGCTGGCAAGAGACTGTGACAGACTGGGGTGTGCTCACTCTCGTGGGAGTCCCTCACAGTACCCACAAAGGCAGGGGCTGGCATGTGGGGAGAGGGTCTGTGATGGCAGCCCCACCCCTTGCATGTCACCCAACAATGGTGCCTCACTTCCAAGGCAGACCGTGCTTCCTCCAAGAGTATTCCCAGCAGCTGAGCTCCTCACTCCCATCCCTTCAGGCTGTCTCTGTGCAGCCAACAGTATTCCTCTCCTGAGTCCACCCTCCTAACCCCATGCTTCAGCACCCAGCCCTTGCCAGCATTGGCAGACATCCGTCTCAGTCTGTGGTGTCCACGGCTGTGGCACATAACGTCCATGCAAGTCTCAATCTGTCCTGCCTGCCATGGACCGGCTTCTGTACTTTCTTTTGATAGCCCCCCAAGCCCTACCCCGCCCCCCATTTCAGCATATCTCACCGCTGGTGATGGAGCCTCTCTGGGTGTGGTAACCTCTCCTCTCCTTCAGCTCCCCTCCAGGGGTGTGGGTCCCATCCCGTTTCCTCTTTTCTTTTTCTTCCCTTTCTCTCCTTCATCCTACTTGGTTACCCTGGGATCTTTTCTTGTCCTTTTTGGTGTCTGAGGTCTTCTGCTAATGTTTAGCAGGTGCTCTGTGTGAATTGTTCCACTTGAAGGTGTATTCTTGATGTACTTGTGGGGAGAGGTGATCCCCATGTCCTCCTATTCTGCCATCTTTATCTCGACCTGTTAAATCTTTTTTAAGTTAATGTCTTTAAGTCTTACAAAATAATTCATTTAGTCATAGCTATTTTTCTATTATTTTTATTTTGTACAGTGTATATATGGTCCCTCTTGCTTTTTTAATTTGTATTTGCCTGATTTTTCTTTGTACATTCATTTGTTTATTTTTTAAGGGCATGTGTGTTTATTTCAAGACTAGGGTGACAATGTTTACACCACTTCATGAAACGCTCCAAAGAAACAGAAGAACAGTAATTTTGTAAAAATATAAACTAGTCCACCTGCAGGAGAAACTTAAATGAGTCATTTAAAATTTTGCTGAATACAATGAATAAATTCATGAAGAGTAATAATGGAATACTAGGATAAGGATCAATTTCTCTCTCTCTCCCTGTCTCCCCTCCCTTACTATTAAGACATCTACACTGTTATATTGGTTAGACTACCTTCTTTAAAATAAATCATAAAGTGCTTCTAATAAAAACAAAATTGAATGTCATATTTTTAACATACCTATGTACTAACTTTCTGAGAATTAGTCATCAGGATGTTCAGAGCTCAGTGTCCCTATCTCGACTTTTTTCCTATTTATCTGTTAAAGATTTAATTAAAACAAACAAGCAAAAAAAAAAAAACCCTGGTAATGTTTGCCTACCAAGCAATTAATGTAGAGTTGCATTTAATAGAACATATGTATATGAAACACTAAGTTGATTATTAGGGCTTACATAAATGCCTTTATTTTAGAGTTTGAACATTTCAACTGCCATGAACTGATTCATGTCTTCATTCAAAGCAAATATTTATAGGGCCCAAAGGAAAACACAGAAAAAGCCTATGCTAGGGTAAATAATTAATAGCAGCTGCAATAGATAAACCCTGAATTCTCAGTAGTTCAGCACAAAAGTTTATTGCTTGCTCTCCCACACTCTGATGTGAGTCAGCTGGGGCTCTCCTCTATTTGATGACTCAAGAATCCAATCTCCCTCCATCTTGTGACAGTGTCATTTCAACAATGACTTCCAAGATTGCCATGACAGGGTAAGAGTGAGTGTGGAGTGGCATATCAGCTCTTAACTGTCTTAACCTAGAAGTGACACACATCGCTTCCACTCACATTTTGTTGGTTAGACTTAGTCACACAATCTTACCTAGTTGTAATGGGACTGGTAATTGTAATCTCTCACAGAACCAAGACAGAGAAAATAACTGGATATGAGAGATCACCAACAGTCTCTTCCACGAGTGATAAATACATAGTGCTTCATACTCTCTATAGCAGATTGTAAATGGAATCCCAGCATGGAATTGTAACAACCTTGAAACATCGACAAAATTTCTCTGAGTCATCCATCTGTCAAGGAAGGGGAAATTCCCCATGTGACCCCTCTTGAGTTCTATTAGACGGACTAATAATAAAATTGACACAAGAGAGATAAACAAGACAAAAAGAAACAAATCTTAATTCAAGTACATAGAAGTCTCATAGTGGCCAAAGCAGGCCGCTTTTATAATTTTTTAGACAAAGAAACAATAAATTTGTAAGAAATTGACAGGACAAAGGAACTTAGGTTTTGTGTGCCCAATTAGTGAAGAATCTAAACAGAGTTTGGGCTTGGGGTAGTAAATTAAGAAGTAACAAGGTTTGTTTATACAGGCTTCTAGGCCCAAATTCCCTATCTTTGGTGATAAAGGTCATCTTCTACCTCCAGAGGCAGGGAGTGCACCTTTCACATGAGAGGTTTACTTCCTACTCTTAGGGAGACAGGAGAGTCAGAGGGTCCCTCTTGTGTTGGCCATTTCTTACGTAACTTTAATTCAAAGTAAGCAACATGCCATTCAGGCACATTTTGGGGCTGTCTACCCTGGGCCCAAACAGTTCTTTTTTTAAAATGGTAATATGAAATTAATGTGCCAAAAGATCTTAAGTAAAAAAGGTCAGCATCTTGAGTGTCACCCAGACATAAATAGTGCACCAAAAAATGCTAAAAATATAATTATATGGACTTTCAATTACAGGGAACTGTATCCCCAGTCAAGAAAGTCACGAAATATGATTATTTTTTTAACATCTTTATTGGAATATAATTGCTTTAAAATGGTGTGTTAGTTCTGCTTTATAACAAAGTGAATCAGTTACAAAATATGATTAAATATGTCTGAGATAAAATGGAGCTCAAATAAACCTATTTCCTTTTATATATTTTTTATTTCTAGCTGAAGTTTTTCAATTTCCACTGGCATGCTGTATTGTTCGGGTCTCAAGATTGTCTTTCCTAAAATACCTGACTATAATAAACCTTCATATGCAGGCACCGGCTTTCTTCTGCTATTATTTGGAGATCCAGAAGTGTTGGCCATTGACTTGAATTAGTTAAGTTATGCTACGCTGTGTGCCTCTACCACACTTTTTAAAAATCCTATCATTTTTCTTAAAGAAGTATTTAGGTTGGGTCATGAAAACATACAATATTTTGGGATGGCTTTGACCTTCATAAAGCTGATTTTGTAAACTTTTAATTGCATGGCTGTCTTCTGAATTTGTAGATATCACAAAGTAATAACATTTTATTCTAAGATGCACTTTCAGAACCTTCTTTTGTTCATGATGTGCAAATAGATTTCCAGTACGCTTCTGAGTAATGTTAATGGGAAGATTTCCAAAATTTCCTCTTTTTCTTTCCTTTCCTTTTTTTTTTTTTTTTTTTTGAATAGTCTGTACTTGTTAGAGTCTTGGTTGGGCTTCTCCAACTCCGTTTTGACTAATTCATCCAATATTCACACTGGATTAGTGATTACCTGATTCACCCACTTACTCTTAATCCAAAACTGCCCAGGTTTTCTCTGCAAGCTGATGAGAAGTCATGGCTCAATTCCACAAGCTGAATTTGTACACAGGGTGTCCATTTTTTTTATTTGCAAGTTTTCCTAGGAATCCGTTTTTTAGGAAGTCTACATAGTTGTTTATATGCAGCTGATATTTTAGGGGCATTTTCTGTTAGCTTTTTAGCCACTAATGTTCCTGTCATGATAAATATGCCTGATCTGCTTCTGCTTTATATTATTTGTTGTTGTTATTGTTGTCTATTTACTGTTTTCTTTTTTATACCCTCTTTACTACATCGACTGTGTTTTCTTTGACTTTGTTTCCTCTAGTGATTTGAAAGTTACATACTCTGTAGTTAACTTTTGGGGTTCTAATTTTACCTTTAAAAAAACTTGATCTCCCTCCCTCCCACCCTCCCTATCCCACCCCTCTAGGTGGTCACACAGCAAGAGGGAAGAGATATGGGAACATATGTATATGTACAACTGATTCACTTTGTTATAAAGCAGGAACTAACACACCATTGTAAGCAATTATACTTCAATAAAGATGTTAAAAAATGAAAAAAGAATGAAGTTCTGATACATGCTACAACTGGATCAACCTTGCAAACATTATGCTAAGTGAATAAGCCAGACACAAAAGGACAAATATTGTATGACTCCACTTACATGAAATATTTAGAATAGGCAAATTCATAGAGACAGAAAATAGAACAGAGTTTACTAGGAGCTGGGATATGGGGATGGGAGTTACTGTTTAATAGGTACAGAATCTGGGATGATAAAAAGTTCTTGAAATGTATAGTGGTGACAGTTGCATAACATTGTGATTGTAAAATGATAAATTAAAAAAAAATTGACACTATTATTCTTATCACTGAAAGGCCAAGAATAAAACTGTATTTGTTGCATAGCTCTATGAAAGAGTAACATTTTAGCATGCATTTTTAATTCCTCTTTCCTTTCTCTGACTCACCCAGCTTTAAAAGTTACATATGGATTTTTTTTTTTCTAGTGTAAAACCATTACATTGAGAGGCTTGGTATGGGTATCAAAGAGCTGAGAGTGAAATCTGAAGTCCTCAGCCTCTCTGGGATCTCCCCAGCCTTACAGTCACAGAAAGCTATATATGGGATTCATTTTTATTGGAGTATAGTTGCTTTACAATGTTGTGTTAGTTTCTGCTGTACAACGAAGTGAGTCAGCTATATGTATACATATATCCCCTTCCTCTTTGACCTCGCTCCCACTCCCCCCACATCCCACCCATCTAGGTCATCACAGAGCACCAAGCTGAGCTCCCAGTGCTATACAGCACGTTCCCACTAGCTATTTTACACATGGTAGTGTATATATGTCAATCCTAATCTCCCAATTCGTCCCACCCTCCCATTCCCCCCTGTGTCCACATGACTCATGCTTTTATGCTATATATTTTCTCCTTTAAGAGCTATTTTTAACATTTGTTTTGTCTTATAGTAATATTAAACTACTATTAAATGTTGGTTTTTATTTAGATTATTGCAATGTTAGCCATAATCTTTTTAGTCAGCAACTTTCCTTTATTTGGACTCTGTGAGTTGTTTCTCTCCAATTAAATAATGTCTTTGGTGTTGCTGTTGTTGTTGTTGTTTACAAGGAAGGTATGGCTGGCATATTTTCTGAGCTTTTATGTTCCTGAGAACTTCTTTCTGTTGCCTGAACACGTTAATAGTAACTTAGGTAGACGATTCTCAGACTATAAGATTCCTCCTCCCATAATTTTATAAATGTGGTTCATTTGTTTTCTGGAATTTTATAATAGGAAAGAATTATGAGACCAGCCTAATATTTTTTTTCCTATAGGCAAAATGTGTATCTTCTTGGATGGCTGGTAGAATTCTTTTTTAACTCTTTTCTTCTTTTTAATTTATTTATTTTTGGCTGCGTTGGGTCTTCATTGCTGAGTGCAGGCTTTCTATTGTTGCAGCGAGAGGGGGCTACTCTTCATTGCAGTGTGCAGGCTTCTCATTGTGGTGGCTTCTCTTGTTGCAGAGCATGGGCTCTAGGTGCGTGGGCTTCAGTAGTTGTAGCTCATGGGCTCTAGAGTGCAGGCTCAGTAGTTACGGTGCACGGGCTTAGTTGCTCCGCAGCATGTGGGATCTTCCCTGACCACGGATTGAACCCATGTGCCCTGCATTGGCAGGCATATTCTTAACTACTGCACCACCAGGGAAGTCCCTCTTTTTTAACTCTGAAATAAGAAAAAAATATATATCAGAGTGTCTCTAGGCGTGTATTCCCTCTCCCACATACATTGATTTTGTTTAGTATAAGCAGCCCTAGATGTTTATTCAACTTAGGAACATTTTTCTTTTATGTCTGAAATCATTACTTCTGCTCAAATGATTTAGTTCTCCTGTTCAAGAACCCTAATTTCCTCATTATTTTTATTTTGTTCTCATTTTCCTTTTCATTCTGGAACAACTTCTAAAGCTGGTTCATTCATTTCTAATTTGCTTTTCTGCAATTTACTTACTCCAATGTTGAAATTACTTCTGTAGGCATATTTTTAACTCCTTCAAAATTGTTTCTCATTTCAATCAACACTTTTTTCATTCCTGCCTCTTATTTTGGCTATATATATTTTTTTAATTTCAGCTTTTATTCCTTTGATCTCATCTTTCATCTGTTTTGTGGAGTTCATATTATCCTGAATACTTTTTAAAGCCCAAAGCAACTGCACTATAAAATTTCTTTCTGGAAACCACAGTAAGTCTTTTTTTTTTTTTTTTCCAAAACTGTGTTCTTCCTCTGCCTTTTGAGTATGTTCTCCTCCTTTCATAATACACACTCATAATTTCTTGGCTCTAAGTTCAATTTTTTTCTATTTATTCATCTTTTAATGTGGAAAGTTCTTCTCAGGCTAAGGTTTACTGTAAGTGCCATATTTTTTTTAACTTGGTTTCCCTCACTGTCCACATAATTGCTGATAATATTCTCATTTCTGATCTTCAGATCAAGTCTTGTTTGATATTTATACATTCTAGTTCTTTTTTTTTTTTTTTTTTTTTTTACTGTTTTGAAGTATTTTATTTAATATTGCCAGGAGGAGACATCTGGTTCTACTGTTTATTTATCTTTTCATCAGTGACAATGATTCCTACACACTAGTTCTTTACTTACCTGACCCAGTGAATGGTAGGTTTCCTTGCCACATAGTAAATGCTCAGTAGATGTGTTCTCCAGTATTCAACAGAACTCCCAGAACATACCACAACTCCATCAGGCTCAGCTCCTTCCAGCTGCCAACCTGACCCTTCTAGATATAGGCACTCCCAGTCACACAGCATTGTGGGTAATTATAGTCCCAGTACTGATGCAAGAAAACAACAATTAATGCCAGGGAAGAAGTAGCAATATGGCTCCAGTTATTCTAGAAGGCAGATCTAGGTTGGCTTCTCTTTCTCCAGTAGGAAGACTCCATGTTTCTAAGGGAAGGATTTGTGGTAGACATATAGCTTTATAAAGCTATGAATGTCCTACCACCCTTTTCCTTTCTCCTACCTGTAAGTTTTCTCAGAATTTTGGTTGACAGAAATTCTTTTTGTTTCCTGGCATAAACTCAGGAATACTCAGAGTTTCCAGTTTTATTGAAAATAGTTTCTTGGAGTTGAAGAAGTTGGAGGAGAGAAAAAACATGATTTATTAGATTTTTTAATAAAAAGATAATACAACAATTAATAATTATTTAGATTTAACTGTGTTCAGTACTTACCAGTTGACCTTTTATAATACAGCTTCCCCATTTGTTTACTTTGATTTGTGTCTTAGCTGGTACAAGTACTTAATACTCCAAATGATTTAACTGGTGTGGGCATATTGTTTGGGGTCCGCTTTCTGAACCCTTTCAAGTCTAGAATTAGTTAATAGCCAAGCTGGACTAGAAATAGGTCTCCTATTCCTTGGCCTTTCCTACAAAATTAGCTGCTTTACTTATCTCTCAAAAAAAAAAAAAAAAGAAATTACCAATAAAAACTTGTTTTGTCAGCTCATGGTTGTTTTAAGAATTAAATGAGAAAATATATCTAAAGCACTTAGTACAACACCCTTAGAGTTGTTATCTCTGTTTTACAAATACAGAAACAGATGTTCAGAGATTGACAACTTGCTGGAAGCCACAAAGCTTGTCAGAGGAAGAACCAGGGCTGGGACATGGGACAATTGAATTCAGAGCAGAGGCTCAACTCTCACTAAATAGCAAGCATCTCACAGACCACAGATTTCTCTTTTCAGTTCTGCTATCCTCTGGCATGTTAATTTGAAGAATACTCAGCTTTCAGGGCTCAGCTGCCAAATTAGATTATGTTGCAAACAGTCAGCTGTCTCCCTGTGCTATAGCACATACTCAGCAGGCATTTCAACAAAAATTGATGAAAATATATGACAATCACCCAAAGCTGACAAAAACAACTTTTACCCCTGCTGATAAAAACTAACAGATTCTAAGGTTAGAGCTTTACTTGAAGCTTGGATTAGAGACCCCCTCTTAGGACCATTTCCATTTATCTATTTAAATATATATTTTACCTTGGATAGTATCTATGCTGTTGCTGCCCCTTATAGTAATCCCTTTTATTAAGTCAGACCCAAATAATACACAATATGCCTGCTCCACTCAGGAAAAAGCCCGAGAGTAAAGGAGACTTGGGAAGTTTTGGAAATCTCTCCTTGTCCACTATTTCTAATCAAAATTATACTGATTAGGTAGTTACCTGGAATAATGCTTTCCCCACAAATGCCTAGGCATTCACACACCTGAAGATCTCAGAGACATTAACCTGAAGTGAATTAGATCCCAAAGTAATGAGGAGTGCTGGAGAACCAACCTGGGTCATAGTTAGAGCCTCATATTCTCTCTGTCCTCCACTGTCTCTATGATCTTAGATAAATTCTCAACATAGCAAGGCTTCCATTTTCTCATAGATAAAATAAGGTTTAGACCTAACCTATGAGGTGATAATGAGAATTGCATAAATCCATATGTGTCTATGCAAGTTCTCTGAGAAACCAGCTCTGAACTAAAGGTTATTTCCATGGGAAATTGGACTCAGAATGTTCCTACTTCCCTGTCTCTAGGTAGAAACACCATAAATTGCTTCACAGTTGTGAATTCTCTCTCAATAGTAAGAAGATTTTCATTCAGGCTCCTTCCCACATCTTCCTGATAGTGACCAGTAACCAGAACTGAAAGAATGGAATGAAATATTGAAATTGTTCGTCTCAAATTATCCACCTCCTCCTGAATAAAATAAATACATTTATATTTTTTTCCTTTTTTTTTTTTTGGAAGTATAGTTACCCCTGGGAGTGAGGGCAGTGCATCCCTGTGCCTGGCCTCTGCCCTGGGGTGTGGTGGGGTTCCCGTTGATGCCACTTGTCAAGGTTCTGGCCCAGGGCTATTTGGGGTTTGCCTGGACTATTTATGTCCCTTTTTATGGCACGTTGTACATGAACTGGTGGGGAACTAAGTGAGTGCAACCCTCCATTTTCAGCTCTTACCGGTACCTTCTCTGAGCCCACTAAGTCAAATCCTTGTCTTTGTAGGTCTTTACCTTGCCTGAGTCCTCTCTTTTAGGAGTGTAAGAAAGAGAAGTGTGGGACCTAATCAAGCAACCAGGTGGCCTTTACTTCCATGGATGGATGAGGAAACTACAGTGGGCATGTGGTACAAAGGAAAATGGAAGGAAAGATGATTTGTTCAGACGTGGTGGAGTGGCATCTAGCCTTCCTCCATGTCTCAGTTACCAGTTTGCTCCAAGTTAGTATTCTTTCCTCTTTCACTTTCCTTCTCAATGCTTCCCCAACCCCCATCCTACCACTATCACAAACTTGAAATAAAGCTGAGGAGACATCACTTCCAGCCTCTATTTCCAGTCACAGTGATCCAGGGCAGTGGCTGGGATGCTTTGGGGAGATGAGTCCTTTGGATAGATGGATGGAGCACCCAGCCCCCACCCCTACTCCCATCATGAGGGAGGAAGAGGTATCAGCATCACCCTGTGGACATACAAAGGCTTTCTTATTTTCCTATTCAACTTAATAGAAATGCAGTGTATCCTTACATTGCATTATCTCTTTACCTCCTTTAGGAGAAAACTAAACTTGAATGAACATAACAAAATACAATGTAAAAATACAAATTGGAACAGGGGTTGGCAAAATTTCTGGAAAAGGTCAATATATTAGTTTCCTAGTTTTTAACAAGTTACCACAACCTGGGTGGCTTAAAACAACATAATATTAGTTTCTCACAGTTCTGGGAATCAGAAGTGTAAAATCAAAGTGTTAGCAGGTCTGCATTTCCTCCAAAGGCTCTACAGAATCCTTAATTCCCTCTTCCAGCTTCTGGTGGTTCCAGGAGTTTCTTGGTTTGTGGCTATGTAATTTCAATCTCTGCCTCCATTATCATATGGCCTTCTCCTCTGTGTCTGCATGCATCATCACCTCTGTCTCTTACAAGAACACTTGTCATTGTATTTGAGGCCCACCCTGATAAATCTAGGATGATCTCATCTCAAGATCCTTAATTTCATCTGCAAAGATTTTTTCTAAATCAGGTCACTTTCACAGGGGCTGGATATCAGGGCATGAACACATCTTTTGGGGAAGACACCATTCAACCCACGACAGTCAGATAATAAGTATTTTAGGCTTTATGGGCCATAAATGTTGCAACTATTTTATGTCCCAAATACTTGATTCTGCTACTGCAGCACAAAGGCAGCCATAGACAATCCATAAATAAATGAGTGTGGCTGTAGCCCAGGAAAATTTAATTTATGGACACTGAGATTCAAATTCCATAGAATTTTCACATTATGAAATATTCTCCTTTTTATTTTTTTTATCATCCATTAAAAAATGTAGGGCTTCCCTGGTGGCACAGTGGTTAAGAATCTGCCTGCCAATGCAGGGGACAAGGGTTCGAGCCCTGGTCTGGGAAGATTCCACATGCTGCGGAGCAACTAAGCCCGTGTGCCACAACTACTGAGCCTGCACTCTAGAGCCCGCGAGCCACAACTACTGCGCCCACATGCCACAACTACTGAAGCCTGCGTGCCTAGAGCCCGTGCTCCACAACAAGAGAAGCCACCTCAATGAGAAGACTGTGCACCGCCATGAAGAATAGCCCCTGCTCGCAGCAACTAGAGAAAGCCCGAGCACAGCAACAAAGACCCAACGTAGCCAAAAATAAATAAATAAAATAAATACATTTTTAAAAAAAATGTAAAAACCATTCTTTGCCCATACACCATATAAAAAAACAGGCAGCAGGCCAGATTTGGCCCACAGGCTGTAATTTGCTGATCCTGGGTTGGAATTATAGAATATATTTTAAATCACCTTGATTTCTTTTTGGAGGCCTCCATTAACCTTCAAATGAGGCCAACTATCTTTTCTGTGTCTTCTTTATTCTAAAAGTTTCTGTGTCTTTTGACATACCTTGTGACTGCTCTCCTTTTCAAAACTCTTCCTCCAGCCATATGGATATGATAAAATGTAAATGTGGCTTCACAAGAAATATGATAATGGAGGGTAATATGGTGACTCTCTAAGGCAGGAAGGTGGTGGTCTTGACCTTGTTTATGTGTATTTGAGCTATATGACCCATAAGAACAGGATATGGTGACTTCTATGGAAGGAATAGAACCTCCCACAAATGAGCTTGGCCAGATGTGCCATTGGGGTGGGAGATGAATGGAGTTAATGACATTAGAGAGAGAGAAACAGAGACAGAGAGAAAGGGGAAAGAAAAGCATGTAAACAAAGAGAAGGGGAGATGCGGAAAAGAAGGGAGAGAAAAGAGAAAGATGAAATAAGGTTGCTAAAGGCAGAAAAGGAAGTTAAATCCAAATAATGCTAAGGTAGCTTGAGGCTTACTAAGCCATACCAGGAGAGAGAGCAATTAGAGACATCTTAGAGCTGAGGAGAATTAAGATGTGTTAGGAGTTGAAATCTCAAGAATGGAGAGAACATCCTTGAAGGCCAAGGGCAGGATGAACAAGAACACTGGATCTTAAGGAAAGTTCCTGACTGTTTGGGGGTTTGTTTTTGTTATTTTTTAAATGGCAGACAAGGTGTAACCACCTTCCAAAATTAACAAAGTAAGTTGTATTTAGCAGCCCTTTCCTTTGGTATGGAGAAGTGGGGTCCAGGATGACTGTGCTTGCGATGAATTTCTGTGAACAAAAGAATGGGGAAAGTTTAGATTTCCAGGGAGAAGGGGCGCTTCCTCAGGCCACCGTGACTGAGGTAGAAGTGGACTGGATTTGGGCTCTGAAGCCAGCTGCACAGGGTGGGCCAGAAGTGGTGATGGGGTCATAATAGGATCTGAGCAGTGCTTTGGAGAGTGATTCAGGGGACTCCTCTGACAGCAAGGGGATGCAGGGTGGATGGACAGAGAGAGACTGGGGCAAGAAAACCAGAGAACATAGGACAATTAAGAGTGTGGGGAGGAAGAGATTTTCTTCTACTCTTCTAGGTTCTCCTGGCTTGTCTAAGAGTTAAATTGACATGAGACAGATTAACAGGAGAAAATCAAATTTTAATAACATGGGAGAGACCCAGGAGTATTGAGTAACTTGACAAAATGGCCTCAACCGTTACCTTAAATACCATCTTCAGCTAAAGACAAAAGAGGTTGTTGGAGCTAGGGGTTTGGGACTTCACAGGGGAGGGGAGGAAGGCCATTCACATGGAGATGAAAAAGCAAATGTTTGATAAAAAAATATTTGCTGGGCCATGCAGAGATAATGGGACACAAGGAGGAATTTTAACAAATGGACTTTTCTAGGTTCCTCCCTGTCTACACACCTAGTTCATACTATAATTATCTATGATGATAGCTGTCTTCCTAAAACAGGTCCTCTGTCTACATTCTTTTAGGCATTTAGGGAGAAGATCAAAGTTTCTTACTGATTCTTTTGGGACTTGAATGTTTTCAGCTTGAAATAATCTGCATGCCAGAGATATTTTGGGGTGGCAAGTTTTGCTTCCCTACAGTGGCCTCTGGCCTCAGTCCAGGCAGGATGAATAAGAGCCTGTCCCACAGGTGATGAAAGGAAGAAAGTTGGGAAACCCTTTTCAGAGAGGGACCATGGCTGGGTGGCTAACAGGCTGACATTTTTCATTCAGATGTGCTGGGTTTAGTCTTGAATCCCTGGTGGTTTTTGCTTGGCTGATTAGCTCCCTGGAGCCAAACTTCCAGTTAGAAACCTCCCAGAGTAGGCAGCTTCAGAAACACAGTTCTCCATGAGGTGCTCAGTCTGGAGGGTCTAACTACTCCCAAGTGGGCTCCTCAGGGGTGTTGCTGTTTGGGGGTTTTCAGGAACAGGACGTTCATACCTCAGCAGCAATAGTGTGACCCTGATTGTTGGAATCCAAGGGGAAGCCAGGAGCCTGGGAGGAAGGCAGCATCATGCTCAGCTTTCCTATGGGTCAAGCACTGCTTTGGGCACTAGGAGGGGCACCTGAGAGAGCTAGTGTTCCACACAGCCAGCCCCCAACCCCCATCCTTCAATTAACCCCCGTCCTTCTGTTAACAAGCAAGCTCAACCTTTATTGAAATCCTTCAACCAGGCTAGTCCTTTACCAAGGCTGATGATGTCCTTATATAGCAGGGACACCCCAGTTGTCTTCTTTGTACAACACCCTGAATAAAGCTGAATAGTGCTGTACAGAGTCAGCAACTTCAGTAAAAAGTTTAATGAGTCTGGTTAGAGTATTTACGTGATGCCAATGACCTATAATTAGCGTGAGTAGGAGAGAGAATGTGCAAGTAGTCAAATTCTTACACATAACAGTTAAGACTGTCTCTTCTGTTTTGTTCCCTGGGTTTTCCTGCCTGGATCTTCTGCCCTGATAAGTTAAAAGGGTTAGCAGCCGTGTGGAAGGAAATGGGAAATGTGTTGGGTGATTTTCAGGAATCTTGTTGCTGCTTCTCCCTCAGTGATATACACCTACTCTAAGAATTAAGAGGTTTGTTTTAATAGTCTTTGTTCTGATTCTAAAAATGAATCCTAGGTCCTTAGATCTGGAAGATATCTCAGAGCACAGGCAGCCAACATTGGTATTTGACAAATGGGGTCAGTGACCCTCAGAAGGGAGTAACTTGTCCTGGGTGAGTTACCTCATTTCAATGTCAGGACTATCTTTCCTTTGAGCAATTTTTCAAAATGTCCCACTGCGGTATGGATGATGTCAGAAGATTCCTGTCAACTTCTGCTTCCATGCCATGTCACAGTATCTCATTAGATTCAATCAAGGTGATTGTGACTATCGTGTCATTCCCAGTCAGCTATCCTGTTGAACTTTTGCCTAAAACAATTCTTCCAATAGGTCTTGGACCCATCTCTCTTTGGGATTTAATAGTCATTGACCCATCTACTGAGGATGGCAGAGTGTGCTGTGTAGTCCGCTCTTCCAGGGAGCATGTCACTATCCCCTTAGAAATGAATTACCCAATGGGAAAAGAGTTCGAGTGATGAGGAGAGCTGTGATCGAAAGTCATGTTTAGTGGTATTTATCAATTGTGTATTAAGCATTAATTGAACACCTATGTGTATCAACTACTAAGCTTGCTGTTTTCAGAGTCAGAAGGAGTCAGACCTCTGACACTTCAACTCTTGGCTTTTTGGCTGAACTGAGAGCCTGGATGTCCATTTTCAGGGTTCCCATAGCCCTTTGAACATACATTAATTAAAGTTCTTATCTCACTGTATTGTAATTCAGTGCTATCACGTCTTTTGGTTTTTTTTACTAAACTCCAAGCTCTTCAAGAGCAACTCAGTGTCATTCATCTCTGTGAAACTTACCCTTAGCAAAGTGCCTGGTGTTTCATAGATGCTTAATGAATACATTTTGTAGGGATGGATGAAAGAAGGAATAAATGTGAGGCTAAGCCCATTATGTTATCACCACTTGACACTTGTCACTGAAATGTTCCCATTAAGGGTTTGGAGAAATGTCAGTGCCGTGAACATTTGACATCACAGCAATAGAGGGGAAGGACAATTGAAATGTCAGCTGGTTTGGACCATGTGCCAAACATCCTGGGGGTGGGGGCTGGTAGGGATGCTTTCCAGCTAAGTTCTGGGAAGGAACATAGTACTTATATAAGTTCTGGCAACTACTTACTTACACAAACAGGAAAACGCTCCACCACCTCACTTGATTTGAACTGGAATTCTGGTCTCCATTTGATGGCTGAAACAATGCAGGGCATTGTAAAACATTTCAGATCAGTTGGTTTCCCTGGCAGCTTAGTTTGTGTCAGTGCAGAAGCACAGAGCAGATCATGTGTCTGTATTAACAAGCCTGCAGAACCTCCCTTGGGCTGAAAAACTAGGACTACAGAGGAAGTGATGGGAAAATTTTTCAGGACCATTATCTCAGGGCCATCATCTTTAACACATTTCATGTTAAAACATTGCCTGGAAGTTGGCCAGAACTAACAATAACACCATCTGTTGTATAGTGGTTTATAATTTATAAAACATTTCACAGTCGTTATCACACATTTTTTGGCAACTGCAACTCCACTTTATAGAAGAGTAAATTGAGACTCATTAAGGTTTGTTGACTTCACACACTAACTAGTAGATTCCATGTGTACTGTCTCCTCTGTGGTTATTAGCATCACAAGAAATTCAGTGATCCTTATCTCAACTTTGGCACTCCCCAATTCCACTGAAACTGTTCTTGCCATTGTGACCAGCAATCTCCTAGAAGCCAAATATCATGGACTCTTCCATTTTTATCTTGCCTGATCCTTCTGTAACAAATGACCATGTGGACTACTTCCTGCTTCTTAAGGCAGTCTTCTTTGGTTTCTATGATGCTGTATCCTCCTGGTTTTCTTCCTCTGTCTTAAAACACACCTTTTCAATATCATTTACTGGCACCTCTGTCCCTGTGCACATTATGTTGGTATTCTCCAGCATTTGGTCTTTGTCCCTTTTCTCTTTGTACTCCACACTCTCCTAGGGGATCTCATCTATGTTCATGGCTACAACCATTAACTTCACAGTGGTAACTCCCAAATCTCTGTTGCCAGATCTCTTATCTGAATTCAAGTTGTATAACTGATGTGATTGCTGCATCTCTCCACCTACATGTGAAAATTCCACACACTAGATTGTTCTAACATTACAGTATTGGATATGCCCATTCAGCAGGGTATAATGTTTCTTCACGTATTCAACTTTTCATTATTTCTTTCAGTAAAGGAATATTTAGTAGTTTCCTTCATATAGATTTTACATAACTCAATTTACTTCTAAGTATTATATACTTTCATGACCATTGTGATATGATCTTATTTCCATTATGATATATAAATGGCTATGCTAGTATGTAAAGAATCTATTCATTTTTACACATTTGTTTTGAAACCATCTTCCGAAATCTCTAATTAGTTTTATCTGTTTTTCAGTTGATTCTTTTTGGTTTTGTAGATAGGCTATTATCTGCAAATAATGATAGTTTTCTCTCAGTTTACACTATTTAAGCCTCTTACTGCTTTTCTCATCTTAATTACATGGACTAACCTAGAACAATATTACCACCAGCAATAATAATCATTAGACCACTTCAATTTTTCATCATAAATCTTAATATCCTTTCACTACTAAATTAAATCTATGTATATACTTTATTTTATTGAGGGAATATCATTCTATTTCTATTTTACATTAGTAAATGATGTTAATTTTTATTAACCATCTTTTAATTATCCATAAAAAGATATTTTTTCTCCTTTGATCTAGTCATATAATAGATGATATTAATAGATTTTCTGATATTGAATTGTCTTTTCAGTATTTTTTTTTCTAGAAAGTGCCCCATTTAATTTAAAAACTGAAAATTTTATTTACCTAAGGGGACCACATTTTAAATTTATTAATTATTGCCTCCCTTTCTAGAATTCCTATTATACTATATTTTATCTCCTAAACCCACCCCTCATATCACTTATATTTTATGTATTATATTTGTTTTGTCTTTTGCTTCTGAGTTTTGGGAAAATTTCTCAAACTGAACTTTTGAGTCACTGATGTGATTTTCTATGCTATCTAATCTGTTATTCACGACTACAAATGGCAAATAAAATTTGAAATTTAAAAAGAATTTACAAATTTATAAGAAAAATGTATGTTTTAAGAAATGAAATTAGTTTACAAATTTAAATGTTTAAGAACAATATTTCCTGACATCAGATTTTTGCTTTTAGATGGGGTGGGTGCTTAAATCCCAACTTTTATTGAGAATATGAATCAATTTTGTTTTGTTTCTTGTTATAACTTTTACTTTTTGGAGTAAACTTCCTTCAGAGAACATTTATTCTAATTCTTCAGATGTATTTTCTTCATTCAAATTGCTGAATCATTTCATATAACTGATTTTTCTAACCCTGTTCATGGCTGTGAGTTACAATGTTTTCTGTCAGAGATCATGGGGATACTTGTTCTAATCTTAAGTTTAAGAAAAAGAGAAAAGCAGAAGTCTGCAGCTTTAGTTTTGTAGGACCACAGTTGGCTGTGAAGATTGGGAAAAGGCTATAGCTAGAAACATCTGCACAAAAGAGAACCTCGTGTTGTGAGAAATAATTTCTTCAAGGCCATAGCATAAGTCCCTGGTTAACTCAGAACCCCACAGGCTATGTCCACACTTTTAATTATCACAACTCTCAAGCCTGGAAGGGCTCCATCTATCAGCCCCTACAGTATTTCCTGAACACTTATGAAACCCATGCCTTTTGTCCCAATCATGGCCCCATGGAGTCCTGGGCCTGCTGCCCAAAATTAACAACACTTGTGCCAAGTCAGAATTCCCCTCAACTGTGGAAACTAAGAAAGTAATTACAAACGAAGGCAGTCTCATGGTGGGGAGCTTCACTGCTAAGTAGATGGGAAATCACTCCTCTTCTTCTTATGCACAGAACTGGAGGCATTGGTCACCAGTTAATGCAGACTACTAGCACCACAGTTTTACGATATATTAGGCAGTATAATGCTGTAAGTGTTCGGTCTGTAGAGCCAGACTCCTTGGCTCCAAATACTAGCTCTTCTACTAGCTGTGGGACTGATGAACATAGTTACCTTCCCTGTGCTATGGTGTCTTCATCTGTACTAGGGGGATAATAATAACCCATCAGTGTGGATAGTGATAACACTCACCTATCACGGAGTACCATGATGTAAAGCATTCCAGACAATGGCCACACACAGTAATGCTTGGTCAATGTTAACTAATGTAAAGACTGTCACCACTTATGGTTCAAGGAAGGCATCCTTCCTTGATTATTCTTTTTATATTTCTTTGGATATTTCCATGGAAATTTGAGAAAGAGTAGAGTTAAATGTGTAGGCTCAAATGTCCATCTTGTTCCAGAAATTCTGAAGTAATCTTTCTGAAATGAAAGCTGATCATTTCACTCCCTGATTTAAACATTTAAATAGTAGTCCCTATCAAATAGGGTAAAATTCAAACTTGTTGGTGCCATCAACAAGGCCACCTGGAATCTAGCTCACCTTCCAGTCTTTCTCTAACCTTGTCCTCTCTCATACCCTAGGCTCCAGCCCAACCAAACCTCCTGGCTCATCATGGTAGTCCACACTGCAGGGTCTCTGCTCGTATGGAGTCTTCCGCCTGGAAGCCTTCCTCCCACCATCTTCTCAGCACCCTTGTGCACTTTATTTGCTCTATTGCAATTCTGAAGGCTCACTTCAGATATTGCCTCCTCTGTGAAGCCCAGAATTGTACCAGCAGATCCTTCCTTGGTATTCACACTGAACCGAGTGCAGGTTTCTCTATAATGTGAACGTAAGGCTATATTCTCAACTGCCATGGTTGTTGGAATCAACTAGGGAGCTTATCAACAATACAAATAATGTCTCTGGAAGATTCCAGTTCATTAGGTTAGGAATCCATATAAATTATAAAACAACTAAGGTGATTCTGAGGACCAGTCAAGTTTGGGTTAATAGTACATCCTCTCTAGTTAACATCCCTGCTCTGGTTAGCAAGGCTCCTCTCTTGTTAGGTCCTCCTTTCTGGTTAAACTGCCCTCCCTTCTGATTAGGATGTCCTCCTCTCTGGTTAACTTGCCCTCCCCTCTGGTTAGCGAGCCCTACTCTTTCTAACAGGCCATGGATTTCTTTCAAACAGGCACCATGTCTTATCTGTCTTATGTCCCCAACACCTTACACAATTCCAGGCACTTAAAAATGTGTTGCATGAATGAATGAATGAATAACTGAATCACCTTTCCCCTAAATGTTCCAGCCTCCAGTCTCCGAGGTGTTTCTGTCTTTTATTGTTCATTGCTTTTGCCCACTCCCAGTTGAATTTCGGGGACTAAACTGAGGAGCTTATAAGTGAGTCAGAAACCATTGTTTCTACTTTGGCAACATATGCCAGACTTGGTTGCCAAACTTACCGTGAATCTTCTGTCTTCTTGAGAATGGAAACCCAGGGAATCAGAGGGGCTATTGTGTAGCAGCTTCCTCCTGAGACTTAAATATTTGGCAACTTCAGCCTTGGCATGAGGACTGGCATAAAAACAAAACAAACAAACAAACAAAAAAAAAAACTGAACACCTAGAAAGCACAAGCCAGCATCTTAAATGGACTTAGTGGTGTGCTAGACAGGACATAGGAGAAAGGCTGGAGACTCTAGGATTGAGCCAGTCTCTCCTCCACTAGCTTCTAGTGGCTGTGTTACTTTAGGCAAGTCATCAACTACTCTGAACCTCAGTGTTCTCATCCACAAAAGAAGGATGAATACAGGATATCACAGGGTTCATATGAGAATAAAATGAATAGTATATGTGAAAGCATCGAGTATAGTGTAAGAAATGTTTCCTCTCTCCTTTCTGTAATATCTTGGGTGTTGGCGTGGAAAATTGCAGCAGAACAGTAGAGCGCAACGAGAAACTTGGGCTTGGACTCTCACAGTGAGATGGGGCAGAGAGTGGGGTAGGCAGCTGCAGGAAACTGGAGAGTTCAGTTTAGCAAGTAGACCACAGTTTCAGAAGGTATAAAAAACACACCATTGAGATAGACCAAGCAAGCCACCTTCTTAGAATATCCAAGAATCTTCATAGGGTTTCTGTAACAGGAGATGGAATAACACGTTTTTGGCACATATCAGTGCTCTTTGGGGAAAGGCCCATACCTCATTCATCTGTGTAGTTCTAGTGCCTATTGAGTGCCTGATAGAGGACCAATAAATATCTGTAAAGTGAATAGTAGGAGGACAAGGTCATAGCTTGACACCATCTCTCCCTTGTTCTTTCCTAGTTCCTCAGTCCTCCAGATGATGTGTGATGTGAATAAATTGATGTTTACTGTGGGTCATACAGGCCATTTTGTTCATGCTCCTGTCTTCACACCTGGATGTGCTTAAGCCATTACAGACAGACTTCTGTTTACTGTGCTATTCTTTTTTTTTTTTTAACATCTTTATTGAAGTATAATTGCTTTACAATGGTGTGTTAGTTTCTGCTTTAAAACAAAGTGAATCAGTTATACATATACATATGTTCCCATATCTCTTCCCTCTTGCATCTCCCTCCCTCCCACCCTCCCCATTCCACCCCTCTAGGTGGTCACAAAGCACCGAGCTGATCTCCCTGTGCTATGCGGCTGCTTCCCATTAGCTATCTATTTTAACATTTGGTAGTGTATATATGTCCATGACACTCTCTCACCCTGTCACATCTCACCCCTCCCCCTCCCCATATCCTCAAGTCCATTCTTTAGAAGGTCTGTGTCTTTATTCCCATCTTGCCACTAGGTTCTTCATGACCTTTTTTTTTTTTTTCCCTTAGATTCCATATATATGTGTTAGCATACTGTATTTGTTTTTCTCTTTCTGACTTACTTCACTCTGTATGACAGACTCTAACTCCATCCACCTCATTACAAATACCTCCATTTCATTTCTTTTTATGGCTGAGTAATATTCCATTGTATATATGTGCCACATCTTCTTTATCCAGTCATCTGATGATGGACACTTTGGTTGCTTCCATGTCCTGGCTATTGTAAATAGAGCTGCAATGAATATTTTGGTACATGACTCTTTTTGAATTATGGTTTTCTCAGGGTATATGCCCAGTAGTGGGATTGCTGGGTCGTATGGTAGTTCTATTTTTAGTTTTTTAAGGAACCTCCATACTGTTCTCCATAGTGGCTGTAACAATTTACATTCCCACCAAGAGTGCAAGAGTGTCCCCTTTTCTCCACACCTTCTCCAGCATTTATTGTTTCTAGATTTTTTGATGACGGCCATTCTGACCGGTGTGAGATGATACCTCATTGTAGTTTTGATTTGCATTTCTCTAATGATTAAGGATGTTGAGCATTCTTTCATGTGTTTGTTGGCAATCTGTATATCTTCTTTGGAGAAATCTCTATTTCGGTCTTCTGCCCATTTTTGGATTGGGTTGTTGGTTTTTTTGTTATTGAGCTGCATGAGCTGCTTGTAAATCTTGGAGATTAATCCTTTGTCAGTTGCTTCATTTGCAAATATTTTCTCCCATTCTGAGGGTTGTCTTTTGGTCTTCTTTATGGTTTCCTTTGCTGTGCAAAAGCTTTTAAGTTTCATTAGGTCCCATTTGTTTATTTGTGTTTTTATTTCCATTTCTCTAGGAGCTGGGTCAAAAAGGATCTTGCTGCGATTTATGTCATAGAGTGTTCTGCCTATGTTTTCCTCTAAGAGTCTGACACTGTCTGGCTTTATACTTAGGTCGTTAATCCATTTTGAGTTTATTATTGTGTATGGTGTCAGGGAGTGTTCTAATTTCATACTTTTACATGTACCTGTCCAATTTTCCCAGCACCACTTATTGAAGAGACTGTCTTTTCTCCACTGTATATGCTTGCCTCCTTTATCAAAGATAAGGTGACCATATGTGCGTGGGTTTATCTCTGGGCTTTCTCTCCTGTTCCATTGATCTATATTTCTGTTTTTGTGCCAGTACCATACTGTCTTGATTACTGTAGCTTTGTAATATAGTCTGAAGTCAGGGAGCCTGATTCCTCCAGCTCCATTTTTCGTTCTCAAGATTGCTTTGGCTATTCGGGGTCTTTTGTGTCTCCATACAAATTGTGAAATGTTTTGTTCTAGTTCTGTGAAAAATGCCAGTGGTAGTTTGATAGGGATTGCATTGAATCTGTAGATTGCTTTGGGTAGTAGAGTCATTTTCACAATGTTGATTCTTCCAATCCAAGAACATGGTATATCTCTCCATCTATTTGTATCATCTTTAATTTCTTTCATCAGTGTCCTATAATTTTCTACATACAGGTCTTTTGTCTCCTTAGGTAGGTTTATTCCTAGATATTTTATTCTTTTTGTTGCAATGGTAAACGGGAGTGTTTTCTTAATTTCACTTTCAGATTTTTCATCATTAGTATATAGGAATGCAAGAGATTTCTGTGCATTAATTTTGTATCCTGCTACTTTACCAAATTCATTGATTAGCTCTAGTAGTTTTCTGGTGGCAGTTTTAGGATTCTCTATGTATAGTATCATGTCATCTGCAAACAGTGACAGCTTTACTTCTTCTTTTCCGATTTGGATTCCTTTTATTTCTTGTTCTTTTCTGATTGCTGTGGCTAACACTTCCAAAACTATGTTGAATAATAGTGGTGAGAGTGAGCAACCTTGTCTTGTTCCTGATCTTAGTGGAAATGGTTTCAGTTTTTCACCATTGAGGACAATGTTGGCTGTGGGTTTGTCATATATGGCCTTTATTATGTTGAGGAAAGCTCCCTGTATGCCTACTTTCTGCAGGGCTTTTATCATAAATGGGTGTTGAATTTGGTCGAAAGCTTTCTCTCCATCTACTGAGATGATCATATGGTTTTTCTCCTTCAATTTGTTAATATGATGTATCACGTTGATTGATTTGGGTATATTGAAGAATCCTTGCATTCCTGGATTAAACCCCAGTTGATCATGGTGTATAATCCTTTTAATGTGCTGTTGGATTCTGTTTGCTAGTATTTTGTTGAGGATTTTTGCATCTATGTTCATCAGTGATATTGGCCTGTAGTTTTCTTTCTTTGTGACATCTTTGTCTGGTTTTGGTATCAGGGTGATGGTGGCCTCGTAGAATGACTTGGGGAGTGTTCCTCCCTCTGCAATATTTTGGAAGAGTTTGAGAAGATAGGTGTTAGCTCTTCTCTAAATGTTTGATAGAATTCGCCAGTGAAGTCATCTGGTCCTGGGCTTTTGTTTGTTGGAAGATTTTTAATCACATTTTCAATTTCAGTGCTTGTGATTGGTCTGTTCATATTTTCTATTTCTTCCTGGTTCAGTCTCGGTAGGTTGTGCATTTCTAAGAATCTGTCCATTTCTTCCAAGTTGTCCATTTTATTGGCATAGAGTTGCTTGTAGTAATCTCTCATAATCGTTTGTATTTCTGCAGCGTCAGTGGTTACTTCTCCTTTTTCATTTCTAATTCTATTGATTTGAGTCTTCTCCCTTTTCTCGTGATGAGTCTGGCTAATGGTTTATCAATTTTGTTTATCTTCTTGAAGAACCAGCTTTTAGTTTCATTGATTTTTGCTATTGTTTCCTTCATTTCTTTTTCAATTATTTCTGATTTGATCTTTATGATTTCTTTCCTTCTGCTAGCTTTGGGGTTTTTTGCTCTTCTTTCTCTAATTGCTTTAGGTGTAAGGTTAGGTTGTTTATTCGAGATATTTCCTGTTGCTTGAGGTAGGCTTCTATTGCTATAAACTTCCCTCTTAGAATTGCTTTTGCTGCATCCCATAGGTTTTGGGTTGTCGTGTCTCCATTGTCATTTGTTTCTAGGTATTTTTTGATTTCCCCTTTGATTTCTTCAGTGATCACTTCGTTATTAAGCAGTGTATTGTGTAGCCTCCATGTGTTTGTATTTTTTACAGATCTTTTCCTGTAATTGATATCTAGTCTCATAGTGTTGTGGTCAGAAAAGATACTTGATACGATTTCAATTTTCTTAAATTTACCAAGGCTTGATTTGTGACCCAAGATATGATCTATCCTGGAGAATGTTCCATGAGCACTTGAGAAAAATGTGTATTCTGTTGTTTTTGGGTGGAATGTCCTATAAATATCAATTAAGTCCATCTTGTTTAATGTATCATTTAAAGCTTGTGTTTCCTTATTTATTTTCATTTTGGATGATCTGTCCATTGGTGAAAGTGGGGTGTTAAAGTCCCCTACTATGATTGTGTTACTGTCGATTTCCCCTTTTATGGCTGTTAGTATTTGCCTTATGTATTGAGGTGCCCCTATGTTGGGTGCATAAATATTTACAATTGTTATACCTTCCTCTTGGATCGATCCCTTGATCATTATGTAGTGTCCTTCTTTGTCTCTTGTAATAGTCTTTATTTTAAAGTCTATTTTGTCTGATATGAGAATTGCTACTTCAGCTTTCTTTTCATTTCCATTTGCATGGAATATCTTTTTCCATCCCCTCACTTTCAGTCTGTATGTGTCTCCAGGTCTGAAGTGGGTTTCTTGTAGACAGCATATATATGGGTCTTGTTTTTGTATCCATTCAGCCAGTCTGTGTCTTTTGGTGGGAGCATTTAATCCATTTACATTTAAGGTAATTATTGATATGTATGTTCCTATTCCCATTTTCTTAAATGGTTTGGGTTTGTTATTGTAGGTGTTTTCCTTCTCTTGTATTTCTTGCCTAGAGAAGTTCCTTTAGCATTTGTTGTAAAGCTGGTTTGGTGGTGCTGAACTCTCTCAGCTTTTGCTTGTCTGTAAAGGTTTTAATTTCTCCATCAAATCTGAATGAGATCCTTGCTGGGTAGAGTAACCTTGGTTGTAGGTTTTTCTCCTTCATGACTTTAAATATATCCTGCCACTCCCTTCTGGCTTGCAGAGTTTCTGCTGAAAGATCAGCTGTTAACCATATGGGGATTCCCTTGTGTGTTATTTGTTGTTTTTCCCTTGTTGCTTTTAATATGTTTTCTTTATATTTAATTTTTGGTAGTTTGATTAATATGTGTCTTGGCGTGTTTCTCCTTGGGTTTATCCTGTATGGGACTCTCTGTGCTTCCAGGACTTGATTAACTATTTCCTTTCCCATATTAGGGAAGTTTTCAACTATAATCTCTTCAAATATTTTCTCAGTCCCTTTCTTTTTCGCTTCTTCTTCTGGGACCCCTATAATTCGAATGTTGGTGCATTTAATATTGTCCCAGAGGTCTCTGAGACTGTCCTCAGTTCTTTCCATTCTTTTTTCTTTATTCTGCTCTGCAGTAGTTATTTCCACTATTTTATCTTCCAGGTCACTTACCTGTTCTTCTGCCTCAGTTATTCTGCTATTGATCCCGTCTAGAGTACTTTTAATTTCATTTATTGTGTTTTTCATCATTGCCTGTTTCCTCTTTAGTTCTTCTACCTCCTTGTTAAATGTTTCTTGCATTTTGTCTATTCTATTTCCAAGATTTTGGATCATCTTTACTATCATTATTCTGAATTCTTTTTCAGGTAGACTGCCTATTTCCTCTTCATTTGTTAGGTCTGGTGTGTTTTGACCCTGCTCCTTCACCTGCTGTGTGTTTTTTTGTCTTCTCATTTCGTTTATCTTACTGTGTTTGGGGTCTTCTTTTCACAGGCTGCAGGTTTGTAGTTCCCATTGTTTTTGGTATCTGTCCCCAGTGGCTAAGGTTGGTTCAGTGGGTTGTGTAGGCTTCCTGGTGGAGGGGACTAGTGCCTGTGTTCTGGTGGATGAGGTTGGATCTTGTCTTTCTGGTGGGCATGTCCACGTCTGGTGGTGTGTTTTGGGGGGTCTGTGGCCTTATTATGATTTTAGGCAGCCTCTCTGTTAATGGATGGAGCTGTGTTCCTGTCTTGCTAGTTGTTTGGCATAGGATGTCCAGCACTGTAGCTTGCTGGTCGTTGAGCGAAGCTGGGTCTTGATGTTGAGATGGAGATCTCTGAGAGATTTTCGCCGTTTGTTATTACGTGGAGCTGGGAGGTCTCTTGTGGACCAGTGTCCTGAAGTTGGCTCTCCCACCTCAGAGGCACAGCCCTGATGCCTGGCTGGAGCACCAAGAGCCTTCCATCCACACAGCTCAGAATATAAGGGAGAAAAAAATAGAAAGAAAGAAAGAAAGAGGATAAAATTAAATAAAATAAAGCTATTATAATAAAAAATAAGAAAAAAATTATTGAGTAAATGTATTCAGAAAAAAAAATTTTTAATTCTTAAAAATAGATGTATTAATTTTTATAATAAAAATAAGAAAAAAATTATTAAGAAAAAAATTTATTAAGAAAATAAATTTTAATTTTTTAAAATAAAAAATATGAAAAAACTTATTAAATTTTTTTTTTAATTTCTAAAAATAGAAAATAAGGAAAAAGTTATTTAGAAAACATTTATTAGGGAAAAAATTTTTTTTTAAGTTAAAAAAAAAAAAAACAACAAAAAAAACAGACAGACCTAACCCTAGGACTAATGGTGAAAACAAAGCTATACAGACAAAATCTCACCCAGAAGCCTACACATATACACTCACAAAGAAAGGAAAAGGGGAAATATTAATATATCCTGCTTCCAAAGTCCACCTCTTGAACTTAGGATGATTCGTTGTCTATTCAGGTATTCAACAGATGCAGGCACATCAAATTGTTTGTGGCGCTTTAATCCGCTGCTTCTGAGGCTGCTGGGAGAGATTTCCCTTTCTCTTCTTTGTTTGTACAGCTCCCGGGGTTCAGCTTTGGATTTGTACCCGCCTCTGCATGTAGGTCGCCTGAGGGCGTCCGTTCCCCGCCCAGACAGAACGGGGTTAAAGAAGCAGCTGCTTCGGGGGCTCTGGCTCACTCAGGCCAGGGGGAGGGAGGGATACGGATGCGGGGCGAGCCTGCGGTGGCAGAGGCCGGCGTGACGTTTCAGCAGCTTGAGGCGCGCCGAGCGTTCTCCCGGGGAAGTTGTCCCCGGATCCCGGGAGCCTGGCAGTGGCGAGCTGCACCGGCTCCTGGGAGGGGTGGTGTGGAGAGTGACCTGTGCTCCCACACAGGCTTCTTGGTGGCGGCAGCAGCAGCCTTAGCATCTCATGCCCGTCTCTGGGATCCACGCTGACAGCCGCGGCTCGCGCCCGTCTCTGGAGTTCGTTTAGGCGGCGCTCTGAATCCCCTCTCCTTGCGTGCCGCGAAACAAAGAGGCAAGAAAAAGTCCCTTGCCTCTTCGGCGGCTGCAGACTTTTTCCTGGACTCCCTCCCGGCTAGCTGTGATGCACTAGCCCCTTCAGGCTGTGTTCACGCCGACAACCCCAGTCCTCTCCCTGTGATCCGACCGAAGCCCGAGCCTCGGCTCCCAGCCCCCGCCCTTCCCGGCGAGTGAGTAGACAAGCCTCTCGGGCTGGTGAGTGCGGCTCGGTGCCGAGCCTCTGTGCGGGAATCTCTCCGTTTTTCCTTCTGCGTCCCTGTTGCTGTGGGATCCGCGCTGATAGCCGCGGCTCGCGCCTGCCTCTGGGGTCCCCGCTGATAGCCATGGCTCGCGCCCATCTCTGGAGTTCATTTAGGTGGCACTCTGAATCCCCTCTCCTTGCACGCCGCGAAACAAAGAGGCAAGAAAAAGTCTCTTGCCTCTTCGGCAGCTGCAGACTTTTTCCCGGACTTCCTCCCAGCTAGCACCGAAGCCGGAGCCTCAGCTCCCAGCCCCCGCCCGCCCCGGCGGCTGAGCAGACAAGCCTCTCGGGCTGGTGAGTGTTACTCAGCACTGATCCTCCGTGCGGGAATCTCTCCGCTTTGCCCTCCACACCCCTGTGGCTGCACCCTCCTCCGTGGCTCCGAAGCTTCCCCCCTCTGCCACCCGCAGTCTCCGCCCGCGAAGGGGCTCCTAGTGTGTGGAAACCTTTCCTCCTTCACAGCTCCCTCCCACTGGTGCAGGTCCCATCCCTATTCTTTTGTCTCTGGTATTTATTTTTTCTTTTGCCCTACCCAAGTACGTGGGGATTTTCTTGCCTTTGGGGAGGTCTGACGTCTTCTGCCAGCATTCAGTGGGTGTTCTGTAGGAGCAGTTCCACGTGTAGATGTATTTCTACTGTATCTGTGGGAAGGAAGGTGATCTGCACGTCTTACTCTTCCACCATCTTCCTGTGCTATTCTTCACAGTGCCCAGGATCCACATAGCTTGCTCTTGCATGGTGACTGAGCTTTCTTCTCTCAGATAAAGTCATGAGTGTCACAAAGAACTGTTATTAAGGAGGGTTTCTTGTTGGAGAGGCATCAAGTCCTGTTTAATGTATCAGGGAAAATTTATCATTTAAAGCTCCAAATGTTTTCTAAGGAGGGTGGGTCCCATTATGAGTTGGCTTTGTTCTCCTGAGACCCTATGGATTTGGATTTGCAAACTGAAAGAACTAGAGGGTTCCACATTCTGAAGGGAGAGTGACTTGGGACTTCTGAGGCAATCCAAGAGAAGAGAGAGAGCCAACAAGATGATGTGAGTTACTCAGTGAGACCCTCCTGTGATCTCTAAATCGCAGTTCTTACTAGACTCCCCAACTTGTATGGAAACCAATAAAAAGTGAGTTTTGCATCCAGGTGAATGAGGGGAAAAGTAACCTATGCATTTAGGAACTAGTTACAATGGGAACCATGAAAAGAAAGACCATGTGAATCCCCACACATCATGAATAGGACCTTGGACTTTACCAAGATTACAAAACTAAGAGTTTGAGCCAAATTAATCTGTACCACTGAAGGGCAAGGCAGGGACATCTCAAGTAATACCTGTATCCTCTGAACTTGGCATCAATCTAGACACCAAAAAGAATGCCTAATTAGCATGCAAACTGTCCTTGTCCTCAAGGGGCATACAGTCTCGTTGTACAGACAAGACATAAAGCCATTGGGCAATGTGCTTTCAGGCTGCATTTTAGTTTCAGTGCAGTAATGGAGATGATTAGAGAAAGGCCTTGAGCAGGGCTTCTTGAGAGGTCAACCTGAGTTGAGTCTTAAAAGGGAGGTGAGAGTATTGGGTATGACAGAATACAAGAACAGCTTTTTCAAGAGCTCCCTGTCATAATTTAAAACAGACCAGTCAGGAAGTACCCAAGAAGAAAAAAACAGCTCTATCCACTGCTCATTTTAAGCATATACCTCAAATAATTTCCCTGTGTAAACTTTGCAGGCAAATTTGGCTTCCTTTTTCCTTTTAATGACTTTTAAAAGTCATTTCACCAGATGGACATTTACCTGACTTGGTTCTTTTTCTAAAAATAAAACAAAACAAAAACAAACAAGAATAAAACAAAACAAAAAAATTTTTTCTGTCACTTTTAGCATCCTACCTTCATTTTCATTTGTCATTGGCCTTTCTGGATTAATTTGAGTTGGAGAAACGCATGCACTTTCCACTCACCCAATCCTTTACTCTCAGCAAATTGTGTAGAGTGTCTACACGTAATAGAGCAGGTTACTTCGAGAAATTCAGTTGTAACTTCCAAAGGCCAATGGGTAAAATTATTTCCATTTCCATTGTGGCCAGGAAAGGTAGAGATAATCTTACAGTGTCCAAAAATTGATTCTCCATATGATGGGACTTCAATTTCCATTTTAATGGAAACACGTTGATTTTAAAGGAACAAAAGCATATTTCTGAATTATGTGTCTTCTCTCCCCATTAACAACCTGGACGTGTATGGGCTACATTTTTATTCCAGTTCTGCTGGGGGGCACTGATCAGGGCTGTTGTGTACCTGATATCTGATCTTTCTTACCTCTCTGCCTTATTGATTCCCCTCCTGAATGAGATGTTAGTATCTTGGCTATGTCTCAAATAAACTTACAATTCAGGTTTCTGTTTCTTCCCCAGTGGAGCGTCTCAAATCCTATGTCTTCAGCTCAACAGGAAGGTAACTTTGTTATCAGATTATTGAATGCTGATGATTTACTTGCTTATATATGAGGGAAAGAAAGATCTGAAATATTCAATTACATATACAAAAGTTCATGGTTCTCTATGTGGGGGACCCAGTGTGACTGAAGTGCATAGAAAGATGCTGCTTTACACAGCTTCACTAAGTGGAGAGGAAAGCCCCGTGGGTCAGACAGAGCTAAACAGACCCGTTGTTATGCCTTTGTAGCCACAGCAGGGAAGCCAGAAGCACGGATTCTCCTTTACCACTCTCACTTTAGTAGAAAAATTACAGGCGCTGAAGTCAGACAGCCTGGACTCCAATCTTGCCTGATCCCTAACTCCAGCCCAATAGGCCTATTCAGACAACTCCCCTTGCCCCAATTCCTCACTAGCAATGGGATCTTGGGCAAATAATGTAATTGCTTTGTGTCTCAGTTTCCTTATGGGCAAAATATAAGAGATAATACTTGGGTAACAGAGCATGTTATAGGAAATAAAAACCAGAATAATGCCTGGAGACCCCCATTTAAGCATCCCATATTGAATGCTTAAACAAATGTTCATTTCATTTCCCTTTCCTTTAGAAGGTTAAATTAATGATTTGACTGTTTAGTGGAGGGGTGGGCACACTATGGCCAATGGACCAAAGGCATCCAGCTACCTGTTTTCATAAATGAAGTTTCACGGGAACATAGTCACACACGTGCATTTGTATGTTGCCTGTGGCTGTCACTCAACAGCAGTTGAGTGGAAAATGGCAGAGTTGAGTAGTTGCAATAAAGGCTATATGGGGGGTCGGATCAAGATGGCAGAGTAGAAAGACATGGAACTTACCCCCCCTCGACAAACACATCAAAAATACATCTACATGTGGAACAATTCTCACTGAAAACCAACTGGAAACTGGCAGAAAGTTTTCTGTATGACCAAGGCTGTAAGAAAAATCCATATGTAATCAGGTAGGAAGGGAAGAAAAGTGATGAGATCGGGACCTGTGCCCTTGGGAGGGGACTCAGAGGAAAAGGGAGATTACACAGACAGATACCCACCCTGGGGAGTGACTGATGAGAGCCAGAGATTGGACACCTCATTCCTGGGTCCTACACAGGGGAGATGAGCTCCTTTGGCTGGTTGGAGGACCACTGGAACTAAGAGGAGGGCTGTGGGAAGGCTGAACTCCACTTGTGAGGAGTGCATGAATGCTGGCTTGTCTCCAAGATGGAGTGGAGAGGGTGATTAGAAAAATTCTCCAGTGGCTGCTGGGTTTCCTGCAACACCCTCAGCATTGCCCCAACCCAAGCCAAGTGAACACTCCAACTGCACTCACTCCATGTCACAGCTTGACACAGGATCTAGGGCTGTCACAACCAGGGAGAAAACTCAACCATGGGACTCAGAGGTGACCTAGTCCTAGGATGGATCCTGGATGGGACAGCAGTGGCCATTGTTGGGGCTTTTACTCAAGCAGCACCTCAGAAACAACCCAGAACTCTGATAGTGACCACTTTACCACAACTCACACCCTGATATGACTGAAAATTCACACAGGCCTGCCTGACCTGCAGTACAGCTCCACAACAGGGCAAGGTGGCAGAGGTTGGGGGGAGTGATTGGCAGTGAGAGACAGAGGGGATTTGGACCCAAGGCTGTGTCTGAGCAGAGTGAGAGAAATAATTGCTGATACAGGCCTCCCATGCTTCAGCACTCTCCCCCTCCAGGGCAAAGGTTCTGGTGCTGGGAGAGGGGAAAGCACACAGCTAAAAGGAAAAGAGCCAGTTCAGGCCCATACTCAGGGCTTCTGCTCCAGCAACTTAGGATCAGATCCCAACCCCAATAAGGCAGTGTTGGCCACTGAGCAGATGGAAACCCCACTTCACACCTGGCTCCAGCTTTATCCCTTCTGTCTCCAACCCCACCTCCTTCCACCTCTTAGCACACCCTGAGGAAAGATGTATCTTGTCTCCATGTCAAATTCAGCTCACCCACCAAAGGCATTGGGCACACATAGTCTGTATAGTGATGCTCTCAAATAAAAACACCCCTTCAAGACTGTCATAGGTAACTGTTTCACCTAAATTCATAGAGGCAGAAAAAGTTAAGCAAAATGAAAAGACAGAGGAACTGGTTTCAATTGAAAATGCAAGAGAAAACTCCTGAAAGAGTAAACAATAAAACAGAAATAAACAACTTACCAAATAAAGAATTCAACATTGGTAATAAGAAGGTTAACTGAATTAAGATCAAAACCAAAGACACTTTAAATACAGAAAATTACAAGCCAATATCTTTGATGAATATAGATGCAAAAATCCCCAATAAGGTGTCAGCAAATCAAATCCAACAATATATAAAAAAGATCATACACCATGATCAAATGGGATTTATTCCAGGGATGCAAGGATAGTTCAGTATTCACAAATCAAACAAGATGATACACCACATTAACAAAATGAAGGATAAAAATCACATAATCATCTTAAAAAATTGGCAGAAGAACTGAATAGACATTTTTGTAAAGAGAAAATGCAGATGGCCAACAGGCACATGAAAAGATGCTGAACGTTGCTAATCATCAGGGAAATGCAAATCAAAATCATAGTAAGATGTCACCACACACCTATCAGAATGACCATCATCAAAAAGAACACCATTAACAAATACTAGGGAGGATGTGGAGAAAAGAGAAACCTCCTACCCGGTTGGTGGGAATGTAAGTTGGTGCAGCCATTGTGGAAAACAGTATGGAGATTTCTCAAAACACTAAAAATAGAACTTCCATATGACCCAGCAATTTCACTTCTGGGTATACATTCAAAAGATAGAAACACTAAATCAAAAAGATACATGCACCCCAATGCTCATAACAGAATTAGTTTTTATAATTGCCAAGGTATGGAAGCAACCTAAGTGTCCACCAACAGATGAATGGATGAAGATGTGGTACGTATATACAATGAAATATTATTCAGCCATTAAAAAGAATGAAATAATGTCATTTGCAGCAACATGGATGAAACTGGAGATTATCATATTAAGTGAAGTACGTTAGACAGAGAAAGACAAGTATCATATAATATTGCTTATATGCAGAATCTTTAAAAAATGATACAAATGAACTTGTTTACAAAACAGAAACACACTCACAGACTTAGAGAATGAACTTATGGTTACTGGGGGGAAGGGAAGGATAGACTGGGAGTTTGGGATTGGCATATACACACTGCTATATTTAAAATGGATAACTAACAAGGACCTACTGTATAGCACAGGGAACTCCGCTCAATATCCTGTAATAACCTAAATGGGAAAAGATTTTGTAAAAGAATAGATACATGTATATGTATAAATGAATCACTTTGCTGTACACCTGAAACTAACACAATATTGTTAATCAACTATACTCCAATACAAAATAAAAATTAAAAAATGAAGATATGGTATATATACACACACACATATATATATACACACACACAATGGACTACTACTCAGGCATAAAAAAGAATAAAATTTTGCCATTTGCCTCAACACGGATGGACTTGGAGGGTATTATGCTAAATGATATCACTTTTATGTGGAGTCTAAAAAATACAACAAACTAGTGAATAAAACAAAAAAGAAACAGACTCACAGATATAGAGAACAAACTAGTGGTTATCAATGGGGAGAATAAAGGTGAGAGGGGCAATATAGGAGTAAGGGTATTTTAAAAAAAGAGTTACTATGGGATTATATGAAATCATGTATATGAAACTTCTGAAAATAAAGCACTATAGAATTTATAAAAACTTTCATTCAATGAAAAGTAGTTTCATTAATGAAAAAGTAATTTTGAAAAAGTAATGAAAAACTAATTTCATTAATGAAATTTAAAAAAATCAATTGATCATCTCAATAGACAGAAAAATATGTGACAAAATTCAATATCCATTCATGAGAAAAACTTTCATAAAAGTTGGTATAGAGGGAACATAATAAATCTCATGTATGAAAAACTCACAGCTAACATCATATTCAATGGTGAAAAATTGAGAGCTATACCTCTAAATTTAGGAATAAGACAAGGATGTCCACTCTTACAACTTCCTTTTAAATTAGTATTGGAAGTCCCAGCCACAGCAATCAGACAAGGAAAAGAAATAAAAGGAATCCAAATTGGAAGGGAAGAAGTAAAACCATCACTATTTGCAGAAAATGTAATATGTTATATAGAAAACCCTAACATCTCCACCAAAAAACCGATTCAAACAAATAAAAATTCAGTAAAGTTGCAGTACAAAATTAATATACAGAAATCTGTTGCATTTCTATACACTAATAATGAAATAGAAGGACATTCAAGAGAGCAGAGGAGTAAGACGTGGAGATCACCTTCTTCCCCACAAATACATCAGAAATATGACTACATGTGGAACAACTACAGAACACCTACCGAATGCTGGCAGAAGACCTTAGACTTCCCAAAAGGGTCTTGGTGCTCCAGCCGGGTGTCAGGCCTGTGCCTCTGAGGGGGGAGAGCCGAGTTCAGGACATTGGTCCACCAGAGACCTCCTGGCTCCATGTAATAACAAATGGTGAAAGGTCTCCCAGAGATCTCCATCTCACAGCTAAGACCCAGCTCCACTCAAAAAGCAGCAAGCTACAGTGCTGAACAACCTATGTCAAAAACTAGCAAGACAGGAACACAAACCAATCCATTAGCAGAGAAACTGCCTAAAATCATAATAAGGTCACAGACACCCCAAAACACACCACTGTACGCAGTCCTGCCCACAAGAAAGACAAGATTCAGCCTCATCCACCATAACACAGGCACTAGTCCACTCCACCAGGAAGCCTACACAAACTACTGAACCAATCTTAACCACTGAGGGCAGACACCAAACACAGGAGGAACTATGAGCCTGCAGCCTGCAAAAAGGTGATCCCAAACACAGTAAGTTAAGCAAAATAAGAAGACAGAGAGGAGGAGCTTCAAGATGGCGGAAGAATAAGATGTGGAGATCACCTTACTCCCCACAAATACATCAGAAATACATCTACATGTGGAACAACTCCTACAGAACACCTACTGAACGCTGGCAGAAGACCTCAGATCTCCCAAAAGGCAAGAAACTCCCCATGTACCTGGGTAGGGCAAAAGAAAAAAGAAAAAACAGAGACAAAAGAATAGGCACAGGACCTGCACCTCCAGGAGGGAGCTGTGAAGGAGGAAAGTTTTCCAAACACTAGGAAGCCCCTTCACGGGGGGAGACTGCAGGTGGCAGAGGGGGGAAGCTTCGGAGCCATGGAGAAGAGCGCAGCAACAGGGGTGCAGAGGGCAAAGCGGAGAGATTCCCACACAGAGGATTGGTGCTTACCAGCACTCACCAGCCCGAGAGGCTTGTCTGCTCAGCAGCCGGGACAGGTAGGGGCTGGGAGCTGTGGCTCTAGCTTCGGAAGTCAGATGCCAGGGAGAAGATTGGTGTTGGCTGCATGAACACAGCCTGAAGGGGGCTACTGTGCCACACCTAGCCAGGAAGGAGTCCGGGAAAAAGTCTGGAGCTGCTGAAGAGGCAAGAGACTTTTTCTTGCTTCTTTCTTTCCTGGTGCGCCAGGAGAGGGGATTAAGAGCACTGCTTAAAGGAGCACCAGAGACGGGTGCGAGTCGCGGCTATGAGCGTGGACACCAGAGATGGGCATGAGACGCTAAGGTTGCTGACGCAGCCACCAAGAAGCCTGTGTGCAAGCACAGGTCACTATCCACAACTCCCCTCCCGGGAGCCAGTGCATCCTGCCACTGCCAGGATCCCGTGATCCAGGGACAACTTCCCAAGGAGAACACATGGCACACCTCAGGCTGGTGCAATGTCACTCTGGCCTCTGCCACCACAGGCTCGCCCCGAACTCCCTATCCCTCAATCCACCCGGCCTGAGTGAGCCAGAGTCCCAGAATCAGCTGTTCCTTTAACCCCATCCTGTCTGAGAGAAGAACAGACGCCCTCAGGCGACCTACATGCATAGGCGGGGCCAAGTCCAAAGCTGAAACCCAGGAGCTGTGCGAACAAAGAAGAGAAAGGGAAATCTCTCCCAGCAGCCTCAGAAGGAGCGGATTAAATCTTCACAATCAACCTGATGTACCCTGCATCAGAGGAATACCTGAATAGACAATGAATCATCCCAAATTGAGGAGGTGGCCTTTGGGAGCAATGATATATATATATATTTTTTCCCTTTTTCTCTTTTTGTGAGTGTGTACGTGTATGCTTCTGTGTGTGATTATGTCTGTATAGCTTTGTTTTTCCCATTTGTCCTGGGTTTGGTCTGTCCTTTTTTTTTTTTCTTTTTAGTATAGTTTTTAGTGCTTGTTATCATTGGTGGATTTACTTTTGGTTTGGTTGCACTCTTCTTTCTTTTTTTTTTATTACTTAAAATAATTCTTTAAATAATTATTTTTAGTTTGTATTTGAATAACTTTATTTTATTTTATTTTATTTTATTTTACCTTCTTCTTTCTTTCGTTCTTTTGTTCCTCACTTTTATTCTGAGCCGTGGGGATGACAGGCTCTTGGTGCTCCAGCCAAGCATCAGGGCCGGGCCTCCGAGGCAGGAGAGCCAGGTTCAGGACATTGGTCCAAAAGAGACCTCCCACTTCCATGTAATATCAAATGGTGAAAATCTCCCAGAGATCTCCACATCAACGTCAAGACCCAGCTCAACTCAACGACCAGTAAGGTCCAGTGCTGGACACCCTACACGAAACAACTACCAAGACAGGAACACAATCCCACCCATTAGCAGAGAGGCTGCCTAAAATCATAAGGCCACAGAAACCCCAAAACACACCACCAGACGTGGACCTGCCCACAAGGAAGACAAGATACAGACTCATACACAAGAACGCAGGCACTAGTCCCCTCCACCAGGAAACCAACACAACCCACTGAACCAACCTTAGCCACTGGGGGCAGACACCAAAAACAACAAGAACTACAAACCTGCAGCCTGTGAAAACAAGACCGCAAACACAGTAAGTTAAGCAAAAGAGAAGACAGAGAAACACACAGCAGATGAAGGACCAAGGTAAAAACCCACCAGACCTAACAAATGAAGAGGAAATAAGCAGTCTACCTGAAAAAGAATTCAGAATAATGATAGTAAAGATGATCCAAAATCTTGGAAATAGAATGCAGAAAATGCAAGAAACGTTTAAAAAAACCTAGAAGAAATAAAGAGCAAACAAACAGTGATGAACAACACAATAAATGAAACTAAAAACTTTCTAGAAGGGATCAACAGCAGAATAACTGAGGCAGAAGAACGGATAAGTGACCTGGAAGATAAAATACTGGAAATAACTACTGCTGAGCAGAATAAAGAAAAAAAAAAAGAAAAGAAAAGAATTGAGGACAGTCTCAGAGACCTCTGGGACAATATTAAACGCACCAACATTCGAAGTATAGGGGTCCCAGAAGAAGAAGAGAAAAACAAAGGGACTGAGAAAATATTTGAAGAGATTATAGTTGAAAACTTCCCTAATATGGGAAAGGAAATAGTTAATCAAGTCCAGGAAACACAGAGAGTCCCATACAGGATAAATCCAAGGAGAAACACGCCAAGACACATATAAATCAAACTATCAAAAATTAAATACAAAGAAAAAATATTAGAAGCAGCAAGGGAAAAACAACAAATAACATACAAGGGAATCCCCATAACGTTAACAGCTGATCTTTCAGCAGAATCTCTGTAAGCCAGAAGGGAGTGGCAGGACATATTTAAAGTAATGAAGCGGAACAATTTACAACCAAGATTACTCTACCCAGCAAGGACCTCATTCAGATCTGACGGACAATTTAAAACCTTTACAAACAAGCAAAAGCTAAGAGAATTCACCACCACAAAACCAGCTTTAAAACAAATGCTAAACGAACTTCTCTAGGCATGAAACACAAGAGAAGGAAAAGACCTACAATAACAAACCCCAAACAATTAAGAAAATGGTAATAGGAACATACATATTGATAATTACCTTAAATATAAAAGGATTAAATGCCCCAACCAAAAGACAAAGACTGTCTGAATAGATACAAAAACAAGACCCGTGTATATGCTGTCTACAAGAGACCCACTTCAGACCTGGGAAACATACAGACTGAAAGTGAGGGGATGGAAAAAGATATTCCATGCAAATGGAAATCAAAAGAAAGCCTGAGAAGCAATTCTTATATCAGATAAAATAGACTTTAAAATAAATATTATTACAAGAGACAAAGAAGGACACTACATGATGACAGTAACACAATCATAGTAGGGGACATTAACACCCCACTTTCACCAATAGACAGATCATCCAAAAAGAAAATAAAAAAGGAAACACAAGCTTTAAATGATACATTAAACAAGATGGACTTCATTGTTATTTATAGGACATTCCATCCAAAAATACAGAATACACTTTGTTCTCAAGTGCTCATAGAACATTCTCCAGGATAGATCATATCTTGGGGCACAAATCAAGCCTTGGTAAATTTAAGAAAATTGAAATCGTATCAAATATCATTTCCAACCACAACGCTATGACACTAGATATCAATTACACAAAAAATTCTATAAAAAATATAAACATACGGAGGCTAAACAATACACTGCTTAATAACCAAGAGATCACTGAAGATATGAAAGAGGAAATCAAAAATACCTAGAAACAAATGACAATGAAAACACGACAACCCAAAACCTATGGGATGCAGCAAAAACAGTTTTAAGAGGGAAGTCTATAGCAATACAATCCTACCTTAAGAAACAAGAAACATGTCAAATAAACAACCTAACCTTAAACCTAAAGCAATTAGAGAAAGATGAACATAAAAACCCCAAAGTATAGTGGGAAGAAAGAAATCATAAAGATCAGATCACAAATAAATGAAAAAGAAATGAATGAAATGATAGGAAACATCAATAAAACTAAAAGCAGGTTCCTTGAGAAGATAAACAAAATTAATAAACCATTAGCCAGACTCATCAAGAAAAAAAGGGAGAAGACTCAGATAAATAGAATTAGAAATGAAAAAGGAGAAGTAACTATTGACACTGCACACATACAAAGGATGATTAGAGATTACTACAAGGAACTATATGCCAATAAAATGGACAACCAGGAAAAAATGGACAAATTCTTAGAAAAGCACAATGTTCCAGGACTGAACCAGGAAGAAATAGAAAATATGAACAGACCAAACACAAGCACTGAAATTGAAACTGTGATTAAAAATCTTCTAATGAATAAAAGCCCAGGACCAGATGGCTTCACAGGCGAATTCTATCAAACATTTAGAGAAGAGCTAACACCTATCCTTCTCAAACTCGTCCAAAATATAACAGAGGGAGGAACACTCCCAAACTCATTCTACAAGGCCACCATCACCCTGATACCAAAACCAGACAAAGATGTCACAAAGAAAGAAAACTACAGGCCAGTATCACTGAGGAATATAGATGCAAAAATTCTCAACAAAATACTAGCAAACAGAATCCAACAGCACATTAAAAGGACCATACACCATGATCAAGTGGGGTTTATCCCAGGAATGCAAGGATTCTTCAATATATGCAAATCAATCAATTTGATACACCATATTAACAAATTGAAGGAGAAAAACCATATGATCATATCAATAGATGCAGAGAAAGCCTTTCACAAATTTCAACACCCATTGATGATAAAAACTCTCCAGAAATTAGCATAGAGTGAAGGCCATATATGACAAACCCACAGCCAACATCATTCTCAATGGTGAAAAACAGAAACCATTTCCTCAAAAATCAGGAAAAAGACAAGGTTGCCCACTCTCACCACTATTATTCAACACAGTTTTGGAAGTTTTAGCCACAGTAATCAGAGAAGAAAAAGAAATCCAAATCGGAAAAGAAGAAATAAAGCTGTCACTGTTTGCCGATGACATGATAATATACATAAAGAATCCTGAAGAGGCTATCAGAAAGCTACTAGAGCTAATCAATGAATTTGGTAAAGTAGCAGGATACAAAATTAATGCACAGAAATCCCTGACATTCCTATATCTAATGATGAAAAATCTGAAAGTGAAATTAAGAAAACACTCCCGTTTACCATTGCAACAAAAAGAATAAGTAAATAAAATATCTAGGAATAAACCTACTTAAGGAGACTAAAGAACAGTATGCAGAAAATTATGACACTGATGAAAGAAATTAAACATGATACAATTAGATGGAGAGATATACCATGTTCTTGGATTGGAAGAATCAACATGGTGAAAATGACTCTACTACCCAAAGCAATCTACAGATTCAATGCAATCCCTATGAAACTACCACAGGCATGTTTCACAGACTAGAACACAAAATTTCACAATTTGTATGGAAACACAAAAGACCCCAAATCACAAAAGCAATCTTGAGAAAGAAAACCAGAGCTGGAGGAATCAGGCTCCCTGACTTCAGACTATACTACAAAGCTACAGAAATCAAGACAGTATGGTACAGGCACAAAGACAGAAATATAGATCAATGGAATAGGATAGAAAGCTCAGAGATAAACCCACGCTTATATGGTCAGCTTATTTTTGATAAAGGAGGCAAGGATATACAATGGATAAAAGACAGCCTCTTCAATAAGCGGTGCTGGGAAAACTGTACAGCTACATGTAAAAGTATGAAATTAGAACACTCCCTAACACCATACACAAAAATAAACTCAAAATGGATTAAAGACCTAAATGTATGGTCAGACACTGTTAAACTTTTAGAGGAAAATATAGGCAGAACACTCTATGACATAAATCACAGCAAGATCCTTTTTGACCCACCACCTAGAGAAATGGAAATAAAAACAAAAATAAACAACTGGGACCTAATGAAACTTAAAACCTTTTGCACAGCAAAGGATACCATAAATAAGACAAAAAGACAATCCTCAGAATGGGAGAAAATATTTGCAAATGAAACAACTGACAAAGGATTAATCTCCAAAAATTTACAAGCAGCCCATGCAGCTCAATATCAAGAAAACAAACAACCCAATACAAAAATGGGCTGAAGAACTAAATAGACATTTCTCCAAAGAAGATATACAGATTGCCAACAAATATATGAAAGAATGCTTAACATCATTAATCATTAGAGAAATGCAAACCAAAACTACAAGGAGATATCATCTCACACCGGTCAGAATGGCCATCATCAAAAAAATCTACAAATAATAAATGCTGGAGAGCGTGTGGAGAAAATGGGACAATCTTGCACTGTTGGTGGGAATGCAAAATGTTACAGCCACTATGGAGAACAGTATGGAGGTTCCTTGAAAAACTAAAAATAGAACTACCATACTACCCAGCAATCCCACTACAGGGCATATACCCTGAGAAAACCATAATTCAAAAAGAGTCATGTGCCAAAATGTTCATTGCAGCTCTATTTACAATGGCCAGACCATGGAAGCAACCTAAGTGTCCATCAACAGATGAATGGATAAAGATGATGTGGCACATATATACAATGGAATATTACTCAGCCATAAAAGGAAACGGAATTGAGTTATTTGTAATGAGGTGGATTGACCTAGATTCTGTCATACAGAGTGATGTAAGTCAGAAAGAGAAAAAAAAATACCATATGCTAACATATATATATGGAATCTAAAAAAAAAAAAAAAAAGGTCATGAAGAACCTAGGGACAAAATGGGAAAAAACAAGCAGACCTACCAGAGAATGGACATGAGGATATGGGGAGAGGGAAGGGTAAGCTGGGACAAAGTGAGAGAGTGGCATGGACATATATACACTACCAAATGTAAAACAGATAGCTAGTGGGAAGCAGCCACATAGCACAGGGAGATCAGCTCAGTGCTTTTGACCACCTAGAGGGGTGGGATAGGGAGGGTGGGAGAGATGGAGATTCAAGAGGTAAGATATATGGGGATATATGTATATGTATAAGTGGTTCACTTTGTTATAAAGCAGAAATTAACAGACCATTGTAAAGCAATTATTCTCCAATAGGGATGTAAAAAAAAAAAAAAAAAAAAAACAGAAGAAGACAGAGAAACACACAGCAAAGTAGAACCACACCAGAAGCAAGGTAAAACCACACCAGACCAAACAAGTGAAGAGGAAATAGGCAGTCTACCTGAAAAAGAATTCAGAGTGATGATAGTAAAAATGATCCAAAATCATGGAAATAGAATGGAGAAAATACAAGAAACGTTTAACAAGGACCTAGAAGAATGAAAGAGCAAAGAAACAATGATGAACAACACAATAAATGAAACCAAAAATTCTTTAGAAGAAATCAATAACAGAATAACTGAAATAGAAGAATGGATAAGTGAGCTGGAAGATAAAATAGTGGAAATAACTACTGCAGAACAGAATAAAGAAAAAAAAATGAAAAGAATTTGGGACAGATTTAGAGACCTCTGGGACAACATTAAATGCACCAACATTCACATTATAGGGGTCCGAGAAGAAGAAGAGAAAAAGAAAGGGACTGAGAAAATATGTGAAAAGGTTATAGTTGAAAACTTCCCTAATATGGGAAAGAATATAGTCAATCAATTCCAGGAAGCACAGAGAGTACCATACAGAATAAATACAAAGAGAAACATGCCAAGATTCATATTAATAAAACCATTAGAAATTAAATACAAAGAAAAAATATTAAAAACAACAAGGGAAAAACAACAAATAACATACAAGGGAATGCCCATAAGGTTAATAGCTGATATTTTAGCAAAAACTCTGAAAGCCAGAAGGGGGTGGCAAGACATATGTAATGTGAAGAAAGGGAAAAATCTACAACCAAGATTATTCTACCCAGCAAGGATCTCATTCAGATTCGATGGAGAAATTAAAATCTTAACAGACAAGTAAAAGCTAAGAGAATTCAGCACCACCAAACCAGCTTTACAACAAATGCTAAAGGAACTTTAAACAGATTAAATGCTCCAACCAAAAGACATAGACTGGTTTAATGGATACAAAACCAAGATCCATATATATGCTGTCTACAAGAGACCCACGTCAGACTTAGAGCCACATACAGACTGAAAGTGAGGGGATGGAAGAAGATATTCCATGAAAATAGAAATCAAAAGAAAGCCAGAGTAGCAATTCCTATATCAGACAAAATAGACTTTAAAATAAAGAGTATTACAAGAGACGAACAAGGATACTAGGTAATGATCAAGGGATCAATCCAAGAAGAAGATATAACAATTGTAAATATTTATGCACCCAACATAGGAGCACATCAATACATAAGGCAAATGCTAAAAGCCATAAAAGGGGAAATCAACAGTAACACAATCATACTAGGGAACTTTAAAACCTCACTTTCACCAATGGACAGATCATCCAAAATGAAAATAAATAAGGAAACACAAGCTTTACATGACACATTAAACAAGATGGACTTAAGATATTTATAGGACATTCCATCCAAAAGCAACAGAATACATTTTCTTCTCAAGTACTCATGGAACATTCTTCAAAATAGATCATATCTTGGGTCACAAATCAAGCCATGCTAAATTGAAGAAAATTGAAATCGTATCAAGTATCTTTTCCGACCAAGACGCTATGAGACTAGATATAAATTACAGGAAAAAATCTGTAAAAAATACAAACACACGAAGGCTAAACAATACATTTCTTAAGAACCAAGAGAGCACTGAAGAAATCAAAGTGGAAAACAAAAAGCATCTAAAAACAAAAGACAATGAAAACACGATGACCCAAAATCTACGGGATGCAACAAAAAACAGCTCTAAGAGGGAAGGATTTGTAGCAATACAATCCTACCTCAAAAAACAAGAAACATCTCAAATAAACAACCTAACCTTACACCTAAAGCAATTAGAGAGAGAGATGAACAACAACAACAAAAAAACAAAGTTAGCAGAAGGAACGAAATCATGAATATCAGATCAGAAATAAATGAAAAAGAAATGAAGGAAATGATAGCAAAGATCAATAAAACTAAAAGCTGGTTCTTTGAGAAGATAAACAAAATTGATAAACCATTAGCCAGACTCATCAAGAAAAAAAGGGAGAAGACTCTAATCAATAGAATTAGAAATGAAAAAGGAGAAGTAACCACTGACACTGCAGAAATACAAACGATCATGAGAGATTACTACAAGCAACTCTATGCCAATAAAATGGACAACCTGGAAGAAATGGACAAATTCTTAGAAAAGCACAACCTTCTTAGACTGAACCAGGAAGAAATAGAAAATATAAACAGACCAATCATAAGCACTGAAATTGAAACTGTGATTAAAAACCTTCCAACAAGCAAAAGCCCAGGACCGGACGGCTTCACAGGCGATTTCTATAAAACAATTAGAGTAGAGCTAACACCTATCCTTCTCAAACTCTTCCAAACTATAGCAGAGGGAGGAACACTCCCAAACTCATTCTACGAGGCCACCATCACCCTGATACCAAAACCAGGCAAGATGTCACAAAGAAGGAAAACTACAGGCCAATATTACTAATAAACAGAGTTGCAAAAATCCTCAACAAAATATTAGCAAGCAGAAGCCGAAAGCACATTAAAAGGATCACAAAAAAAATAAATAAATAAATAAAAAATAAAGGATCACACACCATGATCAAGTGGGTTTATCCCAGGAATGCAAGGATTCTTCAATATATACAAATCAATCAATGTGATAAACCATATTAACAAATTGAAGGAGAAAAACCATATGATCATCTCATTAGATGCAGAAGAAGCTTTTGACAAAATTCAACACCGATTTATGAAAAAACCCTCCAGAAAGTAGGCATAGAAGGAACTTAACTCAACATAATAAAGGCCATATATGACAAACCCACAGCCAACATCATTCTCAATGGTGAAAAACTGAAACCATTTCCTCTAAGATCAGGGACAAGACAAGGTTGTGCCCTCCCACCACCAATATTCAACATAGTTTTGGAAGTTTTAACCACAGCAATCAGGGAATAAAACGAATCCAAATCAGAAAAGAAGAAATAAAGTTTTCATTGTTTGCAGACGACATTATACTATACATAGAGAATTCTAAACATGCTACCAGAAAACTACTAGAGCTAATCAATGAATTTGGTAAAGTAGCAGGATACAAAATTAATGCACAGAAATCTCTTGCATTCCTATACACTAATGATGAAAAATCTGAAAGTGAAATTAAGGAAACACTCCTATTTACCATTGCAACAAAAAGAATAAAATACCTAGGAATAAACCTACCTAAGGAGGCAAAAAACCTGTATGCAGAAGACTATAAGACACTGATGAAAGAAATTAAAGATGATACAAACAGATGGAAAGATATACCATGTTCTTGGATTGGAACAATCAACATTGTGAAAATGACTCTACTACCCTAAGAAATCTACAGATTCAATGCAATCCCTATCAAACTACCAATGGCATTTTTCACAGAACTAGAACAAAAAATTTCACAATTTGTATGGAGAATACCCCAGATAGGCAAAGCAATCTTGAGAAAGAAAAATGGAACTGGAGGAATCAGGCTCCCTGACTTCAGACTATACTACAAAGTTACAGTAATTAAGACAGTATGGTACTGGCACAAAAACAGAAATATAGATCAATGGAACAGGATAGAAAGCCCAGAGATAAACCCACGCTCATATGGTCACCTTATTTTTGATAAAGGAAGCAAGGATATACAATGGACAAAAGACAGTCTCTTCAATAAGTGGTGTGGGAAAACTGGACAGCTACATGAAAAAGAATGAAATTAGAACACTCCTTAACACCATACACAAAATAGACTCAAAATGGATTAAAGACCTAAATGTAAGGCAGGGCACTATAAAACTCTTAGAGGAAAACATAGGCAAGAACACTATGTGACATAAATCACAGCAAGGTCCTTTTTGACCCATCTCCTAGAGAAATTGAAAAAGAAACAAAAATAAAGAAATGGGACCTAATGAAACTTAAAAGCTTTTGCACAGCAAAGGAAAACTTAAACAAGATGAAAAGACAACCCTCAGAATGGGAGAAAATATTTGCAAATGAAGCAACAGACAAAGGATTAATCTCCAACATTTACAAGCAGCTCATGCAGCTCAATATCAAAAAATCAAGCAACCCAATCCAAAAATGGACAGAAGACTTAAAGAGACGTTTCTCCAAAGTAGATATACAGATTGTCAACAAACACATGAAAGGATACTCAACATCACTAATCATTAGAGAAATGTATATCAAAACTATAATGAGGTATCATGTCACACCAGTCAGAATGACCATCATCAAAAAATCTACAAAGAATAAATGCTGGAGAGCGTGTGGGGTAAAGGGAACCCTCTTGCACTGTTGGTGGGAATGGAAATTTATACAGCCACTATGGAGAACAGTATGAGGGTTCCTTCAAAAACTAAAAATAGAACTACCATACGACCCAGCAGTCCCACTACTGGGCATATACCCTGAGAAAACCATAATTCAAAAAGATTCATGTACCAGAATGTTCATTGCAGCTCTATTTACAATAGCTAGGACATGGAAGCAACCTAAGTGTCCATGGACAGATGAATGGTTAAAGAAGGTGTGGCACGTATATACAATGGAATATTACTCAGCCATAAAAAGAAGCAAAATTGAGTTATTTGTAGTAAGGTGGATGGACCTAGAGTCTGACATACAGAGTGAAGTAAGTCAGAAGGAGAAAAATAAATACCGTATGCTAACACATATACATGGAATCTAAAAAAAAGGGGGGGGGGTTCTGAAGAACCTAGTGGCAGGACAGGAATAAAGATGCAGATATTGAGAGTGTACTTGAGGACATGGGGAGGTGGAACTGTAAGCTGGGACGAAGTGAGAGGGAAGCATGGACTTATATATACTACCAGCTGTAAAATAGATAACTAGTGGGAAGCAGCCGCATAGCACAAGGAGATCAGCTTGGTGCCTTGTGATCACTTAGAGGGGTGGCATAGGGAGGGTGGGAGGGAGACACAAGAAGGAGGAGGTATGGTGATATATGTACATGTATAGCTGATTCACTTTTTTATAAAGCAGAAACTAACACACCATTGTAAAGCAATTATACTGCAATAAAGTTGTTAAAATAAAAGTAATGAAATAGCAGAAAGAGAAAGTTTTTTTTTTTAAAATTCCATTTAAAATTGCATCAAAAAGAATAAAATATCTAGGAATATACTTAACCGAGGTGGTGGAAACCTATACTCTGAAAACTCTAAAATATTGATGAAGGAAATTGAAGATGATACAAAGAAATGGAAAGTTATCCCATGCTCTTGGATTGGAAGAATTAATATTGTTAAAATGGTCATACTACCGAAAACAATCTACTATCAAAACAATTTAATGCAACCCCTATCAAAACACCCATGCAATTTTTTACAAAACCAGAACAAATAATCCTAAAATTTATATGGACCCATAAAAGACCTGGAACTGCCAAAGCAATCTTGAGAAAGAAAAACAAAGCTGGAAGTGTCACACTCCCTGACTTCAGACTATGGTACTGTCACAAAAACAGACACATAGATCAATGGAACAGAATAGAGAGTCCAAAAATAAACCCATGTACCTAAGGTCAATTAATCTTTGACAAAGGAGGCAAGGATATACAATGGAGAAAAGACCGCCACTTCAATAAGTGGTACTGGGAAAACTGGACAGCTACATGTAAAAGAATGACATTAGATCATTTCCTCACCCTGTACAAAAATAAACTCAAAACGGATTAAAGACCTAAATGTAAGACCTAAAACCATAAACTTGCTAGGCATAACACTTTTGACATAAATTATAGAATTTTTTTTGGATTTGTCTCCTAAGGCGAATGAAATAAAGATAAAATTAAGTAAATGGAATAGAATTACCATATGATCCAGCAATCCCACTACTGGGCATATATGCAGAGAAAACCATAATTCAAAAAGACACATGCACCCCAATGTTCATTGCAGCACTATATACAATAGCGAGGTCATGGAGGCAACCTAAATGCCCATTGACAGACGGATGGATAAAGAAGTTGTGGTACATATATACAATGGAATATTACTCAGCCATAAAAAGGAACAAAATTGAGTCATTTGTTGAGACTGGATAGATGGATCTAGAGACTGTCATACAGAGTGAAGTAAGTCAGAAAGAGAAAAACAAATATCGTATATTAATGCATGTATGTGGAACCTAGAAAAATGGTACAGATGAACCGGTTTGCAGGACAGAAGTTGAGCCACAGATGTAGAGAACAAACGTATGGACACCAAGGGGGGGAAAACCACGGTGGGGTGGGGATGGTGGTGTGCTGAATTGGTCTATTGGGATTGACATGTATACACTGATGTGTATAAAATTGATGACTAATAAGAACCTGCAGTATAAACAAACAAACAAACAAAACAACTAATACTAAACTTTCTTTGGGTTATTTGTATGGAAATATGTTAATATAAATGTTTCAGACATTACATGAAATTTCTAAAAATCTTATATGTTCTGGTATAATGTTATAAGTCAAAATTCTAGTTATTACTTTAAAACATATCTCAGAAATAACTAAATTTCCTTGTCAATTGCATTATTATGAACTTTCATCAAATCTTTAACCGTGGTCATTTTTAAGTCTTTTGTCATTTACAGACAGTTCTGGGTGTACTCTGATGCTTTTGCAAATATGTTCCTATAAAAGGGTTTCATCTTCAAGGAATTCATGGAAAAGACTGACAAGTACAGGTTTCTGGTAATTGACTATACAGCTGTACTGAATGAATAAGCATTTTCAAAACTCTAATGGAAAACTGATGAACTCATAAAAATGCTAACAAAGATCAAGAAGAAAAAAAATTAATTACATGGGACTGAGTGAACTGCTGAGGATGATTATAATTTTTGTGACTTTCTGTTTGAATTAAAAAAAAATCCCACAAGCACTCAGAGACAAAAAATATACAAAGCAATTGTCACTGCAAAGCAAAGGAGCTGTTACAGCGGAGAATTACTGGACTGAACGTCAATATTATGACATAGTATGAGTGTGTTTCATGTTTGGTAATTGCAATCATTGTTGCTTTTGTTGTGGTCATCCATCTACAATGCTTGGTGTCAGTCTATTTATCTCTTGTAAAAATAAAATTCAGTGTGTGTGTGTGTGAAAAAAGAAATAAGTAAATGGTATCTAATTAAACTTAAAAGATTTTGCATAGCAAAGAAAACCATCAGCAAAGTAAGGAGAAAACCTATTGAATGGGAGAAAATATTTGCAAATGACATGACCGACAAGGGGTTAATATCCACAATATAGAAATAGCTCATACAGCTCTATATCAAAAAAACAAATAATCCAATTGAAAAATGGACTGAAGGCCTGAAGAGACATTTTCCCAAAGAAGACATACAGATGGCCAATAAGCACATGAAAAGATGCTCAACATTGTCCATTATTAGAGAAATGCATATCAAAACCACAATGAGATATTACCTCAGACCTTTCAGAATGACCATCATCAAAAAGTCTACAAATAACAAGTATTGACGAGGATGTGGAGAAAAAGGAACCCTAGTATACTGTTGGTGTAAATATAAATTGGTGTAACCATTATGGAAAACAGTATGAGGGTTCCTCAAAAAACTAAAAATAGAACTACCATTTTATCCAGCAATTCCACTCCTTTGTGTATATCCAGAAGAAAAAACAAAAACACTAATCCAAAAAGATACATGCACCCTAATGTTCATGGTAGCACTGTTTACAATAACCAAGACATGGAAACAACCCAAGTGTCCATCAACAGATGAATGGATAAAGAAGATGTGGTTTTTGTATACAATGGAATATTACTCAGCCATAAAAATGAATGAAATTCTGCCATTTATAGCAACATGGATGGACCTAGAGAATATTATGCTTAGTGAAATAAGTCAGAGAAAGACAAATATTATATGATACCATTTATATGTGGAATCTAAAAAATAAAACAAATAAATGTATATAGCAAAACAGACACAGACTCACAGATATAGAAAACAAACAATGGTTACCAAAGAGTAGAGGGAATAGAGGAGAGACAAGATAAGGGCATGAAACTGAAATACAAACTACTATGTAAAAAATAGATAAGCAACAAGGATATATTGTACAGCACAGGGAATTATAGCCATTATCTTGTAATAACTTTTAATGGAATATAACCTGTAAAAATACTGAATACTATGCTGTACATCTGAAACTAATATAGTATTGTAGATCAACTATACTTCAACAAAAAAAGATCATAAGGCCCACAATCATTTTCACAGTGTTGATTCTTGCAAACCAAGAACATGGTGTACCTCTCCATGTGTTTGTATCATCTTTAATTTCTTTCATCAGTGTCTTATAGTTTTCCACATACAGATCTTATGTCTCTTCGGTAGGTTTATTCCTAGGTATTTTATTCTTTTTGTTCCAGTGATAAATGGGAGTGTTTCCTTAAGTTCTCTTTTAGATTTTTCATCATTAGTGTATAGGAATGCAAGAGATTTCTGTGCATTAATTTTGTATCCTGCTACTTTACCAAATTCATGGATTAGCTCTAGTAGTTTTCTGGTAGCATCTTTAGGATTCTCTATGTTTAGTATCATGTCACCTGCAAACAGTGGAAGCTTCACTTCTTCTTTTCTGATTTGGATTCCTTTTATTTTTTTTTTCTTCCCTGATTGCTATGGCTAAAACTTCCAAAACTATGTTGAATAATAGTGGTGAGAGTGGGCATCCTTGCTTTGTTCCTGATTTTAGAGGAAATGGTTTCCGTTTTTCACCATTTAGAAAAATGATGGCTGTGGGTTTGTCATATATGGCCTTTATTATGTTGAGGTAAGTTCTCTCTATGTGTACTTTATGGAGAGTTTTTATCATAAATGGTGTTGAATTCTTTCGAAAGCTTTTTTGTGTCTATTGAGATTATCATGTGGTTTTAATCCTTCAGTGTGTTAATAAGGTGTAACACATTGATTGATTTGCATGTATTGAAGAATCCTTGCATTCCTGGGATAAACCCCACTTGGTCATGGTGTATGATCCTTTTCATGTGCCATTGGATTCTGTTTGCTAGTATTTGTTCAGGATTTTGCATCTATGTTCATCAGTGATATTGGTCTGTAGTTTTCTTTTTTTGTAACATCTTTGTCTGGTTTTGGTATCAGGGTTATGTTGGCCTCATAGAATGAGTTTTGGAGTGTTCCTCCCTCTGCTATATTTTGGAAGAGTTTGAGAAGGATAGGTGTTAGCTCTTCATTAAATGTTTTACAGAATTTGCCTGTGAAGCCATCTGGTCGTGCGCTTTTATTTGTTGGAAGATTTTTAATCACACTCTCAATTTCAGTGCTTGGGATTTGTCTGTTTATATTTTCTATTTCTTCCTGGTTCAGTCTCGGAAAGTTGTGTGTTCCTAAGAATTTGTCCATTTCTTCCAGGTTGTCCATTTTATTGGCATATGTTACTTGTGGTAATCCCTCATGATTCTTTGTATTTCTGCAGTGTCAGTTGTTATTTCTCCTTTTTCATTTCTAATTCTGTTGATTCTCCTTTTTTTTCTTTATGAGTCTGGCTAGTGGTTTATCAACTTTTTTTATCTTCTCAAGCAAGCATCTTAGTTTTTTTGATCTGTGCCATTGTTTCCATCATTTCTTTTTAATTTACTTCTGATCTGATCTTTATGGTTTCTTTCTTTCTGCTAACTTTGGGGTTCTTTTTCGTCTTTCTCTAATTGCTTTAGGTGTACTTTTAGGTTGTTTATTTGAGATGTTTCTTGTTTCTTGAGGTAGGATTGTATTGGTATAAACTTCCCTCTTAGCAACTACTTTCACTGCATCCCATAGGTTCTGGGTCATTGTGTTTTCATTGTCATTTGTCTCTAGGTAATTTTTGATTTCCTCTTTGATTTCTTCAGTGGTCTCTTGGTTATTTAGTAGTGTATTTTTTAGCCTCCATGTGTTTGTATTTTTACTGTTATTTTCCTGTAATTGTTATCTAGATTCATAGCCGTGTGGTCAGAAAAGATACTTGATATGATTTCAGTTTTCTTAACTTTACCAAGGCTTGATTTCTGACCCAAGATATGATCTATCCTGGAGAATGTTCCATGAGCACTTGAGAAGAAAGTGTATTCTGTTGTTTTTGGGTGGAATGTCCTATAAAAATCAATTAAGTCCATCTTGTTTAATGAATCATTTAAAGTTTGTGTTTCCTTATTTTTTTTCATTTTGGATGATCTGTCCATTGGTGAAAGTGGGGTGTTAAAATCCCCTACTGTTATATGTTACTGTCAATTTCCCCTTTTATGGCTGTTACCATTTGCCTTATGTATTGAGGTGGTCCTATGCTGGGTGCGTAAATATTTACAATTGTTATATCTTCTTCTTGGAATGATCCCTTGATCATTATGTAGTGTCCTTCACTGTCTCCTGTGATAGTATTTATTTTGAAGTCTATTTCATCCGATATGAGAATTGCTACTCCAGCTTTCTTTTGATTTCCATTTGCATGGTATATCTTTATCCATCCCCTCACTTTCAGTCTGAATGTGTCCCTAGGTCTGAAGTGGGTCTCTTGTAGACAGCATATATATGGGTCTTGTTTTCGTATCCATTCAGCCAGTCTATGTCATTTGGTTGGAGTTTTTAATCCCTTTACATTTAAGGTAATTCTCGATATGTATTTGCCTATTACCATTTTCTTAATTATTTTGGGTTTGTTTTTTTAGTTCTTTTCCTTCTCTTGTGTTTCCTGCCTAAAGAATTTCCTTTAGCATTTGTTGTAAAGCTGGTTCTGTGATGTTGAATTCTCTTAACATTTGCTTCTCTGTAAATTTTAAATTTCTACATCAAATCTGAATGAAATCCTTGCTGGATAAAGTAATCTTGGTTGTAGATTTTTACCTTTCATCACCCGAAATATGTCCTGCCACTCCCTACTACCTTGCAGAGTTTCTGCTGAAAGATCAGCTGTTAACCTTATGGGGACTCTCTTGTGTATTTTTTGTTGCTTTTCCCTTGCTGCTTTTAATATTTTTTCTTTGTATTTAATTTTTGAGAGTTATTTTTTAACATCTTTATTGGAGTATAATTGCTTTACAATGGTGTGTTAGTTTCTGCTTTATAACAAAGTGATTCAGTTATACATATACATATGTTCCCATATCTCTACCCTCTTGCATCTCCCTCCCTCCCACCCACCCTATCCCACACCTCTAGATGGTCACAAAGCACAGAGCTGACCTCCATGTGCTATGAGGTTCCGTCCCACTAGCTATCTATTTTACGTTTGGTAGTGTATATATGTCCATGCCACGCTCTCTCTTTGTCATATCTTACCCTTCCGCCTCCCCATATCCTCAAGTCCATTCTCTAGTAGGTCTGTGTGTTTATTCCCATCTTGCCACTAGGTTCTTCATGACCTTTTTTTTTTCCCCTTAGATTCTATATATATGTGTTAGCATCTCGTATTTGTTTTTCTCTTTCTGACTTACTTCACTCTCTATGACAGACTCTAGGTCCATCCATCTCACTACACATAACTCAATTTCGTTTCATTTTATGGCTGAGTAATATTCCATTGTATATATGTGCCACATATTCTTTATCCATTAATCCGATGATGGAAACTTAGGTTGCTTCCGTGTCCTGGCTATTGTAGATAGAGGTGCAATGAACATTCTGATACATGACTCTTTTTGAAAAATGGTTTTCTCAGGGTATATGCCCAGTAGTGGGACTGCTGGGTCGTATGGTAGCTCTATTTTTAGTTTAGTAAGGAACCTCCATACTGTTCTCCATAGTGGCTGTATCAATTTACATTTCCAGCAACAGTGCAAGAGTGTTCCCTTTTCTCCACACCCTCTCCAGCATTTATTGTTTGTAGATTTTTTGATGATGGCCATTCCGACCGGTGTGAGATGATATCTCATTGTAGTTTTGATTTGCAATTCTCTAATAATTAATGATGTTGAGCATTCTTTCATGTGTTTGTTGGCAATCTGTATATCTTCTTTGGAGAAATGTCTATTTAGGTCTTCTGCCCATTTTTGGATTGGGTTGTTGGTTTTTTTGTTATTGAGCTGCATGAGCTGCTTGTAAATCTTGGAGATTAATCCTTTGTCAGTTGCTTCATTTGCAAATATTTTCTCCCATTCTGAGGGTTGTCTTTTCATCTTGTTTATGGTTTCCTTTGCTGTGCAAAAGCTTTTAAGTTTCATTAGGTCCCATTTGTTTATTTGTGTTTTTATTTCCATTTCTCTAGGAGCTGGGTCAAAAAAGATCTTGCTGTGCTATATGTCATAGAGTGTTCTGCCTATGTTTTCCTCTAAGAGTTTGATAGTGTCTGGCTTTACATTTAGGTCTTTAATCCATTTTGAGTTTATTTTTGTGTATGGTGTTAGGGAGTGTTCTAACTTCATACTTTTACATGTACCTGTCCAGTTTTCCCAGCACCACTTATTGAAGAGGCTGTCTTTTCTCCACTGTATATGCTGGCTTCCTTTATCAAAGATAAGGTGACCATATGTGCGTGGGTTTATCTCGGGGCTTTCTACCCTGTTCCATTGATCTATGTTTCTGTTTTTGTGCCAGTACCATATTGTCTTGATTATTGTAGCTTTGTAGTATAGTCTGAAGTCAGGGAGCCTGATTCCTCCAGCTCCATTTTTCGTTCTCAAGATTGCTTTGGCTATTCTGGGTCTTTTGTGTTTCCATACAAATTGTGAAAATTTTTGTTCTAGTTCTGTGAAAAATGCCAGTGGTAGTTTGATAGGGATTGCATTAAATCTGTAGATTGCTTTGGGTAGTAGAGTCATTTTCACAATGTTGATTCTTCCAATCCAAGAACATGGTATATCTCTCCATCTATTTGTATCATCTTTAATTTCTTTCATCAGTGTCTTATAATTTTCTGCATACAAGTCTTTTGTCTCCTTAGGTAGGTTTATTCCTAGGTATTTTATTCTTTTTGTTGCAATGGCAAACAGGAGTGTTTTCTTAATTTCACTTTCAGGTTTTTCATCATTAGTGTATAGGAATTCAAGAGATTTCTGTGCATTAATTTTGTATCCTGCTACTTTACCAAATTCATTGATTAGCTCTAGTAGTTTTCTGGTAGCATATTAAAGATTCTCTATGTATAGTATCATGTCATCTGCAAACAGTGACAGCTTTACTTCTTCTTTTCCGATTTGGATTCCTTTTATTTCTTGTTCTTCTCTGATTGCTGTGGCTAACACTTCCAAAACTATGTTGAACAATAGTGGTGAGAGTGAGCAACCTTGTCTTGTTCCTGATCTTAGTGGAAATGGTTTCAGTTTTTCACCATTGAGGACAATGTTGGCTGTGGGTTTGTCATATATGGCCTTTATTATGTTGAGGAAAGTTCCCTATATGCCTACTTTCTGCAGGGCTTTTATCATAAATGGGTGTTGAATTTGGTCGAAAGCTTTCTCTGCATCTATTGAGATGATCGTATGGTTTTTCTCCTTCAATTTGTTAATATGATGTATCACGTTGATTGATTTGCGTATATTGAAGAACCCTTGCATTCCTGGAATAAACCCCACTTGATCATGGTGTATGATCCTTTTAATGTATTGTTGGATTCTGTTTGCTAGTATTTTGTTGAGGATTTTTGCACCTATGTTCATCAGTGACATTAGCCTGTAGTTTTCTTTCTTTGTGACATCTTTGTCTGGTTTTGGTATCAGGGTGATGTTGGCCTCGTAGAATGAGTTGGGGAGTTTTCCTGCCTCTGCAATATTTTGAAAGACTTTGAGAAGGATAAGTGTCAGCTCTTCTCTAAATGTTTGATAAAATTCGCCTGTGAAGCCATCTGGTCCTGGGCTTTTGTTTGTTGGAAGATTTTTAATAACAGTTTCAATTTCAGTGCTTGTGATTGGTCTGTTCATATTTTCTATTTCTTCCTGGTTCAATCTCGGCAAGTTGTGCATTTCTAAGAATCTGTCCATTTCTTCCAGGTTGTCCATTTTATTGGCATAGAGTTGCTTGTAGTAATCTCTCATGATTGTTTCTATTTCTGCAGTGTCAGTTGTTACTTCTCCTTTTTCATTTCTAATTCTATTGATTTGAGTCTTCTCCCTTTTTTTCTTGATGAGTCTGGCTAATGGTTTATCAATTTTGTTTATCTTCTCAAAGAACCAGCTTTTAGTTTTATTGATCTTTGCTATTGTTCCCTTCATTTCTTTTTCATTTATTTCTGATCTGATCTTTATGATTTCTTTCCTTCTGCTATCTTTGGGATTTTTTTGTTCTTCTTTCTCTAATTGCTTTAGGTGCAAGTTTAGGTTGTTTATTCGAGATATTTCCTGTTTCTTGAGGTAGGCTTGTATTGCTATAAACTTCCCTCTTAGAACAGCTTTTCCTGCGTCCCATAGGTTTTATGTCGTCGTGTCTCCATTGTCATTTGTTTCTAGGTATTTTTTGATTTCCCCTTTGATTTCTTCAGTGAGCACTTCTTTGTTAAACAGTGTATAGTGTGCCCTCCGTGTGTTTGTATTTTTTACAGATCTTTTCCTGTAATTGATATCTAGTCTCATAGCATTGTGGTCAGAAAAGATACTTGATACGGTTTCAATTTTCTTAAATTTACCAAGGCTTGATTTGTGACCCAAGATATGATCTATCCTGGAGAATGTTCCATGAGCACTTGAGAAAAATATGTAATCTGTTGTTTTTGCGTGGAATGTCCTATAAATATCAATTAAGTCCATCTTGTTTAATGTATCATTCAAAGCTTGTGTTTTGTTATTTATTTTCATTTTGGATGATCTGTCCATTGGTGAAAGTGGGGTGTTAACGTCCCCTACTATGATTGTGTTAATGACGATTTCCCCTTTTATGTTTGTTAGTATTTGCCTTATGTATTGAGGTGCCCCTACGTTGGGTGCATAAATATTTACAATTGTTATACCTTCTTCTTAGATCGATCCTTTGATCATTATATAGTGTCCTTCTTTGTATCTTGTAATAGTCTTTATTTTAAAGTCTGTTTTGTCTGATATGAGAATTGCTACTTCAGCTTTCTTTTGATTTCCATTTGCATGGAATATCTTTTTCCATACCCTCACTTTCAGTCTCTATGTGTCCCTAGGTCTGCATTGGGTCTCTTGTAGACAGCATATATATGGTTCTTGTTTTTGTATCCATTCAGCCAGTCGGTGTCTTTTGGTGGGAGCATTTAATCCATTTACATTTAAGGTACTTTTCGATATGTATGTTCCTATTCCCATTTTCTTAAATGGTTTGGGTTTGTTATTGTAGGTGTTTTCCTTCTCTTGTGTTTCATGCCTAGAGAAGTTCCTTTAGCATTTGTTGTAAAGCTGGTTTGGTGGTGCTGAACTCTCTCAGCTTTTGCTTGTCTGTGAAGATTTTAATTTCTCCATCAAATCTGAATGAGATCCTTGCTGGGTAGAGTAATCTTGGTTGTAGGTTTTTCTCCTTCATCATTTTAAGTATATCCTGCCACTCTCTTCTGGCTTGCAGGGTTTATGCTGAAAGATCAGCTGTTAACCTTATGGGGTTTAACTTGTGTGTTATTTGTTGTTTTTCCCTTGCTGCTTTTAATATGTTTTCTTTATATTTAATTTTGATAGTTTGATTAATATGTGTCTTGGCGTGTTTCTCCTAGGATTTATTCTGTATGGGACTCTCTGTGCCTCCAGGACTTGATTAACTATTTCCTTTCCCATATTAGGGAAGTTTTCAACTAGAATCTCTTCAAATATTTTCTAAGTCCCTTTCTTTTTCTCTTCTTATTCTGGGACCCCTATCATTCGAATTTGGTGCATTTAATGTGGTCCCAGAGGTCTCTGAGAGTGTCCTCAGTTCTTTTCATTCTTTTTTCTTTATTCTGCTCTGCAGTAGTTATTTCCACTATTTTATTTTCCAGGTCACTTATCCATTCTTCTGCCTCAGTTATTCTGCTATTGATCCCTTCTAAAGTATTTTAATTTCATTTATTGTGTTTTTCATTGTTGCTTGGCTCCTCTTTCGTTCTTCTACATCCTTGTTAAATGTTTCTTGCATTTTGACTATTCTATTTCCAAGATTTTGGATCAGCTTTGCTATAATTATTCTGAATTCTTTTTCATGTAGGCTGCCTATTTCCTCTTCATTTGTTAGGTCTGGTGTGTTTTTACCTTGCTCCTTCATCTGCTGTGTGTTTTTTTGTCTTCTCATTTTGCTTATCTTACTGTGTTTGGGGTCTCCTTTTCACAGGCTGCAGGTTCGTAGTTCCTGTTGTTTTCGGTATCTGTCCCCAGTGGCTACGTTTGGTTCAGTGGGTTATGTAGGCTTCCTGGTGGAGGGGACTAGTGCCTGTGTCCTGGTGGATGAGGCTGGATATTGTCTTTCCGGTGGGCACGTCCGCGTCTGGTGGTGTGTTTTGGGGTGTCTGTGGCCTTATTATGATTTTAGGCAACCTCTCCACTAATGGATGGGGCTGTGTTCCTGTCTTGCTAGTTGTTTGGCATAGGGTGTCCAGCACTGTAGCTTGCTGGTCGTTGAGTGAAGCTGGGTCTTGGTGTTGAGATGGAGAGCTCTGAGAGATTTTCGCTGTTTGGTATTACGTGGACCTGGGAGGTCTTTTGTGGACCAGTGTCCTGAAGTTGGCTCTCCCACCTCAAGGCCACAGCCCTGATGCCTGGCTGGAGCACCAAGAGCCTTTCATCCACACGGCTCAGAATAAAAGGGAGAAAAAATAGAAAGAAAGAAAGAAAGAGGATAAAATAAAATAAAATAGAGTAAGATAAAATAAAATAAAGCTATTATAGTAAAAAATAAGAAAAAAAATTAAGAAAAATAATTTTTTTAGTTTTTTAAAATAAAATTTTTAATTTTTTAAAATAAAAAGTAAGAAAGAAATTATGGAAAAAAATTTTTTTTAATTTTTAAAATAAAAAATAATAAAAAAATTATTAAGAAAAATTTATTAAGAAAAATATTATTTAATTTTTAATATAAAAAATAAGAAAAAATTATTAAGAAAAAAAATTTTTTAAGTAAAAAACAAAATCCAAAAAAAACAAAGAAAAAAATGGACGGACGAGCCCTAGGACAAATGGTGAAAACAAAGCTATACAGACAAAATCTCACACAGAAGCATACATATACACTCACAAAAAGAGGAAAAGGGGCAAAAATAATATACCCTGCTCCCAAAGTCCACCTCCTCAATTTGGGATGATTCGTTGTCTATTCATGTATTCAACAGATGCAGGTACATCAAGTTGTTTGTGGAGATTTAATCCGCTGCTTCTGAGGCTGCTGGGAGAAATTTCCCTTTCTCTTCTTTGTTCGTACATCTCCCAAGGTTCAGCTTTGGATTTGGACCCACCTCTGCGTGTAGGTCGCCTGAGGGCGTCTGTTCTTCGCTCACACAGTATAGGGTTAAAGGAGCAGCTGCTTCAGGGGCTCTTGCTCACTCTGGCTGGGGGGAGGGAGGGGTACAGATGCAGGGGGAGCCTGTGGCGGCAGAGGCCGGCGTGATGTTGCAGCAGCCTGAGGTGTGCCGTGCGTTCTCCCAGGGAAGTTGTCCCTGGATCACGGGACCCTGGCAGTGGCGGCCTGCACCAGCTCCCAGGAGGGGCAGTGTGCATAGTGACCTGTGCTTGCACACAGGCTTCTTGGTCGTGGCAGCAGCAGCCTTAACGTCTCCTGCCGTCTCTGGGGTCCCTGCTAATAGCCGCGGCTCACGCCCTTCTCTGGAGCTCGTTTAGGCGGCGATCTGAATCCCCTCTCCTCGCGCACCAGTAAACAAAGAGGCAAGAAAAAGTCTCTTGCCTCTTTGGCAGCTCCAAATCTTTTCCCAGACTCCCTCCCTGCTAGCTGTGGTGCACTAACCCCTTCAGGCTGTGTTCACATCACCAACCCCAGTCCTCTCCCTGAAATCCGACCGAAGCCCGAACCTCAGCTCCCAGCTCCCGCCCGCCCCTATGGGTGAGAAGACGAGCCTCTTGGGCTGGTGAGTGCTGCTCGGCACTGATCCTCTATGCGGGAATCTCTCCACTTTGCCCTCCGCACCCCTGTGGCTGTGCTCTCCTCCGTGGCTCTGAAGCTTCCCCTCTCTGCCACCTGCAGTTTCCGTCTGCGAAGGGGCTTCCTAGTGTGTGGAAACCTTTCCTCCTTCACAGCTCCCTCCCACTGGTACAGGTCCCGTCCCTATTCTTCCGTCTCTGTTATCTCTTTTTTCTTTTGCCCTACCCAGGTACGTGGGGAGTTTCTTGCCTTTTGTGAGGTCTGACGTCTTCTCAGCGTTCAGTGGGTGTTCTATAGGAGGAGTTCCACGTGTAGATATATTTCTGATGTATCTGTGGGGAGGAAGGTGATCTCTGTGTTTTACTCTTCCGCCATCTTGCCGAGACCCCCAATTTTTGAGAGTTTGATTAATATGTGTCTTGATGTGTTTCTCCTTGGATTTATCGTCTATGAGAGTCTCTGTGCTTCCTGGACTTGATTGACTATTTCGTTTCCCATGTTAAGGAAGTTTTCAACTAAATCTCTTCAAATATTTTCTCAGACCCTTTATTTTTCTCTTCTTCTTCTGGGACCTCTATAACTTGAATGTTGATGCATTTAATTTTGTCCCAGAGATGTCTGAGATTGTCCTCAATTCTTTTCATTCTTTTTTCTTATTCTGCTCTGTAGTAGCTATTTCCACTATTTTATCTTCCAGATCACTTATCCGTTCTTCTGCCTCAGTTTTTCTGCTATTGATTCCTTTTAGAGAATTTTTAATTTCATTTATTTTGTTGTTCATTATTGTTTGTTTGCTCTTTAGTTCTTCTAGGTCCTTGTTAAAAGTGTCTTGTATTTTCTCCATTCTATATCCAAGGTTTTGCTTCATCTTTACTATCATTGCTCTGAATCTCTTTTCAGGTAGACTGCCTATTTTCTCTTCATTTGTTTGTTCTGGTGGGGTTTTACCTTGCTCCTTCTTTGGCTGCATCTTTCTCTGTCTTCCCATTTTGATTAATTTGCTTTTTTTGGTTTCTCCTTTTCACAGGCTGTAGGTTCGTAGTTCCCGTTGCTTTTGGTGTCTGCTCCCATTGGGTGAGGTTGGTTCAGTGGGTTGTGTTGGCTTCCTGTTGGAGGAGACTTGTGCCTGTGTTCTGGTCAGTCAAGCTGGATCTTGTCTTTTGGTGGGCAGTGCTGCATCCAATAATGTGTTTTGGGGTGTTTGTTAACTTATTATGATTTTAGGCAACCTCTCTGCTAATGGGTGGGGTTGTGTTTCTGTCTTGCTAGTTGTTTTGCATGGGGCATCCAGCACTGGATCTTGCTGGCCGTTGGGGGGAGCTGGGCCTTAGCATTGAGACAGAGATATCTGGGAGAGCTCTCGCTGATTGATATTACTTGGCCCAGGAGGTCTCTGATGGTCCAATGTCCTGAACTCAGCTCTCCCACCTCAAAGGCTCAGGCCTGACACCCGGCCAGAACACCAACACCCTGTCAGCCACATGGCTCAGAAGAAATGGGAGAAAAAAAGAAAGAAAGTAAATAAAAAATAAAATAACTAAAATAAAAAATATTTTAAATTATTTTTCAGAAATGAAGAGAGCAACCAAACCAATAAACTAATCCACCAATGGTAACAAGCATTAAAATGTATACTAAGATAAACATAAAAATCAGAAAGAAGTCAGTCACAGGCAGCAAACCCCAAGTCTACTGTTGCTCCTAAAGTCCACTGCCTCAATTTTGGGAACATTCATTGTCTATTCAGGTATTCTACAGATGCAGCGTACCTCAAGTTCATTGTGGGGATTTAATCTGCTGCTTCTGAGCCTGCATGGTGAAATTTCCCTTTCTCTTCTTTGTTCGCACAGCTCCTGGGGTTCAGCTTTTGTTTTGGCTCCAGCTCTGCATGTAGGTTGTCCTCAGGCTTCTGTTCCTGCCCAGACAGGACTGGTTAAAGTAGCAGCTGACTAGGGGCTCTGGCTCACTCTTGCTGGGGGGAGGGAGGGGTACAGTAGTCTTAATTGGAATGCGGGGCAAGCCTGTGGGAGCAGAGACCAGCATGATGTTGCAACAGCCTGAGGCTCACCGTGTGTTCTCCTGCAGAAGTTGTCCCTGGATCACGGGACTCTGGCGGTGGCAGGATGTATAGGTCCCCCGGCGGGGGTGTGTGTAGATGGTGACCTGTGCTTGCACACAGGATTCTTGGTGGCTGCAGCAGCAGTGTTAGTGTTTCATGCCTGTCTCTGGGGTCCTAGCTGATAGCCTCAGCTTACTACCATCTCTGGAGCTCATTTAGGTGGTGCTCTGCCTTCTGTGGGCAGACAGGGAAGGATTCCCCTCTCCTCGCGTACACCAAAACAATGGTCTCTTGCCTCTTAGGTAGGTCCAGAGTTTTTCCCAGACTCCCTCCCAGCTAGCTGTGGCACACCAGCCCCCTTCAGGCTGTCTTCATACAGCCAACCCCAGTCCTTTCCCTGGGATCTGACCTCCAAAGCCCGAGCCTCAGCTCCCAGCCCTGACCCGCTCTGGCGGGTGAGCAGACAAGTGTCTCAGTCTGGTGAGTGCTTGTTGGCACTGATCCTCCATGCGGGAATCTCTCTGCTTTGCCCTCTGCACCTCTGTTGCTGTGCCCTCCTCCGTGGCTCCAAAGCTTCCCCCCGCCCACCCCCTCTCCCTGCCAGTGAAGGGTCTTCCTAGTGTGTGGAAACTTTTCCTCCTTCACACCTCCCAGAGGTGCAGGTCCCATCCCTATTCTTTTGTCTCTGTTTTTTCTTTTTTCTTTTTCCCTACCCAAGTACATGGGGATTTTCTTACCTTTTGGGAAGTCTGAGGTCTTCTGCCAGCGTTCAGTAGGTGTTCTGTAGGAGTTGTTCCACATGTAGGTGTATTTTTGATGTATTTGTGGGTAGGAAGGTGATCTCCACATCTTATTTCTCTGCCATCTTGAAGGTCCCCCTCTATACTTTTTCAATCTTATGTAAAGTCTTGTACAAAAGCAGCTTCAAGACAGCCCTCTCCTCTCCCATCAGCCCAATTTATTCCCCTAGCCCTTCAAATACAGAAATTCTGGGGCCACCACAAGCTTTAAACACAACTTGTCCTTAAACTGGACCTTGATTGTTCATGCCAACTCTCTGGGACTCAGTGTTCTCATGTGTCTAGTGAAGGGACTGGATTACACAACCTGTAATCCTTCTCCCCATCCTAACAGCCTGCCTAGTCACTGTGGTCCTATGTGTCATCAACATGCAAGGAACACAGACACACTCACCCTGATTCTTGGTTCAAACTGCTTCTAGGATAGCAAGTTACCATTGACCTAACACTTTCTCCTTGAAGTCCAGGCTAAGAGGCCATTTTAAACTGATGATTAGGACATACTTATCTGTTGAGATCTGCTCTGCCATCATCCACCCTCAGATGTTTGTGATCTTTCTAAAGCTCTGAATGTGGCATAACACACCTTGATGAGTTGCCTTTCTTCCTGTCTTCCCTGGGCCTGAATATCTGTTTGGTGAGTGTCCCTAACAATGCTTCACATGACAATCACAAGTCCTTAATTTTTGTCTTATTTGGTCCTCATTATATTAACATGAGATGGAAAAGTTTAAGTGCCTGTTAGGAATTTGGTCATTTCTGATTGGAATAAGGGGATTTTGAAAGACACTGGCTGAGAGTTCCTATAAAATGTGACAGAGATGAGGGAAGGAACAGACCTCACAGCAGTTAGGAGAAGCAACCCAGCTCCACCTCCAGGGCCAAGACTCACAGCAAAACTAGTACATGGGCTTCACAGAACATCTACAGAAATGTTTCACCAATAAGGAAACCAAGAATCAAGAAAAGATGATTTGCCAAAAGCTCTCACTATTCAGTGGCAGAAAAAGAAAAGGCTAGAATTCAGTTCTTTCTGATTTGTTTTCAGAGGAGATTTTGTTTGTTGTTGCACTACATCAGGAAGTGCAAATTCCACATGTCTTCTGTTTTGGGTTGTATAAGAATGAATAAGTGAGTGCCAGGCCCCTTGAAGCTTGGACCTACATCTACCAAGGAAAAAACCACTGCACAGGACAGGAAGGAGGCCAGAGAGATGGCTGTACAGAGGACTCCAGAAGCACGAGGAGACTGAGCTGTGCCTTGTCAGATGACATGCCTGGGCCCCTCTGCCAACCCCTGACCTCCCTGTGCACTTCCTTCTTCCTTGGGGATGTGCTTTTCTCCTCCTGTGCAATCCCCACATTCACAATCTGTGAGCTTTATCCTCTGTCAACACCCCACTAGTTCCTGGTGTCACAATAGCTCTCTGGTGACAAAGAAATGAGATTTACAAAAAGGCAATGTGGCAGGATGCTGAATAAAGGAGGAAGATTTGTTACACAGGGGAGGGGGAAGGTGAATCAGGTTCCTCCTCCATAGAGGAGCATGGTCTTACGGTCCCCCAGTCGGGGCAGTTCATTCCATCAAACCCTAGAGGGGGTCTGTTCGTAGCTGTCTACATTTTAGTGTCCCTTTACCAGTCTGTGACAGCATGTTTCAGCAATTGTCATGCTTAAATATCTCAGTGGAATTCACACATGGGGACTGTGGGGATGAATAATATACTATTCCAAATTTTTTTTACCACGAAATACTATTTAAGTTGTAAATTGAGTACTTCCATCTTTGACAACAGCTATTAAGCTGACACCACTGCTTCATTGTCCTTTTGCTGTTTGAGCAACATTTTGGTGCCTGGCCCCAGATTCAGTCAGTCACACATGGTTTAAATAGTTTAAGTGTCTGGCGCCCTAGATACCCAGGTTTAAGTTAGGTGCTGAGCCTCTGAGAAGACATCGTGCTGCCTCTGGTCATGTGCCTTACAAAGATGTTAGGGAAAAATGAACCTGTGTCATGTGCTACTGTGCACCAGGCTCTGTCCATTTCCTTATCATGTTACCGCAGTCAGCCATCATTACCCAGTAAATAATATGTGGCCTGAGAAACCCCTTCAAGAGAGGTTAAGTAGCTGAAAAAGCAATAAGTAAAAGCAAGGAGGAGAAGGAAAGAAGTATGTTCTGTGCTGGGAGCCCCATGGGAGGAGGAAAGTCATGACTCAGACAACACGAGCTCTAATGCCCAGAAATACAGATAAAGGAAACCCTAGATCACCAGCAGGATGGGCCACAGGGTGGTCTGTAAACACAAACCTTTGTAGTGTTTACTTTCTGGAAAGCGTGTTTTCCTCTCTTGAGCTCTTACTCTATGTTTGGCAGCCTTGGTCCCAGCATCCTTCATATGTTCCCTTGGAGGCTATCATCCTCTCTGGGCACTTTCACCAGCAGAGACTCACAAGACCATAGCCTTACTCACTCAATTCATTATCCTTGTTTTCCCATCAATATCTGGAAGGAGCAAACTCAGAGGCCAACCTCTGCATGCTTAATAGAGGGAGTTGTTAAATTAATTAGATGGTAGTCACTAAGGGGCTATGTTGTACCTGGCCAGGTGCCATGGGGATACAAAAGAAACAGTACTTGTTTATTCCTGATAAGCATTTAATAACATGTTAGAAGTGATTATAAACAAGCCAGTACTTTTCAGGTCCCCAGATCTTTGTATATGCTGTTGCTTCCTCCTAGAAAGAATGTGGCACACAGTTCTCCATAGATGTACACAACAACTCATCTTTCAAGGTCAAATTCAAATACCACCTCCACTGAGAAACTTCTCTGACTTTCATGCCCAGGCTGAAATGGCTTTCTGTCTCTCTATGCTTCCTACGCATTGTAACTCTACTGCAGCACGCACGGGGCACCATTGCATCTTCATTATCATGTAAATGTGTGCCTCTCCCACAAGACAGATTCTCCTTCAAAAAAGTGAATATACTGAGCTCTGATATGACACATAGAAGGGGATAAAATAATGCTTATTGAATAACTGAGTAAAAAATAAATTAAGATAAAGTATGAATATATAGGTTTGTATGTGCAGAGAAAGAAAGTTTCACCCATTGTTGACAGTGAATGTGAGAGTCCTGGATAGTACTATGATTAAAAGCAAAGCAAAACGGGGGTGTGGGGGGGGGGAATGAATGCAAAGGCTCTGAAGACACACTGCCAAGTTCAAACCCAGACCCATCACTTGGTGTATGAGATGTTTAAATTCTCTGAGCTTCAATTGCCTCATATGGAAAATGGGAGTCATAACAGTAGATTGCCTCAAAGAACCAGTGAAAGATAAAGTGAGTTAATGCACAGAAAATACATAAAACTTGGCACTTCCCAAGCACTCAGTATGTTAGCTAGGTATTTTTATTAGGGAAGGAAGGTGGGAGAGAGGTTTTCCCTTTATGTCCTCCTGTATTATTTGAAATTTTACTCCAAATATTTAGACAAGAAAAAGAAAAATAAGACAACAGAACTTCTGCTTCTAGCAAAATGGCAGACAAGATATTCTGATTTATGTTCTTGAAATCAACCAAAAACTTCTGGATGAGATACCACCATCATCAAAACAAACAAACAAACAAAACGCTTTTAAATGTAATAATTATCTGGTGAGAAAGTGAGGAATATTCAGGTAAAAATTTAAATGAAGATAAGATTTCTAAGTATTGGACATAGCAGCAAAGCTAGCTTTTGTCTCCAGGGCATTTGACCTCAATTTTGGCTTACAGGGTATGGGAACAAAGCCTAGGACCTGCGCAAGGTGGATTGTCTAATAGGATACCTTCTCTTAAAGTTGAGAAGCAAAGGGGAACACCTTAAGTGTTTGAAAGAGCTAGAAATGCCTACCCTGCTAGGGAGTGCAAGGAAATTTGCCCATCCCAACCTTGGTGCTCAGTCAACAGAAAAAAAAAAAACCTTTCCTGAAAGTTTGCAGCAGAAAAGGAGTTCTCACATGGTTATGCAGGATGGATCCATATCAGTTAGTTTGTCTAAAACTCCTTACACTGAAATCTAGTTTACAGTGGTCCTAGCCTGGAAGTGCTCCAAGGTTCTTGGCAGAAACTATTGAAAGTCTTTTCTGAACACACCTTCAACCGAAGCATCAATGAATTCTCACAGATAAGGTTCCAAGGAAAATAAACAGGATGCAGTCAAAATGAAGCAGATAATGAAACAAAGACTTCAGCTACTGGAGTTAGTAGAGACACAGAATACAAACTACATTTACTACATATAAAGAAATTTTAAACGAAGTTTGAAAATATGAGGAGCAAGTGAAAAATATAAAGAATGACCAAGCATGCTGAAAAATGAGTAAATCGCAATTATAAAAATGAAAAATAATAAGACTTGAAATGTAAATCAGTGGACAAGTCTAGTAGTAGAAATGTTAAGGAGAGAATCAGTGAACTGGATGATTGATCCAAAAACTTAATGAGAATGAGGCACAAATACACAAAAAGATAGATTTAAAAGACAAAACTAGGCTTCCCTGGTGGTGCAGTGGTTGAGAATCTGCCTGCCAATGCAGGGGACACGGGTTCGAGCCCTGGTCTGGGAAGATCCCACATGACGCGGAGCAACTAGGCCCATGAGCCACAATTACTGAGCCTGCGCAATTGGAGCCTGTGCTCCGCAACAAGAGAGGCCACGATAATGAGAGGCCCACGCACCATGACGAAGAGTGGCCCCCACTTGCCGCAACTAGAGAAAGCCCTTGCACAGAAACAGAGACCCAACACAGCCATAAATAAATAAATAAATAAATAAATTTTTAAAAAAAGAAAAGGATAAAACTAAGCTCTATAAGTTGCCTCTATGTTTCTTTTTAATATTTTACCAAATTTAGATACTCCATAATTGTAGTCCTTCCCAGTTTCATACCAGTCCATTCAGATCCAGAATATAAACTATTTAGTAAAAAATAGGATATCCAAAAGAAGATGTGGTATACACACACACACACACACACACACACACACACAATGGAATACTACTCAGCCATAAAAAAGAATGAAATAATGCCATTTGCAGTAACATGGATGGACCTAGACATTATCATACTACATGAAATAAGTCAGAAAGAGAAAGACAAATGCCATATGTTATCACTTATATGTGGAATCTAAAATACGACACAAATGAACTTATCTATGAAACAGAAACAGACTCACAGACATAGAGAACAGACTTGTGGTGGCCAAAGGGGAGGGAGGAAGGGGGAGTTTGGAATTAGCAGATGCAAACTATTATATATAGAATGGATAAACAACAGGGTCCTATTGTATAGCACAGGGAACTATATTCAATATCCTGTAATAAACCATAGTGGAAAAGCATATATAAAAGTATATATATATATATATATATCACTTTGTTGTATAACAGAAACTAACACAATTAAATCAACTATACTTCAATAAAATAATTTTTTTATAAAAATAGGAGATCCATCAAAAGATTCTTCCCACAAGTCAAAATATTCCTAAGAGCAATTCAAGAATTTCAAAATTAAATTGTGCACACCATAGGGCTTTTATGGTTTACTTTGTGCAGTTCCTCTCTTGCTTTTACAGGGATAAATTTCAATGTCTTTTTGTTTGCCAGATTTGTATTCAAAAGTTGAAATTTTCTAAAAGCTTTCAAAAGCTAAAATTTTGAGATACTCCATTAAAAACATATTTATGAAGATTTTCAGTGCATTTTAAACAAAATGCAACCAAAAAGAGTCCTCACTTACAGAAAGTTCAATACTGTTTCTTAGGTTAATTCACAAAACAGTTTATCAAATGCTCAAATATTTCTAAGATCCTATTAAAATGTACTTTTGTATTCATCATTAAATTTATCACCAAAAATACACGTTAGTTTAGTTACTCTGTACCTACAAATTTTTAAATAAATTTAAACAACATCAGCTTCTATTTCAATTGGTAAAATAAAACAACTTGTTTGGACACAGTGGTAAATTATGTATATCACAATCTATTCCAAACACATTTCGGTTCCATAGATTTCTTAATTGAGTTCTAACATTTTTAACACATTGTATTCATATTAGTACCAAAACAAGACAAAACAAACCAATTTATCTTCACTGTTGAAGTTTGAAATGAATTTATGACAACATTTACAACAATGTCAGTTTGAAAACTGACATTTCCAAAAACTTTGAATCCATGAAGTGAAGTAAAAAACAATTGAACCGTTATGGGAATTAACTGATTTCCTATTTGAAAAATCTGATGACATGTATAAAATTATAATGTGGTGTATCACATTGATTGTTTTGCATATATTGAAAAACCTTTGCATCCCTGGGATAAATCCCACTTTATCATGGTGTATGATCCTTTTAATGTGTTGTTGGATTCTGTTTGCTAGTATTTTCTTCAGAATTTTTGTGTCTATGTTCATCAGTGCTACTAGCCTGTAATTTTCTTTTTTTGTGATATCTTTGTCTGGTTTTGATATCAGGGTGATGGTGGCCTCCTAGAATGAGCTTGGGAGTGTTCCTTCCTCTGCGATTTTTTGGAAGAGTTTGAGAAGTATAGGTGTTAATTCTTCTCTAAATGTTTGATAGAATTCGCCTGTGAAGCCATCTGGTCCTGGGCTTTTGTTTGTTGGAAGATTTTTAATCACAGTTTCAATTTCAGTACTTGTGATTGGCCTGTTCATATTTTCTATTTCTTCCTGGTTCAGTCTTGGAAGGTCGTACCTTTCTAAGACTATGTCCATTTCTTCTATGTTGTCCATTTTATTGGCATGATGTTCCTTGTAGCAGTCTCTTATGATTCTTTGTATTTCTGTGGTGTCCATTGTTAACCTCTCCTTTTCATCTCTAATTTTATTGATTTGAGCACTCTCCCTTTTTTTCTTGATCACTCTGGCTAAAGGTTTATCAATTTTGTTTATCTTCTCAAAGAACCAGCCTTTAGTTTCATTGATCTTTGCTATTGTCTCCTTCATCTCTATTTGCAAAGTTCTTCTGCTAACTAAGCCATAATATTAATACCTATCACTTGAACTTCTGTACATGCACAAGAAAAAGTGGATTGAAATTGAATGAAATTAATTTAGAAAGGTCATTTAAGCTAAATGAAAAGTCATGCTTCACAGAATGATGAGCAAACACACCATTTTCACTGCATATGTTACATCAACACCTTTGGGCACAGTTGTCTTAAAGTAACTATTGACTTTTTGGCATAGATGCTGCTGCTTCTTCAGTAGATTTGTGTCTCCTTGTTCTCATGTGTTCAGTGATAACACTTTCGCCCCATAGAAAGTAAATGTTTAAAATCCCTTTGTGCAAGTTACACATTCATCATCAACTTTCATGAAAAGCAGAAATTTAGTCGTTACATTTTCGTTAAACATACTCTTTTAACTTATTGCATTCAAAAGATTTTTTAACAAAGAAAGCACTATCAATCAATTAATTAATTGTTCATACAATTTGTACTATATAATAAAAGGCAAAATCACTGTACTAAGGGTGACCAAATTACTCTATACTGTCTACAGCAGGATTCAGCCTCCATCCTGCTCATATTAGTGATAACTCTCCAGGTTTCCCAAGAACCCTGCCAGCCATGCTCTGGTGACCTGGGGCAATAAAAGGCTGCAGGCAGAGGACACAGCATAACTGACTGATGATCAGTTGGTTGGCAGGGTCAGCAGCATTAAACAATTTTCCTGCAACTACCTGAGTCCTAGTAGGGTTCATTTTACCCATGATTGTCCTGCCTGATGTACTTGAGTGGGAGAGATTTCAGAGCTGCGGATGCAAAATTTAAGGAGACACAGAAAGTCAGCAATCAAGAAAAATAATATCTAAAGACAATATTTTATTTTTAAATCTTTTTTATTTATTTATTTTTTATACAGCAGGTTCTTATTAGTTATCTATTTTATACTTATTAGTGTGTATATGTCAATCCCAATTCATCCCACCACCGTCACACACACACGCACACACCCACTATCCCCTTTGGTGTCCATACATTTGTTCTCTACATCTGTGTCTCTATTTCTGCCTTGCAAACTGGTTCATCTTTACCATTTTTCTGGATTCCACATATATGCTTTAATATACGATATTTGTTTTTCTCTTTCTGACTTACTTCACTCTATATGACAGTCTCTAGGTGCAATCATGTCTCTACAAATGACCCAATTTCATTCCTTTTTATGACTCTGTAATATTCCATTGTATATATGTACCACATCTTCTTTATCCATTCGTCTGTCAATGGAAATTGAGGTTGCTTCCATGACCTACTGTAAATAGTGCTACAATGAACATTGGGGTGCATGTGTCTTTTTGAATTATGGTTTACTCAGGGTATATGCCCAGCAGTGGGATTGATGGGTCATATGGTAATTCTATTTTTAGTTTTTTAAGGAACCTCCATACTGTTCTCCATAGTGTCTGTATCAATTTACATTCCCACCAACAATATTTTAAAATATTGAAATTAATGCAAAACCTTTATGCTGAGTAAAATGTCAAATTTTTCAATAAAGACAGGATCCAACACTGTACTTGTACAACCCTAACACAGTGAGTGCCTCACTCACTTTACCCTCATCCCAACCCACAGGTCCTGCTTTTGTGGGGTGAATCAGAAAGAACTGTAGGAGGAAAAGGGGTTGCCCTAAGTGAGAAAGAGGTAAGAACATGCCATACTCCAAATCCCCTCGCATCACACTCATTTCTCAGGTTCCCTTGCTTTAAGTTTTCCGCTATCAAGAATAAAAGCCAAGCCTATTGTTGTCCAAAAAATATGACAGTCCTGCTGAGAAAAAGGAAGGCAGAGAATCAGGAAAACCCTAAATACACCTTTGTGTAACTGTGGCAATCTCTATAGAACCTACCAGACTCGATGAAATGGACATTTCAGCACCAGAAGAAAAACATCTTTGATGTTGCTCACACAAAATTCAAAATTGGTCAGAATAAAACATTAACTTACTATCAAGGCCACACTGCATGGTAAGATGAAAATTTAAACCCATCTCAGATTATGGCCAATTACATTTTCCTACCTAGCTGACCAGAGAGAGTTATTCCATATCTTCAAATAAATACTCAGAAGTGAAATTAATGAATCATATGGTGGTTCTACTCTTAATTTTTGAGGAACTTCCATAATGTTTTCCATAGTGACTGCACCAATTTACATTCCCATGAACAGGGCATAAGGTTTCCCTTTTCTCTACATCCTTGCCAACACTTGTTATTTGTTGTCTTTGTGATAAGAGGTATGCTGACAGGTGTGAGGTGATATCTCATTGTGATTTAGATTTGCATTTCCCTGATGATTAGTGATGTTGAGCATCTTTTCATGTGTCTATTGGCCATCTGTATGTCTTCTTTGGAAAAATATCTATTCAGTTCTTCTACCCATTTTTTAATCAGGTTCCTTTGGGGTTTCTTTTGATGGTGAGTTATATGAGTTCTTTGTGTATTTTGGATATTAACCCATAATCAGATATATCATTTGCAAATACCTTCTCCCATTCAGTAGGCTGCCTTTTTGTTTTGCTGATAGTTTGTTTCACTGCACAAAAGATTTTTAGTTTGATGTAGTCCCATTTGTATGCTTTTGCTTTTGTTTCCCTTGCCTGAAGAGACATTTCCCAAAAAAAAATTGCCTAGACCAATGTCAAAGATCATAATGCCTATGCTTTCTTCTAGGATTTTTGTGGTTTCAAGTCTTACATTTAGGTCTTTAATCTAGTTTCAGTTTATTTTTGTATATGGTATGAGAAGGTAATCCATTTTGATTACTTTGCATGTAGTTGTCCAGTTTTCCCATCATTTATTAAAGAGTTTGTTTTTTCCTCATTGTATATTCTTGCCTCACTGTCATAGATTAGTTTACCATATAATTTTGAGTTAAATTAGAGCTCTCTATTCTGTTCTATTGATCTATGTTTGTTTTTATGCCGGTACCATACTGTTTTGATTACTGTAGCTTTGTAGTATAGTTTGAAATCAGGAAGCATTATGCCTTCAGCCTTGTTCTTCTTTGTCAAGATTGTTTGTGTCACTTGGGATCTGTCGTGTTTCCACAGAAATTTGAAAACTACTTGTTCTAGTTCTATGGAAAATGCCATTGGTATTTTAATAAAAATTGCATTGAATCTGTAGATTTCCTTGGATAGTATGATCATTATAACAATATTAATTTTTCCAATTTGTGAATATGGTATATCTTTCCATCTGTTTGTGTAATCTTCAATTTACTTCATCAGAGTTTTCTAGTTTTTGGAGTACAAAACTGTCTTGGTTAGCTTTATTCTTAGGGATTTTATTCTTTTTGATGTGATTTTAAATGGGATTGTTTTCTCAATTTCTCTTTATGATAGTTCATTGCTATAATATAGAAACAGAACAGATTATTGTATATTAATTTGGAGGCTACACCTTTACTGAATTAATTTATTAATTTGAGTATTTATTGGTGGTGTCTTTAGGATTTTGTATAGTATCATGTCATCAGCAAACAGTGACACCTTTACTTGTTCCTTTCCAATTTTGATTCCTTTTATTTATTTTTCTTGTTTGATTGCTGTGTTTAGGACTTCTAATACTATGTTGAATAAAAGGGGCAAAAATGGACATCCTTGTCTTGTTCCTGATCTTAGAGGAAATGCTTTCAGCATTTCACCATTAAATATGATGTTAGTGGTGGGCTTGTCATATATGGCCTTTATATGTTGAGGTACATTCCCTATATGCCCACTTGTTGAGAGTGTTTATCATAAATGGATGTTAAATTTTGCCAAAAATTTTTCTACATCTAATGAATGAACTTATAATTTTTATTCTTCATTTGTTAACTTGGGTGTCACGTTGACTGATTTGCTGATATTGAACCACCCTTGCATCCCTGTGATAGATTCCACTAGATCATAATGAATGATCCTATTAATGTATTGTCTAATTCGGTTTGCTAGCATTTTGTTCAGGATTTTTGCATCTATATTCATCAGTGATATTGACCTGTAATTTATTTTTTTGTGGTATCTTTGTCTGATGTTGGTATCAGGGTGATGCTGGTTTCATATAATGAATTTGGAAGTGTTCTTTCCTCTTGAGTATTTTGGAATAATTTGAGAAGGTTAGATGTTAACCCTTCTTTAAATGTTTTGTAAAGTTCATCTGTGAAGCTGCCTGATTCTTCACTTTTGTTAGTTGGGAGTTTTTAAATTACTGATTCAGCTTCTTTATTGTTAATTTGTCTGTTCATATTTTTTTATTTCTTCCTGATTCAGTCTTGGGAGATCGTGCATTTCTAAGAATTTTCCATTTCTTCTAAGTTGTCCATTTTATTGGTGTATATTTTTCATAGTAATCTCTTATTATCCTTTGTATTTCTGAAGTATGGGTCTGTAAATTCTCCTTTTTCATTTCTGATTTTATTTATTTAGGTCCTCTCTTTCTCTTGATGAGTCTGGCTAAAGATTTATCAATTTTGTTTATCTTTTCAAAGAACCAGCTCTTAGTTTCATTGATCTTTTCTATTGTTTTTTCAGTCTCTATTTAATTTATTTCTGTTCTGATATTTTTCATTTCTTTCCTTCCACTACTTTGGATTTTGTTTCTTTCCTAGTTCCTTTAGGTTTAAGGATAAATTGTTTATTCGAGATTTTTCTTGTTTCCTGATGTCCACTTGTATAAACTTCCCTCTTGTAAATGCTTTTGCTGCACCCCATAGATTTTGGATCCACTTTCAATTTCTCTCCAGGTATTCTTTATTTCCTCTTTGATATCGTCAGTGACCCATTGGTTGTTTTCTAGCATATTGTTTAGACTCCATGTGTTTGTGTTTTTGCAGTTTTTTTCATGTAGTTGATTTCTAGTCTCATACCATTGTGGTCAGAATAGATGCTTGGGAACTTCCCTGGTGGTCCAGTGATTAAGAATCCACCTTCCAATGCAGGGACACAGGTTTAATCCCTGGTTGGGGAACTTATATCCTACATGCTGCAGGGCAACTAAGCTCCCATGCCAACACTACTGAGCCCACATGCTCTGGGGCCTGTGAGCCACAACTAGAGAGAAGCCCACATGCTGTAACTAGAGAAGCCCGTGTGCTGCAACAAAGAGACTGCACACCACAACTGAAGATCCCATATGCCACAACAAAGATCCTGCATGCTGCAACTAAGACCTGATGCAGCCAAATAAATAAATAAATAAATAATAAAATATTAAAAAAAGAATAGATGCTTGATATGTTTTCAATCTTTTTAAATTTATTGATTGTTTTGTGGCTCAGTATGTGATCTATTTTTAGAGAATGTTCCATGTGCCCTTGAAAAGAATGTGTATTCTGCTGCTTTTAGATGGAATGTTCTATATAATTCTATTAAGTTCATTTGGTCTAATGTGTTGTTTCTCTAATGTGTTGTTGCCAGCGTTTTCCTGTTGATTTGTGTCTCAAAGATCTGTCCATTAATGTAAGTGGGGTGTTAAGGTCCCCTGCTATTATTGTATTAGTATCAGTCCTTTATTCAGTGCTTTGCTCTTCTCCACTTCACTTAGTCCTTCACCTGGGGTTTTATCTTGTTCCCTCATTTGGAACATATTTCTTTGTTGTCTCATTTTGCCCAAGGCTCTGTGTTTATTTGTATATATTAGCTAGGTCAGTTACTTTTTCCAGTCTTGGAGAAAAGAACTTACATAGCAGATTCCAATGGGTCCCAGTAACACACTCCCCTTTGGACACTAGAGATATATTATCTATCTTGGTGTGCCCTCTGTGTGGGCTGAATGGGCCCATTTGTTGTAGTGGGACCAACTAGTGTGAGTGTGCTGGTTGGCAGGGCTGTTTCCCAGCCCAGCTGGCTGCCAGTCCTGCCTTGTGTGTATGCTGCCAGTCACTGGTGGGTACATCCTGGTCCTGGGATGGCTGACTGCACGTGCTAGGGGGTCCCAGCACTGATGCTGGCCCACTAGTGGACAGGGCTAGGGCCTTGGGTGTCCTGGAGCTAGTGCAGTCCTGCTGGTGAGTAGTGCTAAATCCCAGCATGGCTGTTTGTGCCAGGAGGCCATAGGGCTGTTCCTAGTACACGGGTGGGTGGTATAGGTCCAGGCATCGTTGGTTATGTGGCCCAGGAAGTCCCTGGGTTGATCCTATCCTACTAGTGGGCACTGCTGGTTCCTGGCATAGTTGACTGCATAACCCAGGGAGTCCCAGCGCTGGTTCTGGACTACTGGTGCATGGGGCCTAGCTCCAGTGTTAATAGACTAGAGGGAAGATGTCAAAATTGTCCTTGCCAGAACCAGTGTCCTTGTGGTAGACCAAGCTGTCAAAAATAGCTGCCTTTAGAGACTTGCCAGCAAGATGACAGAGTAGAAGGATGTGAGCTTATCCCTTCTTACAAAGGCATCAAAATCAAAACTAACAGTTGAAAAAAAAATTTTTTAAATAAAACGCTGGAACCTGCCAAAAAATATACCTTAAGTCAAAAGACAAAGAAGAAGTCACAATGAGATAGTAGGAGGGATGCAACTGCAATAAAAGCAAATCCCATACCCGCCAGGTGGGTGGCCAACAAACCAGAAAATAATTATACCACAGAAGTTCTCCCACAGGAGTGAAAGTCCTGAGCCCCACATCAGGCTTCCCAACCTGGAGGTCTGGCAATGGGAGGAGGAGTCCCAGAGAATCTAGCTTTGAGAGCCAGTGGGGTTTGATTGCAGGAATTCCACAGGGCTGGAAGAAACAGAAACTCTATTCTTGGAGGGGACACCCAAGGTCTATTGTGCATGAAGGCCCAGGGAAAAAAGCAGTGACATCATAAGAGACTGGGCCAGAGCTACTTGCTTGTATTAGAGGGTCTCCTGCAGAGGCAGGGCGTGGCTGTGGCTCACTGCAGGGACAAAAACACTGGCAGCAGAAGCTCTGGTGAGTACTCATTGGAATGAGCCCTTCTGGAGGCCACCATTTCCCCCCAAGACCTAGCCCCACCCAACAGACTTTAGGCTCTGGTGCTGGGATGCCTCAGGCCAAACAACTAACAGGGCAGGAAAACAGCCCAACACATCAGCAGACAATCTGCTTAAAGTTTTCCTGAGCACAGCCCTGCCACCAGAGGGACAAGACCCAGCCCTACCCACCAGCAGACAGGAACCAGGCCCTCCCACCAGGAAGCCTGCACAAGCCTCTTAGACAGCCTCATCCAATAGAAGGCAGACAGCAGAAGCAAGTAGAACTAAAACTGCAGCCTGCAGAAAGGAAACCACAATCACAGAAAGATAGACAAGATGATATGTCAGAGGAATATGTCCCAGATGAAGGAACAAGATAAAACCCCAGAAAAACAACTAAGTGAAGTGGAGATCGGCAATCTACCAGAAAAAGAGTTCAGAGTTATGATAGTAAATGCGATCCAAGACCTCAGAAAAAGAATGGAGGCATAGATTGAGAAAACACAAGAAATATTTAATGAAGACCTAGAAGAACTAAAGAACAAACAAACAGAGGTGAACAATACAATAACTGAAATGAAAAATACACTAGAAGGAATAAATAGCCGAGTGAGGAAGAAGAATAGATAAGTGAACTGGAAGACAGAATAGTAGAAATCACTGTCATGGAACAGAATAAAGAAAAAATAAAATGAAGACAGTCTAAGAGACATATGGGACAACATTAAAGGCACCAATATTTGCATCATAGAGTTCCCAGGAGAAGAGACAGAGAAAGGACCTGAGAAAACATTTGAAGAGATAATAGCTGAAAATTTCCCTAACATGAGAAAGGAAAGAGTCACCCAAGTCCAGGAAGCACAGAGAGTCCCACGCAGCATAAAACCAGGAGGAAAATGCCAAGACACATAGTAATCAAACTGACAAAAATTAAAGACAAAGAAAAAATATTAAAATCAAAAGGGGAAAAGCAACAAAAAACATATAAGGGAATCCCCATAAGGTTATCACCTGAATTCTCAGGAGGAACTCTGCAGACCAGAAGGGAATGGCATGACATATTTAAAGGGATGAAAGGGAAAAAACCTACAACCAAGAATACTCTACCCAGCGAGGCTCTCTTTCAGATTTGAGGGAGAAATCAAAAGCTTCAGAAACAAGGAAAAGCTAAGAGAGTTCAGCACCACCAGACCAGCTTGGCAACAAATGCTAAAGGAACTTCTCTAAGTAGAATACAAGGCCACTACTAGAAACAACAAAATTATGAATGGAAAAGCTCACTGGTAAAGGCAAACATAAAATAAAGGTAGGAAATCATCTGCACAAATATAAGATATCAAAACAAGCAATTGTGAGAAGAGGAGAGTACAAATGCAGGATATTGGAAATGAATCTGAAATTAAAAGACCAGCAACTTAAAACAATCTTGTTTATATATAGACTGCTAAATCAAATCCTCATGGTAACCACAAACAAAAAATCTACAATAGAGGCACACACAAAAAAGAAAAGTGAATCCAAATACAACACTAAAGTTAGTCATCAAATCACAAGAGAAGAGAACCAAAGAGGAAGGGAAGAAAAAAGATGTACACAAAAATAATCCAAAACGATTAAGAAAATGGCAACAGGAACATACATTTTGATAATTACTTTAAATGTAAATGGATTAAATGCTCCAACCAAAAGACACGGACTGGCTGAACAGATAAAAAAAACAAGACCCATATATATGCTGTCTACAAGAGACCCACTTCATCTAGGGGCACATACAGACTGAAAGTGAAGGGATGGAAAAGGAATTACGTACAAATGGAAATCAGAAGAAAGCTGGGTAGCAATAATCATATTAGACAAAATAGACTTTAAAATAAAGATTATTATAAGAGACAAAGAAGGACACTACATAATGATCAAGGGATCAATCCAAGAAGAAGATATAATAAATGAAAATATACATGCACCCAACATAGGAGCACCTCAATATATAAGCCAAATACTAACAGCCATAAAGGGAGAAGTTGAGAGTAACACAATAATAGTGGGGGAATTTAACACCCCACTTTCATCAATGGACAGATGATCCAAACAGAAAATCAATAAGGAAACACAGGCCTTAAATGACACATTAGACCAGATAAACTTAATTAATATTTATAGAACATTCAATATGAAAGCAGCAGAATACACATTCTCCTCAATGGCACATGGAACATTCTCCAGGATTGACCACATGCTGAGCAACAAAGTGAGCCTCAGTAAATTTTAAAAAATTGAAATCATATCAAGTATCTTTTCCAACCACAATGTTGGCGAGGAAATTAGAAATCAACTACAAGAAAAAACTCCAAAAAAAACCCCGCAAACACGTGGAGGCTAAACAATATGCCACTAAACAACCAATGGATCACTGTGGGAAAGCAAAGAGGAAATCGGAAAATACCTAGAGACAAATGAAATCAAAAGCATGACAATCCAAAACCTATGGACTGTGGCAAAAGCAGTTCTAAGAAGGAAGATTATAACAATACAATCTTACCTCAGGAAACAAGAAAACTCACGAATAGACAACATAAACTTACACCTAAAACAACTAGAGGAAGAACAAACAAAACCCAAAGTAGTAGAAGGAAAGAAATCATAAAGATCAGACCAGAAATAAATGATATAGAAACAAAGACAACAATAGAAAAGATCAAGTTAATACTTTGATCAAAAGCTGGAGAGACCTTCAAGACAGCGGAGGAGTAAGACATGGAGATCATGCCCACAAATACATCACAAATACATCTACATGTGGAACACCTCCTACAGAACACCTAGTGAACGTTAGCAGAAGATCTCACACTTCCCAAAAGACAAGAAACACCACACATACCCGGCCGTGTGGCTGACAGGGTCTTGGTGCTCCGGCCAGGTGTCAGCCCTGTGCCTCTGAGGTGGGAGAGCCGAGTTCAGGACATCGGTCCACCAGAGACCGACCGGCTCCATGTAATATAAAACAGCAAAAGGTCTCCCGGAGATATCGAGCTCAATGCTAAGACCCAACTCCACTCAAAAACCAGCAAGCTACAGTGCTGGACAACATCTGCCAAATAACTAGCAAGACAGGAACACAACCCCAACCATTAGCAGAGAGGCTGCCTAAAATCATAATAAGGTCACAGACACCCCAAAACACACCACCAGACACGGTCCTCCCACCAGAAAGACAAGATACAGCCTCATTTACCAGAACACAGGCAATAGTCCCCTCCACCAGCAAGCCTACACAACCCACTGAACCAACCTTAGCCACTGGGGGCAGACACCAAAAACAATGGGAACTATGAACCTGTAGCCTGTGAAAAGAAGACTTCAAACACAGTAAGTTAAGCAAAATGAGAAGACAGGGAAACACACAGCAGATGAAGGAGCAAGGCAAAAACCCACCAGACCGAAAAACTGAAGAGGAAATAGGCAGTCTACCTGAAAAAGAATTCAGAGTAATGATAGTAAAGATGACCCAAAATCTTGGAAAAAGAATGGGGAAAATAGAAGAAATGATTAACAAGGACCTAGAAGAACTAAAGAGCAAACAAACAATGATGAACAACACAAAAAATGAAATTTAAAATTCTCTAGAAGGAATCAATAGCAGAATAACTGAGGCAGAAGAAAGGATAAGTGACCTGGAAGATAAAAGAGTGTAAATAACTACTGCAGAGCAGAATAAAGAAAAAGGAGGAAAAGAATTGAGGACAGTCTTAGAGACAACTGGGAAAACATTAAACACAGCAACATTCGAATTATAGTGGTCCCAGAAGAAGAAGAGAAAAAGAAAGGGACTGAGAAAATATTTGAAGAGATTATATACGAAAACTTCCCTAATATGGAAAAGGAAATAGTCAATCAAGAACAGGAAGCACAGAGAGTCCATTACAGGATAAATCCAAGGAGAAAAATGCCTCGACACATATTAATCAAACTCTCAAAAATTAAATGCAAAGAAAAAATATTAAAAACAGCAAGGGAAAAACAACAAATAACATATAAGGGAATCCCCATAAGGTTAACAGCTGATCTTTCAGCAAAAACTGCAAGCCAGAAGGGAGTAGCAAGACATATTTAAAGTGATGAAAGGGAATAACCTACAACCAAGATTACTCTACCCAGCAAGGATCTCATTCAAATTCGATGGAGAAAATAAAACCTTTACAGACAAGCAAAAGCTAAGATAATTCAGCACCACCAAACCAGCTTTACAACAAATGCTAAAGGAACTTCTCTAGGCAGGAAACACAAGAGAAGGAAAAGACCTGAAATAACAAACCCAAAACAATTCAGGAAATGGTAATAGAAATATACATATCGATAATTACCTTAAATGTAAATGGATTAGCTGTTCCCACCAAAATACATAGACTGGCTGAATGGATACAAAAACAAGACCTGTATATATGCTGTCCACAAGAGACCCACTTCAGACCTAGGGACACATAAACACTGAAAGTGAGGGGATGGAAAAAGTTATTCCATTAAAATGGAAATCAAAGAAAGCTGGAGTAGCAATTCTCATATCAGACAAAATAGACTTTAAAATAAAGACTATTACAAGAAACAAAGGACGCTACAAAATGATCAAGGGATCAATCCAAGAAGAAGATATAAAAATTGTAAATATTTACGCACCCAACATAGGTGAACTTCAATACCTAAGGGAAATACTAACAGCTATAAAAGAGGAAATCAACAGTAACACAATCATAGTAGGGGCTTTTAACACCCCACTTTCACCAATAGACAGATCATCAAAAATGAAAATAAATAGGGAAACAGAAACTTTAAATGATACATTAAACAAGATGGACTAATTGACATTTATAGGACATTCCATCCAAAAACTACAGAATAAACTTTCTTCTCAGGGCTCATGGAATATTCTCCATGATAGATCATATCTTGTGTCACAAATAAAGCTTTGGTAAATTTAAGAATATTGAAATCATATCAAGTATCTTTTCCATCCACAGTGCTATGAGACTAGATATCAATTACAGGGAAAACTCTATAAAAAAATACAAGCACATGAAGGCTAAACAATACACTACTTAATAACCAAGAGATCATTGAAGAAATCAAAGAGGAAAAAAAAAATACCTAGAAACAAATAACAATGGAGACATGATGATGCAAAACCTATGGAATGCAGCAAAAGCTGCTCTAAGACGGAAGTTTATAGCAATACAATCCTGCCTCAAGAAACAAGAAACATCTCAAATAAACAATATAAACTTACAACTAAAGCAATTAGAGAAAGAAGAACAAAAAAAAAACAAAGTTAGCAGAAAGAAAGAAATCATAAAGATCAGATCAGACATAAATGAAAAAGAAATGAAGGAAACAATAACAAAGATCAATAAAATAGAAAGCTGGTTCTTTGAGAAGATAAACGAAATTGATAAACCATTAACCAGACTCATCAAGAAAAAAAGGGAGAAGATTCAAATCAATAGAATTAGAAATCAAAAAGGAGAAGTGACAACTGACACTGCAGAAATAAAAAGGATCATGAGGGATTACTACAAGCAACTCTATGCCAATAAAAAGGACAACCTGGAAGAAATGGACAAATTCTCAGAAAAGTGCAACCTTCCAAGACTGAACCAGGAAGAAATAGAAAATATAAACAGACAAAACACAAGCACTGAAATTGAAACTGTGATTAAAAATCTTCCAACAAACAAAAGCCCAGGACCAGATGGCTTCACAGGAGAATTCTCTCAAACATTTAGAGAAGAGCTAACACCTATCCTTCTCAAAATCTTCTAATATATAGCAGAGGGAGGAACACTCCCAAACTCAGTCTCTGAGGTCACCATCACCATGATAACAAAACCAGACAAAGGTGTCACAAAGAAAGAAAACTACAGGTCAATATCACTGATGAACATAGATGCAAAAATCCTGAACAAAATGCTAGCAAACAGAATCCAACAGCACATTAAAAGGATCATACACCATGATCAAGTGAGATTTATCCCAGGATTGCAAGGATTTTTGAACACAAGCAGATGAATCAATGTGATAAACAATGTTAACAAATTGAAGGAGAAAAAACATATGATCATCTCAATAGATACAGAAAAATCTTTCGACAAAGTTCAACACACTTTTATGATAAAAAAAACCTCCAGAAAGTAGGCATAGAGGGAACTTACCTCAACACAATAAAGGCCACATATGACAAACCCACAGCTAACATTATTCTCAATGGTGGAAAACTGAAACCATTTCCTCTAAGATGAGGAACAAGACAAGGTTGTCCACTCTTACCACTATTATTCAACATAGTATTGGAAGTTTTAGCCACAACAATCAGAGAAGGAAAAGAAATAAAAGGAATCCAAATCAGAAAAAAACGAAGTAAAGCTATCACTGTTTGCAGATGACATGATACTATACATAGACAATCCTAAAGCTGCTACCAGAAAACTACTAGAGTTAATCAATCAATTTGGTAAAGTAGCAGGATACAAATTAATTCACAGAAATCTCCTGCATTCCTACACACTAATGAGTGAAAAATCTGAAAGAGAAATTAAGGAAACACTCCCATTTACCATTGCAACAAAAGGAATAAAATACCTAGGAATAAACCTACATAAAGAGGCAAAAGACCTGTATGCAGTAAACTATAAGATACTGATGAAAGAAATTAAAGATGATACAAATAGATGGAGAAATATACCATGTTATTGGATTGCAAGAGTCAACATTGTGAAAATGACTATACAACCCATAGCAATCTACAGATTCAGTGCAATCCCTATCAAACTACCAATGGCGTTTTTCACAGAACTAGAACAAAAAAATTCACAATTTGTATGGAAATGCAAAAGACCCCGAATAGAAAAAGCCAACTTGAGAAAAAAAACGGAGCTGGAAGAATCAGGCTGCCGGGCTTCAGATTATACTACAAAGCTACAGTCATCAGGAGAGTATGGTACTGGCACAAAACCAGAAATATAGATCAATGGAACAGGATAGAAAGCACAGAGATAAAACCATGTACATATGGTCACCTTATTTTTGATAGAGAATCCAAGAGTATACAATGGAGAAAATACTGTCTCTTCAGTAAGTGGTGCTGGGAAAACTGGACAGCTACATGTAGAAGAATGAAATTAGAACACTCCCTAACACCATACACAAAAATAAACTCAAAATGTATTAAAGACCTAAATGTAAGGCCAGACACTATAAAACTCTTAGAGGAAAACATAGTCAGAACACTCTATGACATAAATCACAGCAGTCATGCTTTTGGACACACTTCCTAGAGAAATGGAAATAAAAACAAAAATAAACAAATGGCACCTTGTGAAACTTAAAAGCTTTTACACAGAAAAGGAAACCATAAACAAGGTGAAAAGACAACCCTCATAATTGGAGAAAATATTTGCAAATGAAGCAACTGACAAAGGATTAATCTCCAAATTTACAAGCAGCTCATGCAGCTCAATATCAAAAAAACAAAAAACAAAAAACTACTACCCAGTCAAAAAATGGGCAGAAGACCTAAATAGACATTTCTCCAAAGAAGAGATATACATATTGCCAACAAACAGGAAAGGATGCTCAACATCACTAATCATTAGAGAAATGCAAATCAAACTTCAATGAGGTATCACCTCACACCAGTAAGAATGGCCATCAGCAAAAAATCTACAAACAATAAATGCTGGAGAGGGTGTGGAGAAAAGGGAACCCTCTTGCACTGTTGGTGGGAATGGAAATTGATACAGCCTGTATGGAGATCATTATGGACGTTCCTTAAGAAACTAAAAATATAACTACCATATGACCCAGCAATCTCACTGGGCATATACCCTGAGAAAACCATAATTTCAAAAGAGTCGTGTAACACAATGTTCATTGCAGCTCTATTTACATTAGCTAGGACATGGAAGCAACCTAAGTGTTCATCGACAGATGAATGGAATAAGAAGATATGGCACATATATACAATGGAATATTACTCAACCATAAAATGAAACGAAACTGAGTTATTTGTAGTGAGGTGGATGGACCTAGAGACTGTCATACAGAGTGAAGTAAGTTAGAAGGAGTAAAACAAATACTGTATGCTAACACAAATATATGGAATCTAAAAAAAACAAAAGAAAATGGTTCTGAATAACCTAGGGGCAGGACAGGAATAAAGACGCAGATGTAGAGAATGGACTTGAGGACACAGGGAGGGGGAAGGGTTAGCTGGGACGAAGTGAGAGAGTGGCATTGACTTATTTATACTACCAAATGTAAAATAGATAGCTAGTGGGATGCAGCCGCATAGCACAGGGAGTTCAGCTTGGTGCTTTGTGACCACCTAGAGGGGTGGGATAGGGAGGGTGGGAGGAAGACACAAGGTGGAGGAGATATGGGGATATATGTATATGTATAGCCGATTCACTTTGTTATAAATCAGAATCTAACCACCATTGTAAAGCAATTGTACTCCAATAATGTTGTTTAAAAAATTAAAAGATCAAAAGCTGTTGTTTTGCAAAGATAAACAGAATTGATAAACTTTTATCTAAACTCATCAAGAAATAAAGCGAGAGGGCTGAACTCAATAAAATTAGAAATGAATAAGGAGAAGTTGCAATGGAAACCACAGAAATACAAAGGATCATAAGAGACTATTACAAGAAACTATGTGCCAATAAAATGCACAGCCTGGAAGAAATGGACAAATTCTTAGAAAGGTACAATCTCCCAAGTCTGAACCCAGAAGCAATAAAAAATATGAACAGACAAATCACAGGTACTGAAATTTAAACTGTGATTTTAAAACTCCCAAGAAACAAAATTCCAGGACCTAATGGCTTCACGGGCGAATTCTATCAAACATTTAGAGACAAGTTAACACTTATCCCTCTCAAGCTCCTCCAAAAAGTTGCAGAGGAAGGAATAATTGCAAACTCATTCTATGAGGCCGCCATCACACTGATACCAAAGCCAGACAAAGATACCACAGAAAAAGAAAATTATAGGCCAATATCACTGATGAACATAGATGTAAAAAATCCTCAAGAAAATACTAGCAATCCAAATCCAACAGTACATTATGATGTACTCCATGATCAAGTGAGATTTATCCCAGGGATGCAAGGATTTTTCAATATCCACAAATCAATCAGTGTGATACACCACATAACAAATTGAAGAATAAAACCCATATGATCGTCTAAATAGATGCAGAAAAACTTTTGACAAATTCAACACCCATTTATGATAAAAACCCTCCAGAAAATAGGCATAGAGGGAACTTACCTCAACATAATAAAGGCCATATATGACAAACCTACCACTAACATCATGCTCACTGGTGAAAAGCTGAAAGCATTTCCTCTAAGATCAGGAACAAGACAAGGATGTCCGCTCTCACCACTTTTATTCAACATAGTTTTGGAAGTCCTTGCCATGGCATTAAAGAAGAAAAAGAATAAAGTAAGTGCAAACTGGAAAGGAACAAGTAAAACTGTCACAGTTTGCAGATGACATGATACTATACATAGAAAATCCTAAAGATGCCACCAGAAAAATACTAGAGCTCATCAATGAATTTGGTAACGTTTCAGGATACAAAATTAATACATAGAAATCTCTTGCACTTCTCTACACTAACAACAACAAAAGATCAGAAAGAGAAATTAAAGAAACAATCCCATTTACCATCGCATCAAAAAGAATAAAATACCTAGGAATATATCTACCTAAGGATACAAAGGACCTGTTCCAAAAACTGTAAGATGCTGATGAAAGTAATTGAACGTGACACAGACAGATGGAAAGATATACCATGTTCTGGATTGAAAGAATCAATATTGTCAAAAAGACTCTACTACCCAAGGTAATCTACAGAGTCAATGCCAACCCTATCAAATTACCAATGGCATTCTTCACAGAACTAGAACAAAGTAAGTTAAAATTTGTATGGAGGCACAAAAGACACCGAATAGCCAAAGCAATCTTGAGACAAAAAACGGAGCTAAAGGAATCAGGCTCCTTGACTTTGGACTATACTATGAAACTACAGTCATCAAAACAGTATGGTACTGGCACAAAACCAGAAATATAGATCAATGGGATAGGATAGAAAGCCCAGAAATAAACCCACAAACCTATGGTCAGTTAATCTCTGACAAAGGAGGCAAGACTATACAATGGAGGAAAGACAATCTCTTCAATAAATGGTGCTGGAAAACTGGACAACTACATGGGAAAAAATGAACTTAGAAAATTCTTTAACACCATACACAAAAATCAACTGAAAATGTATTAAAGACCTAAATGTACGACTGGATACTACAAAACTCTTAGAGGAAAACACAGGCAGAACACTGTTTGACATAAATCACAGCAATATCTTTTTCGATCTCTAGGATTCATTCAATCCTAAAGTAATGGAAATAAAACAAATGGGACCTAATTAAACTCAAAAGCTTTTGAAGAGCAAAAGAAACCATAAACAACATAAAAAGACAACACACCAAATGGGATAAAGTATTTGCAAACAATGCAACTGACAGGGGATCAGTCTCCAAAATTTACAAATAGCTCATGCAACTCAATATGAAAAAAACAAACAACCCAATCAAAAAATGGGCTGAAGACCTAAACAGACATTTCTCCAAAGAAGATATACAGATTGCCAACAGACACATGAAAGAATGCTCAACATCATTAATCATTAGAGAAATGCAAATCAAAACTACAATGAGATATCACCTCACACTTGTCAGAATTACCATCATCAAAAAATCTACAAACAGTAAGTACTGGAGAGGGTGTGGAGAAAAGGGAACCCTCCTACACTGTTGGTGGGAATGTAAATTGGTACAGCCACTCTGGAGAACAGTATGGAGGTTCCTTAAGGAACTAAAAATAGAGCTACCATATGATCCAGTAATCCCACTCCTTGGCATATATCCGGAGAAAAACATGGTTCAAAAGGATACATGCACCCCAATGTTCATTGTAGCACTGTTTACAATAGCCAGGACATGGAAGCAACCTAAATGTCCATCAACAGATGAATACATAAAGAAGATGTAGTATATATGCAATGGAATATTATTCAGCCATACGAAGAACGAAATAATGCGATTTGCAGCAATATGGATGGACCTGGAGATTATCATGCTTAGTGAGGTCAGACAGGGAAAGACAAATACCATATGATATTGCTTATATGCAGAATCTTTAAAAAATGATACAAATGAACTTATTTACAAAACAGAAACAGATTCACAGAGAAGGAACTTATGGTTGCCAGAGGTGAAGGGTGGGTGGGAGGGATAGATTGGGAGTTTGGGATTGACATGTACACACTACTCTTGTATTTAAAATGGATAACCAACAAGTACCTACTGCATAGCACAGGGAACTCTGCTTAATGTTCTGTAATAATGTAAATGGGAAAAGAATTTTAAAAAAGAATAGACACATGCATATGTATAACTGAATCACTTTGCTGTACACCTGAAACTAACAAAACATTGTTAATCAACTATGTTCCAATATAGTAAAATAAAAATTTAAAAAAAACACAGAGATTGATATCTGGATGTGAATGATCCAGAGCCTATTAAATGTTAACCTACCCACACCAGCTACTCCAGCTCCTTTTAAAGCTTCCATTATAGAAAGTGGGATTGCTTAAAAGCCTTCATTACAAACAGATTGGTAGATTAAAATACCAGCATCCCTACTGACACCAGGTGGTGTGTGGTTTTAACTTGTTTGCCATTCCTTTTTATTTGTTTGTTTTTAATATGGAATAAACAGCTTTGCCCATTTTTTAAAAAATGGCTGCCTTGATTGTCTATGTCTCCAGTGGGAGTCCCAGTTCCCTCTTGCCTCTCTGAGGGGCTCTCTAAGATCAGCAAGTGGGTCTGACCCAGTCTCCTTTTAAATTACTGCTTCTGCAGTGGGTCTCAGAGAGTGTGAAATTTTGCATGTACCCTTCAAGCCCAGAGTCTGTTTCTCAAAGCCCTCCCGCTCTCCCATATGCAAACCTGGTTAGCCTTCAAAGCCCGATGTTTGGGGACTCACCTTCCCAGTAAAGGACCTCTGGGATTGGGAGCCCTATGTGGGGCTTGGACCCCTCACTCCTTGTGAAGAACCTCTGCAATTGTGATTATCCTCCTATTTGTTGGTCACCTCGCCAGGACTGTGGGTCTTGACTATACCATGTCTTTGCCCCCCACCCCACCTGTCTCCCTGTGGTTCCTTCTTTATATATTTAGTTGTGGAAAATCTTTTTGGTTCATCTTCATGTCATTCTCACAGATAGTTGATCTGTAAATAGTTCTAATTTTGGTGTGTCCATGGGAGGAGTCGAGCTCAGGGTCTTCCTATTCTGTCATCTTGGCTGTTCCTCAAAACACTCAGGATATTATATTTGGTTTAGACCTTTACTGCATTTTGCCCATAGTCCATTTCAGTCCTTAGTCATGCATACTTTTATGGTAACCCTGGCTGGAGACTCCACATCTGAATAATATTTGAACCACATGGGTCCACCTGAATAGGACAACTTGGACAACAGTCATCCACATCCCCTCCTTCAATTCACTCTAAATTGTCACAGGCTCTTGGTTCCATCTGTCTTTGTACCCATTTCTTATGGTCTTGTTTACTGCAATCTTGCTGTCATTTGGTACTTTTTGAAATAAGTCCACCAACAGTGTTATGAATCTACTTGGGCTTGGAGGCAAAAAAAATCATGCTATTTAGAGTTGTGCATAACATAACAGTGAGAATGTGACAGGCTCTGCCATTACCACAATGATTTAGTAGATGACTCTGTGTCATCTATATTGGCTGCTCAAAGACCTATTTTGTTATAAGTTGTGAGATTTGTCTTAGTTGAGTAGATAGAGTTGCTGGTCAAATGATCTGGCTAAATGAGGTCCCTGAATTTTGATGATTAAAGAAATGTCCTGGAAGAAAACCCCGACTGATGAAATGTTAGTGACCTCAGGTAGAAAGACTATGTGCTCCTTATAATGGAAGGGAGGGGAGTAGGAGAAAGGATGAAGTGACCTCTTGTTCAGAGGAAGAGCCAAAGGGTGATACCATGTAGAAAGACTGAGTTTTGTTTTGTACAGTTCCCAACATACTGGTCAATGCAGAATTTATTTGACAAATACTTATTGAGAATTTAAGGGCTTAATGTCAAGAGCTAGGAAATTCTGAAGACCTGGATCCAGTGAGATCACTCCTGCAGGATGATCCTGGATGTCTGTATGACAGAAAACACTGAGCAATAATTATTCTCACATATGTTCAGACTGGGAGAAACAAAGGTATAATATGCGTGTACTTCTCCTGCTGCATGTATTCTTATTCAACAACCATTTACAGAGCCCCTGCCATGTGCCAAGAAATTTGTATATTAATTTATTAAATTAAGCTTTCATTGAGTATTTACTATATCTTAGGCACTGAGGAAGCCAAGGATACCAGCACGAATAAATCACAGCAACTACCATCCTCAAAGAATCTGTGGAGGTTAAAGAGATAGCCATGCTCTCAGCTGTCACCCCTCCTGGTCATTTGAACCCAGGGAGATGCAACCCCTCAAAGGAAACTTGTACCATCACAGGAAGAAGGGAGTGGGGATAAGGGAGAGCAAGGACTGGAATTGGAGGGGAAAGTGTAGAAGAAGGATGTGGTAAGACAGATCTCCTAGCCGAGCAAAGACATTCTCTTTACCAAATGACTTAGGGCTGGTATAGGCGAAAGTTATGAGAATACTGCAGCTTGTCAGAAGATTGGAATTCTTTCTCACAATAAGATTGTTTCACTCTGTGTTTTTAAAAATGTGCAGGCTTATATTTTGCCAGACTTAAAGCACTATATGGAGAGTTCTTTTTATAAAGCAAAATCATGCAGGAGGAAGAGAGCACCTCAAGTTTTCATCAGAGAGGCCACATACAATTCAAATCAGAGCTCATGGCCCGCCATGGGACTGAAACAACCTGAAGTGGAGAACATAATCCACATCCCACACAGCCTCCAGACAGTCTCTCTGGTAGCCTGATGATTAATGCATAAACTAGAAAGACATTTCATTGACTGCCTTCTAGTCCCATGAGCACAATGTAGTCAATAAATATTTATTGAATGTAATTTCCTGGGGCTTGCAGCACTTACTCTGTGATAACTTACAAGCAAATAAGCAAGAATTGTTCAGGGTGGTTACAAATAAATATATAAATGTATGTTAATGGAATCCAAAATACAAATGGACAGTAAGAAAGGAAATATGCATCCTTCTGCAGACAAGTCATCCAAGTGGTACTAGATTTGGGGTAAATACGAAAGAAGTGCATTACACAAGACCCAGAAGTGAGAATTGCAAGAGAGAGAAAGAAGAAAGGAAAAAAGGGAGGAAGGAGCTTTATAAATGGCTCTATTTCATACAAATGAAAATATATACGTTTTTTAAAGTCAATCTTTTTTAGTCTCTCTAGCTTTATGTGTACAATACTTTCCTCTGTCACTGAAATAGCTCCTACACTCGGGAAATGGCAGAGTTAACTGAACTGGGCTTCCAAATTACAATACTTGCAATAAAAATAAAATATGGCTTTCTGCCACCCATTTGGAGCTACAACACCAATATGCTTATGCGATCCCCCTTAAGCCCCAGTCACATTAGATTCTGAGCCATGTATCACCAATTCGGGCATGAGGGTGACTGTTAGGTTAAATTTATTTAAGTCTGAACATTTATTCTGAGTTAAAAGTAAATTAAAAATTTGCATTTGAGATAATACCCAAAAGGGACAGTGTAATCACCACATTCTCCCTTGTGCATCCTCTCTAAGCTCCTGTGAAGTCTGAGAATGCACAGACACAGTGAAAGCAGGAGCCTGGGAGGTGCTGAAGCTGAGACAGGCATCTTCATGGCTGCATGTCCAGCTTGGTAGGGGAAAGATCTTGCCTCTGGGAAATGCTTCAGTAAGCAATTCTACAATTTTAATACAAACACTCAAAAGAAACTCTAGCTACGACCAACCAGGTCCAGCCCTTCAGCAAATTGGAAAGAAGACAATAGTGATTGCACAAATCCACATCCACTGGCTCTGATTGCAGGATTGCCACAACCACCCCATGACTAAAGAGGAAACAAAGGTTTCATTGCTGTCAGGCAGCAGGAAATAGGCAGAACCAAGAGGGAAATCAAGACTTCTCAGGATTATTTTCAGGATACCACCCTAAGTATGGAAGGTCATCAGGTCTGCAGTACACTGGACCTCCCTTGGAAGTAGCCAGACAATGCTTGATTCACTGCAGGTTGAGAGTTGTCTTTGCCCTTTCTTTTTTATATATAAATTTATTTATTATTTATTTATTTTTGGCTGCGTTGGGTCTTCATTGTTGCATGAGGGCATTCTCTAGTTGCAGCGGGCGGGGGCTACTCTTCGTTGTGGTGCGTGGGTTTCTCATTGCAGTGGCTTCTATTGTTGCGGAGCACGGGCTCTAGGCACGTGGGCTTCAGTAGTTATGGCATGCAGGCTCAGTATTTGTGGTTCACGGGCTCTAGAGCACAGGCTCAGTAGTTGTCATGCACAGGTTTAGTTGCCCCGTGACATGTGGCATCTTCCCGAACCAAGGCTCGAACCCGTGTCCCCTGCATTGGCAGGCAGATTCTTAAACACTGTGCCACCAGGGAATTCCCTGTCTTTGCCCTTTCAATGCTCTGTAGATAGCAGTTGAGTAACAGACTTTATAGCCACCAAATCAACCAGGGAAATTTGCCCAGAGATTTATAGATTACTACTCATCTCCACCACAATATCTTTTACAAGTCTCTTCCTAATTCTACTCTCTCCTCACTTCAAGCCTACCTACACTTAGTGCCTTTTTTTTGTTAAAGCATAATTTTATTTCCCAAATAGGTGATAACTTTTTCAGGGTCATGCTGACACTTTTGTGTGTTTGACAAAGGAGGGGCACAGTGACTTGCTGATATGTCATGACTAAAATATTCAAATAAGAATAGAGACATGGGTATGAAATGTATAGTGTGGGAAGTCAATAATTATGTAATATCTTTTTAGGGTGACAGATCATAACCAGATTTCTTATGGTGATCATTTTGAACTGCATAGAAATATCCAATCACTATGCTGTATACCAGGAACTAACATAGTGCTATACTTCAAAAACAAACAAATTCATAGAAAAAGAAGATCAGATTTGTGGTTTTCAGAGGTGGGGGTTGGGGGGGGTGGGAATTGGGTAAAAGTAGCCAAAAGGTACAAACTTTTCATTATAAGATAAAAAAAGTACTAGGGATGTAATGTACAACATGATAAATATAATTGACATTGCTGTATGTTATATATGAAAGTTGTTAAGAGAATAAATCCTAAGAGCTCTCATCACAAGGAAAAAAATTACTATCAACCCTTAGAATGTATATATATATATATATATATATATATATATATATATATATATATATATATATACCACTTTGGTGTACAGTAGAAACTAACACAATATTATAAATCAACAATACTTGAATAAAATTAATTTAAAAAAAGACTACCTAACCACTTTCCAAAAGAGGGAGAAGGAAAAGATCCTGGGGTTTCCCTTGTGGGGAGCTATCATCAGTTCAGATTACATATGTAAAAGCTGACCTGAGGGACTGGTGCAACTTCACACCGGCCTCTGCCTCTGCAGGCTCGCCCCGCATCCCTACCCCTCCCTCCCCCCGGGCTGAGTGAGCCAGAGCCCTCGATTCAGCTGTTCCTTTAACCCCGTCCTGTCTGAGCGAAGACCAGACGCCCTCAGACGACCTACACGCAGAGGCAGGACCAAATCCAAAGCTGAACCCAAGGACCTGTGTGAACAAAGAAGAGAAAGGGAAATTTCTCCCAGCAGCATCAGGAGCAGCGGATTAAAGCTCCACAATCAACTTGATGTACCCTGCAACTGTGGAATACCTGAATAGACAACGAATCATCCCAAATTGAGGAGGTGGATTTTGGGAGCAAAGATATATTATTTTTATCCCTTTTTCTCTTTTTCTAAGTGTGTATGTGTATGCTTCTGTGTGTGATTTTCTCTGCATAGCTATGTTTTCACCATTTGTTCTAGGGTTCTGCCTGTCCATTGTTGTTTTTTTTTTTACTTTTTAAATTTTTTTCTTAATAATTTTCATTTTTTATTTTAATAACTTTTTAATTTTATTTTATTTTATCCTCTTTCTTTCTTTCAATGTTTTCTGCCTTTTATTCTGAGTCATGTGGATGAAAGGCTCTTGGTGCTCCAGACAGGAGTCAGAGCTGTGCCTCTGAGGTGGGACAGCCAACTTCAGGACACTGGTCCACAAAAGACCTCCCAGCTCCACATAATATCAAATGGAGAAAATCACCCAGAGATCTCCATCTCAACGCCAAGACCTAGCTTCACTCAACGACCAGCAAGCTACAGTGCTGGACACCCTACGCCAAACAACTAGCAAGACAGGAACACAGCCCCATCCATTAGTGGAGAGGTTGCCTAAAATCATAATAAGGCCACAGACACCCCAAAACACACCACCAGACATGGACCGGCCCACCAGGAAGACGAGATCCAGCCTCATCCACCAGAACACAGGCACTAGTCTCCTCCACCAGGAAGCCTACACAACCCACTGAACCAATCTTAGTCACTGGGGACAGACACAAAAAACAACGGGAATTAGGAACCTGCAGCCTGCGAAAAGGAGACCCCAAACACAGTAAGTTCAGCAAAATGAGAAGACAGAAAAACACACAGCAGATGAAGGAGCAAGGTAAAAACCCAACAGACCTAATATATCAAGAGTAAATAGGCAGTCTACCTGAAAAAGAATTCAGAATAATGATAGTAAAGATGATCCAAAATCTTGGAAATAGAATAGAGAAAATAAAAGAAACGTTTAACAAGGACCTAGAAGAACCAAAGAGCAAACAAACAATGATGAACAACACAATAAATGAAATTTAAAATTCTCTAGAAGGGATCAATAGCAGAATAACTGAGGCAGAAGAACGGATAAGTGACCTGGAAGATAAAATAGTGGAAATAACGACTGCAGAGCAGAATAAAGAAAAAAGAATGAAAAGAACTGAGGACAGTCTCAGAGACCTCTGGGACAACATTAAATGCACCAACATTCGAATTATAGGGGTCCCAGAAGAAGAAGGGAAAAAGAAAGGGACTGGGAAAATATTTGAAAAGATTATAGTTGAAAACTTCCCTAATATGGGAAAGGAAATATTTAATCAAGTCCAGGAAGCACAGAGAGTCCCATACAGGATAAATCCAAGGAGACACATGCCAAAACACATATTAATCAAACTATCAAAAATTAAATACAAAAAAACATATTAAAAGCAGCAAGGGAAAAACAACATATAACACACAAGGGAATCCCCATAAGGTTAACAGCTGATCTTTCAGCAGAAACTCTGCAAGCCAGAAGGGAGTGGCAGGATACACTTAAAGGGATGAAGGAGAAAAACCTACAACCAAGATTACTCTACCCAGCAAGGATCTCATTCAGATTTCATGGAGAAATTAAAACTTTTACAGACAAGCAAAAGATCAGAGAGTTCAGCACCACCAAACCAGCTTTACAACAAATGCTAAAGGAACTCCTCTAGGCAGAAAACACAAGAGAAGGAAAACACCTACAATAACAAACCCAAAGCAATTAAGAAAATGGGAATAGGAACTTACATATCGATAATTACCTTAAATGTAAATGGATTAAATGTTCCCACCAAAAGACACAGAATCACTGAATGGATACAAAAACAAGACCCATATGTATGCTGTCTACAAGAGACCCACTTCAGGCCTAAGGAAACATACAGACCAAAAGTGAGGGGATGGAAAAAGATATTCCAGGCAAATGGAAATCAAAAGAAAGCTGGAATAGCAATGCTCATATCAGACAAAATAGAGTTTAAAGTAAAGACTATTACAAGAGACAAAGAAGGACACTACATAATGATCAAGGGATTGATCCAAGAAGAAGATACAACAATTGTAAATATTTATGCACCCAACATAGGAGCACCTCAATACATAAGGCAAATACTAACAGCCATGAAAGGGGAGATTGACAGTAACACAATCATAGTGGCGGACTTTAACACCCCACTTTCACCAATGGACAGATCATCTAAAATGAAAATAAATAAGGAAACACAAGCTTTAAATGATACATTAAACTAGATGGACTTAATTGATATTTATAGGACATTCTATCCAAAAACAACAGAACACACTTTCTTCTCAAGTGCTCATGGAACCTTCTCCAGGATAGATCATATCTTGGGTCACAAATCAAGCCTTAGTAAATTTAAGAAGATTGAAATCATATCAAGTATCATTTCTGACCACAACGCTATGAGACCAGGTATCAATTAAAGGAAAAGTTCTGTAAAAAATACAAACACATGGAGGCTGAACAATACACTATTTAATAACGAAGTGATCACAGAAGAAATCAAAAATTACATAGAAACAAATGACAATGGAGACACGACAGTGCAAAACCTATGCGATGCAGCAAAAGCAGTTCTAAGAGGGAAGTTTATAGCAAGACAATCCTACCTTAAGAAACAGGAAACATCTCAAATAAACAACCTAACCTTGCACCTACAGTAATTAGAGAAAGAAGAAGAAAAAAACCCCAAAGTTAGCAGAAGGAAAGAAATCATAAATATCAGATCTGAAATAAATGAAAAAGAAATGAAGGAAACAATAGCAAAGATCAATGAAACTAAAAGCTGGTTCTTTGAGAAGATAAACAAAATTGATAAACCATTAGCCAGACTCATCAAGAAAAAAAGGGAAAAGACTCAAATCAATACAGTTAGAAATGAAAAAGGAGAAGTAACAACTGACACTGCATAAATACAAAGGATCATGAGAGATTACTACAAGCAACTCTATACCAATAAAATGGACAACCTGGAAGAAATGGACAAATTCTTGGAAATGCACAACCTTCCGAGACAGAACCAGGAAGAAATAGAAAATATGAACAGACAAATCACAAGCACTGAAATTGAAACTGTGATTAAAAATCTTTCAACAAACAAAAACCGAGGATCAGATGGCTTCACAGGCGAATTCTATGAAACATTTAGAGAAGAGCTAACACCTATCCTTCTCAAACTCTTCCAAAATATAGCAGAGGGAGGAACACTCCCAAACTCATTTTATGAGGCCACCATCACCCTGATACCAAAACCAGACAAAGACGTCACAAAGAAAGAAAACTACAGGCCAATATCAATGATGAACATAGATGCAAAAATCCTCAACAAAATACTAGCAAACAGAATCCAACAGCACCTTAAAAGGATCATACACCATGATCAAGTGGGAGTTATTCCAGGAATGCAAGGATTCTTCAATATATGCAAATCAATCAATGTGATACACCATATTAACAAATTGAAGGACAAAAACCATATGATAATCTCAATTGATGCAGAGAAAGCTTTTGAGAAAATTCAAGACCTATTTACGAAAAAAACCCTGCAGAGAGGATTAACCAAGATGGCGGAGTAGAAGGACGTGCTCTCACTCCCTCTTGCGAGAGCACCAGAATCACAACTGGCTGCTGGACAATCATCGACAGGAAGACACTGGAACTCACCAAGGAGGATACCCCACGTCCAAGGACAGAGGAGAAGCCACAGTGAGACGGTAGGAGGGGCACAATCAGAGTAAAATCAAATCCCATAACTGTTGGGTGGGTGACTCACAGACTGGCGAACACTTATACCACAGAAGTCCACCCACTGGAGTGAAGCTTCTGAGCCCCACGTCAGGCTTCCCAACCTGGGGGTCCGGCAACGGGAGGAGGAATTCCTAGAGAATCAGACTTTGAAGCCTAGTGGGAATTGATTGCAGGACTTTGACAGGACTGGGGGAAACAGAGACCCCACTCTTGGAGGGCACACACAAAGTAGTGTACTCATCGGGACCCAGGGGAAGGAGCAGTGACCCTGGGGGAGACTGAACCAGACCTACCTGCTGGTGTTGGGGGGTCTCCTGCAGAGGCGGGAGGTGGCTCTGTTTCACCATGGGGACAAGGACACTGGCAGCGGAGGTTCTGGGAAGTGCTCCTTGGCGTGAGCCCTCCCAGAGTCTGCCATTAACCCCATCAAAGAGCCCAGGTAGGCTCCAGTGTTGGGTTGCCTCAGGCCAAACAACCAACAGGGAGGGAATCCAGCCCCACCCATCAACAGTCAAGTGGATTAAAGTGTTACGGAGCTCTGTGCGCCACAGCAACAGTCAGCTCTACCCACCACCAGAGCCTCCCATCAAGCCTCTTAGATAGCCTCAACCACCAGAGGACAGACAGCAGAAGCAAGAAAAACTACAATCTTGCAGCCTGTGGACCAAAAGCCACAGTTACAGAAAGATAGACAAGATGAAAAGGCAGAGGGCTATATATCAGATGAAGGAACAAGAAAAAACCCCAGAAAAACAACTAAATGAAGTGGAGATAGGCAACCTTCCAGAAAAAGAATTCAGAATCATGATAGTGAAGATGATCCAGGACCTCGGAATAAGAATGGAGGCAAAGATCGAGAAGATGCAAGAAATGATTAACAAAGACCTAGAAGAATTAAAGAACAAACAAACAGAGATGACCAATACAATAACTGAAATGAAAACTACACTAGAAGGAATCAATAGCAGAATAACTGAGGCAGAAGAACGGATAAGTGACCTGGAAGACAGACTGGTGGAATTCACTACTGAGGAACAGACTAAAGAAAAAAGAATGAAAAGAAATGAAGACAGCCTAAGAGACCTCTGGGACAACATTAAATGCAACAACATTCGAATTATAGGGGTCCCAGAAGGAGAAGAGAGAGAGAAAGGGCCAGAAAAATATTTGAAGAGATTATAGTCGAAAACTTCCCTAACATGGGAAAGGAAATAGCCACCCAAGTCCAGGAAGTGCAGAGAGTCCCATACAGAATAAACCCAAGGAGAAACACGCCGAGACACATAGTAATCAAAATGGCAAAAATTAAAGACAAAGAAAAATTATTGAAAGCAGCAAGGGAAAAATGACAAATAACATACAAGGGAACTCCCATAAGGTTAACAGCTGATTTCTCAGCAGAAACTCTACAAGCCAGAAGGCAGTGGCATGATATACTTAAAGTGATGAAAGGGAAGAACCTACAACCAAGATTACTCTACCCAGCAAGGAACTCATTTAGATTTGATGGAGAAATCAAAAGCTTTACAGACAAGCAAAGGCTAAGCGAATTCAGCACCACCAAACCAGCTCTACAACAAATGCTAAAGGAACTTCTCTAAGTGGGAAACACAAGAGAAGAAAAGGACCTACAAAAACAAACCCAAAACAATTAAGAAAATGGTCATAGGAACATACATATCGATAATTACCTTAAACGTGAATGGATTAAATGCTCCAACCAAAAGACACAGGCTTGCTGAATGGATACAAAAACAAGACCCATATATATGCTGTCTACAAGAGACCCACTTTAGACTTAGGGACACATACAGACTGAAAGTGAGGGGATGGAAAAAGATATTCCATGCAAATGGAAATCAAAAGAAAGCTGGAGTAGCTATACTCATATCAGATAAAATAGACTTTAAAGTAAAGAATGTTACAAGAGAGAAAGAAGGACACTACATAATGATCAAGGGATCAATCCAAGAAGAAGATATAACAATTATAAATATATATGCACCCAACATAGGAGCACCTCAATACATAAGGCAACTGCTAACAGCCATAAAAGAGGAAATTGACAGTAACACAATAATAGTGGGGGACTTTAACACCTCACTTACACCAATGGACAGATCATCCAAAATGAAAATTAATAAGGAAACACAAGCTTTAAATGACACAATAGACCAGATAGATTTAATTGATATTTAATAGACATTCCATACAAAAACAGCAGATTACACATTCTTCTCAAGTGCGCACGGAACATTCTCCAGGATAGATCACATCTTGGGTCACAAATCAAGCCTCAGTAAATTTAAGAAAATTGAAATCATATCCAGCATCTTTTCTGACCACAATGCTATGAGATTAGAAATGAATTACAGGGAAAAAAACGTAAAAAAGACAAACACATGGAGGCTAAACAATACGTTACTAAATAAACAAGAGATCACTGAAGAAATCAAAGAAGAAATCAAAAAATACCTAGAGACAAAGGACAATGAAAACACGACAACCCAAAACCTATGGGATGCAGCAAAAGCAGTTCTAAGAGGGAAGTTTATAGCTATACAAGCCTACCTAAAGAAACAAGAAAAATCTCAAGTAAACAATCTAACCTTACACCTAAAGAAACTAGAGAAAGAAGAATAAACAAAACCCAAAGTTAGCAGAAGGAAAGAAATCATAAAGATCAGAGCAGAAATAAATGAAATAGAAACAAAGAAAACAATAGCAAAGATCAATAAAACTAAAAGCTGATTCTTTGAGAAGATAAACAAAATTGATAAGCCATTAGCCAGACTCATCAAGAAAAAGAGGGAGAGGACTCAAATCAATAAAATCAGAAATGAAAAAGGAGAAGTTACAACAGACACTGCAGAAATACAAAGCATCCTAAGAGACTACTACAAGCAACTTTATGCCAATAAAATGGACAACTTGGAAGAAATGGACAAATTCTTAGAAAGGTATAACCTTCTAAGACTGAACCAGGAAGAAACAGAAAATAGGAACAGGCCAATCACAAGCAATGAAATTGAAACTGTGATTAAAAATCTTCCAACAAACAAAAGTCCAGGACCAGATGCTTTCTCAATAGATGCAGAAAAAGCTTTTGACAAAATTCAACACCCATTTATGATAAAAACTCTCCAGAAAGTGGGCATAGAGGGAACCTACCTCAACATAATAAAGGCCATATATGACAAACCCACAGCAAACATCATTCTCAATGGTGAAAAACTGAAAGCATTTCCTCTAAGATCAGGAACGAGACAAGGATGTCCACTCTCACCACTATTATTCAACGTAGTTCTGGAAGTCTTAGCCACGGCAATCAGAGAAGAAAAAGAAATAAAAGGAATACAAATTGGAAAAGAAGAAGTAAAACTGTCACTGTTTGCGGATGACATGATATTATACATAGAGAATCCTAAAACTGCCACCAGAAAACTGCTAGATCTAATTAATGAATTTGGTAAAGTTGCAGGATACAAAATTAATGCACAGAAATCTCTGGCATTCCTACACACTAATGATGAAAAATCTGAAAGAGAAATTATGGAAACACTCCCATTTACCATTGCAACAAAAAGAAGAAAATACCTAGGAATAAACCTACCTAGGGAGACAAAACACCTGTATGCAGAAAACTATACGACACTGATGAAAGAAATTAAAGATGATACCAACAGATGGAGAGATATACCATGTTCTTGGATTGGAAGAATCAACATTGTGAAAATGAGTATACTACCCAAAGCAATCTACAGATTCAATGCAATCCCTATCAAATTACCAATGGCATTTTTTACGGAACTAGAACAAATCATCTTAAAATTTGTATGGAGACACAAAAGACCCCGAATAGCCAAAGCTGTCTTGAGGGAAAAAAACGGAGCTGGAGGAATTAGACTCCCTGGCTTCAGACTATACTACAAAGCTACAGTAATCAAGACAATATGGTACTGGCACAAAAATAGAAACATAGATCAATGGAACAAGATAGAAAGCCCAGAGATAAACCCACGCACCTATGGTCAACTAACCTATGACAAAGGAGGCAAATATATACAATGGAGAAAAGACAGTCTCTTCAATAAGTGGTGCTGGGAAAACTGGACAGCTACATGTAAAAGAATGAAATTAGAATACTCCCTAACACCATACACAAAAATAAACTCAAAATGGATTCGAGACCTACATGTAAGACTGGACACTATAAAACTCTTAGAGGAAAACATAGGAAGAACAGTCTTTGACATAAATCACAGCAAGATCTTTTTTGATCCACCTCCTAGAGTAATGGAAATAAAAACAAAAATAAACAAATGGGACCTAATGAACCTTCAAAGCTTTTGCACAGCAAAGGAAACCATAAACAAGACGAAAAGACAACCCTCAGAATAGGAGAAACTATTTGCAAACGAATCAACGGACAAAGGATTAATCTCCAAAATATATAAACAGCTCATTCAGCTCAATATTAAAGAAACAAACACCCCAATCCAAAAATGGGCAGAAGACCTAAATAGACATTTCTCCAAAGAAGACATACAGACGGCCACAAAGCACATGAAAAGATGCTCAACATCACTAATTATTAGAGAAATGCAAATCAAAACTACAATGAGGTATCACCTCACACCAGTTAGAATGGGCATCATCAGAAAATCTACAAACAACAAATGCTGGAGAGGGTGTGGAGAAAAGGGAACCCTCTTGCACTGTTGGTGGGAATGTAAATTGATACAGCCACTATGGAGAACAATATGGAGGTTCCTTAAAAAACTAAAAATAGAATTACCATATGACCCAGCAATCCCACTGCTGGGCATATACCCAGAGAAAACCGTAATTCAAAAAGACACATGCACCCCAATGTTCATTGCAGCACTATTTACAATAGCCAGGTCATGGAAGCAACCTAAATGCCCATCAACAGACGAATGGATAAAGAAGATGTGGTACATATATACAATGGAATATTACTCAGCCATAAAAAGGAACGAAATTGAGTCATTTGTAGAGACGTGGATGGATCTAGAGACTGTCATACAGAGTGAAGTAAGTCAGAAAGAGAAAAACAAATATCGTATATTAACGCATGTATGTGGAACCTAGAAAAATGGTACAGATGAGCCAGTTTGCAGGGCAGAGGTTGAGACACAGATGTAGAGAATGAACATATGGACACCAAGGGGGGAAAACTGCGGTGGGGTGGGTATGGTGTTGTGCTGAATTGGGCGATTGGGATTGACATGTATACACTGATGTGTATAAAATTGATGCCTAATAAGAACCTGCAGTATAAAAAAACAAACAAACAAAACAACTAATACTAAACTTTCATTGGGTTATTTGTATGGAAATATGTTAATATAAATGTTTCAGACATTACATGAAATTTCTAAAAATCTTATATGTTCTGGTATAATGTTATAAGTCATAATCCTAGTTATTACCTTAAAATGTATATCTCAGAAATAACTAATTTTCTTGTCAACTGCATTATTATGAACTTTCATCAAATTTTTAACTGTGGTCATTTTTAAGTCTTTTGTCATTTACAGACAGTTCTGTGTGTACTCTGATGCTTTTGCAAATATGTTCCTATAAAAGGGTCTCATCTTTAAGAAATTCATGGAAAAGACTCTGACAAGTACAGGTTTCTGGTAACTGACTGTACTGCTGAACGGAATGAATAAGCATTTTCAGAACTCTAATGAAAAACTGATGAACTCATAAAAGTGCTAACAAAAGATCAAGATGAAAAAAAAATTTTAATTACATGGGACTGAGTGAACTGATGAGGATGAGTATAATTTTTGTGACTTTCTGTCTGAATAAAAAAAAAAAATCCAACAAGGACTCAGAGGCAAAGAATATACAAATCAATTTTCACTGCAAAGTAAAGGAGCTGTTACAGCGGAGGATTATTGGACTGAATGTCAATATTATGACATAGTATGAGTGTGTTTCATGTTTGGTAATTGCAATCATTGTTGCTTTTGTTGTGGTCATCCATGTACATGCTTGGTGTCAGTCTATTTATCTCTTGTAAAAATAAAATATAGTATGTATGTGTGAAAAAAAAAAAAAAACCCTGCAGAAAGTAGGCATAGAGGGAACTTCCCTCAATGTAATAAAGGCCATATATGACAAACCCACAGTCAACATCATCCTCAATGGTGAAAAACTGAAACCATTTCCACTAAGATCAGGAACAAGACAAGGTTGCCCACTCTCACCACTATTATTCAACATAGTTGTGGAAGTGTTAGCCATAGCAATCAAAGAAGAAAAGGAAATAAAAGGAATCCAAATTGAAAAAGAAGAAGTAAAGCTGTCACTGTTTGCAGATGACATGATACTATACATAGAGAGTCCTAAAGATGCTACCAGAAAACTACTAGAGCTAATCAATGAATTTGGTAAAGTAACAGGATACAAAATTAATGCACAGAAATCTCTGGCATTCCTATACCCTAATGATGAAAAATCTGAAATTGAAATTAAGGAAACACTCCCATTTACCACTGCAACAAAAAGAATAAAATATCTACGAATAAACCTACCTAAGGAGACAAAAGACCTGTATGCAGAAAATTATAAGACACTGTTGAAAGAAATTAAAGATGATACAAATAGATGGAGAGATATACCATGTTCTTGGATTGGAAGAATCAACATTGTGAAAATGACTGTACTACCCAAAGCAATCTACAGATTTAATGCAGTCCCTATCAAACTACCACTGGCATTTTTCACAGAACTAGAACAAAAAATTTCACAATTTTTATGGAAACACTAAAGACCCCGAATAGCCAAAGCAATCTTGAGAACAAAAAATGGAGCTGGAGGAATCAGTCTCACTGACTTCAGACTATACTACAAAGTTACAGTAATCAAGACAGGTTGGTACTGGCACAAAAACAGAAACATAGATCAGTGGAACCTGATAGAAAGCCCAGAGATAAACCCATGCACATATGGTCACCTTATCTTTGATGAAGGAGGCAAGGATATACAGTGGAGAAAAGACAGCCTCTTCAATAAGTGGTGCTGGGAAAACTGGACAGGTACAAGTAAAAGTATGAAGTTAGAACACTCCCTAACACCATACACAAAAATAAACTCAAAATGGATTAAAGACCTAAATGTAAGGACAGACACTATCAAACTCTTAGAGGATAACATAGGCAGAACACTCTATGACTTAAATCACAGCAAGATCCTTTTTGACCCAACTCCTAGAGAAATGGAAATAAAAACAAAATTAAACAAATGTGACCTAATGAAACTTAAAAGCTTTTGCACAGCAAAGGAAACCATAAATAAGACCAAAAGACAACCCTCAGAATGGGAGAAAATATTTGCAAATGAAGCAACTGACAAAGGATTAATCTCCAAAATTTACAAGCAGCTCATGCAGCTCAATATCAAAAAAACAAATAATCCAACCAAAAAATGGTCAGAAAACCTAAATAGACATTTCTCCAAAGAAGATATACAGATTGCCAACAAACACATGAAAGAATGCTCAACATCTTTAATCATTAGAGAAATGCAAATCAAAACTACAATGAGATATCATCTCACACCAGTCAGACTGGCCATCATCAAAAATCTAGAAACAATAAATGCTGGAGAGGGTGTGGAGAAAAGGGAACACTCTTGCACTGTTGGTGGGAATGGAAATTGATACAGCCACTCTGGAGAACAGTATGGAGGTTCCTTAAAAAACTGCAAATAGAACTACCATACGACCCAGCAATCCCACTACAGGGCATATACCCTGAGAAAACCATAACTCAAAAAGAGTCATGTACCACAATGTTCATTGTAGCTGTATTTACAATAACCAGGACATGGAGGCAACCTAGGTGTCCATTGACAGATGAATGGATAATGAAGATGTGGCACATATATACAATGGAATATTACTCAGCCATAAAATGAAACGAAATTGAGTTATGTGTAGTGAGATGGATGGACCTAGAGTCTGTCATAGAGAGTGAAGTAAGTCAGAAAGAGAAAAACAAATACCGTATGCTAACACATATATATGGAATCTAAGAAAAAAAAAATGTCATGAAGAACCTAGTGGCAAGATGGGAATAAAGACACAGACCTACTAGAGAACGGACTTGAGGATATGGGGAGGGAGAAGGGTAAGCTGTGACAAAGTGAGAGAGTGGCATGGACATATATACACTACCAAACGTAAAATAGATAGCTAGTGGGAAGCAGACGCATAGCACCGGGAGATCAGCTCGGTGCTTTGTGACCATCTAGAGGGGTGGGATAGGGAGAGTGGGAGGGAGGGAGACGGAAGAGGGAAGACATGTGGAAACATATGTATATGTATAACTGATTCACTTTGTTATAAAGCCGAAACTAACACACCTTTGTAAACAATTATACTCCAATAAAGATGTTAAAATAAAAAAAAGCTGACCTGAGGCATCGTAATATACTTTCATATTCTGAACACTGTCAATGCCATCGCTCTTACAGACCAGAGAAGGAAAGCCTAGGTGCCTAGCAAGAAAATCTGGGAAAAGATATTCTAAAGTTTAGGGTGATAAAAGGACGATCAGGGAAGCCTTCATGTAAACTGAACCTTCAAGCTTCTCAGACAAGGAAGATGTAACTATTCATAACATGGAGAAGGGAAGAAGTCTCTGAATGCTTCTTGCCCTTCAAGCCAGGTGCTCAGCAGGCTCACCCCAAATCCAGCAAAGCACACCCCTTTAAGCCTCTTCAATAGTCCACCTGCCATTCCGAATCTGCAGAATCTCCCTAAGGCTCTGAGGTATTTATCAGATTACCACTTGAGGTCACATATCCTACTGTCATGTTTTGTGGCTGTTTATTTATATGCATTTTCTCCTTGGAGAAATTAGAAACTCGGAGTTCACAAGGAAACACAGTGTTCTGCATGGGGCAGGTGCACAGTGTGAATTTGTAGTGCACATACTAAATGAAATTGCTTTCCTTGTAACCCTGGCCCCAGTTCCAGCCTAGAGATCCTAGAGTCCAAAGACTGTAAAAAAGAATTATGTGGAGCCAGCTGACAGCTGTTCTATTTGTCTGCTCATTTCTGAAGTCTCCATTGACTATTCAGTCCCATAGAAGCCAGAAACACCTGCCTGTCAGAGAATCAAATGCATGATTCGGAGATTTTGTCAGATATTTAAACCCCGAAGGCGGTATAAGACATAATTCCTACTCTGAAAAAAAAAATGCATATTTTAAGGGATGGATCCATGAACTCTGCAAAAAAAAAAAAATTGTTTTCAGTGTAGACAATATTTATTGACAGGTGTTAAGAGTGCCAAATAGTAACACAGGGATGGGAAAAGAAGTTGGCATGGTTCCCCTTCCCCAAGTGAGGACCCTGTAACCAGGCCAGTGAGGTGGTAGTACTTGACTGCAGCCACTTTGAGTCCAGCGTCCTCTGAAGAACAAGTTTCCAGGCAGGAGGGGTCCTCACAACATGGGGGAAGGGAGCAGTACCCTAGAAGGGGCGTGAGCTATGTTCCATCCCAAGCTGCTTTGTTCCTGTCCACCACACACCTCAAAAGCTTGGGGCAGGGGTGTTAGGGGACTGGGCTAAACCTATCCCTTTAGAAGGTAGATGACTTCTTCAATGCAGGAGGCAGAATTGATGTGATTATAACTGATATGAAATGCTGATTGGAATATTTGCTAATTCTAAAATCTCTGCTAAATCTCAAAGTCTATACACAAATTCAGACGTGGACACTCATTCAGATGACACCACTCAGTGCTTGATCCCAAGTAAGAGATGGAGAAATGGCTCCAGACCTAAAGTCATCATTCACTTTGCTTCCCTCTTCCTGCAGAGAGGTTTCATCTACCCTGGGCTTTGATATGCTCAAGTGTGTCTGTCTCAGGAGGTGGAGAGTCTCTTTCTCTTCATGAAGCATACTTTGTTAGCCATACACTGACTTCTAGATGTTCAAAGAATTGGTGAAGATTTCTCCAGGAGCTATTTTTTTTGTTGGCTTTAGGCCACTGCTTTCTCATTCGTACACATTCACTTCCCTTCAAATTGTGTGGACCTGTACAGGATTGCTAGCCTTTTACATTGCCACACCAGGACTTTAAAAACTACTATTTCTAACACCATTATTCCTTAATCCAAAAAAGGTAAAAATAGGCTTTACATTGACTAAATTCACAAAGTTGTTCTTATTTTTCTTATTTCACTGTAAGCCACTGACATATACTTAGACATCATGTCCTTAGCATAAGGACAAGGATGAAAATTTCTCTCCTGAAATGTTGCTAGATGGGTTCTAAAATATTAAAAATATATGGCTGAGTTTAGCATTTATGCCATAAAAGTCATAAAGCTTAAGGATAGAATATGAAAAAGAAAATAATTGTAAAAATCACCAGGACTCAAAGGGTTTCTGGAGAATTTTTCACTGGGCAGGAACAATGCATAATCACTAATGCAGATTATGGTGACCAAATTGGAATTCTGTCCTTTCTTCTCTGTTCCAGGTACATGGCCATCATCCACCCCCTCCAGCCCCGGCTGTCGGCCACAGCCACCAAGGTGGTCATCTGTGTCATCTGGGTCCTGGCTCTCCTCCTGGCCTTCCCCCAGGGCTACTACTCAACCACGGAGACCATGCCCAACCGAGTGGTGTGCATGATCGAATGGCCAGAGCATCCCAACAAGATTTATGAGAAAGTGTGAGTAGAGATGAATTCCAGTGCCTTCTTTGCCCTTTCTTATTCCTTCTTTCTTTTGTTCTTTTGTAGCTTAGGACTTAATTTGTATGTTCGGGTTTTATTTGTAAACATTTCTCACAACCACTCTGATGTCAGGTTGATGTGTCCATAATTATCAGGAGACTATTATGTCCCAAATACTATTCTGGACTTTGAATGAAAAGTTTTAAAATATAAGACCTGGATCCTGTTATAGCATACCATTTGGGCACACTACTGTATCCCTCTTACCAGTGACTTTGCCCTGCCTGTGTCTGCATTTCTTTGCCTGGGAACTTTTTCCTACCCTATAGAATGCCATTTTTCCCTCTTGCACAGCATGCCAGAGGGTAAGGGAATTATCCTTCCCTCCACACTCCCAGCAGCTCTCAAAAACAACTGATGGAGGAACTTCCCTGGTGGTGCAGTGGTTAAGAATCCGCCTGCCAATGCAGGGGACAGGGGTTAGAGCCCTGGTCCGGGAAGGTCTCACATGCCGTGGAGCAACTAAGCCAGTGCACCACAACTACTGAGCCTGTGCTCTAAAGCCTGCGAGCCACAACTATTGAAGCCCACACGCTTAGAGCCCGTGCTCCGCAACAAGTGATGCCACCGCAATGAGAAGCCCGCGCACCGCAGTGAAGAGTAGCCTCCGCTCACCGCAACTAGAGAGAGCCTGCACACAGCAACAAAGACCCAACTCAACCAAAAAAAACAAACAAACAAACTGATGGGAGTTGGCATATGAACACCCCAGCTCCCTCCCCCTTCAGGTGGGAGGTCTCTGAGGTGTGTGTGTTTTACTGTGTTCAGGATTTCCTCTTGGGATTAAGCTCCCTGGTAGCAGCTGGCTCAATGACACACCCTTTGTTAGCCCCACTCCCTACTGGTGTTTCTTTCTCCTTCCAAATAAGTCATTTGCACTTGAATCTTTATCTCAGGTTGTGTCTCTGGGGAAAACTAAACCAAAACACCTACTTTCTAGGATTTTGCAGCTGGAAAAATACTTACACCTGTGAAATGCATGGGAAGGCAAGGCCAGAACATTGAGACCTTATGAGTTACAGGTCCCCCACAGGACAGGCCTGCTTCTCTTCCAGCGGCCTGACCGATCACATTTAGGGTTTTTTAAAGCTATCTTGGCACATTTTTCCAAGATTTCTTATCTTAGAGGCAACATTATAATGGCTTATTCTTTGTTTTGTTCTATTCAAGTGAGCAGCAATGTGACATTTATATTATCATCAGTTTTGTGGATTCAAAGCACATTGATAATATGGCTCCTTTTGAAAGTCTTCTGTAATTTTCCAATCTTGGGTTTATTAAGTGAATTGTAAAAGACCACTGGTGTTAGAAGATCTGGGTTTTAATTACAAGATTGCCAGTTTCTAGCTATGTGACCCTGGGCAAGGGCGCAGTCTCTCCTCGTTGTTAAATGGAACATGATAAAGCACTGCCTCACATAAAAAACTGTTTTGAAGAGCAAATAAGTTAATGTATTCTCACCTTGTAAGCCATTAAATGCCATACGAAAGATAAGATACTGTTGTTGAACTAAATTCATTAGACAGTATAATATAATCACTATAGACTTTTGAACTTATTACATGGTAAAATGAGACACTGTACCTGTTGGCCCTCTAGATTTGAGGGTCCAAAAGCCTGTTGCACACAGAGTTACACTACTGCATCTGTTCCATGGAGCATGGAAATGTGGCTTGCCAGAAAGCAATACATAAAGCTCAGACTTTGCCTTCCAGACACAGACAGCAGGATTTAATTGATCAGTCAGTGGGACGATTAATGCTTAGCCTAGGAGATATTGAGCATTTTTCTTTCAAATGAAGCTACAAGCCTGAGCAGAGTCACAGCGGGAGAAAGAATATAGCTTTACAAGCTGTACAGGACCCATGAACATGTTCAAGCCAGAAGCTTCCCTCAAAAGGGGGGAAAAAAACCCTCTGAATTAAAGCTCATTATATAAACTGCTTCAGAAACTGCTGTCAACTTCAGAGACCTTAGCTCAGTTCTTAGTTCTTGTGATCTTTTCAAAGTCTAATCACCTTTCTGCAACTTTTTGCTTCAAATAAGCACAGTTCTTTTATCTTCCAACAAATTCAAATTTTAACTTGGAAATAAAGGTTTATTTTCTCATAGATCTCTGGGATCTCATGCAATAAACAGTAGTGTTTAGTGTTTTACTTTTAAACATTTTGCTATTTTATGCTTACTAATGATTAGAAAGACCCTTTGAGACTCAACGTTTTGGACTGTCCTTTCAAGTTACCTTTAAAGAATTTTGGGTAACTGCTACTGGATGCAGGGTTAGGTTTGCCATTATTATTTATTTCATGATTTTAACCTAAAAAAAATGGGCCTGGATTAAGAGCTCCTGATTTTATCTATTCAAGATGTATAAAATGTTTATAGATGCAGTAGTAAGTTGAAAGAGTCCACATTTGCCATTCACATATTGTCTGTGATACAAACATAAGTGTAAGCTTTATGCAAACCTATTTTGTTTTTGTCAGTATCTGTCATAATGCATCATGATATATTTTTTAGGGAATTTAAATTTCATCAGTTCTAAACTAAGTACTTTATTATATTCTCTTCTATTAGAACTAATGATTGCCATTTCCACAGTACACAGTAATTCCAAATTTGAAACCATAAGGAAACTTTACTTTGAGACAGGGTAAGAGCATAGGCTTGAGAGTTAAATGAGGGATCAACTCCCAGCTACATCTCTCTCTAGTTGAGTCATAATGGTCAAGTTATTCAAGCTTCTAAGCCTAATAGTACAGTCCATATAGAGGTGTTGAGAGAAGTAAATAAGGTACTTGCTTAGCTCAGTGCCATGAACATTGGAAAGAATCTAGTGAATGTTACCTACTGTTGTTAGCATCATTCATTGATCTGGGTACATGGGCAGAAAACTGGCAGCAGAGAGTGAGGTGGGCAAATGCTTAGGCCCAATTCATCTGATGAATAATTTATGCCAGATAATTACACTAAAATGTTTTGTGAAAATCTTAGATTGCTGCATTTGCCTTCTGGTTACATGGTTAACCTCTAACCCTGATCATTTATCATTTAGATTCTTATTAATACATGGATTAAATTAAGCACTTTTAAAGAAAGGCAATCCAATAAAAGAACAGGTAAAAGATATCTTTATATATTAAATGACCAATTAATATATAAAGAGGCACACAACTTCATTCATCAACAGTGAAATGAAAATTAAAACCATGATGAGATCTTACTATCCACCTATTAGACTAGCAAATGTTCAGAAGTCTGACTAAACTAAGCATTTAAAACTTTTGGTGAAGAACCTTAGTAGACTGCTAAAAGTATACATTGATAAAACCACATTGGAAAACATTTTGTAGTATCTAGAAAAGAAGAAACTATTCATACCTCCATAACCCTGCAATTTCACTAAGGGGTAATTAATTACCCTAGAAAAACTCATGCTGTGAACCCACATACATCTCGATATTGTTTATATCAGCATCATTCTTAAAGCCCTAAACTGGAGATACTCCAAATGTCCATCTTCAGTTAGATGGATATTTTAAATGTGGTACAAGCATGCAATGGAATATTACGTAGTTGACAGAATGAACAAAATGTAGCTCCATGCAGCATAAATGGCTCTTGTAAATAAGGTTTTAAAACAAGCAAAATGAAAGGTGGTAATACTACAACTGCAAGCAAAGAAGTAGTCACCATGAAAGTGAAGACTGTGATTATCTTTCAAGGAAGAGAAAGGGATGTGATCAAGAAGGGACACTAGGAGTTGCTTCTGAGGACATGGCATTATATTTCTCCAGCACAATGGTAGTAGCATGAATGTTTGCTTAAAATTTACTCATAATACCAAGTAGTTTGACTTATGCACTTTTTCTGGAATTTATGTTTCATTTTTATTTAACTTAAAATTAAATGCTATCCAAAGGTTTTTGCTTTTACAAGCTCTCAAGATACTGCTTCCATTGGGATAACCCCAAAATTCCCTCCATAAGAAATTATCTTCTGAAGTGTGGGTTCTGCCTGGGGTGACATTCAAAGTACTCATCTCTGAATAAGCCGAAGTATGGATAGGCCCCATTTCATTCTCATGTTTACTTGCATTTTGCCTTGCTGACTCCTATGTGTCAGCCCATTTGGAATTTTTCCAATTGGTCTAAGGGGGGTTAGGACAAATTATTGTCCCTGGAAGGATGTGACAAATGTTAACCAGAGAACAAGCCCATAGACTCTCCACAGCACTCATCCCTTGCTGCTATTATTCATAAGCACGTACATCTGGGCTACAAAATGCTACAGATAGACTTGGTTCATCTTCCTGGAAAATCATTTAAAACTTCATTTTGCATTTAAAAATATAAATAAATTATGGAGTATAATGAAAATTCTTATAATTTCTTTTATCACCCATATTCCCATCATTTACAAAGGCTCTAACATTTTGATGAATTCCCATCCAGGGAAATATTGTTCTTAGTTTCTTTTGAAGTGTCTTGTGTACCTACAGGTCAACACAAATATAGATTGTTTCCATTTTTGTAACACAAAATGTAGCTTATTATGCACATTGTTCTGTACCCTGTTGTTTATTTAACTTAATACGTCTTAGAGACCTTTTCATATTAATTCATGAAGAGCTTCTCTATTCTTTTTTTCAGCTACACAGTACTCCATGTTATAAATGTACAATATTATTTAACCAGTCACTTTTAGTGGACTTGGGATTGTCTCCAGCCTTTTGCTATTGGAGTGCTGTCATGAATAACCTTTACATTTATCATGTAAGGCTATGTGGAGCATAAAAATCCCAAAAATGGAATTGCTGAGTCAAATTTTTATATTTGCCCTCCATACTAATTTACATTTCCACCAGAAATGTGTGAAAGTCTCTGTTTCTCCACAGCCTTGCCACCAGACTATATTGTCAAGATTTTAGATTTTTGCCCACTGAAGTTGAAAATGCATTTCTCTTATTAGGAATGGGGTTGAATTTTTTTCATAATTTGAGTCATTTTTATTTACGTCTTATAATCCGCCATTTACCGTATCATAAAGAATTTATTATGTCATTAAACATGTTTCTACAATTTGATGTGAATATATATGTGTGTATGCATATGTAAATAATAGTTTTTTTAACTAATCTCCTTCTTTGAAAATTGATTACTCCAGTGATTTCCCTTAGCTGACTAGTAAGATAAAACAGCAAATTTCATAAGCAGGCTGCTTCTAGCTACATCCCTAGATTCATGCAGGGACAGGTTCAATGTCTTCTGCCATCCACTGTTTATGTCTACAATCTGCAGTTATGGAATGTTATTCTAACATTATAACATTCATGAAACTGGAGACTTGAGTTCATTATTAATATAGTATTGTCATAGTTTGTGATTGAGTCCTGCCATAATTTTAGCAACTTGGCAACTGTGACTGCTCTCGTGAAACTGTGACACTACCTAGGAAGTCCTATAATGGTAGAGTGATTGACTGGTGAGGAAGAAAAATTTCACAGGTAACCAAAAGTAACTCTTCCCAATGGAGAAAAAAAGCACAGTAAAAGAAAAATTAAAGTATAAAGAAGAAATATTTGGCTTTGCAAAATGCAATTTCAGTAGCTTTCAAAATTATTTGGATCCAAGCCCACTCTTGAGGATGCTATGCAAGCTGTCAAGTTGCCATGGCCCTGGAAGGTTATGGGGTAATACCCCCGAGGACAAGGAAGATGAATGAGCCAATATTTCTTTATCAGAGGGCTCACCAATACGGCCAAGAAAATGTCTGTAATAGGGATGAAAAATGAGAACTACATCCCAAAGAATGAGATTTAGGCAGCCTGGGGAATTTCAGCTTCCCTGAATCATTTATTAATATTGGTCATATGTCATTTTCTGTTACTTAAACTTCTTTGTACATAACTTTGTGGTAAAGCTTTAGCATGAAGTAAGATGTGCTTATCTGAATTCCAAATATTACCAATAGTCCTGGGAAAGGAAACTATGTCAGAAAACAGCATCACTCATGACTATAATTACCTGGAGATTTTGTGGAAGTGTACATGAATGTGGATATATTAACTCTAATATAATTCTTTTATTTTGTATAAATTTATTCATTTTATTTATTTATTTTTGGCTGCACTGGGTCTTCGTTGCTGCCCTCGGGCTTTCTCTAGTTGTGGCGAGTGGGGGCTACTCTTCGTTGCAGTGCACGGGCTTCTCATTGTGGTAGCTTCTCTTGTTGCAGAGCATGGGCTCTAGGTGCATGGGCTTCAGTAGTTGTGACATGCAAGCTCAGTAGTTGTGGCTCACGGGCTCTGGAGCACAGGCTCAGTAGTTGTTGCACAGGGGCTTAGTTGCTCTGTGGCATGTGGGATCTTCCAAGACTAGGGCTCCAACCCGTGTCCCCTGCATTGGCAAGCAGATTCTTTTTTTTTTTTTTTAAGCATCTTTATTGGAGTATAATTGCTTTACAATGTTGTGTTAGTTTCTGCTGTATAGCAAAGTGAATCAGCTATACATATACATATATCTCCATATCCCCTCCCTCTTGTGTCTCCCTCCCATCTTCCCTATCCCACCCCTCTAGGTGGTCACAAAGCACTGAGCTGATATCCCTGTGCTATGCAGCTGCTTCCCACTAGCTATCTATTTTACATTTGATAGTGTATATATGTCACTGCCACTCTCTCACTTCGTCCCAGCTTACCCTTCCCCCTCCCTGTGTCCTAAAGTCCATTCTCTACGTCTGGCAGGTGTATTCTAAACCACTGCACCACCAGGGAGGTCCTCTAATATAATTCTTTATTAATACCAATTGAAACAGAAGACTATCTTTATTTATAGCATTTTGTCTTTTGTATGTCATGTCCCACCATCTTAGCTGAAATATTTACATTTATACATATCCTTTAGTTTCATTAATAATAATGAAAATTAAAAATTGACTAATTGGTGGAGAATAAGAAGGAAAAAAGAATATTAGAAAAAGTACCTGCAGTTTACTTCCCCAATTTTCCACATTCTTGATTATTTCACAAATGAAAAACAAGTATGGATCCTTTACCAAGCTGCTCCAGGCCTTGCCAAAAGGGTGTCAGCATATTTGTGGTTCCAGGACTGTTTATGCTAGCTTCTATGATTAATCTCCTCCCCGACACCCACTACATTTATATAGCCCAGCACTCCTAGTATTGTCACTGCTGTTGATGGAAAGCAGTTAAACTGATAATGAAAAGTACATTGATATTTCAGGGAAAAATGGTTGCATAAAAACAAGCCTTTAACCCTGACTCTCAGACAAAAAAATTACAGTAAATAAAGTAAAAAAAAAAGAAGGAGAAGGAGAAGGAAAAGCCTACATTAATGCAGAAACTATGGAGGTTGCCATAAAAATGCCAGAAATTTCACTACATTTCTGGTAGATATTGCACAGACAGAGACAAAGAGGAGGCAGTAGCCACCATGGGAAGTTATGTGCAATACATATGGCAACCCCTAATTTGGAGGTGAAAGTGTAAGCCTGAAAAAGATGGGACTACCAAATTTGGGATTCCTTTGTGTTGTCATGTTAAATTTCCAGAGATAGCTGACCTTACCGAAAGAGAAAACACAACCAGGCCTGAAAGTGTAATTGAATGTAAGATTAAATGGACAATTTTCTACAAAACTGTAAATCACATTAATGCAGCTTGAGAGGGGAAGAATGAAAATACTGTTCAAGAGTTACATTTATAAAAGGCAATGGAATCAAAATTTGTGCAGAGAATTTCTTTCAAATATCTTATAAGCTCTTAATGAGTTCAGAACCATATGGAGAACTTGCTAATTTATTATACACATTTGGTATGACCTAAATGTAAAAAGTTGACAAACTAAGCTCCAAAAACAAACCTTTAGGCCAATTCCATTTCCAACTATAGATAAGAGATTCACACAAAGGAATTCAAAATTATATTAAAATAACAATGTTTTATTTTTTGAGCATGACTTCTTCCAGCAATAACGTTAGTAAGTTATCAGGAAATTGTTATTTTATTTTATCAAATGAACTGGTCAAAGAGAAGTATATATTTTCTCAATAAATGTCAAAAATAAATTTGTTAAAATATAATATGTATTAAAGAAAAAAATAGTTTATATCAGCAATAATCCTTGAGAAAATAAAGTGAATAACACATCTTCTTTACAATAGAAACAAACAAAACCCCAGAAAATTAAGAAATTGGCATTATATGAAGAAAAACAAAAAAATTATGCTATTTTAGACTTTACTGAATGCCATAACAGAATATTTGAGAAACATTTCACATGACCCAAAACCTGGAAAGTATCTAAGGGTATATAGGAAACAATCTCCCTTCTATATACATATTTTTTAAATTTGTACACCAATGTTCATAGCAGCATTATTCACAATAGCCAAAAAGGTGGAAATGCCCTTCTGTCTTTATGTAATTCCATGAAGATATCAGTTCTTCTCAAACTATTCCAACAAGTATGTTTAGATGGCTGATAAAGCAAATCATCTGAAAGAATAAATGGATTAAAATAGTTCAAGAAAATGTTGAAAGAGAAGAATTAATTTCGATATCAGCAAAATAAAAAAGAAATATAAGAAGTGACTTGCTCTTTCAGATATGAAAATACTCAGTACTGAGGATAGAATTGATCAATAAAAAACAGAATAGAAATCACACACACATACAAACACACACACACACACACAGACACATACATACACACACACAGAAACCCAAGAATATAAAGTTTTGTATATAGTATACGCTACAGATAACATGTGAATTCTGAAATGATTTTTCCATAAATTTTTTTTGGAAACCTGAGAACCCCAAATTCTGTAGGATTTTGTAACTTGAATGACTTTATAAGTAACCATTGTGGGTAACCACATAACTCACAGCTACCCACAACTTAGAGAGTCAAAATTACATTAGTGTACTGAAGCCTCTAAGAGGCTTTCCATTTTTAAATTTTTAAATTTACTTTTTTATGTAATATATTCATGTGGTTTAAAAACCAGTAAGTGTAAAAAGTAATCAGAAAAAAGATTTCTCCCTCTAACCACTGTTCTTAGTTTCTTTTGAATTTTTAAATTTTAATTAATTTATTTTTTTATACAGCAGGTTCTTATTAGTTATACATTTTATACATATTAGTGTATATATGTCAATCCCAATCTCCCAATTCATCACAGCACCACCTTTACCCTGCCACTTTCTCCCCTTGGTGTCCATATGTTTGTTCTCTACATCTGTGTCTCTATTTCTGCCCTGCCAACCGGTTCATCTGTACCATTTTTCTAGGTTCCACATATATGCGTTAATATACTACATTTGTTTTCCTCTTTCTGACTTTCTTCACTCTATATGACAGCCTCTAGATCCATCCACGTTTCTACAAATGACCCAATTTCATTCCTTTTTACAGCTGAGTAATATTCCATTGTATATATGTACCACATCTTCTTTATCCATTCCTCTGTCAATGGGCATTTAGGTTGCTTCCATGACCTGGCTATTGTAAATAGTGCTGCAATGAACATTGGGATGCATGTGTCTTTTTGAATTATGGTGTTCTCTGGTTATACGCCCAGTAGTGGGATTGCTGGGTCATATGGTAATTCTATTTTTAGTTTTTTAAGGAACCTCCATACTGTTCTCCATAGTGGCTGTATCATTTTACATTCCCACCAACAGTGCAAGAGGGTTCCCTTTTCTCCACACCCTCTCCAGCATTTCTTGTTTGTAGATTTTCTGATGATGCCAATCCTAACTGGTGTGAGGTGATACCTCATTGTAATTTTGATTTGCATTTCTCTAATAATTAGTGATGTTGAGCAGCTTTTCATGTGCTTCTTGGCCAACAATATGTCTTCTTTGGAGAAATGTCTATTTAGGTCTTCTGCCCATTTTTTTATTGGGTTATTTGTTTTTTTAATATTGAGCTGCATGAAGATGTTTATATATTTTGGAGATTAATCCTTTGTCCATTGATTCATTTTCAAATATTTTCTCCCATTCTGAGGGTTGTCTTTTCGTCTTGTTTGTAGTTTCCTTTGCTGTGCAAAAGCTTTTAAGTTTCATTAGGTCCCATTTGTTTATTTTTGTTTTTATTTCCATTACTCTAGGAGGTGGATCAAAAAAGATCTTGCTGTGATTTATGTCAAAGAGTGTTCTGCCTATGTTTTCCTCTAAGAGTTTTATAGTGTCCAGTCTTACATTTAGGTCTTGAATCCATTTTGAGTTTATTTTTGTGTATGGTGTTAGGGAGTATTCTAATTTCATTCTTTAACATGTAGCTGTCCAGTTTTCCCAGCACCACTTATTGAAGAGACTGTCTTTTCTCCATTGTATATCCTTGCCTCCTTTGTCATAGTTTAGTTGACCATAGGTGCGTGGGTTTATCTCTGGGCTTTCTATCCTATTCCATTGATCTATACTTCTCTTTTTTGTGCCAGTACCATATTGTCTTGATTACTGTATCTTTGTAGTTTAGTCTGAAGTCAGGGAGTCTGATTCCTCCAGATCTGTTTGTTTCCCTGAAGACTGCTTTTGCTATTCGGGGTCTTTTGTGTCTCCATACAAATTTTAAGATTTTTTTGTTCTAGTTCTTTAAAAAAATGCCATTGGTAATTTGATAGGGATGGCATTGAATCTGTAGATTGCTTTGGGTAGTATAGTCATTTTTACAATATTGATTCTTCCAATCCAAGAACATCGTATATCTCTCCATCTGTTTTGTTATTAGTTTCTTGTGAGCTTTCCAAAGTTCCTTTCTGCTTATCTAAAAGGGTTTGACTATATATTCTAATTGTCTCCTTTCTTAACACAAAGTGTCATATATAACATACTATATTCTTGTTTTTTCCACTTACAGTTTAACTCAGATATCCTTTCCCCTTAGTATTGAGCAAATAGTCTCATTGTTTTCTTTACAGCTGCATAGTATTACGTTGTATAGAAAAAACATAAATTATTTATCTGGCATGATATTGATTTATATTTGGAGTGTTCCTAGTGTTTTGCTATTTCAAATAATATTGTAATGAATAGGCTCCATTCTGATAATTTTGCAGTAAAGAAATCTGATGGTTTTGTTTAAACCTTGTGTTTCCCAAATTTACTTGATCATAGAATCCTTCTTTTGACTAACCCCTGGTAACATCCCACAGAAATATTGTCCATAATATATATTCTGGTGAAACTCTGCACTAATCATAAAAATGTGTTTCTTTCTCACATCTTAAAACGAATATAAATTCTAAATAAATTGGAAAGGAGTGAAAGCTTTCAAAAAATAACACTCAAGACAAAACTAAAATGAAAGAGATGGCTGGTTTGAGTATAAACTTAGATATAGATACAGGTATATATATATTTGTTAAATACTGTATGTCAGGAAACTCCATGAGAGAGTTTGGCAAATGACAAAGTGAGGGAAAAAACCCACAATGTATGAGACAAACCATTGACATAATTATCATAGAGGAGACCTGAGCACCTGTGGTTGGAGCGCTGAGTCCAAACCACTGGACTAACAGAGATCTTCAGGCCCCAGGAATATTAGTCAGTGTGAGCTCTCTCAGAGGTCCTCATCTCGGCAACAAGACCTGCCTCCATCCAACTGCCTGCAAACTCCAGTGGCGGATGCCTCAGGCCAAACAATCAGTAAGATAGGAACACAGCCCCACCCATCAAAAAAATGAGATGACCAAAAAATATGTTACAGATGAAGGATTAAGGTAAAATCTTACAAGAGCAAATAAATGAAGAGGAAATAGGCAACATACCTGAAAAAGAATTCAGAGTAACAGTAGTAAAGATGATCCAAATAGAAATAGAAATGGAGGCATGAATTGAGAAAATAAAAGAAATGTTTAACAAGGACCTACAAGAACTAAACAACAAACAAACAGTGATGAACAACACAATAACTGAAATGAAAAATACACTAGAAGGAATCAATAGCAGAATAACTGAGGCAGAAGAACAGATAAATGAACTGGAAGATAGAATGGTGAAAATAACTGCCATGGAATGGAATAAAGAAAAAAGACTGAAAAGAAATGAGGACAGTCTCAGAGACCTCTGGGACAAATTAAATTCAACAACATTCGAATTATAGGGGTCCCAGAAGAGGAAGAGAAAGAAATAGGATCTGAGAAAATATTTGAAGAGATTATAGTCAAAAACTTCCCTGACATGGGAAAGGAAATAGCCACACAGGTCCAGGAACCACAGAGAATCCCATACAGCATAAACCCAAGATGAAACACACTGAGACACATATTAATCAAACTAAAAAACATAAATTCAAGGAAAAAATATTAAAAACAGCAAGGGAAAAGCAACAAATAATATAAAAGAGAATTCCCATAAGGTTATCAGCTGATTTTTCAGCAGAAACTCTGTAGGATAGAAGGGAGTGCCAGGATATATTGAAAGTGATGAAAGGGAAAATCCTACAACCAAGATTACACTACCCAGCAAGGATCTCGCTCAGATTCAACAGAGAAATGAAAAGCTTTACAGACAAGCAAAAGCTAAGAGAATTCAGCACCACAAAACCAACTTTCCAACAAATGCTAAAGGAACTTCTCTAAGTGGGAAACACAAGAGAAGAAAAAGACCCACCAAAAAAAAACACAAAACAATTAAGAAAATAGCAATAGGAACATACATATCAATAATTATCTTGAAAGTAAATAGATTAAGTGCTCCAACCAAAAGACACAGATTGGCTGAATGGATACAAAAACAAGACCTGTATATAATCTGTCTACAAGAGACCCATTTCAGTCCTAGGGACACATACAGACAGAAAGTGAGGGGATGGAAAAAAGATATTCCATGCAAATGGAAATCAAAAGAAAGATGGAGTAGCAATATTCATATCAGAAAAAATAGACTTTAAAATAAAGACTGTTGCAAGAGAAAGGACACTACATAATGATCAAGGGATCAATCAAAAATGAAGATATAACAATTGTAAATATATATGCACCCAACATAGAAGCACCTCAATATATAAGGCAAATGCTAATAGTCATAAAAGGGGAAATCAACAGTAACACAATAATAGTGGGGGACTTTAACACCCCACTTACATCAATAGACAGATCATCCAGAGAGAAAATAAACAAAGAAACACAAGCTTTAAATGACACAACAGTCCAAATAGATTTAATTGATATTTATAGAACATTCCACCCAAAAGTGGTAGAATACACTTTCTTCTCAAGTGCACATGGAACATTCTCCAAGATAGGTCAAATCTTGGGTCACAGATAAAGCCTTGGTAAATTTAAAACAACTGAAATCATATCAAGAATCTTTTCTGACCACAACTCTATGAGATTAGAAATCAATTACAGGAAAAAAACTGTAAAAAACACGAACAAATGGAGGCTAAATATTATGCTACTAAATAACTAAGAGATCACAGAAGAAATCAAAAAGTACATAGAAACAAATGACAATGAAAACATGAAAACCCAAAACCTATGGGACACAGTAAAAGCAATTCTAAGAGGCAAGTTTATAGCAATTCAATCTCACCTCAAGAAACCAGAAAAGTCTCAAATAAAAAATCTAACCTTACACCTAAAGCAACTAGAGAAAGAAGAACAAAAAGAAACCCCCAAAGTTAATAAAAGGAAAGAAATCATAAAGACCAGAGCAGAAATACATGAAATAGAAATGAAGAAAACAATAGCAAACATCAATAAAACTAAAAGTTGATTCTCTGAGAACATAAAAAAAATTGATAAACCTTTAACCAGATGCATCAAGAAAAAAGGGATAGAATTCAAATCAATAAAATTAGAAATGAAATGGAGAAATTATAACTGACAATGCAGGAATACAAAGGATCATAAGAGACTACACAAGCAACACTATGCCAATAGAATGGACAACATGGAAGAAATGGAAAGATTCTTAGAAAAGTACAACCTTCCAAAAATGAACCAGGATGAATTAGAAGATATGAACATACCAATCACAAGTAATGAAATTGAAACTGTAATTAAAATCTTCCAGTAGGGCTTCCCTGGTGGCGCAATGGTTAAGAATCTGCCTGCCAATGCAGGGGACACAGTTTCGAGCCCTGGTCTGGGAAGATCCCACATGCTGCGGAGCAACTAAGTACATGTGGCACAACCATGGAGGCTGTGCTCTAGAGCCCCCGAGCCACAAGCACGGAGCCTGCATGCTGCAACTACTGAAGCCCACACACCTAGAGCCCATGCTCAATAACAAAGAGGAGCCACCACAATGGGAAGCCCACGCACCATAACCAAGAGTAGCCCCCACTCACCACAATTGGAGAAAGCCCACACACAGCAACAAAAGCCCAATGCAGCCAAAAATAAATAAATAAAATAAATTAAAAAAATTTTTTTCCCTTAAACAAAAGTCCAGGACCAGAGGGCGTCACAGGCGAATTCTATCAAACATTTAGAGAAGAGCTAGCACCTTTGCTTCTTAAACTCTTCCAAAAAATTGCAGAGGGAGGAACACACCCAAACTCATTCTATGAGGCCACCATCACACTGATACCAAAACCAGATAAATATGTCACAAAAAAAGAAAATTACAGACCAGTATCACTGAAGAATATAGATGCAAAAATCCTCAAAAAAATAATAGCAAACAGAATCCAACAACACATTAAAAGGACCATACACTGTGATCAAGTTGGATTTATCCCAGGGATGCAAGGATTCTTCAATACACACAAATTAATCAGTGTGATACACCATATTAACAAATTAAGAATAAAAAGCATATGATCATCTCAATAGATTAAAAAAAAAGCTTTTGACAAAATTCAACACTCATTTATGATAAAAACTCTCCAGAAAGTGGGCATAGAGGTAATCTACCTCAACATAAAAAAGGCCATATATGACAAACCCACAGCAAACATCATTCTTTTTTTTTTTAAACATCTTTATTGAAGTATAATTGCCTTACAATGGTGTGTTAGCTTCTGCTTTATAACAAAGTGAATCAGTTATACATAACAATATGTTCCCATTTCTCTTCCCTTTTGCATCTCCCTCCCTCCCACCCTCCCCATCCCATCCCTCTAGGTGGTCACAAAGCACCGAGCTGATCTCCCTGTGCTATGCAGCTGCTTCCCACTAGTTATCTATTTTACATTTGGTAGTGTATATATGTCCATGACACTCTCTTACCCTGTCACATCTCACCCCACCCCCTCCCCATATCCTCAAGTCCATTCTCTAGTAGGTCTGTGTCTTTATTCCCATCTTGCCACTAGGTTCTTCATGGCCTTTTTTTTTTTTTTCCTTAGATTCCGTATATATGTGTTAGCATACTGTATTTGTTTTTCTCTTTCTGACTTACTTCACTCTGTATGACAGACTCTGACTCCATCCACCTCATTACAAATACCTCCATTTCATTTCTTTTTATGGCTGAGTAATATTCCATTGTATATATGTGCCACATCTTCTTTATCCATTCATCTGTCGATGGACATTTAGGTTGCTTCCTTGTCCTGGCTATTGTAAATAGAGCTGCAATGAACATTTTGGTACATGACTCTTTTTGACCTATGGTTTTCTCAGGGTATAAGCCCAGTAGTGGGATTGCTGGGTCGTATGGTAGTTCTATTTGCAGTTTTTTAAGGAACCTCCATACTGTTCTCCATAGTGGCTGTATCAATTTCCATTCCCACCAACAGTGCAAGAGTGTTCCCTTTTCTCCACACCCTCTCCAGCATTTATTGTTTCTAGATTTTTTGATGATGGCCATTCTGACCGGTGTGAGATGATATCTCATTGTAGTTTTGATTTGCATTTCTCCAATGATTAATGATGTTGAGCATTCTTTCATGTGTCTGTAGGCCATCTGTATATCTTCTCTGGAGAAATGTCTATTTAGGTCTTCTGCCCATTTTTGGATTGGGTTGTTGGTTTTTTTGTTATTGAGCTGCATGAGCTGCTTGTAAATCTTGGAGATTAATCCTTTGTCAGTTGCTTCATTTGCAAATATTTTCTCCCATTCTGATGGTTGTCTTTTGGTCTTGTTTATGGTTTCCTTTGCTGTGCAAAAGCTTTTAAGTTTCATTAGGTCCCATTTGGCAAACATCATTCTTAATGGTGAAAAACTGAAAGTTTTCCTCCAAGATCAGGAACAAGACAAGGATGTCCACTCTCTCCACTTTTATTTAACATAGTTTTGGAAGTCTTAGCCATGGCAATCAGAGAAAAAAAGAGAAATAAAAGGAAAACAAATTGGAAAAGAAGAAGTAAACCTGTCATTGTTCACAGATGACATAATACTATATATATAGAAAATCCTAAAGATGCTACCAGAAAACTACTACAGCTAATCAATGAATTTATTAAAGTTGCAGGATACAAAGTTAATGCACAGAAATCTCTTGCATTCCTATACTCTAATGATGAAAGCTCAGAAACAGAAATTAAGGAAACACTCCCATTTACCATTGCAACAAATAGAATAAAATACCTGTGAATAAACCTACCTAACGAGACAAAACACCTGTACTCACAAAACTATAAAACACTGATAATAGAAATCAAAAATAATGCAAACAGATGGAGAGATATACCATGTATTGGAAGGATCAATATTGTCAAAATGGCTGTACTACCCAAAGTAATCCACAGATACAATGCAATCCCTATCAAATTACCAATGGCATTTTTCAAAGTATTAGAACAACAAAAACAAAAAATTTGGGCTTCCCTGGTGGTGCAGTGGTTGAGAATCTGCCTGCCAATGCAGGGGACACGGGTTCGAGCCCTGATCTGGGAAGATCCCACATGCTGCGGAGCAGCTGGGCCAGTGAACCACAACTACTAAGCCTGCGCATCTGGAGCCTGTGCTCCGCAACAAGAGAGGCCGCGATAGTGAGAGGCCCTCACACCGCAATGAAGAGTGGCCCCCACTTGCCGCAACTAGAGAAAGCCCTCGCACAGAAACAAAGACCCAACACAGCCAAAAATAAATATAAAAAAAAAAATTTACAATTTGCATGGAAACAGAAAAGCTGTAAATAGCCAAAACAATCTTGAGAAAGTAAAACAGAGCTAGAGGAATCAGACTCCCTGACTTCAGAATATACTACAAAGCTACAGTAATCAAGACAATATTGTACTGACACAAAAACAGAAATATAGATCAATGGTACAGGATAGAAAGCCCAGAGATAAACCCACACACATATGGTCACCTAATCTATGACAAAGGAGGCAAGGATATACAATGGAGAAAAGACAGTCTCTCCAATAAGTGGTGCTAGGAAAACTGGACAGCTACATGTAAAAGAATGAAATTAGAACACTCCCTAACACCATACACAAAAATAAACTCAAAATGGATTAAAGACCTAAATGTAAGACCAGACAATGTAAAACTATTAGAAGAAAACATAGGCAGAACACTCTTTGACATAAATCACAGCAACATCTTTTTTGACCCACCCTCTAGAGTGATGAAAATAATAACAAAAATAAACAAATGGGACCTAAATAAACTTAAAAGCTTTTGCACAGCAAAAGGAACCATCAACAAATAGAAAAGACAACCACAGAATGGGAGAAAATATTTGCAAATGAAGTAACTGACAAAGGATTAGTCTCCAAAATATGCAAACAGCCATTGCAGCTCAATGTTAAAAAAAAAACAAAAAAAACAGTTCAATCAAAAAATTTGGGGAAGGTCAGCCTTTCAGGTTCCTTTTCCTGCGTGCAATTCTCCATTTCTTACCTTTAATTTCTTATCCCTTTGAGACTAAAATACTTTCACAGACCTAGAACAGGCCTTCAGACAAAAATAATTGTTGTCAGAGACTGTAATATGGTGTATGGGAGGAGTTTCAAGATGGCGGAAGAGTAAGATGTGGAGATCAACTTCCTCCCCAAAAATATATCAGAAATACATCTACTTGTGGAACGACTCTTACAGAACACCTACTGAACACTGGCAGAAAACCTCAGACCTCCCAAATGGTGTCAGGCCTGTGCCTCTGAGGTGGGAGAGCCAGGTTAAGGACATTGGTCCACAAAAGACCTCCCAGCTCCATGTAATATCAAACGGCAAAAATCTCCCAGAGATCTCCATCTCAATGTCAAGACCCAGTTCCACTCAACGACCAGTAAGCTCCAGTGCAGGACACCCTATGCCAAACAACTAGCAAGGCAGGAACACAACCCCACTCATTAGCAGAGAGGCTGCCTAAAATCATAATAAGGTCACAGACACCCCAAAACACACCACCAGACGTGGACATGCCCACCAGAAAGACAAGATCCAGCCTCATCCACCAGAACACAGACACTAGTCCCCTCCACAAGGAAGCCTACACAACTCAATGAACCAAACTTGGCCACTGGGCGCAGACACCAAAAACAATGGAAACTATGAACCTGCAGCCTGTGAAAAGGAGACCCCAAACACAGTAAGTTAAGCAAATGAGAAGACAGACAAACACACAGCAGATGAAGGAGCAAGGTAAAAACACACCAGACCTAACAAATGAAGATGAAATAGGCAGTCTACCTGAAAAAGAATCCAGGATAATAATAGTAAAGATGATCCAAAATCTTGGAAATAGAATGGAGAAAATACAAGAAATGTTTAACAAGGACCTAGAAGAACTAAAGAGCAAACAAACAGTGATGAACAACAAAATAAATGAAATTAAAAATTCTCTATAAGGTATCAATAGCAGAGTAACTGATGCAGAAGAAGGGATAAGTGACCTGGAAGATAAAATAGTAGAATTAACTACTGCAGAGCAGAAAAAAGAAAAAAAGGAAAGAGAAGAATTGGGGACAGTCTCAGAGACTTCTGGGACACCATTAAACACACCAACATTCGAATTATAGGGGTCCCAGAAGAAGAAGAGAAAAAGAAAAGGACTGAGAAAATATTTGAAGAGATTCTAGTTGAAAACTTCCCTAGTAAGGGAAAGGAAATAGTTAATCAAGTCGAGGAAGCACAGAGAGTCCCATACAGGATAAATCCAAGGAGACACATGCCAAGATACATATTAATAAAACTTTCAAAAATTAAATACAAAGAAAAAATATTAAAAGCAGCAAGGGAAAAACAACAAATAACACATAAGGGAATCCCCATAAGGTTAACAGCTGATCGTTCAGCAGAAACACTGCAAACCAGAAGGGAGTGGCAGGACATATTTAAAGTGATGAAGGGGGAAAACGTACAACCAAGATTACTCTACCCAGCAAGGATCTCATTCATATTTGATGGAGAAATTGAAACCTTTACAGACAAGCAAAAGCTAAGAAAATTCAGCACCACCAAACCAGCTTTACTACAAATGCTAAAGGAACTTCTCTAGGCAGCAAAACCAAGAGAAGGAAAAGACCTCCAATAACAAACTCAAAACAATTATGAAAATTGTAATAGGAACATACATATCAATAATTATGTTAAATGTAACTGGATTAAATGCTCCAACCAAAAGACATAGACTGGCTGACTGGACACAAAAACAAGACCTGTATATATGCTGTCTACAAGAGACCCACTTCAGACCTAGGGAAACATACAGACTGAAAGTGAGGGGATGGAAAAAGATATTCCATGCAAATGGAAATCAAAAGAAAGCTGGAATAGCAATTCTCATATCAAACAACATAGACTTTAAAATAAAGACTATTACAAGGGACAAACAAGGACACTACATGATGATTAAGGGATCAATCAAAGAACAAGCGATAACAATTGTAAATATTTATACACACAACATAGGAGCACCTCAATACATGAGGCAAATACTAACAGCCATAAAAGGGGAAATCAACAGTAACACAATCATAGTAGGGGATTTTAACACCCCACTTTCACCAATGGACAGATCATCTAAAATGAAAATAAGTAAGGAAACACAAGCTTTAAATGATACTTTAAACAAGATGGACTTAGTTGATATTTATAGGACATTCCATCCAAAAACAACAGAACACACTTTCTTCTCAAGTGTTCATGGAACATTCTCCTGGATAGATCATATCTTGGGTCACAAACCAAGCCTTACTATTTAAGAAAGTTTAAATCGTATCAAGTATCTATTCCAACCACAACGCTAAGAGACTAGATATCAATTACAGGAAAAAATGTGTAAAACATACAAACAACTTGAGGATAAACAATACACTAAGAGGTCACTGAAAAAATCAAAGAGGAAATCAAAAAATACCTAGAAACAAATGACAATGAACACGATGACCCAAAACCTATGGCATGCAGCAAAAGCAGTTCTAAGAGGGAAGTTTATAGCAATACAATCCTACATTAAGAAACAAGAAACATCTCAAATAAACAACCTAAACTTACAACTAAAACAATTAGAGAAACAAGAACAAAAACCCCCAAAGTTAGCAGGAGGAAAGAAATCATAAAGATCAGATCAGAAATAAGTGAAAAAGAAATGATAACAAAGATCAATAAAACTAAAAGCTGGTTCTTTGAGAAGATAAACAAAATTGATAAACCATTAGCTAGACTCATCAAAAAAAAAAAGGAGAAGACTCAAATCTATAGAATTAGAAATGAAAAAGGAGAAGTATCAACTGACACTGAAGAAATACAAAGGATCATGAGGATTACTACAAGAACTATAGGCCAATAAATTGGACAACCTGGAAGAAATGGACAAATTCTTAGAAAAACACAACTTTCCAAGACTGAACCAGGAAGAAATAGAAAATATGAACAGACCAATCACAAGCACTGAAATTGAAACTGATTAAAAATCTTCCAACAAACAAAAGCTCAGGACCAGATGGCTTCATAGGTGAATTCTATCAAACATTTAGAGAAGAGCTAACACCTATCCTTCTCAAACTCTTCCAAAATATAGCAGAGGGAGGAACACTCTCAACCAAACTCATTCTATGATGCCACCATCACCATGATACCAAAACCAGACAAAGATGTCACAAAGAAAGAAAACTACAGGCCAATATCACTGATGAACATAGATGCAAAAATCCTCAACAAAATACTAGCAAACAGAATCCAACAGCACATTAAAAAGATCATACACCATGATCAAGTGAGATTTATCCCAGGAGTGCAAGGATTCTTCAATATATGCAAAACAATCAATGTGATACACCATATTAAAAAATTGAAGGACAAAAACCATATGATCAACTCAACAGATGCAGAGAAAGCTTTTGACAAAATTCAACTTTCATTTATGATAAAAACCCTCCAGAAAGTAGGCATAGAGGGAACTTACCTCAACATAATAAAGGCCATATATGACAAACCCACAGCCAACATCGTTCTCAATAGTGAAAAACTGAAACCATTTCCTCCAAGATCAGGAACAAGACAAGGTTGTCCACTCTCACCACTATTATTCAACATAGTATTGGAAGTTTTAGCCACAGCAATCAGAGAAGGAAAAGAAATAAAAGGAATCCAAATCGGAAAAAAAAAAGTAACTCTATCACTGCTTGCAGATGACATGATACTATACATAGACAATCCTAAAGATGCTACCAGAAAACTACCAGAGCTAATCAATGAATTTGGTAAACTAGCAGGATACAAATTAATTCACAGAAATCTCCTGCATTCCTAAACACTAATGAGTGAAAAATCTTAAAGAGAAATTAAGGAAACAGTCCCATTTACCATTGCAACAAAAGGAATAAAATACCTAGGAATAAACCTACATAAAGAGGCAAAAGACCTGTATGCAGTAAACTATAAGACACTGATGAAAGAAATTAAAGATGATACAAATAGATGGAGACATATGCCATGTTATTGGATTGGAAGAGTCAACGTTGTGAAAATGACTATACTACCCATAGCAATCTACAGATTCAGTGCAATCCCTATCAAACTACCAATGGCATTTTTCACAGAACTAGAAGAAAAAATTTCACAATTTGTATGGAAACACAAAAGACACCGAATAGCAAAAGCCAACTTGAGAAAGAAAAATGGAGCTGGAGGAATCAGGCTCCCGGGCTTCAGATTATACTACAAAGCTACAGTCATCAGGAGAGTATGGTACTGGCACAAAACCAGAAATATAGATCAATGGAACAGGATAGAAAGCACAGAGACAAACCCATGTACATATGGTCACCTTATTTTTGATAAAGAAGCCAAGAGTATACAATGGAGAAAATACTGTCTCTTCAGTAAGTGGTGCTGGGAAAACTGGACAGCTACATGTAAAAGAATGAAATTAGAACACTCCCTAACACCATACACAAAAATAAACTCAAAATGTATTAAAGACCTAAATGTAAGGCCAGACACTATAAAACTCTTAGAGGAAAACATAGTCAGAACACTCTATGACATAAAACACAGCAATCATGCTTTTGGACCCACTTCCTAGAGAAATAGAAATAAAAACAAAAATAAACAAATGGCACCTTATGAAACTTAAAAGCTTTTACACAGAAAAGGAAACCATAAACAAGGTGAAAAGACAACCCTCAGAATGGGAGAAAATATTTGCAAATGAAGCAACTGACAAAGGATTAATCTCCAAATTTACAAGCAGCTCATGCAGCTCAATATCAAAAAAAAAAAAAAAAAAAAAACTACCCAGTCCAAAAATGGGCTGAAGACCTAAATAGACATTTATCCAAAGAAGATGTACATATTGCCAACAAACATGAAAGGATGCTCAACATCACTAATCATTAGAGAAATGCAAATCAAACTTCAATGAGATATCATCTCACACCGGTCAGAATGGCCATCAGCAAAAAATCTAGAAACAATAAATGCTGGAGAGGGTGTGGAGAAAAGGGAACCCTCTTGCACTGTTGGTGGGAATGGAAATTGATACAGCCTGTATGGAGAACAGTATGGACGTTCCTTAAGAAACTAAAAATATAACTACCATATGACCCAGCAATCTCACTACTGGGCATATATCCTGAGAAAACCATAATTCCAAAAAGTTGTGTAACACAATGTTCATTGCAGCTCTATTTACATTAGCTAGGACATGGAAGCAACCTAAGTGTCCATCAACAGATGAATGGAATAAGAAGATATGGCACATATATACAATGGAATATTACTCAGCCATAAAATGAAACAAAACTGAGTTATTTGTAGTGAGGTGGATGGACCTAGAGACTGTCATACAGAGTGAAGTAAGTCAGAAAGAGAAAAACAAATACCGTATGCTAACACATATATGGAATCCAAAAAAAGAAAAAGGAAAAAAAAAAAAAACGGTCAGAAGAACCTAGGGGCAAGACGGGAATAAAGATGCAGACCTGCTAGAGAATGGACTTGAGGATACGGGGAGGGGGAAGGGTAAGCTGGGACAAAGTGAGAGAGTGGCATGGACATATATACACTACCAAACGTAAAATAGATAGCTAGTGGGAAGCAGCCGCATAGCACAGGGAGATCAGCTCGGTGCTTTGTCACCACCTAGAGGGGTGATATAGGGAAGGTGGGAGGGAGGGAGATGCAAGAGGGAAGAGATATGGGGATATATGTATATGTATAACTGATTCACTTTGTTATAAGGCAGAAACTAAGACACCATTGTAAAACATTTATACTCTAATGAAGATGTTTAAAAAAATCACTAGGGAATAAAAAGATGAAAAAAATGAATATTTTAGCACCTGAAAAAAATAGTTTGGCAAATTATATAGTTATTAGTCCGGAGTCATTTTCCCACAAATTCTTTAGACGTTGTTCTGTGGTCCTCTGGCATTTCGTTTCATGAGGAAATCTGATGCCATCTGATATTTTTCCATTGTAGATTATTTGTGATATCTGCCTACATGCATTTAAGATTTTTCTCTATGCTTTATATGTATACCCACAGAATATATGTATATATTTAGATGTTTATATTGTATTTTTCTATCATTTCTGAGACCTTATAATCTTACATCAGATCTCTAGTTCAAGGAAAATTTTTTAAATATTTTTTTCTTTTATTTGCTTGCCCTCTGTTCTGCTCTCCTCAGAGTTAATGCTATGTATAAATTGTTTCCCTCAAGTCTGTTCTCCATGTCCCTTACTATTTTACTAATCTTGGTTATTTCCTTCTGTTTTTTTTTTTTTTGGTTTCTGGGTGAACTCTCAATCATTAGTAATGAAATTGTGAGATCAAGAGTTTATCTGCTGTTCACTGCTTCTGTTGCATTTTTAAATTCTGTAATCATGTTTTCCTTGGAAAGAAGTATTTCCTGCCTTTTTCATATGTGCAGCAGTCTCTCAAATCTGGTTTTAAAAACAAATAAGGGATTGCCTGGAGTTTCCACCTGTTTCTTGAAGCAAGATTTTTCACAGAGACACATTTAGTTCTTTCCCAGATTCCCATTGTCAGTTCTACCAAATATCAAACTTTTTCTCTTTTTGCTCATCTTCATAAAGTGTAGCCCAGTGTGGAGAGCTAAGATGGCTTCAGAGTTTTAGGGGTCCCTACTCAAATCTTTCAATGGCAGGTGAAAGGAGAAGAAGGAAGTGTGGGTTTGCTGTGGTTTCCTCCTCCCAGCTGCCTCCCTACTGTAGGGTGGCACAGCCCAAAGATATTCGGAGCCCTGCCCCCTTCTCTAGTTATTAGGTTTCATGCCCCCAGGTGTTCAAGCTCCTGAGCTAACAGTTTCTTACCCCGATGCCTGCTGCGCTTTCCAAAACTTGAAGCAGGATTGAGGTCTAGCCTCAACCATTCCCTCAAGCCCTTCTTCACCATCACCCTGCAGCCTTCTGCACATGGGCAGCCTCCTTACACTTGCTTTCCCTCGTGGGCTGTTCTTTCCCCAGCAGGCTGGACTCTCCCTCCAACAGGTCTCAGCTGCTCAGTGACCTGAAGAAATTTGCTCTGGCCCACGGTGGACACCTTCCACTTGCTTCCAGAGCTGAAAAGGATTTTTACATTTCTTTGACCATTTCAGAGACTACTCCAGAGGGAGAAGGAATTAACTATATTGGGCTTAAACTGGAGTATTACATCCAAATTTTGAAGTGATTCCTTTTATATTTTTCAACGAGTAACATATCGAAGTAATTTGTTTTTATGAGCTTATCTTTTATCTAACCACTTTACTTATTCTAATGATGTTTAAGCTGATTCTTTTTCTAGAAACACAATCATATCATCTGCAAATAATAATTCTTTCTTTCATCTTTCTAGTGGTTATAACTTTTACTTCTGCTTCACGTTGTATTATAATGACCAAAACTTTTACAAGGTTGAATAATAATGACTTCCTTAACTTTCTTACTGTTCTGAGAATGCCTCCAGAATTTTACCATTAAGTAGGTTTTTGGCTATTGATTTCACAAGTTTAATATTTGGAACTTGCTGAGAAGATCATTTCTCAATATTCATACCTTTTATTATTTTAAGAAGCATTCTATTCCTGGTTTGGCAAAGAGTTTTATCAAAATATGTCAGCATCTGTTGAGAAAAGTATTTTTTTAGTATGCAAATCATTATAATATCTATCCCTAAGATAAGTCTTAGTTGGTCACAGTGTATTATGCTCTCAATATACTGACTAGTTATGTTAAATAAGATTTTATATCAATATTCAAAAGTAATATTTGTCTTTTTGTGCTCTTTTTGTCAGGTTTTGTTGTCAAGGTTAGGGTTTTGAAAACTATACTTGTTTTCCATAATAGCATTGGTATTAGCAAAGGAACTCACCCATGAAACCAACTAGCCCTAGAGTCTTTTATGGAAGGACATTAGTACATTTTTTAGTTCTATCACAGCTACTGTATTTTTGTTTGTTTCAATTTTTTAATGTATATTATTTTTAAGAAAAAAAATCTATTTTATAGTGACTTTCAATATACAGTTATACACCATCTTTAAATTTTTTTTTAATTTTGACTTTATTTTTATTCCAAAGTACTTGCCAGAGGAGATTATTTATCCATTCTCTTTTTCATTCATTAATTTTGCTCTTATTTTTATTTTCTTCCTCCTGCCTTTTAAAAAATGTATTTAAATGTATATTTTCTAAATTACAGGGTTGAAGAGTTACTCCACTTATTTTATTTTTCAAATAGTGAAATGATCTAACACTTAGATCCACTTTGTCTCCCTTCCAGTAGCACTGATATATATATATAGTGCTCTCTTATTCTCTACTTTTAAAATATTCTATCACTATATTTTTCTAAATATCCAGTAGGTATTTAGAAAAGTTTTATTTTTTAAAGTCCAAGATTGACATGTACACACTGCTATATTTAAAATAGATAAACAACAAGAACCTATAATATAGCACCAGAAACTCTGCTCAGTATTCTGTAATAACCTAAATGGGAAAAGAATTTGAAAAAAATAGAAAAATAAATAAATAAATAAAAATTTAAAAAAATGAATAAATATCTGGATTTTTATGAGATGCAAAACAAAAACCTCTTATTAAGAGAATGTGTGAAATATTATCTACTGTTTTATCTACATGCATTGAGGTGACCTTATGTTTCTTCTCATTAGTCTGTTAGTGTGGTGATTTTCTTTTTTTTTTTTTAGATATTCTGATATTGAAATATCTTGCATTCCTGAAATAAAGCATACCTGGACATGATTTATAATATAATTTTTTAAAAGTCCAAGATATATGGCATTGTTCTTTCTTTCTCTCTTTCTCTTTCTTTCTTTCTTCTTTTCTTCCTTCCTTTCCTCTATCTCTCTCTCTCTCTCTCTCTCTCTCTCACTGTTTTCATTTTTGTTTGTGTTATATTGTATTTCCAGCACTTTCATGCTCTGTAGCACTACAAGATGCTTTAGGCTCATCCTGTATATTTCCTGCCCCAAACCTACAATCAGCCATTTCTCTAAGGAGCCCTAGTTTCTTTTATTGGAGAATGATATTAAAAATCAAGATCTGGGCTCTAGATGTATTACTGTTATTTTTAACTGACTAAACAAACACTAAAATTTTCTCAGTTTCTGTTTCCAATGTTGTTAACTATTGATAGGTAGAACCCACATGAACAGAAGTTCTTTGGGATCCTCAGTAATTTTTATAGTGTAAAGAGGTCCTAAGGCCAAGTGATTGAAAACAACTTATATAGATCTGCCCTCTTAAAAGTGTTTTTTATTTTATCTTATAATTATGGTTTATAAACAATGTAATCTCAAGCTCAAACAAAAGGTCAGGACTGCAAATATATGGTCAAATGTCACCCATCTGAAATTCTGTAAAGGGCTAAGTATTCAGGACTGAATCTTGGGAAGGAAACATCAGTACACGTCTAATAGCATTAAGTAACCCATCTATCGTCCTATATTTGTCCTGTAACTCTTCAGTAATTTGATATGATTTAGTTTATTTCTTTGTAAAATGTGGTCTCCATTTTCAGTGATGTGTGTAAGAATTTGTTACTAGTGTGTAATCCATCTCTGAATGAATTATTGTTATAAAATTTATGCTTAAGCTATTGAATCAACTCATGAGTAGGACAAGATGAACTGGTTTCCAATATTTTAACATCCCCTGTCTCCTCAAGGAGATCAGGGATTATATAAACTGGAACTTCTTAATAAAGAGAACTTTTTCTTTCCTGAAAAAAAATAAAAATAAAAATAAATAAATAAACAATGTCATCTCTATATACTTTTGTTTTACTAATCATCACCAGTTTATTAGTGCTATGGCTTCCTGATTTTGAATTCTCATTTTGGCTCATCTCTCATTGTCCTGGAGCATGTCTCTTGGTAGCTTCTTTGCAGAAAAGAGTACTTTCTTGCATATTTGAGAATACTTTTTCATACAAACGGCAGCTTGATTTGGTATAGATTGTCAGAATACTGTGTGTCCTTTTAGGCTCAGCAAATATTACTCTTTTGTTGTTTGAAGTCACAATGGTCTCTCCTTTTGTGGGTAGCCTGAATTTTACTCCAAGATCCTTATAGGATTTTATATTAATCTAGGAAACCCAAACAAGATTGAAATATTACATCTGCACTTAATCGAATCATCACTGTCAATTTTTATGCCAAGATATATTTTACATATGAAAAAAAATTTTTTACTCTATTATAATTAGTACTCTTTTGACTGCAAGTAATAGAAAATGATTTTGGATAGTGTACCAGTTAACTCCTGCTGGGTAACAGATCATTCCAAAACATACTGGTTTAAAGTAACAACTATTCATTCAGGTCATGATTTTGTGAGTTGGTTAGCTAGTCTGGATTGTGTCAACTCAGCTAAACTCTGTGGGACTCTCTCATATGTCTTCAGGTTATCTGAGTGCTGGATAACCTAGGAACCCTTACTCACATATCTGGCACTTGGAAGATTGCCAACCAGGATGACAGTGGTGACTGAACCATGTGTTTCTCATCATTCAGCAGGAGTGCTTAGGCTTCTTCTCCTGAATTTCAAAAGCAGCAAGAGAGGACAAGTCCTATTGCACTAGTGCTTTTCAAGTCTCTGCATGCCCCACATATGCTGATATGCCATTGGCCAAACAAGTCATATGGCAAAAAATATGTACATATCTTTACCTTCAATTGCAGAGGAGAACCTGGCATTTATTTCTCAGGTACAGTTCCAGAATTTATGATGATGATTTGCTCAACGTGGTCAAGAGCTTACTCCCAAATTTATCCACAGTAGGGCCATCATTCATCAACTATGTGACTTTGAGACAGTCACTCCACTAATCTTCTGAGCCTCAGTTTTCTCATCTGAAAATAATAGTATGTACATCATGAGTTATTGTGAAGATTAGATGAAATAGTGCATGCTAAGGACTTAGCAAGTGTCTGGTACATAGTAATCATCCAATTAATGCTGACAGCCACTAATTCTTAAGTTATTTCATTTAATTATTATTAAAAATATGGTAGATCTTGCAGACCATTGCTGAGGAGATTACCAAGGATGTTTAGTGAATTGGGGGTTGCATTCCTCTGATTCACAGTTACTTCATAGTTCCCATGAACTTTCTTTTTTAAATTATTCTTCTTAAAAGGAGAGAGCTATGGTCATTCAGTGTGATTTATCATTTCACTCATTCACTTAGCAAGTATTTATGAACACTTATTTTATGGCAGGTACTATGCTAAAGATATATCAATGGCCAAGATGCAACCCCAATCTCAATGCCCTTAAAGTCTACCGGTCAATCAGAGAAGTAAAGGAACATTTAAATACAGGAGTGGGTACTACAAGGATAAAAGGTTCACAGTGCCAGGAAAGAACAAAGGCAGTTGTTCTTAACCTGGGATCATAAAACATCCAACAGACAAAGTAAGTAACCAGCTGAGTCCTGGAGGTTAAGTCTGAGTTAGTCAGACAGCATGTGGATGGGGGGGTGGGGGAAACAAAGCAGTATGCAGAGTTCAGTGGAAGAAAGAATTCCAGGTTGAAGCAACAGCATGCTCTGAAAGAGAGGTAATATGTTATGTTTAAGAAACTGAATTAAAAAACGATAATCATTAACATTCATTAAGCATCAATGGTGTTCCAGGCACTCTGCCAAGAACTTTACATGTCTCATCTCATTCCATTCCCACAGCAGCTCAGTAAGTTAGGTAAATGTTCAAGAATCTCTTGCTAGTAAGTGGCATAACAAAAATTTGAGCCAAGGAAGTCTGACTTTGGAGTTCATTCATTAGCCATTACATCATCCTGCCCCTCTGAATAAATTCAGAGTGGTTGAGAGGAATATGTGTGTGTGTGCTGTAGTTTGTGTGTGTGGTGTGTGGTAGGTAATTGTGTTGGTGTGTGGTGTGGTGTGTGTGGTATATGTATGTATGTGGTTGTGTTCATGTATGGTGTGGTGTGGAGGGGGTGTATGTATTGGTGTGGTGTGTGTGTGGTATGTATATATGGTGTGGGGTGGTGTGTGTGTGTGTGTGTGTGTGTGGTGTGGTGTGGTGTGATGGGTGGGACAGGATGGGAATAAGTGAAGAAATTCAAGCCTAGAGATCATGAAGAGCACTGCAGATCCACTGAAAAGTTTAGACTTTACCCTGACAACAATGGGGGAGTAAATGCTGGAACAGGAAAGCCTGAAGCAAGAGGGTGATCATGAGACACCTGTAAGTTACATCCCAGTAGACATAAAAGTCCAGCTCACAAGTAAGGTCTGAGGTAGAGATATAAAACTGTGAATTATGGGCATCCTTGGGAGCAGACAAGTAACCTAGGGAGAGCTAATCAAAGGTTTGGACAAAGCCCTGAGGAAGTCAGTAGAATAGGAAGGCTCGACAAAGGGGAATGTGGATCAGTGGCCAGCAGCCTGGGGTGTGTAGTCACAGAAGAATGGAAGGAAAAGAACCCAGGAATTGAAAGTCAAATCAGTCTAGCTCTTCAAACCTCTCCCAGTGTTAGTATCTGGGGCAGCACCAGACAAGGATGTGGGTGGTTGGATTCATCTTGGGCTGACATGCTATTAGGTGAATATCATAGTGGGTGGAAAGGGTAAGTGTATTGGAGGCAGCTGAATAGAGTGATTACATTGATGGACAAGGAGGGAAGAAAAACCTGAAGAGACTGAGAGATAGGAAGAAAGTGGCAGGCTCAAATGATTTGAGTTCCTATTGAGACAGAGAACTGTGACACTGGAATTACATGGGCAAGTGAGCTAGGAGGATGGACATGGTATTTATGGAGGGGATGTTTGAAATCCACATCCCAAAAGTGGTGCACAGTGCAGGTGTGACCAGAGAGCACATAACTGAGGTGAAGAAGAGAGTAAAGTCACTAGAGATGAGGAGTCTAAGAACTGAGATGTCAGAGTGCCGAGTGCTGGGCAGTCTTCCTCAGAAGGAAGAAGTCACTGCAATGAGACAGAAGCCAGATGGAGAGGAAAGCTTCCAGCCAGAGCTAAAATCCTCAGTGATTAGGGAAGCATGACCAGAAGTTTGGAGAGTAATAACAATGAGGGAGAGAGGTATGTGACCAGACACGTGCTCCTTAAAGGAATGGTGTTTGACAGAACAGAAGGGAAAGTGGTCTGGAAGAAGCAGGACAACCCTCACCTTACCTCCTGGTTCTGAGGGGAGTAAATATGAACGCAAGAAGAAAATTTTGCCTTAATCTGCAAAGGAGTATAGAGAACACATGTTCTCAGGGGTTCTAATAAGGCTAGAAGTAGAAGGAAGAGTCCTAAAACTTTGAGGATAGATGGGAATTTACTTGCCACAAAGCAGTTCAAAGACAAAACAAGAGAGTTTGAGAGGAAAGTGAGAGAGACTAGATTAGCTAATAGGATGAGAATCAACTGATGGAGTGAGCTGGACATGGTGGTGAGCAAGGTTGGTAAGGATGTAAGTTTCAGGGATGAAACCTTGGAAATCTCTTAGCAGATGAGTCACTCAGTTCAGGTTCCTTGATTCCAAGGTTTGACCAATATTGAGGCAGCTGTTCCCAGGGTTTTCCCTTTGTCTTTCTCATAGGACAACTGCTCCCTCAGCTTCCACAAAAGTATTTCTGGGAGACTGAGGATGTTTATTAAAGTAAACAAGATCATTTCTGACCAAAAATCAGAAACAACCTGAATGTACCATGAAATGGACTGGTTTGCTCATGTTTTAGAATATTATGCAGCTGCTAAAATGTTTAGGACATATTTGTAATAATATGGGAAAATGCTTATGTTGGGGTACAAAAAGGAAACGGAACTGCAGTATGATGATGACAATTATGTAAAAACTAAACACTAAAAGGAATCTATGCATAGAATTTTTCTTTTTTGGAAATGGAATATATCAAATTATTGTCTTTTTTTGGATGGTGACTCTTCTAGTATTTTTTCTCTCTGCATTCTTCCCTGCATTATATGATTTTCCAGTTTTTTATGGTAGGTGTACTACTTCGGTAACGGAATGTGTGACATATTCGGCTGTATGCTGGCATATTCATCATGTTGTAGCTTGAAATTGGCCATAGCAAAAGTATTCACACCACAGAATGCTACCGATTAGAGACTTTTCAGAAAGCCAAGTGTTACCAACATACCACTAGCTGTACGTCACCACCAGGAATGCTTGATGAATATTTGGGTAAACCCAGGAGCAGGCAAAGGTTTGAGAGACTGAATGTTCCATTTGTCTTTACCCTGATGCAAATCCCTAGAGAGCAGAGAAACAACTTGCTCATGTCTCAGCTGAGCAATAGGAAGAAACAAAATCTGTCTCTCAGATATAGAAAGTAAATAATAGCTGCCTCCATTTTGGGTGCGCCCCCCAGGCATGGACAGTGGTCAGCTGCTCATCCCAAACTGGGAGTGAGAAGGGTACCTGAAACCAGCTTAGTCCCAAACAGTCTTCACTCTTGCCCCCCATGTGGTTATCTGTCACTGTCACTGCTTTTCACATGTTGAGTTCTATGGGTTATGTCATTTATTTTTAAAAAATCCAGGTTGGCTCTAATCCTGAATGCACTGTTTTTTAGGTGAGAGAATGTTTAGCTCAAGTCTCCAAATATAGGCATACCTTGGAGATATTGGGGTTAGGTTCCAGACCACCAAGATAAAGCATATACTGCAATAAAGTGAGTCACACAAACTTTTTGGTTTCCCAATGCATATTAAAGTTATGTTTACACTATACTATTAAGTGTGCAGTAATATCATGTCTAAAAGAACAATGTACATACCTTAATTAAGAAATACGTTATTGCTAAAAGATGCTAGCCATCATCTGAGCCTTCAGTGAGTTGTAATCTCTTTGCTGGTAGAGGGTATTGCTACAGTGTTGATGGCTGCTGACTGATCAGGGTGGTGGCTGTTGAAGGTTGGGTTGGCTGTGGAAATTTCTCAAAATAAGACAACAACAATGAAGTGTGCCACAACGAATGACTCTTCTTTTCATGAACAATATCTCTGTAGCATGCAATGCTATTTGATAGCATTTTACCCACAGTAGAACTTTTTTCAAAATTGGAGACAATTCTCTCAAACTCTGCCACTACTTTATCAGCTAAGTTCATGTAATATTCTAAATCCTTTGTCATTTCAACAATCTTCTCAGCATCTTCACCAGGAGTAGACTCCATGTCAAGAAACCACTTTATTTGCTCATCCATAAGTAATTCTGCACCCATTAAAGTTTTATCCTAAGATTGCAACAACTCAGTCACATTTTTATGCCCCACTTCTAATTCTGGTTCTCTTGCTATTTCCACCACATTTGCAGTTACTTCCTCCACTGAAGCCTTGAACACCTCAGAGTCATCCAGGAGGGTTAGAATCAACTTCGTCCAAACTCCTGTGCATGTTGATATTTTGACCTCTTCCCATGAATAATGAATGTTCTTAATGGCATCTAGAATTGTGAATCCTTCCCAGAAGGTTTTCAATTGACTTTGCCCAGATCCATCAAAAGAATCACTATTTATGGCAAATATAGCCTTACAAAATGTATTTCTTAAATAATAAGGCTTGAAAGTACAAATTACTCCTTGATCCATGGGCTGCAGGGTGGATATTGTGTTAGCAGGCATGAAAACAACATTAATCTTGTTGTACATCTCTATCAGAGTTCTTGGGTGACCAGGTACATTGCCAATGAGTAGAAATATTTTGAAGGAAATCTTCTTTTTCTGAGCAGTGGGCTTAAAATATTCAGTAAACAATGTCGTAAACATAAGTGCTGTCGTTCAGGCTTTGTTGTTCCATTTGGGCACAGGCAGTAGACTTAGTGTAATTATTAAGGGCCTTACACTCTTCAGAATGGTAAATGAGCATTGGCTTCAACTTAAAGTCACCAGCTGCATTAGCCTCTAACAAGAGTCAACCTGTCCTTTGAGGCTTGAAGTCTGGCACTGACTACTCTCTAGCTATGAAAGTCATAGATGGCATCTTCTTCCAATAAAGCTGTTTCATCTATATTGAAAAATCTATTGTTTGGTGTAGCCACCTTCATGAATTATCTTAGCTAAATCTGGATAACTTGCTGCAGCTTTTAGATCAGCAGTTGCTGCTTCCCCTTGTACTTTTGTTATGGAGATGGCTTCTTACCTTACCTCAAGAGCCAACTTCTGCTAGCTTCAAACTTTTCTTCTGCAGCTTCATCACCTCTCTCAGCCTTCACAGAATTGAAGAGAGTTGGGGTCTTACTCTAGATTAGGGTTTGGCTTAAGGGAATGTTGTGGCAGCTTTGATCTTCTATTCAGACCACTAAAACTTTCTCCAGATCAGCAATAAGGCTATTTCTCTTTCTTATTATTCATGTGTTCACTGGAGTAGCACTTTCAATTTCCTTCAAGAACTTTACCTTTGCATTCACAACTTGGCTAACTGTTTGAGGCCTAGCTTTTGGTCTATCTCAGTTTTCAACATGTCTTCCTCATTAAGCTTAATCATTTCTAGCTTTTGATTTAAAGTGAGAGATGTGTGACTCTTCTTCCACTTGAAAACTTAAAGGCCATTGTAGGGTTATTAATTGGCCTAATTTCAATATTCTTGTGTCTCAGGGAATATGGAGAGGGAAAGAGATGGGGGAATGGTCGGTTGGTGGAGCAGTCAGAGTACACACATGTTTTGATAAAGTTTGCTGTCTTATATGAGCACCGTTTGTGGTACCCCAAAACAATTTCAATAGTAACATCAAATATCACTGATGACAGATCACCATAAAAATATGATAATAATGAAGACATTTGAAAAGTGAGAAAAGTGAACAAATGCTATTGGAAAAATGGTGCCTATAGACTTGCTTGATGCAGGGTTGCCACAAACCCTCAATTTGTAAAAATGCAATATATGCAAAGTGCAATAAAATGAGGTTTACCTGTACTCAGATACCTGACAGAACAGAAATAGTTTCATCACCGACAATTAAAAAAAATTAATGAAGCAGTGGCATTATTGAAAGCCAAGAGTGAGAAATAGTCAAAGAAAAATTACTGAGTTATTTAATCTAGTTCCCCAGTTGTAAAACTTTTTTTATATATACTGTGTAGCTACTCAGAACAGAAGACTCTGAAGAGCCACTTTCCTCTCTTGCCACATTCACCACACCCATGAAAATTAACTGGCTGTTTAATTGTGGTCAGAAAGTATCTACTTACATTCTTTCTACTTCAAATGAGCATGGATGTGGAAGTGGAGAACTATTGTTTCAGAAATATAGTATGTGGTAAAGAGAAGGAGAGAAAGATAAGATTTAGTCTTATGAGGCTATATGCTAAGGAAATTGTTTTCAGGATACAAGAGACTTGAACACATTATCTGACTGAAGGGATAGAAAAACTGGAAGAGAGACTTCCCTGGTGGTCCAGTGTAAAGAGTCCACCTTGCAATGTCAGGGACGCAGGTTCGATACCTGGTCAGGGAACTAAGATCCCACATGCTGTGGGGCAAATAAGCCCACACGCCACAACTACTGGGCTTGCACGCCTCAACTAACTAGAGAGCCTATGTGCTGAAGACTATAAAGCCCACACACTCTGGAGCTCACGTGCCACAACTAGAGAAGAAGAAAAAAGAAAAAGCCCACATGCCACAACTAGAGAGAAGCCCACACACCACAACAAAGGGCTCGTGCACCACAACTAAGACCCGATGCAGCCAAAAAGAATAAAAAAGAAAAAAGAAAAACTGGAGGATATGAGATAGGGGTTGATGGGTGGAGCAAGGTTTTGAAGGAGGTATATGATAGGCTGTGAGCCCAAGTAAAAGGTTTGGCCCTGGAGCAGAAGAAGAGCACTATCTTCCTCTGAAACAAGAGAGAAGAATGAGTAGATGTACAAAAGTATGGAGAGAAGCTGAGATATCCATGTTGGAAGTTCTTGATATTCTCAGTGAAGTGGGAGGCAAGGTCATTTACAGAAAGAAGTGAGAAGGTTCTGGAATGTACAACAGACAATGTGAGAGGGAGCAATGAGGCACCAACTGAAATAGCTTTGCAGCTATGCATACATGATAATGAACAAACCACACATATTTGCAGAGCCCTATATAGTTCACAAAGTATCATTCACACATTTTATATTTCTTTATTTGCACAATAGTCCTGTACACTAGGAAGTGCAGGTATTATATCTAATTTCACATGAAGAATACAACCAGAGAGATTAAGAAATTTACCTACACAACTAGTAACTGGTGGAGCCAAGAGTCAAATCCGTATCTTCCAAATCCAAATTCTGTGTATTTTCATGCTACCAGGGTATTTTCCAACTGGGTTCTGAGTTGTATTGGAGTTCTGAAGAGTTTCCATTGGCTGGCTGGGGTTTAGGGGAAACTAAAGTGTCTTGCCTCCTAATCCCCTGCTTCAACTAGAGTATCGACTTTCTTTTAAGCATCTCACTCTCCATGTCAACCCAACTGCTCCAAAGTATTCAGAGCTGCACAGGCAAAAGGATTGTGCCCAGTGAAAAGAAGAGGTATCCATGGATTTTATAATCAACTGACATCCCCAGTTCCCAGAAAAGTACTACACCATCTGATTGCACATGACAGTAAACTTCACAGATGAAGAGGGTATAGCCTTGTACATATCCTTCTACCCCCCAACTCTCACCAGTCCTCTCCTTGACCCCAAGCCTTAGCAGCTGTCAGAATAGTTGCCCGAACAAATTAATCTAAAATCTCAGGCTCTTATCAAAACAAAGTGTTACTTCTCACGCACAGTATAAGTCCCAGATCCTGCTCCTCACAATCAGAAACTTGTGTAATGAAGGTTCTGCTATCTTGTAGCTGCACCACCTGGAGTATTTCCAATGCACCACAGAAGTGGCAGAGAGGGATGGACAAGGCACCCCTGACTGGATGTAATATGTCACTTCTGCTTACATTCCTGTTTGCCAGAGCTCACTCACAGGACCCCCATCTGACTGCAAGGGAGACCAAGACATGAAAGGGAACACACGGATTTTAGATTAGTACCCACTGTTCTGACTCAGAAACCCCTGACCTAAGAGAGTAAATATAGCTTTTTTACCTGAATATTCAAGGCTCCCCTAGTTTGACCAGAGTGAGTAGCAAACAGCCCACACATGACTTCACTTCTGCAAAACTCACCCACTCATTTCAATGCCTAAGTCTCAGCCCCTGATTTTTTTCCTCCTGAAACACCCTCCCTCTCTACTTATCCAACCTCTATCTTTCCTTAAGATTCAGATAAAATATCACCTCTTCCATGAATATCCCAGACTCCCCATCCTTCACAAGTTCCCTCCTCTAATGGGAGCTGGAGAAGGTGCTGTATACAATGTTGTCATCCCCAATCAATTGCCTGGAGGCTGACCAAACTGTGGACTGGGTTATAGCCATGCAAAGGAGGTCTGTTGTGTGGGTGTGCCACTGCCTAAGTGTGTACACTCAGGGAGAATGAAGGAACAGGAAAAGAGTGAAAGTCAGCCCCATGGTCAGCTCCTTAGCAGTTAAATAGATCCCAGATATTTTCAGAGCACCTACCACATATTAAGCACAGTGCCAGACCCTATGGAAAAGCCAGGTAATACGATATATTGCCCATGCCTTCATAGAGCTGCTCATTACACAGAGCATGACTCCTCCTGGATCTCCATACCCAGTAAGTTGCCAAGTTCTGTTGATTCACAAATGACTCTCATGTCTATACTCACATCTCTATTCTAAGGACTACTGCCCTGAGTGAGCTCCTCATCATTTTTTGTTTGTTTGTTTGAATGATTCTGGTCATCTAGTTGTTCTCCTTGACACTGTGGGGAAATACCTGTTCAAAATTCCTGTTCTAGTATCCAAGGCTTCACCAGATAACCCCAGGTGCACCTCTCTGAGGTTACCTTTCACACTCTTATCACACACCATTGATCCCACATTCCAGACAGTCAGAGAAATTTAGTGACCCCAGTGAAGCTATTTCCTCACCTTGGAATTTCCATTCCTAGAAATCTCTGCCTTTAGAAAATCCTGCCTATCCTTGAAAGTTGAGTGCAAATAGCGTGCTTCATCACTACCACTACCACCATCTTCATGGCCACCACTACTTTCACTACAATTACCACAGCAGCTTCTACTACCACCACTACCTTTACCTCCATCACCACCATCATTATGACCACAACCACCACCATCATCATCACCACCATTTCTATCACCATCACTCCCATCATCACTGCCACTACCACTAACACAGTCACTGCCATTATCACCACCACCATCACCATCATGGATACCCCCACCACAGAAGAGTTTAGAAGTCACAAACTATGAATGTTATTTAGTTTAAGAGCCAGCCACCACACATGGAGATGTCAGAGATCACTGTGGTCATTGGTTGTTAATGAATACCCTTCCTGGTTGATGGACAATTTTGTATCTAACTGGAAAATTAAAGAAACAGAAGCTTTGGTTCAGTTTTCTAGATATTTTACCCAAATAAATTCCATAGCCTATCTTTATTTTAATTTAAAGAATATATATGGAATACTTAGAACAATTTTTGACTCGTTTTTCAACTTGAGTCCTTCCATTTGGAAAACTGTGACTTTTTTTCCTCCTAGCACCCTATAATTAAATCAACACTAACAGCATTATCAATCACAAATATGCTTTAAGGAGCTATTTGCACACAATGTTATCTGTACATGGTATGGGTTATCTTAGGCATAGCCATGAAAACACCGTGTCAAGAGAGAGCACTACTGCTAAGAGTTGGAAGACCTAGGTTCTAGTACTGGTTTTGCCTCTAACATGTGGTATAACCAGAGTAACTCTCTGTCCCTCTGTGAGCTTGCTCCTCATCTGCAGATAGAGAGTTTTGAACTGGATCATTGCTAATGTCCCAGGATTCTAAGGCAAAACTCTTAGGCCTCATCTTATTATTCCACAGGTAAATCCAGTTATCAAAGGGGCTAGTCAGGAATTTTCTCCAATTAAAAGCCAAGGCACATTGACCAAACAGCCCATATGGTAGGTTGCTGAGGTGTTACAAATCTAACAGAAACTGTCAGTCATAATGCCACAAAGACTTAGAATTACCATCCTACCAAATACAAGGCAGAGACAGATTCTGCAGATGCTACAGATGAACAAACTAAGTGGCTTCAGATTCTTGTCTATACTTCACAGGTGTTAAGGCCTTTGATTCCCAATGCCCACCCTCATAGCCCTTTTTCAGTGTCTCTAACCAGCAGTCTTGAGTTTGTTGAGAATTCCACAGGCGGGTTAAGAGTAGATCAGATTCATTCTGCTCCAAGTTTAATGATGGAGAAAATCTAGCTAAAAGAACATAGCTTACAGTTGCTATTCACAAACCCTCTGGTCCTTTCCATTGCCCAACCTCTAACTCCCAAGATCTGTGAGATTTTTGCTGCATAGATATTATGCACAAATGGTAAATTAAAATTCTCAATATTCAGGTAAATCTTTTCTATACTCTATGGAAACTCATGCAGGAGGAAATGGAGGATTAATTTGTGAGGAGGAAGAAAATCAGGGTTAAACACTAGCTCATTGTAAATCATAAAAATGAAACTATGACACATCTTCCCCCTTTCTCCTGTTGCCTCTTCCTTTGAACTGTTTTTTTTTTTTTTTGAGAATAAGGTTTTTCTTTTTTCTTATTCTGATTGAGGTATAGTTGATTTACAATATTAGTTTCAGGTGAACAACATAGTGATTCTTATTTATTTTGTATCTAGTGGCTTGTACCATGTTGCTGTCCCCCCTTCCTTCTCACACTGGAAACCACTAGTTTGTTCTCTGTATCTGTACATCTGTTTCTTTTTTGTTGTATTTGTCCATTTGTTTTATTTTTTAGATTCTACATATAAATGATAACATACAGTATCAATCTTTCTCTGACTTATTTCACTAAGCATAATACCCTCCAGGTCCATCTATGTTGTTGCAAATGGCAAAATTTTCATTCCTTTTTATGTCTGAGTAGTATTCCATTGTGTGTGTGTGAGTGTATAAATGTCACATATTTTTTATCCATTCATCTGTTGACACTTAGGTTGCTTCCATATCTTAGCTATTGTAAATAATGCTACTATAAACATTGGGGTGCATATATCTTTACAAATTAGTGTTTTCATTTTCTTTGGATATATACCCAGCAGTGGAATTACTGGATATATAGTAGTTCTATTTTTAGTTTATTGAAAAGCCTCCATACTATTTTCCACAGTAGCTGCATGAATTTCATTCCTGCCAACAGTTTACAAGGGTTCACTTTTCTCCATATCCTTGCCAACATTTGTTATTTGTGATCTTTTTGAAGATAGCCATTCTGACAGGTGTGAGGTAATATCTCATTGTGGTTTTGATGTGCATTTCTCTGATGATTAATGATGTTTAGTATCTTTTCATGTATCTGTTGGCCATCTAAATGTCTTCTTTGGAAAAAGTCTATTCAGGTCTTCTGCCCATTTTTTAATCAGGTTGTTTGGGGTTTTTTTTTTATATTGAATTGTATGGGTTGTTTACATATTTTGGATATTGACCCCTAATAAGTCATATCATTTGCAAATATTTTCTGCCATTCAGTAAGTGGCCTTTTGTTTTGTCAATGATTTCCTTTGATGTGCAAAAGCTTTTTAGTTTGATATAGTTCCATTTGTTTATTTTTGTTTTTGTTTCCTTTGCCTTAGGAGACAGATCAAAAAAATATATTGTTACAATTTATATCAAGCAGTATTCTGCCTATGTTCTCTTCTAGGATTTTTAGGTATCCAGTCCTACATTTAGGTCTTTAATACATTGTGAGTTTATCCTTGTAGATGGCGTGAGAAAACGTTCAATCTTCAACTTTTTACTTGTAGCTATCCAGTTTTCCCAGCACTACTTATTGAAGGGACTGTCTTTTCCCCATTCTATATTCTTGCCTCCTTTGTCATAGATTAATTGACCTATGGTGTGTGGGTTTATTTCTGGGCTCTGAATTCTGTTCCATTGATCTATGTGTCTTTTTTGTGCCAGTACCATACTGTTTTGTTTACTATAGCTTTGTACTATAGTCTGAAATCAGGGCACATGACACCTCCAGCCCTGTTTTTCTTTCTCAAGATTGTTTTGATTATTAGGGGTCTTTGTGTTTCTACACAAATTTTAAAGTTATTTGTTCTAGTTCAGTGAAAAATGCCTTTGGTACTTTGATAGGGATTGCATTGCATCTGTAGGTTGCCTTGGGTAGTGTGGTAATTTTACCAATAGTAATTCTTCCAATCCATGAACCCAATATATCTGTCCATCTGTTTGTGTCATCTTCAATTTCTTTCACTGGTGTCATAGTTTTCTGAGTACAAGTCTTTTACTTCCTTAGTTAGGATTATTTTGAGGTATTTTATTCCTTTTGATGTGATTGTAAATGAGATTGTTTCCTTAATTTCTCTTTCTGATAGTTCATTGTTAGTATAGAAATACAGTAGATTTCTATATATTAATTTTGTGTCCTGCAAATTTACTGAATTATTTGATGAGCTCTAGTAGTTTTCTGGTGTCATCTTTTGGATTTTCTGTGTGTAGTATCATGTCATTTGCAAACTATGATAGTTTTACTTCTTCCTTTCCAGTTTGCATTCCTTTTATTTCTTTTTCTTGTCTGATTGCTGTGGCTAAGACTTCCAATACCATGTCGAATAAAAGTAGCAAGAGTGGGCATCCTTGTCTTGTTCCTGATCTTAGGGGAAACGCTTTTAGCTTTTCACTGCTGGGCATGATGTTAGCTGTGGGCTTATCATATATGGCCTTTATTATGTTGAGGTATGTTCCCTCTATACCCACATTGTGGAGAGTTTTTTTTTATCATAACTGAATGTTGAACTTTGTCAAAAGCTTTTTCTACTGGCCTGCTGGTGTGTGGGCTTGGTCCTGCCATGGCAGGCTGCAGGGCTGCAGTTGTCCTGGGGCTGGTATGCACCTGCTGGTGAGTGAAGTTTGTCCCAAGGCTAGAGCAGGCTAGCTGGTGGGCAGTGCCAGGGCCCAGGAGATTCTGGGGCTGGTGCATGCCCACTGGTGGGTGGAGCTGGGTCCTGAGGTCTATGACTGCAAAGCCCTGGGGGTTTCAGGTCTAGTGTCTACATACTGGTGTGTGGGGGTGGGTCCTGCACACTCTGGGCAGGGCTGTGTCCAAGGGTGTCTGTGGGCTCAAGGAATCTTAAGGCAGCCTGTCTGCTGGTAGCAGGTAGGGGCTGTTTCCCTGTCTAGTTAATTTCTTGGCATGAGACATCCCAGTACTGGTGCCTACAGGCTGATGGGTGAGGACAGGGCTGGGTCCTGAGGCTAATAAGCTAGAGGGAGGATTCCAAAATGTCACCTGCCAGCACCAGTGTCCACACCATAGAATAAGCTCCCCAAAATGGGTGCTGCCAGTGTCTGTGTCCATGGATGAGCTCCAGTTGCCTCCTGCCTCTCCAGGAAACTCTCCAAGATCAGCATGTAGGTCTGACCCAGGCTCTTTTCAAATTACTGCTTCTGCCTTAGGTCCCAGAGCTTGTGAGATTTTGCATGTGCCCCTTAAGAGTGAAGCCTCTATTTCCCCCAATCCTTTGGGACTCCCCAATATAAGGCCCACTGGACTTCAAAGCCAAATGTTCTGGGGTGCTCATCCTCCTGGTGCACGACCCCAAGGCTGGGGATCCTGATGTGCGGTTCAGATCCCTCACTCTTTGGGGAGAACTTCTACAATTGTAATTATTCTCCCATTTGTGGGTCACCCACCCATGCTACAGTCTTGGCTGTACCATGACTCTGCCCCTCCTGCCAGTCTCATTGTGATTCCTTCTTTATATCTTTAGTTGTAGAAAATCTTTTCTGGTAGGTTCCAGGCTTTTTCATCAATACTTGTTCTGTAAATTGTTGTAATTTGGTGTGCTCATGAGAGGAGCTGAGCTCAGGGTCTTCCTACTCTGCCATCTTGGGAACGCCCCCACTGCCTTTGCACTCTTAAAGGGCCTCAAGTCCAGATACACAGTCTGTGTCATCTATTGCATACCTCTCACTGATGATATGATTTATTTCTCACTAAGGTATTAGAAACAAATTTAGTTTACCATACATAAAATAACATTGCTGTAGATGACAAGGAGTAGTTGAAGACTCTTAATCAGGAATTTTCTTATTTTGATAGCTTTAATTCCATTTCCCCTTTTCTCAGCAACTCCAGATTTCTTTCATGTTACCCCTTCTGTGTAAAATTGTTTTCCACTTAATTCTTGGAAAGAACCCTCCAGACAAAGGTAATCACACTGACATGGTTGGTTAAGGCAGACAGTCTTTGATAGGATCTGTTGATCTGTGAGATTGATCTTATGAACCAGATTATGGAGGATCCTATTTATCATCCCAGGGAATAGGGTTCTGATCCTGTAAGTCAGGCAATTCTAAGTGGTCTTTGGAGACCCCCTCATCCCCCAACAAGGAGCTGTCATAGATGGGTAGGTGTGGGGATTGGGTGGGGATCTGTGCCTCCAGTGTGGAGTGATAGATGAACATCAGTTGCTGGATATAGGTAGTCCAATTTTTCAGAGAATAGGAGTCTGAATTACAGAGATACTTTATCCAGCACTGGATTCTCTTGATCTGTCTATAACTCTTTTGAAATTGGATTAAAATGTCCCCAACTCCCGTTTTCTAACACCTCTCTATATCTGCATTGTTCAACTAAGTTACAACAAAAGGTTTTTTTCTTTTTCAATTTTTATTGGAGTAAAGTTGATTTACAATATTGTGTTAGTTTCAGGTGTACACCAAAGTGAGTCAGTTATACATATACATATATCCACTCTTCTTTTTAGATTTTTTTTCCCAATAGGCCATTACAGAATATTGAGTAGAGTTCCCTGTGCTCTACAGTAGGTTCTTATTAGTCATCTATTTTATATATAGTAGTGTGTATATGTCAATCTCAGTCTCCCAATTTATCTCTTCCCCCCTTATACCCTGGTAACCAAAGTTTGTTTTCTACATCTGTGACTCTACTTCTGTTTGGTAAATAAGTCCATTTGTACCTTTTTCTAGATTCCATATATAAGTGATATCATATGACATTTGTATCTCTGTGTCTGACATACTTCACTCAGTATGACAATCTCTAGGTCCATCCATGTTGATGCAAATGACATTCTTTAGTTCTTTTTTATGGCTGAGTAATATTCCATTGTATATATGTACCGCATCTTCTTTATCCATTCCTCTCTTGGTGGACATTTAGGTTGTTTCCGTGTCCTGGCTATTGTAAATGGTACTGCAATGAACATTGAGGTGCACGTATTTTTTGAATTATGGTTTTCTCTGGGTATCTGCCTAGGAGTGGGACTACTGGGTCATATGGTAGTTCTATTTTTAATTTTTTAAGGAACCTCCATACTGCTCTCCATAGTGGCTGTACCAATTTACATTCTCACCAATAGTGAGGAGGGTTCCCTTTTCTCCACAGCCTCTCCAGCATTTATTGTTTGTAGATTTCTTGATGATGGCCATTCTAACCAGTGTGAGGTGATACCTCATTGTAGTTTTGATTTGCATTTCTCTAATAATTAGCAATGTTGAGCATCTTTTCATGTGCTTTTCAGAAACCTGTTATGTCTTCTTTGGAGAAATGTCTACTTAGATCTTCCCCCCATTTGTTGATTGGGTTTTTTTTTTTTTTTTGATATTGAGCTGCATGAGCTCTTTGTATATTTTGGAAATAAAGTGCTTGTCAGCTGCTTCATTTGCAAATATTTTCTGCCATTCTGAGGGCCGTCTTTTCGTTTTGTTTATGGTTTCCTCTGCTGTGTAAAAGCTTTTACGTTTCATTAGGTCCCATTTTTTTTATTATTATTTAAATTTTCATTGCACTAGGAGGTGGATCAAAAAATATCTTCCTGCGATTTATGTCAAAGAGTGTTCTGCCTATGTTTTCCTCGAATAGTTTTATAGTGTCTGGTCTTGCATTTAGGTCTTTCACCAATTTTGAGGGGTTTTTTTTTTTCATTTTATTTTATTTTATTTTTTAACATCTTTATTAGAGTATAATTACTTTACAATGGTGTGTCAGTTTCTGCTTTATAACAAAGTGAATCAGTTATACATATACATATGTCCCCATATATCTTCCCCCCTGCATCGCCCTCTCTCCCACCCTCCCTATCCCACCCCTCCAGGTGGTCACAAAGCACCGAGCTGATCTCCCTGTGCTATGCGGCTGCTTCCCACCAGCTATCTACTTTACGTTTGGTAGTGTATATATGTCCATGCCACTCTCTCACTTTGTCCCAGCTTACCCTTCCCCCTCCCCATATCCTCAAGTCCATTCTCTAGTAGGTTTGTGTCTTTATTCCCGTCTTGCCTCTAGGTTCTTCTGACCATTTTCTATTTTCTTTTCTTTATTTTTTAGATTCTATATATATGTGTTAGCATACGGTGTTTGTTTTTCTCTTTCTGACTTACTTCACTCTGTATGACAGTCTCTAGGTCCATCCTCTTCACTACAAATAACTCAGTTTCATTCCTTTTTATGGCTGAGTAATATTCCATTGTATATATGTGCCACATCTTCTTTATCCATTCATCTGTTGATGGACACTTAGGCTGCTTCCATGCCCTGGCTATTGTAAATAGGGCTGAAATGAACATTTTGGTACATGACTCATTGAGCTATGGTTTTCTCGGGGTATATGCCCAGTAGTGGGATTGCTGGGTCGTATGGTAGTTCTATTTTTAGTTTTTTAAGGAACCTCCCTACTGTTTCCATAGTGGCTGTATCAATTTCCATTCCCACCAACAGTGCAAGAGGGTTCCCTTTTCTCCACACCCTCTCCAGCATTTATTGTTTGTAGATTTTTTGATGATGGCCATTCTGACCAGTGTGAGATGATATCTCACTGTAGTTTTGATCTGCATTTCTCTAATGTTTAATGATGTTGAGCATTCTTTCATGTGTTTGTTGGCAATCTGGATATCTTCTTTGGAGAAATGTCTATTTAGGTCTTCTGCCCATTTTTGGATTGGGTTGTTTGTTTTTTTGATATTGAGCTGCATGAGTTGCTTGTATGTTTTGGAGATTAATCCTTTGTCCATTGCTTCACTTGCAAATATTTTCTCCCATTCTGAGGGTTATCTTTTCATCTTGTTTATGGTTTCCTTTGCTGTGCAAATGCTTTTAAGTTTCATTAGGTCTCATTTGTTTATTTTTGTTTTTATTTCCATTTCTCTAGGAGGTGGGTCAAAAAAGATCTTGCTGTGATTTACGTCATAGAGTGCTCTGCCTATGTTTTCCTCTAAGAGTTTGATGGTGTCTGGCCTTATTTAGGCCTTTAATCCATTTTGAGTTTATTTTTGTGTATGGTGTTAGTGAGTGTTCTAATTTCATTCTTTTACATGTAGCTGCCCTGTTTTCCCAGTACCACTTATTGAAGAGACTGCCTTTTCTCAATTGTATATTCTTGCCTCCTTTGTCATAGATTAGGTAATCATGGTACATGGGTTTATTTCTGGGCTTTCTGTCCTGTTCCATTGATCTCTATTTCTGTTTTTGTGTCAGTACCATACTATTTTGATGACTGTAGCTTTGCAGTATAGTCTGAAGTCAGGGAGCTGATTCTTCCGGCTCTGATTTTTTTTTTTCTCATGTTTGCTTTGGCTATTTGGGGTTTTTTGTGTTTCCATACAAATTGTAAAAATTTTTTGTTCTAATTCTGTGAAAATTGCCATTGGTAATTTGATAGGGATTGCGTTGGATCTGCAGACTGCTTTGGGTAGTACAGTCATTTTGACAATGTTGATTCTTCCAATCCAAGAACATGGTATATCTCTCCATCTGTCTGTGTCATATTTTATTCGTTTCATTAGTGTCTTATAGTTTTCTGAGTACAGGTCTTTTGCCTCCTTAGCTAGGTTGAATGCTAGGTATTTTATACTTTTTGTTCCAATGGTAAATGGGATTGTTTCCTTAATTTATCTTTCTAATCTTTTGTTGTTAGTGTATAAGAATGAGAGATATTTATTGTATTAATTTTATATCCTGCAACTTTACCAAATTCATTGATGAGCTGTAGTAGCTTTCTGGTAGCATCTTTAGAATTTTTAATGTATAGTATCGTCATCTGCAAACAGTGACACTTTAACCTCTTCCTTTCCAATTTGTATGCAGTTTATTTCTTTTTCTTCTCTGATTGCCAGAGCTAGGACTTCTAAAACTATGTTGAATATAAGTGGAGAGAGTGGACATCCTTCTCTTCTTCCTGATCTCTGAGGAAATGTTTTCAGTTTTCCACCATTGAAAATGATGTTTGCTGTGGGTTTGTCGTATATGGCCTTTATTATGTTGAGGTAGGTTCCCTCTTTGTCTACTTTCTGGAGAGTTTTTATTATAAATGGGTGTTGAATTTTGTCAAAAGCTTTTTCTGCATCTATTGAGATGATCATATAGTTTTTATTCTTCAGTTTGTTAATATGGTGTATCACACTGATTGATTTGCATATATTGAAGAATCCTTGCATCCCTGGAAAAAATCCCACTTGATCATGGTGTATAATCATTTTAATGTGTTGTTAGATTCTGTTTGCTAGTATTTTGTTGAGGATTTTTACATCTATGTTCATCAATGATATTGGTCTGTAATTTTTGTGTGTGATATCTTTGTCTGGTTTTGGTATCAGGGTGATAGTGCCCTCCTAGTATGAGCTTGGGAGTGTTCCTTCCTCTGCAATTTTTTGAAGAGTTTCAGAAGGGTAGGTGTTAACTCTTCTCCAAATGTTTGATGGAATTTTCGTGTGAAGCCATCTCATCCTGGACTTCATTTTGTTGGAAGATTTTTAATTACAGTTTGAATTTCAGTACTAGTGATTGGCCTCTTCATAATTTCTGTTTCTTCATGGTTCTATCATGGAAGGTTGTACCTTTCTAAGAATTTTTCCATTTCTTCCAGGTTGTCCATTTTATTGGCATATAGTTGTTCACAGCAGTCTCTTATGATCCTTTGTATTTCTGTGGTGTCTGTTTAACTTCTTTTTCATTTCCAATTTTATTGATTTGAGTCCTCTCCCTTTTTTCTTCATGAGTCTGGCTAAAGTTTTATCAATTTTATCTTCTCTAAGAACCAGCTTTTAGTTTCATTGATTGTTGCTATTGTTTTCTTCCTCTCTATTTCATTTACTTCTGCTCTGATCTTTATGATTTCTTTCCTTCTACTAACTTTCGGTTTTGCTTTTTCTTCCTTCTCTAGTTGCTTTAGGTGTAAGGTTAGGTTGTTTATTTGAGATTTTGCTTCTTTCTTGAGGTGAGATTGTATTGCTGTAAACTTCCCTCTTAGAACTGCTTTTGCTGCATTCCATAGGTTTTGGATCATCGTTGTCATTTATCTCTAGGTACTTTTTGATTTCCTCTTTGATTTCTTCAGTGATCCATTGGTTATTTAGTTACATATTGTTTAGTCTCTATGTGTTTGTGTTTTTTACAGTTTTTTTTCCTGTAATTGATTTCTAATCTCATAGCATTGTGGTCAGAAAAGACGCTTAAATTTGCCAAGGCTTGACTTGTGACCCAAGATGTGATCTATCCTGGAGAATGTTCTGTGTGCATTTGAGAAGTGTAATCTGTTGTTTTTGGATGGAATGTCCTATAAACATCAATTAAGTTTATCTGGTCTAGTGTGTAATTTAAGGCTTATGTTTCCTCATTAATTATCTGTCTGGATTATCTGTCCATTGGTGTAAGTGGGGTGTTAAAGTCCCCCACTATTATTGTGTTACTGTCAATTTCCCCTTTTATGACTATTAGCATTTGCCTTATATATTGAGATGCTCCTATATTGGGTGCACATATATTTACAATTGTTATATCTTATTTTTGGATTGATCCCTTGATCATTATGTAGTGTCCTTCTTGTCTCTTGCAACAGTCTTTATTTTAAAGTCTATTTTATCTAATATGAGTATTGCTATTCCAGCTTTCTTTTGATTTCCATTTGCATGGAATACATTTTTCCATCCCCTCACTTTCAGGCTGTATGTGTCCCTAGGTCTGAAGTGGGTCTCTTGTAGATGGCATATATACAGGTCTTGTTTTTGTACCCATTCAGCCAGTCTGTGTCTTTTGGTTGGAGCATTTAATCCATTTACATTTAAGGTAATTACTGATATGTATGTTCTTATTGCCATTTTATTAATTGTTTTGGGTTTGTTTTTGTAGGTCTTTTTTCTTCCCTTCCTCTTTTGCTCTCTTCTCTTGTGGTTTGATGACCATCTTTAGTGTTGTGTTTGGGTTGCTTTTTCTTTTTTGTGTGTGTAGCTATTGCAGTTTTTTGGTTTGCATTTCCCATGAAGTTTTGATAAAGCAGTCTATATATGTAAAAGGTTGTTTAAGTTGCTAGTCTCTTAATTTCAAATACAATTCCCATTTCCTACCTTTGTACTCTCCTCTCATCATGGTTGCTGGTTTTGATATCATATTTGTGTAGATGATTTCCTGCTTTTATTGTATGTTTGCCTTTACCAGTGGGCTTTCCCATTTGTGATTTTCTTATTTCTAGTTGTGGCCTCTCCCCCCAACCCCTTTGCTTAGAGAAGTTCCTTTGGCATTTGTTATAAAGATGGTTTGGTGGTGCTGAATTCTCTTAGCTTTTGCTTGTCTCTAAAGCTTTTGATTTATCCTTCAAATCTGAATGAGAGCCTTGCTGGGTAGAGTATTCTTGGTTGTAGGTTTTTCCCTTTCATCACTTTGAATTTATCGTGTCACTCCCTTCTGGCCTGCAGAGTTTCTGCTGAAAAATCAGCTGATAACCTTCTGGGAATTCCCTTTTATGTTAATTGTTGCTTTTCCCTTGTTGCTTTCAATATTTTTTCACTATATTTAATTTTTGTTAGTTTGATTAATGTGTGTCTTGGTGTGTTCCTCCTTGGGTTTATCCTGTATGGGACTCTCTGAACTTCCTGGACTTCGGTGACTCTTCCTTTTCCCATTTTAAGGAAGTTTTCAAATAGAATCTCTTCAAATATTTTCTTAGGTTCTTTCTCTTTTTCTTCCTCTCCTGGGACCCCTATAATGTGAATGTCGGTGCATGTAATGTTGTCCCAGATGTCTCTGAGACTGTCCTTATTTCTTTTTATTCTTTTTTCTTTGTTCTATTCTGCAGCAGTGATTTCCATCATTCTGTCTTCCAGCTCACTTACCATTCTTCTGCCTCGGTTATTCTGCTGTTGGTTCCTTCTAGTGTATTTTTCATTTCAGTTATTGTATTGTTCATCTCTGTTTGTTTGTTCTTTAGTTCTTCTAGGTCTTTTTGTTAAACATTTCTTATATCTTCTCAATCCGTGCCTCAATTCTTTTTTTGAGATCTTGGATCCTCTTTAATATCATTACTCTGAGTTCTTTTTCAGGTAGATTGCCTGTCTCTTCAAAGGAAGAAGTTTTCTTGTAGGTTTTTATCTTTCTCCTTTGCAACATGTTTCTTTGTCATCTCATTTTGTGAAACTTACTGTGTTTGTGGTCTCCTTTCCACAGGCTGCAAGATCATAGTTCCTCTTGCTTCTGGTGTCTGCCCCCTGTTGGGTGAGGTTGGTCCAGAGGCTTGTGCCATTATCCCCTTGATATGGGTTTTGACTTGTGTGGTGACCAGAGCCTGCCCTAGATATTGAGCAGGGTCTCCCCTTTGCTCTGTGGTTCTCACTGCCCTTCAAGGCCAGTGGCTGCTCCGTCATTGTTGGAGTAGAGGTGCCCCCAGATCTGTTTCTTAGCTGTGTTTTTGATCTGTGGTGTGAGGTAGATGGAATTGTAGCACCCTCACTGGGAGAGAAGCCACTGACTATTCCTCCTCTGGAGCTGTTCACCTGTGAATGTGTTCTGTTGTGTCACTTTTCACCCATTGTATGGGCTCACAAAGTACACTCTTGTTGACACTGCTCTCAGTCCCACCTTAACTGTGCATGCGCCGGTAATTGGCCCTGGTGACTCTTGTTTTCACCAGGCCACCAGCACAGATCCACTGAGATCAGGTCCCACGACTGCAGTTGTCATGCACCTGCACCCACTGTGGGAGCTATGGAAGCAGCCCAGACTCTGGCTTTGCCCAACCCCCACATGTACATGCCCACAAAGCCCATAGCTGCTAAAGCCAGCCCCGTCCCAGCTGCCAGAGCACTTGTTGTCCTTTTGGATGTTTCACAGGTGCTGAATTTAGGAAGCTGTCACCAGAGTTGTAACTCCGTAGTTCGTGAAGCCATGAGGAGAGATTTCAGCTCTTCTTCCTTAGTCACATGGCCCCTGTGGCTCTGCTGTGGTTTCAGACCCTCCTCTGGGCAGATTTCCTAGTGGGGGGAGCTATCCATGCCCTCTCAGGACAGCAGGGCGGGTCCCAGTGCCCACTGACAGATTTCCTAGTTGCAGAAGCTATACCTGCCCTTCTGCGTCAGCAGGGGCATGTCCTGGTGTCTGCCCATGGGTTTGGAAGAGGTAGCCAGTGCCCACCTCTGGAGCCCAAGATGGCAGCTGCGACTTGCCCCTGCCCCCAGAGCTCCTGTTGGTGGCATCCTGTTGCCTGGGAACACTCACAGGAAAAGAAGTTCTTATGGTGGTCCCACCCCTCTCCATGTGCCTTCCAATAATGGTGACTTGCCTCTCTGGTGGGCCCAGGTTTCTTCCTAGTACACCCTCAGTTGCCACTGCCCAACCTCTTAAGGCTGTTTCCACACCTAACCCTGGTCCTCTCCTTGAGACTGACCTTCAGAGCCTGAGCTTCATTCCCCAACCCCCCCACACACTGACAGAGGAATGTCTCAGGTTGGGGAGTGCAGGGTGGTGGTGCCGACCCTCTGTGCAAGTTACTCTTAGTTTTGCCTTCCACAAACTGATTGCTGCTCTCTCCTCTTAGGCTCTGAAGCTCCCCCTCTTTCCAGGCTGATCTCCCCACCAGTGAGGAGACTTCCCAAGGTGCGGGAACATTTCCTTCTTCACAGCTCCCTCCATGGGGCACAGGTCCCATCCTGATTCCTTCTTTTTTCCTTTTCCTTTTTTCCTACCCAGTTACATGGAGGTTTTTTTCCCTTTTTGGATATCTGAGGTCTTCTGTCAGCACTCAGTAGCTGTTCTGTGTGAATCGTTCCACTTGTACAAACACAATTGTTCCACTTGTATTTTCCATGTTTCTGTGGAAGAAGGTGAACTCTGCTTCCTACTCCTCCGTCATCTTGGTCTCTTCTTTACAACAGAAGCTTTTGATGATGTAAGTGATGATTATAATGTACAAGGAAAATAATCTTTATTATTTAGAACCCCAACAACTGCCATGTTAACTGGCAAGGACTTTGTTTTCTGAGCACCATAATAAGTTGGAAACATGAATTCAGAGAAGAAAACTGGTGGTATTGCATTCTGCACAATCAAGGGAGGAGGCATTTGAAGTTGGGGGAGGGATGAGAAGGATGGGAACCAGAGGATTGGCATCATATCGGGAAAGGTGACTCAGAATATGTGAATATGGAATTGTTTACTACAGTGTGTGTGATGCAAACCCTCCCTCCTATCACCCTGTCAGATTATCAGGGAGGTCTTTGCTGCTCATTGATGTGAGTATATGTATGGTGTTTGTGTGTTCTTTTGAGAGAATTGGAAGGTTTGCTGAGTTCTGCATCCAGGTTAAGTTGGAATAAAAACAAACACCATATATAGAGTTTCAGTTTTGCAAGATGAAAAGTTTTGGAGGTGGACAGTGGTAGTGGGTGTATAACAAAATGAATGTATTTAATACCAATGAACTGTACACTAAAAATGATTAAGATGGTAAATATTTTAAAAATGATGGTAAATATTATATGTATTTTACCACAATTTTTAAAAAATCTTTAAAGCATCACATGCTGATGTTACAGTCATTCCTCGTTTAAATTTCTCCTAAAAATCCTGGGAGGTAGGTGTTATTATCCTTATTTAATGAATGAAAACAATTTGTAAACTGAGGCATATAAAACTTATGTAAACTGCCCACAGTCATATATCAGTGGGTGGAAGAGCAACTTCTTCACCAGGTGGGCTGCCTTCTGTCCAACTGCCAGGATCAAGGAGCCTTTGAGGGTAAGTCCCAGCCCAAACAGCAGGCAGGTGTCAGAGCCACGCAAGAGAATGCAAACAGATTCCTCTTTTTGAGCTTTGAAATACAATTCAAAGTTCACCTCAGATCATTTATTGTCCCCGGGTATGTCATTCATGGTCAAGAGTAATATAAAAGAAATATAAGGCAAGAAACCATTTAGAAGTGGGAAATGGACATAGCCTTTGAAGTTAGACAGATTTAAGATAGAGTTCCAGCCTATCAGTCACTACTGTTAGTGACTGTCTCACTAACAGTCACTTAAGTAAGTTTTTTTAACAGTTCTGAGTATTAGTTTCCTAATCTGTAAAATGGGTATAATAGTACCTCCCTTATAGGATTATAGAGAGGATTGGAAACAATGCAGCTGAAGCAGGAACTTGTGAATGGAACTGTCATTATTATTATTGGACATGGACCCTGCTGTCAAACTACTTAGAACATAAAATCTGAGGAGAACTTGAATATCATCTAATTGAGCCCCTTATTGTAAAATGGAGAGAATGAGGTCTAGACTGGTTGGGTAATTTTTCAAGGTCATCATTAACTTATGACCGAGTTAGGAGTAATAACCCAGTGTGAAATTATTTTTTACCTCCAAGCACATAAGAAATAGAAGATTACAAAAAGGAATTCTGTCAAACACTGAGATGTGAAATAAAAAATTTACTCCATGAGCAACCAGGGGAGGCAGAATCAGTGCAAACCAGAGCCAGGAAAGAAGGCTGGAACTTGACTGGAACTTGGAGAGTGGAATGCTAATGGGCAGAGCAGATACCCATGCTTAGTTTACATCCTAGCGGGGGGGGGGGGGGGGAATTAAGCAATACATAAACAAAAATAAGTAAATTGTATAGCATGTTAGAAGGTGAAAAACAATATGGGGAAAAAGTTAAAATCAGAGTGGAGATGGCAGTTCAGAGGACAGGAAAGGAGTGGGTTGTACTTTGCAGTAGGATGGTCATGTCATTGAGAAGTGATCTTTGAGCAGACCTGAGGAGGCAATAATATATTTTTTTCAGCAAATGCTGTGATAAGTCCTCACACTGTACTTATGGACAAAACGGTGCAATATAGATAATTAGATGAATGGTGTTGATAATGATTTTGATGAACTGATGAGTTGCCATATTTGGTGCATTCATTTTAAGCCAGGCAGTATGTTGTGGTTTCCAGAAATTTATTTCTTTTAGTATTGATAAAACCCTTGTAATGCACTATGGTTGGATGGGGGGAAGGTAGGACGTGGAGTGGTGGTGGTGACAAAACCAAGCCCTCTCCACTCAGACTCCCTTAACTGCTTCCAGCTTCTACATTAAGAATTTAGCCTCTCGGCAACATTTTCCCAATCTGTCAGCTAAGACAGTGACACCTCTGCCCCTACCAACATGTTCACATGGTTATACATTTCATTTCTCTGAAATGAAATTTAAAGAATTTAGGTGTACGACATAATGGTTTGATATATGTATATATTGTGAAATGATTACCACAGTAAGTTTAGTTACCATTCATCACTTCACACAGTTACAATTTATTTTTCTTGAGATGAGAACTTTTAAGCAACTTTCAAATACAATACAATATTGTTAACTATAATCACATTTTGTGTATCACATCCCTAGGACTTATCTTACAATTGGAAGTTTGTACCTTTTGGCCACCTTCACCCATTTTCTCCACTCTTTATCCCTTACCTATGGCAACCACCAATCTATACTCCGTGAGTTTGGTTTTTTTCAGATTCCGCATATAAGTGAGATCATACAGCATTTGCCTTTCTTTGTTTGACTTATTTCACCTAGCATAATGTGCTCAAAGTCCATCCATGTTGTTTCAAATGGCAGGATTTCCTTCCATTGGACGACATTAAGCAGAGGAACAGCATGTTTGAATTACATGTCAATAAGATCACTCAGAATGCAGTGCTGAAATAGGGACTTAAGGCAGAAGCAGGGAGACCATGGCAGTGGCTTAGGCCAAAATGCTGCAAGCGGAGGTGGTGAAAAGCAGTCTGATTCTTGATATATCTTTGAAAGGAGAGTTAGTAGATTTTGCTGATGAAACATCTTACATTTATGCAAAAGATGAGTCATGGTGTACTTCCTATGTAAAATTGTGGCAGATGTGATCTCTGGGACGTGAAGAACTCTCTAACCAGTGGCCTCATCTGAAACTCTGTACCTGGCCCCCAGTCCTGTGTTCTAGGCCAAAGAGAGGAACATGTGATAAGCCTCCATGGTGTCTAATTGAGCCTGGGCTACCTTACATGGGTGTGTTAAAACTGGAAACCACTATAATCAGATGGAAAATTGCCACTTGCTGAGAGCTTGATATTCTCTAAGGGAATCTATCAAACTAGCAAGAAGATGGGGGCAGCACATGGAAAGGGGAGGGGAAGGAGTTGTGAGCAGCTCAAGCAGAAGAGCTTTGGGGAAGAGGGAAAAGATTTGAAATCCAGAGAGCAGGAATCTCAGGAAGTGAGAATAGGTAGCTCAGGTCAAGGGAATTAAGAAGGGAGACATGATTTGAGGTTTGCGGGTTGGGAGGATACCATAAGTCATTTTGCTTCCATGTTCCTTGTAAATGACCCACCTAACCCACCATTGCCATACACGTGGTAGATATTGTCTAAAGTACAAGGGTCTCCACCTTATGGAAGAAGAAGGGAAGAGGAGGGAGACACACACACACACAACATACATGCACGTGCACATGCACCTTAGCACTCTCACCAATGCAATTTCATCAGTCTGTTTTAAGATGAAACGAGGCTTCACATAAATGTCTAAGCTTGACATGCATAGCTTAGGGCTATGCCCTCAGATTCTCCAGAGGATACATGTCCCCAGTTCCTCTGCTGCAAGAAGTAACTTTCATCAAAAAGTCTGAAAGGACCAGTAATTGCCCCCCGCCCCGCTTTCGTTTTCTCTCTCCTCAACCTGAACAACACAGAACTGTCAGAATGACCATGCCACAAAGCAAACACATTTATGAATTCATTCAGCAAATATTTACTGAGTCTCTAACCCTGGATGTACAGCAGTGAACAAACCAAAGATTATCCCTATCTTCCATGTGTTTAAAATCAAGTGGCAAAGACACACATCAAATAATCATCTAACGATATAATATCATCAACTGTGATAAGCATTTGAAAGACGACAGTCTACCTTGAGAACAAATAAAAAGGCTGGAGGTTTCGAGGAAGATGCCCAGCGGGCCTAAGCCTTGAGGAGTTTATGAATGAAAAAGGAGAGTAGGGAGACTTATTCCAAGCAGAGAGGCTGCAAGGAATGGTCCTGAGGCTGGAAGCAGTAGGACCTGATCAAGAACAAGAACCAAGTCCAGCCAGGATGGCTGGAACAAGGTTCATGGGAGAGTGGCTTGAGATGTGGCTGCAGAAAGGGGCAGGGCCAGGTCAGACAAAGCATCGCTGGCCAGTTGAGGGTCTAGGTCTTTATCCATCACCAAAAGGGATAGGTGGAACTTCAGGCTGCAGGATCAAACCACAAGGCGAGCTCAGCTAGAGAAGCAAGGACTCAGGTGTGGCAGGACTGCAGATGAGAGAAGTTCATTCTACCACAGAGGAGAGCTTCCCTTGGAAGGATTCCAAAAACAATAACTAAATGCCTGCCCCTGGGGGTCAAGTTCCTTATCAGTGAGTAGGTCTCTATGTAACTGCATGTAGCACTTTGCCTCATGAAAATACCACAAATAGCAACTAGGTAATTAGAATCCTGACCCTACTAGAGCTGCAGATAGATGTTTTAGTAACAGTATCAAAAATGCTTCAATTCCTCCAGGTGAATAGACTACTTAGTAAACTAGGACCAGGTCTCAGCAGGGGAGAAGTGATTAGGAATGGTAAGGAGATAAACAGGTGTCCAATTATTTGTTTAAAATGGAAAGGGGTGGGGAAATCAGTGACAACCTGGAGATATAGCTGGAGAAGTACTGACTAGCACAAAAGGGACTTTAATCACAGGTCTCTACTTGAAGTTGTTTGGGACTGATGGGGCTTCTTTAGGCCAGGGTTTTAATTAGTTTCGATTTGAATTTACACTTCTACAGCTTTTCTCAACAGTAAACCCTGTCAAATGTGTGTAGTGAATGATAATTGTTCTTTGTAGCCACCTAGTACAAGCTCCCCTAGAAGGGCTCTTGTTTCTTTAAGGTCAGAATTCTGAAAAGATGTTTCATCAAGCCAGATTCTCTAACTTAATGTGTATGCAATAAAAGAGGCCCATATTGGCTATTTTCATGGGGAGATTTCCTTTAATACCCAATTAAGTAAGTACTTGTAAGTATAAGTTTTGTACATACATAAATCTAGCTGGAGTGTTAGTTGGAGGTTGGCTCTCTGGTGCCCCTCGTTTAAGCCAGCCTCTCAAATAATCACCCAGTCCAGACTGCTCAGTGTCTCTCAAATGAGCAACTCCCAGTGTCTTTCAACCAGATTCCCACAGTATCTTTCAACTGGGGAGCCAGGTACTTGTTATACACCACCACATGAATTTCAGGATCATCAGCCAATAATCTGAAAATCCAAGAACCAGGAGAGACTCACCCAAATTTGTCTGGACTCTCTGAGAAGGCAGATGGGTACAAGAGGCCTCTGCTGATACTGTCGACCTAAAAAATATTCACAACCTAAAAGTTGAGAGTTATGTTTTATTCGGCAGGAATTTTTAGGACTTCAAGGCTGGGAGTCAGAATCTCAAGTAACCCTGAAAGAACTGTTCTGAGGAGGCGAAGGGGGAGCTAGTATATACAGGAGTTTTGCAACAAAAGGCAGATAGTCAGGAACATCAAAAGATTACTGTTAATTAAAGGAAACCAGATATGCCAGGTTAAGGAATTTAGCACTTTTCTATGTATGGGAAGATGCAAGAGTCTGAGCTCACTGAAATCATTCCTTTGATAGGCACCTCAGCTATCTGGGGCCAGTATCCTGTGTTTTCATATTCTGAGTTTCCTCAGGGCTCACGTAGGAAGTGGCTGAAGTCTGTTGGCTGCTAGATGGCAAGTATTCTTTCCTTCCTGAGTGTCCTCAGGGCTCACCAGTTCACCATAGGCTGTGGCTGCAATCCCTGATGACTGTGACATCCTTTGTTTACTGATATGGCAGGAAATATTCCATTTCTCAATGCCAAGGCTCCAGTTCCTCATAGAGTTCAGGCAAAGGAGAGAAGTCTGCTCTGGGTCCCTTCATTGGTTGCTAAAACTGTCAACTGAAAAAAATGCACAACCTAAAAGTTGAAAATTATGCTTTATTTGGGGTATTACTGAGGACTTAAGCCTGGGATACAGCCTCTCAGATAGCTCTGAGGGACTCTTCCAAAGAGGTAAGGGAGGAGACAGGATATATAGGAATTTTTGCAAAGAAACCAAGAACAAAAACAGGTAAGACAACATCAAAACATTACTGCTAATTAAAGAAAAACCAGACATCTCAAGTTAATGAATTTAGCACTTTTCTATGTATGGGAAGATGCAAGAGTCTGGGCTTAATGAAGTCATTCCTTTGATATGCACCTTAACTATCTAGGGCCAGTATCCTGTTTTTCTCCATCCTGAATCCCCTCAGCATGCACTGTAGTGGCTGATAGCTTGATGGCCGCAACATCCTTTGTTTACTGAAATGGCAGGCAACATTCTTTGTCCACACCTGATATGACCATTGAAATAGTAATCTAACCTCCAGCTACTCAAATGCAGCCATGCTTCCTCCTGGGAATATAGTGCAATGGACTGGGCATATGAGACTCCCCAATGTGATTCATTCATTCATTCATTCAACAAATATTTATCAAGTGTTCACTATGTGCCACGTGCTGTGCTTGGCCCTGAGAATAATTCATGTTTTATAAAACTGGCATGATAAATATTCCAGGAGAGTTGGTTTTACTCAGTGATAAGTAATTTGAAAGTTAATTTTAACAGATACAAAAATGTATCATGGCATAAAATATAAAATCTGCATGAAGTTTTAAGATAAAACAAGAGGCTTTACATAAATGTCTGAGCTTGACAGGCATAGCTTAGGGCTATGCCCTCAGATTCCCCAGAGGATACACATGTCCCCAGTTCCTCTGCTGCAAGAAGCAACTTTGATCAAAAAGTCTGAGAAGACCGATAATTGCTCCCCTTCCTTCATTTTCTCTCTCCTCAACCCAAACAATTTAGAACTGTCAGAATGACCTTACCACAGACCAGTTTTATTGTCATTCTGTAACTGAAGGGCTCTTGATCCCCAGGAGCTCTAGTTTTTGGGGCCAAAACTAACACTCCCAAAAGTATTAGTTCACAATTAAATTCTAAACTGGTTAGTGCCAACTAGTAATGTCCATGTACAGTAGGTTTTCTAAAAATGCTTGTACATGCTGATGGTGTAGATAAAGTATTCCAATGGAAGCAGAAAAGAAAGGTGATTATGAAATGAGGAAATCCAAGTAGGCTCCATGGAAGAAGAGGAACGTCAGTAAGATTTGAAGAAAGGTCAGGAGTTTAGCCACATGGGGGACTATAAAGAGTGGTTGATGCTGGAAGAAATCAACAATGACTGACTCCAGCCAGGTCACCCTCATTACCTCCAGGACTTTGCTCAATAATTTGTGTGCCTTGGAATTCCTTCCAAATATTGACAAATACTGCAAGGCAAAATTCAAATCTTATCTCCTAGGGGAGGTCCTTCCTGATGCTTGCAGTTAATTTCAGTAAGAATTACTTTCCTCACAATCTTAATATCCTGAAGTATAAGTAATAAACATGTAACAACCATTTGCAAAATTGGAGAGTAACTGCTTCGGCTAATGCTGTGATCTGTGGTCAGATCCACTTAATTGCTTCAAAACCAGCCTCTGAAAACCTTCTCTGAATCTTGTGATGCAGCAACCTGCCTGATGTGAGGCAGCTGCTTAGCAAATGTTGGTCTCTTCCTTCTCCAAACTACTGTAGCGCTCAAGCCTGCCAAAACAAGAGTGCATCTTGCATACTATGTCTAAATATTAAAAAGTTATAAATCAAGATAATAAACCATTCATTAACATCTTTATCCTCTTATCTTGAAAAAATACACCTTAATGTTGACCTGAAGCCCAGGTTTGAACATTTTACTCCTTGACGTTCTCTGTGGGAACATGATCTTGCAGGACAACCTAGCCTCTAGCTCACAGACTGGTCTACTTTCCTTCCCACCACTGCTTCTGCCCCTACCCAGAGATGGGGTCTCACACAGTGACACCTCAATCTCTGCATCCAAGTTCTTTCTAAATCCAGTCCCTATAAGCAGTTGCCCCTTGGCCACCCCACAGGCAACACAAGCAGCATTGTCTACACTTGGGGAGACCGACCCAAAGGAAGAGGCTTACACAGGCCCCAGAAATAGGGTCTAGGGAATTCCAGGGTTCCAAGTACAACATGATGAGGGTGGAGGGGTCACCTACAGGCATGTCTTCTTGACCCCAGGAAGGGCACAGACTCCTTGCTTTATGGGGTTGGCCTGGTCATGAAAGGGCCTGACAGGGGCTCCTATAGCAAAGGACATGGGATAATGACCCTCTCTTGCCTAGGTATAAGGTGGGGCTGGGAGCACTAATGTGCTCTCTCTGGAAGAGAGACTAGACACAGAAAGATATGCTAAGGAGACTTATCATAATAGCCCCTTCAACTGTGATGGACAACATTACAGCCGTAGCCATCTGTTGAGGCAGAAAGAGATGTATATGAGAAAGGGAGTAAAAAGCTTTCACATGGAAGAGGTATGGGACTTACTTTGGGTTGTTCCAAAGAGCAAAATTAGGACCAATGAATGGAAGCGGCAGGAAGGCATGTCATGTGGCATTCATGTAAAGACAACTTTGGGAATAATTACTACTGAGAAGTAATGGTATAGACTGCCTTGTGAAGTGAGAGCTCCCTGGCATTGGTAAGGCCTCAAGCACAGACAGGATTTTGATGCTTTAATACATTTGTCAGAGAGCTTGTGGGTGCATGATTCGATGTCTGTGTTCACTTTACATGAACTTTAGAATTATTTTGTCATATTTTCCCCTTAATAATTCTGAGAATCTTCAGGATTTGTTACTAAATAGATTTTTTTAAAAATATGGTGGGTAGTGGAAGAACTATCAAAAAAGAGAGAAAGAACTCTCATCTACTAAGAACCTATAGGAGACAAGTCATGGTGCTAAACATTTAGCACACAGTGTGACTATCAGAAAAGGAACAAAGGAAGACAAGAATATTCATGGTTTGAAAACCACTTAGAGTTACTATTTGCTTTCTTGGTGCCCAAAGAGGATCCTTAGTTCCCCTGAATATATCACTACCAGGACCCTGGTTGCATCTCTGTGCTACCTCCATGATGTTGGAAGTGGCATAGATGGTGTAATTGGAACATATTAGAGTGGAACGTGGAAAAGCAAACAAAGATGCTATTGGACGTTTTGCCTAGAAGCAGAGGGTCTTCATAGAAAGGAGAAATAATAAAATGGAAGCAAAGGGGAACTAATAGAAATGAAATTATTATTTTGAATGACATTAATTTTTTGTCAAGCTCTTATATGAGCCAGGTACTATGCTAAGCACTTTAAATGAATAACCCCTGTTCTTTCCTCCCTGCTGGTGGTCAGAGGCCTTACCTGGGTGATATAGGGGAGCCCTTCTCACTCCCAATCTGGAACATTTCCCTGCTCTAATAATAGCAGTCACACCAATAGAGAAGTGGTTCATTTGATATCAGGAGTCCCAAATTAAAATGCAGATTCTCCAGAAGGGGCAATGCAATAGATGTGGATGAGCTTTCCAACCTGAGTTAATTGATGTGAGTTTGATTATTGGAGGAAAGAGAGAAGAGCACAGAGCTGAGACCAAGAAAAATGGGAAGATTGAAGAATAAAGAGAAGAGGACAAGATCATCAATGGGTTATGTTCCTAGGAGCTTTCCCTGAACCCTCTTGTCTGGAGGAGCAGGCACCAGCCCAGAGCTCCCATGATACATGTACTCTCCCATCACAGCACTTTCACACCATATTGCAATGCATTATCCAGTGACTGAATTCTCAGTAGACCTGAGCTACTGAGAATTTAGCAGAACTAAAGAGAGCAGGGACTGGGTCTATGTTGCTCATCACAGTACCCTCAGCATTCCAGAACTGTCCCACAATAAATGCTGAGAAAGTATTTGAAAAGTGGATGTAAGAATGAATGAATGCACGTGCTGACCTGTTGACTACAAGGCTCTGCCTCAGGATGACCTCCTACACATCCCTTGCCAGAATGTTTGTGTATTTGAGTTGTTCCCATGTCAATCATCAGATATTTGTGGAATTTTTGTAGTCCGGTGTCAGCAATTTACCAAAAACCTCTCTTTTCTCTTAGCTCCTTTGGGAAGAATTCTACCTTATAGGAAGAAAAATTCACAGCAGAACAATCTGAACAATCTTTTAGTGGAGATGAATTAGCCACTGTAGGTTGGTTGGCATAGAAAAATCACACTCTGTGGTGTCAAAAGACCTGAGTTTGAATCCTGTCAATATTACTGTATTTTCTCTCTGAGTCTCAGCTCTCATAAGCAAAATTAAAATAACAATAGGTATATGGTGAGAATTATATGAAATTACTTGTGTAAAACATCTGGAACCTCGTAGCACCTGGTAAAGGCTAGTACACTCCCCTTTCCTACTGAGTAAAAAAGTCAATTAACAAAAGAGTTATCTTGCCAAGACTTAGAGTTCTCAGTCTCTTCCAGAGCTGGGAAGGTCTTGGAGGTTAGAACCCAGTCCCATCACTTTAGAGAAGAGAAAGAGATACAGAGATAAGCAGCAGTCAGCCCAATGTTGCACCAGTGATTGTCAAGGCCAGCAAAACCAACCTTTATTACACACCAGCACTGCCCAACTAGTCCCTTTATGATGCACTTGGAATTGCCACTGAAGGAAGCTGTACTCTCAACTTTCACAGATGGCTGCTTCAAGGTTTGCAGGTGCATTTGTCCTGTATTAATGCCAGCCTTCCTGTGGAGTTGGCTTGGACTGCCTTCCTCACTCTAATTAACTTCAAGAGGCAAACCACATGTACAGTTCCCAGAAGCTGGATCGACTGGACTGTGTTTTCACTCTCTTAGCCTTTCAGCTAACAAATATAAGCTTCTGTATTTGTAAAGCTGCCTGGGATGGGGGTGAGGGGCGGTGGGGTGTTGGGAGGTGATATTGTCAGGGAAAACAGTACGTGGTAGATTCTTAGAAGCATCCATCATATGACAAGGTCTTTTCCCAAACACTGCCTGGTATAGGATTGTGGGTATTTCATGGAATTCCTACCCATATGATCCAGTCTCTTCTTTTCAGATATGAGAAACTGAGGTTTAACAAGAGGAAGAGACTTGTTCACGGTCATATAAGCAATTAGTAGGGACAGAATAGCAGAGGCAGATTGAAGCACAAACCTGCATCTGCCATTCACTTGTGTTAAAATCTCCCACCCAGTGTGGTTGTGAATTTATCCATTTCTCCTAGTACTTATGTTGTGTATTGCTTTATACCTCGTAAAGCTATGCTATACAGATTAAAATAAGTTTTAACTTTCTGGTGATTTTACAGAGACTCGATTCCTAATATTGGATATTAGGATATTGGATATTCCTAAACTTTGGCTTAATGTCTATTTGTCTGATGTTAACATAGTTACCTCTTGCTTGTAATATCTTCTTCTGTCCTTTTACTGTCAATTTTTCTGTGTTCTTTTGTTTTGTGTGTCACTTTCATAAAGAGCATTTACCTGGATTTCTCATCATTGCTGTTGTTTAAAATATAATCTTACCATCTTACTGGCCTTTTAGCCAGTGAATTTAGTCTCTTTATATTTATTGTATTCGTTGACAATATTTTGATTTATTTCCACATTTTATTTTCTTAAAACATTTGTTATATAATTTTTATTTTTACAAATAAATGTATGTAACATATATGTAAATAATGGGGCATATTAATAATTTATAATATAGGAATCTAACAACGTCTTGTGAACTAGAACATTATTAAGCTATAGAAACCATCTCTGCTTCCTTCCCATAGGTGGTCTGTATGGATTCCTCAAAAATAGGAATTTTCTTGATTTTCACCTTTATGGAAATGGCTGCATTTAGTTTTCATAATTAGTTTAACATTTTTGCTTGACATTATGTAGCTGTGGTTCATTAGTGTTAACTGCTCCATATTGTCTCCTGTATAAGTACACCATAATTCATTTATCTGTTCTATTACTTGTCATCACTTAGGTGGTTTCCAATTTTTTGCTGCTATGAAATACTTGTGTATGATTCCTGAGGCCCAAGTAGAAGAGTTTCTCTAGGGCATATATCTTAAAGTGAAATTAACTTGAGTTCACACATGTTCAACTTTATATGAGAATGTCTATATGATAATTGTTTTCCAAAGTGGGTGTACCAACCTACATACCTGCCAGCAGTAAATAAGAGTTCCTGGTGTTCTGTGTCCTTGTCAACACTTGGTGTTGCCAGACTTCTTTATTTTTGGCCTATATAGTAAATGTAAAATGCTATCTTGTTGTGATCTTAATTTGCATCTTTATGAGGAAGAAGATAGCTGTTTCAAGAAGAGGGAGTGATCAGCTGCATGGAATGCTGCTTCCAGTTATAATGGTTTAATGGTTCACCCCTCTCAAAGATGTCTGCATTTTAATATGGGACAGTGTTTTAACTCAAAGGAATGGATTTTAAATAGTGTACAATCAGCCCTATTATAGCCATTGAAAGAGGGGACAGCTGGGAAGAGGAGCAGGCTCACAGCAACCCCACATCTAGGGTAAACAACGATACTGATTTGTCTGGAACTGAGGGGTTTCCCTGAATGTAGGACTTTCCGTTTTAAAGTCAGGAAAATCCCAGGCAAGCCAAGACAATTTGGTCACCTACTTACACTACATATATAGATGCTCTCCAACCCTATTAGGACTAAAACATTTTATTCCATGAAGGAAGACTAATCCTCATGCACACACACCCCAAATTAGCCTGTCCTCTGTATGGCAGATGGCAGCATATAGACTACAATTCGAAGCTACCGTCTTGCCTGAAAATACTGCTGTTATTAGTGAATAAGGTGAATGAAATAATTTTACTTCTCATTTTAAAAGAGAAATCTGTAAAAAAAAATTTTTTTAAGAGAAATCTGGATCATGTTGCATTTTATGTCAGTATAGTCCTCAGTAGCTATTTTTACAAAAATTCCTATTTCCCCATAGTGGGGAAAAACATCTCAAAAATGATGCAGGATCCAGGGCCAGTCTACCTGGGAAAATCAACCACATTCTATAGAGCCATGTTACTTGGACATGAAGTTTGAGTTTTGCCTCCCCCACAAGGCAGAGTATGCCCAAGAGCTCCTGATGCACTGTTAACAGGGCTTAACAGTTAAGAGACTTAATAGGGGTCTTGCTAGAGGCTGGAGTTTCAGGGAACAAGAATGACAAAACCCCCATTGTCAATTTTTTTCCTTTGCATCAAGTTATGACAGCACCAGCCAACACTTGTGTCAGTGGTTTCTTACCTTGAAGATAAGCTGGGTGCTCCTCATGAGCTGGGCTGGCATTCAGCAGAAGCAAACAAGCACAGCTGCACCAGTTGTGAAAATATTTTGACACTTCCTTCCATTTAGTAGATAGTATATAACATAGTAGGTGTTTAAAAAAAAACACTACTTAATAATATAAACTCTAATATGTGTGGTTCATCTCGGACACTATACATGCCATATAATTCCAAGATGTGTTTTGGGTTTGGGCAGAACACAAAATGGGAGGGGTGGTGCAGGTATCCTTTATTTCAGGGCTTGTGAAGTTGCCTTCAGGTTCAAAGCCCTTGGGTAGGAAAGGGCCTCAAAGCTGAGCTGAGGAAACCTATTCTGTAAATGTCTCACCCTACCCAGCAGAAATGGTCCTCCAGGTGGGTTTGGGGAGCCTTGCTTTATTTGGCCATATGTCTCTCGGTAAGAGGTGGCCATTCCTATGTGAGGCTGTGGAAAATTCCGTTAAATGGAAGTGGGAGAGATTCCTTTCTCTGTTCTATTTCCTCCGTGACTGGTCTCCAGACAGAGAAGCTTCGTTACCCACAGGTTGACTGCTCCCTCCTCCCAGGCCAGCCCCAGTGGGTGCCCACCTGACTCCAGGCAGAGAAAACCGCAAGCTGCACTCTCACCTCTGAGCAACCACCATGCCCTTATCCTTTATTGCTTTTTGTTTCTTTATCTCTTCTGTCTTGGTCCCACTTAGAAACTGAACTCAAGCCAGTTACTGCCTTACCAGCCAGCACCAACATCGTGTGGCCCCCTTATCACACACCCTCCCTAAGAGGGAGATCAGAGTGAAGAGGCAGGCTCCAAGCCCTGGTGACCAGCACCAGGAAGTCATCACCCTTCTCCTCAAATTCCTGCTCTTGGAAATAAAGTCACCGTCTGAGATTTTCACTGGGAGCTTCCACACACAGAGGATGCCAAAGCTGTCTTTACATCAGGGGCTTGTCTGTGAAAGTGACACTGCCCAGTTTGAGAACACCTAAAACCCCAATCAGGGTGATCTCAGAGGTGGGACTGGACTGTGATTGTGAGTAGATGGAAATAAAATCAATCCGATTGTAGCTTGTCTGGAGGGTGACTGCAGTCAAAGAAAGAGACTGATTGCCCAGATTCTCAGGTGTTTCCAAATACCCAGTCTGTATACCTGTGGGTAATGAGGTTTTTTTCATTTAAAGGTCTGGTTTTCATGCTGAAATTATGCCCACCCTTCTTTTCTGTTATTAAAATATACTTTGCCAAATGGAGTGATGAAGACAATCATCAGTAGCTTAGTTTAGTTTACCTTAGTTTAGCTTACCTTAGTTTAGCTTAGGTTAATTCTGTTGTTCCATCCTTACTTGGAACAATAAGAAACTGAAAAAACATACCTACATCAGTTCCCAAATTTTATTTAAAATTTTTCCATGAAGTACAGAAGTCTGGGAACAATAGATCTTGAGATTTTAGGCAAAAGGGTTCTGAAGCTGTCTTCACCCTGCTAAGCCAGCTTCAGGACACCAACTGTGTGCCAGGCACTATGCAAGGGCAGATGTCCCCTCAGGAATAGGTGTGTCCATCCCTCTGACAAATAGATTCTCACTGTGGAAGGGGGTGCACCTGCCTTTCAGGCTCTCAGAGTCTGATGCCAGGGAGGCCCTGGATTCAGCCAGCCAATGCTCCTAGTGCTGAATCTGATTACATGATCTGCAGCCTTTTGATTTGGCCAGCACCAACACCCAGTTTACTTAGTGGTCATATTTCTCCCTTAAAAATGGTTTACAAATCAGATTCCTGAGAGTGTGGTTAGTATGCCCATGCCTGTGAGGCTATGCATGCTGACAAATGAGGGTTCTGGGGCTCAAAGACTGGAGCCAGCCCCTGCACTAGAGAAAACTTATTAAGGAAAATGCCCTTGGGGGTCTCTTGGTGTCTGGCCAACCAGCCATCCCCTGAGACACCATTGTGTACAACAGACACAATGTCCCTCTCAGAGCACCGTTTTTTCACATGTAGCAAGAGCCACCTGCCTCAGAATCATTGAGGCACTTGTTAAAATTCATGCTCCCAGGACTTCCCTCAGAATCTCTAGGGTAGGGCCCAGAAATCATCATTTTTAAAGCTGGCTCACAGTGATATTTTTTTAAACATCCTGTTTGAGACTAACTGCTATGAAGATGGAAGAAATGGGTTTAAATATGATGGGAAAGTCTCTTGTCTTTCTGCTTCTAGACCCAGGAAACTGCCTTCTTATCTTTAAAAACACTTTTTGTTGTTATTGTCAAGATGGCACCAAAACAGGTTTTCACCAGAGAATTGTACTCAGAGATCTGAGTCTGGAATAAACTGGGGTTATCTTAATTTAGGCTGCTGCAACAAAATACCATAGGCTAGGTGACTTAAACAACAAACATTTATTTCTCACAGTTTTGAAGGTTGGTAAATCCAAGATCAAGATGCTGGCCCATTCTTTTTCTGGTGAGAACCCTCTTCCTGGTTTGTGGAGGGACACCTTCTTGCTGTATCCTCAATGGCGGAGAAAGAGAGATCATTTCTCTCTTCTTATAAGAGCTCCACCCTCATGACCTAATTACCTCCCAAAGACTCCCGCCTCCTAATACCATCCCACTGGGAGTTAGCGTTTCAACAGGTCCATTTGGGGAACACAGACATTCAGTCTCTAACAGAAGTCTTTCTTGGAGAGTCATAGTGAAGAGCAAAGGGGTCTTGGGGTTGGACCCTTGCTGGTCCCCTTCCCACTCCTAATTTTCTTCTACTGGAGAGAGGGGAAAGCAAGCAGTGACCTGCGCTACGCATGGTTCCCCCAGGTGGACACTGGTACCCTCAGGACTCTGCTTTTCACAGACAAATTCAGCAGAGAACAAACACCACTCATGTGACTGTGTGGACCAGGAGGGGTTAGATGAACGGTGTCACAATGAGGAAGGATATGTGATTTGATAGAAATGAAGGTGCTAAAGAATCTTAACCTTTCAAGGCTACCGCCTTTCACTTACCGCCCACTCCCCCCACACACACACACAATCTGTGGTACCCTGGGGCCTCTTGGCACACCATTTCTATAGTATGAAGGTACAATGATAGAGTGGAAAAAGAAATAAATATCTGGATTAAAGCTCCAGCTCAAACCACATCAGTCAAGGAACATCTTTGAACCTCAAATTAAATTGAAAAATTGGGATGATGAACCGCAATCTTAACAGAATTGGTTAAACAGGGTAAGACATGGTAATTTTCTGGACTGCAGTTGGTGCTAAATCAAAGGTAGCTCAATCCAATGTGTTCACCTAGGCATTGTTCCCAAGGTTTTCCATGGTTTCTATGGCCATCCCCAACCTCAACTCTCCCACCTTATATTTTCTCCTGATATTTTCTCCCCTATCAGACTCAGATTTCCCAGGAATGCTAGTAAAAGCCAGGAAATGAGGCTAATTGTGTCCATATTAATTCATGCTACTTGGCAATCTTCTCTTACTGATGTCAGCAGATGCCTTCCTGTGGCCAGTCTCCTCAGATCTCTAATCCTGTCCTGCATACTTGACTCAGTAGATGGCTCATGTCAACCACACTGAGAAGACAGAAACTGGACCTCCCTTCTCTTCTCTTTCCCTCTCTGCAATTGAGCCCTCTTTCTGCTCCTTCTGAGCTATTCCTAGCTAACTTCCTCTTCATATTGCCGTTGACTCCTGTCATTCACCCACAAATCCATGCAGTACTCACCCCAGACTAAACATTGGTCTTCTGGCTGCCTCACCACCTCTTCCTTCTCAGCACAAACATCTACACTATGCCTGCTACAGTTATTTTTTTCATTGACATATTCCTTTGTTCCTGCTTTCTGGCTTTTGTCCCCATCCTAACACTAAAATTGCTCATGACTGACCTCATCATTATCAAATCCAGAACTGTTCTCAGGCCTCTTCCAATGAAGTAAGAGCATAAGAGAAAGCAAAGTAAGGGAAAACAGAAAAGACCATTCCTGAACAGCCACTCTGGGCACTAGTTAGCTAGTAAGAATGGGGACTGAAGATTATAGAGAGCTTTAAATGTTGTGCTAAGGAGTTCATGCTTAATCTGGTAGGCAATAGGAAGCCTAAACAGGGAGGACATTTGTACCAACAATCAGAGCTGAGTAGTAGAAAACTTAATCCGTGGCTGATAATGTAGGGAGAAGAAAGATACCCATGGTCTGTGTTTTCACAGAGTTTACAGGTAACTTGGAAGACAAAGCTAAGGTGCCTGAAATGAAAAACTGTACAAGGCATCAAGTAATCAAAAACTTAGTAGATGTTAAGTGGTCTGGGAGATCAAAGGAACAGGAGGGATTGTGAAGACCAGACTCATCCAGAGAACTTCTCAGCATCAGGAGATGGGCCTTGAAGAAGGGTAGGAGTTGGGTTGGTGCCAGAAGAAGGGAGAGCATCGCGATAGCACTAATAACATCAGTGAAGGCACAGTGTTGATCTATACTACTTTCTTCTTTTTTTTTTAATACATCTTTATTGGAGTATAATTGTTTCACAATACTGTGTTAGTTTCTGTTGTACAACAAAGTGAATCAGCCATATGCATATATATATCCCCATATTCCCACCCTCTTGAGCCTCCCTCCCACCCTCCCTATCCCACCCCTCTAGGTGGTCACAAAGCACCGAACTAATCTCCCTGTGCTATGCTGCTGCTTCCCACTAGCTATCTATTTTACATTGGGTAGTGTATACATGTCAATGCTACTCTCACTTCACCCCAGCTTCCCCCTCCCCCCCGGTGTCCTTAAGTGCATTCTCTATGTCTACGTCTTTATTCCTGCCCTGCCACTAGGTTCATCAGAATCTTTTTTTTTTTTTTTTTAGATTCCATATATATGCGTTAGCATATGGTATTTGTTTTTCTCTTTCTGACTTATTTCACTCTGTATGACGGACTCTAGGTCCATCCACCTCACTACAAATAACTCAATTTCAGTTCTTTTTATGGCTGAGAAATATTCCATTGTATATATGTGCCACATCTTCTTTATCCATTCATCTGTCGATGGATATTTGGGTTGCTTCCATGTCCTGGCTATTGTAAATAGTGCTGCAATGAACACTGTGGTACATGTCTCTTTTTGAATTATGGTTTTCTCAGGATATATGTCCAGAAGTGGGATTGCTGGGTCATACAGTACTTCTATTTTTAGTTTTTTAAGGAACCTCCATACTGTTCTCCACAGTGGTTGTATCAAATTACATTCCCACCAACAGTGAAAGTAGGTTCCCTTTTCTCCACACCCTCTCCAGCATTTATTGTTTGTAGATTTTTTGATAATGGCTATTCTGACCAGTGTGAGGTGATACCTCATTGTAGTTTTGGTTTGCATTTCTCTAATAATTAGTGATGTTGAGCATCTTTTCATGTGCCTCTTGGCCATCTTTATGTCTTCTTTGGTAAAATGTCCATTAAGGTCTTCTGCCCATTTTTTAATTGGGTTGTTTGTTTTTTTGATATTGAGCTCCATGGGCTATTTGTATATTTTGGAGATTAAGCCTTTGTCTGTTTTTTCATTTGCAAATATTTTCTCCCACTGTACCATTGATCTATAATTCTGTTTTTGTGCCAGTAACATACTGTCTTGATTACTGTAGCTTTGTAGTATAGTTTGAAGTTGGGAAGCCTGATTCCTCCAGCTCAGTTTTTCTCTCTCAAGATTGCTTTGGCTATTTGGGGTCTTTTGTGTTTCCATAGGCATTGTAAAATTTTTTGTTCTAATTCTGTGAAGAATGCCATTGGTAGTTTGATAGGGATTACATTGAATCTGTAGATTGCTTTGGGCAGTTTAGTCATTTTCACAATATTGATTCTTCCAATCCAAGACCATGGTATATTTCTCCATCTGTTTATGTCATCTTTGATTTCTTTCATCAGTGTTTTATAGTTTTCTGAGTACAAGTCTTTCACCTCCTTAGGCAGGTTTATTCCTAGGTACTTTATTCTTTTTGTTGTGATGGTAAATGGGATTGTTTCCTTAATATCTCTTTCTGATTTCTCATTGTTAGCGTATAGGAATGTCAGAGATTTCTGTGCATTAATTTTGTATCCTGCAAACTTACCAAATTCATTGATTAGTTCTAGTAGTTTTCTGGTGACATCTTTAGGATTTTCTATGTATAATATCATGTCATCTGCAAGCAGTGACAGCGTTACTTCTTCTTTTCCAATTTGTATACAGTTTATTTCTTTTTCTTCTCTGATTGCCGTGGCTAGGATTTCCAAAACCATGATGAATAAAAGTGGTGAGTGTGGATCTCTTGTCTTGTTCCTGATCTTAGTGGAAATGCTTTCAGTTTTTCACCATTGAGAAAGATGTGTGCTGTGGGTTTGTCATATATGGCCTTTATTATGTTGAGATGGGTTCCCTCTGTGCTCATTTTCTGGAGAGTTTTTTTTTACCATAAATTGGTGTTGGATTTTATCAAAAGCTTTTTCTACATCTATTGAGATGATCATATGGTTTTTATTCCTTAATTTGTTAATATAGTATATCACACTGATTCATTTGTGGATATTGATACATCCTTGCATCCCTGGGATAAATCTCACTTGATCATGGTGTATGATCCTTTTAATACGTTGTTGGATTCAGTTTGCTAGTATTTTGTTCAGGATGTTTGCATCTATGTTCATCAGTGATATTGGTTTGTAATTTTCTTTTTTTGTGATATCTCTTTCTGGTTTTGGTATCAGGGTGATGGTGGCTTCGTAGAATGAATTTTGGAGTGTTCCTCCCTCTGCAATTTTTTGCAAGAGTTTGAGAAGGATCGGTGTTAGCTCTTCTCTAAATGTTTGATAGAATTTGCCTGTGAAGCCATCTGGTCCTGGACTTTCGTTTGTTGGAAAATTTTTAATTACAGTTTCAATTTCATTACTTGTGATAGATCTGTTTATATTTTCTAATTCTTCCTGGTTCAGTCTTGGAAAATTGTACCTTTCTAAGAATTTGTCCATTTCTTCAAGGTTGTCCATTTTATTGGCATATAGTTGTTAGTAGTAGTCTCTAATAATCCTTTGTATTTCTGTAGTGTCAGTAGTGATTTCTCCTTTTTCATTTCTAATTTTATTGATTTGCATCCTCTCCCTTTTTTGTGTGTACTAGTAACAGCCTCTTCTCTTTGCAGTACAGTGGAACAGAGTGGGCAAAGTTTAAGAGGCCAGGTAGTAAATATTTTAGGTTTTGAAGGCCCTATGGTCTCTGTCCCCTAAGCCACAGAAGCATGAAAGCATCTACTGACTAGATTCTCTTCAGCCAACTTGAGGAGGTATGAAAAGCTGTCAACACTCCTTCATTAAAAATGTTTGTCCTCTCACATATAACGCACAGCAGACTTCAAACTGATTCAAACTTCAATCTAGAAATGTAGTCTCCTTGATAATTTCTTGTGAAACACACAAATTGCATTGCTCAATTTGTTAATGAAAACTGTAGACTTGCAGCCTGTGTGGTTCACAGCATAACGGTCTATTGTCTATGTTGAGAAATTTTGGCTGAGGTACTGAAAGTAAAGTGTTTGTCTTTCCCACATATTTCAGGCAACTGAGAGTCTTTGGGCTCAGGGTTCAAGACAGGAAAAGGCTGTGGAAATACAAAAAGGAATCCAGATGTAAGCTGAAATCCAAGACTTGGCCACATTCCAAGTCACCCATGTAGATGGAATTGAATTCTGTGTCTGATATTTTAAGCTATGCTATTTTTCAGTGAATTATCTGCATTATTAAATGCTGTGAATAATTTTTGTGCTTAACATACGTGTTTATTCTTGAAAATTGTATTTTCCCTGCTCTAAGAGACATTTATCCATTCTTCTTTCAAGCTCATCTAAAGAGAAATAATAGAAATGCAAAGGGTTAAAATGAGAAAAGAACATATCTGTTTTCTATTCCCATTTCAACCCTGAGTGACTTGAACAAAGCAGTTATCTTCCTTGTACCTTCATTTTTCAATTTAAAATGGGGTTAGCAATATCTGTCCCTTACCCCACGTCCCAGAAGTAATAGATGAAGTCAAATCCACTTTTCAGAAACACCTTTACAATGAAACTACTGCACATAGAAAATGTGAAATTTCTACATCTTCTACAAGCAAATGGCTGTTTATGTTGTACCACACTTGATAAACTAAATTTCATCAGACTTTATCAAAAGAAAAAAGGCCACTACCTGGCCATTTGTTAGTGGTTGTTATGCCAAGATTTTCCTTGTGGAGAGAAAATACTATCAAGGCATAGCAAGAAAAGTGGGCACTCAGCATGAGGGCCATGAGACTGAGCACTTAGTCCAGACCTGGGGACATGAATGGTTATTAGTTGCAGGCTCTTGTGACTACAATTGTTTTGATTATTTTGTGTTTTCCAGATGCCAGGGACTAGAGTATAAAAACACCCACATTTATAGGCAACTTACTTATATAAGGGAATGTTTACTAATACCAGTTAGTATCAATCAAATTTTAAACAATGCCCTACCAAAATTAACAGTATTTTAAATGCTCAACAGAATGGTAAAGTACAAGCTTCAGTTCTGCTGCATGTAGCTGAGTCCTCTTTGGCTCAGCATTCATCACAAGCTTCAGCAGCCAAGGCATAAGCTCATCCCAGATCTGTCCCTACTTGCTTATACAGCAAGGAATATTCCACTGCAGTGATAGTCAGTGAAGCCAACCTCAAGGTGAGCAAAACACGTAGAGTTAAGCACTATCTAAAGAGGTTGAAAGTGGGTAAGTTATATAAACAAAACATTTATCAATGTCCACAGACACTCAGAAAAAACAAATCACAGATAAAATGCAATCTTGTTCTCAATGGGCTTGTAATTATCTGAGGAGGTTTGCAAAGCCCAAGCCATGTTGGTAAAGACCAGGCCAAGGTACATACCGGAAAATGACATCATGACATGGTAAGGGATTGGGAGGAGGGGTATGCAGTTTACAATTAATTCAAGCACATAAAATGCATGCTATTTTATTAATAGGTTACAGAAATACCAGTCACCTAAATGAAATACTGAATGGTCCAAGTGCCAGCTGCAGTTTGGCGCCACCTGGTGGCAATGTCTTTTCAGACGTCAATTATCTGAGCTCTGTGTCTGGCTGGGGTCTCCAGAACTACCATGGGGATTCAAGGAATATCTACATGATTTGATGTTATCTGCCAGACTGGGAAGATTGACCAGGGAGCATAGTACAGATTCAGGAAATCTGTCTCTGTCTCCCTGCTTCCTGAGACAGAGACTTCCTCTCCACCACATCTCCTACCCCACACAAGGTAATGGGAACTTTGTGGCCACCACTATCTCTGGCCAGCCCACTTGGATCCACTCTGGAAACCAGTCCTCCTCATTCACATCTCAAAGCCTCACTGACATGGAGTTGTTGGGTGAGGCATATTTTACAGAAGATTTGGGGAGTGTTTAGAGAAATCAGAGATTTACAGTATAGGACAGGATTGTACTTTCTTGAATTTACTTCAGATACCACGGTTCCTGCAGTATATTGAGCAGTCCTTACCATAGGAAATTTCTTGCTAGATGTGTCCTTTTACAAGTCCCTGCTACCAACCAAGGGGTCTCAATATCTTTCTCTCTCTCTCTCTCTCTTAATCTCTCCTTTTCCCTCTCCTTCTTGTTACTGGTACTCTTGATATTTTTCTTCCTCACGGACAGTAGTTTGGCATTTTTCACCCCACCTTAAGCTAAGCTTCTGGCCTATCTTTTCTTATTGCAAAACACAATAAGATCCTCAGCCAAACCAACTACCAACTACCAACAACCAACAAACCAACTACTAATTTGTTATTCTCTCTCAGATATATGAAGCCTGCAGAAGCTTTGAAATTTATGGTTTGTTTTTTTCTTTAACATATCCACCGAATAAAAATTTCAGGCAGGATTACTAGCCACCTGCCTCCACCCAAATCTCTGCCCTGCCCCTAAGCAGGCTGGAGGGAAGAGGGGTGTGGATAAGGGAACTGAGTTTCTTTCTGCTGGAGTCCAATATTTAAATATTTCTTGTTAGAGCATTTCCAAACTCTGGAGCCATTCCTGGCAACACATCCTTATAGAACCTTTCTGTTTGCCTGAAAGAGCTGACGAAGAAAGAATCTGAAACAAGGACATAAGGCCCTGGGCAGATCAATAGCATCCACCACTGAACTTCATCATGAGAATCAATGCTGGAATGGACCAGTGAACTGATCATCTGATATCTTTTGGGAAGCTGCAAGCCTGGCTGCAAATAACTAAAACCATCCCTTGACCCTCTTCTTAAGAAATGTGCAGGAATGGAGATACTTTATTTTTTGGAACTAAGTAAAATAATAAGCGATTTTAACTGCCATAGGATAAAAAATGTACTACAAAGCCACAAAAATTGAGATGGTGTGAAGCTGATACCAGAAAGGAGGGATAGATCCAGGAAACAGAGCAAAAGCCCAGAAACAAAGCCATGTGAGTGTATAAGTTAGAAGTGCAATTTTGAATCATCAGGGAAAGGATGGAGTGTCCAATAGTGGTACTTGGGAAACTATAAACAATTGTTAGAGAAAGCAAATTTGGAGCCTTTTCTCATAATACCAAAGTAGATCCCTGATAGACTGAATAGTTAAATGCAAATAAATAAACAAGCTAGGAGAAAGCATAAGTGAATGTTTTCATGATTTTTATATGGAAAAGACATTTTAACTATGATATGATAGAATCCATAAAGAGTTCTTACAAATTAGCAAAGACAATATGAACACCCCAATGTAAAATTAAGTAAATTATGCAAGTGGTCAATTCACAAAAAAAGAAATGACAATAACTAAATAGCATAATTGTAAATTTTCAATTTACAATGAATCCCCTCCTGTGGTGGATACCATCAGGAGGATTTCTTGCTGTAGGGAATGGATGAGGTGAGAATTCTAATGTCCTTTGAAGCCTGAGCTTATATATTTCTGTGAAGTATTGGGTTGGCCAAAAAGTTCATTCGGGCCAAACCAATATTTCCTTGGTGCCTGTGTTGTAAAAGGAATTAAAGAGAAATAACACTGGGCTCTCCCTCTAAGGACTATATCATCCAATCAAGCAGATAAGGGGAGGGAGATCAAGATTGCATAGTAAGGGGACACAGAGTTTACTTCCCCCCACAAACAGATCAAAAATACATCTACATGTGGAGCAATTCTCACTGGAAACTATCTGGAAACTGGCAGAAAGACTCCTGTACAATCAAAGCTATAAGAAAGATACACATGGAATTGGGTTGGAAGGGAAGAGAAGCGATCAGTTCAGTACCCTTGGGAGGGGACTAGGAGGAAAAGGGCAATTAAACAGGCAGAGATCCTCCCTGGGGTGTGAGCAGTTTGAGCCATATATTGGCCACCCCAACCCTGGGGTCTGATGCCAGGAAGATGAACACCCTTGGCTGGTTGGAGGGCTGGTGGCACTAACAGGAGGGCAGAGGGAAGCCTGAACTCCAGTCATGAGGAATACATAAACACTTGCTTGCTCCTGAAGCAGGGCAGAGAGGGAGAATTTAAATCACACTAGTGACTGACTGGTTTCCCGCCACCTCCCCGGCATGCACCCCAGCCTGGACTGAGCAAATGCTCCAACACTGCTTGCCTTGCATCGCAGCTCCAAACTGGAGCAAGGACTGCTACAACCAAGGAAAAAGCTGGGCTGTGAGATGCTGAAGAATCTCAAACCCTAAGTGGTGTCTGAGCAGGGAAAAGGCAGCCATTATTGGCAATTATACAGGTGGCACATCAGAGGCAGTCTGGATTTCTGACAGCAGCCAGACTGCCACAACCCACATCCCAAACCTTGCTGACTACCTTCAACAGTCCCTCTTGTACCAGTACTGCTGGGTGCAGGAGCTGGGAGGGAGAAGAGCACACACTTAAAGGGAACAGAGCCAGCTCGGGCCCAACCTTCAGGATTTCTTCTGCTCCAGCAACTTGGGACCTGACCCCACAACTGATAGGGCAGAAACAGCCATTGAGCATAGAGGAAGCCCTGCTTCACATTGGCTCTGGCCCTAGTCTTTCCATCTCCAGCCCCAGCTCCTTACAAGATGATAGCTGCCAGCACACCCTGAAGAAGATGTGACTTGTGTTCACATCAAATACAGCTCTCTGACCAAAGCCACTGGGCATAGGCAGACTGTGTAGGGACACTCCCACACAAGGACACACCTTCAAGACTACAATAGGTAACTGTTTCACTTAATTGCATAGAGACAGAGAAAGATAAGCAAAATGAGAAGACAGAGGAATTTGTCACAATTGAAAGTGCAAGAGAAAATCCATGAAAAAACAACTAATAAAACAGAAATAAACAATTAACCAGATAAAGAATTCAAAGCATTAGTATTAAGAATGCTAACTGAATTAGAAAAATGAACAGATGAACACAGTGAGAAATTTAACAAGGAACTAGAATAAATAAATAAGAATGAGTCGGAAGTGAAGAATACAATAAATGAAAGGAAAAGCACACTAGAGGAATGAACAGCAGACTTGGTGATACAGAGGAATGCATAAGTGATCTGGATGATAGAATAATGGAAATCACCCAATCAGAATAGAAAAAAAAATTTTGTTTTCAATGAGAATAGTTTAAGGGATCTTTGGAACAATAGCAAACATACCAACATTTGCATTATAGGGGTCCCAGAAGGAGGAAAGAGAGAGAAGGGGGTTAAAAATATATTTAATGAAATTATGGCTGGAAACTTCCCAAGCCTGAAGAAGGAAACAGATATCTAGGTACAGGAAGCACAGAGAATCCCAAACAAGATAAACTTAAATAGACCCACACCAAGACATATCATAATTAAAATGGCAAAATTAAAGAGAGAATTCTAAAGGTAGCAAAATAAAAACCAAGAATCATATACAAAGGAACCCCCATAAGGTTAACAGCTGCTTTTTCTGCAGAAACTATGCAGGCCCGAAGGGAGTAGCATGATATATTTAAAGTACTGAAAGGGAAGAGCCTGCAACCAAGGATAATCTACCCAGAAAGATCATCATTTAAAATAGAAGGAGAGATAAAGAAATGTTCAGATAAGCAAAAACTAAAAGAGTCGATCAATACTAAACCTTCCCTAAAAGAAATGTTAAAGGGTCTTCTCTAAAGGGAAAAGAAAAGGCTAAAACATGAAGATTCTGTAGGAAAGGGGGAAATCCCACTAGAAAGGCTGAAAGGCTGAGGATCAACAACTTAAATAAGCTAATCCAAAGATTAGAGTACAAAAAAGTGTAAAATCAAGTATAACTAGAATAATCAGTAAAGGGATAAATATGAAGGTGTAAAATGTGACATCAAAAACACAAAGTATGGGGGAAGGGAATAAAAAATGTAGATCTTTTAGAATATGTTTGAACTTAAAGGACTTCCTGCTTAAAACAAATAAATATAAGTGAACATATATGAACCCCATGGTAACCATAAATCAAAAAGCTACAGTAAATACACAAAAACAAGAGAGAAGGGAAGATAAGCATACCACTAAGGAAATCATCAAACCACAAGTGGAGAGACTAAGAGAAAAAGAAAAGAACAGGGAAAAACTACAAAAACAACTTGAAAATGAGTAATAAAATGTCAATAAGTGCATACCTATCAATAATTACTTTAAATGTCAATGGACTGAATGCTCCAACCAAAAGACATAGAATGGCTGAATGGATAAAGAAAAAAACAAGACCCATCTATATGCTGCTTACAAGAGATGCACTGCAGAACCAAAGACACACAGAATGAAATTAAGGGGATAGAAATAGATATTTCATGCAAATGGAAATGACAAGGAAGCAGATAGCAATACTCATATCAGACAAAATAGACTTTAAAACAAATTCTATAACAAAAGACAAATAAGGGCAGTATATAGTGATAAAGTGATCAATACAAGAGGAGGGTATTACACACATTAACATATATGCACCCTATACAGGACCACCTATATATATAAAGCAAATATTAAGAGACATATAAAAAGAAATTGGCAATACAATAATAGTAGGGGACTTTAACACCCCACTTACACCAGGGTGCCTTAAAACTCCCTGAGCCCACAGCCACCACTGGACACAGTCCTGCCCACCAAAATGTCCAGGACCTGGCCCCACACACCAGAGTGCAAGCACAAAAACTGGGACCCCCAGGGCCTTGCACTCAGAGACCCCAGGACTCAGCTTCACCCACCAGTAGACGGACCCCTTCCACAGAATCCCTGGCCCCACCCACCCTGCTCTAGCCTTGAGACCAGCCTCACTCACTAGCAGGTGGACATGAGCCACAGAACATTCACAGCCCCATAGCCTGAGGACCCAGTCCACACAATAGCAGGCCAGATCCCGCCCTGGGACCAGCTGGGCCCCAGCTTTGCCCACCAGTGAGAATGTTCTCCTCAGGACCAGCCTAACCCACCAGCAGGTGGACCTCAGCCATAGGACAACTGCAACCCCACAGCCTGAAGACCTAGCCCACTCACCACCAGTCCAGCACCTGCCCTGGGTCTGACTGAACCCAGGCCCTGCCCACTAGCAGGCCAACAGAAGCTTTGGGACACCCCCGACAAAACAGCCTACTGTGTCAGAAACTGGCCCCACCCACCAGCAGTCTGACACAAGCTCTGGGACCCTGGGGTCTTGCAGTTAGATCCCAGGACCCAACTCTGCCTGCCAGTGGCCAGCATTAGCCCCAGGACCTGGCTTCACCCACCAGTGGGCAGGTAACAATGCTGGAGTCTCCTGGACCCCAACTCCGTCCACCAGTGGGTCAGCACAAGCCCTTGGCCCTCCTTAGGTTCTGAAGCCAACTGCCTTGTAACCCAGCCTCACCAACTAGTGTCCAGCAACATTCACACATGGCAGGGCCTAGCAACCAACCAGACCAGGGCCAACCAAGCCTACCAAACTACTCACAGTAGTCAACCTGCCACAGCAGAAGAACCCACAAAGCCCACATAGGGGAGCATATAGCTCTAGTGATGAGAGGGGAGTGTGCTGCCAGACACACAGGACATCTCTTATAAAAGGCCACCTTTCCACAGTCAGGAAATATAACCAAGCTTCCAGATACATAGAAATTAAAAACAGCAAGTTGGGCAAAATAAGGCAACAGAGGAACTTGTTCCAAATGAAGGAACAAGATAAAACCCCAGAAGAGGAGCTAAGTGAAGCGGAGATATGCACTCTACCCAAGAAAGAGTTTAGGGTAATGAACTCGGGAGAAGAATAGATGCACAGAGCCAGAAGTTATAAGTTTTTAACAAAGAGTTAGAAAATATAAAGAATAACCAAATAGAGATGAAGAATACAATAACTGAAATGAAAAATACACCAGAAGGAATCAAAAGTAGACTAAATGATACAGAGGAATGAATCAGTGAGCTGGAAGACAGGGTAGTGGAAATCACTGCCACTGAACAGAAAAAAAAAGAAAAGAATGTAAGGAAATGAGGACAGTTTAAGAGCCCTCTGGGGCAACACCAAGTGCACTAATATTTGCTTTATAGAGATTCCAGGAGAAGAGAGAGAGAGAACGGGGCTGAGAACATATTTGAAAACATAATAGCTGAAAACTTCCCTATCCTGGGAAAGGAACAGTCATCCAAGTCCAGGAAGCACAGAGAGTCCCATACAGGATTAACCCAAAGAGGAACACACCAAGACACATTCTAATTAAAATGACAAAAATTAAAGATAAAGAAAGAATATTAAAAGCAGCAAGGGAAAAGCAACAAATAACATACAAGGAAACTCCCATAAGGCTATCAACTGACTTTTCAGTAGAAAATCTGCAGGTCAGAAGTGAGTGGCATGATATATTTAAAGTGATAAAAGAGGAAAAGCCTACAACCAAAAATACAGTACCCATCAAGGCTCTCCTTCAGATTTGATGAAGGGGTCAAAAATTTTACAGACAAGCAAAAGCTAAAATAGTTCAGCAACCACACCAGCTTTAATAGAAATGCTAAAGGGACTTCTCTAAGTAAAAAAAGGAAAGGCCACAACTAGAAACATGAAAATTATGAAAGGAAAAAACTCATTAGTAAAGGCAAATATACAGTAAAGGTAGGAAATGATCCATGCATAAAGCTAGTAGGAAGGTTAAAAGACAGAAGTAGTAAAATCACCTATATCCACAATAATCAGCTAAGGGATACCCCAAACAATTAGATGTAAAATGTGAAGTCAAAAACAATAATCGAGAGGAGAGGAGAATACAAATGCAGGGTTGTTAAAATGTTTTTGAAATTAAGAGATCAGCAACTTAAAACAATCATATATACACATAGATATTTAGATATATATAAACTTTATGGTAATCACAAACCAAAAATCTATAATAGATACACACACAAAAGAGAAAGGAATCCAAACATAAAACTAAGATAGTCATCAAATCACAGTAGAAGAGAAAAAAAGAAGAAACAAAAAGAACTACAAAAACAATGCAAAAAACAATAAACAAAATAGCAGTAAGAAAGTACATATCAATAATTACTTTAAATGTAAATGGACTAAATGCTCCTATCAAAAGACATAGAGTGGCTGAAAGAATATAAAACAAGACCTGTATATAATGCTGCTTACAAGATACTCACCTCAGATCTAAAGATGCAGACTGAAAGTAGGGGATGGAAAAAGGTAATCCATGCAAATGGAAATCAAAAGAAAGCTGGGGTAATTTTTCATAGAACTAGAACAAATAATTTTAAAATTTGTATGGAAACGCAAAAGACCCTGAAAAGCCAAAATAATCTTGAGAAAGAAGAGAGCTCGAGGAGCTTCTGGACATCAGACTATACTACAAAACTATAATAGTAAAAACAGTATGGTACTGGCACAAAAACAGACACATAGATCAATGGAACAGAATTGAGAGCCCAGAAATAAACCCACGCACTTATGGTCAATTAATCTATGACAAATGAGGCAATAATATACAATTGGAAAAAGACAGTTTCTTCAATAAGTGATGCTGGGAACATTGGACAACTACATGTAAGAAAATTATATTAGGGTTAAAGACCTAAATACAAGGCTTGAAACCATAAAACTCCTAGAAGAAAACATAGGCAGAACACTCATTGACATAAATCATAGCAATATTGTTTTGGATCTGTCTCCTAAGGCAAAGGAAATAAAAGCAAAAATAAACAAAAGGGACCTAATTGAACTTAAAAGCTTTTGTACTGCAAAGGGAACCATGGACAAAATGAAAAGACAACCTACTGAATGGGAGAAAATAGTTACAAATGATATAACCAATAAGGGTTTAATATCCAAAATATATAAAGAGTTCATACAGCTCAATATCAAGAAACAACCCAATTAAAAATGGACAGAAGACCTGATTAGACATATTTCCAAAGAAGACATATAGATGGCTAACAGGCACATGAAAACATGCTTAATATCACTAATCATCAGAGAAATGCAAATCAAAACCACAATGAGATATCACCTCACACTTGTCAGAATGGCTATCTTCAAAAATTCTACAGATAACAAATGTTGGTGAGGATGTGAAGAAACCTACACTGTTGGTGTGAATGTAAATTGGTGCAGTCACTATGGAAATCAGAAATGAGGTTCCTCAAAAAACTAAAAATAGAATTAGCCATATGACCCAGCAAATCCATTCCTGGATGTATATACAAAAAACAAAAACACTAATTCAAAAAGATACATGCATCCCAATGTTCATAGTAGCATAATTGACAATAGCCAGGACATGGAAGCAACCTAAGTGTCCATCACCAGAGAAATGACTAAAGAAGATGTGGTATATAAATATTAATACAATGAACTATTACTCAGCCATAAAAAGGAATGAAATTTTGCCACTTGCAACAACATGGATGGACTTGGAAGGTACTTAGTGAAATAAGTCAGACAGAGAAAGACAAAATACTGTATGTTATCACTTATATGTGGAATCTAAAAAATAAAACAAACTAGTGAATATAACAAAAGAGAAACAGATTCATAGATATAGTGACAAACTAGTGCTTACCAGTGGTGAGAGGCAAGGGTGGAGGGGCAAGATAAGAGTATGGGATTAAGAGGTACAAACTACTATGTATAAAATAAATAAGCTACAAGGATATATTGTACATAATAGGGGGTATAGTCAATATTTTATAATAACTATAAATGGAGTATAACCTCTAAAATTGTGAATCACTATGTTGCACTGAAACATATAATTTTATAAATCAACTATGCCTCAGTTTTTAAAAAGACTTAATAAAAACACAAAAAAATCAATGCACGTGTCTCATCTATCACATCATGTGGGAACCAAGCTGTCCTTTCAGTCACAGTCTATTGCAGTCACTCCTGATTCTTTCCCTGGCTCAGATTTGGCATATCCCTGATCCCTGATCCCTGATCTTTTCTCCCAAGGCAGATATTAATTCTGAGAGCTATCAGATTCGAGAGCCAAAAAAACCCATGAAGCATACAAAATAAGATTATACTAGGTCCTATTGACCAGTTCTCTAAAATAATTATTCTGGCAAAATATTAAAATTCATATTTATCTCCAATTAACTGCAAGAATAGGTAAAACTTCTCCAAGAATGTGTCAAGATGGAAGAAATATATTTATTTTCATATTTTCTAGTGATTAAATTTCATTCATTTGACCTACATTCATTTAGACTTTTTGATAACTTGGACATAGGATTGAGCACTTGCAACTTCCATGTGAAAGGGGTTTATATGAGCAAGATTTACTTACCCTTTGATCACAGTGGAGGATTTTTATTATTTTGGAGGTTGTTGAGGAGTATCTGAGGGGAATAGAAGGCTGAAAATCTGGAGACCCTGGACGCCAGGTCAGATTAAATGTTCTTAAGGTTTTTTATTATATTATATAATATATATGTGTGTGTATGACATTTGCATATGTGATAAAATATTCATAATGTAAAATTTATCATTTTACATTCACAATGTTATGCAAGTGACACCACTATCCATTTCAAGAACTTTTTATCATCCCAGATTCTGTACCTATTAAACAGTAACTCTCAACCCCATATCCCAGCTCCTGGTAACCACTGTTCTATTTTCTGTCTCTATGAATTTTCCTGTTCTAAATATTTCATGTAAGTGGAGTCATACAATATTTGGCATTTTGTGTCTGGCTTATTCACTTAGCATAATGTTTGCAAGTTTAATCCAATTGTAGCATGTATCAGAACTTCATTCTTTTTTTTTAACATCTTTATTGAAGTATAATTGCTTTAAAATGCTGTGTTAGTTTCTGCTTTATAACAAAGTGAATCAGTTATACATACACATATGTTCCCATATCTCTTCACTCTTGCATCTCCCTCCCTCCCACCCTCCCTATCGCACCCCTCTAGGTGGTCACACAGCACCGAGCTGATCTCCCTGTGCTATGCGGTTGCTTCCCACTAGCTACCTATTTTACGTTTGGTACTGTATATATGTCCATGCCACTCTCTCACTTTGTCACAGCTTACCCTGCCCCCTCCCCATACCCTCAAGTCCATTCCCTACTAGGTCTGTGTCTTTATTCCCGTCTTGCCACTAGGTTCTTCATGACCTTTTTTTTTTCCCCCTTACATTCCATATATATGTGTTAGCATAAGGTATTTGTTTCTCTCTTTCTGACTTACTTCACTCTGTATGACAGACTCTAACTCCATCGACCTCACTACAAATAACGCAATTTCATTTCTTTTTATGGCTGAGTAATATTCCATTGTATATATGTGCCACATCTTCTTTATCCATTCATCCGATGATGGACACATAGGTTGCTTCCATGTCCTGGCTATTGTAAATGGAGCTGCAATGAACATTTTGGTACATGACTCTTTTTGAATTATGGTTTTCTCAGGGTATATGCCCAGTAGTGGGATTGCTGGGCCATATGGTAGTTCTATTTTTAGTTTTTTAAATAACCTCCATACTGTTCTCCAGAGTGGCTGTATCAATTTCCATTCCCACCAACAGTGCAAGAGGGTTCCCTTTTCTCCACACCCTCTCCAGCATTTATTGTTTGTAGATATTTTGATGATGGCCATTCTGACCGGTGTGAGATGATATCTCATTGTAGTTTTGATTTGCATTTCTCTAATGATTAATGCTGTTGAGCATTCTTTCATGTGTGTGTTGACAATCTGTATATCTTCTTTGGAGAAATGTCTGTTTAGGTCTTCTGCCCATTTTTGGATTGGGTTGTTTGTTTTTTTGTTATTGAGCTGCATGAGCTGCTTGTAAATCTTGGAGATTAATCCTTTCTCAGTTGCTTCATTGGCAAATATTTTCTCCCATTCTGAGGGTTGTCTTTTCGTCTTGTTTATGGTTTCTTTTGCTGTGCAAATGCTTTTAAGTTTCATTAGGTCCCATTTGTTTATTTTTGTTTTTATTTCCATTTCTGCAGGACATGGGTCAAAAAAGATCTTGCTGTGATTTATGTCATCGAGTTTCTGCCTATGTTTTCCTCTAAGAGTTTGATAGTGTCTGGCCTTACATTTACGTCTTTAATCCATTTTGAGTTCATTTTTGTGTATGGTGTTAGGGAGTGTTCTATTTACATACTTTTACATGTACCTGTCCAGTTTTCCCAGCACCACTTATTGAAGTGGCTGTCTTTTCTCCACTGTATATGCTTGCCTCTTTTATCAAAGATAAGCTGACCATATGTGCGTGGGTTTATCTCTGGGCTTTCTATCCTGTTCCATTGATCTATAATTCTGTTTTTGTGCCAGTACCATATTGTCTTGATTACTGTAGCTTTGTAGTATAGTCTGAAGTCAAGGAGCCTGATTCCTCCAGCTCCATTTGTTGTTCTCAAGATTGTTTTGGCTATTCGGGGTCTTTTGTGTTTCCATACAAATTGTGAACTTTTTTGTTCTAGTTCTGTGAAAAATGCCAGTGGTAGTTTGATAGGGATTGCATTGAATCTGTAGATTGCTTTGGGTAGTAGAGTCATTTTCACCATGTTGATTCTTCCAATCCAAGAACATGGTATATCTCTCCATCTATTTGTATCATCTTTAATTTCTTTCATCAGTGTCTTATAATTTTCTGCATACAGGTCTTTTGTCTCCTTAGGTAGGTTTATTCCTAGATATTTTATTCTTTTTGTTGCAATGGTAAATGGGAGTGTTTTCTTAATTTCACTTTCAGATTTTTCATCATTAGTGGAGAGGAATGCAAGAGATTTCTGTGCATTAATTTTGTATCCTGCTACTTTACCAAATTCATTGATTAGCTCTAGTAGTTTTCTGGTAGCATCTTTAGGATTCTCTATGTATAGTATCATGTCATCTGCAAACTGACAGCTTTACTTCTTCTTTTCCGATTTGGATTCCTTTTATTTCTTGTTCTTCTCTGATTGCTGTGGCTAACACTTCCAAAACTATGTTGAATAATAGTGGTGAGAGTGGGCAACCTTGTCTTGTTCCTGATCTTAGTGGAAATGGTTTCAGTTTTTCACCATTGAGAACAATATTGGCTGTGGGTTTGTCATACATGGCCTTTACTATGTTGACAAAAGTTCCCTCTATGCCTACTTTCTGCAGGGTTTTTATCATAAATGGATGTTGAATTTTGTCAAAAGCTTTTTCTGCATCTATTGAGATGATCATATGGTTTTTCTCCTTCAATTTGTTAATATGGTGTATCACGTTGATTGATTTGCATATATTGAAGAATCCTTGAATTCCTGGAATAAACCCCACTTGATCATGGTGTATGATTCTTTTAATGTGTTGTTGGATTCTGTTTCCTAGTATTTTGTTGAGGATTTTTGCATCTATGTTCATCAGTGATATTGGCCTGTAGTTTTCTTTCTTTGTGACATCTTTGTCTGGTTTTGGTATCAGGGTGCTGGTGGCCTCGTAGAATGAGTTGGGGAGTGTTCCTCCCTCTGCTATATTTTGGAAGAGTTTGAGAAGGATAGGTGTTAGCTCTTCTCTAAATGTTTGATAGAATACGCTTTTGAAGCCATCTGGTCCTGGGCTTTTGTTTGTTGGAAGATTTTTAATCACAGTTTCAATTTCAGTGCTTGTGATTGGTCTGTTCATATTTTCTATTTCTTCCAGGTTCAGTCTCAGAAGGTTGTGCATTTCCAAGAATTTGTCCATTTCTTCCAGGTTGTCCATTTTATTTGCGTAGAGTTGCTTGTAATAATCTCTCATGATCATTTGTATTTCTGCAGTGTCCGTTGTTAATTCTCCTTTTTCATTTATAATTCTATTGATTTGAGGCTTCTCCCTTTTTTTCTTGATGAGTCTGGCTAATGGTTTATCAACTTTGTTTATCTTCTCAAAGAACGTTCTTTTAGTTTTATTGATCTTTGCTATCATTTCCTTCATTTCTTTTTAGTTTATTTCTCATCTGATCTTTATGATTTCTTTCCTTCTGCTAACTTTGGGGCTTTTTTGTTCTTCTTTCTCTAATTGCTTTAGGTGCAAGGTTAGGTTGTTTATTTGAGATGTTTCCTGTTTCTTAAGGTAGGATTGTATTGCTATAGACTTCCCTCTTAGAACTGCTTTTGCTGCATCCCATAGGTTTTGGGTCGTCGTGTCCCCATTGCCATTTGTTTCTAGGTATTTTTTGATTTCCCCTTTGATTTCTTCAGTGATCACTTCGTTATTAAGTAGTGTATTGGGTAGTCTCCATGTGTTTGTATTTTTTACAGATCTTTTCCTGTAATTGATATCTAGTCTCATAGCGTTGTGGTCGGAAAAGGTACTTGATAAGATTTCAGCTTTCTTAAATTTACCAAGGCTTGATTTGTGACCCAAGATATGATCTATCCTGGAGAAGGTTCCATGAGCACTTGAGAAAATTGTGTATTCTGTTGTTTTTGGGTGGAATGTCCTATAAATATCAATTAAGTCCATCTTGTTTAATGTATCATTTAAAGCTTGTGTTTCCTTATTTATTTTCATTTTGGATGATCTGTCCATTGGTGAAAGTGGGGTGTTAAAGTCCCCTACTATGATTGTGTTACTGTCAATTTCCCCTTTATGGCTGTTAGTATTTGCCTTATGTATTGAGGTGCTCCTACGTTGGGTGCATAAATATTTACAATTGTTATATCTTCTCCTTGGATCGATCCCTTGATCATTATGTAGTGTCCTTCTTTGTCTCTTGTAATAGTTTTTATTTTAAAGTCTATTTTGTCTGATATGAGAATTGCTACTTCAGCTTTCTTTTCATTTCCATTTGCATGGAAAATCTTTTTCCATCCCCTCACTTTCAGTCTGTATGTGTTCCTAGGTCTGAAGTGGGTCTCTTGTAGACAGCATATGTATGGGTCTTGTTTTTGTATCCATTCAGCCAGTCTGTGCCTTTTGGTGGGAGAATTTAATCCATTTACATTTAAGGTAATTATCAATATGTATGTTCCTACTCCCATTTTCTTAAATGTTTTGGGTTTGTTATTGTAGGTGTTTCCCTTCTCTTGTGTTTCTTTCCTAGAGAAGTTCCTTTAGCATTTGTTGTAAAGCTGGCTTGGTGATGCTGAACTCTCTCAGCTTTTGCTTGTCTGTAAAGGTTTTAATTTCTCCATCAAATCTGAATGAGATACTTGCTGGGTAGAGTAATCTTGGTTGTAGGTTTTTCTCCTTCATCACTTTAAATATGTCCTGCCACTCCCTTCTGGCTTGCAGGGTTTCTGATGAAAGTTCAGCTGTTAACCTTATGGGGATTCCCTTGTGTGTTATTTGTTGTTTTTCCCTTGCTGCTTTTAATATGTTTTCTTTACATTTAATTTTTGATAGTTTGATTAATATGTGTCTTGGCATGTTTCTCCTAGGATTTATCCTGTATGGGACTCTCTGTGTCATAGAAATGACTTTTAACTATTTCCTTTCCCATATTAGGGAAGTTTTCAACTATAATCTCTTCAAATATTTTCTCAGTCCCTTTCTTTTTCTCTTCTTCTTCTGGGACCCCTATCAGTCAAATGTTGGTGCACTTAATGTTGTCCCAGAGGTCTCTGAGACTGTCCTCAGTTATTTTCATTCTTTTTTCTTTATTCTGTTCTGCAGTAGTTATTTCCACTATTTTATCTTCCAGGTCACTTATCCGTTCTTCTGCCTCAGTTATTCTGCTATTGATCCCATCTAGAGTATTTTAAATTTCATTTATTGTGTTGTTCATCATTGCTTGTTTCCTCTTTCGTTCTTCTAGGTCCTTGTTAAATGTTTCTTGCATTTTGTCTATTCTATTTCCAAGATTTTGGATCATGTTTACTATCATTATTCTGAATTCTTTTTCAGGTAGACTGCCTATTTCATCTTCATTTGTTAGGTCTGGTGTGTTTTTACCTTTCTCCTTCATCTGCTGTGTGTTTTTCTGTCTTCTCATTTTGCTTATCTTACTGTGTTTGGGGTCTCTTTTTCACAGGCTGCAGGTTCATAGTTCCCGTTGTTTTTGGTGTCTGTCCCCAGTGGCTAAGGTTGGTTCAGTGGGTTATGTAGGCTTCCTGGTGGAGGGGACTAGTGCCTGTGTTCTGGTGGATGAGCCTGGATCTTGTCTTTCTGGTGGGCAGGTCCACGTCTGGTGGTGTGTTTTGGGGTGTCTGTGGCCTTATTATGATTTTAGGCAGCCTCTCTGCTAAAGGATGGGGCTGTGTTCCTGTCTTGCTAGTTGTTTGGCATAGGGTGTCCAGCAGTGTAGCTTGCTGGTCCTTGAGTGAAGCTGGGTCTTGATATTGAGATGGAGATCTCTGAGAGATTTTCACTGTTTGGTATTATGTGGAGCGGGAGGTCTCTTGTGGACCAGTGTACTGAAGTTGGCTCTCCCACCTCAGAGGCACAGCCTTGATGCCTGGCTGGAGCACCAAGAGCCTTTCATCCACACGGTTCAGAATAAAAGGGAGAAAAATAGAAAGAAAGAAAGAAAGAAAGAAAGAAAGAAAGAAAGAAAGAAAGAAAGAAAGAAAGAAAGAAAGAAAGAAAGGGGATAAAGTAAAACAAAGATAAAATAAAATAAAGTTTTTAAAATAAAAGATAAAAAATAATTATTAAGAAAAAAATTATTTTTAAGTAAAAAAAAAAAAAAAACAAATGGACAGACAGAACCCTAGGACAAATGGTGAAAGCAAAACTATACAGACAAAATCTCACACAGAAGCGTACACATACACACTCACAAAAAGAAGAAAAGGGGAAAAAATAATATATCTTGCTCCCAAAGTCCACTTCCTCAATTTGGGATAATTCATTGTCTATTCAGGTATTCCACAGACGCAAGTACATCAAGTTGATTGCGGAGCTTTGATCCGCTGCTTCTGAGGCTGCTGGCAGAAATTTCCTTTCTCTTCTTTGTTTGCACAGCTCCCGAGGTTCAGCTTTGGATTTGGCCCCGGCTCTGCATGTAGGTCGCCTGAGGGCGTCTGTTCTTCCGCTCAGACAGGACAGGGTTAAAGGAGCAGCTCATTCAGGGGCTCTGGCTCACTCAGGCAGGGGGTGCGAGTGGTATGGAATGCGGGGAGGGCCTGTGGCGGCAGTGGCAGGTGTAACATTGCACCAGCCTGAGGCGTGCCATGTGTTCTCCAGGGGAAGTTGTCCCTCGATCACGGGACCCTGGCAGTGGCGGGCTGCACAGGCTCCCTGGAGGGTCGGTGTGGATAGCGACCTGTGCTTGCACACAGGCTTCTTGGTGGCAGCAGCAGCAGCCTTAGCATCTCATGCTCATCTCTGGGGTCCACGCTGATAGCCGCGTCTCAGGCCCATCTCTGGAGCTCCTTTAAGCAGCGCTCTTAATCCCCTCTCCTCGCGCACCAGGAAACAAAGCGGCAAGAAAAAGTCTCTTGCCTCTTCTGCAGGTCCAGACCTTTTCCCAGATTCTCTCTCAGCTAGCTGTGGTGCAGTAACCCTTTCAGGCTGTGTTCACACCACCAACCCCAGTCCTCTCCTTGGGATCTGACCGAAGCCCAAGCCTCAGCTCCCAGCCCCCGCCCTTCCCGGCGGGGGAGCAGACAAGCCTCTCAGGCTGGTGAGTGCAGGTCGGCACCGCTCCTCTGTGCGGGAGTCTCTCCGCTTTGCCCTCCGCACCCCTGTTGCTGCGCTCTCCTCCATGGCTCTGAAGCTTCCCCGCTCCGCCACCCACAGTCTCCGCCTGTGAAGGGGCTTCCTAGTGTGTGGAAACCTTTCCTCCTTCACAGCTCCCTCCCAGAGGTGCAGGTCCCATCCCTATTCTTTTGTCTCTGTTTTTTCTTTTTTCTTTTGCCCTACCCAGGTACATCGGGAGTTTCTTGCCTTTTGGGAGGTCTGAGGTCTTCTGCCAGTGTTCAGTAGGTGTTCTACAGGAGCAGTTCCACGTGTAGATGTATTTCTGATATATCTGTGGGGAGGAAGGTGATCTCTACGTCTTACTCTTCCGCCATCTTCTCCTCTCTCCCCTCAGAACTTCATTCTTTTTTAAGGCTAAGTAATATTCTATTTTATGTATATACCACATTTTGATTATCCATTCATCTAATGAGGGGCACTTGGGTTGTTTCCACCCTTTGGTTATTGTGAATAATGCTGCTATGAACATTGGTGTACAAGTATTTGTTTGAGTCCCTGCATTCAATTCTGGGTATGTATCTAGAAGTGGAATTGCTGGGGCATATTCCTGTCATTCTTAATTATCCCTGTTAGAGCATGGACCTGTCTATAACTCATTTTAGTTGAAATTAAGTCCATACTTTTTCTTTCTCACAAATGAATAACAAAATAACTTTTCCTTCTTAAAAAAAAAAAAAAAAGAGGCTGATAATTTATGTTTACTGATTTAGCTTAGCATTTTCCTAATGGTCTGATCTGTGAATTTCTAAAGAGTACTTTGTGGGTTTTTTTTTTGTTGTTGTTGTTGTTGTTGTTTTTAACATCTATATTGGAGTATAATTGCTTTACAATGGTGTGTTAGTTTCTGCTCTATAACATAGTGAATCAGCTATACATATACATATATCCCCATATCTCCTCCCTCTTGCATCTCCCTCCCACCCTCCCTATCCCACCTCTCTAGGTAGTCACAAAGCACTGAGCTGATCTCCCTGGAGCACTTTGTTTTAAAGTATAGATTTCATTTTTTTATTCAGGTATAGTGAGGCCAACAGATCAGGACATGATTTCCATTGAAAAGATAGTTTATTACTCATAGTTCCCAAGAGGAAGGCGCACACCACCCCACAGAGGGTCACAGGCAGAGAGCATGGAGAAACTGTAGGAAAGTCTTTTACTATGTTTTTGAGGGAAGCAGCCAGTGAGGCAGGGTAAACAGGCCTGGCATTTTCTTGTTTGAATCATTTCAGTGGGCTCCAGTGTAGGGGCTGCCTATAGATGTCTGAGGTGGCCCTGGGGTGATTAGGGCAGGAGGATAGTATCCTGCACTGTAAAAGCCCCCAAAAAGCAGATAGACGGCAGGTAGGGGCCTTGGGTTGTTTAGTTTGCATATGAAGTCACACTAGCTGTAGTTATCTCTAGGAGTTAGCTAGCTCTGGACAGGCAGTCCCTCCTAGATCATCAGCAAGACCCAAGACGTCAAAGCATCAGATACAGAAACTAGAAAATATCATTAATACATACTTTAGTGATGTCATTAAATCTCAAACAACAATATAGTAGTTCCAAGAGGCTTGTAGGCCTTGGATCTGAAAAGGTGATTCTCAATGTTAGCCATATTCCAGAATGGCTTGGGGAATTTTCTAAACTGGTTTCCTGCTCCCACACTCATGACCAATTACATGAGTATCTCTGGACACTGATCATTTAAAAATCTCCCCCGATTTTTCTCATGTGATTCTGAGCTTGAGAACCACTGGTCTAAGTGTTTCTCAAAGTCTGAACCAGAACCAGCAGCAGCATCACCTGGGAACTTGTTATAAATGCAGATTCTCAGACTTACCTCAGACATGCTAAGTTGGAAACTGGGTGGGGCCCTGGGTGGGGCCCAGATTGGGGCCCAGCCCTCCATATTTGTACAAGCCCTCTAGGTGATTCTGAGGCTGGTTTAAGTTTGAGAACCACTGGTCCAAGGTAAGGAGCATCTGTGACTTGACTGCAGTATTCTCCCATCACATCCCTGACTCCAAAAAGATGCTCAGTGCTCTGAGGCAAAGACCCCACAAAGCTCAGTTAACATGTTTTTATCACCAAGTAAGTATTGGTCTTCAAAAGGGAGGGCTGTTCTTACAGATAGAAGAAGTAGGTGCAACCTGCAGGTTCCCAGGATCTCCCTGACACCATAGTCTCCAAACATTTTGATTTCAAGCAGTATCTATACAGCAAACAGGAAGAGGGACTGAGATCAGGTAGGAAACCAGTATGCAGTCACTGCTGTGGTGACTAGAGAACTGAGGCTCCCAAGAAATCTTCCAGAGGAGACAAAGTGAACATTGAAAGTCCAGTAAGACTGGAACAGCCTGTCTGCACGGAACAGCCTGTCTGTACATAACAGCTTGCACTAAACACCCTGCTTTGCCGAATCTGTGGCTTGTTACTTTAAGAACTCTTCAAGTTTCGTCAAGTTGCAAATGTTAGCATTCAGAGGAGGCAGAATAAGTGGTAAAGCCGGTGGCTTTGCAAAGAAGTGCATGAAAACAAACTATTGATAAATGAGAAATTGAGGGAGTAAGTGGGTTTTCCTTTTTGGAAAAAAATATTGCAGAATATAAGCATAAATAGTGGAAGAAAATATCACTGGGTGACTAGAGCTAATCAATGAATTTGGTAAAGTTGCAGGATACAAAATTAATGCACAGAAATCTCTTGCATTCCTATACACTAATAATGAAAGATCAGAAAGAGAAATTAAGGAAATAATCCCATTCACCATTGCAACAAAAAGAATAAAATACCTAGGAATAAACCTACCTAAGGAGGTAAAAGACCTGTACTCAGAAAACTATAAGACACTGATGAAAGAAATCAAAGATGACACAAACAGATGGAGAGATATACCATGTTCTTGGATTGGAAGAATCAAAATTGTGAAAATGACTATACTGCCCAAAGCAATCTACAGATTCAATGCAATCCCTATCGAATTACCAGTGGCATTTTTTTACAGAACTAGAACAAAAAAATCTTAATATTTGTATGGAGACACAAAGACCCTGAATAGCCAAAGCAGTCTTGAGGGAAAAAAAAACAGAGCTGGAGGAGTCAGACTCCCTGACTTCAGACTATACTACAAAGCTACAGTAATCAAGAAAATATGGTACTGGCAAAAAAACAGAAATATAGATCAATATAACAGGATAGAAAGACCAGAGATAAACCCACACACATATGGTAAACTAATCTATGACCAAGGAGGCAAGGATATACAATGGAGAAAAGATAGTCTCTTCAATAAGTGGTGCTGGGAAAACTGGACAGCTACATGTAAAAGAACGAAAATAGAACCCTCCCTAACACCATACAGAAAAATAAACTCAAAATCGATTAGAGACCTAAATGTAAGACCAGACACTATAAAAATCTTAGAGGAAAACATAGGCAGAACACTCTTTGACATAACTCACATCAAGATCTTTTTTGATCCACCTCCTAGAGTAATGGAAATAAAAACAAAAATAAACAAATGGGACCTAATGAAACTTAAAAGCTTTTGCACAGCCAAGGAAACTACAAACAAGATGAAAAGACAACCCTCAGAATGGGAGAAAATATTTGCAAATGAATCAATGTACAAAGGATTAATCTCCAAATATATTAACAGCTCATGCAGCTCAATATTAAAAAAAAAACAAATAACCCAATCAAAAAATGGGCAGAAGACCTAAATAGACATTTCTCCACAGAAGACATACAGATGGCCAAGAAGCACATGAAAAGATGCTCAACATCACTAATTATTAGAGAAATGCAAATCAAAACCACAATGAGGTATCACCTCACACCAGTTAGAATGGGCATCATCCGAAAATCTACAAACAACAAATGCTGGAGAGGGTGTGGAGAAAAGGGAACCCTCTTGCACTGTTGGTGGGAATATAAATTGATACAGCCACTATGGAGAACAGTATGGAGGTTCCTTTAAAAAATAAAAATAAAATTACCATGTGACCCAGCAATCCCACTACTAGGCATATACCTAGAGAAAACCATAATTCAAAAAGACACATGCACCCTGACGTTCATTGCAGCACTATTTACAGTAGCCAGGTCATGGAAACAACCTAAATGCCCATTGACAGATGAATGGATAAAGAAGATGTGGTACATATATACAATGGAATATTACTCAGCCATTAAAAGGAATGAAATTGAGTCATTTGTAGAGACGTGGATGGATCTAGAGACTGTCATACAGAGTGAAGTAAGTCAGAAAGAGAAAAACAAATATCGTATATTAACGTATATATGTGGAGCCCAGAAAAATGGTACAGATGAACCGGTTTGCAGGGCAGAAATAGAGACACAGTGTAGAGAACAAACATATGGACACCAAGGGGGGAAAGTGGTGGTGGTGATGGTGGTGGTTGGATGAATTGGGAGATTGGGATTGACATATATACACTAATATGTATAACATAGATAACTAATAAGAACCTGCTGTATAAAAAAATATATTAAATTAAATTTAAAAATTAAAAAATATATATCAGTGGCTGACTTTTCTCCATTGGCAAGAAGCTGATTCTGTGGTCACAGTCCTGTGTTCTAATCTCAGCTCCTCATTTTACCAGCTGTGAATCTAGGAAAGTTAATTAAATTCTAAGCTTTGGTTTCCTTATCTACAAAATGGGATTATGATAGTATCTACCTAATCATTTGTTTTGAGGATTAAAGAAGATAATGCCAGTAAAGTGCATGGCACTGTGCTATTCACCCAATAAAATCTAACTTCCAGTTCAGCTATTAATACTATCATTAATGTTATTATGAACACAGTGACCTAGAGTAAACCCCTCAAAATATTAGCTCTTCTCATTATTATTATTATCAGGAATGCTGAGGCTTTGCATTAAACTCACATCAGGGGGAAAGGCCTATAACTAGCCAGACATGCCAAGGACCATCTGAGAAAAAATATTCTTTCTCAAAATTCAAATAACTTATTAAAATGTCCAACTTACAATGAGCTTCATCTTAAACAGAATAGGATAAGTTGTGCTGTTGTAAGAAACCTCAAAATCTGTGGTTTAACACTGCAAAGGTTTGTTTCTTTCTCATATTCCAATCAGACTCAAATCATTTGGTATCTGTCCTCCAAGTGGTAACTCAGAGACCCAGACAGCTTCCATCTGGAGATATATATTTAAGGACCAGGCCTAGAAGTAGCTTAAACTTTGTGGCTCTCACCTACTGATCCTAATTCTAGGATAAGTCTTACCTCTCTCCAAGATAATTATACTTATATCCGTGAAGCCATTTGTTATTTAGGATAGACTGTCTCATTAACCATGACGATGGTTCTCATCTGAATGTACTAGTTGGTCTATGTCTCTGCACCAAAACTGACCCTGTTTAAATCTGACAAGTATGTATTGAGCAGTAAAATCACCGCCTTTATTCTAGAGAATATACTTCCATTAATGCAGCCTAAGATTGCATTTTCCTTTTGGAGGGAGAGGTAAGCAATATTGAACTTAACATCAACTAAAATTGCCGTAGGTATACAACAGATTCAGTTCCCTCTGATCAGTGTTTTTTCTTCTCTTTTCATTCTGAATAGGAATCTCCATTACAGAAAAAGTCCACAAGAAAGACATAAGTTGAAGAGATTTGCTTTCTCTACTTTATCCATTATCACCCATCCATCCAATGCAGGTGGCTAGCCTTATCATCAAAGCTTATTAATGGCAAATGCTGAGAAATGTAACTGTCAAGGCTTGACCAACACTATTATTTCTTGAACTGACCCCTCCCATCCACCTTGTTGCAGGTACCACATCTGTGTGACTGTGTTGATCTACTTCCTCCCCCTGCTGGTGATAGGTTATGCGTACACTGCAGTGGGCATCACACTGTGGGCCAGCGAGATCCCTGGGGACTCCTCTGACCGTTACCACGAGCAAGTCTCTGCCAAGCGCAAGGTGAGCAAAGGACAGGCAGCACTTAACCCACCCTGGCATAGGTGACAGACCAGCAAGCTTATGAGCCCCAGAGCCTCAGGAGACCCAGAGGCAGCAGGCACAAAACATCCCTGGGTCCTGGGAACAATAGAAGGGAGTGGAGGAAAGGGGAGGGGAGGGGAGGGATGGGATCTTTCTTCAATGTTTTCATAACCTAGGCCTGCCTCTACAGGCATAAGCCACCTCACTCTCGCCTTAAGACTAATTGAAAACTGTCGAGTCATTAAAACACAAACACACATATTTAACTACAAAAGCATGAAGAGTTATTCAGTTCTCTTTTATTATTAAAATTTGACAAAATAGTACATATACTTGGTTCAAACATCAAAAAATACTAAAAGAAACAAAATTATGGTGATGGAGAACAGACTAGGAGTTGCCAGGACTAGTACTGGGGGAAGAGTCTGCCTACAAAGGGATAGCATGAGTGAGTTTCTTTGTGATGATGGAGCAGCTATGTATCCTGATTGCTGTGGGTTTTTCACTTATCTCTGCATATGATAAAATTTCATAGAACTATACACAAAAAAATGCATGTAAAAAGTGGCAAAATCCAAATGCAGTCTGTTAATAGTACTGCACTATCATCAGTTTCGTGATTTTGATCATGTGGCATAGTTATGTAAGATGATATCATTGGGAGAAGCTGTGTGATGGGTACCTGGAAACTCTCTGACCTATTTTTACAACTTCTTGGGAGTCTTAAATTATTTGAAAATTAAAAGTCAAAAAATATATTGAGTCTTACCATGAAAGGGCTTCCTCCTTTCTAGGTCCTCCATCTACACAGTTCCCAAATGTATGCGTGCACACACACACACACACACACACACACACACAAACACATACACACACACTATGATAACCACAGTTGTTGTTAATCCTTTCAGATATTGTAATGCATTTATACGCCAAATAAATATATATTCTTTTCTTTCTTACACAAATAGTAAATACACGCTGTTCTTCCCCTCATTTTTAAATTTAACAATATCCACAAAATCTTCAAAAATCAATATAGAAAGAGATTTCTCATTCTTTTTTTTTCTCTTTTGGTACTTCTTTGCATAGTATTTCATTGTGTGGATGCTAGATAGCTTTTCTTTTTTACTGAAATACAGTTGATTTACAATAGTATGTTAATTCCAGGTGTATTATATAATGATTTGACATTTGCATCCACTAGCACCACAATAATTCTAGTAACCATCTGTCCCCATACAAAGTTATTAAAATATTACTGACCATATTCCTTATGCTGCTTATTACATCCCCATGACTTATTTAAGGTTTGTACCCCTTAATCCCCTTCACCCATTCCACCCACCTGCCCATCCCCCTTCTTTCTGGCAACCACCCTTTTATTCTCTACATCTTTATGAGTCTGCTTTTGTTTTGTTTGTTTCTTTGTTTTGTTTTTTAGATTCCACATATAAGTGAGATCATGTGATATTTGACTTTCTCTTAGGATAATACCCTCTATATTCATCCATGTTGTCCCAAATGACAAGATTTCATTTTTTAGTGTCTGGGTAATATTCCATTGTATGTGTGTGTGTATGTGTGTGTGTGTATATATATATATATATAATATATTTTTATATCCATTCCTCTATCAATGGACACTTAGGTTGCTTCCATATCTTGGCTATTGTAAATAATGCTCCTATAAACATCAGGGTGCATGTATCTTTTCAAAGTGCTTTTGTTTCCTTTGGATAAATACCCAGAGGTGTAGTTGCTGGATCATATGGTAGTTCTATTTTCAATTTGTTGAGGAAACTCCACACTGTTTTCCAGAGTGGCTGCACCAATTTACATTTCCACCAACAGTTTACAAAGGTTCATTTTTCTCCACATCCTTGCCAATGCTTGTTATCTGCTGTCTTTGTGATATAGCCATTCTGACACGTGTGAAGTGATATCTCATTGCGGTTTTGGTTTGATGAGTGATGTTGGGCATCTTTACATGTGCCTTTTGGCCATCTGCATGCCGTATTTGGAAAAACATCTCTTCAGGTCCCTGCCATTTTTTAATGCAGTTGTTTGGTTTTTTTGATGTTGAGTTATATGAGTTCTTTGTATATTTTAGATATTAATCCCCTATCAGATATATTATTTGCAAATATTCAGTAAGCTGCCTTTTTGTTTTGTTTATAGTTTCCTTCACTGTGCAAAAGCTTTTCACTTTGATGTAGTCTTATTTGTTAATTTTTGCTCTTGTTTCCCTTGCCTGAGGAGACAAATTTTAAAAAAATGCTAAGACCAGTGTCAAAAAGGGTGCTTCCTATGTTTTCTTCTAGAAGTTTTGTGGTTTCAGGTCTTCCATTTAAGTTTTTATTCCAGTTTGAATTTATTTTTATATATGATGTGAGAATGTAATCCAGTTTTATTTTTTTGCATATAGCAGTCAACTTTTCCCAACATGGTTTGTTGAAGAGGCTTTATTTTCCCCACTGTAATTCTTGCCTCCTTTGTCATAGATTAATTGACCATATGGGTGTGGGTTTATTTCTGGGATCTCTATTCTGTTCTTTTGAGCTCTGTGTCTGTTTTGTGCCAGTACCATACTGTTTTGATTACTGTAGCTTTTAGTATGTTTTTGAAATCTAGAGCATAATGCCTCCAGCTTTGTTCTTCTTTCTCAAGATTGTCATGGTTATTTGGGGTCTTTTGTGTCTCTGTATAAGTTTTAGAATTATTTGTTGTAGTTCTGTGAAATTGCCTTTGGTATTTTGATAGATTGCATTGAATCTGTAGGTTGCCTTGGGTAGTATGGTAATCTTAACATTATTAATTCTTCCAATCTGTGAGCATGCTATATCTTGGTTTTTGCTTGTGTCCCCTTCAATTTATTTTATCATTGTCTTATAGTTTTCCAAGTACAAGTTGTCTACCTCCTCAGTTAGGTTTATTCTTAGGTATTTTATTCTTTTTGATGCAATTGTAAATGGGACTGTTTTCTTAATTTCTCCTTCTGATATTTCATTGTTAGTATATAGAAATGCAACAGATTTCTGTATATTAGTTTTATATCCTGAAACTTTATTGAATTTGTTTATTAGTTCTAATGGTTTTTTGGTGGCTTCTTTAGGATATTCAATGTATAGTATCCTGTCATCTGCAAACAGTGACAGTTTGACGTCTTCCTTTCTATTTTGGATATCTGTTATTTCTTTTTCTTGTCTGATTGCTTTGACTAGAACTCCCAATACTACATTGAATAAAAGGGGTGAGAGTGGGCAACCTTTTCTTGTTTCTGATCTTAGGGGAAATGCTTTCACCTTTTCACCACTGAGTATGATGTTAGCTATGGGTTTGTCACATATGGCCTTTATATGTTGAGGTATGTTCCCTCTATACCCACTTTGTTGAGAGTTTTTATCATAAAAAAATACTGAATTTTGTCAAAAGTTTTTTCTGCATCTATGAAAATGATCGTATGATTTTTTCTTCTTCAGTTTGTTAGTGTGATGTAACACATTAACTAATTTGCTGATGTTGAAACATCCTTGCATCCCAGGCATAAATTCCACTCAATCATGGTGTATGATCCTTTTAATGTATTGTTGAATTCTGTTTGCTAATATTTTGTTGAGGATTTTTGCATCCATGTTCATCAGTTATATTGGTCTGTAATGTACTTATTGCCATTTTGTTAATTGTTTTCTGGTTGTTTTTATAGTTCTTTATTCTTCTCTCTTTTTTGCTCTCTTCCCCTGTGGTTTAATGTCTGCCTTTAATGTTATGTTTGGATCCCTTTCTCTTTTTTCATGTGTATCTATTAGAGATTTTTCTGGTTTGTGGTTACCATGAGGTTTATATATAGCAAACTATATATACATACACATGTGATTTTTTTTTTTTTATGGCTGCATTGGGTCTTTGTTGCTGCATGCAGACTTTCTCTAGTTGCGGGTTGTGGGGGCTACTCTTTGCTGTGGTGTGAGGGCTTCTCACTGTGGTGGCTTCTCTTGTTGTGGAGCATGGGCTCTAGGTGCGCAGGCTTCAGTAGTTGTGGCATGCGAACTCAGTAGTTGTGGCTCACAGGCTCTAGAGTGCAGGCTCAGTAGTTGTGGCGCATGGGCTCTGTGGCATGTGGGATCTTCCCAGACCAGGGCTCGAACCTGTGTCCCCCACATTGGCAGGCAGATTCTTAACCACTGCACCACAGGGAAGTCCCACATGTGATTATTTTAAAGTTGGTGACCACTTAAGTCTGAACACATTCTAACCACCCTTCATTTTTATTTGCCCCCCCCCACATTTAATGTTTTTGACATCATATTTTACATCTTTTTGTTTTGTGTATCCCTTAACTACTTATTGTGGATATAGATGATTTTACTACTTTTGTCTTTAATCGTCCTACTAGCTTTATAAGTGGTTGATCTACTATCTTTATTGTATGTTTGCTTTAACCAATGAGATTTTTCCTCTCATAATTTTCATATTTCTGGTTGTGGCCTTTTCTTTTCCCCTTAGAGAAGTCCCTTTAACATTTCCCGTTAAGCCAGTTAAATGGTGCTGAATTCTTTTAGCTGTTGCTTGTCTTAAAATTTTTATCTCTCCTTCAAATCTGAATGATAGCCTTGCCAGATAGAGTATTCTTGGTTGCATGTTTTATCCTTTCATCACTTTGAATATATGGTGCCACACCCTTCTGGCCTGCAAAATTTCTACTGAAAAGTCAGCTGACAGTCTTATGGGAGTTCCATGTATGTCACTATTTGTTTCCTCTTGCTGCTCTTAATATTCTCTCTTTATCTTTAATATAATGTGTATTGGTGTGGACTGCTTTGGGTTCATCTTGTTTGGGACTCTTTGTGCTTCTTGGACATGGATGTCTGTTTCCTTTCCCAGATTGGGGAACTTTTCAGCTATTATTCCTTCAAATAAGTTCTTTGATGCTTTCTCTCTCTCTTATCCTTCTTGGACCCCTATGATGCAAATATTTGTACACTTTGGTTGTCCCAGAAGTCTCTTAAACTACACTCATTTTTTGTTAATTATTTTCTTTTTTAATTTTTTGTTCAGCTTGGATGTCTTCCAGTTTGCTGATCCACTCCTCTGTATCACCTAATCCACTGTTGATTCCTTCTAGTGAATTTTTTATTTCAGTTATTGTATTCTTCAGCTCTGTTTGGTTCCTTATATTTTCTAATTTTATTTAAATTCTCATTGTGTTTATCCATTCTTCTCTCAAGTTCATTGAGCATATTTATTATCATTACTTTGAAATCTTTTTTAAGTAGATTGCTTATCTCCACCTCATTTAGTTCTTTTTCTGAGGTTTTGTCTTGTGCCTTTGTTGAGAACATATTCCTCTGTCTCCAAAAATTGTGTGTATTTATTTCTCTGTGCTTATTTCTATGCATTAGGTAAGTTGCTTACATGCTCTGATCTTGGAGAAGTGGTCTTGTGTTGGAGCTGTCCTGTGGGGCCCAGCAGCACACTCTCCTCTGATCAACAGAGCTATATGCTCTAGGGGTGCCCCCTATGTGTGCTGTGTGGGCCCTTCTGTTGTGGTGGGACTGACTACTGTGGGCATGCTGGTAGGTGAGGTTGGCCCCCAGCCCAGTTCACTGCCGACCCTGCCTTGTGACTGCTAGCCCACTGGTGTACAGGGCCAGGTCCTGGGGCAGCTGGCTGTGGGTCTATGAGGGCCCTGGGGCTGGTACCAGCCCACTGGTGGGTGGGTAACCTCCCAGAGCTAATAGGCTAGAAGAAGAACTCCAAAATGGCATTTGCCAAAACCAGTGTCCTCATGGTAGAATGAGCTCCCAAAATGGCTGCCACTGGTGTTTTTGTCCACAAGGATGGTCCCAATTGCTTCCTTCCTCTCCAGGAGACTCTTCAAGGTCAGCAAGTGGGTCTGGCTCAGGCTCCTCTCAAATCACTGCCTCTGTGCTGGGACTCAGAGCATGTGAGATTTTTTGTGCACTCTTTAAGAGAAGAATCTCTGTTTCCTACAGCTCTCTAGTCCTCCTGTGTGCAAGCCCTGCTGGCCTTCAAAACAAGAGATTCTGAGGGTTTGTCTTCCTGGTGCAGGACCCCCTAGCTGGGGAACCTGATGTGGGGCTCAGACCTCTTGCTCCTTGGGGAGGCCCTCTGAAATTGTGATCATCCTTGCATTTGTGGGTGACCTCCCCAGGGGTATGGGTCTTGACTATACTGCATCTCTGCCCCTCCCATCCATCTCATTGTGATTCCTTATTTATAACTTTAGTTCAAGAAAATCTTTTCTGCTAGTCTTCAGGTCGTTCTCATTGATAGTTGTTCTGTAACTAGTTGGTGTGCCCATGGGAGGAGGTGAGCTCAGTGTCTTCCTACTCCACTATCTTGGCCACACCTCTCCTCGGTCATTTTTTCTCTGAAGGTTTCTTGGGAATAAAAAGGAATGGGTTAAGCAATCCCACTACTGGGCATATACCCAGAGAAAACCGTAATTCAAAAAGACACATGCACCCCAATGTTCATTGCAGCACTATTTACAATAGCCAGGTCATGGAAGCAACCTAAATGCCCATCTACAGATGAATGGATAAAGAAGTTGTGGTACATATATACAATGGAATATTACTCAGCCATAAAAAGGAATGAAATTGAGTCATTTGTTGAGACGTGGATGGATCTAGAGACTGTCATAGAGAGTGAAGTAAGTCAGAAAGAGAAAAACAAATATCGTATATTAACGCATGTATGTGGAACCTAGAAAAATGGTACAGATGAACTGGTTTGCAGGGCAGAAGTTGAGACACAGATGTAGAGAACAAACATATGGACACCAAGGGGGGAACATGGCGGTGGGGTAGGGATGGTGGTGTGCTGAATTGGGCGATTGGGATTGACATGTATACACTGATGTGTATAAAATTGATGACTGATTTTTAAAAAAAAAGGAATGGGTTATATCACCCAGTATTCATAAAACCATTTTATGAATATCCCCTTTAAACATCTGACACTCCCTTGCTGCAGCTGTCCAAATCCCACCTCTTCTCTTTCCCTCCCCCGAGTCTTCAAACCTAGAAGCCTGCTCTGGTTCATGGCCCCTTTCCCTCTGCTGCTTCCTCCTCATTCCTGGGTCTTTTCCTCCCCAACACCCATACCCCTTTGCTCATTAATCTGGTCTCCCTTGGCTTCTCCAGTCATTGCCCAGAAGTATGGTATAACACAGTTCTCAAACATGAGTGCACATCAGAATAATCAGAAGGGCTTGTCAAAGTCTGAATTCTGGGTCCCACACTCAAAGTTTCTGATTCAATTAGTCTGGAATGGGGTCCAAGGATTTGCATTTCTGACAAGTTCTGTTATGGTTATGTTGCTGGTCCTGAGGCCACCCTCTGAGAATCACTGACATAACCAAAGTCCTTTGGTACCACATATAAATGGTCCTTCCTCCACCTTGAAAGGTGTTATTATAATTACTTTACACCCCATATCACACTGTGCACAGTCAGGGGGCAGGATAAGACAGAAAATAACCATGAGAAAGGGAGGATGTGCTGGTGGTCTCACCTGTCTCACCCTCTTGCCAGGTGGTTAAGATGATGATTGTTGTTGTATGCACCTTTGCCATCTGCTGGCTACCTTTCCACATCTTCTTCCTCCTGCCTTACATCAACCCTGATCTCTACCTGGAGAAGTTTATTCAGCAGGTTTACCTGGCCATCATGTGGCTGGCCATGAGCTCTACAATGTACAACCCCATCATCTACTGCTGCCTCAATGACAGGTAAGAACCCCATCCCCCATACTGTCTCCAGGACAAGAAACTAATCATCACACTGTTCAATCCGCTGACTGAACCATGTGATGATTAGTTCTCTGTAGTCTTTACCACTCCCTCTTGTCTCACAGCTGGCTTTCCTCATTTAGGTTGGCTACTTGGGGACTACACAGACAAATGGTCTTCTTGTCACCATGCAGGAATATGAGCTCTGAGGAGACTTTTTTTTCTTTTCCAAGATGAACCAGAAATCCATGTTTTTATGTGAAATCTTCTAACTTTTAAACACTCGTTACTAAGTCAGTAGTAGAGGGTGGGATGCAGGGACAGATAAAAAACCCTCTGTGATTAATACATATAAAGCAGGTTGCAAGCTGGATCAAGCTCATGAATTGCTCAATCTGCGCTATGGATTCCATGCACAGAGGGCTGTCCATGCAGACAGAGAGAAAGAGAATCAGAGAGAGAGAGAGTCAGAGAGTGAATGAGTCAGAGAGTGATAGTGAGAGAGAGACTGACAGAGAACAAGAGAGAAAGAGAGAAATTGATGCCACTAGAATAATTATCCACCACATGGCATCTTTTCCCTTCTCTGGTCTCTAATTTTCTTCTTCCCATCCCATCATAAAATCTGGGCAGCTTTGTCCAGTTTCTTCCAGCACTTCCAGCAGGACAGGGTAAGCAAAAAGAAGTCAGAGCCTCAAAGACCTGATTCTGCCTTTACTTGGCCACAGGGGCCAGAAGAGCCTTCCCTGAAGTGGAAGCCAACCTCAGACAAGTAAGAGAAGCTAGAGCCATCTAGAATGGTATTCAGCAATAGGGAATTCACCACTATGTGCAGAGTCCCCAAGAGGGAGCTGGTATGCCATGGTGGCAGCTCACTCATTTGGAGCACCACCTCAGCCTCTGTGAAAAAGGAGGCAGGAGAAGGAGGGGGAGGGAAAAAAGGCGTGTCACATTTATAGCCAACAGTTACCAGCCTATAACGTGCCTTCTCTGAATGAGACACTCAGGTGCTATGAATTTGGGGACAGGTATTCCATGGGACTTGTTCAAATGGTCTTGTTTGTCTAACTCATGGATTTATCTTTCTTCTAGGAGCCTCACAACATACGTAAACATTTCTAAGTTTAATCTCCCAAAAGCTAATTCTGAAGGGATATGACTGGCAGAAAATCAGTGGGCTACTTGAAGGAAAGGACTGAGTCTTGACACAGTATTGTGCATATAGTAAACACTTGGTGAATGTTTTTACTGATGTTGAACTGACCCAAAATCAGCTGACCCTGAACCAGTGGAGGCAGCATATTTCAACAGCCACCCTAAGTACAGACATGCATTTGACATGAACTTGGGTTCTAGTCCTGGATTTGACCTTGATCACTAACCTTTGAATCTTTTTGCCCTTAGCATCTTCAGCTGTCAATTAATTTTAAAAAATAATAACACAGTGTCTCATTTGGGTTTGTCCACATATTAAAGAGCTACTGCAATGGTGGGAACACCCTCTGAAAGCAGGTCATACTCAAGGATTACCTCTCCTTCCACTCTCTTCAGGTTTCGTCTGGGCTTCAAGCATGCCTTTCGGTGCTGCCCTTTCATCAGTGCTGGTGACTATGAGGGGCTCGAAATGAAATCCACTAGGTACCTCCAGACGCAGGGCAGTGTGTATAAAGTCAGCCGCCTGGAGACCACTGTCTCCACAGTGGTGGGGACCCATGAGGAAGACCTGGAGGAAGGCCCTAAGGCCATGCCTTCATCCCTGGACAAGACCTCCAATGACTCCTCTCACAGCGACTCTAAGACCATGATGGAGAACTTCAGCTTCTACTCCAACATGCTCTCCTAGACTACAGGGCCTTCAGTAGGCACAGTCACCTTTGTCTTTGTCTTGCTTCATTTCATGCATGGATAAATCCTCAATATAGAGACCATAAGAAACACTCTTGGGGCTTGTGAAAGGGTCAGAATAGTTTAGGAAAAACATTCCATTCTGGAGTCAAAAACCTGCATTCTTCTATGTCTTTGCCACCCACATGCTGTGTGACCCAAAACAAACCATCGAACTTCTCTGAGCCTGTACAATGGGAAGGTTAGACTCGATTTTCTCTACAATCCATTCCAAGATTCTAGAATTAACTTTAATTGTATGTTGGCACTCATTTCAGGGTAATTCCTGCAATGCAGCAACAGGTCCAACTGATCTGTTTGCCTAGAGCTGCTGTCTTATTTCAATAAAGGTGTTCTCAGTCTTGCTTAGGTTATTTTCCTTTAGCTGGTGGCTCATACTTCATCAGCCTCTGCTTGATAAGGTGAACAAAAGGAGGAACCACATAAAATCTGAATGAATGATGTAACACTCTCTTCTAAGGACCCATGAAAAGAAGGCATACTTCTGCCCCTTTTTGGCATCTCAATATCTCAGTGCATTATGGGATTGAGAGCCTCAAGTTTATCTGCATTATGTCCCCAGTGACTGTCCTGAGCAATCAATGCAGATAGAATATGGCCACTGATACTAGCTAATGTCTGTTATGAACCAAGACTCAGGAGAACTGTGCAATACTTAATCTATCTGATCCTCTCTTTCCTTATTTGTAAAACTATGAGCTGAACTACATCATCTAGGGGTCCTTTTGAATTTTAACATTCATTGGTTCAATGATTGTGTCAGTCTTTTTTTTTTGTTCAACCAAAAACTTGTAGTCTCAGGAAGAATAGAAGCAGTAAGTCCAGCAAATTAACACCTGGCTGCTAGAGATGTAGCAACTGCTAAGACCATGTATCAGTATCCACATATGACTTTCTCTGATTTATCCTAAAACTGTGAGCACTTTGCTTCTCCTGAAGATTTTGGCCTTTGACGGAGCAGAGGACTTCGTGTCAAATCCTACATCTCTCTATCAGGCTTTAACAGGCTAAGTCTCCCAGCTGGAGAATGCCACCAGGGAAGAAAAACATGTAGGCTCCCTGCTCTGGCCTTTTGGGTATCTTAGGGCGGGGCACTCACCTAGATTTTTAGCTTTATACTAGCATAAGGCATGAGCTCAGATGCCCAGTGACTGAGGAGGCTGCACCCTGCAACAACACTTGTGGGAAGAGACCACCTTGCATCTTCCCTTTAGACTCTCTGAATCTCCCCTTCCTGCCACCAGCTTTGCTGGCCTCCTGTCTAAAAGAGGTGGGATGATCAATCAACCCTACAGAAGAGTCAGTTGACAGAGAGTCATGAACTTAAAGCTTCGTGCCCTGACACAGTTTGGGGGTTACAGCAGGTGAATGTGCAGTTTCTTTCAGTCTCCCAGATCTGTGCTTTGTCCAGATGTGGCTGAAAGCAGAAACCTCATGTATACCATAAATGCCTTCTTCGTGGTTCAAAGAATGCATGCACATATTCTGCATCCATCATGTTGAGGGAGAACCGTGCTGCACATAGGGTTTACAGCCTTTACCAACTGTGCTGGCCCTAACCCTACCAGGACATTGACAGGCCAGGAAGAAGCTATATAGCAACAGTGTAAGCCAGAAAGACCTGACAGTCATATCCTCCAAAGCAGCATGAGAAGGATTAAATAAACTAAGAAAACCAGCTCAGTGCAAATATATGAATGGAACACATAATTTAGGGACAACAAAAGTCAGTGCCCAAAGCATTAGTCTTACTTCTGATAAAGAATCATGCCATGTATGGATTATTCACTTCAGAGGGATGTAAAGAACTGGCATGATTATGAGAAGTACCTAAGAAGAAAGTGTTAATGAGTAGGGGACATCCCCTCTATGGAAGAGGTTAGAGTTGAATTCAACAAGGATTATTGAGCACTTGCTCTGGACTTGGCCCTGAGCTGGGGACACACAGCTCCTTCTGTTCTTGAGGAGCCTACCGACAGGCCATTGTTAACTCACCAGTCTTAGTGGGTCTAGGCTGCCCAGCAGGCATGGAGGCAGTTGAGAAGCAGATTTTCCACAGGATTCTAAAAGACCCACACTCAACATGGGTAATCGGGCCAAAGACCTTAAGATAGCCTTTTGCAATGAGAGCTCTCTGAGATAATTCCAAAGAGAGCACCAGCCAATCCAGGGGAACTGAAGGGATGCGTTTGGACAGCATCATCACTGCACATAATAGGAGTAGACAGTTTCAAATATGGCAGAACATTTCCTCTGAGAGAGCCCAGCAAGCCTTCCTCTGACCCACTCTGCAACACCCATTTAACTTATGAATTTGTTGTCTCCTCCCATGTGTGAGAAACACCATGATCTGCACTGTGCATTGGTCTCATTCTTATAGAAATCTGTCATCCTGTGTTTATCTCCTAAGTGTTTTTCCTTGATATTCTGTTCAGTAGTAATAGAATATAAGGCTTCGTGGGGCTATCACTGTTATGTTACTTCCAAAATGTGGGATCCAGTTGCTGTCAATGAGCTATTTGTATTGTGCCGATTCCTCCTCATTCTTTCACAGAGAGAAGCTGATGTATATAATGGATTCACAGTAGTACCATAGCAATTGAGGGTTGGGGAGGGACACTATATGGCAAGAACTAAAGGATAGGGGTCCTTGTCTTCCTCACCTCCCACTGGAGTGCTAAGACATACTGGAATGTCCTTTCTCTTGGAAGGACTGAGTGGAACCCTTGGAAAAGGGGACTTGGGAGCTAACCTTATTGACCTGGTTTCAGGAAGAATCATGTAAGTGGAGAGGAGTAGTTCTTGAAGTTTCTATGTTTTCCAACCTGAGATCATGGAAAGAATCTCCATACAGAAATAAAGTATGTTTTTAACTGTCTCATGCCTCTGTCTCATCTCCAGGGAAACTAAGCACCCTACAAGATGCTGAATGGGGTGGTACTATGAATCTTAATAAATTGCATAGACCAAAGAATGGAACCCAACACCCAGAAAACTCCTATCTCTATAACAAAATGGGTTGGCAAGATGTGGGAACTATTTCCAGGTAGGGATCTGGGAAGGTAATATGGGATTGTGTGAAGTGACCAACAGTGTCACCTATGAGTAGAGCTGTGTCAGTTCAGATCCTCCTAGAAGCAGACACCAAGACAGAGTCAGAAGTGCAAGAGATTTATTGAGGGAACACTTGGGAAAGATAAGGGGTGAGGAAGGTAAGCAGGGGAGGCCTTGAGACCACTATGCAGATCTGACACCTGTGAAAAAGTGAGGGGAAGATTGGGCAGGAGGAGCTTCCATATGAGGTGCAGCCCTGAGAAAGTGTCAGCTGGCCCACCAGTGTGCAAAGGGTGCCCAGAGAAAAGCCCCAGCAGGCAGAAATGGCCAGGCTTGGCACCCTCAACATGCTGGGTCACTGACTGGGAGCTCTCCGGGGAGAGGGTGGTCTGCTCTTGAACACTGTGGTGGTCCCTGAAGGCACAGCAGCTGGAGGCAGGCAGCTGATGGCACGCCCACTGCCGGGCTTCTCCTGAAGGGAGATCTGTACCATCACTACCACAGCTGCCGCCAGAGCTTCGGTCCAGCCCCCTCTGTTTGAAAACACACATCAGGAAACCCTTGGCAGTATTAGAAACTTCAATGGTTAATCTCTGTGAGCCCGGGCAACCTGAACGGAAGCCCAGGAAGTAGGGGCCACCCTGTACCACCTCACCCCTCAGGCATGCATCCTCAAAAGAGTGATGAGCAGCTGTCAGCAAACTTGCGATGACAAAGATTGTAAAGCCTATAAAAGAGGGAGTGTTTTTTTTTTAACATCTTTATTGGAGTATAATTGCTTTACAATTGTGTGTTTGTTAGTTTCTGCTTTATAACAAAGTGAATCAGCTATACATATACATATATCCCCATATCTCTTCCCTTTTGTGTCTCCCTCCTATCCTCCCTAACCCACCCCTCTAGGTGGTCACAAAGCACTGAGCTGATCTCCCTGTGCTATGCGGCTGCTTCCCACTAGCTATCTATTTTACAATTTGGTAGTGTATATATGTCTTTGCCACTCTCTCACTTCGTCCCAGCTTACCCCTCCCCCTCCCCGTGTCCTCAAGTCCATTCTCTACGTCTGCATTAAAAGAGGAAGTTTTGAGGAGAATCTAGATAGCTTCGCAACACGATGAGTATCAGAAACAAATAATAAAGATGTTTCTGTTTAAACTAAGGCATCTTAAACTGAGGTGCCTGGATAAGCTTCAAGAAATCCACAACTTCACTTCAAGGTCTCCACAAATCATATGTAAAACACTGTGTGTGTGTGTAATAAAGGGTGCAAAACCTGAATCTTCTCAGAAGAAATCATTCATCCTCCACTCTCTAGAGAAGGAGAGAAAATAAATTGTTTATGGGAGAGAAGTGAGGAGCCCTGAGGCCTTCAGAGCACACTGAGAGGTAGGTGAGCCCTGGGAGAACCAGGGTGGCTGCCATGAAACTTGAAACAACTTTGGAACAAAATCATAATTCACCTCAGGCGTCCAGATGTGTTAAAGCTGTAGAACATCCTTAAAGATGTCTGTGGCAGTAAAAACACCAAATTCATGATTAAGGGGTGTGCTCACTCTTCCATGGAAAGATGAGTATTTGTTAGCTGAAGAAAGACTAACCTTAGTTACAGGTCAACAAATAATATCAGCTGTGGAGTATTGATATTCTTGTGGAAATGCAAGCACGTTTTCATTTAGTCCTGTGTAAGCACGTGTGACCTCATACACGCTGAATGTGCTTAGCTTTAGGGGCCAGTCTGGCTTTGGTAATTCTCCCTGCATAGCTGCCTCAGATTCTTTTCATGAATAAATGGATTTCCTCAGCTCTGGAACCCAAGAGGGGGTTTCAGTCAAGGCCTCAGAGTCAGGCAAGGTAGGGACACACCAAGAGCATTCCTCTCCATCTTCAAAGGTGAAGGGAGCACTTCACTGCAGAAACTGCCTTCCTGATCTCCACAGGCAATGTTCTGAGACACCCTCATTTATCTTTACCAATTAGGAAAACAGGGAGGAATGAGGCATGGAAGGGCACATCTCATGAACACCAAATTCAACATAAAATTCAACCTTTGGTTCTGGTTTCTTTCTCAAGCAGTGCAGCTAGCAAGGAGAAAAGACTGCTAATTAGAAACAAGTGAAAAAGTGTATCAGCAATGACATGAGCCCCACCGGGGGTGCTACCCTTGCTCCGCCACTGTCTGCTGGCATGTTAGCAGCATCTATTCCACGAGCTTCAGAGATTTTCACACAGACAGATTCAAACCCAAGTGCTCTGCATTGTGTTCACATGTCCTTTGTCTCTTTCCTCTTCTTTTTATGTCTAGTATCCTTTTGTACTCCACTCTTTAGTCCAACATTATTTTCATTCCTAGAAACCCTCTCCTCCTAACATACTCCCTGCTGAAATCTCTAGGTTTTAATCCCACTATTCTGGATGGCTTCTTAGTACACATTTTAATAAAGAACGTATTTGGTGTAATAGTGAAAACCCACCATCCCTAACAAATTCTCTTTTCCTATCTCAAGTACCCTCTTGCCCACTTCATGTACTCACTCACCCACTCTTTTCTTTCACCCCCTAACCTCACCTCCCACTCACCCATTTTCTGAAATTAAGAGGACTTTCAGAGCAGGACTCCTGAATTAGTGCCAACACTCAAAAGAAGCAGCTGAAGCAAGAGATCCAGCCACTAGGCTGGGCTGGGAGAACAGCAGACTCCAGAGGGAGGCCAGGTTCCAGTGCTGTCATCTCCTAACCATGCCAATACATGAATTTAAAGAAGAATGTTAGTGCATGAAGAGGCCAGGCAGTGCATGCTCACTGCCCAGAAAGCTCATTCTGAATTTGGCTGTGCTCCTCTGCCCTTTTCTGACTCATTGACCCATGCCCATTGCCCTCTTTTTCCATAACCACAGCCTGGAGGAGTACCTGTTTTGGCAGAAGTGTCCTAAGGGACAATAACTATTCCTGAAACATGGCAGCCACCTAGGCTGGTCCAGATAGTCAAAAAGAGATGCTGTTATGGATGATTATAAACATGATTCTGGGTTGACCTCAGAAATTTGGGGACAACCTGAACACTATCTCAAAAAGAGAGGCAGCACTTTTCTGCTTATTTTATACCTATAAGGACTTGACAGCTGATAATTCAACTTCATCCACTGAATATTTTCCATGATGTAGCAGGCACACTGTGGGGGATTGGAAATATAAATTTCAATAGCACATGGTCCCTGCCCTCAAAAAACTTACAGTCCAGAGGGGTAGACAGAGGTTCACCACAGTTCAGTGGGAAGAATGTCAAAGTAGAGATGCTGGAAAGAACTCTTGATGTTTTACCACACCAAATGTTGTCGAAAGACAACAAAATCTTAAGCCCAATGTTTTTCTCAGTGGCAACGCACATACAATCACTCACAGAAAATGTTTTCCTGTATCATTGACTGACTTCCACAAACTCCTAAGTTTTCTCATATCAGATGGACATCCTTACTCTTTTAGGTTGTGAAGTTCCAAATTCTTTAACCCTCTTTCAATTGTTGATTTTTCAGTTGGGTTTGTTGTTGAGTTTAAATCCTCCCAAATCAAAACGCAGTCCCTCAGTAGTCTCAGTTGAATCTGACCACCACTACCTCTACCCTCACCTCTCTCCAGGTTCCACTTTTGGACCACAGGACTGCTTTCGGCTGCCCTCTGGAGGACTCTATAAAAAGGCACAGGTTACGGATTGAAATGAATGAAGTACCCAATACTAAAGCCAAATGCCCTCTACCAGCAGGTGGCGATGCCACTTTAATGTGTCCCAGGAGTCAATGCCATGAGCATGACTTTCCTGTGCCTGGGTGTTTGGGTTATAGATTCAAAGAAAGAAGACACACATTAGAATATGTGGACGTGAAAATGGGGACTTCTCATACAATTGTACTCATCATACATACAGTCACCTCTGTTCCCACCAGAGGAGCTCCCGATCTGATTATGGGAGCCAATCATGGGACTCCACCATGGACTCCTCATGTCATTATCCTTCTGTCCTCTCTGATCTGAAGATCCCACATCCCTAACCATGGTGGGCATTCTGCCAACTCCGGAATACCCTTGTGTTGATCCTAATGTTCCAGTGGGAGTTGTCACAATGGGAGTGAAGAACAGTGCAGAACTATGACCACACGGATAAGCAGAGTAGGTGACATGGCATCTCAGCAGCCCACTCAGAGATATCATGCAAGCCCCTCTCTTTAAAAAATAACAAGCTTGGGGGAGGAGCTTCAAGATGGCGGAAGAGTAAGACTGGAGATCACCTTCCTCCCCACAAATACATCAGAAATACATCTACATGTGGAACAACTCCTACAGAACACCCGCTGAACGTTGGCAGAAGAACTCAGACCTCCCAAAAGGCAAGAAACTCCCCACGTACCTGGGTAGGGCAAAAGAAAAAAGAAAAAACAGAGACAAAGAATAGGGACGGGACCTGCACGAGTGGGAGGGAGCTGTGAAGGAGGAAAGGTTTCCACACACTAGGAAGCCCCTTCATGGGCAGAGACTGCGGGTGGCGGAGGGGGGAAGCTTCGGAGCCACAGAGGAGAGCGCAGCAACAGGGGTGCAGAGGGCAAAGCGGAGAGATTCCCGCACAGAGGACCGATGCTGGCCAGCACTCACCAGCCCAGGAGGTTTGTCTGATCACCCACCGGGACTGGTTGTACTGGGAGCGGAGGCTCAGGCTTCGGTCGGATCCCAGGGAGAGGACTGGGGTTGGCTGCGTGAACACAGCCTGAAGGGGGCTAGTGCACCACAGCTAGCTGGGAGGGAGTCCAGGAAAAAGTCTGGAGCTGCCAAAGAGGCAAGAGACTTTTTCTTCCTTCATTGTTTCCTGGTGCGTGAAATGAGGGGATTAAGAGCACTGCTTAAAGGAGCTCCAGAGATGGTCGCGAGCCGCAGCTATCAGCACGGACCACAGAGACGGGCATGAGACGCTAAGGTGGCTGCTGTAGCCACCAAGAAGCCTGTGTGCAAGCACAGGTCACTATCCACACCTCCCCTGCTGGGAGCCTGTGCAGCCCGCCACTGCCAGGCTCCCATGATCCAGGGACAACTTTCCCGGGAGAACACACGGCATGCCTCAGGCTGATGCAACGTTACACCTGCCTCTGCCGCCACAGGCTCTCCCTGCATTCCATACCACTCCCACCCCCGGCCTGAGTGAGCCAGAGCCCCCGAAGCAGCTGTTCCTTTAACCCCGTCCTGTCTGAGTGAAGAACAGACGCCCTCAAGCTACCTATATGCAGAGGCGGGTCCAAATCCAAAGCTGAACCCCAGGAGCTCTGCGGACAAAGAAGAGAAAGGGAAATTTCTCCCAGCAGCCTCAGGAGCAGCGGGTTAAATTTCCACAATCAACTTGATGTACCCTGCATCTCTGGAAAACCTGAATAGACAAAGAATCATCTCAAATTGAGGAGGTGGACTTTGGGAGCAACTATATATATATCTTTTTTACCCTTTTCTCTTTTTGTGAGTGTGTATGTGTATGCTTCTGTGTGTGATTTTGTCTGTATAGCTTTGCTTTTACCATTTGTCCTAGGGGTCCATCTATCCGTTTTTTAGTTTTGTTTTGTTTTTGTATAGTTTTTAGCACTTGTTATCATTGGTGGATTTGTTTTTTGGTTTTGTTGCTCTCTTCTTTCTTTCGTTTTTATTACTTAAAAAAATTTTTTTAATAATTATTTTTTATTTTAATAACTTTATTTTACCATATTTTATCTTCTTCTTTCTTTTTTTCTCCCTTTTATTCTGAGCCGTGTGGATGAAAGGCTCCTGGTGCTCCAGCCAGGTGTCAGTGCTGTGCATCTGAGGTGGGAGAGCCAAGTTCAGGACACTGGTCCACAAGAGACTTCCCAGCTCCATGTAATACCAAACGATGAAAATCTCCCAGAGATCTCCATCTCAGTGCCAAGACCCAGCTGCACTCAACGACCAGCAGGCTACAATGCTGGACACCCTATGCCAAACAACTAGCAAGACAGGAACACAACTCCATCCATTAGCAGAGAGGCTGCCTAAAATCATAATAAGGCCACAGACACCCCAAAACACACCACCAGATGTAGACCTGCCCACCAGAAAGATGAGATCCAGGCCCATCCACCAGAACATGGGCACTAGTCCCCTCCACGAGGAAGCCTACACAACCCACTGAACCAACCTTAGCCACTGGGGACAGACACCAAAAACAAAGGGAACTATGAACCTGCAGCCTGTGGAAAGGAGACCCCAAAAACAGTAAGTTAAGCAAAATGAGAAGACAGAGAAACACACAGCAGATGAAGGAGCAAGGCAAAAACCCACCAGACCTAGCAAATGAGGAGGAACTAGGCAGTCTACCTGAAACAGAATTCAGAATAATGATAGTAAAGATGATCCAAAATCTTGGAAATAGAATGGAGAAACGTTTAACAAGGACCTAGAAGAACTAAAGAGCAAACAAACAGTGGTGAACAACACAATAAATGAAATTAAAAATTCTCTACAAAGGATCAATAGCAGAATAACTGAGTCAGAAGAATGGATAAGTGAACTGGAAGATAAAATAGTGGAGATAACTACTGCAGAGCAGAATAAAGAAAAAAAGAATGAAAAGAATTGAGGACAGTCTCAGAGACCACTGGGACAACATTAAACGCACCAACATTCGAATGATAGGGGTCCCAGAAGAAGAAGACAAAAAGAAAGGGACTTAGAAAATATTTGAAGAGATTATAGTTGAAAACTTCCTTAATATGGGAAAGGAAATAGTTAATCAAGTCCAGGAAGCACAGAGAGTCCCATACAGGATAAATACAAGGAGAAACATGCAAAGACACATATTAATCAAACTATGAAAAATTAAATACAAAGAAAAAATATTAAAAGCAGCAAGGGAAAAAGAACAAATAACACACAAGGGAATCCCCATAAGGTTAACAGCTGATCTTTCAGCAGAAACTCTGCAAGCCAGAAGGGAGTGGCAGGACATATTTAAAGTGATGAAGGAGAAAAAGCTACAACCAAGATTACTCGACCCAGCAAGGATCTAATTCAGATTTGACGGAGAAATAAAAACCTTTACAGACAAGCAAAGCTAAGAGAATTCAGCACCACCAAACCAGCTTTACAACAAATGCTAAAGGAGCTTCTCTAGGCAGCAAACCCAAGAGAAGGAAAACACCTACAATAGCAAACCCAGAACAATTAAGAAAATGGTAATAGGAACATATATATTGATAATTACTTTAAATATAAAGGGATTAAATGCTCCAACCATAGGACATAGACTGGCTGAATGGATACAAAAACAAGACCCATATATATGCTGTCTACAAGAGACCCACTTCGGACCTAGGAACACATACAGAATGAAAGTGAGGGGATGGAAAAAAGATATTCCATGCAAATGGAAATCAAAAGAAAGATGGAGTAGCAATTCTCATATCAGACAAAATAGGCTTTAAAACAAAGACTATCACAAGAGACAAAGAAGGACACTACATAATGATCAAAGGATCGATCCAAGAAGAAGATATAACAATTGTAAATATTTATGCACCCAACATAGGAGCACCTCAATACATAAAGCAAATATTAACAGCCATAAAAGGGGAAATTGACAGTAACACAATCATAGTAGGGGACTTTGACACCCTACTTTCACCAATGGACAGATAATCCAAATTGAAAATAAATAAGTAAACAGAAGCTTTAAATGACACAATAGACCAGATAGATTTAATTGATATTTATAGGACATTCCATCCATAAACAGCAGATTACACTTTCTTCTCCAGTGCGCATGGAACATTCTCCAGGATAGATCACATCTTGGGTCACAAATCAAGCCTCAGTAAATTTAAGAAAATCGAAATCATATCCAGCATCTTTTCTGACCACAACGCTATGAGATTAGAAAAGAATTACAGGGGAAAAAACGTAAAAAACACAAACACATGGAGGCTAAACAATACGTTACTAAATAACCAAGAGATCAATGAAGAAATCAAAGAGGAAATCAAAAAATACCTAGAACCAAATGACAATGAAAACACGGCTATCCAAAACCTATGGGATGCAGCAAGAGCAGTTCTAAGGGGATGTTTATAGCTTTACAAGTCTACCTCAAGAAACAAGAAAAATCTAAAATAAACAATCTAACCTTACACCTAAAAGAACTAGAGAAAGAAGAACAAACAAAACCCAAAGTTAGCAGAAGGAAAGAAATCATAAAGATCAGAGCAGAAATAAATGAAATAGAAACAAAGAAAGCAATAGCAAAGATCAATAAAACTAAAAGCTGGTTCTTTGAGAAGAAGAACGAAATTGATTAACCATTAGCCTGACTTATCAAGAAAAAGAGGGAGAGGACTCAAATCAATAAAATTAGAAATGAAAAAGGAGAAGTTACAACAGACACCATGGAAATACAAAGCATCCTAAGAGCCTACTACAAGCAACTCTATGCCAATAAAATGGACAACCTGGAAGAAATGGACAAATTCTGAGAAAGGTATAACCTTCCAAGACTGAACCAGGAAGAAATAGAAAATATGAACAGACCTATCACAAGTACTGAAATTGAAACTGTGATTAAAATCTTCCAACAAACAAAAGTCCAGGACCAGATGGCTTCACAGGTGAATTCTATCAAACATTTAGAGAAGAGCTAACACCCATCCTTCTCAAACTCTTCCAAAAATTTGCAGAGGAAGGAACATTCCCAAATTAATTCTATGAGGCCACCATCACCCTGATACCAACACCAGACAAAGAAACTACAAAAAAAGAAAATTACAGACCAATATCACTGATGAATATAGATGCAAGAATCCTCAACAAAATACTAGTAAACAGACTCCAACAACACATTAAAAGGATCATACACCATGATCAAGTGAGATTTATCCCAGGGATGCAAGGATTCCTCAATATGTGCAAATCAATCAATATGATACACCATATTAACAAATTGAAGAATAAAACCACATGATCATCTCCATAGATGCAGAAAAAGATTTGACAAAATTCAACACCTATTTATATAAAAACTCTCCAGAAAGTGTGCATAGAGGGAAACTACCTCAACATAAGAAATGCCATATACGACAAACCCACAGCAAACATCATTCTCAATGGTGAAAAACTGAAACCATTTCCTCTAAGATCAAGAAGAAGAGAAGGATGTCCACTCTCACCACTATTATTCAACATAGTTTTGGAAGTCCTAGCCACAGCAATCACAGAATAAAAAGAAATAAAAAGAATAAAAATTAGAAAAGAAGAAGTAAAATTGTCACTGTTTACAGATGACATGATACTATACATAGAGAATCCTAAAACTGCCACCAGAAAACTACTAGAGCTAATCAATGAATTTGGTAAAGTTGCAGGATACAAAATTAATGCACAGAATCTCTTGCATTCCTATACACTAATGATGAAAAATCTGAAACAGAAATTAAGGAAACACTCCCATTTACCACTGCAGCAAAAAGAATAAAATACAGGAATAAACCTACCTAGGGAGACAAAAGACCTGTGTGCAGAAAACTATAAGACACTGATAAAAGAAACTAAAGATGATACCAACAGATGGAGAGATATACCATGTTCTTGGAATGGAAGAATCAATACTGTGAAAATGACTATACTACCCGAAGCAATCTACAGATTCAATGCAGTCCCTATCTAATTACCAATGGCATTTTTTATGGAACTAGAACAGAAAATCTTAAAATTTGCATGGAGACACAAAAGATGCCGAATAGCCAAAGCAGTCTTGAGGGGAAAAAAAATGGAGCTGGAAGAATCAGACTCCCTGACTTCAGACTATACTACAAAGCTACAGTAATCAAGGCAATATGGTACTGGCACAAAAACAGAAACATAGATCAATGGAACAAGATAAAAAGCCCAGAGATAAACCCACGGACATATGGTCAACTAATCTATGACAAAGGAGGCAAGGATATACAATGGGAAAAGACAGTGTCTTCAAAGAGTGTTGCTGGGAACACTAGACAGCAACATGTAAAAGAATGAAATTAGAACACTCCCTAACACCATACACAAAAATAAACTCAAAATCGATTAGAGACCTAAATGTAAGACTGGACACTATCAAACTCTTAGAGGAAAACATAGGAAGAACACACTTTGACATAAATCACAGCAAGATCTATTTTGATCCACCTCCTAGAGTAATGGAAATAAAAACAAAAATAAACAAATGGGACCTAATTAAACTTAAAAGCTTTTGCACAGCAAAGGAAACCATAACAAGATGAAAAGACAACCCTCAGAATGGGAGAAACTATTTGCAAATGAATCAATGGGCAAAGGATTAATCTCCAAAATATATAAACAGCTCAGGCAGCTCAATATTAAGGAAACAAACAACCCAATCCAAAAATGGGCAGAAGACCTAAATAGACATTTCTCCACAGAAGACATACAGATGGCCAAGAAGCACATGAAAAGCTGCTCAACATCACTAATTATTACAGAAATGCAAATCAAAACAACAATGAGGTATCACCTCTCACCAGGTAAAATGGGCATCATCAGAAAATCTGCAAACAACAAAAGCTGGAGAGGGTGTGCAGAAAAAGGAACCCTCCTGCACTGTTGATGGGAATGTAAATTGATACAACCACTATGGAGAACACTATGGAGGTTCCTTAAAATACTAAAAATAGAATTACCATATGATCTAGCAATCCCACTACTGGGCATATGTCCAGAGAAAACCATAATTCAAAAAGACACATGCACCCCAATGTTCATTGCAGCACTATTTACAATAGCCAGGTCATGGAAGCAACCTAAATGCCCATCGACAGACAAATGGATAAAGAAGATGTGGTACATATATACAATGGAATATTACTCAGCCATAAAAAGGAACGAAATTGGGTCATTTGTAGAGACGTGGATGGATCTAGAGACTGTCATACAGAGTGAGGTAAGTCAGAAAGAGAAAAACAAATATCGTATATTAACGCATATAAGTGGAACCTAGAAAAATGGTACCATTGAACGGATTGCAGGGCAGAAATTGAGACACAAACATAGAGAACAAACGTATGGACACCAAGGGGGGAAAGCTGTGGCGGGTGGTGGTGTGATGAATTGGGTGATTGGGATTGACTATATACACTGATGTGTATAAAATTGATGACTAATAAGAACCTGCATATAAAAAAAAAATACAAACACATGGAGGCTAAAAAATACACTACTTAATAACCAAGAGTTCACTGAAAAATCAAAGAGGAAATCAAAAAATACCTAGAAACAAATGACAACACAAACACAACGACCCAAAACCTATGGGTTGCAGCAAAAGCAGTTCTAAGAGGGAAGTTTATAGCAATACAATCCTACCTTAAGAAACAAGAAACATCTGAAATAAACAACCTAACCTTACACCTAAACAATTAGAGAAAGAAGAACAAAAAAACCCCAAAGTTAGCAGAAGGAAAGAAGTCTTAAAGATCAGATCACAAATAAATGAAAAAGAAATGAAGGAAACGATAGCAAAGATCAATAAAACTAAAAGCTTTTTCTTTGAGAAGATAAACAAAATTGATAAACCATTAGCCAGACTCATCACGAAAAAAAGGGAGAAGACTTAAGTCAAAAGAATTAGAAATGAAAAGGAGAAGTAAAAACTGACACTGCAGAACTACAAAGGATCATGAGAGATTACTTCAAGCAACTATATGCCAATAAAATGGACAATCTAAAAGAAATGGACAAATTCTTAGAAATGCACAACCTGCCGAGACTGAACCAGGAAAAAATAGAAAATATGAAGAGACCAATCACAAGGACTGAAATTGAAACTGTGATTAAAAATATTCCAACAAACAAAAGGCGAGGATGGGACGGCTTCACAGGTGAATTCTATCAATCATTTAGAGAAGAGCTAACACCTATCCTTCTCACGAGGCCACCATCACCCTGATACCAAAACCAGACAAAGATGTCACAAAGAAAGAAAACTACAGGCTAATGTCACTGATGAACATAGGTGCAAAAATCCTCAACAAAATACTAGCAAACAGAATCCAACAGCACATTAGAAGGATCATACACCATGATCAAGTGGGGTTTATCCCAGGAATGCAAGGATTCTTCAATATATGCAAATCAATCAACGTGATACACCATATTAGCAAACTGAAGGAGAAAAACCATATGATCATCTCAATAGATGCAGAGAAAGCTTTCGACATGATTCAACACCCATTTATGATGAAAACCCTCCAGAACGTAGGCATAGAGGGAACTTTCCTCAACATAATAAAGGCCATATATGACACACCCACAGCCAACATAGTCCTCAGTGGTGAAAAACTGAAACCATTTCCACTAAGATCAGGAACAAGACAAGGTTGCCCACTCTCACTACTATTATACAACATAGCTTTGGAAGTTTTAGCCATAGCAATCAGAGAAGAACAAGAAATAAAAGAAATCCAAATCGGAAAAGAAGAAGTAAAGCTGTCACTCTTTGCAGATTACATGATACTATACATAGAGAATCCTAAAGTTGCTATCAGAAAACTACTAGAGCTGATCAATGAATTTGGTAATGTAGCAGGATACAAAATTAATGCACAGAAATCTCTTGCATTCGTGTACACTAATGATGAAAAATCTGAAAGAGAATTTAAGGAAACACCCCCATTTACCATTGCAACAAAAAGAATAAAATATCTAGGAATAAACCTACCTAAGGAGACAAAAGACCTGTATGCAGAAAATTATAAGACAGTGATGAAAGAAGTTAAAGATGATGCAAATAGATGGATAGATATACCATGTTCTTGGATTGGAAGAATCAAGATTGTGAAATTGACTCTACTACCCAAAGCAATCTACAGATTCAATGCAATCCCTATCAAACTACCACTGGCATTTTTCACAGAACTAGAACAAAAAAGTTCACAATTTGTATGGAAACAGAAAAGACCCCGAATAGCCAAAACAATCTTGGGACAGAAAAACAGAGCTGGAGGAGTCAGGCTCCCGTCTTCAGACTATACTACCAAGCTACAGTAAACAAGACAGTATGGTACTGGCACAAAAACAGAAATATAGATCAATGGAACAGTATAGAAAGCCCAGAGATAAACCCACGCACATATGGTCACCTTATCTTTGATAAAGGAGGCAAGAATATACAATGGAGATAAGACCGTCTCTTCAATAAGTGGTGCTGGGAAAACTGGACAGCTACATGTAATAGAATGAAATTAGAACACTCCCTAACACCATACACAAAAGTAAACTCAAAATGTATTAAAGACCTAAATGTAAGGCCAGACACTATCAAACTCTTAGAGGAAAACATAAGCAGAACACTCTATGACATAAATCACAGCAAGATCCTTTTTGACCCACCTCCTAGAGAAATGGAAATAAAAACAAAAATAAACAAATGGGACCTAATGAAACTTAAAAGCTTTTGCACAGCAAAGGAAACCATAAACAAGACAAAAAGACAACCCTCAGAATGAGAGAAAATATTTGCAAATGAAGCAACTGACAAAGGATTAATCTCCAAATTTACGAGCAGCACATGCAGCTCAATATCAAGAAAACAAACAACCCAATCCAAAAATGGGCAGAAGATCTAAATAGACATTTCTCCAAAGAAGATATACAGATTGCCAACAAACACATGAAAGAATGCTCAACATCATTAATTATTAGAGAAATGCAAATCAAAACTACAATGAGATATCATCTCACACCGGTCGGAATGGCCATCATCAAAAAATCTACAAACAATAAATGCTGGAGAGGGTGTGGAGAAAAGGGAACACTCTTGCACTGTTGCTGGAAATGTAAATTGATACAGCCACTCTGGAGAACAGTATGGAGGTTCCTTAAAAAACTAAAAATAGAATTACCATACGACCCAGCAATCCCACTACTGGGCATATACCCTGAGAAAACCATAATTCAAAAAGAGTCATGTACCACAATGTTCACTGCAGCTCTATTTACAATAGCCAGGACATGGAAGCAACCTAAGTGTCCATCGACAGATGAATGGATAAAGAAGATGTGGCACATATATACAATGGAGTATTACTCAGCCATAAAAAGAAACGAAATTGAGTTATTTGTACTGAGGTGGATGGACCTAGAGTCTGTCATACAGAGTGAAGTAAGTCAGAAAGAGAAAAACAAATACCATATGCTAACACATATATATGGAATCTAAAAAAAAAAAAAGGTCATGAAGAACCTAGGGGCAAGACGGGAATAAAGAAGCAGACCTACTAGAGAATGGATTTGGGGATATGGAGAGGGGGAACGGTAAACTGGGACAAAGTGAGAGAGTGGCATGGACATATATACAGTACCAAACACAAAATAGTTAGGTAGTGGGAGGCAGCCACATGGCACGGGGAGATCAACTCGGTGATTTGTGGCCGCCTGGAGGGGTGGGAATAGGAGGGGGTAGGGGGGGAGATGCAGGAGGGAGGAGATGTGGGGACGTGTGTGTCTGTGTATGGCTGATTCGCTTTGTTGTAGAGCAGAACCTAACACACCATTGTAGGGCAATTGTGCTCCAATAAAGATGTTAAAAAATTAAAAAAAAAAAAAAAAGAGAATCCACCTGCCAATGCAGGGGACACAGGTTCGAGCCCTGGTCCAGGAATATCCAACATTCCACGGAGCAACTAAGCCCGTGCGCCACAACCACTGAGCCTGCACTCTAGAGCTCACAAGCCACAACTACTGAGCCTGCATGCCACAGCTACTGAAGCACACGTGCCTAGAGCCCATGCCCTGCAACAAGAGAAGCCACCGCAATGAGAAGCCCGGGCACCACAACAAAGAGTAGCCCTCACTTGCCACAACTAGAGAAAGCCTGTGAGCAGCAACGAAGACTCAAAGCAGCCATAAATAAGTAAATAAATAAATAACTAAATAAATTTATAAATGAATTTATAAAATAAATGAATAAAAAAGCCTATATATCAATTGCTATTCTTGATAACACTTACCTAAACAATCAGACCAAGTTTATTGAAACCAGACTTATTTTGCAAACAAGTTAGTTTACTTTGGCTATATTTGGTGGAAAGAAGGATGACATTAGAGAAAAAAATGTTTCAGTAATATACCTTTGTGGATATTAAGTTCTAGTGCTATTAATTGTCTTTAAGGTTTGGTATTTACTGCCTGAAACTCACTTCCCAGCTGCCTCCTTGATGCTCTGTTACATTATTACAAACTTTAATTGAATTATTAAAAGGACATTTTAAGCCGATTTTTGAAGTTTATCACAGTAATCTATCTTTGGATGAAGATCAGATGCCCCTTGACTTACAACCAGGAGCATATAAAATGAAAAAGACATCACTTAAAGGACTCTCTCCAGCCTGGATGTAAAGGCCCTTATCAGGTACTTTTAACTACCTGATGCACAAAAAAACTAAAGGGAATTGACTCTTGGTTTCACATTTCCCACTTAAAAAGGGCCCCTGCACTGGACTTGTTCATAGAGAGGATCACTAACCTCAAATTCACCTTAAAGCAACACTCAAACAACATCAGAAGAAGACAACATCAGAAGTAGACTGCTATCCCAAGATGCTGGACCTTACCTGTATGATTATTTATAGTATTTTCTTCATTTCTTGGGCTTCTATATATGAATTATGACCTTATTAATGCTACTAGCTATATTACTTGTACTCTGCTTATTTTATAAGACTGTTTTTCTTGTATTACACAATGTGCAACTGAGTCTGTGACAAAAATAACAATGACTAAGTGAATTGAAACAATTGTCCAGCTATATAATTCTATATAACAGTAAGATTGATTGTAATAGTGTAAACTCTAGACAGGGGAAGAAGCAACAAGGGAGAATCATTTCCTGGACCATAACAGACTAGTAAGACAGGTGGTCCAGAGACATTTACAATTAACAGGGCCCAGTTCAGTCATAGCACATCGAGTGGTCTATCAACAAAATACTCTCTTGACCTAGGAATTAGCCTTCCTAGGGCCAAGGGACAAATTTGTCTTGAAATGCCTCCCAAACTTTGGCTGAATTTATGACCAAAATGGGGGAACTACAAACAAAAGAAAAGCAAAGAGCGTTTCACTAACTATCCAAGTCTACAAATATTAACCTGCTGCAGTCACTGACTGACAATATACTCAGTGCTTCAGACAAAGAGATTAAGGCAATAACAGGATGAAGCACTCTGTGATTCAGAGAGAAGAAATTAAAGATGATAACAAGATGCTCTGTGCTTTGGACAAACAGGCCTTAGATAGTTAGATGCTTTTCAAGAAGAATTTTAATGAACCTCACTTCTTGCATCTTGCCACACATAGAAAAGCACTATAATAATTAACTTGAGATATCTGTTCTTTGTGACTTTCAGTAATTTTTCACCAAGATGTATATTCAACTGCATGTACTCCCTAAAAAAATCACATATAAACTAGCTTTCCCCCTACATCTTTGAAGCAGTTCCTCAGAGCTATCTGAGAGGCTATCTCCCAGTTTATAGTCCTCAATAAGACCCTGAATAAACCTTTATTCACAACACTCACATTGTGCATTTTTCTTCCAGTCAACACTTTCTATTTCCGTTTTATTTGCTTTGTTGCTACTAATTGCTTCAAAACTTTTTGGAAAGAGGAAAAGTAGAAATAAGTTTAATTAAACAAACAAACAAAAATACACACTTTGAGTTTATGCTGAGAGTACTATGTCTGAGGAATCAGTGAATGGAGATTGAGAGCAAAAACCCCACAACTTGGGATAACATTTAAACAATTCTGGAAGCCAAATATCTTTTCCTGGACCTTCCAGGATATGGTGGATGTTCATATGTTTTAAGGAGAATGGAGTTATTGGATTCCTACCCAGGGAGAGCCCTGAAATCTATGAAAAACACTTTGGTGAGAACATCAGAGGTTTTTAAAGAGAATGGAAGCATCCTTTATTATAGAAACCACTCTTGAAGCAGCTATACATAAGCATCTATTATGTGCCTCTTACTCTAATATGAGTATGTAATTAAAAGAATCTTTTTAATTTATAAAGTAACTTGAACTTAAATATGCATGTGTTGCCCAGGGGTCAGGGTAACAACTGTACTCTGATTCCTCTGGCAAATCAGTACAGCTATCCATGAGATTCAACATATGAGAAAAATCCAAAAAGAATAAGGCATTCAGAACAAACAAGGCATACTACAACCCTTTCCTTTCATCTAAAAGGGGTTTGGCATTGTCAGTTTGCCTCAGTTGTTTCATTTTAGCAGCTGTGGTGACCACAGAAATATGTCCTTCCCCTCATTAAGACTCTTAAAATTCCTTGGGAGAGATAGTTTAATGTTTAATCAGAAATGTCAATTACTATCCAAATTTCACCAGAAAAAAACATTTAACACAAATGGAGAGAAAGACTTTGAAACCTGTGACTCCTTTAGATTTTCTTTAGCTGGTTCATACTGTGCTTAGGGGCAGGCCTTCTAGAATTCTGTATGACATCAAATCTGTGATCACTCTAAAGGCTCTAACCATTCTCCATAATGGTGCTTGCATTCTGAAAATTGATTTCAGGTGTTCAGATCAAAGTAGTTCTGGTTATTCCCTTGAAAGTTTATGCTTCAACTGATCAGTCCAATTTGTCATGAATTTGTGATTTTTATTTAAAACCTGATTTTTTCAATTTACTTCCTCTTAAAACTCTGTGCTCAGAATGCTTGATTAGGTTCTAACAATGTGCATCTGGTTTAAACAATTTCTTATCTAATGAGATACTTTAGCTTTTCTTTTTTCTTTTCTTTTTTTTTTCTTTTTGCTATTTTCACCCTTTTTTTTTAATTTAATTTTTTTATACAGCAGGCTCTTATTAGTTCTCTATTTTATACATATTAGTGTATATACGTCAATCCCAATCTCCCAATTCATCCAACTACCACCACCATGCCCCACCCCGCTTTCCCCCCTTGGTGTCCATACATTTGTCCTCTACATCTGTCTCTATTTCTGCCCTGCAAACCGGTTCATCTGTACCATTTTTCTAGGTTCCACATATATGTGTTAATATACGATATTTGTTTTCCTCTTTCTGATTTACTTCACTCTGTATGACAGTCTCTAGGTCCATCCACGTCTCTACAAATGACGCAATTTTGTTCCTTTTAATGGTTGAGTAATATTCCATTTATATCTTCTTTATCCATTTGTCTGTCAATGAGCATTTAGGTTGCTTCCATGACCAGGCTATTGTAAATAGTTCTGTAATGAACATTGGGGTGCATGTGTCTTTTTGAATTATGGTTTTCACCGGGTATAAGCCCAGTAGAGGGATTGCTGGATCATATGGTAATTCTATTCTTAGTTTTTTAAGGAACCTCCATACTGTTCTCCATAGTGGCTGTATCAATTTACATACCCACCAACAGTGCAAGAGGGTTCCCTTTTCTCCACACCCTCTCCAGCATTTATTGTTTCTTGATTTTATGATGACGCCCATTCAAAACTACCTCACTGTAGTTTTGGTTTGCATTTCTCTAATAATTAGTGGTGTTGAACAGCTTTTCATGTGCCTCTTGGCCATCTGTATGTCTTCTTTGCAGAAATGTCTATTTAGGTCTTCTGCCCACTTTATCATTGGGTTGTTTGTTTTTTTAATATTGAGCTGCATGAGCTGTTTATATATTTTAGAGACTAATCCTTTGTCCATTGATTCCTTTGCAAATATTTTCTCCTATTCTGAGGGTTGTCTCTTCGTCTTGTTTATGGTTTCCTTTGCTGTGCAAAAGCTTTTAAGTTTCATTAGGTCCCACTTGTTTATTTTGGTTTTTATTTCTGTTACTCTAGGAGGTGGATCAAAATACATCTTGCTGTGATTTATGTCGAAGACTATTCTGTCTATGTTTTCCTCTAACAGTTTTATAGTGTCTAGTCTTACATTTAGGTCTTTAATCCATTTTGAGTTTATTTTTGTGTATGGTGTTAGGGAGGGTTCTAATTTCATTCTTTTACATGTAGCTGTCCAGTTTTCCCAGCACCACTTATTGAAGAGACTGTCTTTTCTCCATTGTATATACTAGTCTCCTTTGTCATAGATTAGTTGACCACAGGTGTGTGGGTTGATCTCTGGGCTTTCTATCCGGTTCCATTGACCTATATTTTGGTTTTTGTGCCAGTACCATATGTCTTCATAACTGTAGCTTTATAGTATAGTCTGAAGCCAGGGCATCTGATTCCTCAAGCTCTGTTTTTTTCCCTCAAGATTGCTTTGGCTATTCGGGGTCTTTTGCGTCTCCATGCAAATTTTAAGATTTTTTGTTCTAGTTCTGTAAAAAATGGCATTGGTAATCTGATAGGGATTGGATTGAATCTGTAGATTGCTTTGGGTAGTATAGGCATTTTCACAATATTGATTCTTCCAATCCAGGAACATGGTAAATCTCTCCATCTGTTTGTGTCATCTTTGGTTTCTTTCATCACTGTGTTATAGTTTTCTGAGTACAGGTCTTTTACCTCTTTAGGTAGGTTTATTCCTAGGTATTTTATTCCTTTTGTTGCAATGGTGAATGGGATTGTTTCCTTAATTTCTCTTTGTGACCTTTCATTGTTAGTGTATAGGAATGTAAGAGATTTCTGTGCTTTAATTTTGTATCCTGGAACTTTACCAGATTCATTGATCAGCTATAGTTCTCTGGTAGCATCTTTTGGATTCTCTATGTATAGGATCATGTCATCTGCAAACAGTGACAGTTTTAATTCTTCTTTTCCAATTTGTAATACTTTTATTTTTTTTCTTCTCTAATTGCCATGGCTAGCACTTCCAAAACTATGTTGAATAATAGTGGCAAGAATGGGCATCCTTGTCTTGTTCCTGATCTTTGAGGAAATGTTTTCAGTTTTTCACCATTGAGGACGATGTTGGCTGTGGGTTTGTCATATATGGTCTTTATTATGGTGAGGTAGATTCCCTCTACACCCACTTTCTGGAGAGATTTTTTTTATCATAAATGGGCGTTGAATTTTGTCAAAAGCTTTCTCTGCATCTATGGAGATGATCATATGGTTTTTATCCTTCAATTTGTTAATATGGTTTATCACATTGATTGATTTACATATATTGAAGAATCCTTGCATTCCTGGGATAAACCCCATTTGATCATGGTGTATGATCCTTTTAATGTGCTGTTGGATTCTGTTTGCTAGTATTTTTTTTGAGGATTTTTGCATCTATGTTCATCAGCGATATTGGCCGGTAGATTTCTTTCTTTGTGACATCTTTGTCTGGTTTTGGTATCAGGGTGATGGTGGTCTTGTAGAATGAATTGAGGGTGTTCCTCCATCTGCTATATTTTGGAAGAGTTTGAAAAGGATAGGTGTTAGCTCTTCTCTAAATGTTTGATAGAATTCACCTGTGAATCCATCTGGTCGTGGGCTTTTGTTTGCTAGAAGATTTTTAATCACAATCTCAATTTCAGTGCTTGTGATTGGTCTGTTTATATTTTCTATTTCTTCCTGGTTCAGTCTCAGGAGGTTGTGCTTTTCTAAGAATTTGTCCGTTTCTTCCAGGTTGTCCATTTTATTGGCATAGAATTGCCTGTAGTAATCTCTCATGATCGTTTGTATTTCTGCAGTGTCAGTGGTTACTTCTCCTTTTTCTTTTCTAATTCTATTGATTTGAGTCTTCTCCCTTTTTTTCATGATGAGTTTGGCTAATGGTTTATCAATTTTGTTTATCTTCTCAAAGAACCAGCTTTTAGTTTTATTGATCTTTGCTATTGTTTCCTTCATTTCTTTTTCATTTATTTCTTTTTTTTTAACATCTTTTTATTGGAGTATAATTGCTTTACAATGGGGTGTTAGTTTCTGCTTTATAACAAAGTGAATCAGCAATACATATACATATATCCCCATATCTCTTCCCTCTTGCGTCTCCCTCCCTCCCACCCTCCCTATCCCACCCCTCTAGGTGGTCACAAAGCATCCAGGTGATCTCCCTGTGCTATGCGGCTGGTTCACACTAGCTATCTATTTTACGTTTGGTAGTGTATATATGTCCATGCCACTCTCTCACTTTGTCCCAGCTTACCCTTCCCCCTCTCTGTATCCTCAAGTCCATTCTCCAGTATATCTGCATCTTTATTCCTGTCTTGTCTAGGTTCTTCAGGACCTATATTTTTTCTATTTTTTTAGATACCATATATATGTGTTAGCATACGGTATTTGTTTTTCTCTTTCTGACTTACTTCACTCTGTATGACAGTCCCTAGGTCCATCCACCTCACTACAAATAACTCAGTTTTGTTCCGTATTATGGCTGAGTAATATTCCATTGTATATATGTGCCACATCTTCTTTATCCATTCATCTGTTGATGGACACTTAGGTTGCTTCCATGTCATGGCTATTACAAATAGAGCTGCAATGAATATTTTGGTACATGACTCTTTTTGAATTATGGTTTTCTCAGGGTATATGCCCAGTAGTGGGATTGCTGGGTCATATGTTAGTTCTGTTTCTAGTTTTTTAAGGACCCTCCATACTGTTCTCCAAAGTGGCTGTATCAAGTTACATTCCCAACAAGAGTGCAAGAGTGTTCCCTTTTCTCCACACCCTCTCCAGCATTTATTGTTTGTAGATTTTTTGATAATGGCCATTCTGACTGGTGTGAGATGATATCTCACTGTAATTTTGATTTGCATTTCTGTAATGATTAATGATGTTGAGCATTCTTTCATGTATCTGTTGGCAATCTGTATATCTTCTTTGGAGAAATGTTTATTTAGGTCTTCTGCCCATTTTTGGATTGGGTTGTTTGTTTTTTTTTTGATATTGAGCTGCATGAGCTGCTTGTAATTTTGGAGATTAATCCTTTGTCAGTTGCTTCATTTGCAAATATTTTCTTCCATTCTGAGGGTTGTCTTTTTGTCTTGCTTATGGTTTCCTTTGTTGTGCAAAAGCTTTTAAGATTCATTAGGTCCCATTTGTTTATTTTTGTTTTCATTTCCATTACTCTAGGAGGTGGATCAAAAAAGATCTTGCTGTGATTTATGTCAAAGTGTGTTCTTCCTATGTTTTCCTCTAAGAGTTTGATAGTGTCTGGCCTTACATTTAGGTCTTTAATCGATTTTGAGTTTATTTTTGTGTATGGTGTTAGGGAGTGCTCGAATTTCATTCTTTGACATGTAGCTTTCCAGTTTTCCCAGCACCACTTACTGAAGAGGCTGTCTTTTCTCCACTGTATATTCTTGCCTCCTTTATCAAAGATAAGTTGATCATATGTGCGTGGGTTTATCTTTGGGCTTTCTATACTGTTCCATTGAAATATATTTCTGTTTCTGTACCAGTACCATAGTGTCTTGTTTACTGTAGCTTTGTAGTGTAGTCTGAAGTCAGGGAGCCTGATTCCTCCAGCTCCATTTTTCTTTCTCAAGTTTGCTCTGGATATTCGGGGTCTTTTCTGTTTCTATACAAATTGTGAAATTTTTTGTTCTAGCTCTGTGAAAAATGTCATTGGTAGTTTGATAGGGATTGCATTGAATCTGTAGATTGCTTTGGGTAGTAGAGCTATTTTCACAATCTTGATTCTTCCAATCCAAGAACATTGTATATCTCTCCATCTATTTGTATCATCTTTAAATTCTTTCATCAGTGTCTTATAATTTTCTGCATACAGGTCTTTTATCTCTTTAGGTAGTTTTATTCTGTGATATTTTATTCTTTTTGTTGCAATGGTAAATGGGAGTGTTTTCCTAATTTCACTTTCAGATTTATCATCATTAGTGTATAGGAATGCAAGAGATTTCTGTGCATTAATTTTGTATCCTGCTACTTTACCAAATTCATAGATTAGGTCTGTAGTTTACTGGTAGCATCTTTAGGATTCTCTATACATAGTATCATGTCATCTGCAAACAGTGACATCTTCACTTCTTCTTTTCTGGTTTGGATTCCTTTTATTTCTTTCTCTTCTCTGATTGCTGTCGCTAAAACTTCCAATACTATGTTGAATTATAGTGGTGAGAGTGGGCTACCTTGTCTTGTTCCTGATCTTGGTGGAAATGGTTTCATTTTTCCACCATTGAGGACGATGTTGGCTGTGGGATTGTCATATATGGCCTTTATTATGTTGAGGAAATTTCCCTCTATGCCTACTTTCTGGAGAGTTTTTATCATAAATGGGTGTTGAATTTTGTTGAAAGCTTTCTCTGCATCTATTGAGATGATCATATGGTTTTTCTCCTTCAATTTGTTAATATGGTGTATCACATTGATTGTGTATATTGAAGAATCCTTGCATTCCTGGGATAAACCCCACTTGATCATGGCGTATCATCCTTTTAAGGTGCTGTTGGATTCTGTTTGCTAGTATTTTGTTAAGGATTTTTGCATCTATGTTCATCAATGATATTTGTTTGTAGTTTTCTTTTTTTCTGTGACATCTTAGTCTGCTTTTGTATCAGGGTGATGGTGGCCTTGTAGAATGAGTTTGGGAGTGTTCGTCTCTCTGCTATATTTTGGAAGAGTTGAGAATGATAGGGGTTAGCTCTTCTCTGAATGTTTGATAAAATTCGCCTCTGAAGCCATCTGTTCTTGGGCTTTTTTTTTGTTGGAAGATTTTTAATCACAGTCTCAATTTCAGTGCTTGTGATTGGTCTGTTGATACTTTCTATTTCTTCCTGGTTCAGTCTCGGAAGGTTGTGCATTTCTAAGAATTTGTCCATTTCTTCCAGGTTGTCCATTTTATTGGCATATAGTTGCTTGAAGTAATCTCTCATGATTCTTTGTATTTCTTCAGTGTCAGTTTTTACTTCTCCTTTTTCATTTCAAATTCTATTCATTTGAGTCTTCTTCCTTTTTTTCTTTATAAGTCTGGCTAATGCTTTATCAATTTTGTTTATCTTCTCAAAGAACCAGCTTTTAGTTTTATTGATCTTTGCTATTGTTTCCTTCATTTCTTTTTCTTTTATTTGTGATCTGATCTTTATCATTTCAGTCCTTCTGCTAACATTTTTGTTTTTGTTTGTTCTTCTTTCTCTAATTGCTTGAGTTGTAAGTTTAGGTTGTTTATTTGAGTTGTTTCTTGTTTCTTGAGGTAGGATTGTATCGCTGTAAACTTCCTTCTTGGAACTGCTTTTGCTGCATCCCATAGGTTTGGGTCGTCGTGTTTTCATTGTCATTTTTTTCTAGGTATTTTTTGATTTCCTCTTTGATTTCATCAGTGATGTCTTAGTTATTTAGTACTGTATTGTTTAGCGTCCAAATATTTGTATTTTTTACAGACTTTTTCCTGTAGTTGATATCTAGTCTCATAGGGTTGTGGTCAGAAAAGATACTTGATAAATTTCAAATTTCTTAAATTTATCAAGCCTTTATTTGTGACCCAAGATATGATATATCCTGGAGAATGTTCCATGAGCACTTGAGAAGAAAGTGTATTCTGCTGTTTTTGGATGGAATGTCCTATAAATATCAATTAAGTCCATCTTGTTTAATGTATCATTTCAAGCATGTGGTTCTTTATTTATTTTCATTTTAGATGATCTGTCCATTGGTGAAAGTGGGGTGTTAAAAGTCCCCTAGTATGATTGTGTTACTATCAATTTCCCCTTTTATGGCTGTTAGCATTTGCCTTATGTATTGAGGTGCTCCTATATTGGATGCATAAATATTTACTATTGCTATATCTTAGATTATCTTGGATTATCTTGGATTGATCCCTTGATCATTATGTAGTGTCCTTCTTTGTCTCTTGTAATAGTCTTTATTTTAAAGTCTATTTTGTCTGATATGAGAATTGCTACTCCAGGTTTCTTCTGATTTCCATTTGCATGGAATATCTTTTTCCATTCCTTCAGTTTCCATCTCTATGTGTCCCTAGGTTTGAAGTGGGTCTCTTGTAGACAGCATATATATGGGTCATGCTTTTGTATCATTCAGCCCGTCTATGTCTTTTGGTTGGAGCATTTAATACATTTACATTTTAGGTAATTATCGATATGTATGTTCCTATTACCATTTTCTTAATTGTTTTGGGTTTGTTATTGTAGGTCTTTTCCTTCGCTTTTGTTTCTTGCCTAGAGAATTTCCTTTATCATTTGTTGTAAAGCTGGTTTGGTGGTGCTGAATTCTCTTAGCTTTTGCTTGTCTGTAAAGATTTTAATTTCTCTGTTGAATTTGAATGAGATCTTTGCTGGGTAGTGTAATCTTGGTTGTAGGTTTTTCTCTTTCATCACTTTAAATATGTCCTGCCACTCCCTTCTGGCTTGCAGAGTTTTTGCTGAAAGATCAGCTATTAACCTTATGGGGATTCCCTTGTGTGTTATTTGTTGTTTTGCCCTTGTTGCTTTTAATATTTTTTCCTCGTATTTAATATTTGTTAGATTGATTAATATGTGTCTTGTCGTGTTTCTCCTTGTATGGATCCTGTATGGGACTCTCTGTGCTTCCTGGACTTGATTGACTATTTCCTTTCCCATATTAGGGAAGTTTTCAACTATAATCTCTTCAAATATTTTCTCAGTCCCTTTCTTTTTCTCTTCTTCTTCTGGGACCTCTATTATTCTAATGTTGGTGCATTTAATGTTGTCCCAGAGGCCTCTGAGATTGTCCTCAATTCTTTTCATTCTTTATTCTCTATTCTGCTCTGCAGTAGTTATTTCCACTATTTTATCCTCCAGGTCACTTATCCGTTCTTCTGCCTCAGTTATTCTGCTATTGATTCCTTCTAGAGAATTTTTAATTTCATTTATTGTGTTGTTTATCATTGGTTGTTTGCTCTTTTGTTCTTCTAGGTCCTTGTTAAACGTTTCTTGTATTTTCTCCATTCTATTTCCAAGATTTTGGATCATCTTTAGTATCATTACTCTGAATTCTTTTGCAGGTAGCCTGCCTATTCCTTCTTTCTTTGTTTGGTCTGGTGAGTTTTTACCTTGTTCCTTCATCTGCTGTGTCTCTGTCTTCTCATTTTGCTTAACTTACTGTGTTTGGGGTCTGCTTCTCGCAGGCTGCAGGTTCATAGTTCCTGTTGTTTTTGGTGTCTGCCCCCAGTGGCTAAGTTTGGTTTAGTGGGTTGTGAAGGCTTCCTGGTGGAGGGGACTAGTGCCTGTGTTCTGGTGGATGAGTCTGGATCTTGTCTTTCTGTTGGGCAGGACCACATCCGACTGTGCATTTTGGTGTGTCTGTGACCTTATTATGATTTTAGGCAGCCTCTCTGCTAATGGGTTGTGTTGTGTTCCTGTCTTTCTAGTTGTCTGGCATAGGGTGTCCAGCACTGTAGGTTGCTGGTCGTTGAGTGGAGCTGGGTCTTAGCGTTGAGATGGAGATCTCTGGGAGAGCTTTTACCATTTGATATCACATGGAGCCAGGAGGTCTCTGGTGGACCAATGTCCTGAACTCGGTTCTCCCACCTCAGAGGAACAGGCCTGACACCTGGCTGGAGCAAGAAGACCCTGTCAGCCACACAGCTCAGGAGAAAATGGTGAAAGAAAGAAAGAAGAAAGAAAGAAGGAAAGAAAGAAAGAAAGAAAGAAAGAAAGAAAGAAAGAAAGAAAGAAAGAAAGAAAGGAAGGAAGGAAGGAAGAAAGAAAGAAAGAAAGGAAGAAGGAAAGAAGGAAAGGAAGAAGGAAAGAAGGAAAGGAAGAAAAGAAAAGAAAGTTATTTAAAAAAATATAAATTATTAAAAATAAAAAACTAAAAAGTAATTTAATAAAAGGAAGAAAGAAGAGAGCACCCAAACCAAAAAACAAATTCACAAATGATAACAAGCACTAAAAACTATAATTAAAAAAAAAGGACAGACAGAACCCTAGGACAATTGGTAAAAGCAAACCTATACAGAGAAAATCACACAAAGAAGCATTACACATGCACACTCACAAAAAGAGAAAAAGAAAAAAATATATATACATATCTATATATATATTAAAAAAAGGAAGAGAGCAACCAAATCAATAAACAAATCTACCCATGATAATAACCTCTAAATACTAAACTAATATAAACATAAGACCAGAAAAAATTAGATGCAGAAAGCAAACCCCAAGTCTACAGTTGCTCCCAAAGTCCACCGCCTCAGTTTTGGGATGATTCGTTGTCTATTCAGGTATTCCAGAGATGCAGGGTACATCAAGTTGATTGTGGAGATTTAATCCGCTGCTTCTGAGGCTGCCAGGAGAAATTTCCCTTTCTCTTCTTTGTTCGCACAGCTCCTGGGGTTCAGCCTTGGATTTGGCCCCACCTTTGCGTGTAGGTTGCCTGAGGTCATCTGTTCCCCACTCAGACAGGATGGGGTTAAAGTAACCTCTGATTAGGGGGCTCTGGCTCACTCAGTCTTGGGGAGTTGGGGGGAGTGGAGGTGTATGGAATGCAGGGCGAGCCTGCCATGGCAGAGGCTGGGGTGATGTTGCAACAGCCTGAGGCATGCTGTGTGTTCTCCTGGGGACATTTTCCATGGATCACAGGACCCTAGCAGTGGCCGGCTGCACAGGCTCCCAGGAGGGGAGGTGTGGATAGTGACCTGTGCTTGCATACAGGCTTCTTGGTGGCTGCAGCAGCAGCCTTAGTGTTTCATGCCCGTCTCTGGGTCCGAGCTGATAGCCACGGCTCAAACCCGTCTCTGGAGCTCATTTAGGCAGTGCTCTGCATCCCCTCTCCTCGCACACCTGGAAACAACGGTCTCTTGCTTCTTAGGCAGGTCTAGACTTTTTCCTGGACTCCCTCCTGGCTAGCTATGGCTCACTAGCCCCCTTCAGGCTGTGTTCACGCAGCCAACCCCAGTCCTCTCCCTGGGCTCTGACCTCCGAAGCCAGAGCCTCAGCTCCCAGCCCCCACCCGCCCTGGCGGGTGAGCAGAAAAGCCTCTCAGGCTGGTGAGTGCTGGTCAGCACTGATTCTCTGTGGGGGAATCTCTCCGCTTTGCCCTCTGGACCCTTGTTGCTACACTCTCCTCCATGGCTCCAAAGCTTCCCCGCTCCGCCACCCACAGTCTCCGCCCGTGAAGGGGCTTCCTAGTGTGTGGAAACCTTTCCTCCTTCACAGCTCCCTCCCAGAGGTGCAGGTATTGTCCCTATTCTCTTATCTCTTTTTTCTTTTTTCTTTTGCTCTACCCAGGTACGTGGGAGTTTCTTCTCTTTTGGGAAGTCTGAGGTCTTCTGCCAGCGTTCAGTAGGTGTTCTGTAGGAGTTGTTCCACATGTAGATGTATTTCTGATGTATTTGTGGGGAGGAAGGTGATCTCCACGTCTTACTCCTCTGCCATCTTGAAAGTCTCCCCCTCGGCAGGCGGATTCTTAACCAATGAGCCACCAGGGAAGCCCAGGAGTATAATTGATTAACAATATTGTGTTAGTTTCAGGTGTACAGCAAAGTGATTCAGTTATACATATACATGTATCTATCCTTTTTCAAAATCTTTTCCCGTTTAGGTTGTTACATAATATTGAGCAGAGTTCCCTGTGTTACATAGTAGGTCCTTGTTGGTTATCCATTTTAAATATAACAGTGTGTATATGTCAATCCCAAACTCCGTAACTATCCCTCCCCCCCAACCTTCCCCCACCCAGTAACCATAAGTTCCTTCTCTAAGTCTGTGAGTCTGTTCCTGTTTTGTAAATAAGTTCATTTGTATCATTTTTATTAGAATCTACATATAAGTGATATCATACGATATTTCTCTTTCTCTGTCTGACTTACTTCACTCGGTATGACAATCTCTAGGCTCATCCATGTTCCTGCAAGTGGCATTATTTCATTCTTTTTAATGCCTGAGTAATATTCCATTCTATATATGTACCACGTCTTCTTTATCCATTCCTCTGTTGATGGATATTTAGGTTGCTTCCATGTCCTGGCTATTGTAAATAGTGCTGCAATGAACATTGGGGTGCAAGTATATTTTCAAATTATGGTTTGCTCTGGGTATATGCCCAGGAGTTGGATTGTTGGGTCATATGGTGGTTCTACTTTTAGTTTTTTCACGACCCTCCAAACTGTTTTCCATAGTGGCTGTACCAATTTACATATCCACCAACTGTCTGAGGGTTCCCTTCTCTCCACAACTTTTCCAACATTTATTCTTTGTGGATTTTTTGATGATAGCCATTCTGACTGGTGTGAGGTGACACCTCATTGTAGTTTTGATATGCATTTCTCTAATAATTAGCAATGTTGAACATCTTTTCATGTGCCTCTTGGCCATCTGTATGTCTTCTTTGGAGAAATGTCTATTTAGGTCTTCTGCGCGTTTTTTTATTGGGTTGTATGTTTTTTCAATATTGAGCTGCATGAGCTGTTTCTATATTTTAGAGATTAATCCCTTGTCAGTTGCTTTGATTGCAAATATTTTCTCCCATTCTGAGGGTTCTCTTTTTGTCTCGTTTATGGGTTCCTTTAATGTGCAAAAGCTTTTAAGTTTAATTAGGTCCCACTTGTTTATTTTTGTTTTTATTTTTATTACTCTAGGAGGTGGGTTAAAAAAGATCTTGCTGCACTTTATGTCAGAGAGTGTTCTGCTTATGTTTTCCTCTAAAGGTTTTAAAGTATCTGGTCTCGTTTTAGCTCTTCAATCCATTTTGAGTATATTTTTGTGTATGGTGTTAGGGAGGGTTCTAATTTCATTCTTTTACATGTAGCTGTCCAGTTTTCCCAGCACCACTTACTGAAGAGACTCTCTTTTCTCCATTGTATATTATTGCCTCCTTTGTCATAGATTAGGTGACCATAGGTGTGTGGGCTTATCTCTGGGATTTCTATCCTGTTCCATTGATCTATATTTCTGTTTTTGTGCCAGTATGATACTGTCTTGATAACTGTAGCTTTGTAGTATAGTCTGAAGTCAGGGAGCCTGATTCCTTATTCCTCCAGCTCCGTTTTTCTTTCTCAAGCTTGCTTTGGCTATTTTGGGTGTTTTGTGTTTCCAAATAAATTGTAAAATTTTTGTTCTAATTCTGTGAAAAATGCCATTGGTAATTTGATAGGGATTGCATTGAATCTTTAGATCGCTTTGGGTAGTATAGACATTTTCACAATATTGATTCTTCCAATCCAAGAACATGGTATGTCTCTCCATCTATTTGAGTCATCTCTTATTTCTTTCATCAGTGTCTTATAGTTTTCAGAGTATGGGTCTTTTACTTCCTTAGGTAGGCTTATTTCTAGGTATTTTATTCTTTTTGTTGCAATGGTAAATGGGATTGCTTCCTTAATTTCTCTTTCTGATCTTTCGTTGTTAGTGTATAGGAAGAGATTTCCGTGTATTAATTTTGTATCCTGCAACTTTACCAAATTCATTGATTATCTCTAGTAGTTTTCTGGTAGCATCTTTAGGATTTTCTATGTATAGTATCATGTCATCTGCAAACAGTGACAGTTTGGATTCCCATTTGGATTCATTTTATTTCTTTTTCTTCTCTGATTGCCATGGCTAGCACTTCCAAAACTATGTTGAATAAAAGTGACAAGAGTAGACGTCCTTGTCTTGTTCCTGATCTTAAAGGAAATGCTTTCAGCTTTTCACCATTGAGAATGATATTTGCTGTGGGTTTGTCATATATGGCCTTTATTATGTTGAGGTAGGTTCCTTTTTTGCCTACTTTCTGGAGAGTTTTACCATAAATAGGTGTTGAATTTTGGCAAAAGCTTTTTCTGCATCTATTGAGATGATCATATGGTTTTTATTCTTCAATTTGTTAATATGGTTTATCACATTGATTGATTTGCATATACTGAAGAAGCCTTGCATCCCTGGGATAAATCCCACTTGATCATGGTGTATGATCCTTTTAATGTGTTGTTGGATTCTGTTTGCTAGTATTTTGTTGAGGATTTTTGCATCTATATTCATCAGTGATATTGGCCTATAATTTTTTGTGTGATATCTTTGGTTGGTTTTTGTATCAGGGTGATGGTGGCCTCGTAGAATGAGTTTGGGAGTTTTCCTTCCTCTGCAAATTTTTGGCATGGTTTCAGAAGGATAGGTGTTAGCTCTTCTCTAAATGTTTGATAGAATTCACCTGTGAAGCCATCTGGCCTTGGACTTTTGTTTGCTGGGAGTTTTTAAATCACAGTTTCAATTTCAGTACTTGTGATTGGTCTGTTCATATTTTCTATTTCTTCCTGGTTCGGTCTTGAGAGATTGTATCTTTCTATGAATTTGTCCATTTCTTCCAGGTTGTCCATCTTTTTGGCATACGGTTGCTTGTTGTAGCCTCTTATAGCCTTTGTATTTCTGTGGTGTCAGTTGTAACTTCTCCTTTTTCATATCTAATGTTATTGATTTGAGTTCTCCCCCTTTTTTTCTTGATGAGTCCTGCTAAACGTTTATCAATTTTATATTTTTAAAGAACCAGCTTTTAGTTTATTGATCTTTGCTGTTGTTTTCTTCCTGTCTATTTCATTTATTTCTGCTTTGATTTCTTGATTTCTTTCCTTCTACTAATTTTAGCTTTTGTTGGTTTTTTTTTCTCCAGTTGTTTTAGGTGTAAGGTTAGGTTGTTTATTTGTGATTTTTCTTGTTTCCTGAGGTAAGATTGTGTTGCTATAAACTTCCTTCTTAGAACTGCTTTTGCTGCATCCCATAGGTTTGGATCATTGTGCTCTCATTTTCATTTGTCTCTAGGTATTTTTTGATTTCCTCTTTGATTTCTTCAGTGATCCATTGGTTCTTTAGTAGCATACTGTTTAGCCTCCACGTGTTTGTGTTTTTACATTTTTTTTCCTTGTAGTTTACTTCTAGTCTCAAAGCGGAGTGGTCAGAAAAGATGCTTGATATGATTTCAATTTTCTTAAATTTACCAAGGCTCACTTTGTGGCCCAGGATGTGGTCAATCCTGGAGAATGTTTCATGTGCACATGAAAAGAATGTGTATTCTGCTGCTTTTGGTTGGAATGTGCTATAAATAACATTTAAGTCCATCTGGTCTAATATGTCATTTAAGGCCAGTGTTTCCTTATTGATTTTCTGTCTGGATGATCTGTCCATTGATGAAAGTGGGATGTTAAATTCCCCCACTATTATTGTGTCACTGTCAATTTCTCCCTTTATGGCTGTTAGTATTTGCCTTATATATTGAGGTGCTCCTATGTTGGGTGCATATATATTTACAATTGTTATCTTCTTCTTGGATTGATCCCTTGATCATTATGTACTGCCTTTCGTTGTCTCTTGTAACACTCTTTATTTTAAAGTCTATTTTGTCTGATATGAGTATTGCTACTCCAGCTTTCCTTTGATTTCCATTTGCATGGACTACAGTAAGTCTCCTACATACGAACAAGTTCTGTTCCGAGAACATGTTCATAAGTCCAATTTGTTTGTAAGTCCTCAAAGTTAACCTAGATACCCAACTAACACAATCAGCTATATAGTACTGTACTGTAATAGGTTTATAATACTTTTCACAAAAATAATATATAAAAAACAAACAAAAAAAAATAAAGAAAACATTTTAAATCTTACAGTACAGTACCTTGAAAAGTAGACTAGTACAGTACAACAGCTGGCATACAGGGGCTGGCATCAAATGAACAGGCAAGAAGAGTTACTGACTGGAAGGGAGAGGAGGTGGGAGGTGGTAGAGCTGAAGGATCATCAACAATAGGAGATGGAGGGCAAGCTGAAATTTCACTCATACCTGACGTTGATGGCACAGGTTCTGGTTCCTTGCTGGATTCAATTCTATCTACCCTCTTGAAAAAATGATCCAGTGATGTCTGGGTAGTAGATCTTTTTGTCTCATCATAATGACATGGTAGCACCGGATTGCATTCTGAACAGCTACTGCAACCTTTGTGTACCATTCTATGTTTGGGTGCCTCAAAAACTAACAGTGCCTCCTCAAATAAAGAAAATCCCCTTGCCATTTTCTGTGTCATGAACCTCTTCTTATTTCTTCTTCCTCTTGTCTCTCTCATCCTTTCTTGGCACTCGGTGCTTCTTAGCAGTACCAACTACATCACCACTGCTTTTACACTTGCTTCCGTACATCCTGGGCTTGAAATAAAGATACTGTACTATTGTACCCTATACAGTACTGTACAGTAAAGTACACAAAAGCACAACCAGTTGTAGAGGATGCACACACATGACAATGTACACCAGACACATGAACTAACTTACATGATTGGACAAGTGAATGCACGTTTGCCTCTTTGAAAGTCTGCAAGTTGAATGTTTGTATGTAGGGGAATTACTGTACCTTTTTGCATCCCCTCATTTTCAGTCTGTATGTGTCCCTATGTCTGAAGTAGGTAGCTTGTAGATAGCATATATATGGGTCTTATTTTCTGCATCCATTCAGCCAGTCTATGTCTTTTGGTTGGAGCATTTAATCCATTTGTTTTAAGGTAATTATTAATATGTACGTTCCCATTGCCATTTTCTTAATTGTTTTGGGTTTATTTTTGTAGGTCTTTTTTCTTCCCTTCCTCTCTTGTTCTCTTCTCATGTGGTTTGATGACCATCTTTAGTGTTGTGTTGGTGTTGATTTTTCTTTTTTGTGTATGTATCTATTGTAGTTCTGGGGTTTGCTGTTCCAAAGAGGTTTTGCTATAGCAGTCTATATATGTACAGGGTTGTTTTAAGTTGCTGGTCTCTTTCCTGCCTAGGGAAGTTCCTTTAGCATTTGTTGCAAAGCTTGTCTGGTGGTGCTGAATTCTCTTAGCTTTTGCATGTCTGTAAAGCTTTGAATTTCTCTGTCGAATATGAATGAGAGTCTTGTTGGGTAGAGTATTCTTGGTTGAAGGTTCTTCCGTTTCATCACTTTAAATATGTTGTGCCAATCCTGGCCTGCAGAGTTTCTGCTGAGAAATCAGCCTATAACTTTATGCGAGTTCCCTTGTATGTTATTTGTCATTTTTCCCTTGTTGCTTTTAATATTTTTTCTTTGTGTTTAATTTTTTGTCAGTTTGATTACTCTGTGTCTCAACGTGTTCCTCCTTGGGTTTATCCTGCCTGAGACTCTGCATTTCCTGGACTTGGGTGACTGTTTCTTTTCCCATGTTAGGAAAGCTTTTAGCAGTTATCTCTTCAAATATTTTTTCAGGCCCTTCTCCTTCTGGGACCCTTATAATACAAATGTTGGTGCATTTAATGTTGTCCCAGAGGTCTCTTAGACTGTCTTCATTTCTTTTCATTCTTTTTTCTTTATTCTGTTCCATGGCAGTGATTTCCACCACTCTGTCTTCAAGCTCACTTATCTGTTCTTCTGCCTCAGTCATTCTGATATTGATTCCTTCTAGTGTATTTTTTGTTTCAGTTTTTGTATCATTCATCTCTATTTGTTTGTTCTTTAGTTCTTCTAGGTATTTGTTAAACATTTCTTGTATCTTCTCAATCCTTTACCAGTGAGCTTTCCCGTTTGTGCCTCCATTCTTTTTCCAAGACCTTGGATCATCTTTACTATCATTACTCTGAATTCTTTTTCAGGTAGATTGCCTATCTCCTCTTCATTTAGTTGTTCTTGTAGGTTTGTATCTTGCTCCTTCATCTGCAACATATTTCTTTGTCATCTCATTTTGTCAAACTTACTGTGTTTGTGGTCTCTTTTCCACAGGCTGCAGGATCATAGTTCCTCTTGCTGCTGGTGTCTGTCCCCTGGTGGGTGAGTTTGGTCCAGAGGCTTGTGCCATTATCCCCTTGATAGAGGGTTTGACTGGTATTGTGGTGACAAGAGTCTGCCCTGGATATTAAGTGGGGCCTCCCCTTTGCTCTGTGGTTGTCCCTGCCCTGTCAGGGTCAGAGTCTGCTCTCTGGTTATTGGAGTAGACGCCCCCAGATATGTGTCTTCATTGTGTTTCTGATCTGTGGTGTGAGGTAGGTGGGATTTCAGCATTTCCACTGTGAAAGAAGCCACTGAGTATTCCTCCTCTGTAGCTGTTCATCTGTGAATGTGCTCTGTTGTGTCCTCTTTCACCCACTGTGTGGGCTCAAAAATTACACTGTTGTTGGCACTGCTCTTGGTCCCACCTTAGTTGTGGGTGTGCCAGCAACTGGCCCTGGTGTCTCTCAGGCATTGTTTTCACCAGGTCACTGGCACAGATCCACTGAGATCAGGTCCCAGGACTGCAGTAGTTGTGCATCTGGACCTGCTGTGAGAGCTATGGAGGCAGCTCAGACTCTGGCCTGGCCCAACCCCTGCATGTATGTGCCCACAAAGCCCACAGCTGTTAAAGCCAGACCCATCTCAGCTGCTGGAGCACTTGTTGTCCTTTTCAATGTTTCTCAGGCACTGAATTTAGGAAGCCGTCAGTGGAGGTGTAACTCCACAGTTTGTGCAGCCATGAAGAGAGATTTCAGCTCTTCTTCCTTAGTCACATGGCCAACCCCTGGGGCTAAGCTGTGGTTTCAGCCCTTCCTCTGCGTGTCTTCCTCCCACCACAGTCTGCCCCAGAGGTTGCTGGAGCCCACGAGCCCATCAGGTAGGAAGGACCTGAGGTGGCGATCAGGGTGAGTGGGTCACCCAAGCAGGGCAGGTGGGGGCAGAGGAGGCGATGGCAGGGGCATATGAGCCTGATCTGGTGGGAGCCCTCCCTAGTGCCCGTGGAGGCAGGGCCAGCATGTGAGGAGAGAGGCTGCAATGGTGGCCCAGCTCTTTGTGTGTCACTCAATGATGGCACTTCTCTTCTGTGGCAGTCTGGGTTTCCTCCACAAGCATTCCCATTTGTGGAGCTCCTCACTCCCATCCCCTCAGGCTGTCTCCTCACAGCCAACAGCAGTCCCCTCCCTGGGTTTGCTCTCCAAACCCCATGTTCCAGTACTCAGCCCCCATGCACAGTGGTGGACAACTGTCTCAGCCTGGGGTGTGCAGTGCTGTGGCATGGACAATCTGGGTAGATCTCACTCTGTCCTGCCTGCCACAGACTTGTTGCTAGGATCTCCTCCAAGCCCCTGAAACTCCCTTTCTGTCCCAATTGATCCCCCAACCAGTGAGAGGGCTTCCACAGATACAGGAACCTCTCCTCACCTTTAGCTCTCTGCCAGGGGCTCAGGTCCCATCCTGCTTCCTCTCCTCTTCCTTTCCCTTTCTTCTTTATTTCATCCTACCTGGTTATGTGGGGATCTTTCTTGTCCTTTTAGGTGTCTGAGGTCCTCTGCCAATGTTCAGCGGGTGCTCTGTGAGAACTGTTCCATTTGTAGATGTATTCTTGACACACTTGTGGTGAGAGATGAACTCCATGTCCTTCTACTCCTCTGCCATCTTGGAAAGTCCACCAATCAATTTTAAATGTTTGAAATCATATAGAATGTATATCCTCCAACCACAATGGAATTATTTTAGGAAGAAAATAATTAATAAAAAGATAGTTAGAAAAATCCCAAAGTAAGGAATATATTTCTAAAGCAAAACTCCCGGGTCAAAAAAAATCACAATGGAAATTAGAAATTATTCTAAATGGAAAAAAATTATTCTAAATGAAATGATAGTTAAAATATAACATATCAAAACTTTTAGGGTACAGCTAAAGTAGTACTTACAAGAAAATGTGGAGCTTTAAATACTTGCATTAGAAAAAAGGCTGAAAATTGATTACCTAAGTATGTATTTCAAAAGTTAGAGAAAAATTAGCAAATTAAAACATAATCAAAGCATGATTAGCCTGGTATATAGTAAATACCATAAAGTGCTAGCTATTATTATTACCTAGCTTAGAGTAAAAGTGGGTGTTATATATGCTACATGGTTTACTGAAAGAAACTTACCAGATTGTCTGCCCTGGAACGTGGGTTTAAAACCCGATATGTTAATAAAATAGCAATTCTAATTTTTTTTTAATTTTTATTTATTTTATTTTTGGCTGTGTTGGGTCTTCGTTTCTGTGCGAGGGCTTTCTCCAGTTGCGGCAAGCGGGGGCCACTCTTCATCGCGGTGCGCGGGCCTCTCACTATTGTGGCCTCTCTTGTTGCGGAGCACAGGCTCCAGACGCGCAGGCTCAGTAGTTGTGGCTCACGGGCCTAGTTGCTCCGCAGCATGTGGGATCTTCCCAGACCAGGGCTCGAACCCGTGTCCCCTGCATCGGCAGGCAGATTCTCAACCACTGCGCCACCAGGGAAGCCCAGCAATTCTAATTTTTAAAAATGAAACAAAGCAAAGACCAATGGTTAAGGACTTCTCTGGTGATGCAGTGGTTAAGAATCCACCTGCCAATGCAGGGGACATGGGTTCGAGCCCTGGTCCAGGAAGATTTCACATGCCGCGGAGCAACTAAGTCTGTGCGCCACAACTACTGAGCCCGGATGCCACAACTACTGAAGCTCGCATGCCTAGAGACTGTGCTCTGCAACAAGAGAAGTCACTGCAATGAGAAGCCTGTGCAACGAAGAGTAGGCCCCACTTGCTGCAACTAGAGAAAGCCCACGTGCAGCAACAGAGACCCCACACGGCCAAAATTTTAATTAATTAAAATTTTTTAACTAAAAAAAAAGAGCAATGGTTAAGATGGATAGCTCTAAAGCTAAAGGTACATGGGTTGGACTCCAGGATCTATGGTTGACAAATTATATGACTATTTCCATTATCTATTGCTCTATAACAAACTATCCCAACAGTCAGTGGCTTAAAACACCACGATTTTATTGCATACAATTTTTCGTGTTGGAAATGCAGGCAGACTCAGCAAGCAAGTCTCTGCTCCATGTGGCATTAGCAAGGCCCCTGCACGTGGCTGCATTCAGCTAACGACTAGGCTGGGCTAACAGGTCCAAGATGGCTTCACCCACAGGACAAGGCTTAGGTGGGGCTGTCAGCTAGCACACTCTGGTTCTCCTCCACATGGCCTCTAACTCCACATGGTCCCTATTATCATATGGCCTCTGTCTCCAGCAGCCTGGACTTTACATGGGAGTCAAGTTAGTAGGAGAATGAAAACAGACTCTGCAAAGCCTCCAAAAGAAACCATAAACAAAATGAAAAGGCAACCATAAGAATGGGAGAAAATATTTTCAAAGGATGTGACTGACAAGGGATTAATCTCCAAAATATACAAACAGCCCATAGCAAAAAAAAATCAAATCAATATCAAAAAAACAACCCAATCAAAAAAACTGGCAGAAGATCTAAACAGACATTTCTCCAAACAAGACAAACAGATGGCCAAGAGGCACATGAAAAGATGCTCAACATCACTAATTATTAGAAAAATGCAGATCAAAACTACAATGAGATATCACCTCACATGAGTCAGAATGTCCATCATCAAAAAGTCTACAAATAATAAATGCTGGAGAGGGTGTGGAGAAAAAGGAACCCTCCTACACTGCCAGTGGGAACGTAAATTGGTGCAACCACTATGGAAAATAGTATGAGGACCCTTAAAAAACTAAAAATAGAGCTACCATATGATCCTGCAATCCCACTCCTGATCATATATCCAGAGAAAACCATAACTTGAAAAGATACATGTACCCCAATGTTCATTGCAGCACTATTTACAATAGTCAAGACATGGAAGAAACCTAAATATCCATCGACAGAGGAGTGGATAAAGAAGATGTGGTACATGTACACAATGGAATATTACTCAGCCATAAAAAAGAATGAAATAATGCCATTTGCAGCAACATGGATTGACCTAGAGACTATCATACTGAGTGAAGTAAGCCAGACAAAGACAAATATCATATGATATTGCTTATATGTGGAATCTAAAAAAAAAGATGATATAAATGAACCTATTTACAAAACAGAAATAGACCCACAGACATAGAAAATAAATTTATGGTTACCAAAGGCGAAAGTAGGGGGGAGGGATAAATTAGGGATTTGGCATTAACATATATACACTACTGTGTACAAAATAGATAACCAACAAGGACCTACTGTATAGCACAGGGAAGGAACTCTACTTAATATTTTGTAATAACCTAAAAGGGAAAAGGATCTGAAAAAGAATATATATATACAGTGAATCACTGATTCGCTTTGGTATATACCTGAAACTAATACAACATTATAAATCAACTATACTTCAATTTTTTTTTTAAAGTTGAACCATATCTCTTTCATTGCATTCTACTGGTCAAAGCAAGTCACAGACCAGTCCAGTTTAAGGAAAAGAGAAATAGACTACACCTCTTGATAGAAGTGACAAAGTCACTTTGAAAAACTAGAAGAGATTGTTGCCACAATCTTTGGAAACAAAACACTACAGGGACCTTGAGCAATTTACTCATACTTTCTGTGCCTCAGTTCCCCCACCTGTATAGGGAGATGATACTAATTCCCAGGTTGTTGTGAAAATTAAGTGAGAAAAAATATGATGCACATAGATGCGTCTAATGCAGTGATTCTGAAAACTTGGTGTTTATTAAACGTTTATTAAAAAAAGATTCCTGGACCCCACCCTCTAGAGTTTCAGATTGAGCAGGTCTGGGGTAGAGCCCTCAATTTTCCATTTTTAAAAGTTCCCAGGTGATGCTATTGCTGCTGATCTTCAACCACCCTTTAAGTAGTACTGGGATGGTATACAATCAGCACTCAATAACTCTTAGCTATTTTTATTGTAAACAAAAGAGGGAAAAAAATGATTATAGACAGCTTTGCTATTTTTAGACCCTGAAGGCACAAGGAAGTAACATTATTGTCTTTCTCTCCCCTGAAGGAAAGAGTTTGTATGTGTTAAAAAAAAAAAAATTGCAAAATGGGACTAAATACATGGCTGAGCCTTTCAATGCTGTGGTTCACTGAGGGCCAGTCAATGAGGAACCCTCCTTGAGGAAGCACGTTTGGTGCTATGCGGCAAAGGATAGATAGAAACAAGACAAAGGGGAGAAGTGCCTTCCAGGAAAACACATGAATAGATGTACATCAGTCATAGTCACTATGTGCACTGTTTAATGAGTTATTTTTTTAAATCAGGCAATGTGGCAGAACTGTAAGGGAAGAAAAGAATATTCATTCTGCATAATCCCCAGGCCTCCACAGCCCCATTTTTCTCATGTAGAATCAGGATGCCAAGCTTTGTCAGCTCCACTGTATCATTATCCAGCCTGGGCCTCTTCAAGTTGTCATGGTAACAGCATAACTTCATCTCTCTTGCTTTTTCTCACAAACTAGTCAAAGGAATGAAATGTCATGACATCAGCATATCTCCCATTTTCAGCTGAATTTCTTTGGAAACTGCATGTTCGCAAGAGCAGATTCATGAATTCTCAGGGTTGAGCCCTCTCTTTTGTGGGTAACTCTTGTCAGAAATCTAACCCTTTGTTTTCTGAAGCAATGTGTGACCTTGTACTTCAGCTCTGGGAGCCCTTGACTTTTGCAGGCTGAGTCCCATGTTCCCTGTGGCTTTGAATGTATCTGTTTTCTCAATGAGAAAGAAGTAAATGCAGTTTTAATACCAAATTTATTCCAGCCCTATGCCACATCACCCTGCTCAATAACAATCCTCAGAAAGAAAAGGAGAACACAATTTAATTTCTAGATACTGTAAGGATTAATTGGGCTTTTTTTTTTTCCCTTGAGTCAGCTCTCATGGTTTCATATCATCTATTTTAAGTTAAAAGAATCCTCAAATGTGTAGTGTTTAGGTCACACTTAAACTTGCATCAGAATCACCTGGGGGGCTTGTTAAAACACATTGCTGCCATTTCCGATTCAGCAGGTATGGAAGGGGTCTGAGAATTTATATTTCTAACAAGTTCCCAGGTGATGTTGATACTGCTGTCTGGGGACCACACGTTGAGCACCATCAATAGTTGCTGAGGCTAGTTAGTAAGGCTCTGAATGACCAACAGTTGGTAAACTCCGGGAATGCACCTCTAGTTAGCCTGTTAAAAGCAGGAGTGGCCAGGGGAAGGGCTCTCACAGTACTTGCAGATAGAAGATACTGGTTCCACATCGACATTTCTCCACCCCGACTAAATAATGTGTCCTCGTAGGCAAGTCATAGAACTTCTCTAAGCCAAAATTTGACCTTAAAATAATAATAATATCCCCTTACTTAACTTTGCAAATTTATTGTTCTAATTGAATACAACAAAGTGTGTGAGGCTACTCAGTCAGTGGGGAACTGCTATATAAACACAAGTTGTTAAGAGTGTTGCTGCCAAGACTAACTCTTTTCATAACTATTGAAATGAAATTTTATTCATATTCTCAAGGCCACCTCAAAGGTTACCTCCTCAGGAACATGGCCCCTAATCCCCATCGACAGAATTGATCCTTTTCTCATCAAAACTGCCACAATATTTAGTTTATACCTCTCTTTTGATACTTAATTTTTGTAAGATGTAAAATTTGATAAGTTACATGCCTGTCTCCCCCATAGATTCTGAACTCTTTGAAGACAGGACACATGTCGATTTTACCTTTTGAAGTCCTGTACCCCACCATCATTCTTAGCACAGTGTTATACACTTTTAAGCATTTAATAAATACTTGTTTGAACTAATAAATAAATAAATAAAAACATTAAGTTACATATCCTTGATTTCAGATAAGATGATAACATATACACAGTGTATACCTGCATTCTTCCCCTCCTCTCTCACAACCTCACTATCCAAATATATTATATATATATACATATATATATATATATACTGTATATATAATATATAATATATAGGCTGTATTTACTGTGTCATAGTGTATATATATTTTATATATATATATATATATATATATATATATATATATAATATATATACACACACATATACACACATACACACAAATAATAAAGAGTGAACTCAAGAAACTAAAACTTGTAACTTGTGGTCATATCCAGCATGGAACCAGTTTACATGGTTCAGGTACCCTCAAGGTAGACTCTTTGGAAGATGGAAGCAAGCTGGATAGTGAGCAACTCTCAGCCCCACATCAGTTGGTTGACCTCTACCAGGGCCAGCTTCCAAGAAAAGAAGCAACAGGACAGAGACTGCCAGACCTGAGATTTCCCTTGATAATATGGCTCCCAGTGCTGTGCTGTGGGCATTGTCCTTAGCCATGCAAATCTGGGTGGGATCAGATAAACTAGAATTAGTGAAGATCTGTATGTTTTCAGCTGTCTTGGCCACTAGAATTCTGCAACTGCAGAACACCACCACCCCCACCTTTTCTTACTTAAGGATCTTGGTTACAAGAGAAGACTGGGTGGAAAGTAAGGAACAAAACACCATAATTTTCATGAAGCCTATCCAGGAATCACTAGACACCTTCAACTAACCAGGAAGCTCCCACACCTTGTCAGCATCTTGACTTCCAGAGAGGGAAAACCTGATGAGCCCATTCCATGAGCAAGTGCAGATGACTTGCCAGTAACCTTGGCCTCAAGCTCAGGAGGGAGGGCCAGATCAATTGTACAGTCCTAAACAGAACAGAGGTCACTTCTTTCTCTATATAACTGGGAACATCTTCCCCTAGGCATCATGTTTATCTGGAATTCTTGGCATGGGGTGCAGAGGGTAGATTCTGATAGGAAACCTAGGCAACACTGGCTACAGAAACTTGAGATGAAGTAGAAGAGACAGGTTCTTCAAATGGCCCAGCCAGGGACCTCAGGCAGAGGAAGCCCCAGTTAGACCAAGGAGAGATAGACAAAGGGCCACAGCAGTGGCAATGGACTGCACCTGCCACTCATCCTTGTCCACAGCCCTCTGCAGGGACAATCTTCAAGGTCCTCACTCTTGCAGGGGTATGGAGTGCTCATATGCATAAATCTCCTTTGGACTTGGTTTTTCTGAGACTGTCTCTGAATTTCTGGCAAAAAAAGCAAAGACCCAACCAGGAATATAATGGCCTGACACCTCTGGGGCCCTGATCTCAGCACCTAGATGGCCTTTCTTCCTCTTGATTTCACTTCTGTCCTCTTTAATGTCAATAATGAACAGAAAATATTTAAACAAAATTTACAAATCCAATTCACATATTAAAATATTTTAATCAACCCTGGTTTTTGTCATCTGCAATTGAACACCACTTTATTATTATTGTGTAAATATTCCCCAAAATACATTTTCTCATTTAAATACCACAGGAAACTGAATACCTAAGAGGGCTGTCATTTGTAACTGTCACTCAACTCTTCTAAGTCCAGCAAGATAAATGGGTTATGGAGAATTTTCTTTCTTTATACTCTGCACCTCAGTGTCTACTCACCTAAAATAATTCTTGCTCTGTGCTATAAAATATTTAAAAATATAATATTCTGTTTATCTTTTAAAGTGCATTTCTGGTGACATTCAGTATAAAAATCCTTATAAAATGCCCTCCTCCAAAATGTGTTTACTGGAGCCCTGAGTAACTTTTAAAATCACCCTCAGTATCCTGGGTCCTCTGTCACTTGTCCAAATTTGGTGGATTTGTTCACAGCAGCCATGCTTGTCATCAGATTCATACCGTCCTTCATGTCATTTAAGGAAATGGCCAATAGGATGCACAAGGCCCTGCGGGTTTTCAGAGTCTGGATTTTTTTTTATTCTATCAAGTAATTTGAAAGTGGTTTCTTCAAACCAGCTAGAAAGCCAACTATTTCTGAATGTGACTCAGATAAAAGAAGACAACACGAAAGCACTTTGAAGGAGACCATGAGGGGGAAGCTCATTCAATCCAAGATACTTTTTAATCAGCTACCTTCTACTTGGCCCAGAAGAAATAAGGAAGAGAAAAATAAAAAGCAAATAGGGATGGCTAAAATGAGCAGTACTTATTGGTGGCCCACCCAAGAGGAAAATAAGGATTTAATAGCTATGATACTTTAAATTATTTTAGAGCATTTCTAAATTTTCAAAGTAATTTTACATGTATTATCTCTTTGTATTCTTCTAGCAGGAGTGCAGGAAGGATTGTTTCCATTTGTATTATTGCTATTATCCTAATTATTACCACTGCTTAACAGAGACCAAGGACAGGGCTGGAAGAATCTGGCATATCACCTTATACACATGAGAGAAAGTGGCTTTTGTCCTTAGAGACTCTTCTGTTTTACACATTATGAAGTACAGTTTTTCCAAGGTCCTGCCCAGTGAATTCAAGATGGAACATGATTAGGGACTTCCCAGGTGGCACAGTCGTTAAGAATCCGCCTGCAAATGCAGGGGACACAAGTTCGATCTCTGGTCCGGGAAGATCCCACATGATGCGGAGCAACTAAGCCCATGTGCCACAACTACTGAGCCTGCACGTCACAACTACTGAGCCTGCGTGCTGTACCTACTGAAGCCCGTGCACCTAGAGCCTGTGCTCCACAACAAGAGAAACCACTGCAATGAGAAGCCCACGCACTGCAATGAAGAATAGCCCCTGCTCGTGGCAACTAGAGAAAGCCTGCGTGCAGCAACAAAGACCCAATGCAGCCAAAAGAAAAAAAAAAAAAAAGATGGAACATGGTTAGAAAGTGAGGAAGATAAGGGACTGGGCAAGAAGTGGGGTACAAGGAGGGAAGAGCAAATGGTTCCACATGTGGGTTGTGAACAGAAGTGCCAGGAGCATGCTGGAGGCCATTGCAAGGAGCCAGATCAGCCCACTGATCTCATAGCCAGCTGGACAGGGGATAGTTGGGTTGTCAAGATCTAACCAAAAGATTCTAAGAAACATGGGGTTTATTGAAAAATTGATGAAGCTACACCAGCAAATACCCATTTGCAGTCCCCAACCCAGATTAGGGTATTAGGAAAACACTTTTAGTGGCAGACAAAATTTTTCATCATTTTAGAGAGTTCTACTGGACAGTGCTGGTCTAGACTAGATTTGAAATTATCTAGGCAGTAGATGATAACAGGGTCCCCTCGTTACCTGGGCTCTAAAGGCAGTGGTGTGACTCTGAGTCAAGTGCTCACTTGGTAGAGCTAACAAATCTGCTTACGGACTCCACAGGAAGACCATATACCAGTCCATAGGATAGCATTTGCCCACAGGAGGGTAAGTGGCTAAAAAGGAAGCTACCTAGTAAATACTGGAGGTACATCTTCCCTTTTTCCAGACAATGCAATTCTAATTCAAAAGTCCAGGACTTCCCTGGTGGCCCAGTGGTTAAGACTCCGTGCTTCCACTACAGGGGGTGTGGGTTCAATCCCCGGTGGGGGAACTAAGATCCCACATGCCATGCAGTGCGGCCAAAAGGTAAAATAGAAATTCAAAAGTCCTTTTAGAATCTCTGCATTTGCCTCCCCACCCAACTTCACCCATTCCTTAAAGGTCTTAGAAGGCCAATTGGCAATACCGATTAGACTAAAGGAGAGACAAAGAGCTCCTCAAGAAAGATTCTGCTTTTTCACCTTAGGACATGTATCTTTCTTCCCAGAGACTTGTGTTTTCTTCTCTCAGAAATAGGAAGGATGGTACCAAAACTCCATTGCCCACTTACTGGGAATCTGGATTGGGGACCACAAATAAGTGCTTGTTTGTGTGGCATCAGCCATTTTTCATTAACCCCCACATTTCTTAGAATCTTCTTGCTGGTTCTTTACAACACAACCATCCTGTGGGATATATACCTCTTTTTATATACCAGTTGACTGTCCCATGTGATTTTATCCCAGCCCAGGAAAGTCTTAGGCCCACCAGATCCAAGCAAGTGCCAAGACATCAGAGCCAAAAGTAGTGATTTGTTTGTGCATTACTGTGAAGGCTGGAGTCAAAATGAACTAGGAAGGTAATGAGATATATAGACACAGATATGACTCAGAAATAGAAGATTCAGGTGAGGAACCAAGGACCAGGACAAAAGATGGAACATGTTAAAAAAAAAAAAAAAAAAACAGAGATGGATGGCCTATGTACTGTTAACCAAAACTTCAGAAATGGAGACCTGATTGAAATAAAGAGGCATTTATTTGAGGTTTGTTAGGACTGCAGCCCAGGAGATCCAAAAATCACTTAAATTATGTTCTGCTGAACTACAAAAGGGAGGAGGTTTATAAAGGCAAAAAAACACAAGGTTGCATCAGTTGTTTGTCAAGAATTAGGATTGGAGCTGGCAAGAAGTATGGGTGCTTGTTAAACAAGGATTGGCTGGGGTCTGAAATGATTACATAGTTGCAAAGGACAGAATTGGGGTGACTTTGAAACTACAAGGTTGTAACTAGCATCTTAACAGGTATTGTTTTGAAAATGGCTGGTAGTGTCCTTGAGTTTGATACAGTTTAGAGAAAATTCAACTTCTCAGTGATGCAGAAACATGTCTGAAACCATATCCACAATGGCTACCTGGCTCCAATTTGGATGCCTGAACCATAGTTACTCCATTTTGATTTTTAAATGATCTTAAATATGTCACCAGTACTAAGGAGTGCATCAAAACAAACAGCCCAGGACCCCCACAGAACTGTGCTTGGGGGTCCAGTCTGTCAGGGTGGTCATCTGCCCACAGTGTCTCTTCTAAATCTGTTGGCCACACTGCCCTTTGGCCATAACAGTTAGTCATATCCTGTACCCAATATACAGAGTCAACAAAGCCAGAAGCTACCTTTGGGGCTATTCTTTGCTCTCCCTCCATTCCACCATAGTCATGTCCCTTCTAGAGTGTACAGTGCAAATCCCGAATCTAGAACTAGATTAGCTGGTAACCTCACCTCCTTGGAATATAGGTGAAAATAAAGTCTGAGAAAATACATGCATAAAGGTCTCCAAACAACAAAAATAATGATGTTAAAGTTACTGCAGTCTACTTATGGGATTAGTCTTCAATCTCTCATGCAGAATTTATTGATCTTATTTTACACCACATAGTAACAAGTTTAACTGTCTGGTTTATCAGTCCACAGCAAATGTGAAGCAAAAAATCAGGGAAAGGAGACCAAACATTATAAAAGAGACATAAGGTCAACTCACAAAGCACAAGTTGAGGCCATTTGGTATAGCATTAAACTATTTCACTTCATAACAGTAGCTTCCAGTAATTAGCACAAAATGATTATATTATGTCCAGTTTTCTCTGCTTAAATCACAGATTTGTCATAATAATTCAGAGATTAAAGATACTGGTTTATGTGCTAAGCCGTATCTCTTTTTTGTTTTATTTTCATCTTTTTATTTTACCCTTGAAGAAAGGAGGAAGAAGTTACTTTCTTCTCTCGAGACCCAGCAGAGGTGGATCCTGCAAAATGATGACCCAGTTACAGAAAGTGGAATAAAGGTCACCAGAGGCGGCAGGGAGGGAGAAATGAGAAGTCATTGTTTAAAGTATATAGAATTTCTGTTCAGGATGATGAAAAAGTTCTGGAAATGGATAGTGGTGATGGTTGTACAACATAGTAAATATAACTAATGCCACCTAAATTGTACCTGTACACTTAAAATGATCAAAATGGTAAATTTGATGTTATGTACACTTTACCACAATAAAAATAAACTAATTAATTAATTAAAGATTAAAAGGCAGCCCAGCTAAGGAGCTAAAGACAGAGTGGGGGATGGAAAAAACCTCCGGGAAGGAACTCTAGGAGGCGTGATCTCTACCATGCAGTTTGAATTTTCCTTTGCTGCATGGTAATTACCACCTGTTCTCACCAAGTCTTCAGGTAAAGCCTGCTCTAGGCTGTTCTTTGGAGAGAAAAAGTAGGTCATTTCTGGACTATGATGAAAGCACAGTCACCTGGAGAAAGAGTAATGAGAAGAAGTATTGACCAGCAGAGCAGCTATTGGCTAAGGCTGCATGTGGGAATGAAAGGATATGGAGGACATGTGAGCATTCCCTGGAGCCTCTCAGGAACAGCAATGGAAGGAATTCTCTCACAGGCTGGACTCCCACACGCTGTGAGCCACGTACTAAAGGCTGGACCACTGGCTACAACCCTAACTTCTTCCCTGACCCCAGCATCTTCTCAGATTTCTACCCAGCCTGGCTCCACTACCTGCACTGTGGCTCTGGCAGCCTCTTGGGGACGCTTTGGACTTGAATCCAACGTTACCCAGAGTCTTCCTGCAGCTGAGACATTCTGGTCACCTTCCATCCCCCAATCCGTCCCATCCTCCTCATGCCCTGCCCCTCCTAGAGTTATTACCACCCTCACTCCTAGGATCCCCACTGAAACCAGCTTCACCCAAGCCCCAGGAAGGATCACAGAGTTCTACTGTGGCTGACACCTCTTCCTCAAGCACAGAGCCACCTCTGTTGGCCCAGATCTCCATCCAATACAATTTTTTCAATTCTGTTGGTCACCAGGTGCTAAAGTAAATCCAGGAGCATCTCACTGCTCAGGTACTATAACATTCCTCCACCTGGTCCTAGGTGTAATCATTATCAAAATAGTGCTCTTAGGGTCCCTCTAATATGGTGTAGTGTGGGGCTGACTGGTCCCTGGTACCACTCTGTGTAACCCCTCTTGAGAGTAGCTGAAGGATCTAAAACCACCCTTGGGTGCTGCTTAATTTTCTTCCTATTTAGGACTCCCTGGATACAGCTAAGCATGAGATGCCTGTATCAGTCAAGGCCCCAGCATCCTGAACTGAGATGTCACATGCAACTTTGGATAATTTGAGAGCAGTTTACTAAGGGACTATTCACAAAAGTGTAGGCAAGGAGTAGGGACTTCACAAGGAGTAGTGTGGTAGCCCAAAATCAGAAACAGCCATCATCTCACCCCTAGGACTGAAGGGGTGAAGGAGGTGTGATTAAGGGAACTTGCAGATGAGGAGGCTAAGTTGAGAGGAGGTCTGCCAAAAGCTGAGGCTTTTGGTCAAGGGCCACAGCTACTTGTGGCGATCCCACTGGGAGAAAGGAAATGTACATTGGCTTGACTCTCCCTCTCTCCCGCCCATCTCCTGTGGAGACTGAAGGAAGCCCACTGATGTAAGGGCATGCAGGTCAGCTTCCCAGGGCACAGGGCAGCATGGAGAAGGGTGCAGGTGGATGATAACCAGCACAGTGCCCCTGCCCTTGGTAACTGAACATCACTCACCTGCATAGTGCTGACTAATATGTGCCCACAGTGCTGGTGACAGGGGAGGAGGAGGAGGGAAGACTAAGGTAACCTATGCCCTACAGAGTTTCAAACCCAGACATTGAGACACAAACCCAAAGAAGGCAGATTAAAGATTTGAGCAAGACAGATCTCCCTGGCCACAATTTAGCGCTCCCGGCACTGGGTACAGCTCCCTCTCTCCTTTCCAACCCTCTCACTCACTAGCTGATTTCCCACTCAAAAATAGTGCTAATAACACAATTTTAAAAATCAACCCTTAAAGACATAAATAGGCAATTTATAGACAAAAATTACAAATGACTTACCAACATATGAAAATATGCTCAATCTCATAATTTATGAATTGCTAAGGTACTATTTTTTTAAACCTCTCATACTGGCAAAGATTAAAAGATTCAGTGATACACAATACCTGCATGGTTATGAGGAAACTATTGGTAGCAATATAAATTGAAGAAATTTCTTTGGAGGATCATAAATTTAAGATTTACATATTCATTAATTTAGCAATCTTACTTCCAGAAAGGTTTTCTATAAATACTCTCCCACATGCAAGCAAAAAACTCAACAAGGATATTCGTTTCCACATTGTATGTAAAAGCAAGGATTTGGGATTAGGATTGGAAAAATCCTAATTGTTTAGAAATAGAGGAATGTTTAAATAAATATGGTTTGTATATACAGTGTAATACTACATAACAGACTTTAAAAATAGATACATATTGTGCTGGTAAGGAAACATCTCTAAGATATGTTATTACATAAAAAGCAAGGTACAGAACAATAGGTATAGTATGGCCCTATTTGTGGAGTTTTTAGGTTTTGGGGTGGGGGGGGTGGAGGTTGGTTTTTTTTTTTTTTTTGATGGAGCCATAATCAAGTAGAATATGGGCCATGAAAAAAGTAAGTTCATTTTTTCCCACCACTTCTGCTTAAACTCACCTTGTGTACTTGTTCTTTTTCTGCACTCCAGATGAAATTGCTGGCAGGTCCTATAGTTTCCAGCCACTCCTAGATACTTTTAAAGCCCCCAGTCACATTCAGTTATAAGAAAAACCTCATATTAGTAAGTTACAATCCATCGAGTATAGTAGCTAAAACTCCAGTCTCATCAAATGTCAAACTTCTCTTCTCTGTCAGTCTAGGCCTGCTGTCTGCCGGTCGGTGCTGTTGGGGGTGGGGCTATGGTGGGGCGAATTTGGCTGCTCTCTCTTCCCCACTCACCTTCCCCAGTCGCTTGCTGGCTGCAGTTTCTGGCCCACCCACCCCACCTTAGAGTGCAGGGGAAGAGGGCCTATAGGGAGAGGGTAGTCTTCTGTGGCTGATGCAGAGGTAATGGAGCCTGGTTCTCTGAGTGTGACAGATGCAGAGTTTCCAGATGTTTTACAGAGAGCTATTATAAGATTTGATTTTTCTTTTTTTCCCTCCCTTTTTGAAGCTTCTCGCACTGAGGACTGATAGTTATGGCTCCCTTGCCCCAGGAGCTGTCTCTTGTCTGGCTGTAGACAACCTCTTCCTCAGGCCCACACATTCACTCTGTTGGGATCTCATGGTCCCACCATGAAATTTTCCTTGGTGGAACCCAAAGCAACCCTAAGCTACTCCCCAAACCCAAGAGAATCCACATCTGGTCCCCTCCAAACATGCATTTTTGCTCCACAGCTACTGAAAATGTAGCCCAGTTCTAAGGTAGCCACCTATCTTCATTCAACCCCCAGGTAGACGGTTCAAAACAGCCTTTTCACCTTCTGCAGACAGAAACGATGCATCTTTATTTCTAACAGATACCAGGCAACAAGGTCCAGCCCTCTGGAAGACGGACTTAAAGCCCTCTCACTTGGCCAAGCACACTGACAACACTCTCTGAAGAAATCTCTCAGCCTCTACGCCCACTACTCTTATTGGCCAGGAGAGGGTTGCTAATACAGCCAATCCTCTCTCACCGTCTCTCAGCACAACCTACAAAGGCAGTTGACCCAGTGTAAGTATAAAGCATCTACAGTACTTTTGCAGGCCTTTAGGCCTCACTCAAAAGGAAGAAACATCTTATTGCATATACATATAACCATGTATAAGCAAAAAAAAAAAAAAAAGTTCTGGAAGGATTATACAAGAAATCATCCACAGTGATAAACTCTGGGGGTTAACTGGGGGACCAGGATGAGAGGGAAATTTACTTTTCATTGTATACCCTTCTATATTTTTAATCATTTTTATAATGGCATGTATTACTTTTAAAACTAAACAAAAATCTAGTTAATACATTTTAAAATACTAGAGAGATTTTTATACCTCAAGATCAAAGAAGACTTCATTGATACAATGGTAAGTAAAACACCAAACAATTACAAAATATATTAGAAAATATGATCTCATTTATGATAGCAACCAAAGAGATAAAATACAAGACAAGGGCAAAATCTGTCAGAAGTAAACTTTAAAATTCTACTGAAGAACATAATAGAATAATTGAATAAATGGAAAAACATATTCTGTTCTTGAAAGACTTAATAGTTTAAAGATGTCAATTCTCCCTAAATTAAACAATAAAAGTATACAATCTCAATAAAATCCCAATGGGTTTTGGAGGGATATAAGGGGGGGAGACTAGGCAAGTTGATTATAAAATTCATATAAAAAATAAAAATTAAAGATGGACTAGGAAAACTCTTTTAGGCCAACCAGAGAGCAGAACATTTTGTATTGTTCTGGTAATTAAAACCATTTGACAAACTACTGAGCAAACACAACCATTGAAACACCACCAAAAGAACAGTGACGTAATAAAAGTGTAAACCAAAAATCCAAAGAGAATGGGAGGAACAGAGGAAGCTATAAACTGGATGCTTTATGGAGTAGAGGGGTATAAGAATGAGGAAGGGTTTTCCCCTATAGACCCTGGAAAACCTCAGGACACAGAGGAACAAAGTTCTAAGGAAGGTAAAGATGAGGCAAGGGGCTAAAAACATAGACATTATTTGAAATTCTATTTATGGGGAGATCCAAATCTCCTACATCCCTTCCCCAAGCCTGCCAAGGTAAATAATATCCCCCACTATCCCACCAGATACCATTGATTTCTTCTCTGGGAAAACAGAAATTGAAAAGTAAAATGACTTTCAACCTAGCATCTAGTCTGTACCAAGCCAAACTATCAAGTCAACATGTGGATGGAATAAAGACATTTTCAGAGATGTAATGACTCAGAGAACATACTGTTCTGAAGATGTAAGTGCATGTGATGTTGTAATTTATAATAATTTGTATATTTGGTCTTTGTCCCCATTCCTGGCACAGAGCTCCTAAAGCCCTTAGAATTTCCTAAGTGTTAAGAGCACTAGGAGCAGAGCCTGAACAAAGATTGTAGAGTAGAAGGACGTGCTCTCACTCCCTCTTGCGAGAACACCAGAATCACAACTAGCTGCTGGACAATCATCGACAGGAAGACACTGGAACTCACCAAAAATGACACTCCACATCCAAAGACAAAGGAGAAGCCACAATGGGATGGTAGGAGGGGTGCAACCACAGTAAAATCAAATCCCATCACTGCTGGGTGGGTGACTCACAGACTGGAGAACACTTATACCACAGAAGTCCACCCACTGCAGTGAAAGTGCTGAGCCTCACGTCAGGCTTCCAAACCTGGGGGTCCGGCAAAGGGAGGAGGAATTCCTTGAGAAACAGACTTTGAAGGCTAGAGGGATTTGATTGCAGGACTTTGACAGGACTGGGGGAAACAGAGACTTCACTCTTGGAGGGCACACACAAAGTAGCGTGCGCATCGGGACCCAGGGGAAGGAGCAGTGACCCAGGGGAGACTGAAGCAGACATACCTGCTAGTGTTGGAGGGTCTCCTGCAGAGGAGGGGGGGTGGCTGTGGCTCACCGTGGGGACAAGGACATTGGCAGCAGAAGTTCTGGGAAGTACTCCTTGGCGTGAGCCCTCCCAGAGTCTGTCATTAGCCCAACAAAAGAGCCCAGGTAGGCTCCAGTGTTGGGTTGCCTCAGGCAAACAACCAAAAGGGAGGGAACCCAGCCCAACCCATCAGCAGTCAAGCAGATTAAAGTTTTACTGAGCTCTGCCCACCAGAGCAACAGTCAGCTATACCCACCACCAGTCCCTCTCATTAGGAAACTTGCACAAGCCTCTTACATAGCCTCATCCAACAGAGGGCAGACAGCAGAAACAAGAAGAACTACAATCCTGCAGCCTATGGAACAAAAAACACATTCACAGAAAGATAGACAAGATGAAAAGGCAGAGGGCTATGAACCAGAAGAAGGAACAAGATAAAACCCCAGAAAAACAACTAAATGAAGTGGAGATAGGCAACCTTCCAGAAAAAGAATTCAGAATAATGATAGTGAAGATGATCCAGGACCTCGGAGAAAGAATGGAGGCAAAGATTGAGAAGATGCAAGAAATGTTTAACAAAGAACTAGAAGAATTAAAGAACAAACAAACAGAGATGAACAATACAATAACTGAAATGAAAACTACACTAGAAGGAATCAATAGCAGAATAACTGATGCAGAAAAATGGATAAGTGACCTGGGAGACAGAATGGTGGAATTCACTGCTGTGGAACAGATAAAGAAAAAAGAATGAAAAGAAATGAAGGCAGCCTAAGAGACCTCTGAGACAACATTAAACACAACAACATTCACATTATAGCGGTCTCAGAAGGAGAAGAGAGAGAGAAAGGACCAGAGAAAATATTTGAAGAGATTATAGTTGAAAACTTCCCTAACATGGGAAAGGAAATAGCCACCCAAGTCCAGGAAGCACAGCAAGTCCCAAACAGGATAAACCCAAGGAGAAACACACAGAGACACATAGTAATCAAACTGGCAAAAATTAAAGACAAAGAAAAATTATTGAAAGCAGCAAGGGAAAAAGGACAAATAACATACAAGGGAACTCCCATAAGGTTAACAGCTGATTTCTCAGCAGAAACTCTACAAGCCAGAAGGGAGTGGCATGATATACTTAAAGTGATGAAAGGGAAGAACGTACAACCAAGATTACTCTACCCTGCAAGGATCTCATTCAGATTCAATGGAGAAATCAGAAGCTTTACAGACAAGAAAAGGCTAAGAGAATTCATCACCACCAAACCAGCTCTACAACAAATTCTAAAGGAACTACTCTAAGTGGGAAACACAAGAGAAGAAAAGGACCTACAAAAACAAACCCAAAACAATTAAGAAAATGGGAATAGGAATATACATATCGATAATTACCTTAAAGGTGAATGGATCAAATGCTCCAACCAAAACACAGGCTTCCTGAATGGATACAAAAACAAGACCAATGTATATGCTGTCTACAAGAGACCCACTTCAGACCTAGGGACACATACAGACTGAAAGTGAGGGGATGGAAAATGATATTCCATGCAAATGGAAATCAAAAGAAAGCTGGAGTAGCAATACTCATATCAGATAAAATAGACTTTAAAATAAAGAATGTTACAAGAGGCAAGGAAGGACACTACATAATGATAAAGGGATCAATCCAAGGAGAAGATATAACAATTATAAATATATATGCACCCAACATAGGAGCACCTCAATACATAAGGCAACTGCTAACAGCTATAAAAGAGGAAATCGACAGTAACACAATCATAGTGGGGAACTTTAACACCTCACTTACACCATGGACAGATCATCCAAAATGAAAATAAATAAGGAAACAGAAGCTTTAAATGACACAATAGACCAGGTAGATTTAATTGATATGCATAGGATATTCCATCCAAAAACAGCAGATTACACTATCTTCTCAAGTGTGCACGGAACATTCTCCAGGATAGATCACATCTTGGGTCACAAATCAAGCCTCAGTAAAATTAAGAAAATTGAAATCATATCCAGCATCTTTTCTGACCACAACGCTATGAGATTAAAAATCAATTACAGGGAAAAAAACGTAAAAAACACAAACACATGGAGGCTAAACAATATGTTAATAAATAAGCAAGAGATCACTGAAGAAATCAAAGAGGAAATCAAAAAACACCTAGAGACAAATGACAATGAAAACACGATGATCCAAAACCTATGGGATGCAGCAAAAGCAGTTCTAAGAGGGAAGTTTATAGCTATACAAGCCTACCACAAGAAACAAGAAACATCTCAAGTAAACAATCTAACCTTACACCTAAAGGAACTAGAGAAAGAAGAACAAACAAAACCCAAAGTTAGCAGAAGGAAAGAAATCATAAAGATCAGAGCAGAAATAAATGAAATAGAAACAAAGAAAACAACAGCAAAGATCAATAAAACTAAAAGCTGGTTCTTTGAGAAGATAAACAAAATTGATAAACCATTAGCTAGACTCATCAAGAAAAAGAGGGAAAAGACTAAAATCAATAAAATCAGAAATGAAAAAAGAGAAGTTACAACAGACACCACAGAAATACAAAGCATCCTAAGAGACTACTACAAGCAACACTATGCCGATAAAATGGACAACCTGGAAGAAATGGACAAACTCCAAGACTGAACCAGGAAGAAATAGAAAATATGAACAGACCAATCACAAGTAATGAAATTGAAACTGTGATTAAAAATCTTCCAACAAACAAAAGTCCAGCAACAGATGGCTTCACAGGTGAATTCTATCAAACATTTAGAGAAGAGCTAACACCCATCCTTCTCAAACTCTTCCAAAAAATTGCAGAGGAAGGAACACTCCCAAACTCATTCTATGAGGCCACCATCACCCTGATACCAAAACCAGACAAAGAAACTAAAAAAAAAAAAAAAAAAGAAAATTACAGACCAATATCACTGATGAATATAGATGCAAAAATCCTCAACAAAATACTAGCAAATAGAATCCAACAACACATTGAAAGGATCATACCATGATCAAGTGGGATTTATCCCACGGATGCAAGGATTCTTCAATATACGCAAATCAATCAATGTGATACACCATATTAACAAACTGAAGACTAAAAACCACATGATCATCTCAATAGATGCAGAAAAAGCTTTTGACAAAATGCAACACCGATTTATGCTCAAAACTCTCCAGAAAGGGGGCATAGAGGGAACCTACCTCAACATAATAAAGGCCATATATGACTAACCCACAGCAAACATCATTCTCAATGGTGAAAAATTGAAAGCATTTCCTCTAAGATCAGGAACAAGACAAGGATGTCCACTCTCACCATTATTATTCAACATAGTTTTGGAGTCCTAGCCACGGCAATCACAGAAGGAAAAGAAATAAAAGCAATTCAAATTGGAAAAGAAGAAGTAAAACTGTCACTGTTTGCAGATGACATGATATTATACATAGGGAATCCTAAAGATGCTACCAGAAAACTACTAGAGCTAATCAATGAATTTGGTAAAGTTGCCAGATACAGAGTTAATGCACAGAAATCTCTTGCAATCCTATACACTAATGATGAAAAATCTGAAAGAGAAATTAAGGAAACACTCCCATTTACCATTGCAACAAAACGAATAAAATACCTAGGAATAAACCTACCTAGGGAGACAAAAGACCTGTGTGCAGAAAACTATAAGACACTGATGAAAGAAACTAAAGATGATACCAACAGATGGAGAGATATACCATGTTCTTGGATTGGAAGAATCAGTATTATGAAAATGATTATACTACCCAAAGCAATCTACAGATTCAATGCAATCCCTATTAAATTACCAATGACAATTTTTACAGAACTAGAACAAACAATCTTAAAATTTGTGGGGAGACATAAAAGACCCCGAATAGCCAAAGCCGTCTTGAGGGAAAAAAACGGAGCTGGAGAAATCAGACTCCCTGAATTCAGACCATACTACAAAGCTACAGTAATCAAGACAATACGGTACTGGCACAAAAACAGAAACAGAGATCAATGGTACAAGATAGAAAGCCCAGAGATAAACCCATGCACATATGGTCAACTAATCTATGACAAAGGAGGCAAGGATATACAATGGAGAAAAGACAGTCTTTTCAATAAGTGGTGCTGGGAAAACTGGACAGCTACATGTAAAATAATGAATTTAGAACACTCCTTAACACCATACACAAAAATAAACTCAAAATGGATTGAGACCTAAATATAAGACCGGACACTATTAAACTCTTGGAGGAAAACATAGGAAGAACACACTTTGACATAAATCACAGCAACATCTTTTTTGATCCACCTGCTAGAGAAATGGAAATAAAAACAAAAATAAACAAATGGGACCTAATGAAACTTAAAAGCTTTTGCACAGCAAAGGAAACCATAAACAAGACGAAAAGACAACCCTCAGAATGGGCGAAAATATTTGCAAACGCATCTACAGACAAAGGATTAATCTCCTAAATATATAAACAGTTCATGCAGCTCAATATTAAAGAAACAAACAACCCAATCCAAAAATGGGCAGAAGATCTAAATAGACATTTCTCCAAGGAAGACATACAGACGGCCACGAAGCACATGAAAAGATGCTCAACATCACTAATTATTAGAGAAATGCAAATCAAAACTACAATGAGGTATCACCTCACACCAGTTAGAATGGGCATCATCCGAAAATCTACAAACAACAAATGCTGGAGAGGGTGTGGAGAAAAGGGAACCCTCTTGCACTGTTGGTGGGAATGTAAATTGATACAGCCACTATGGAGAACAGTATGGAGGTTCCTTTAAAAACTAAAAGTAGAATTACCATATGATCCAGCAATCCCACTCCTGGGCATATACCCAGAGAAAACCATAATTCAAAAAGACAGATGCACCCCAATGTTCATTGCAGCACTATTTACAGTAGCCAGGTCATGGAAGCAGCCTAAATACCCATTGACAGACGAATGAATAAAGAAGATGTGGTATATATATACAATGGAATATTACTCAGCCATAAAAAGGAACGAAATTGGGTCATTTGTTGAGACGTGGATGGATCTAGAGACTGTCATAGAGAGTGAAGTAAGTCAGAAAGAGAAAAACAAATATCGTATATTAACGCATATATGTGGAACCTAGAAAAATGGTACAGATGAACCGGTTTGCAGGGCAGAAATTGAGACACAGATGTAGAGAACAAACGTATGGACACCAAGGGCGGAAAGCCGGGGTGGGGGGGGTTGTTGGTGTGATGAATTGGGCGATTGGGATTGACATGTATACACTGATGTGTAGAAAATTGATGACTAATAAGAACCTGCTGTATAAACAATAAATAAAATAAAATGTAATTTTTTTTTTTTAAAAAAAGAGCACTAGGAGCATCTTTTGTTCTAATATTTGGTCTTTCACCACAGTTCCTGAAATAGAGTTCCTAAATCCCTTGGAATTTCCTGGGTGATAGGAAATTTGTTCTAATAAGGTGCCTCTTGGTGTGCTCCTGGATGGGGGCTGGTCACTAGAAAGACCAAGCCATGATTAGATGCTTGGAGTTTTCAGTCCCACCCCTCCATTCTCCAGAGAAGGGAAAGGGGCTGGAAATGGAATTAATAATTGATCATTCCTGTATAGGAAGCCTCCAAAAAATCCCAATAGTATGGGGTTCCGAGAGCTTCCATATTGGTGAGCACATCCCCAGCTCCACAGGGACAAAACTCCTGTGCTATGGATCCTCCCACACCTCACCCTATGTATCTCTTCATCTGGATGTCCATCTGTATCCTTTATCATACCCATTAATAAACTGGTAAACTTGTTTCCCTGAATTCTGTGAGCCACTCTAGCAAATTAATCGAATCTGAGGAGGGGGAAATGGAAACCTCAGATTTATAGCTGATAGGTCAGAAGCACTGGTAACAACCTGGACTTATGATTGGCATGTGAAGTGGGATGGCATCATGTGGGACTGGGTCCCTAACCTGTGGGATCTGACACTATCTTCAGGTAGATGGTGTCAGAATGGAGTTAAGTTGTAGGACACCCAGCTGGTGTCACAGAGAGTTGCTTGGTGGGGGAAAACCCCCACACATCTGGTGTCAGAAGTGTTGTGAGGGTGGTAAAAAGGAGGAAAGACTGAGGTTTTTCCTTAAACAGTGCCTCTCAAACTTTCCTGAGCAATGCAACCACTTGAGGATCTTATTAAACTGTACATTCTGATTCAGATCCTGGTGATATTGGTGTTGCTGCACCATACTTTGAGCAGCAAGATACCACAGTAGCAGTTTTCATTATTTCTTTTAGTTTCTATTTTTTCTTTTCTTTTCTTTTTTTATTGGAGTATAGTTGCTTTACAATGTTGTGTTAGCTTCTACTGCACAGTAAAATGAATCAGCCATACATATACATATATCCCCTCCCTTTTGGATTCCCCTCCCATTTAGGACACCACAGTGAATTAAGTAGAGTTCCCTGCGTTATACATTATGTTCCCTTCAGTTGTCTATTTTATCCCAGGGATGCAAGGATTTTTCAATATCCACAAATCAATCAGTGTGATACACCACATAACAAACAAGAATAAAAAACATATGATCATCTCAATAGATGCAGAAAAAGCTTTTGACAAAATTCAACGTGCATTTATATAAAAACTCTCTGGAGAGTGGGCACAGAGGGAACATACCTCAACATAATAAAGGCCTTATATGACGAAGCTCCAGCTAACAACATACTCAACAGTGAAAAACTGAAAGCATTTCCTCTAAGGTAAGGAAGAAGATAAAGATGTCCACTCTCATCACTATTATTCAACGTAGTTTTGAAAGTCCTAGCCACAGCAAACAGAGAAGGAAAAAAATAAAAGGAATTCAAATTAGGAAAGAAGTAAAATTGTCACTGTTTGCAGATGACATGAAATTATACATAGAAAATCCTAAAGATGCCACCAGAAAACTACTAGAGCTCATTAATGAATTCGGTAAAGTTGCAGGATACAAAATTTATACACAGAAATTTGTTGCATTTCTATACACTATCAACAAAAGATCAGAAAGAGATATTCAAGAAACAATCCCATTTACCATTCCATCAATAAACAAATAAATAAAATACCTAAGAATAAACCTACCTAAGGAGACAAAAGACCTGTACTCCAAAAACTATAATACGCTGATGAAAGAAATCAAAGATGACACAAACAGGTGGAAAGATATACCATGATCTTGGATTAGAAGAATCAATATTGTCAAAATGACTATACTATCCAATTCAATCTACAGATTCAATGCAATCGCTATCAAATTACCAATGGCATTTTTTCACAGAACTAGAACAAATATATCTTAAAATTTATTGGAAACACAAAAGACCCTGAATAGCCAAAGCAATCTTGAGAAAGAAAAACAGCTGGAGGAATCAGGCTCCCAGGCTTCAGACTATACCACAAAGCTACGGTCATCAAAATAGTATGGTACTGGCACAAAACATAAATATAGATCAATGGAAGAGCATAGAAAGCCCAGAGATAAACCCATGCACCTATGACCAATTAATCTACAACAAAGTAGGCAAGACTATACAATGGAGGAAAGACAGTCCCTTCAATAAATGGTGCTGGGAAAACTAGACAGATACATGTTAAAAAATGAAATTAGAACACTCTTTAACACCATACACAAAAATAAACTCAAAATGGATTAAAGACCTAAATGTAAGACATAGGCAGAACACACTTTGACATAAATCGCAGAAGTACCTTTTTAGACCCACCTCCTACAGTAATGGAAATAAAAACAAAAATAAACAAATGGGACCTAATTAAACTCAAAAGCTTTTGCACAGCCAAGGAAACCATAAACAAAACAAAAAGACAACCCACAGAATGTGAGAAAATATTTGCAAACGATGTGACTAGCAAGGGATTAGTCTCCAAAATTTACAAACAGCTCATGTGGCTTAATATCAAAGAAACAAACAACCCAATCAAAAAATGGGCAGAAGAACTAAAGAGACATTTCTCCAAAGAAGACATACAGAGGGCCAAGAGGCACATGAAAAGATGCTCAACATCACTAATCATTAGAGAGATGCAAATCAAAACTACAATGAGATATCACCTCACACCAGTCAGAATGGCCTTCATCAAAAAATCTGCAAACAATAAATGCTGCAGGGGTTGTGGAGAAAATAGAACCCTCCTACACTGTTGGTGGGAATGTAAATTGGTACCGCCACTATGGAGAACAGTGTGAGGATCCTTAAAAAACTAAAAATAGAGCTACCATATGATCCTGCAATCCCACTCTTGGGCATATATCTGGAGAGAAACATGGTTCAAAAGGATATATGTACCCCATTGTTCATTGCAGCACTGTTTACAATAGCCAAGACATGGAAGTAATGTAAATATCCACTGACAGATGAATGGATAAAGAAGATGTGGTACATATATACAAAGTGTCTATATTGTAAATATAAAAATAAAGAATGAAATAATGCCATTTGTGACAACATGGATGGACCTGGAGATTATCATACTAATTGAAGTAAGTCAGACAGAGAAAGACAAGTATCATATGATATCACTTGTTGCAGATTCTAATAAAAAATGATACAAATGAACTTATTTACAAAACGGAAAAAGACTCACAGACTTAGAGAACAAACGTACAGTTACCAGAAGGGAAGGGTGGAGGTGAGGGATAGATTGGGAGTTCTGGATCAACATGCACACACTGCTATATTTAACACAAAATGTCTTTCCCTGAAAAAAAAAAGAAAAAAACTATGGAAGTAAATAGCAAAGAGAAAAACTAGAATAGCTGAACATGGTTGTCTCTGAGGATTATGACTGGGACAGGAGTGGGAAAGGCATGGCTGATTCTCATTATAAGCCTATTAGTACCGTGCCAGGCATTCTCTCTGCTCTACATGCACACTGTCCTTCTCCCATCTGCTTGTTACCCTTCTCTGTCCTACTCTGAGCCCCAGGAGGCTGACCTTGATGTTTCTTTGCCCCTGGGTTCTGGTTGAATCAGCCATTGGGAGGCACTGCAGAGATAAAAGTGTGGAAGGAGGGAGGGATTTCCTGCATTGTGGTAATCTCCCTGAGCTGCGGGGTGTTTCTGGGCAGGGCATTCATTTCTCATCCAAGCTCCAGCTCTCACCAGCTCTTGTGCAATGTCCCCTCCCCTTGCTCCTTCAGGCCCAGGAACGGGAACAGCTTCTCAATGTCCCTTGCTGTGAATCTTAATCCCACCCTCACCTCTGAAAATTGCCCCTTTACTAAAGTCTCTTGAACTTCTTGAGTGCCTTAGTTTTCTGCCAGGACCCTGACAGATATTGATACAAATACTATATTGTGTGACTTTTAAAAATTTTGTACATGCCCAAATTATATTCTAAAAAAAAAAGTAATGGCCCATTTTCTTTAAAAATGTCAAAATCATGAATAACAAAACCTAAAGACCTGATACAGATTAAAGAAGACCAAAAAAAAGACATGAAAACTAGATAAAAGGAATGACCCTGGATTGCATCTCAATAAGAAAAAAATTATGAAAATTCAATTATTGAGACAGACAATTGACAGAATTTGAATAAATCCATACATTACATTAGATTGTAACAAGGTTAGATTTCCTGGTTTTTATCACTGTCTCATGGTTAAGTAAGTGAATGCCCTTGTTCTTAGAAAAAAGTTACTGAAGTATTTAGGAGTTAAGGGGCATCATGTCTGCAATTTACTCTTAAAAAGTTCAGAATAAAAATTATATAATAATAATATATATAATAAAGGGTGATAAATAGAGAAAATGAATCTAGGTGAAGGTGATATGGGAGTCTTTTGTATTAGTCTTGCACCATAAGTTTGAAATTATTTCAAAATGTAAAGTTTAAAAAACATTATATGAGTTATTTTGACAAAAGACTCAAGTAATTTGGTACTGGTACATAATAGGTCAATGGAATAGAACAGAGAATCCATAAATACATATATCCCAGCATGTATGGAATTTAATACATTAAAAGGGTGGCATTTTGGGAATTCCCTGGTGGTCCAGGGGTTAGGACTCAGCGCTTTCACTGCCGGGGTGTGAGTTTGATCCCTGATCAGAGAACTAAGATCCTGGAAGCTGCATGGCACAGCCAAAAAAAAGCGGGGGGGGGGGGGTAGCATTTCATACATAAAGTAGGTAAACAACAAGGTCCTCCTGTACAGCACAGGGAACTATATTCAATATCCTGTAATAACCATAATGGAAAAGAATATGAAAAAGAATATATATATATATGTATAACTCAATCACTTTGCTGTACACAGAAACTAACACAATATTGTAAATCAACTATACCTCAATTTTTTTTAAAAGGGTGGCATTTCAAAACATCATGTGCCGAGGGTAGGGGTGGGGATGAATGTTTTAAATGGCATATGAATAACTAAGTAGCCATCCAGAAAAGAAGTATCATTGGCTCCCTACATCACTCTATAGGCAAAAATAAGTTCCAGATGGATCAAAAGCTTAAGCATTAAAAGAAAACAAAAAAATACTAGAAAAAGAAAAACCATGAGAGGAGGAGACTTAGTAGGGGCCACATCTATAGGAGTCAAAATCTCCAGACAACTGCACATCCAGTCCCTCTGCAGCTGGCTGCCATCTCCTAACCAGCCTTGGCCAATCCTCTGACTGGGCCTTTGTATAGAGAATTAATGGTGCAAAGACAGGAAGGGTGTGGGTGGTGGCAGCATGGCAGCATTTATTGGCCAGGGGTAGTGGTGGCACCAGCAAGCAGCACTGACAGAGGTTGAGGGAAGGGGGCAACTGAGGAGTCCCTGCTCAGAGGACAGCAGAGGTGTCCTTACTAGACCTATCCTTTGGGGGAATCTAGCTGTGCTTCTGGTTGTCCAGCTTCCCGTTCTTCCCACCCACTTTCTAAGCCTGCTTCTTCAGGCTACTGCTGATCCTACGAGCTACTTGACATTAAATTCCTTTTCTGTTTAAAATCAACCATTGTTCGTTTCTCTTGCTTACCACCTAGAATCTTAACTATACATACACATACACGCATACTCACACACATTCATTTTTACAAAAATGGTATGTGTATGCATAGATAGATAGATACATAGATACACAGATACATAGATAGATACATGGATAGATAGATCAGTCACATATATGCCACTATATGGCTTCTTTTTTCCCTTTTCTGCTTAAAATTATACATCTATAGGGGGATAGCTTCAAGATAGCAGAGGAGTAAGACGTGGAGATCACCCTCCTCCCCACAAATACATCAAAAATACATCTACATGTGGAACAGCTCCTACAGAGCACCTACTCAACGCTGGCAGAAGATCTCAGATTTCCCAAAAGGCAAGAAACTCCCCCACGTACCTGGGCAGGGCAAAAGATAAAAGAAGAAACAGAGATAAGAGAATAGAGATGGGACCTGCACCTCAGGGAGGGAGCTGTGAAGCAGGAAAAGTTTCCACACACTAGGAAGCCCCTTCAAAGGCAGAGATAGGGTGGTGGGGCGGGGGGGGAATCTTTGGAGCCATGGAGGAGAGCACAGCAACAGGGGTGCAGCGGGCAAAGTGGAGAGATTCCCGCACAGAGGATCAGTGGCAACCACCTCTCACCAGCCTGAGAGGCTTGTCTGCTCACCTGCTGGGATGTGTGGGGGATGGGAGCTGAGGCTCGAGCTTCAGAGGTCAGATCCCAGGGAGAGGACTGGGGTTGGCTGCGTGAACACAGCCTGAAGGGGGCTAGTGTGCCACAGCTAGCTAGGAGGGAGTCTGGGAAAATGTCTGGAACTGCCTAAGAGGCAAGAGACCATTGTTTCGGAGTGTGCAAGGACAGGGGATTCAGAGCACTGCCTAAACGAGCTAGAGAGATGGGCGCGAGCCACGGCTATCAGCGAAGACATGAGAGACGGGCATGAGACGCTAAGGCTGCTGCTGCAGCCACCAAGAAGCCTGTGTGCAAGCACAGGTCACTATCCACACCTCTCCTCCCAGGAGCCTGTGCAGCCCACCACTCCCAGGGTCCCGATATCCAGGGACAACGTCCCCAGAAGAACACACATCATGCCTCAGGCGGTTACAATGACACGCTGGCCTCTGCTGCTGCAGGGCCACCCCACATTCCATACCCCTCCCTCTCCCTGGCCTGAGTGACCCAGAGCCCCCTGATCAGCTGCTACTTTAACCCCGTCCTGTCTGGGTGGGGAACAGATGGCCTCAGGTGACCTACATGCAGAGGCGGGGCCAAATCCAAAGCTGAACCCCAGGAGCTGTGCGAACAAAGAAGAGAAAGGGAAATCTCTCCATGCAGCCTCAGAAGCAGCACATTAAATCTCCACAATCAAATTGATGTACCCTTCATCTGTGGAATACCTGAATAGACAATGAATCATCCCAAGATTGAGGCAATTGACTTTGGGATCAACTGTAGACTTGCGGTTTGCTTTCTGCATCTAATTTGTTTCTGGTTTTATGTTTATCTTAGTTTAGTATTTAGAGTTTATTATCATTGGTAGATTTGTTTATTGATTTCATTGCTCTCTTCCTTTTTAAATATATATATATATATTTTTTTCCTTTTTCTCCCTTTGTGGGTGTGTATATGCATGCTTCTTTCTGTGATTTTGTCTGTATAGCTTTGCTTTTACCATTTGTCCTACACTTCTCTCTGTCCTTTTTTTTTTTTTTTTTTTTTTTAGTATAGTTTTTAGCACTTATTATCATTGTTGGATTTGTTTTTTGGTTTGGTTGCTCTCTTCTTTCTTTTTTTCTTTTTTTATTACTTCTTAGTTTTTGTTATTTTTAATAATTTATTTCTTATTTTAATAACTTTATTTTCTTTCTTTCTTCCTTTCTTTCTTTCTTTCTTTCTTTCTTTCTTTCTTTCTTTCTTTCTCCATTTCCTTCTGAGCCGTGTGGCTGACAGGGTATACATGCTCCAGCCAGGTGTCAGGCCTGTGCCTCTGAGGTGAGAGAGCCGAGTTCAGGACATGGGTCCACCAGAGACCTCCTGGCTCCACATAATATCAAATGATGAAAGCTCTCACAGGGATCTCCATCTCAACACTAATACCCAGCTCCACACAACGATCAGCAAGCTACAGTGCTGGACACCCTATGCCAAACAACTAGAAAGACAGGAACACAACCCCACTCATTAGCAGAGAGGCTGCCTCAAAACATAATAAGGTCACAGACACACCAAAACCCACCAACAGACGTGGTCCTGCCCACCAGAAATACAAGATCCAGCCTCATCCACCAGAACACAGGCACCAGTCCACTCCACCAGGAAGCCTACACAACCCATTGAGCCAACCTTAGCCACTGGGGGCAGACACCATAAACAATGGGAACTATGAACCTGCAGCCTGCAAGAAGCAGACCCCAAATACAGTAAGTTAAGTGAAATGAGAAGACAGAGAAACACACAGCAGATGAAGGAGCAAGGTAAAAACTCGCCAGACCAAACAAACAAAGAGGAAATAGGGAGTCTACCCGAAAAGGAATTCAGAGTAATGATAATAAAGATGTTCCAAAATCTTGGAAATAGAATGGAGAAAATACAAGAAACGTTTAACAAGGACCTAGAAGAACTAAAGAGCAAACAAACAATGATCAACATCACAATAAATGAAATTAAATATTCTCTAGAAGGAATCAATAGCAGAATAACTGAGGTAGAAGAAGGGATAAGTGACCTGGAAGATAAAATAGTGGGAAAAACTATTGCAGAGAAGAATAAAGAAAAATGAATGAAAAGAATTGAGGACAGACTCAGAGACGGCTGGGACAACATGAAATGCACCAACATTCAAATTATAGGGGTCCCAGAAGAAGAAGAGAAAAAGAAAGGGACTGAGAAAATATTAGAAAAGATTATAGTTGAAAACTTCCCTAATACGGGAAAGGAAAGAGTCAATCAAGTCCAGGAAGCACAGAGAGTCCCATACAGGATAAATCCTAGGAGAAACACGCCAAGACACATATTAATCAAACTATGAAAAATTAAATACAAAGAAAAAATATTAAAAGTAGTAAGGGAAAAACAAAAGATAACATACAAGGGAATCCCCATAAGATTAACAGCTAATCTTTCAGCAGAAACACTGCAAGCCAGGAGGGAGTGGCAGGACATATTTAAAGTGATGAAAGGGAAAAAGCTACAAACATGATTACTCTATCCAACAAGGATCTCATTCAGATTCAACAGAGATATTAAACACTTTACAGACAAGCAAAAGCTAAGAGAATTCAACACCACCAAACTAGCTTTACAATAAATCCTTAAGGAACGTCTCGAGGCAGGAAACACAGGGAAGTAAATGACCTACAATAACAAACCCAAAACAATTAAGAAAATGGTAATAGGAACATACACATCGATAACTACCTTAAATGTAAATGGATTAAATGTTCCAGCTGAAAGACATAGACTGGCTAAATGGATACAAAAAGAAGATTCATATATATGCTGTCTACAAGAGACCCACTTTGGACCTAGGGACACATAGAGACGGAAACTGAGGGAATGGAAAAAGATACTCCATGCAAATGGAAATCAAAAGAAACCTGGAGCAGCAATTCTCATATCAGACCAAACAGACTTTAAAATACAGACTATTACAAGAGACAAAGAAGGACACTACATAATGATCAAGGGATCAATCCAAGAAGAAGATATAACAATTGTAAATATTTATGCACTCAACATAGGAGCACCTCAATACATAAGGCAAATGCTAAAAGCCATAAAAGGGGAAATTGACAGTAACACAATCATAGTAGGGGACTTTAACACCCCACTTTCACCAATGGACAGATCATCCAAACTGAAAGTAAATAAGGAAACACAAGCTTTAAATGATACATTAAACAAGATGACTTAACTGATATTTATAGGACATTCCATCCAAAAACAACAGAATACACTTTCTTCTCAAGTGCTCATGGAACATTCTCCAGGATAGTTCATATCTTGGGTCACGAATCAAGCCTTGGTAAATTTAAGAAATTTGAAATCTTATCAGGTATCTTTTCTGACCACAATGCTATGAGACTAGATATCAATTACAGGAAAAAATCTGTAAAAAACACAAATACATGGAGGCTAAACAATACACTACTAAATAACCAAGAGATCACTGAGGAAATCAAAAGATACGTAGAAACAAATGATAATAAAAACACGACAACACAAAACATATGGGATGCAGCAAAAGCAGTTCTAAGAGGGCAGTTTATAGCAATACAATCCTACCTCAAGAAACAAGAAACTTCTCAAATAAACAATCTAACCATACACCTCAAGCATTTAGAGAAAGAAGAACAAACAAAAATCCCAAAGTTAGCAAAAGGAAAGAAATCATAGGGATCAGATCAGAAAGAAATGAAAAGAAATGAAGGAAACAATAGTAAAGATCAATAAAACTAAAAGCTGGTTCTTTTTTTTTTTTTTTAAAGGTTAGGGATCCTTTTTTTTTTATTAACTAATTTATTTATTTTTGGCTGCATTGGGTCTTCGTTTCTGTGCGAGGGCTTTCTCTAGTTGCAGCAAGCGGGGGCCACTCTTCATCGCACTGTGCAGGCCTCTCACTATCGCAGCCTCTCTTGTTGCGGAGCATGGGCTCCAGACGCGCAGGCTCAGTAGTTGTGGCTCACAGGCCTAGTTGCTCCGTGGCATGTGGGATCTTCCCAGACCAGGGCTCGAACCCGTGTCTCCTGCATTGGCAGGCAGATTCTCAACCACTGCGCCACCAGGGAAGCCCCCAAAAAGCTGGTTCTTTGAGAAGATAAACAAAATTGATAAACCATTAGCCAAACTCATCAAGAAAACTTGGGAGAAGACTCAAAGCAATAGAATTAGAAATGAAAAAGGAGAAGTAACAATGACACTGCAGAAATACAAAGGATCGTGAGAGATCACTACTAGCAAGTATATGCCAATAAAGTGGACAACCTGGAAGAAATGGACATATTCTTCAAAAAGCACAACCTCCCAAGACTGAACCAGGAAAAAGTAGAAAATATAAACCGACCAATCACAAGCACTGAAATTGAAGCTGTGATTAAAAATCTTCCAACAAACAAAAGCCCAGGACCAGATGGATTCAGAGGCGAATTCTATCAAACATTTAGAGAAGAGCTAACACCTATCCTTCTCAAACTCTTCCAAAATATAGCAGAGGGAGGAGCACTCCCAAACTCATTCTATGAGGCTACGATCACCCTGATACAAAAGCAGACGAAGATGTCACAGAAAAAAAGAAAACTACAAACAAATATCATTGATGAACATAGATGCAAAAATCCTTAACAAAATACTAGCAAACAGAATCCAACAGCACATTAAAAGGATTATATGCCATGATCAAGTGGGCTTTATCCCAGGAATGCAAGGATTCTTCAATATACACAAATCAATCAATGTGATAAACCATATTAACAAATTGAAGTAGAAAAACCATATGATCATCTCAATAGATGCAGAACAACCTTTTGACAATATTCAACTCCCATTTATGATAAAAAGCCTCCAGAAAGTAGGCATAGAGGGAACTTACCTCAACATAATAAAGGCCATATATGAAAAACCCACAGCCAACCTCGTTCTCAATGGTGAAAAACTGAAACCATTTCCTGTAAGATGAGGAACAAGACAAGGTTGTCCACTCTCACCAATATTATTCAACAGAGTTTTGGAAGTTTTAGCCACAACAATCAGAGAAGAACAAGAAATAAAAGGAATCCAAATCAGAAAAGAAGAAGTAAAACTATCACTGTTTGCAGATGATATGACATTACACATAGAGAATCCCAACGATGCTACCAGAAAACTACTAGAGCTAACCAATGAATCTGGTAAAGTTGCAGGATACAAAATTAATGCACAGAATCTCTTGCATTCCTATACACTAATGATGAAAAACCTGAAAGAGAAATTCAGGAAACACTCCCATTTACCATTACAACCAAAAGAATAAAATACCTAGCAATAAACCTACCTAAGGAGACAAAAGACCTGTATGCAGAAAAATATAAGACACTGATGAAAGAAATTAAAGATGATACAAACAGATGAAAAGATATATCATGTTCTTGGACTGGAACAATCAACATTGTGAAAATGACTCTAATACCCAAAGCAATCTACATTCAATGCAATCCCTATCAAACTACCAATGGCATTTTTCACAGAACTAGAACAAAAAATTTCACAATTTGTATGGAAACACAAAAGACACCGAACAGCCAAAGCAATCTTGAGAAAGAAAAACAGAGCTGGAGGAATCAGGCTCCCTGACTTCAGACTGTACTACAAAGCTACAGTAATCAAGACAGTATGGTACTGGCACATAACCAGAAACATAGATCAATCGAACAGGATAAAAGCCCAGAGATAAACCCACACACTTATGGTCACCTTATCTTTGATAAAGAAGGCAAGAATATACAATGGAGAAAAGACAGCCTCTTCAATAAGTGGTGCTGGGAAAACTGGACAGCTACATGTAAAAGAACGTAATTAGAACACTCCCTAACACCATACATAAAAATAAACTCAAAATGGATTAAACACCTAAATGTAAGGCCAAACACTATAAAACTCTTAAAGGAAAACATAGGCAGAACACTCTATGACATAAATCACAGCAAGATTGTTTTTGACCCACCTTCTAGAGAAATGGAAATAAAAACAAATAAATGGGACCTAATGAAACTTAAAAGTTTTTGCACAGCAAAGGAAACCATAAACAGGATGAAAAGACTACCCTCAGAATGGGAGAAAATATTTGTAAACGAAGCAACTAACAAAGGATTAATCTCCAAAATGTACAAACAGCTCATGCAGCTCACTATCAAAGAAACAAGCAATCCAATCCAAAAATGGGCAGAAGATCTAAATAGACATTTCTCCAAAGAAGATATACAGACTGCTAACAAACACATGAAAGAATGCTCAACATCAGTAATCATTAGAGAAATGCAAATCAAAACTACAATGAGGTATCACCTCACACCAGTCTGAATGGCCATCATTTAAAAAGCTACAAACAATAAGTTCTGGAGAGGTTATGGAGAAAAGGGAACCCTCTTGCACTGTTGGTGGGAATGTAAAGTGATCCAGCCACTCTGGAGAACAGTATGGAGGTTCCTTAAAAAACTAAAACTACGACCCAGCAGTCCCACTACTGGGCTGGGCACATACCCTGAGAAAACCATAATTCAAAAAGTCATGTACCACAATGGTCATTGCAGCACTCTTTGCAATAGCCAGGACATGGAAGCAACCTAAATGTACATCGACAGATGAATGGATAAAGAAGATGTGGCACATATACACAATGTAATATTACTCAGCCATAAAAAGAAATGAAATTGAGTTATTTGTATTGAGGTGGATCGACCTAGAGACTGTCATACAGAGCGAAGTAAGTCAGAAGTAGAAAAACAAATACCGTTTGCTAACACATGTATATGGAATCTAAAAAAAAAAAAGAAAAAAAGAAAAAATTGGTTCTGAAGAACATAGGGGCAGGAACAGGTATAAAGACATAGACGTAGAGCATGGACTTGAGGACACGGAGAGGGGGAAGGGTAAACTGGGGCGAAGTGAGAGAGTGGCATGGACTCATATACTACCAAATGTAATATAGATAGCTAGCGGGAAGCAGCTACATAGCACAGGGAGATCAGCTCGGTGCTTTGTGTCCACCTAGAGGGGTGGGATAGGGAGGATGGGAGGGAGATGCAAGAGGGAGGAGATATGGGGATATATGTTTATGTATAGCTGATTCACTTTGTTATACTGCAGAAACTAACACACCATTGTAAAGCAATTATAGTCCAATAAAGATGTTAAAAAAAATTATACATATATAAATCTGAAAAACGCATACAAAATGTCGGAAAGCTAACACAGCAAACTGCTAACAGTGGTTACTATGGGGACGGAGAGCTTAATGAAGGACCTTGACTCTAGGGAACTTCTACATTTTAATCTATCTTCTGTGTTATTTTAATTTTTTAAGTTATCATATATTCATGGACTACTTTTTAAAAATATAAATATTTTAACACAGTTTTTTTCAAACAAGTCTTTTACTTGTTTTACACCAGAGCCCAACTGGGGGTACCATGAAGCAGGCAGACCCTGTCCCCAGCCTCATGAAGCTGGCAGTCTCCTGGGAGACAGGGACAGGGAAACAAGCACTGGTTCAAGAGTGTGGTAAGCCCTGTGATGAGGAGAGAAAGGGCATGTGGGAGCACAGAGCGAGGGCACCTACCCTCACCTAGCAGGTGGCCTGGAAATTTTCTCAAGCCTTAGACTTAAAAAAAGAGTAGAAGTCAGGAGGCAAATGGGGGAGAGGAGAATGAGCAGAAAAGTACAACAGGCAGAGGGAACAGCATCTGCAAAGCCAGAGACCATGGCTCCCTAGGGAAATCCAGAGTGGCTAGAGTTCAAGGAGAGTGGGGAGGAGAAACAAGCATAGAGAGGCAGGCAAGGTCCCATCAGAAACCTTGTAAAGAAAGACCTTGTAAGGTCTTATTAAGCAGGTTGGACTTTATCCTAGAAGCAAATATGTATTCAGAGAGGGCCTGAAGCAGAAAGGCTGATGGACCCACCCTTTAGCATGATCAGTTAATCAGCATCTCCTCCTCCAGACTATATCAGCTGTGATGCATGGCATTCTTACTCTCATTGTCTTACAACTGCAAAGTTTTCTCATCTTTTAGAACACTGGGTAGTGTTTTCCTAGTGTCAACTGAAGGAAGACCATCCATCCATCTGTCCCCAGCTTATAACTCCTGGCTCTTATTGCCAACTTTAACAGACACTTTTCCCTAGGGCCAAATACACCATCATTCCTAAACTACTAGCTATATAATACGATGAAAATCAAACCCAGACCAAAAAAAGCCCTTTCTACAAGTTTAGTGTGGAAGAATCTCCTGGTGAAATCCATGGGCAGGTCTGTTTAGCCATTCTAGGCCCTGCGGGGCCCAGGCTGTGTTCTCGAACATTGGCACATACCACAATTAACACCTCAACCCGTCCTTGCCACAGACACTAGTCTGTTGGCACCTGCTGGCACTGTCACTCTCCCCTTCCTGCCTCCCACTGCCACCTTCGCTTAAGGTTTCCTCTTATCTTGTGCCCAAACATCTGCTTTAAGGCCACAGTCTATCTCTTAAGCTCGGAGCTTGAGTGTTTCCCATGACAATGAGCTCTGTTGGGAATTTTCTCTCCGTTTCTGTAATGTCTGATATTTTTCTCTATTAGGACACATATTCTGACTTATCGACATTTTCACTTTTACAAACTGCGTTGTGAAATCACTGTGATTCATGTCACTCGTAATTAGGAATGAAAATTAGGAGAAAACCAATTTAGCTTCTTGCTTTTAGCATGACAAGAGAATAATCCAGAAATTATCCCTAAGATTTTCATTCAGCATTCACCTGGTATTTTACTATCTCAAAGCACCAAAGGCAAATAAGAAATACTATCACCCACTGTTTTGAAATATAGTTTCACAGTTGATTATTCAGAAATCACACATTTCTTTAAAACAAATTGAGGGTCTTCAGTAAATTCACTATCTTTGTGTAATTTTAGAAGCCAAACATTGATCTTTGCTTCATGACAACCTGGTGTGACATTCCTGAGATAGGACAGATGACTTCTACAACTCTCACTGCCCTGCTGCTCCCTGGTCAGTCTCTATTTTTTTGAAGTATAGTCGATTTAAATATTATATTAGTTTCAGGTATACAGCATAGTGATTCAGTATTTTTACAGATTATATACTCCATTAAAAGTTATTACAAAATAATGGCTATAATTCCCTGTGCTATACAATATACCCTTGTTGTTTACCTATTTTATACATAGTGGTTTGTATATGTTAATCCCATATCCCTAATTTGCCCCTCCCCCTTTCCTATCCCCTCTGGTAACCACTAGTTTGTTTTCTATATCTGTGAGTCTGTTTCTATTTTGCATATACATTCATTTGTATTATTTTTTAGATTCCACATATAAGTAAAATCATACAGTATTTGTCTTTCTCTGTCTGACTTATTTCACTAAGCATAATATTCTATAAATGGCAGAATTTCATTCTTTTTCTATGGCTCAGTACACTGTTGGCGGGAATGTTCATTGGTGCAGCCACTATAGAAAACGGTATGGAGGTTCCTCAGAAACCTAAAAATAGAACTATCATATGACACAGAAGTTCCACTTCTGGGTATATATCCAGAAAAAAACCCAAAAACAATAATTAGAAAACATACATGTACCCCAACGTTCATAGCAACACTATTTACAATTGCCAAGATATGGAAGCAACCCAAGTTGCTTCATTCAACAGGTGAATGGTCAGTCTCTATTTACCTTCTTCAATAAGGTAGAGATGTGCTCATTATCAGCTCATCAAGAAAACACTGTGAACTGACAGGCATAGACATCTTTTTAAAAGCATGTCTTTCTCTGTTCACTGTACTAGACTCTATTTGGCAGTGGGGAGCAAAAGGAACATGTTGTCTGTCTTGGGTAAAAGCTCTCCAGCATCCCCAAAGAGGTCCTTCACAGTGACATTAATAATCTCAGTATGTCTCAGACTAAGAAACCTGGGGTTGTCAGCACATCTAAATGAACTTTTTCTCAGAAGCAAACTCTCATTAACCAAGCCCAATGTCTGATGTGCAGACATGTCTCCATTTATGTTGTTTCCCTTATGTGTGTTTGGCAGAGCCCTCATTTCTTATTTAGAGCTTTTATTATCATAGACAAGCCACATTCAGAATAGAAAGGGTTTCAATGCTCAGTAAGTATTACTGAAGGCTGACACTGAAGTTGACAAAAGCTGTAGTAGCAGTACCCAGTGTTGATTCAACACTGTTCCCAGCATGGTGCTGAGGGCTTTACTAGCATTATCTCACTGTGACCCTCACAATGACCTTATGGAGTGGCGATTGTTATTATCACCGAGGCTTAGAAATGTTAATATACCCACAATCCCACACGTAAGAGTTGTTACAAAAATGAGATGCTGTGGCTGAGACTTCTAGATGTCCACCAAAATCTGTCCATCACTTGACCATAACAATAGAGTTGTGGCTGGGCACATGGCCCCCTAGGCAGAAACTATTTCCTCACTGTCCTTGCAACTAGATGTGGCTACTTGACTAAGTATGGATAAATGAGATTTGAACTGAAGTAATGTATACAACTTCTTAGTCCTCTCCAACTGAAGAGTCCCTTGTCCTGCTAACACTCTCTTTCCCTTCCTGTGAATTGGAACTGGACTTGGAGATCACCCAGCTTTGATCTAGAGTTACTCTGTCAAATACAGTAACCACTAGACACCTGTGGCCATTTAAATTTAAATTAATTAAAATTAAGCAAAATTAAAAATTTAGTTCCTCAGCCACATTTCAACGGCTAGCCACATATGGCTGGTGACTATCACTGTACACCACAGATGTAGAACATTTCCATCATCACAGAAAGTTCTACTGGGCAGTACTACACAGTTGGTAACCACAAAGCAATGAGATAGAAGGATCCTGGATTCCAAATGACCCCATAGAACAGAGCTGCCCTGCTAGTCTACACCAGTTGAATTGTAACATGGAGGAGAAATAAACTTCTACTTGATTTAAGCCAGTGTATTTTGGGGGATATTTGTTACAGCAAATTAGTTTTTACCCTAATACAGAAAACTAGGGGTATCACTGCCAGGTAGTTCAGCACAACAGCCAGTGAGTGGTGGGTCTTTCTCACCCGCCCCATGGTTTCCACTGCCTAAAGACTGGACATTTGTGTTTTGATTATTTTAGATCTGGTCCATGATGTCCCACAATTTTGACCTGTGCAGATCACCTTCTTCTCATTCTACAGCATCTCCTCTCTCTTCCTCTACCTGTTGGATGTTGTTACCATCTGATACATTGAAATATTTATAGAGTTCTATAAATATGGGCATAATGCAGCCTGCAGATTCTCCCAAATGTGACCAAAACACCTCAATTCTCTCCTGTATCATTTCCTATAGGAAGTTTACTTCTAATATGTGTGTATTCTGACTGTATGCAATTTTCCAATACATCCCTTGCTTGGCAAGTCAGTAATCTACAATGAAGAACAACTCTTACAAGGAGTGAAATACTCCCTATGAATAAGGCCGCCAATCCTCTTGTTTCCCTGTAATGACGCAACATGGACAGACAACTCATAGCTGGAAATGGCCCTATTCATTCATAAAGAGAAATCACTGTCATGGTGAATGGAAATAGAACACATTCCCATGATCAGCGCCTTCTCTCCCTGGGGCAGAGCTACCTGTGAAGCCAGGTCAGCACCAAATTGTTGCTTGGGGAATGTGGGCTCAGAACAAATGGAGCTCAATATACAATTCCAGTGGTTGAAGGCACCTGAATAGGACAGGCTGTCATGCCTGGTCAATGGGACCACAATACTCAGAGGCACAGGCTCAAGCTACCCTACCTAGTGGAGGATGGGGCCCACCAACATATCTCTGGGACTCCTTCCTCACTTTCACGACTGAACAGTGCCCCCTACTGATTGACACATTCTTCTAGATATATTTGATCAGGCCTAGCTGAATCTGGGAGCAACTCAGCGTCTGAACTCAGCTTGACTTTGAGGTTCTACTTTCAGAGGGCAATCTTCCTACCCCTTATTTCCAAATTCTTGGGAAAAACACACCATAGCTCATACACTAGAGCATATTATCATAAGCAAAGGGCTTTGATCATGGGATTCTGAGCAGAGCCTCACACTTGTTTCCTCTGGACTGTATGAAATCTTAACAGCAGGGATAATACATTTGTGAGGTTCAGATAGCCTACAGTGAAACAGAAGTAAAAACTCTGGATAGTGCACTCGATATACCACTTGGAGAGAGTTTGGGAGGCTTCCGGGCCAGAATCCATAGAAAAAATATAATTGTCATTTCTCAGAAAACACAGAGGAAATTCCTAAAATTGTCACAGCCTTAACCTGATTTGGCAGAAGAAATCACCTCCACCAAGGGGTGGTCTAAGTGTGGCCACCTTCACCAAAGGCTTGGGGATCCAGTCTCCCTCTGCTGGTTATGGCCCAGGAATGTAGGAGTCTCTAAATTCCTAGGCCACCTGCCAGCTTTATGCTAGCATTTCAGGACCACTTCTTACTATGAGAGTGACTGCTTTATTAATTATGAATCAGTTCAACAGACATGATGAAGGGCCCATGCCCTGCCCTTAGGATTTACATTTTCCTGTAGACCAGAAGTCTGTGGATCAGTGCCAGGGAAAAAATTACTTGGAGCATTTGTTTTTAAAAAAGAGAGAGAGCAAGAGAGATTCTTGGAGCTCCAACCTTGAGGTTCTGATTCATTAGGTCTGGGGGGTGGTATGGTCCAGAAATTGGCATTTTTAACAAATGCTGCAGAAGAATCTGATACATAGTCAAGTTTTGGAACTAGTCTTCAGAACAGTAATTTCCAAACTGAATTCCCATCACTCTTGTGACACTCTGAAGGATACAGCCTTGGTTATGTGCAAGTCTTACCATGCCAACACTAACTGTACCCATAAGCTCCCATTGAGAGAATACATTACAGTGTACATGAGAATGGTTTTAACTAGGAAGGGCCTTAAATTGACTCTAATAAATTTATTTTAAAGTCAACTATTGTTAGTAACAAGTCACTTGTGAATGTGTTGATAGCAACACATCTATATCATAGCTGTTCCACGGTGGGGTTTGAAGACACAGCATCAGTCACCTCTTCTGGAAGCAATGGGAGTTTTCGGGGTAGAAATCCTCAAGGTCTGGGAGATGACTGTCCTTGTCTTGGGTAGGGAGGTAGTTTATCTTAATTTCTTCTGGTTGGGATGTAACTTTCCTTTCTCACACTCATCACTTTTGAGTCTCTATTAATGCATCACTAAAATATTCATTTGGATTAGAGAAATTTACTCCCGAGTGGTTCTCCTTCCACATTCCCATGTCCTGCAGGACCAGAATGGATCTATTCATCTCAGCACCTGTGCTGCACAAAAAAAATGTTCGGTGGACTGGACTTTTGGATGCCTTCTATCGCTTTCATTTTCACTTAGTCTCTCATGGGATTGCAATGGTCCTTATTTTCCCAACATTTTATTTTGAAAAATTTTAAAAGGAAAAGTTGACTCACCACCAGATCATCTAATTGTTATATATAATCTGTTTTATCACATAATTCTTCATCTATCAATCCATCTTATTTCTGATCCATTTCAAAGTAAGTTGTAGATACCATTACATACTGCCTCTAAACACTTCAGTATGCACATCAACTAGAATACAAAATTTGTCTATGGGAATTTTTTAAGGTAAAATTTACATACAGTGAACTGCAATAATCTTAAATGTACCATTTGCTGAATGTTGACAAACACAAACCTCCATATGATCCACACACCTACAGAGATATAGAACATAGAAAATTCCCTCAAGCCTCTTCCCAGGCAATTCCCACCTCCATCCCTCAGAGACAACAATGCTCTTATTTTTTTCCACCATAGTTAATTTGACCTGTTCTAGAGCTTTATATAAATGGAATTATACAGTATTACTTTTTTGTGCAACACAGATAACACAAAATGTAATCTGGCTTCCAGAAAATTGGGATATTTTATCACTCTTAGGAAACCATTAGGCAATACTGGGCCAAGCAATCTCAAGCCCAGCTCAGAGATTTTAATGGTTAGTTCCAACCCAGTATCAAAAAGCTCCTAGTTCTGGTCCCTCCTTACATCAATCTCCTCCTAGTTCTGGTCCCTCCTCACATCATAACAACATGCATCGCATAATATGCGATGCAGAGAAGAACAGAGATGAAAGCTTTAAAAAAAATTTTCCACCACCTAGAAATAACCATTAACATTAGGTAGAAAATCACCCTAGGCATATTTCCATGAGAGAAAGATGGGTAGGATGAGGGACACATACATGATACAATCAAATCCCACACACACCAGGTGGGTGACCCACAAAGTGGAAAATAATTATATCACAGTTTCTCCCATAGGCGTGAGAGTTCTGAGCCTCATGTCAGCCTTCCCAGTCTGGGGGTCTGGCACTGGGAGGAGGAGCCCCCAGAGCATTTGGCTTTGAGGGCCAGCGGGGCTTGATCACAGGAACTCCACTGGACTGGGGGAAACAGAAACGCCACTCTTGGAGGGCATACTCAAGGTCTAGTGCCCACCAGGACCCAGGGGGAAAAGCAGTGACTTCATAGGAGCCTGGGCCAGACCTACCTGCTCGTCTTGGAGGGTCACCTGAGGAGGTGGGGGGCAACTGTGGTTCACTGCGGGGACAAGGACACTCGTGGCAGAGGTACTGGGGAGTACTCATGGGCATGAGCTGTCCTGGAGGCTGCCATTTTGACAAGGTCAAATGCACAAACATTTGCGTTATAGGGGTCCCAGAAGAAGAGGGAAAGAAAGGGCCTGAGAAAATATTTGAAGAGATAATAGCTGAAAACTTCCCTAATGTGGGAAAGGAAACAGTCACCGAAGTTCAGGAAGCACAGAGCCTCGTACAGGGTAAACCCAAGGAGGAACACACCAAGACAAATATTAATCAAATTGACAAAAATTAAAGACAAAGAGAAAATATTAAAAGCAACTAGGGAAAAGCAACAAACAGCATACACGGGAATTCCCAGAAGGTTATCAGCTGATTTTTCAGCAGAAACTCTGCAGGCCAGAAGGGAGTGACACGATAAATTCAAAGTGATGAAAGGGAAAAACCTACAACCAAGAATACTCTACCCAGCAAGGCTCTCATTCAGATTCGAAGGAGAAATCAAAAGCTTTAGAGACAAGCAAAAGGTAAGAGAATTTAGCACCACCAAACCAGCTTTACAACAAATGCTAAAGGAACTTCTCTAAGCAAAGGGGTTGGGGGGAGAGGCCACAACTAGAAATAAGAAAATCACAAGTGGGAAAGCCCACTGGTAAAGGCAAACATACAATAAAAGCAGGAAATCATCCACACACAAATATGATATCAAAACCAGCAACCATGATGAGAGGAGAGTACAAAGGTAAGAAATGGGAATTGCATTTGAAATTAAGAGACTAGCAACTTAAACAACCTTGTACATATATAGACTGCTTTATCAAAACCTCATGGGAAATGCAAACCAAAATACTACAATAGCTACCCACACAAAAAAGAAAAAGCAACCCAAACACAACACTAAACATGGTCATCAAACCACAAGAAAAGAGAACAAAAGAGGAAGGGAAGAAAAAAGACCTACAAAAACAAACCCAAAACAATTAATAAAATGGCAATAAGAATATACATATCAGTAATTACCTTAAATGTAAATGGATTAAATGCTCCAACCAAAAGACACAGATTGGCTGAATGGATACAAAAACAAGACCTGTATATATGCTATCTACCAGAGACCCACTTCAAATCTAGGCACACGTATAGAATGAAAGTGATAGGATGGAAAAAGATATTCCATGCAAATGGAAACCAAAAGAAAGCTAGAGTAGCAATACTTGTATCAGAAAAAATAGACTTTAAAATAAAGAATGATACAAGAGACAAGGAAGGACACTACATAATGATCAAGGGATCAATCCAAGAAGAAGATATAACAATTATAAATATATATGCACCCAACATAGGAGCACCTCAGTACATAAGGCAAATGCTAACAGCTATAAAAGAGGAAATTGACAGTAACACAATAATTGTGGGGGACTATAACAACCTACTTTCATCAATGGACAGATCACCCAGAGAGAAAATCAATAAGGAAACAAAGGCCTTAAATGACACATTAGACCAGATGAACTTAATTGATATCCATAGAACATTCCATCCGAAAGCAGCAGAATACACTTTCTTTTCAAATGCACATGGAACATTCTCCAGGATAGATCATATCTTGGGCCATAAATCAAGCCTCGGTAAATTTAAGAAAATTGAAATCACATCAAGCATCTTTTCTGACCACAACGTATGAGATTGAAATCAACTACAAGAAGAAACTGCAAAAAATACAAACAAGGGAGGCTAAACAATATACTATTAAACAACTAATGGATCACTGAAGAAATCAAAGAGGAAATCAAAAAAATACCTAGAGACAAATGAAAAGAAAAACACGACTATCCAAAACCTGTAAGATGCAGCAAAAGCAGTTCTAAGAGGGAAGTTTATAGCAATGCACGTGCTAGCAAGGATGCAGAACAACCGAAATTCTAAAACACTGCTGGTATAAATGCAAAATGGTACTGGTACTTTGGAAAACAGTTGGGCAGATTCTTTAAAAAGTAAACATATGTTTACAAGATCCAGCATTCCCACTCCTATGTATTTACCCAAGAGACATGAAAAGTTAATATTCACACAAAAACCTACATGCAAATATTTACAGCACCTTTATTCATAATCACCAAAAACTGGCAAATATCCCTCAACTGGGGAATGGATAAACAAAATGTGGTACGTACATTCCATACAATGGAATACTACACAGAAATAAAAAGAGACAAACTACCGATACACACAACATAAATGAATCTCAAATGCATTATTAAGGAAGCCAGGCTCAAAAGTCTACAAACTGTATGATTCCATTTATGAAGGCAAACTATGTGGGCAATAAATAGATCAGTGGTTGCCAGGAGCTGGCACACTGGTTGGGTGGGAGAGGACTATAAAGAGGCAGCACTAGGGAATTTTTGTGGTGATGTAACTTTTCTAATCTTTGATTGAGATGGTCATTAAATGCATTTATCAAAACTCATAAAACTATATACTAAAAGGGGTGAATTTTGCTGAAAAAAAAAGGGCAGTTCATAAAAGAAAAACATGTCATATGGAAGAAACTTTAGAATAACCCACTCAACTGATAAGAGGGAAAACTCAGGAAGGGTAAGTGATTAACACAGTTTTATCTAAGGTAGTAGGAGTAGTGAGATGAGAACCAAAGTCTCCTGACCCATCCATGATCCCTTCTACTACAGCAATATTTTCCAATGCTGTTTTACCTTGACCCCCAGTAAGAAATACACCATTACCACAAAGTTGGCAGCTTAAACCAACACTCATTTATTATCTTACAGTTCTGCAGCTTAGAAGTCTGGCACAGTGTGACCATATTATCTGCTCAGGGTCTCACCAGGCCAAAGTGAAGGTGTCAGCTGGCCTGGGCTTTTTCTGGAGGCTCTAAGGGACAACCCATTTCCAAGACCAGGCAAGTTACCAGCAGAATTCAGTTCAATGCAGTTGTGGGACTGAGGTCATTTCCTTGCTGGCTGTCAGCCAGCAGTTGTTCTCATCTTCTAAAGGCTGCCACATTCCTTGGCTCATGACCCTCTCCATCTTCAAAGCAAGCAACAATAGATCATGTCCTTTTCATGCTTTGAATCTTTCTGATGTCCTCTTCTACCACATCTCTATAACTTCTACCCTCAGCCAGGAGAAAGCTCTGCTTTTAAGAGTCCATGTGATTACTCTGGGGCTGGCCAGATAATCCAGGATAATCTATTTTAAAGTCTACTGATTAGTAACCTTAATTACATATGCAACATTCCCTCTTGCCATGTAACATATTCACAAGCATGACACCAGGGGCAAAGGTCATGGGGGCCAAAACTGTGCCCACCACATAGATTTTCCACAATGATGTAGTATACACACATATAAATGAAACAAAAATACTTACCTTTCACTCAGTTCAACACTCCACTGCTTTTAATATTTTATTTTAAAATGACAGTGGCAACAGTACATTGATTTCATGTCCTATTAATGGGCTGCAACCTCTAAGTTTATCTTGAAAAAAGGCCTGCATTCCCTTTTAAATTGCAATCTGCAATAATAATACGAGGCCCATGGAAGGGCCTCAGGGGCCTGTGTAACCCCTGAAATTATATGCAAAGTTCTGGTACTAACTAATCATAAGAAAAGCAGACAAACCCATGTCGGGGACAGTCTGCTGGATACCTCCCCAGTGCTACTGAAGGCTATCATGGTCATGAAAAGAGAAAACAGACCAGAGGAGACTGGGAGACATGACAAGTAAATGCAATGTACTGGGTTGGATCTTAGAACAGAAAAAGGATATTAATGGGAAAACTGGAGAAATCCAAAAAGTCTGGAGTTTAGTAAATAGTGATATAAACGTCAGTTTCTTAGGTTTGACAAATGTACCTGGCAACGTAAGATGTTAACAATGGGAAACTAGGTGAGGAGTATACAAGAACCCTGTACTATCTTTGCAGCTTTTCTGTAAATCAGTATTATTCTAAAAAAAAATTTACTTATAAAACATTACAAGATTGAGCATCTGCACATCCTTCTAGGGAGATTTATATACTTTATACCTTCCATTCATGATCCAAAAATATTTAAGTCCCACTGTCCAAGGCTTCCTGCTGCTTTCCTTAACCACTACTTTCTAAGTACTCTGCCTCCTTCCTCCTATGTCACCCACACCTTCTCTCAAAAAACAAGATTTAACTAGGACCTGGGGAAGGGAAGAATGGGGAATTATTTTCTAATGGGTTCAGTTTCAGTGTGGGAAGATGAAAAATGTTCTGGAGATGGATGATGGTGGTAACAATGGGAATAAATGCCACAGAACTGTACACTTAAAAGTGGTTAAAATGATACATTTTATGTTATGTATATTTCACAATTTTAAAAATAAAGGAATGGGTACTGATACATGCTATAACATAGATAAACCTTACAAAACATTATCTTAAGCAAAAGAAGGCAGACACGAAATACCACCTATTATGTAATTCCCTTAACAATGCTCTAAAATTGACTATAGCAACAGTTTTACATAACTGTGCATATATTAAAAACTACTGAAATGTATACTTTAAGTGGGTAAATTGTATGGTAGGTGAATTATATCTCAATAAAGCTACTGAAATATTTTAACTGGTTTTAAATCTAGGATCACATTTATTTGACATCTGAAGACCTTAAGTGACATCCTATAAATTCTGGAGCCACACTCTGCTGATGTGCTAAAAAAATGAACAAATAAATGAAAGACTGGGGTTTACAATGGCTAGCAGGGAAGATCAGAAAAATCTGTGGCTAGGCATGGTGGCTCTCCAGTCATGAGGCAAAAACAAAGGCAAGATTATAAAACACACTAGGTTGAGGTTGATCAGAAACTTTTATTTGGTCCTTATCATTTATTAAGCAACCTACAAAATCATTTTCTATATCTGTACCACAAGCAGCAGCAGCTGCATCCAGGCCAGAAATGGAAGACACAAGTAGTGGAAGACCTTATAAAGAAAAGCTAAGAGGTGAGATCTCTGCTTATCCAGGTGAAGGTAGAACAGGAAAAGTGTGTAAGTCCAGTATTCCAAAGACTCTTCGTCAAAGGTGAGACTTGCAGAGGCCCTAGCTGAAGGATGCAGGTACAGGCTCACAAAACTGCCCAGCTCAGCAATCAATCCAAAGTACCTAAAAACACAAAGAGCAATGTTGAAAGCAAGGTGTCTCAAGAGCTAGATGAATGTAGCAAACTGGGCAAAGTTAAGTGGCAGCTGCTTTGGTACTGGCAGTTCTTCTAAGACCAAAATACTCATTTTGGGGAATATCTATCAAAAGGTCCTTTGGGAAGAACATGTCATTACAGAGGCTGGGCAGTTAAGTCTGGAGAGTTCAATTTAGAGGTGGGAAAAGGGCTAAGAAATTGTGTTGGTTAATGAGCATCTGTGGAGACTACAACAAGGAGTGAGTGATACAAAATAAATAAGTTCTCTAAGCAGAGTTTATAATCTTTGAAAAAGTTCCAGGTCAAGATGGGAAACTGGGGACTTCCCTGGTGGCGCAGTGGTTAAGAATCCTCCTGCCATCTTAAGGGACATGGGTTCGATCCCTGGTCTGGGAAGATCCCACATGCCACAGAGCAAATAAGCCCGTGTGCCACAACTACTGAGCCTGCACTCTAGAACCTGCGAGCCACAACTACTGAGCCCACATGCCGCAACTACTGAAGCCCACATGCCTAGAGCCCGTGCTCCGCAACAAGAGAAGCCACCACCATGAGAAGCCTGAGCACCGCAACGAAGAGCAGCCTCCACTCGCCGCAACTAGAGAAAGCCCGCACGCAGCAATGAAGACCCAATGCAGCGAAAAATAAAATTTTTTTTTTAATTTTAAAAAAAGATGGAAACTGAACCCTCAAGTTTGTATGCCCTCCCATGCAAGATTCCACTTGAAAGGAAAAAAATCTTCTAACAGGTATATAAATCTACAACAAAGAGATTTGGTTGAAACAAAAAACTGACAAAGAAATCTGACTGAAGTGTGTTTATAAATAGGGCAGAAGAAAATAAGCCTACAATAAACACAGAAGGGGGTGCAGCAGAGGTGGGAACCCATCTAACTAGAAAACTCATGGGGAGGATCTAGACTGACACCAAAAATGACAGAAAGAGATGCAAGGCTAACATGGGTAATGACTCGAGGGTCTACATGATAAACAGTTGACCCCATCTCCCCACAACCCTCCCTGTGTGCAGCACTACCAGAAAACAAGCATTGAAACTAAATCTAACTTGAAAACAAAATCAGCAGGCTCTCTTCTAAAGAACTAAATGAATTATCTGGAGAACTAGAGCAGCTTCTGAAAATTCCAGCTTCCCACAGTCAAGTTTTCTGCAATTCTGGCCTTTGGAGGCCCCCAACATAACATCTGGTCCCACCCGCTACCCACACTAAAGTAAAACTGCAAGGCAAAAACCACCCTCCATACACATAAACATACACAGGTTCCAAACAGCCTTCTTATTCCCTCATTCTAAAATAGAATAAAAATTACAAGGCATTTGAAGAAAGCCTATCCAGTAAAAGGAAAGATTAGAAAGAATAATTCAGGGAAAAGAACACATAAGAGGGGCTTCTTTGGTGGCGCAGTGGTTGAGAATCTGCCTGCCCATGCAGGGGACATGGGTTTGAGCCCTGGTCTGGGAGGATCCCACATGCCGCGGAGCAGCTAGGCCTGTGAGCCACAATTGCTGAGCCTGCACGTCTGGAGCCTGTGCCCCACAACAAGAGAGGCCACGATAGTGAGAGGCCCATGCACCGTGACGAAGAGTGGCCCCCACTTGCCGCAACTGGAGAAAGCCCTCGCACAGAAACGAAGACCCAACACAGCCATAAATAAATAATTAAATAATTAAAAATATATATCATAAAAAAAAAAGAACACATAAGAACAAAACAAAGCAAAAGACCTCAAAATGTTTTTAATAGCCTCTGCTTTTGATAATGGCAAATTTCTGCTGATACCAACTGATACAGCTGATTGAACTATTTTTAAAAAGAAAATCCTTCAGGCATTAAACAGGCCTCAAGAAAAGGCAAACCCAAAATCTAGAGAAGGCAAAAACACAAAGAAAACCCAGCCTCCAAAACTGCTTTTACCTCAGGGGAATCTGCCAATCCAAAAGAGAGCTGAGAAACTGTTGTGATTTGGGCTGAGCAAATGAAGGGTCAAATCTGAGAATCTGCCCAAGTGGAAAGGTTTGATAATTGCCCCCTTTCTAAAAGCTGGATTCCCAAAAGGCTACACCCTCAGAGTAAGGCTGAACTAGAATTAAATCAGTCCCCTCATAGACCTGCCATCACAGTTTATATCACCACAGTGATCAAGTAATCCTCAAGTCTTGGATTCAAAAAGGAGGTTCTGCACTGATACATGTCCATAGATGTCTTGCAGAAGCAAATGAAAATCTCTGAAGAAAAGTCTCATTATACTGGCCTCAAATAATTATCCAACAAATAATTTTTTCAAATATTAATACAATGACAAATATACCAAGATAACTAGGCAAATAAAAAAAGACCATGAGACAGTACCAACAGAAACAATAGACAGAAAAGTAAATAAATAAGCCAGGCTTAAAAGGCTTTGGATATTAGATTGGACACAGACTATAAACAATTGTACATACTATGTTTAGTGAAATAAAAGACAAGCTTCAAAACATCTGCAGCAAATACAAAGTGACAAAATAGATTTGAAAAATAACTAAATGGAATTTGCAGAAACTGAAAAATAAAACAAGAACTGAAACTAATAAATCAACAGGAAAGTTTAAAGGAGACAAGACCACTGAACAGAGAATTAATAAACTGGAAGGTCAGAAAAATTACACAGAATACATCATGGAGAGGCAAAATGATGGTTGACTTTTAGCATACATTTAATGTGAATCCCAGAGAGAAAGGAGAAAGAACAAGAGAAAGGAGAGAGAAAGAGACTTCTCCAGGACAGATGAAAGACATCAATCCATAGATTTAAAAAGCCTAAGCAGACTACATAAAAGGAAATTATACCTAGACATTGAGTGAAACTACAGAAAAAATAAAGAGAAAATCTTCAAAGCAGACAGAAAAAAGGGACAAATTTGCTTCAAAAGAGAGAAGAATGACTGTTTCAAGGTGCTAAAACAAAGTTCCACCTAGAATTCTATATTCAGCAAAATATCTTTCAATAAAGAAAGTAAATCAGCAAGCCAGAACAGGTAGAGAAAAAAAGTAAAATAAAGGCTTTTTTATACCAAAAAAGAAAAGCAGAGTTTGCTACCATCAGACCCTTTAGGATTTACTTCAGAAAGAAAGACATGATCACAAACGGAGGAGCAGAAATATGAAAAGGAAAGATGACCAAAGACAGTATAAATATGTGGATAAATTTATATATCATTGCCTGTATAATATAGCAATAATATAATATAGCCTTATGTGGATTGACAAAGACAACACAAAATAGGTGACAATACCAGCATAAGTGGGGGATGAGGGACTTGTAAATTGAGCTAATGGATTCTAAGATCCCATTTTGTTGAGGATAAAGGGAAAGGTACTAGCACTAGGCTCTGATAAATTAAGGATGCATGTAGTAACTGGTAGGGTAGCAAAAAAAAAGAGTATACAACTTCCAAATTGATAGAGGGAAAACTGAATAAATTATACTCAAAAAAAGGTAAAAAATGGAAAGAAAAAAAATAAAACATAAAATAAGAAAGACAGATAGTAAGCACAAAATAAGATGGTACTTCTAACCCATATATATCATTAACTACATTAAATTAAATGCCCCACTTAAAGACAAAGAATATAAGCCTTAAAATAATTCACATCACACACATCAAAAATACATCCACATGTGGAGGAATTCTCACTGAAAACTACCTGGAGTCTGGCAGAACTCCTGTACAATCAAAGCTGTAAGAAAGATCCACACAGAGTCAGGTAGGAAGGGAAGAGAAGTGGTCAGGTCAGGACAGGCTTGGAGATCCTCCCTGGGTAGTGAGCAGTTTGAATCACAACATGGGCACCCCAGATCTGGGGTCCAACACAAGGAGGATGAGTCCTCTTAGCTGGTTTGAAATCCAGTGGGACTGACAGTGTGGCTGTAAGAAACCTAGTCTCCACTCGTGAAGAGTGCACACACGCTTGCTTACTCCCAAAATAAGGCAGAGGAAGCAGACTGAAACTGTGACCAACCAGTGCATGCCCCAGCCCACACCAAGCACCCCCTCCAGCCCCCCTTAATCCACAGCACAGCTCCACACTAGGGCAAAGGCTGCCACAGCTGAGGAGAACACACAGTTGTGAGGGACGGAGCCAGCTTGAATCTGGCACGGCATCTGAATAGAGCAAGGGAACCCATGACTGGTGGTCACAGGGCAGCAAATCAGGAGTGGTCTGGAGTTCTGACTGGTGCTGGGACCACCCCAGCGCATACCCCAGTCCACGCCAAATGCCCACTCTGGCCCCTCTTGCTCCGCAACAGTTCCCCACTAGGGCAAAGGCTGCCACTGCAGAGGAAAGTACAAACTGTGGAGGACAGAGTAGGCTCAAACTTGGCACAGCACCCAGACAGGGAAAGGGCACCATTACTAGCATTCACAGGGGCAGCAGATCACAAGCAGTCTGTAGCTCTGACTGGTGCCAGGACCATCCAAGTGTGGGCCCCAGCCTCCACTGGGTGCCCAATCCAGCCCCTCTGGTTCCAGCACTGCTCCCATCGGAGCAAAGGTGCTGATGTGGGGAGGGGGGAACAGCACACACTCAAAGTGAACAGAACCAACTCGGACCCTACTCTCAGGGTCTCTGCTCCAGCAATTTGGGACCTGACACCATTCCTGATAGGGCAGTGTTGGCAACTGAGGAGTGGAGAAGACCCAGCTTGCATCTGCCTCTGGCTCCAGCCCCTCCATGTCCAGCCCCACCTTCTACCAAGGTGATAGCTTCCAGCACACTCTGGGGTAAGATGTGACTTGTGTTCACTTCAGATCCAGCTCTCCCATCAAAGCCACTGAGCACACACAGACTATATAGAGACGCTCCCACACAAGCACACCCCTTCAAGACCAGGATGGGTAACTGTTTCACCTAATTTCACACAGACAGAGAAAGTTAAGGAAAATGAGAAGACAAAGGAATTTCTTTAAAATGAAAGAACAAGGAAAAAAACCCTGAAAAAACAACTAATGAAACAGAAATAAGTAATTTACCAGATAAAATGTTCAAAGCATTAGTAACAAGAATGCTAACTGAACTAGGGAAAAGAATAGATGAACTAGGGAAAAGAATAGATGAACAGTAAAAATTTGTACAAGGAACCGGAAAGTATAAGAAAGAACTAGTCAGAACTGAAATGAAAAACACCCCAGAAGGAATTAACAGAAGATTAGGTGATACAGAAGAATGCAAAAATGATCTGAAGATAGAATAATGGAAATCACCCAATCAGAACAGCAAAAAGAAAAACATTAAAAAATGAATATAGTATAAGGGACCTCTGGGACAACATCCAGCATACCAACATTCAAACTATAGGGGTCCCAGAAGAAGAGAGAGAGAGAGAGAGAGGGATCAGAAATGTATTTGATGAGATTATGGCTGAATACTTCCTGATCCTGAAGAAGGAAACAGATATCCAGATAAATAAAGCAGAAATGCTCAAGAGTCTTCTTTACGTGGAAAATAAAAGGCTACAACAGGAAGAAAGACTCTATAGGAAAGGAAAAATCTCACTTGTATAGGCAAATATATATTAAAAGGCTGTGGATCAACCTCTGAAATAAGCTAGTAAGAAGATTAAAAGACAAAAACCAGAGAATTCCCTGGTGGTCCAGTGGTTAGGACTCAGCGCTTTCGGTTCCGTGGGCCCAGGTTTAATCCCTGGTCAGAGAACTAAGTTCCCACAAGCCACATAGCACGGCCACAAAAAAAAAAAAAAAAAAAAAAAAAAAAAAAGAGGATAAAAAATTGTAAAATCAACTATAACTACAATAACAGTTAAGGAATAAACATAAAGATGTAAAATATGACATCAAAACAATAAAACATAGGGGAAAGGAGTGAAAAAATGTACATCTTTTAGAATGTGTTTGAACTTAAATGACTACCAGTTTAAAACTTGTAGTTATATATAGGTCAACATATATGAACCCCATGGTAACCACAAATCAAAATCCTATAACAGATAAACAAAAACTAGAGAGAAAGGAACACAAGCATAGCACTAAATAGAATCATCAAAGCACAAGGGAAGAAACTAAAAGCAGAAGAACAGGAAAGAACTACAAAAACCAGAAAACAATGAACAAAATGGCAGTAAGTACGTACCTATCAATAATGATCTTAAATGTCAATGGACTAAATGCTCCAATCATAAGCATAGGGTGGCTGACTGGATGAAAAAACAATACCTATCTATTATGCTGCTTACAAGAGACCCACCTCAAAGCTTCAGCCATACACAGACTCAAAGTGTGGGGATGGAAAAAGATATTTCATGCAAATGGAAATGACAAGAAAGCTGGGGTAGAAATAGTCCTCTCAGACAAAATAGCCTTTAAAACAAAGTCTATAAAACAAGACAAAGAAGGGCATTATATAATGATAAAGGGATCAATACAAAGACAGGATGTAACATTCAATAACATATGCACCTAATATAGGAGTACCTAGTACATAAAGCAAACAGTAACAGACATAAAGGGAGAAACTGAGAGTAATACAATAGTAGTAGGGGACTTTGACACCCCACTTACATCAATGGACAGATCATCCAGATACAAAGTCAAAAAGGAAACTGTGGTCTTAAATGACATATTAGACCAGTTAACTTAAAAGATACCTACAGGATATTCCACCCAAAAACAACAGAATACACGTTCTTTTCAAATGCACAAAGAATGTTCTCCAGGACAGATCACATGCCAGGTCACTAAACAAGTCTCAACAAATTTAACAGGTTAGAAATTATATCAAGCATTTTTTCCCAGCACAATGGTGTGAAACCAGAAATCAGTCACAGGAAGAAAAATGGGGAAAACACAAACATGCGGAGACTAAACATATGCTACTCAAAAACCAATGGGTCACTGAAGAAATCCAAGAGAAAATCAGAAACTACCTCAAGACAAATAAAAATGGAAACAGAACTTTCCAAAATCTTTGGGATGCAGCAAAAGCAGTTCTAAGAGAAAAGTTTGGAGCAACAGAGGCCTACCTCGAGAAATGAGAAAAATCTCAAACAACATAACCTACCACCTAAAAGAATTAGAAAAAAAAGGTCAAAGCCAAAAGTCAGCAGGACAAAGGTAACAATAAAGATCAAAGAGGAAAAAAATGAAACAGAGAAACATACAACGATAGAAAAGATCAGTGAAACCAAGAGCTGGTTTTTTGAAAAGATAAACAAAATTGAAAAGTCTTTAGTCAACTCATCAAGAAAAAAAGAGGATCCAAATAAACAAAATAAGAGATACAAAAAAATCATAAGAGAATACTACCAACAGTTATATGCCAACAAATTGGGCAATCTAGAAGAAATGGATACATGTCTAGAAACAGACAACATTCCAAGACTGAATAAGAAAGAAACAGATAATCTGAACAGCTGGACCACCAGTAGTGAAACTGAACTATTAATCAAAACACGCCCAGCAAACAAAACTCCAGGACCAGATGGCTTCACAGAGAAATTCTACCAAACGTATAAAGAAGAGCTAGTACCTATCCTTCTCAAACTATTCCAAAAACCTGGAAGATGAAACACTCACAAATTCATTCTACAGTAAGACCACCATTACCCTGATACCAAAACCAGACAAAGAAACTACAAAAAACAAAAGTTACAGGCCAATTATCACTGATGAATATAAATGCAAACACCCTCAACAAAATACTAGCAAACCAAATCCAACAATATGTTTTAAAAGGATCATACACCATGATCAAGTAGAATTTATTCCAGGGATGCAAGGATAGTTCAATATTCACAAATCAATCAATGTGATACACCACATTAACAAAAGGAAAGACAAAAACCACATGACCATCTTAACAGATGGAGAAAAAGCATTTAACAAAATCCTACGCCCTTTTATGATAAAAACTCTCATCAATGTTGTTCCTACCAGACTGGCAAAAATCAAACCCTGATAATACCAAGTGTTGGTGAGAATGAGGAACAATGGGAACTGTCATACACTGCTGATAGAGATGTGAATCAGGTATACAGGATGTTTGGCAGTATCCACAAAAAATATACATATTCTATACCATATTCATTTCATAAGGAAAGGCTTAGAAAAGAATATATATATATACACATATATAACCATATTTGCATTAAAATACCCAGAAGATTAGACAAGAGACTAATAACCGCTACCTAAAGGGAGGGGACCTATATAAGGGATTAAAGGACAGACAGGGTAGAGGAAGACTGTTCACAATACCGTTTTTCAACTTCTACACTCAACCTATATAGCATGGAAGATCTAATTATGATAAGGAGGTATGTTTTCAGCCTTGACACAAAGTGAGAGCTAGAAGTGAGCTAAATATGGGAAAGGAAGGAATAAGAGAACTAACAGTCATACCTTACAAAGTGAGGAGTCAACAACAAAAAATACATATTTTAGTATGTTATATAAATTGTAAAGGTAACAGAGAAACTAAAAATAATGATAAAACTACCAAAAATCAGAAAGGAGGGAAGGGACTGATGGGGTACTATAGGTTAGCCAAACCTTCATTTATCATAGCAGGAAGTCAAAGGATAAGATCTACAGTTGATAAATCAACAACAAAGCATATTATTCAAAAATGTAAGAAGCCATCTGAAAAGCTAAAAACAGAAATAATAAAAGGATGAGGGCCATTTCATTATAAGTCATTAGGTAACTATTTCACTTTTAAACAGGAATATATACTGACTCAACTAAAAAGAAAAAAAATTTCACTTAGAACATACACATCTAAGGACATAAGAACATTTATTTTACCAGGTACAAAATAATATAATACTGACTAAGTCCAAGGGGGCTAAAATGACCAAAATTCAGATCTACTAATGTAGGATAGAGCAGAGGGATTCAACTACTGAGATTATTGAATCCAAAGATGAAAATGAACACATCCACCACTCATTAAATGGCCATTTATTAAAAATCCAAGCCAAGCACTATGCATGGTATAGGCTAAAGTGGAAAACCTTGTTAAGTTCTCTCCACTTCTATTCCTAGCACCCTCCAATTTATCATCCTGGCACCAGAGGTTGGCAGTTTTATGTCTTTAAATAGAACTTTGATCACATCGCTCATCTCTTTGAAAAGATGGTAATTAAAAATAAACAGGTAGAAGTGCTCACTTCGGCACTACACTTACTAAAATTGTAACGATACAGGGAAAGTTAGCATGGTCCCTGTGCAAGGATGACACAAATTCATGAAGTGTTCCATATTTAAAAATAAAATAAAATAAAAATAAACAGGTAGAGTTAGGCTCCAAACATTTTGGATTGAGGAACTGACAGGATGTCAGTCACAAGAAATTTTCCGCCTTAGGTAGGCAGCTAACAAGTTATTTTTAAGAAAAATGAGTAATCAGAAAAGAGGCTTAAAAAAGATCTACAAATTAAGAGAATACTCAATAATCTAGGCTCAAAGCTAGCCATGGGAATATATCTTAAAAGACATTTAAAAGAATATATCAAGAGGGCCAGGGGCCTAGGTTGATTACAGATGCAGAACAAAGGAGTAAAAATAGTGAAATAAATAATTCAAGAAAAGATTTCTGAAAGTAATGAGGCTTCAGGGAGGTAGCTGAGAACATCCTGGTGCGATAAAGGTGAGAATGAACTGAAGGTGCATGGCTTTTGCAAAGCTCTTCAATCAGAATATATGTAGGGAATAGTAAGCTGATCAGATTTAGGAATTAAGTAGGAGAGAGAGCTCTAAGAGAAGTTAGTTAAAATGAGGTATCTCAAATATTTTCTATTTCAATGACAAGATTTAGTTAGTATACAAGAGTTAATCTAAAATTCCTAAGAACAAATAGATACAGGCCAGAACAGAATCTCACTGTGGCAAAATAATCACTTTACACAGACTGCTGAAGAAGAAAAAAGAAGAAGCAACCCTTTAAATGATGGCAATCATTTCTGATCTCTAGCGTTATGATGAGGGGTAAGATTTATATCTAAGAATGGAGATCAAAGTAAGAATCAAACTTCTGAATCCACCTAAATACACTGGGGTCTTTATAGTCCCTCCCATTTTGTTATGGTTAAGCAGTTTTCAGGAAGAAGTTCTAACTACCCAAGGGAACTTGAATTAGAATTTGTTTTTCCTATCTTAATAGGAAATAGGGAGAAAGAATTATTCCTACATGAACAAGGAAGAACCAGGCCATCAGTTTTATAAGGTTTTGAACTCAGATCGTTAGCATGGGAAAGACAGGTGGAAATGATTACCCCGTGATAGAGAACTCACCTTCCAGGAAAGCAAATTCATCCACAGCTTCTATTGCATTATCTGAAACACAAGGTAAAGGGACACCTGACTAACTCTGGTCATCAGGGCATCAACCGCTTACAAAAGCACAACCCACACAGTGAAGGGCATGAGGCTTTATGCAAATTAGGGCATTTATAAAATTTGTCCCTCGCTATCTTGAAATCCATATCTACTCCACCACCAAATTTTACACATCAGCTGTCTCTCTGAGAGTAAGAAAATAAGAAAAGCCTGGTTAAATACTGCTCACTGAGGGGAACATCTTTACTCTGAAAGTCATCAGAGAAGAGCTGCCTATACAGCAGGGAAAGCGATATTATGGTATATGAAAGCTTACAGATGTTTTAGGGTTACCAGCTAAAAAGCAGAGTCAGAAATCAAACCTCTACTTTCTAGGTGAATAAAAAACAGTCAAGCCTGGTACAATACGGCAGAAGGTATAAAGGGGTCTAGTTAGCTTTGGCAACATCTAGACTCCTTCGGTTCTCTGTCCCAGCACCTCGCCAGCCACCCAAAGCAGATTTTCAAAAGATAGGGTTTTCTGGCACTGTGGCAGCCCAAGAGAAAACATCGTAGGAAGAGACCTGTGGCACCGCTCATCTTACAGTGATGCCGTCTTAACCAGTGTAAGGGAAAACCTTGCCCAGCCCTCTCGTCTGCCCCGGGATCCAAGATACCACAGTGACACTTTACCCAAATCTCTCCTCTGAAGGGTTTTCCTCTTCCCCTGTTGAGCACAACAGTAGGCATCTTTTGCAATGGTTTCCACAAACAGTTCCTGTGAAGAAAAGAAGCAGAAAAAAAAAAAAAAAAACAGTAAAAGTTATAATACAAACCAAAATTGAAAAAACAAAACAAACAAGCAGAGTTGTATGGATGAATTCTAGTACAATTCTTGTGCGTGCTTCTGTTGGCGGTGGGGGAACGGACAGGGGTGTAAGAGAGGTTCTCAGGGAAGCTGAAGGCTCTCCTGGACTTCATAAAAGTCTAGTCCCCTTCCCCCTCCTGCAGTCGCCCATGACACATCCGTCCCTCCCTCACTTGTAGATCCACCACACTCATTTACTTGAGGCTCCTACAAGTTCAGCGTTAGACTGGAGATGCAAATTAATGTTGCGTCCAGGCCCTCATGAAGAGGTAGGTATGTTAGCAAACCAGTACAACTACTTTATGTGACCCTTTTTCCGTCCTCCCTTCCTATACTCACACCTCAGAATCCGGCCCCAGCACCTCTCTCACCTCCCGGTGCTCAGCACACCCCGCCCCAAAACCTCTTCTCGCTCCCCACGTTCCCCAAACCTGGCCCAAAAGCTCGCTAAGCCCCGCCCTTCGGAAAGGCCCCGAGCCCCGCCCCTCGCCACGCACCCCCGCCACCCCCTTGTGCCTCCGCCGCACCGCGGCTCGTGCCAGAATGAAGATGGCTTCCTGTCCTGCGAGCGTCACGTCGGGGTCCGCCTTCACCAAGGCCTTCACTCGCGCCAGAGGCAGCCTTGAGAGACGAGCCCCGGGCGCACTCGTCGGGGCATGGGGCTGCGGAGCCGCTGCGTCCCCACCGGTGCCCTCCTCCTCCCGGAAAGCCCCCTTTCCAGCCGCCAAAGCCGCCATCCGGGCCCAGAGTGCTGCGCGCGGCCGCCGACTGTGTGCACACAGGCGGTGCCGGCCCCCTTCTCGCGCGCGCTGGAAGCCACGCCCCCTACGGGCGCGTGACTCCGCCCATCACGCGGCGGGGCGCCAGACGGGCCTTTTTGCGCCACTCGCAGCGCCTTTGGGGGCCTGGTAGCCTGTCTTGCCGTTACAGATGAGTCTCACGCGACATCATGCCTAGTTGAGCCCTCTTTTGAGAAATTTGATTGTAAAAGTAAACACAGCAGTAATAGAAATATATACAGGAGAAACTTGAACAAGTTTATGTGCTACTGGAAGAGACAGTAAAATAAGAGCAATAAAAATGTAGGAGGGGGCTTCCCTGGTGGCGCAGTGGTTGAGAATCTGCCTGCCAATGCAGGGGACACGGGTTCGAGCCCTGGTCTGGGAAGATCCCACATGCCGCAGAGCAACTGGGCCCGTGAGCCACAACTACTGAGCCTGCGTCTGGAGCCTGTGCTCTGCAACAAGAGAGGCCGCGACAGTGAGGGGCCCGCGCACCGCAATGAAGAGTAGCCTCTGCTTGCCGCAACTAGAGAAAGCCCTCGCAACAGAAACGAAGACCCAACACAGCCAAAAATTAATTAATTAATTAATTAATTTTTAAAAAAAATGTAGGAGGGAAAAGAAACAAGTTATGGACATCATTTCAACAATTCTTCCCTCTTTCTCGTGACAAAATGCCATCTATATCAGTTAGGGTACAATTAGGAGAAAGAAACCGCACAGGGTTTGAGCAGGGAAAGTAATTTGAACAGGAAAGTTTAATATAAAAATTCCTAACTTTAACAGGGAATTGACTATTAAGGGGCAAAGAAAAGTCTAAAGAATAGAGGAATTGCATGTATGTTCCCAGGACTGGGGTAGAAAACCCAAGGATGGAACGAACATGGGAGAGCACCCCCTCCCACCAGAGCTGAGATCAAGATCTTGTTGCAGAGGGCCAGCCACGACTCACTGAAGTGCCCGCTGGCAGGACTCATGGGCAGTTCACTTCTCTGGGGTGCTTTGGAGAGGTGCTGCACACTTCTGGCCACTGTGCACTACAAAAACCTGCTCCCAAAACACACTGGGACCAGTTAATGCCCCTTTTGTCCTCCAGTGCACTCTACTGATACAGCATAACATCGTAATCATCTGGCTGAGGAGAAACGTTTTGACATCACCAGCAAGCAATGAAGATGGACCTGGAGCTAAGAGACAAGAGGCTGATAGCAGCACACCACACCAGGTTAAATCGAATCCTATGCCTATGCTACAGTGACACCCACGCAGCTGTATGTGGATAGAGAGAACAGCAAAAAACGTCAACAACAAAAACCAAACTGACTGGTCTTACCAGTCTTGTCCTCAGTCTCAAGTGAAAATGAAGGCAGCCAACAATCCCACCACATTCTGCTCACTTGCCTACTCACCAGATGATTATCTGACACCTTCTCCTCAATCCACCTGGCTCTCTCTGCTGATGATATCGGTTGCTATTTCACAGAGAAAATAGAAGCACTGAGAATGGAGCTTCCGCCGACTCTCATCACTGCGCCTATACACCTAACAGTACCTACACCCAGGTGCTCTGCCTTCCCACCTGCCACTGGACTGAAATGTCAGTGCTCCTCTCCAAGGCCATCCCCTCCACGTTTGTCCATTAGATTCCTAACCCTTCTTACCTTCTCAAGGAAATCACTCTGGCATCTCTTTTCTCTCTCTTGCTCTTGCTCCCTTGCTGTCTTTCTCTCCCTCTGCTGAACCATCCCTATCAGCATACATCTTTTTTTTTTTTTTTTTGGAACTTTGTATATACCCCTTTATTAGCTTCTGGCAATGGATGTTGCTGGGGAGAACTGTTAAATGAGCTTGATGATTTTTTTTGCCTTATAGAAGAAAAAATGTAGAAAGTGCATTACATGTATTACATAACATTACATGTAATGTTATGTAATATATATTTTACATAATATTGTACATATATGCATATACACATATACATTAACACGTGGGTTTTGATATGTATGCATCAATTTTTGTTTTACTATTGTGTGTTTTTTCAGTATACAGACTTACTTCATCATTTAAGGAATAATTTTTGTTTTTATGGTGGGGTTTTTTTGTGGGTTTTTTTGGGATTTTTAAAATTTATTTTATTTATTTATTTATTTTATTGATTTGGTTGTGCCAGGTCTTAGTTGTGGCATGTGAACCCTTAGTTGCAACATGTATGCAGGATCTAGTTCCCCGAACAGGGATCGAACCCAGGCCGCCTGCATTGGGAGCATGGAGTCCTAACCACTGCGCCACCAGGGAAGTCCCTATGGTGTTTTTAATGGTTGAATATCTTTTCAGGGATACTAGTTATCCCCAAGTTAGATCATCTTTGTCCTCCATGTTGATTGCCTTATAATTGTTCTGATTTTGTTCTTTTTTCATTCATTGTGGTTACGTTAAGCCTTTGTTTCATGTCAGTAATTCATTTCATAGCTGTGTTTATCTGCTTTCTTTTGTTTCTAATTTACTTATCAGTTTTATAATAATGGCATCTCGGCTCTTAATTTGTTTCCATAGCTATATAAACAGCCATTTAGTCTCATTCTGTTTTCATCATTTGCCATGTGAGTTCTTGTTTTAAGTCTTATTAAAATTTTAAATCACATGAAGCACTTGTGGGCAATTTTCCTGTTTCATAGAGCATGTTTTCTTCCAGATGGGGTTCTTCAACTGTCTTTTGTATACCACCTTCCATTCTTTTAATATTTTACTGTAGCATATTTGTACATTTGCCATACTCTTTTGTTATTTTTAAAAATGTTGCCTGTACTTAATGGGAGAAGTTCTAGTTAGTCTTCTACTTGCTTGATATAACATGAATGAATTTTCCATGACTCCTTATAATCTATTTATCCTTTTTGAGTAGTGGTGGGTCCAGTATTTTTTTTAATTTACATCTTTATTTGAGTATAATTGCTTTACATTGTTGTGTTAGTTGCTGCTGTATAACAAAGTGAATCAGCTATGCGTATACATATATCCCCATATCCCCTCCCTCTTGCGTCTCCCTCCCACCCTCCCTATCCCACCCCTCTAGGTGGTCACAAAGCACCAAGCTGATCTCCCTGTGCTATGAGGCTGCTTCCCACTAGCTATCTATTTTACATTTGGTAGTGTATATATGTCCATGCCACTCTCTCACTTCTTCCCAGCTTACCCTTCCCCCTCCCCATGTCCTCAAGTCCATTCTCTATGTCTGCGTCTTTATTCCTGTCCTGCCCCTAGGTTCTTCAGTACCATTTTTTTTTAAGATTCCATATATATGTGTTAGCATACGGTATTTGTTTTTCACTTTGTGACTTACTTCACTCTGTATGACAGACTCTAGGTCCATCCACCTCACTACAAATAACTCAATTTCGTTTCTTTTTATGACTGAGTAATAGTCCATTGTATATATGTGCCACATCTTCTTTATCCGTTCATCTGTCAATGGACACTTAGATTGTTTCCATGTCCTGGCTATTGTAAATAAAGCTGCAATGAACATTGTGGTACATGGCTCTTTTCGAATTATGGTTTTCTCAGGGTATATGCCCAGAAGTGGGATTGCTGGGTCGTATGGTAGTTCTATTTATAGTTTTTTAAGGAACATCCATACTGTTCTCCATAGTGGCTGTATCAGTTTACATTCCCACCAACAGTGCAAGAGGGTTCCCTTTTCTCCACACCCTCAACAGCATTTATTGTTTGTAGATTTTTTGATGATGGCCATTCTGACTGGTGTGAGGTGATACCTCATTGTACTTTTGATTTGCATTTCTCTAATGATTAGTGATGTCGAGCATTCTTTCATGTGTTTGTTGGCAATCTGTATATCTTCTTTGGAGAAATGTCTATTTAGGTCTTCAGCCCATTTTTGGATTGGATTATTTGTTTTTTTGATACTGAGCTGCATGAGCTGTTTGTATATTTTGGAGATTAATTTGTCAGTTGCTTCATTTGCAAATATTTTCTCCCATTCTGAGGGTTGTCTTTTCATCTTGTTTATGGTTTCCTTTGCTGTGCAAGAGCTTTTAAGTTTCATTAGGTCCCATTTGTTTATTTCTGTTTTTATTTCCATTTCTCTAGGAGGTGGGTCAGAAAGGATCTTGCTGTGATTTATGTCATAGAGTGTTCTGCCCATGTTTTCCTCCAAGAGTTTTGTAGTGTCTGGCTTTACATTTAAGCCTTTAATCCATTTTGAGTTTATTTTTGTGTATGGTGTTAGGGCAGCATACATCTTTACAAAAAATTTACTCTTGACTCCACACACTCCTGCAACTTCTACCTCATTTCTTTTTTTTTTTTTTTTGAAAACATTTTTTAAATTTTTATTTATTTATTTTTATTTTTGGCTGCATTGGGTCTTTTTGCTGCATGCAGGCTTTCTCTAATTGTGGCAAGCGTGGGTTACTCTTCATTGTGGTGTGTGGGCTTCTCATTGCGGTGGCTTCTCTTGTTGTGGAGCATGGGCTCTAGGCGTGTGGGCTTCAGTAGTTGTGGCACGTGGGCTCAGTAGTTGTGGCGCACAGGCTTAGTTGCTCTGCGGCATGTGCGATCTTCCTGGACCAGGGCTTGAACCTGTGTCCCCTGCATTGGCAGGTGGATTCTTAACCACTGCGCCACCAGGGAAGTCCCTTCTGCCTCATTTCTTTGCTCTTATTTGCAACAAAAGTCTTTTGCAAGCTTATCTATATTCATTGTCTCCAATTTTTCCCTTTTCGCTCCCTCTTGCTCTTACTCCAGTGAGGTATTTATCACCACCAGTCCACTGAGGCTGCATTTTCAAGATCACCAATGACCAGGGCCACCCCTGATGTGCAGGAACCTGGAAAGATATTTTTTAAGGGCTCTTGTCTACCTAAACAATTTGATTTTTAAGTGTATTTCAAAATTTATGGGCCCATGTGAAGTGTTGATATTTAATCAATGAAGATTTAGAATCATCAATAGAGGTATTTACATATTTGTTCATTGTATCAAGACTGCACATGAAGACTCTTCATAGAGTCCAGGCACCAATTATTCCTGTTCAGGTGCAGGAAACATCTTTTTATGCTCTTTTGGCTTATGTTACATCTCTCACTGTGAGAATAAGACAGCAACACAATAGCGATAACAATTGCTCACAATGCCAGGGCTCTTTGAAACCTGTTTGTATTGAAACAGTATGGTTTTGGGTTTGGGCTTTTTGTTTGTTTTTTGTGCCTCTTCAGTCCTCTAATCCCATTTATTTAATTCTGGTTGCATCATTACTCATGACACTGCAACATGGATCATGGCACCTGTGCATACTCTCTCAAAGGGTGTCTCTGTGCTTCATTGATGATGACCAAAAAATGCAAGCCTTACCGAGCCTTGTATGCATGAAAATATGAATGATAATCAATTTTCTGATTATGTTAAATTTTCTGCTTGAAATTTTATAATGTTAACATAGAACAACACATCTTCAAACCACATATTCTCTTGAATTCTTTAGGCTGCAATCACTGCATTTTTAGAATGTAATCATTTTAAGTGTTGCCTGCAGTCCTGGTTCCAAACACTACCATCAACAGGGAGGAGAGGTAAGGAGACATGAATGGAGCAAGAAAAACAGTCCTGGTAACACAAGAAATGTTTATTCCTTGTTGGGCATAGCTTAAGACTGACCTGGGAAAGCACACTATCACCATATCATCTGGAGGCAAGAGAGGACATTGGTTGGAAGAGCCTGTTGGCATTGCAAAGCAATAGTCTTAAAAGCCCTCAGAGGAGGTATGCACAGCCACCCCAGGAGGACTTTCTGATGTATGGTACAAAGCCTGAGGAGGGCATGGGATGACAACCCCCAGTGGCAAGGGGATATACACGATAAAGAATGCCTGCCACTGTCCCACACCTTTGAGTGCTATATATCAGAGATGACACTATGGTTGGAACACAGATGGGTGAGAGCTGAGGTATGGGCCCACACATGCAGCTCGAGTCTGAGTATTGGCAGTGGATCATTAGTAGCCCAGTGCCCTGTGTCTGATGTGAGAGTCACCCTAAATCAGTGTGTCAGTTCCATTCTGGTGACCCAATCTCACACAATTCCATATCAGCCAGTAGGAACAATTTAGTTGCCAGGCTGCCCTCCCAGACCAGGACCCAGCCAAGAGTCCTCAGAGGAACCTATTGGCACAAATCTTGGGGTTCCTCAAGATAACAGGTCAACCCTACAAGTGGAGTAGAGGTTCAGAGTGTGCCCCCACAGTGAGAGAAAACAAGAATTGGGGTCCACACATGTTCCTGTCTAAAGACAGGGGCCGTCATTTGTCCCCAACCCCTGGGGTCTACCATGACTAAGTGAGCCCTACTAGAAGAGGAGATCAGATAACCCCATTTATATTTTTCCACTTGCATTGTTGCCCAAGCTTCTCTCCAGGGATCCTCATTTTTGTTCTAGACTTGACCTTACCCTTGATCACTTTAAGGCCCAGATATAAAATTCCTCATTGTGAAGAATTAATTTTTATAGTCTTTGGAGATACCCAATGATTCATCAGGAAGTTTGTTTTTCCAAAGATGCTATAGAGTCACAGAATTTCCAAGCTTGAAGGGATTTGAGACATTCATAAAATCATAGACATTCAGATCTGGAGGAGCTTTAGGGTCATTCAGATCAATTCTTTATTTCTGAATTCCCTCTTTCTAAGACTCCTTTCTTGGTTTCCATAACATCCAATACCCTAGTTTCCCTCCTATCTTTCTAGTCACTCTTTCTCAGTCTCCTTTGCAGGCTACTTTTTCCAGAGCTAAACCTTCATACTCTTTTGCTCACTCTAGATCCCTAGGTGAGCTCATCCAGGCCCATGGCTTTAAATACCATCTATATGCTAATGATTCCCAAATTTATATTTCCAGCCCCACACTCTCCAAGGAGTTTCAAGCTCATATATCCAGCTGTCTATTCCTTGCCACTAGTATATCTCTCAAAAGTCTCAAACTTGAAATGCTTTAAAATGGACTCTAGATTCTACCTTTCACACATATCAATGAGTTCTTCCCTTAGTATTCCAATCAAAGGAAATGGCTCCACAATCCATACAGATGCCAAAGCCTGAAACCCCAGAATCCTTATTCTTACTTACTTTCTTTCCCTCAGTCTCACATCCAGTCTGTTAATAAATTCTTTCCATTCTTCCCACCTTTTTTCAAGTGCATCTACTTCTGTTAATTTCCAATGCCAACATTCTTATCCAAGCCATCATCATCTATATCTCCTCTGGACCACTCCAGTAGTGTCCTAACTGGTTTTCCCTATTCCAATACCACCTCAATCCATGCTCTGTGTAGCAACTGGAGGATTCTTTCAAGGTGTGAATTTAAATCTTAAATCATCCAATGACTCCCACTGTACCCACAATAAATTCCAAACTCATATTACTGCTTCAAATGGCTCTGTCACCTCTAACCTCATCTCATACATCCCCTCTTGCTCACTGTGCTCCAGTATTGCTGGCCTTTCATTGCCTTGACCACACCAAGCTTTTTCCACCCTCAGGGACTTCACATACTAGGACCTCTTCCTGGAATATTCTTCTACTAATTTCTTTTTTAGGTCATAGCTTGTCATGGTTTTAAACACATCTACAAGTTCTTGGGCTTTAACCTATCAAAAGGGGGAATCTGAGTTTCCCTCCCCTTGCTTCCAATGAATAAAATGCTGCAGAAGTGACCCTGTTTGAAGTGACTCTGACTTCTAAAACTAGGTCAAAAAAGGTGATACAGCTTCCAACTTGGTTCTCTCTCGGGAGGCTCACCCTTGGAACCCAGCCACCATGAAAGGAGCCACATGGAGAGGCCACATGCAGGTGTCTTAGCTGACTGCCCGGTTCAGGTCCCTAGCAACAGCCAGCATCAACCACTAGACATGTAAATGAGGAAGATTTCAGATGAGTCCAATCCCCATCCTCCAAGCTGCCCCAGTTGATGCTAGGTAGAACAGAGACATGCTCTACCAAGCCGCACCTAAATTACAGATTTGTGAGCAAAATAACAGCTACCATTGTTTTAAGCTGCTAAGTTTTGGGGTCATTTGTTGCATAGCAATAGATGTCTGGAATACAGCCGATATGTCCCCTCCTCAGAACTGCCCTCCCTGACCATCCTATCTAAGTGTCTGCTGGTTCCATCCACCACTAATAAATGATTAATCATTATTATTAACTTCAATGCCCAGCCTAGTGCCTGGCACATAGGAGGTGCTCAGTGAATATTTGTGGAATGATCGATTAAGTGAGTGAATACTCTTGTCACATTTGAAGTTATCAGTCATTAATAAGATGGAAGTTTGTTTAATCATTTGCAGGGTGGTAACATCAAACATCAACTCAGATAGAGGGAAGGGGAGTTACAGAGCATGCTCTCCTGGTGCTGCTGCATGGTCAGGGTGGGCAGACTTGATGGCCACCACTCAGGGGCCTAGATAACTAGAAGTCACTAGGGCCTGGGAAAGTAGAGAGGGAGCCCCAAAGACACTAGTCCTGGTGTCAGTGTAGCAGAGAGTCTGCCTTATCTGTTACCAAGGAAACAAGTGACTCTCCTTGTTATCTGTTATGCCTGCCAGCACATGTCTTTCTCAGAGGTGGCATATTCCCAATTTGGAAAACAGAAGACATGTGGACTGAGGCAGAAGAATTTCAGAGAATCATTCTTACAAGAGATGCTTGACTTTGGCAGAGTTGATAATGACAAACATGTCAGATGATTGAGTTTCAGGCTGGTTCCTGGGGGCCCTGTTCATTGCTTTCCACTCCAACTTGTAGTTTCCTTGGTGACAGGACAGCTGCTGGGCAGATGGCGGCTTTGGGACCACCTGACTAGCTTTGAAGCTAACTGACTCTGACAGCTTTGATTGGAATGAAAAGATTTAGGGTTCCTACTGGCTTTCTTAAATTAAACCCTCCCTCCTGGACTGAGTTTGTTTATGAATGTTGCATTACATTAGGGGATTTTCCTGTGACAACAGAGTTCCTTTACCATAGATGTTGACTAGTTGGGGTTGCTGGCAGGTTTTCTGAGGTTGGGTTCCTCAAAGCAGCCCAGCCAGGCAAGGCTACACCCTCATCTGTTCCCCCAAACAATGCCTCTCAGTGGTGTGTACCAATCAGGTCTCAATAGGAAAACAGAAACCACACCAGTTATTTTGACAGAAAGAATTTAACCTAGGCAATAGGTGATACAAGTACTGGAGGCTGAAAAGGTAAAAAAGGAATTTCAAGATAAACACAGAGGCAGTAGCTGCAGCAGGCAGCTCCATCTCTGGGACTGGAGAGCAAAGGGAAGAGATTGGGGTCCTAATCCTTTAGAAGTTTGGCAGAGGGACCCTGCAGAGCTGGAACCCAGACCTCCAAGGAGTGGCAACTGCCTAGTATCTGTGAGGCTGGTGCTGGGAGTGTAGAAAAAACTGGAAAATGGAACACATTGCTATTAGAAAGAACAGTCATTGCTAGAGTTATGCTCATGGGAGCAAGAAGCAGTGAGGAAGGAGCGAGTCTCTGCTCCCTCCTCCAGCCTCATAACCCACTTTGTTGGCAGAGCCTAACCCGGAGCTAGCTGGCCACAGAGAATTGTGGTTTTCAAAAAGCCACAGCCCCAGTGTCACAGAGTAGAGTGTAAAAGGGTGGGTCTGAGCTGAGAGACATTAGCTTCATAACCAGCACAGGATTCTGAACAAAAGGATCACAGTAGATGATGAGATAGAACACCCAGGCCACGAATACCCACACCTTCTCTTTCACGGGTGGAAATCACCCATGTTTACTTAGTTCTTTGCACATTACAGAGAACTTCTCACATTGTCTTATTTAAAGGCAGATAATGATAACATGGGAGAAACTGCCTATGTGTTCTGGCCCTGAGGAGAATGGGAGACTGTCCTGTGTCCAACATTGGTCCACTTTGCCCCCACTTTGTCCCTGAGCTCCTGCCCTCAGGGCCTAGAACGGCCAGGTGCAGACTGATCTGTGCTTCTCTCATCTAGTACATTTCCAACAGATCTGGATGTTTCCAACTTGTTCCTCAGGAGCAGGTGGGAGGGTCACCAAGCAGGACAGTCACCCTGCCCTCCAACCCTGTTTCAGCCAGAATAGCTCCACAGCATTTATTTATCATATTTGGTTTCCAAGTCAGTTTACATTTGAAGAGGAAGTTGTGCAGGGAACAATAGCTGGCAGACCGTTACCCTAGAGGGAGAGCCTTCAAACTGCCACTGCCAAGTGTGCCAACAAGGCTGACTTCCAATGGTCTCCTCCTCTGAGATGTCCTCTCTCCCTACCAATCTGAGGCAAGTATCAGTCCCTGTTTGTCCCCTTCAGAGGCTAACCCTCCCCAAAACCTCTTAAGAGTGTCCCTTCAAAGGCATGTTGCTGGGTGGTGTACTCAGTGTTCAATGTCTGGGTGCATGGGTTGTGCCCATTTATATGTAGGTATAATTTGAGGTATTGTTTTTTGTTCATATGTTGGTTGATGTGTTTTTCTGCAAGAAGTCTTTTAATCCAGCCTAGAGGAAGAGAAGGGTAGGAAAGGGGTGACTCAGCAGGAAGGAAGGAATAATATTTTTCCTTTCCCAAATACACCCCAGACTTACACCTGCCCCTAACATTTGTCAGAGTATACATGGAGGCAGTGGGCCCATACTCCCACCTTCTCTTCCCACTCCCAACCCCACCCAGCAGGCATTAAACACACACCTCAACCCACATGTCTAAATCCTATCCAAAACCCGTCTACAAACAGCTGCCCTTAGCTACCCCTGAGACCTAGGTGAGCTCACCATAGGCAGGACAGATGGGGAAGAGGCTCATGAAGCCCTGGAAGAGAATGGGGTATTTGGGCAGGGAATTTTGAATCCCAGGTACCCAAATGCGGCCTAAAGGGAGGGACTGACCTTGGTTGGCACAGACTTCTTGGCCTGTGGACTTCTTATCCTGTGGGGAGGGGTCAGCCCCCACCAGGACCAGGACAAGGGTCCTGAAATCAAGGCTCAGATTGTAGCCTGAGAAGACAAGAGGCTTCCTGGACAAAGCAGAGCCCAGAAGGAGTCACTAGGTAGCCAGCCTCCTTCTGAAGTCCCCACCCAAGCAGGTACCCCCTATGCCCGGGCAAGAAGCAAGAGAAGTCAAGGTAAGGGGCCAGTGCTCAACAGCAGTGTCCTGTGGCAATGAGGGCAGGGGTAGCCACAGCTATGCAGGCTGGCCAGGGGGCCACTTCCTTAGCAGAAGCCTGAAAGAGCTCCATTAAGGCCTCCAGGATCCCATCATGACATGTGAAGGAGGTGGGCTCTCCAAAGATGGACACTGGGCCACACCCTGGCTGATGGTGGGGGCAGGGGGAAGGTGAAGTGATAGCTGCTTACAAATTAACTCTAGAAAAGCAGAAATATGATGTTTCTTCACTTTGTTGCGCTTGTCAATTTTAAGTCTTTTCCCAGTTCTGCCCACCACCACCATACTCTCTTAAGGTTCAGAGTTCTTGCGTTTACAACCCTTCATTTTAGCGCCTAATATATCTTTTTTAAACTTTTCATATGGAGAAATTCAGTGAAAGGTAAAAGTAGATAGAAGACTACAATGAACCCATATGTACCCATCACCCCCATCTTGTTCTATCCAAAATCCCATCTATTTCTCCCCTCCTGTGTTATTTTGAGGCAATCCCAAGTATCGTTTGGTTTCATCATTTAATATTTCAGTGTATATCTCTTTAAATTGATTCTTTTAAAAAATTACCTCAATGCCTCTATTAAGGAAGATAAAAATTCCTTAATATCATCAAATATCGACTCAGTGTTCTCATTTCCTTGTCTCCTAAATATCGCTCATGGTGCTTTGGGAGGGACCCTGGCAGGAGCACAATGTGAGACAGGACAACAGTGGACCTCGCTGTGGCCCAGACCAGGTGAGTGCTAAAGGTTCAAATGGGGGAAGAAATGGTAGGAGATGCCCAGGGAGCATGGGACCATGAACCAGCACTGAGCAGACGGGACAGAATCCTCTCCCATTCCTTCCCAACCAGAGGGAAAGGGGAGGTTTGAATAAGAAGGCACTGTCAGAGAACAGCCAAGTTCATTTTCCTCCCTTCTCTCCTGGGCACCTTCTTGGCGTACTCACTCCCAACACTTTCATCTCCCTTCACAGCCTGAAAGGGAGACACTTTCTCCTTCACCTGCTCATCTGCAATGCAAACAAGGTACTGGGTACATAGTAGGTGCTTGAGAAATGGTTTGCTGGGCACTACCTGGCTAGACAGCTGGATGGCCATTGTTGGAGTACAGGGCAGGCTACTGTAAAATGTGCCTCAATGGCCTATTGATTATTTTGAATTAAAGTTACTTAAGAAATGCCCAATGCAAGAGGGACACTCTGTCCCTCCCTTCTGTCTCCCTGAGAGCAGGAAATAAAGGTGCACTCCTGCCTCTGAAGGTAAAGTCCCTTATCTCCAGAGACAGGGAATTTAGGCCCAGAAGCCTATATAAACAAACCTTGTATGAGTGGAAAAGTGTTGCCTGTCATATCAGTAGACAAAGGATATTGCAGCCATCGAGCCATGACCTTACAGTCACCCTGATGGTGAACTCTGAGGGAACTCAGAATAGAAACAGGATGCCCGCCATCAAGCCATCAGCCACTGCAGCCACCCCACAAGTGTGCATCCTGAGGAGACTCAAGATGAGAAACACAGGATACCGGCCCCAGATACCTGAGGTCCATATCAAAGGAATGATTTCAGTGAGCCCAGATTCTTGCATCTTCCCATACATAGAAAATTGCTAAATTCCTTAACTTGAGATGTCTGATTTTCTTTAATTAACAGTAATCTTTTGATGTTCTGACTACCTGGTCTTTGTTGCAGATCTCCTGGGTATCCTGGCTCCTCCCTCTCTTCTTCAGAGCAGTCCCTCAGAGCCATCTGAGAGGCTGAGTTCCAGGCCTAAGTCCTCAGTTTTGCCCACCAAATAAAACATAGTTCTTAAATTTTAGGTTGTGCACTTTTTCAGTTGACACTTATTACTTCTTTAATTTACTACTCCAAGCGCAAACTCTGTTTAGAGATTCTTCACTAATTGGGCACCAAAACCTAACTTTTTTTGTTTTGTCAATTCCTCACAAATGTATTCTTTTTTTGTCTAAAAGTATTAAAGCTGCCCGCTTTGGCCACTTCTTAGGGCCCATTTCAGTGAGACCTCCATGAACATTAATTAAACTTTATTTATTTTTCTCCTGTTAATCTGTCTTGTGTCAATGTTATTATTGGTCCAGCCACAAGGACTCAGGAGGGGCGGAGGGATAAATTTCCCCCTCCCCCACACTGCTCAGCTCAACAGAGGGAAACAGGGTTGCAGAGTTGGGAGCCTGCAGATGCTGGTGCCAGACTGCCTGTGTTCTAGCCCTACCTCTGCTACTTTCTAAATGAGCAATCTTGGACAAATTATTTAACTTCTGTACCTGAGTTTCTTCACTATAAAACAGAAATTTATATTTTAAAAATTATTTTATTATGTACCTTTGAGTAATTTGTATAAAGTACTTAGAACAATGCTTGACACCTAGTAAGTGTGCTGGAAAAGCCACGCACTTGCTGTTATTGTTATTATGACAGATGTCAACTGAAAAAAAAATGCACAACCTAAAAGTTGAGAGCTGTGTTTTATCCGGCAGACTTTCTGAGGACTCAAGCCCAGGAGGCAGCCTTTCAGCTCTGAAGGACTGCTCCAAAGAGGTAAGGGAGGAGCCAGGTTATCTAAGGGTTTTTGAAACAAAGACCAGGGAGTCAGAACATCAAAAGATTACTGTTAATTAAAGAAAACCAGACATCTCAAGTTAAGGAATTTAGTGCTTTCTATGTATGGGAAAATACTAGAGTCTGGGCTCATTGAAATCATTCCTTTGATATGCACCTTAGCTATCCGGGGCCAACATCCTGTGCTTTCCCAATCTGAGTCCCCTCGCGTGCACCACTGCGGGTGGCTGCACTGTGTGACCACTGGGCAGCCTGTTTGTTTCCATCCTGAGTTCCCTCAGGGCTCACCATCAGGGGTGGCTACAGTGTTGATGGCTGCAACATCCTTTACTTACTGATATGGTAGGCGGCATTCTTAGTCCACACAGATAAATAACATTTTGTGTGTGGGCGTGTTGCAACTGTCAGCCGTCAGCAGAGGTGTGACTCCTTCACCTGCTGGCATGAGAGGCTTAGATATCACCCAAGAGGCACCGCAAGGCGGCAGTCCCCTTCTCCCTCCCCAAATAACATTCCAGAGCTATCTGCAAGGAGGCCCAAGAGCTCAGGGAGGTGAAGCCCCCCTGCCACAGCTATGTTTTGGCCCAGAGAAGGCAGTGTGTCCACTGGGGCCCAGGCTGCTCTCTTGCCAGGGACCTGCCTGACGCAGGCTGTGCGCCCCGCCGGTGCAACCGGGACTACTGCCCAGGGGCACCTGTGAGCAGCGGGCGCCATCTGGAGGCCACCTCAGAATCTGCGGGGATGCCACGTGCACTTGGGGCGGTGGCAAGGTCCTTTCATTCTATTTCATCCTTTAAATCATTTATTAAGCCACTGCTGTGTGTTAAGCTCTGGCAATGTAGGCAGAAGTAAAGATAACGTCTCTTCTCCCATGGCATTCATGGCATGATGGAGAAGACAAACCCTCAACAAATGTGTAATACCAAGGGCTGGAAAAGAGATGGATACAAAGGAAGGAATAACTAACACGGTCATTCCCCGAGAAGTTTATTGGTGCCAGAGACAGTCCAAGGCAATAAAAATAAAGAAAGGAACAAAACAGTGCTCCTGCTCCCAGGGAGCTCATTGTGTGGAGGACAAGCAAGCAAATTTAGAGGTAAGGTGTAATAGGAAATAACAAATCTGACTCCATATCAGACCTTTTTTTTTTTTTTTTTACTTTAATCTTTGTTTTCTGATGTTTTTGCTACAAGTTAATCACTAAAGGGATGTTGCCTATACCTTAAAGTATACATATGGCCCATCTCTGGAATCCTGCCCCCATGCCTGAATGTTAAACTAAAATATCTTTGTTCAGCTTACAGAAAACTTCCTGACCCTTCCCACCTGTGAATGGCTGCAGGGAAGAAGAAATTAATACATCCCCTCCTGGAGTCTGGCCAAAACCAGGAAATATTTGCAACAATTTATGGCCTTTTCACTGTACCTCCTCATCTCCCCACTTTGTTCTATAAAAGAAACAAGAATCGAGACCCTGGCAAGATGGTTCTTTAGTAATGTCACAGTCCACCATCTTCTTGGACTCCTGGCTTTCCGAATAAAGTCATTATTCCTTGCCCCAACACCTTGTCTCTCAATTTATTGGCCTGTTGTGTAGTGAGCAGTAGGAGCTTGGACTTGGTTGCAAGGGACAGAGCTAAGAAGGAATTAGAGGTATCCAGAGGGAGGTCAGGGAAATTTTCCAATTTTCCAGTCTTAAAGAATGGGCAGGATTTTGCCAGGTTGGGAGGTGGGGGAGGAGTATCTTCTGTAAAACTGTGGAAGCAAAAAGAAAGGATATGGGTTGGAGAGTGGCAAGTTTCTGTGTCTGAAGCAAAGAAACACAGAAGAGAAGTGCTGGACCCGGGACTGGAAAAGGAGGTGTGGTCAAATCCTGAAGGGCTTGGTTTGACAGGTGAAAGAGTTCAAACCTGATCCAAAGGGCAGCAGGGAGCATCAGAGGTTCTAAAGCAGAGCTCTGTGCAATAGAAAGCTCACTCCGAAATGTAGAAGTGAAGATGGGAGAGAAAGCTAACAGCTCAAACCTATATGTGCCAGGGACATGCAGAGAAAGCGCTTGATATCCAGTTTTATTTTTAATCCTCTAAATTGGTCTATTGGTTAAGAACTATAATTATTCCAATTTACCAATGGATAAAACAGGCAGCCATCAAATGCCCACTAGATTCAAGCTGAGTTCAAACCCACCAGATTCAAGCTAAATTCAAAGTCAGCCAGCTGTGGAGCCTGAGCTCTTCAGCAGTATGAGCAAAGCCAGTGGTGCTGGTGAAAGGGGCAGCATTGCAGTGAGTAAGAGTAGAGTCAAGGCCTGCTTGGTAGGTGGAACCAACAGTATTTAATGATTGTCAGATCTGCAAGATGAAGACTAGGAAAGAACTGACAATGAGACTCTAATAAAAAGTTTGTTTTTGAGATAAATTTTAGACCTGAAAAAACTAATCGGTCATCCAGAACAACCCCCTGTTCTTCCCATGCTCCTGGCACTGCATCAACCCCCATGCATCTGTACCTATATTTCTGCCTGCCCCCACCCTGCACAGGAAGGATGAGGCTGCAGTTCCCAAATGCAGGCCTCCATTGGATCCCAACCTCGTGCCTACTCACGGCCACCACTTCATCCATTGGCTCATCTAAGACCACCTGAATAATTTTTTATCTTTCTACTGAATCATACCCCAAAACATACGCCCACTATAATTTCCCCCATCCTAAAACAAACTCCCTGACCCCAAAATCTCTCCCCACCATCACCACTCTATTTTACTCAGACTCCACTTTCTCTCCTCTTATTTTTTCTTGAAGCCATTTCAATCAATTTCATTCCCACAACTCCACCAAAATTGTTTTTCTTGTGATTAATAATCACTCCACATTGAGTGTTTTCATCTTAGGTAACCTGTCAGCAGCATTCAACACACTTGAGTCAGTTCACTCTCCAAAATGAGCTCAACCTGGGCTGTCACAGAACCTCACAAAGGCACCCTCTGCTGATCCATGAGCCCTAACACCAAATGCATCGTAATTAACCTGATCATGAACCTGTTTTGGGCTCACATGGAAGATCCAGAACCCCCAGCTAGCAACTTCCCTTCTCTCCCCCATCATTATTTATTCTCTCTCTCTCTCTACTGGGTCATTCTCATCATATTAAAAACATGATACAGCTCTATTTACAATAGCCAGGACATGGAAGCAACCTAAGTGTCCATCGACAGATGAATGGATAAAGAAGATGTGGCACATATATACAATGGAATGTTACTCAGCCATAAAAAGAAACGAAATTGAGTTATTTGTAGTGAAGTGGTTGGACCTAGAGTCTGTCATACAGAGTGAAGTAAGTCAGAAAGAGAAAAACATATACCATATGCTAACACACATATATGGAATCTTAAAAAAAAAAAAAAAAGTTCTGAAGAACTAGGGGCAGGACAGGAATAAAGACGCAGATGTAGAGAATGGACTTGAGGACACGGGGAGGGGGAAATGTAAGCTGGGATGAAGTGAGAGAGTGGCAAGGACATATATACACTACCAAATGTAAAATAGATAGCTAGTGGGAAACAGCCGCATAGCACAGGGAGATCAGCTCGGTGCTTTGCGACCACCTAGAGGGGTGGGATAGGGAGGGTGGGAGGGAGACACAAGAGGGAGGAGATATGAGGATATATGTATATGTATATCTGATTCACTTTTTTATAAAGCAGAAACTAACACACCATTGTAAAGCAATTATACTCCAATAAAGATGTTAAAAATAAATAAATAAAAACATGCTGCAATTCTTCCCATCTTGAAAAATAACCTGTCAGCCCTATATCCCACTCACTTCTCTGTCTCATTTCCCTGCTGCTGTATTACAGAACTCTTCTAAAGACTCAACTATGCTCACTGCCTCTGGTCTCCTCCTCTGCCTTCTGGAAAACACCTCACCCTCCCTCAAACTGCTGTGGTCCATCCAGGTCAGCAATGACCTCTCTCTGCCAAATGCAATGGTCAACAGTGCAGCTCCTTTCCTACCTCATCTTCCAGGCCTCTCAACTTTGGAAATTCTTAAGATTTAGTCTGTAACATCTTTTTTCTCTCACGTTTTACTCATTTTTAAGGTGATCTCATCAAGTCCCATGATTTTCATATATTTATTAATTTAGGACTTCTTAACTGTTGTCCCTTGCCTTAACTGTCTCCAGAACTTCAGTCCCACATACTCAACTACTGACTCAACATCTCTGTCTGGATATCAAATTAGCAGCTCAAACTCCACATGCCCAAAACAAAACTTATCTCCTTTCTTTCCTTTCTTCCTTACCTCTTCCCTTCTTCTCTACCTTCTTCTCTTTCTTTCTTATCTTTTCTTTCTTTACTTATAATAATAGGGAGTTTCAAACAAACATCCACAAAAGTAGGTAGACGGACTGGTATAACAAATCCCCACGCACCCATCACAGAGGTTCAACCATTACTAACTTGTGGCCAATCTTGTTTCTCTTCCCTCCAGCCCTGTATTATTTTGAAGCCAATCCCAGACATAGACATTGCATCATTTCAACTGTGCCTATTTCAGTGTTTATCTCTAAAAGATAAGGCCTCATTTTTCAACACGATCATCTTACCAATAGGCAGTCATAGGAAATAACAATTTCTTAATGTCATAGCCAGTCAGTATTCACATTTCCAATACACTCATAATTTTTTCCGTAAGATTGTTTGAATCAGGATCCAAATAAAACCTACACAGTGTGATTTTTTTAAACATCTTTATTGGAGTATCATTGCTTTACAATGGTGTGAGAGTTTCTGCTTTATAACAAAGTGAATCAGCTATGCATAAACATATAGCCCCATATATCCTCCCTCTTGCGTCTCCCTCCCACCCTCCCTATCCCACCCCTCTAGGTGGTCGCAAAGCACCGAGCTGATCTCCCTGTGCTATGCGGCTGCTTCCCACTAGCTATTTTACATTTAGTAGTATATATAAGTCCATGCCACTCTCTCACTTCGTCCCAGCTTACACTTCCCTCTCCCCGCGTCCTCAAGTCCATTCTCTACATCTGCGTCTTTATTTCTGTCCTGCCCCTAGGTTCTTCAGAACCAATTTTTTTTATTCTACATATATGTGTTACAATACGGTGTTTGTTTTTCTCTTTCTGACTTACTTCACTCTGTATGGCAGTCTCTAGGTCCATCCAACTCATTACAAATAACTCAATTTCGTTTCTTTTTATGGCTGAGCAAAGTTCTATTGTATATATGTGCCACATCTTCTTTATCCATTCATCTGTTGATGGACACTTAAGTTGCTTCCATGTCCTGGCTATTGTAAATGGAGCTGCAATGAACATTGTGGTACATGACTCTTTTTGAATTATGGTTTTCTCAGGGTATATGCCCAGTAGTGGGATTGCTGGGTAGTATGGTAGTTCTATTTTTAGTTTTTTAAGGAAACTCCATACTGTTCTCCAGAGTGGCTGTGTCAACTTACATTCCCACCAACAGTGCAAGAGGGTTCCCTTTTCTCCACACCCTCTCCACCGCATTTATTGTTTGTAGATTTTTTGATGATGGCCATTCTGACTGGGGTGAGGTACTCCCTCATTGTAGTTTTGATTTGCACTACTCTAATGATTAGTAATGTTGAGCATTCTTTTATGTCTTTGCTGGCTATCTGAATATCTTCTTTGGAGAAATGTCAATTAGGGCCTCTGCCCATATTTCGATTGGGTTGTTTGTTTTTTTGATATTGAGCTGCATGAGCTGCTTGTAAATTTTGGAGATTAATCCTTTGTCAGTTGCTTCATTTGCAAATATTTTCTCCCATTCTGAGGGTTGTCTTTTCATCTTCTTTATGGTTTCCTTTGCTGTCCAAAAGCTTTTAAGTATCATTAGGTCCCATTTGTTTATTTTTGGTTTTATTTCCATTTCTCTAGGAGGTGGGTCAAAAAGGATCTTGCTGTGATTTATGTCATAGAGTGTTCTGCCTATGTTTTCCTCTAAGAGTTTTATACTGTCTGGACTTACATTTAGGTCTTTAATCCATTTTGAGTTTATTTTTGTGTATGGTGTTAGGGAGTGTTCTAATTTCATTCTTTTACATGTAGTTGTCCAGTTTTCCCAGCACCACCTATTGAAGAGGCTGTCTTTTCTCCATTGTATATCCTTGCCTCCTTTGTCATTGATTAGTTAACCATAGGTGCGTGGGTTTATCTCTGGGCTTTCTATCCTGTTCCATTGATCTATATTCCTGTTTCGGGGTCAGTACCATACTATTTTGATGACTGTAGCTTTGTAGTATAGTCTGATGTCTGGGAGCCTGATTCCTCCAGCTCTGTTTTTCTTTCTCAAGATTACTTTGGTTATTCAGGGTCTTTTGTGTTTCCAATAAATTTTAAAATTTTTAGTTCTACTTCTGTAGAAATTGCCATTGGTAGTTTGATAGGGATTGCATTGAATCTGTAGATTGCTTTGGGTAGTATAGTCATTTTCACAATATTGATTCTTCCAATCCAAGATCATGGTATATCTCTCCATCTGTTTGTATCATCTTTAATTTCTTTCATCAGTGTCTTATAGATTTCTCAATGAAGGTCTTTTGTCTCCCTAGGTAGGTTTATTCCTAGGTATTTTTTTGTTGTTGTTGCATTGGTAAATGGGAGTGTTTCCTTAATTTCTCTTTCAGATTTTTCATCATTAGTGTATAGGAATGCAAGAGATTTCTGTGTAATAAATTTGTATTCTGCAACTTAACCAAATTTATTGATCAGCTCTAGTAATTTTCTGGTGGCATCTTTAGGAGTCTCTATGTATAGTATCATGTCATATGCAAACAGTGACAGTTTTACTACTTCTTTTCCAATTTGTATTCCTTTTATTTCTTTTTCTTCTCTGATTGCTGTGGCTAGGACTTCCAAAACTATGTTGAATAATAGTGGCAAGAGTGGACATCCTTGTCGTGTTCCTGATCTTAGAGGAAATGCTTTCAGCTTTCAATCATTGAGAATGATGTTTGCTGTGGATTTATCATATATGGCCTCTATTATGTTGAGGTAGGTTCCCTCTATGCCCACTTTTTGTAGAGTATTTATCATAAATCGGTGTTGAATTTTGTCAAAAGCTTTTTCTGCATCAATTGAGTTGATCATATGGTTTTTATTCTTCAATGTGTTAATATGGTGAATCACATTGATTGATTTGCATATATTGAAGAATCCTTGCATCCCTGGGTTAAATCCCACTTGATCACTGTGTATGATCTTTTTAATGTGTTGTTGGGTTCTGTGTGCTAGTATTTTGTTGAGGATTTTTGCATCTATGTTCATTCAGTGGTATAGGCCTGTAGTTTTCTTTCTTTGTGACATCTTTGTCTGGTTTTGGTATCAGAGTGATGGTAGCCTCGTAGAATGAGTTTGGGAGTGTTCCTCCATCTGCTATATTTTGGAAGAGTTTGAGAAGGAAAGGTGTTAGCTGTTCTCTAAATGTTTGATAGAATTCGTCTGTGAATCCATCTGGTCCTGGGTTTTTGTTTGTTGGAAGATTTTTAATCACAGTCTCAATTTCAGTGCTCATGATTGGTCTGTTTATATTTTCTATTTCTTCCTGGTTCAGTCTCAGAGGGTTGTGCTTTTCCACGAATTTGTCCATTTCTTCCAGGTTGTCCATTTTATTGGCATAGTGTTACTTGTAGTAATCTCTCATGATCCTTTGTATTTCTGCAGTTTCAGTTGTTACTTCTCCATTTTCATTTCTGTTTCTATGGATTTCAGTCTTCTCCCTTTTTTTCTTGATGAGTCTGGCTAATGCTTTATCAATTTTGTTTATCTTCTCAAAGAACCAGCTTTTAGTTTTGTTGATCTTTGCTATTATTTCCTTCATTACTTTTTCATTTATTTCTGATCTGATCTTTATGATTTCTTTCCTTCTGCTAACTTTGGGGTTTTTTTGTTCTTCTTTCTCTAATTGCTTTACGTGTAAGGTTAGGTTTTTTATTTGAGATGTTTCTTGTTTCTTGAGGTAGGATTGTATTGCTATAAACTTCCCTCTTAGACCTGCTTTTGCTGCATCCCATAGATTTTGGGTCGTCGTGTTTTCATTGTCATTTGTCTCTAGGTATTTTTTGATTTCCTCTTTGATTTGTTCAGTGATCTCCTGGTTATTAAGTAGTGTATTGTTTAGCCTCCATGTGTTTGTATTTTTTACAGATTTTTTCCTGTAATTGATGTCTAGTATCATAGCGTCGTGGTCAGAAAAGATACTTGATATGATTTCAGTTTTCTTAAATTTACCAAGGCTTGATTTGTGACCCAAGATATGATCTATCCTGGAGAATGTTCCATGAGCACTTGAGAAGAAAGTGTATTCTGTTGTTTTTGAATGGAGTGTCCTATAAACACCAATTAAGTCCACCTTGTTTAATGTATCATTTAAAGCTTATGATTCCTTATTTATTTTCATTTTGGATGATCTGTCCATTGGTGAAAGTGGGGTGTTAAAGTCCCCTACTCTGATTGTGTTACTGTCGATTTCCCCTTTTATGGCTGTTAGCATTTGCCTTATGTATTGGAGTGCTCCTATGCTGGGTGCATAAATATTTACAATTGTTATATCTTCTTCTTGGATTGATCCCTTGATCATTAGGTAGTGTCCTTCTTTGTCTTCTTTAATAGTCGTTGTTTTAAAATCTATTTTGTCTGATATGAGAATTGCTACTCCAGGTTTCTTTTGATTTCCATTTGCATGGAATATGTTTTCCCATTCCCTCACTTTCCGTCTGTATGTGTCCCTAGGTCTGAAGTGGGTCTCTTGTACACAGCATATGTATGGGTCATGCTTTTGTATCCATTCAGCCAGTCTATGTCTTTTGGTTGGAGCATTTAATCCATTTACATTTCAGGTAATTATTGATATGTATGTTCCTATTACCATTTTCTTAATTGTTTTGGGTTTGTTATTGTAGGTCTTTTCTTTCTCTTGTGTTTCCTGCCTAGAGAATTTCCTTTAGCATTTGTTGTAAAGCTGGTTTGGTGGTGCTGAATTCTCTTAGCTTTTGCTTGTCTGTAAAGGTTTTAATTTCTCTGTTGAATTTGAATGAGATCTTTGCTGGGTAGTGTAATCTTGGTTGTAGGTTTTTCTCTTTCATCACTTTAAATATGTCCTGCCACTCCCTTCTGGCTTGCAGAGTTTCTGCTGAAAGATCAGCTGTTAACCTTATGGGGATTCCCTTGTATGTTATTTGTTGTTTTTCCCTTGCTGCTTTTAATACTTTTTTCCTTGTATTTAATTTTTGTTAGATTGATTAATATGTGTCTTGTCGTGTTTCTCCTTGTATGTATCCTGTATGGGACTCTCTGTGCTTCCTGGACTTGATTGACTATTTCCTTTCCCATATTAGGGAAGTTTTCAACTAGAATCTCTTCAAATATTTTCTGAGTCCCTTTCTTTTTCTCTTCTTCTTCTGGGACCCCTATCATTCAAATGTTTGTGCATTTAATGTTGTCCCAGAGGTCTCTGAGACTGTCCTCAATTCTTTTCATTCTTTATTCTTTATTATGCTCTGCAGTAGTTATTTGCACTATTTTATCTTCCAGGTCACTTATCCGTTCTTCTGCCTCAGTTATTCTGCTATTGATTCCTTCTAGAGAATTTTTAGTTTCATTGATTGTGTTGTTCATCATTGGTTGTTTGCTCTTTAGTTCTTCTAGGTCCTTGTTAAAAGTTTCTTATATTTTCTCCATTCTATTTCCAAGATTTTGGATCATCTTTACTATCATTACTCTGAATTCTTTTTCAGGTAGCCTGCCTATTCCCTCTTCGTTTGTTTGTTCTGGGGAGTTTTTACCTTGCTCCTTCATCTGCTGTGTGTTTCTCTGTCTTCTCATTTTGCTTAACTGACTGTGTTTGGTGTCTGCTTCTTGCAGGCTGCAGGTTCATAGTTCCCGGTTTTTTTGGTGTCTGCCTGCAGTGGCTAATGTTGCCTTAGTGGGTTGTGTAGGTTTCCAGGTGGAGTGGACTGGTGCCTGTGTTCTGGTGGATGAAGGTGGATCTTGTGTTTCTGGTGGGCAGGACAGCCTCTGGTGGTGCGTTTCGGGGTTTCTGTGACCTTATTATGATTTTAGCAGCCTCTCTGCTAACGGGTGGAGTTGTGTTCCTGTCTTTCTAGTTGTTTGGCATAGGGTGTCCAGCACTGAAGCTTGCTGGTCGTTGAGTGGAGCTGGGTCTTCGTGTTGAGATGGAGATCTCTGGGATAGCTTCACCATTTGATATTCCATGAAGCCAGGAGGTCTCTGGTGGACCAATGCCCTGATCTCGGCTCTCCCACCTCAGAGGCACAGGTCTGACACCTGGCCAGAGCACCAAGACCCTGTCAGCCACACAACTCAGAAGAAAAGGGAGAAAAAAAGAAAGAAAGAAGGAAAGAAAAAAATAAAATAAATAGAAATAAAGTCCTTAAAATAAAAAATAATTATTAAAAATAAAAAAAATTTAGAAGTAATAAAAAAAAGAAAAAAAGAAAAAAGAAAGAAAGAAGAGAGCAACCAAACCAAAAAACAAATCCACCAATGGTAACAAGGTCTAAAAACTATACTAAAAAAAAAAAAAAAAAAAAAAAAAAAAAAAAAAAAAAAAAAAAAAAATGGGCAGACAGAACCCTAGGACAAATGGTAAAAGCAAAGCTGTACAGACAAAATCACACAAAGAAGCATACACATACACACTCACAAAAAGAGAAAAAGGAAAAATATATATGTATGGTTGCTCCCAAAGTCCACCGTCTCAATTTTGGGATGATTCGTTGTCTATTCAGGTATTCCACACATGTAGGGTACATCAAGTTGATTGTGGAGATTTAATCCACTGCTCCTGAGGCTGCTGGGAGAGATTTCCCTTTCTCTTCTTTGTTCGCACAGCTCCCGGGGTTCAGCTTTGGATCTGGTCCAGCCTCTGCGTGTAAGTCGCCTGAGGGTGTCTGTTTTTCGCTCAGACAGGACGGGGTTAAAGTAGCAGCTGATTAGGGGTTCTGGCTCACTCAGTTGGGGGAGAGGGAGTGGTACGGAATGCGGGGCGAGCCTGCAGAGGCAGAGGCTGGCCTGACGTTGCAACAGCCTGAGGTGTGCTGTGTGTTCTCCCGGGGAAGTTGTCCCTGGATCACAGGACCCTGGCAGTGGCGGGCTGCACAGGCTCCCAGGAGGGGAGGTGTGGATAGTGACCTGTGCTTGCACACAGGCTTTTTGGTGGCTGCAGCAGCAGTCTTAGCGTCTCATGCCCGTCTCTGGTGTCCGCGCTGATAGTCGCAGCTCGCACCCGTCTCTGGAGCTCGTTTAGGCGGTGCTCTGAATCCCCTCTCCTCGTGCACCCCGAAACAATGGTCTCTTGCCTCTTAGTCAGTTCCAGACTTTTTCCTGAACTCCCTCCCAGCTAGCTGTGGTGCACCAGCCCCCTTCAGGTTGTGTTCACACAGCCAACCCCAGTCCTCTCCCTGGGATCTGACCTCCGAAGCCAGAGCCTCAGCTCCCAACCCCCACCCGCCCCGGCGCGTGAGCAAACAACCCTCTCAGGCTGGTGAGTGCTGTCGGCACCGATCCTCTGTGCGGGAATCTCTCCGCTTTACCCTCTGCACCCTTGTTTCTGTGCTCTCCTCCGTGGCTCCGAAGCTTCCACCCCCCAACCCCCACGCGATCTCCACCTGCGAAGGGGCTTCCCAGTGTGTGGAAACCTTTCCTCCTTCACAGCTCCCTCCCAGAGGTGCCGGTCCCCTCCCTGTTCTTTTGTATCTGTTTTCTCTTTTTTCTTTTGCCCTACCCAGGTACGTGGGGAGTTTCTTGCCTTTTGGGATGTCTGAGGTCTTCTGCCAGCGTTCAATAGGTGTTCAGTAGGAGTTGTTCCACATGTAGATGTATTTCTGATGTATTTGTGGGGAGGAAGGGGATCTCCATGTCTCACTCCTCCGCCATCTTGAAGCTGCCTTGTGATTTTTTGATATATATTTTGAGTCTTTTTTAATCTACAGGTTCTTCCTCTTGTCTTTTTTCTTTTCAACTTACTTGTTGAAACAAGGCCATTTCTTCCACAGAGTTTTCCTCATTTTGGATTTTGCTGAATGCACCCCATGGTTTAGTTTAACATGTCCCACACTCTTCTGTATTACCTGCAAATTGATATTTGGATTCTAGACGTGGAGGTTCAGCCTTCCATCAGGAGGCACACAATGTCTGCTTCTCTCTCTTTTTGTCATATTCAGAGCAGTTTATGCTCATTGCCTGGGCCTAATACCTCATTAATATTGTCAGATGGTGATATTCAAATTCTATCATTCTTTTTCATTCATTAGCTGGGATACTTCTGTGAAGAGAAACTTACCCTCATCTACTATTTTGTTACCCTGAGGTATAGTTTATATAGGAAAAGCAGGATAAACGCTTGATTCTTTCCTTTTATTAACCACTTTTCAGAATAATGGGTTGGTTCCCTAACATTCTCCAACACAAACAAATTAAGAGAACAATTTTCATATCATTATAAACATCTTTGTTTTAAACATCTTTGATGATGTTTAAATCCATTGCAGTTTGATCCTTATTGATGCTCCCATTATCCCATCTTTAGCAAGTGGTTTAGTCCTTCTGCCAGGATCATAATTGTCTTTGATAACTTCCTTGCTACCTGATGTTTCAAGATGCCCCAGGATCATCTGCATTTCCTGCCCCTGATCTGGGATCAGCAAACCTGGGACATGATGTTTGAAGACCATAATCTGGGTGCTAGGGTGACTGTTGCTCTTGAGTTGGTTCAAAATAGATCTCTTTTCTCCTCAAAACCTGCCCCTCTCCTAGTGCTTTCCCCATCTCAGTGGATGACAACTCCATTCTTCCTGTTACTTAGGCCAAAAACCTTGAGTCAGCTTTGATCCTCTCTTTCCTTCACATTCCCTATCTATTCTACTACCAAATCTATTGACTTTATCTTCACAACGCATCCAGATTCTGACAGCTTCTCACCTCTGGCACTGCTGCCTGCCTGGTCTATCATCTCTCACCTGATTTATTTCAGTAGCCTCATAACTGTTTTTTCTGTGTCTGCCTATTCTCTACATGGCAGCAAATGTGTTCTTTTTAAAAACATAACTCAGCTCTTGGCATTACTGTGCTCAAAACCATTTCCAATGACTTCTCATTTCACTTGGAGCAAGTTCCAACAGCCTTACAATGATTTGTAAGGTCTTTTTTTTCCCTATATTTTCACTTTTATTCCATATTATATTCCATATTTTTATTCCCATTATTATAAACATGACTTGACCTCATTTCAAAATGAAGAGAAAAGAGTGATCACGATTTGTCTCAAGAAAGTAAAATTGCTAAAATGAATATTTTAGAATTCAGAATTTTGTACTTTCCTTAGTGGTCCATGAAACAAAAAGTAATTAGAGATTATGCATTACCATTGGAGCTGAATTCAGAATGAAGATCATATTCCATAACTGAGTGTCTGGTGCGGACAATGCATTGTATACATTGTCTCTAGTTAGTATTATGCTATGGGGAAACTGCATTATAGAACTCAATAGAGTTGTATGATTTCTGTCTATCAATAAGTTTTATAATTTAGTCTTTATATTCATGGAGATAAAGGGAATATGCTTGTACAAAACCTTTTTATCTTCCTCTTCATAAAGTAGCTTTCTCATATAATTTATAAAATATATAATTTTTTCATGTATTAAATGGTATTTATGTTATTTATTTTTAAAATATAGGGGAAAGTGGCTACATTTATTGACAGGCTTAAAAGGTAAAATATCTTTAATTTAATAATCTTTTTTAAAAATGTTCTTAATGTCAAAACTTATGCTCTTGTTTTCTTTCTTTATGCTCTTGTTTTCTTAAACAGAGTACATCAATAATAATCTCACTTCTTTTGATTCTTTGTAATTTTCATTATTTAGTGGCACATTTTCCACCTTAATTTAGTATAAGGATAAGTTCAGAACCTAGTGAGCTATATAAAGTGGAGCTGCTTGCCACCCCTCCCCTCCAAAGTGTCTTAAAGTCCTTTGCTTTGTTCTGTCCATGTGCCTGAGTTTTTGACTTTTGTTTATCACCCTTCTATTTGCTATAGGGCTGTTATCTGTCCTTCATTCTTTCTTGTATCCATTTATCCAGTTTTTAAAAATCATGCTGAGAGACTGGAGATAATCCTCAGACAGAGCATCCCTCTATAACAGAGCTCAATTTAGGCAAATCACTTCTGCTATAATTTGTGGGGGCAGGGTGAAGGCAGTGTGGTTGACAGGAATAAATGGAATGGCATATGGCATATGAAAAGTACCTGGCTTCCAGCGATACCCTACTGCATTTGTATTGACTGCCCGAAGGCATTCCTTATCAGTGACAGCTATCTTCCTGGATAAATGAAATTTTTTGCCAAGTGTTTCAAAATATCACTGTATTTTGATTATTATATAACCAAGAATGATACATCTGAAAAGTTTCACAGCCCCACACTCAAGGCAAGGAGTAATGCCTGTTGTGTGCGTTCATTTACTCCATAAGAAGAGGCAGGGTCTAGAAAGATGATTACATGAGCTATAAAATATAATATTATCACAACTACCACAAAGCCCATTAGTTCAAGATATGAGACTGAGTTACTAAATCAAGTTTCAACTGCAGACATTGCATATCCCCTGAAGGTTCTCTAATCTGGGTGTTGAATGACTGAATGAATGAATGAGTTGAGGCAAGAGGGAGAGGGAACATCTGGATATGAGGTTGGGCCTCTGGAGTAACTTACTGGTTGTGGAGTTCCAGGGGGCCTAGAGGAAGGGTTGAGAGGAGGAAGGAGTGAATGATTAGATCAGAGAAAGAAAGTTCCGGGCAGTCTGAAGATGTTGGGGTTATAGAAGAGAAAAGAACTCTAGGAAAGTAATGTTTGCAACACTGACTGATGAAATCAGAGTTGTCATGTGAGGTGTGCTTTCCCACTGACCCTATGCAGGGTGGATGCTGGAGCTAGTGGACAGAAGATTTTGCTCTGCCTATTTGGGCCAGGCTCTGCCCAGCGACAGTGGACTTGTGCAGTGAGAGACCTGGAGGCCTCTCCTTTAGCTTTTGATGGGGGTGGTATTGATCCCTGACCTCACTCTGCCTAGTGAGGTGTTGCCAGTGGGAAATATTATATAGCTCTCCCCGTTCCACACTCTGATTAAATGTCCTTTCCTAGCCTTCTGCAAAAGTATCCCTCATCCAATTTACAGTTAAGTCAGGATTCAGCATTGAATCATCAGCAAAAAAAAAATTTATTCTAGAGAGCCAGAAGAGACAATGTTATAAAGGCGAAAGAAACAGTGTGAGCAGGAGAAAAATAAGAACTCTAGGGTTTCCATAAACACAGAGGGAAGAGAACTTGAAAGTCTCTGTATTCGAAACAAAGCCAGGCGAGGCCCCAAGCACCTCAGTGAGAGGCTAGGCTACCCAGGCGCGAGTTTCACAGAGTGCACTTCTTCAGAGCCAGCCTGCTCTCTGCTCCCACTACAGCATTCAGGTGGGAAATCTAAATTATTGATTTACAATAAACCTAACTGACTACTGAGTTATTATTGATTTACAGTACACCACTGAACCACCTGCCTTGGGAAGTCTGGCCATCTCTTTAAGATATTCAGCCCTCTCTAGCTGTAGATGGGTGCTTTTGGGGGCACCTATGCAGGATGGGGATATGCAAAATGGGAACCCAGAGGTACTAGAGTTGACGGTGGAGTGAGCGGCTGCACAGTGCCCTGAACACACATGGCAGACCAAAGCCCTCTGCCCATTCTCTCTATACCTCACTACTTTCACCAGGAGTGGACAAGCCTTCTTAGCAACTTCTTCCTCCCTCTTCCCTTCTCCATCCCCTCCTCCTTTGAAATCTTGTCTATAATGTAGGACGCAAAGGAAACACACACAATTTTAAAACAATCTGCTTGTTTTGGGGGAATCTAAATAAAATATATCCATCCAGTGCCTAAGGCTGGAGCAGCTTCCAGTCTTGAAAGTGAATCAGAGACCCAAAGAGGAATTTGGGGACAGGGATCATCAGGAAGAGAATGGTGGGATGGTTCCCACAGCGGGGGCAGTTCCCATGTGCCCCCACAGCCAACCACACAGGGTGTATCCGAGGCAGGGCTCCTGACAGCCCAGGCATGGGGTGCCAGTATGGCCTCCAGGGCTGCCATCTGTTCAGCAGGGTCTGGGCAGCATCTGGTGCGAGATGGGATGTGTTCCTGGGCAGGGGCTGTGGCAGGCTCCAGGTAGCAGGGCCTCTCCAACAGGCTGGGCTGGCTCAGAAAGCCAGGGGACCACAGTGTGCTTAAAGACTAGAGGCCTTTCTCAGGTGCCACTGGACTGTGCCCCTCCCAGGGATTCCTGCTCCATCCCTGGGAGGGGAAAAGCACCCCAATAATACTTGACATTGGACATCTCATTCTCTTGGTGAGGGAGGGCTCAGAGCTAATTTCAGTACTGTGACATTTCTTGCATCCAAATGTTGTGAAGAAAATTCATACTTGCTTCTGCATAATGTATATAAATTAAATAATACAAATGTACAAAGGTCATTTGCCAGATGTTTTTGCTCTATGGAGCATGGGGAAATGGCCTTATGGCAACATCTGAGGCCTGGAAATTTGTAGAAAGTTGCCAAGGAAAGCGTCACTTGGTCCTGCTTGGTCCCACCCAGATAGAAGGCAGAGCTGGTCCCCTGGGGCAACTCTGGCACCCCCAAGGTGAGGATATTTCTGGCATGACTGAGTAAACCAAAAATAGAGTCTCAGAAATACGCCCTTCCCAGTCCCCAGGGTCAGCAAGCAGCTGCAGATTGTTCTGGCATTTCCCACTGCTTATTAAGAAGGAAAACATTTAATAAAACAAAGAGTACACATTTGTCTCTCAGCGGACCTGAAGTCCCAGCACTGCCAAGGGTACTGATTCCTGTTTATTTCCACGATCCAGTTGGCACCATTCATGCCTGCATTCCCTGGAAATGGTTTTGCAGCCTGGAGAACAGAGACCATCATGGGAGAAAGAAACGTGTTTATCACTAAATGATAGAAGGCAAAAGGTCACATCATCTCCTGATAATGCAGAGAGGAAGGCCTCCTCCCTGCCCCCACTGCTTGTGGGTGGGACCCTGAGGGCCTGTTTTGTGAGGTTTCCTACGGTGATTGTACCTGAGCCTGGATGACCGCCAAGGTGCAAGGATTTTCTTGTAACCACACCAGCAGCAGACGGAGCTTACAAATAACAGAACACAAATGTTCAAGCTGGGTGAGGAGCTTAAATCCCCTCTTTTTACAGAGCAGGATGGCAGGCCAGGAAAGGTAGATGAGTCATCCACACAATCTACAGTGGCAAATGTCATCCTTTGTCCATACCAGTGCTCTTACCAACCTAGGGCAGTGAGTGTCATGTGAAATCTTTGACATTGATTTCAAGAATATTAGGAAACAGACAAACAAAAACTGCTGTCCAGGAAGAAAACAAAGGCCACCTATAATTTACCACCAAGAAACCCAGAAGTAACTTATGTTAATCATCTAGAACTTATCCACAGTCACTCTGTCTCTGTGCTTGTGCTTCTCTCTCTTTGCTTAATTTTATGCACTATACCAAAAAAATACAGAGTTTTTAGACACCTCTAGAAGGGTTACAGCGTTGCCCATATACTAGGCCACAAAGGAAGACTTGACAAATTCCAAAGATTGAATATCAAACAGACCATGTTCTCAGACCATAATGCAAAAAAATTAGAAATGAATAACAAAAAGATAGTTTAAAAAACATATTACTGGAGACTTCCCTGGTGGCACAGTGGTTAAGAATCTGCCTGCCAATTCAGGGGACACGGGTTTGAGCCCTGGTCTGGGAAGATCCCACATGCCACGGAGCAACTAAGCCCATGAGCCGCAACTACTGAGGCCACGTGCCGTAACTACTGAAGCCTGCATGCTACAACTACTGCAGCCCACGCACCTAGAGCCTGCACTCTGCAACAAGAGAAGCCACTGCAATGAAAAGACCATGCACCGCAACGAAGAGTAGCCCCTGCTCACCGCAACTAGAGAAAGCTTGCACGTAGCAACAAAGACCCAATGCAGACTGAAAAAAAAAAAAAATTACTGGAAACTAAATAAGAGAGTATCGAATTTTATAAGGTGAAAAAAAAAGCATATACCACATTAATTACTTAGAATTCCAGTGAAATGGCAATGTATTAAAATTTGTGGGACTTAAAACAGTAGATGGAAGGGAATTTATAACTTCAAATATAAGCTAAACAGTTCACTTAAGAAGCTGAAAAAGGAGCAACAAAGCAAGCTCAAGAAACAAGAAGGAAAAAAATAGGGTGAAAAATAAATGAAGGAGAAAAAAACAAAAAAAAATAACAAAATTCATAAGCTAATTCTTTGGAAAGATTAATGAAATAAAATTCTGGCAAGATTGATCAAGAAAAGGGGTGAGAAAGGGACATTAAACGTTGAAATATGCAAATATACAATAAAAGGGGAATAATTACAGACACATAAAAATAAAAGAATAATGCAAGAACCACTCTGAAGTAGTCTTGCTAAAATACTAAATCTATCAATATATTTGATCAAGAATTGAGATTAAACTACCAACTTACAGGAATACAGAGGACAGGGGAACATGCCAAACTAAAGATGCAATCACGGGAAACTTTAGACAATGTGATTTCTTCAGAAGAGAGGAAAACAGAGTTGGAAGGGAGCAGAACGCTATGAGAGATTAGAAGACAGGTGACCAAGCACAACATGTAGATTTTGTTTGGATTCTTACTTTTAAAAATTGTATTGACATTTATGAGACAACTGGAAGTCTAAAAACTGACTAGGTGTTTCTTGACATTGAGGAATTATGAGTATTTGGGGAGGAGGTGATGACATTGTGGATAGGTTGGAAAAAGAGGGTTCTTATCTTTATACCGGAGCATTTGTAGTGGTCATGATAAAATGTCTGAGGTTTGCTTCAAAATAATATGAGGAGATGAGCATGGGGCTATAGACCAAATAAGACTGGCCATGAGTTAATAACTATTGAAACACAGAGGATTCAGTAATCTATTCTGTATACTTTCACATATGTAAATTAAAAAAGAGAGAAAACTGCTCAGCCTTTTTTGTGAAGTTATGTAATTTTTATTTAAAAGCAGATCAGGACAATACAAAAGAAAAAAAGATAGCCTCATTTCACTTATGAATGAGAATGCAAAAAATAATTCACTTATGAATGAGAATGCAAAAAATAAAATACCAGGTGAACTAATCCAACAATGTACTAAAAGATATAATTTATCCCAGCAATAAAGGAAGATTTTCCAGAGAATGCATCGATGCTATTCATTACAGTAAAGCCTAAAGGAGAAAAAACATGCATCTCTTTCAATAGATGCAGAAAAAGCCGTTAATGTTGTACAACATCTGCTTAAGATTTTATAATTTAAAAAAATCTTAGCAAACTAGGAATAGAAAAAAGAAGTTCCTTAAATTGGTACCCTAAAACCGACATCTAACATTTTTCTCAATGGACAAAATTTAGGCACGTTTCTTTTAAGATTGGGAAGGAGACAAAAATGTACTACTGGGACTTCCTTGCTGGTTCAGGTGGTAAAGAATCCACCCTGCAATGCAGGGGACGTGGGTTCCATCCCTGGTAGGGGAATAAGATCCACATGCCGCAGGGCAACTAAACCTGCGCACCACAACTACTGAGCCTGCGTGCCTCAACTAGAGAGCCCACTTGCTGCAAACTACAGAGCCCACGCGCTCTGGAGTCCATGTGGCACAACTAGAGAAAGGAAAACCCACATGCCACAACTAGAGAGAAGCCCGTGCAACACAACTAGAGAGGAGCCCATGCGCCACAGCAAAGATCCTGCGTGCGGCAGCAAAGATCCCGTGTGCCACAACTAAGACCCGACACAGCCAAAAATAAAAATAAATAAGTAAATGAAAAATAAATTTTTTAAAAAGTGTACTATTACTGCTACTGTATAGCAGTGCTAGAGATCCTAATCAATGTGGTAAGAAAAGAAAACAAAAAGTTTTAGCAATTGAAGGGAAAAACAAAACAAATTATTTATTTAAAAATATGGTAATCTACATAGAAAAAAACAACAGAATAAATAACCTACTGCAATTAATAATAAAATTGAGCAAGTTTATCAGAAATAAGATCAACATACACAAATTGCTAACTTTTCTCTACACCAGTGCTTCCCAACAAGGAGTGATTTTGCCTCTCAGATAGGATTGATAAATTGGACAAATAACATTTAAAAGGATACCCAGTTTAATTTGAATTTTAGATAAGAAATAAATAATTAAACATGTCCCATACACTACTTGGGACAAAATATTGGGTTCAGTGTTTTATGTGGGTATCCCACTCCCACAGGACTTTTGGCAATGTCTGAAGACATTTTCAGACATTGAAGGGAAGGGCTGCTACGGGCATCTGATGGTGTAAGACAAGAATGGTGCTAACATCCTACAATGCACAGGACAGCCCTCACAACAAAGCCCCAAAGCCCTCACATCCAGCCCCAAATCTTAACAGTGCCGAGGCCAAGAATCCCTGTAATAATCAACAAGAAAATATAATAAAAATCAAGGATTGTGCACAAGTATAAACTGTCTGGGTATTAACTTAAAGAATTCACAAAACCTGTCTAAAGAAAACTTTGAAACTCTGAGAAAAGCAGAAAAGATTATAATACACATAATCTTGTAACGTTCTTGTAAACATTCGAGAGGTCAATTCTACCTCCCAAATCAGTAATTTCTTTGCAACTCTAACCAAAATTTAAGCTGATTTTTTTTCAGATATATGATAAACTTATTCTAAAATTTACATGGAGGAATAAAGGACCAACCATGAATAGCACAAATATGAAAAAGAAAAGAGGGGAGACTTGCCCTGCTAGATATTAAGGCACACTAAAAAGTCGTGGTAATAGAAACAGTCTGTTAGTGTTTCAAGAACAAATGAAAACAGTCAATGGGGCAGAAAGAAGTACTCAGAAACAGATCCTTGGGAACTTAATATATTTCAGAAGAGGGGTCACAAATCAGTGGGAAAGGGCAGACTCACTAATAACATGAAGAAAAAAAAAACTGTACTCTACCTGATATTACATAGAAAGATGGACTCCCTAACGATTTTACATTAACCCTTTAAAATAAAAAGTAAAACTTTTAATAAAATTAATAGAAGACAGTGTTAATGGGCTAAGGGCAAGAAAGGTCAAAAGTACAAAACATAAAGCAAAAAGAATTGTTGGATTTGGTTATACCAAAAGAAAGTATTCCTAGTCAACAAAGGATGTTGTGGACTAAATTGACAGATTAGGAGAAGATACAATACCTGAAGCCAACAAAGGACTGATCATCTAGATTAAATAAGGTTTCCAGCAAATCAGAAAGAGAAAACAAAGAACCCTGGTTGAAAAATCAGCAAAGAATACAAACAGGCAATTAACTGAAGGAAACATAAAAAGAGATGCTCAAAGTCATAGTGGAGAAACGTAAATTAAAACAATCATACAAACTCATTTTAAGCACATTAATAAAAAGTAGAAAACAGGATAATGCCAAGTGTTGTGACAATTCGCTGCCGGTGGGATTAGTGGCTGGGGGCAGACTTTCGGGAGAGTAACTTGGCAGGAGAGGGTCAAATTAAGCAAAAGCACAACCTATGCTCCAGCTCTCCTGCTCCTGGGTGGGTACATGCCCAGAGAGATAATTACAAAGATGACTAATGTGCAAGGATGCTTGTTGCAGTGATTTTTTTTAACATCTTTATTAGAGTATAATTGCTTTACAATGGTGTGTTAGTTTCTGCTTTATAACAAAGTGAATCAGTTATACATATACATATGTTCCCATATCTCTTCCCTCTTGCATCTCCCTCCCTCCCACCCCTCTAGATGGTCACAAAGCACAGAGCTGATCTCCCTGTGCTATGCGGTTGCTTCCCACTAGCTATCTATTTTACGTTTGGTAGTGTATATATGTCCATGCCACTCTCTCACTTTGTCACATCTTACCCTTCCCCCTCCCCATATCCTCAAGTCCATTCTCTAGTGCAGTGATGTTTGTGTAGCTGGAGCTGAGTCAATCCACATGTCCATCACTGGAAGTACAGGTGGGAAAACAGAGTGCATGCACACAGTGGGATATTTATGCAATAACTGGAAGTAAAGAATCAGGTGTGCCCAATAGCAGCATCCATGAGTCTTTAAAAAGAAAAAAAAAGGCAAAAAGCAATTTTTAGCCAATAGCATTTTGTAAATTAAAAAAGCATCAACAGAGGAAAGGATAAAGAAGATGTGGTACATAATACAATGGAATATTACTCACACATAAAAAGGAATGAAATTGGGTCATTTGTAGAGATGTGATTGGACCTAGAGACTGTCATACAGAGTGAAATAAGTCAGAAAGAGAAAAACAAATATCGTATATTTAAGCATATATGTGGAATCCAGAAAAATGGTATAGATGATCTTATTTGCAAAACAGAAATAGAGACACACACGTAGAGAACAAACATATACCAAGGGGGGAAAGGTGGAGGGGTGGGATGAATTGGGAGATTGGGATTGACATATACACTACTGATACTATGTATAAAATAGATAACTAATGAGAACCTACTGTATAGTTCAGGGAACTCTACTCAGTGCTCTGTGGTGACCTAAATGGGAAGGAAATCCCAAAGAGAGGGGATATATGTATACGTATAACTGATTCACTTTGCTGTACAGTAGAAATTAACACAACATTGTAAAGCAACTATACTCCAATAAAAATTAATTTTAAAAAAAGCATGCACACAAGACACACAAATAAGCTGCACATCAATACAATAACACGGTTGCCACTTGTGAGTGGAGAATGGACAAGAGGATAAAAGGCAATAAGAAAATAAAAAAGCAAGAAAACTCCTTGCAAAGACTAGAAAATGCCTTGAATTGAGGGGGGGCGGGGTGTGAGTAATCTAGCCTTCTGCCCCTGGTGCCCCCAAAAAATGAAAACAAAGCAACAAAGAAGGGAGTGAAAAGTAAGACAGGCTGGCAGAGGCTGGAAAAGCTATTTCCAAGCTGGAAGCAACCTGGGTGCAGGAAATAGACTTCCCAGTGGTGAGGAACCCGACAGAGGAGGTGGATGGGAGTTGATTAGGGAGAAGCCTGTGGGAAACCCGTGAGTATGGGTGGCCCAGAGGCTTTCAGGGTCTCTGAGTGCAGAAACCTGAGAAAACTCCCTTCTGAGCATCTTGTCCAGTATTATAATCTATGGGGAATTAAGGGTCTATGTCCACCCAGGAGCCCCATTGGGAAAAGCGAGGGCTCTTCTCCGAGACTCTGTGATGGAGTAGCAGCGACCTAAGGAGGGCGGTGCTACCAAAGTTGCCCTGAGCAGCTGCTCAGATGATGCTGGCAGGCCCAGCAGAGTGGCCTGCTCCAGAGTCCCACAGGGGTGCCCAAGTCGCAGAGGTGGGGACATCTGAGGGAGAGCTGCTGAGGAATGGGGCTAAGGCCCCAAACTGTTTTGTAACATACTTTCAGCATACTTTCAACATTTTCTATGATACCAAATATCCTTCAGTAACACTGTAATGGTTTTACAGGGTACATGCCCCTCACTTATTTAGCTCCAGGTCCCACCCTCCCCTGCTCTGCTCTGCCTCACAGGTAGGGTCAGCCAATGGGAGACACTGCAGAAAACTAGAGGGTGGGAGGGAGAAGCCCTCCCACCCTCTAGTTCTATTTCTAACCACCTCCCACTCCAGCACTGTGGTTCCAGCTTCCAGAATCTGGCCCAGCCGTTGGGATAGAAGTGGGGTTTTTTGATGTTGCTAACCTCTGGGCTGCTCCTCTATACTGTGGGACTTCTCAGCTCTCCTATCACCTGCATAACCAAGTCCCTGTGTTAAAATCTGTTCGAAATAACTGGAGTAGATTGTCTTCCTGACCGGACCCTGGTACAAGGTAGGCAGACCCATGGTACGGAGCTCCCCTATTTTGTTATTTTAAGTTATACGGTCGCCAATACCCTTAAAGCTAAATCTTGGTCTCCAACTATGTGTACTTCCTCTGCACAAATTTCTAGAAAATTACACAAAACATGGATATTGACTATTTTTTGGTGGATATTGCCTATTTCCCTCCTAAATAATTGTACCTTGCATTTCCACCAACAGTATATGAGAATGCTCCGATAAACTCACCAATTTGAAGTCAGAAAAATAGGGTCCAATTTAAATTTCTTTTCCTTTACAACTAGCTAGGTTGAATTTTGTGTTCTGGCTATCTCTAGCATTCTGTTAGCCTTGATCTGCCTCCCCCTTCAGTTATTGTCAAACAGGGCCATGTGAAAGTCAGTGGGTATCACTAGGAACTTGTGAGAAGTTTATTTCCTAGGTTTGTATTTTGCTTATTAGGGAGAGGGTTTGAAAGACTGTAAGGATAGGACAGAGGCAAGTGCTTTTTAGATGTTCATATAAGTAAGGGCTTTATATCCTGAATGTGAATCACATATGCCTATAGGGAGACTACCCAAAGTCCCTAAGGGTTCTGCTACATCTCAGTCAAACTGTTTAAACAGTAGACTGCTGGGCCAGCCATGGTTCTTCAGTGGTGCTTGAAATCTAGGGGCTCAAAGACGGCCTAGGAAAAGTCATCTACCTTCCCGTTCCACTGGGACTGTGTTTCTGGAGTGAGAAATACCTGGGGTCAAGGCCAAGTGTTAGCTACATGCCTGTCAAGCACATATAGTCAAAATCAAAACACTCATCAACTACTGAGATGGGCCAGGAAGTACTAATATGCTCGAAAGATGACTGCACTCTTGAAAAATGCTCATGAATCACACACTGAATATTTCGAAAAATGTTAAAATTTATTAATAGTTAACATCACACAGTTAATTCAACTAGTTCTTTATTGTACATGACAACATCTTCACTAGACTGAGGGCTCAAGGATTTGAGATGATCTGCTATTGAGCACATCCCAGCCAAAGACTGAGAGTCAACGTATTTACATGGGCAAAGCAGCGTCAGCAAGGAACTGTCACCTAACTGTGGGAACACAAACATTCAAACTGCATTTTCCAGCTTTCCTTTTTGGAAACCAACGACACATCTTAAATAGCCACACACACAGCTCTACCTTTTAAAAATGCGCAATTTCATAGATGGTGCCTAATTTTCAAGTTTAAAAGTTAAGATTCATTTCTATTTCTTGGGCGTCCTTTAATGATACACAAATCTAGACACTGTTCTCAGTACAAGTTTGATAAATGTGCAAAAATTGGGTGCTATTGAGTCGTGTCTTTCCATTTTTCTGTTTTGATCCTTGTATCCTACTCAACATTGTTAAAAGGCCATCCCCTCTTTATTATGAAGTATTCAGGTTTAACGTGTGGGGGTGTGATCATTTTAGGGCAGAAGTGGGCTTTCAGATTCAGAATTAACTGCACTCTAAACAGCAGGGTAAGGAAGGTTTTTATGTCTCGCCTCACCACCACCACCCCCAACCCCGCACCAAGCAGTTTGAAATAAACACTTCTTGTAAAAACAGGTCAGTGTAGGGAAGTCTGTGGACAACACCTCTTGTAGAACATTTACAAAACAAACCGAAGGCGAAGTTTGCTAGGAGGGCACAAATCCACCAAAAGTGTTGTCCCTGAAGTTTTGTTTGTTTGATTGTTTGTTTTGTTTGGGTTTGCTATCAACAATTAGACAATTTTTTAAATGTTTTTGGTGGCTTCCTTTATCTTGTTAGAGAGGTTTAAAATATTAATAACTGCCCTAAGAATGAAGATTCCTAAGCAGAGTCTATTTGAAGTGATTCCTGTTTCCTTTGTTAACATCTCATGTAATATGGCTCCAGGAAAGTCCCTAGATTGAGCAGCCAGTTAGTGTGGTTTCTTCAATCCATAGCCCCAGCCTCCTTCACTCTGTCCCCAGCCACCTTCCAAGTTTCTGAGTCTGCAGGGAAAGGAGGAGCTGGCAAGGAGCTGCTTGGCCATTCGCTCACCCTAAAGAGGCTTTCCTTCTTTTCCTGCAGATGAATGAGGTATTTCTAATAACCAATCAGAATCTTCATCTTCCATCTTTTAACTACACTGTTCTACTAATGAGACCCTGTGTATTTACAGACATAACAAATTAACATATAAATACGTTACATACAACTGATCACTACGTACAGTGTCAAAATGAAGGAGCAGATGTACTTCATGAACTAAATAAATTTCAAATATAAATTAAAATGAAAATACAGTGCTTCCACTTCTGCAGGAAAAAATTTTTAAACAGACCAAAAAGTCTTCCCTCCCCCAAAGGTCCACTGCTTATGGATGACTTGTGAACCCACAAGGAGATGTGACAACAAGCCCACTCACAGGACTCTTGGCTTTGGTTTTGCTTGCTCAGACTCAGGATGCTTTGATTCCAGGAATAGCATCCACTGGAACCCACTAGGCAAATGCTTAAAGATGAGGTTGAAGAGGGGCTGCCACATGGTTATCCATGGGTTTCACCTCCATTGCTGCCCCTCCTCCCTGCCTATGGGAGAATCAGGCTCAAGTCAGTGGAGACCTCCCAGATCTCTGAGAGGAGAAATAGCATCAACTTCCATGCTGAGGGATGCTCTCCACCTAGAAATGTCATGTTCAGGCTCCAAGGTGAAGCAACCATATTTTTTCATTAGTGTCCCCACCCTGTAGGATTATACAGAGACATGGAATTTGGCCAGGGGGATTACTAAAGGTTAAATTTTTTTTTTTCAAGTTTTAAGAGAACCAATGGTAATGGTTGTGACAAGTGTGAACAAATCCTTACTTCCAATTGTATTTATCTCAGGAGGGCTAAGCCTTGGGTACCAAACTCTACAGTGAGTAGACAGAGACAAAACCCAGTCCAATAAGGTCCTCTCTGCCAAGGAAAAGCCAAGGGGTCTGTCTCTGACACAAGGGGATCAAGTTATAATTTAAAGCAGGAAAGAAGGGAAACCAGAGGAAGTCCTTCCAATTTCAGGGGCTCTACCGCTGTCCAGCCTCTCGGATGCGGCAGGCCACAGCAGTGATGAGAGCCGCCCCCTTCCCGCTGCCATCCTCCGACTCCAGGAAGGACACATCACATTTTGGAGCCAAGTCCTTCACCGTCTCATGCATGACTTTGGCAAAGCTGGAAAAGTTGGGAAGAAGACAGAAAAAATACCTTAGTCACTACTGATTTGTGTCCTCAGAGATGGGACCCTAAGAAGTGATGCTGGAAACCCAGGAATAATTGAGATGGGAAAGAGGATGACAGCTACCATGTATTAAACACTATGTATTGTGTTTCAGAAAACTGAAGCTTGGAGAGACTAGCAACATGCCCAAATTCTATGTCACAGTGGGCAAGTGGGAAGCTAAGAGTCAACTCTAGGACAAAAGTCTGAGATTCTGGCAAGCTGTGTTCTTAAAACTAAGCAGTGAAAGAGAAGTTCAACAGTCGTGGACGTCACAAGCATACCTTGCAGCAGTGTATATACAACCTGTTCATCAACTCTGGAGGGAAGGATGAAGCGCCACATGTGTGATATTCTATTTTCCAGAGGTATTAACTCACATCAGACTCATATCTAACCCGAAATGTCATTAAAGGCAAAAGGAGCAGACTTAGGAGGGTGTGTTGAGAGATGACAGAAATCACAGATTCTTCCTGATATGGGACTAGAGAAAGAGACCGTTCATCATCATCTCCCCACCATAGCATGGACAAGTTGCTCCTCCCCATCTGCAGAGCTGAGAACAGAGGCTCCTAACACCAAGCCCCAGTGCTGGTGGCTGGACTTCTGTCCCCCTTCCGACCCTCACTTGGGACTGAGGTTCCTATTTTCACAATGACACTGATCATCAACAAGAGAAACTTGGAACTGCTCAAGGTCCAGTCTTTTCACTAACTGTGTAGACTCTGGGCAAGTTTCTCAGCTCCCTGAAACAATCATGGTGACAGCAGGTGACAATTCAATCGATGAGTCTCTCCATCCTACCTCATGTCCAGGCAAGGGGCACAGCTCTATTCTTTTAACTTTTAGTTGAAGAGCTTCTAGGGGAGAGGGACTGAGACACTTCCTAATTTTAAAACAATTTATTCAACATATGCAAGTGAGGGAAGAAAGGAGAAGAGAAATAGTGATGAGAGGAGAAAAGGGAGAAGAGATGGAGAAAGGCAGGAAAAAGAGTAAAAAGAAAAGGGAATTCAGTACTTCCATACCACAGGTGAGGGTGGAAAACTTCTTCTACAGAGGGACAGACGATAGGTATTTTGAGCTCTGTAGGTCATATGGTCTGCTGTTATAGCCAAAAGCAGCCATAGACAACACATAAACAAGTGGGCATGGCTGTATTCCAGTAAAACTTTAGTTACAAAAATACTTGTGGCTATAATCTGCCAACCCCTACCCTAGACTGTAGAAAAAAATCTTGATCCAGAGTTCCAGCATACATTTACTAGAATGTTGACAGGAGCACTGCTTGTAATAGTCAAAACCTAGAAATAACCCAAGTATTCATCATTAGAATAAGTTATAGTATAGTCATTCAAAGGTATGCTATACAGCTTTGAAAATTAATTAACTATGATTGCAGAATTCAATGTGGATGCATCTCAAAACCATAAATGTGGTGTGAGAAAAGCCAGTCACAAAAGAAAAGATGTCATATGGTAAGTTCAAAATTAAGTAAAACTAAACAATGTAGATGCATACGTAGATATATGTAGGGGGAAAAGAAAGCAAGACTTAATCACCACAGCACTCATTCATGGTAGGGGTGAGTGAAGGGTGCAATTGGGAGGGGCTCACAGGGGGCTTCCAAGCTGGCTGGTAAAACACAGACCTACTTCTAGTTATTAATCTTTAAACTATAATATATATATTATATACACTCTTTGGAATGTCTGATAATTTGCCATAAAATAAAGAGAAAGAGAGAGAAAGGAAAGCAAGGAAAGAATGGTGAGAAAGAGGGAGAAAGATGGGCAGGAAGAGTGGAGATCAGGCACTCACTGAGGATGTAGCTTGTAGAGGGTCCCGTCCACGCCCACTGTCACTTTGAGGGTGTCCAGCCCACGGTTCTCTCGTATTTTGTCCACCACGGCGGCCATGCCTGCACCACAGAGCTGGGCTGCCCGCCGCGCCACCACAGTGCACACCTCCTTGACAATGATGCTGTCATCACAGGTGCTCTCGAGCCCTAAGTGGTGCAGGATGGCGCGGACCTGCAGCAGGGCCAGGCAGTCACTGGGCCAGGAGGAGACAGTGAGTGGTCAGTCACATACCTAGAGGGCCTGGTGGCCTGCCACGCCGGCGCCTGGCTCCTTCATCAGGAACGGTTCTGGGGGACCTGGCCTTCCGAGAGCTGGGGGTAAAAGCCACTGCCCCTGAGAGGTGGTTCCGTTCTTAAACTCAGTTCAGGAACTAGTGCTCATCTCACTGGTCCTCACAGAGAGAACACGAAGAAACAGCTCCTTATGCCACTTTGCCCAGGCAAGGTAGGGCACTGCTGCTACAAAACTGACACTCAAAACAAAAGGAAATTCACCGTCCATGTATTCCACTTATTTGGAAATATTGACAGTAAAGACAGTGATGATGCTCGTATGCGACAGTTTTCAGTTGCAAAGCCCTTTGCTGTCCAGTCTCTCATTGTTCACAGGTCAGCAGGACAAGCATCACCCACCAACGTTAAATGCCTGTTCTATTTCTACTCCCCCACTCTGGGTGGTCTGAAATCTACTTGTGCACTATTTATGAAACAAAGGTAAATAAAACTATAAGAAGAAAATAAACAGACATGCAAACTAGAACAATATTCTATTCACTGGTGCAGATGCCCTAGGGCCCCACTCATGTACGCCAACCAGTTCCTGTTTTCCTATATGCATGAGAGTAATAATGACACAGCATTAATTTTTAAAAGGCTCTGAAATTCAGTATTCTAATTTGGAGCAGACTTCTCCACCATTAGACTGGAGGAAGAAGGCTTTGCTTTAATGAGCCGCCACAAGGCATGTTTCTGCATTGCCTGACGTGCCAACCTCACTCAATCCTGGTTGCCTTATTACTGCAGCCAGCAGTTAAGAAGAACCCTTTTGCCAAGCATAAGTGCTTCAGTGGGTTATCTTCCTCTGTGCATTCCAATTTACATTCTATGAGCAGCTATATTTCTTTCTACCTTTGAAATTGGTCTAAAACCCAACAATACTTCTTTGCACAGGCTCATCCAGCTTACCGTGATTTTTCATGAGAATATTACATATTTTCCCTTAAAATGCCAACTGTTCATAACGTACTTTAAAACAACACTATATAGATACAAACATGTGAGCTACTAAACTGACCTTTATGTAAGCCACACCCTGATCTTACCTGAACTGTGGAAATCCCAGCTTGTCTGTCCATGAAAAGGAGGATATACAGTCCATCCTATTCCAGGCCCTAAATTCTCACCTCTCAATCTGAGACAGGAACTTGGTTTCAAAGATTCCCCGTGTCTTGAGCCGCTCCGAGATGCGGCCACGGAAGAGCAGCCCATGCTTGGTGAAATCGATGAGGATGTTACGAACAATTTCGCCCAAGTACATGCCACTGATCATTTTCTCGAACCTGCAATGCAGGTAATGTTCATGGAGGTTAAGAAGGAAGGTGGTGGGATGTGCTGAGATACACACCAGCTCAGTCACCCCCATTGCATTAGAAGGTAGAGGGCATACAGATTCCCCTTCGTGGGAAGGAAATGCTATTTGACTCACTGAGGCAGGATTCCTGGCATCCACGCATACTGACTCATAGCCTTCGGTAAAATGTGTCCTGAGGCCCAAGGGGTTCCCTGAGATTGACCCCATTTTATGGTTTCATTTCCCTTCCAAGGCTTATTCCCAACTCGTCAAGAAGGAACGCACACCCAAACCCCACCACACTTCCAGAAGGGTAAGATGCTGTCTTAATGCCCTGCGTTGCTGAGAATTTAGCATGTTTTCTCTTCAGCCTAATCACTTATTGCTAGTGCCAGCTGGAGACCCCTGTTCTGGCCACTAGAATGAAACATGACTACTCAATGGCGTGAGGGTCTTCTGGCTCTACCTAGTGCCTTTAAAAGTCAATGTTCTCAGTTTCAACCAAAACCCCATCATCATTCAATCTTGTCTTACTCCAGCCTGTTTCTTTCATTAATGTTGCCTGCCTGGCTCCTGGAGGCATTTTAGCCTGTGACCTCTACTATAAACAAATATTTTGCAAAGTATATTCTGCAGAAGTATGGTCCCTGATTAATCTAGTTAGGAAACACTACATGCAACCTCTTCCTAATGGGATCCCACCATACAAGGGGCTTTGTGATGCTGGGTCTACCCCCTTGTCCAGTATGACAGTAGAGGGTGCTATATACTGGATGGATGGAGGAGAAAGAGGTTTGCTCCTATTGCTTCCTATTCCTATCTGCCTCACCCCAGCAATGCTTCTTCACCCTGATGGCAGCAGGTGGTTCAACTGTCTGTTTTTCCTCAAGTTCCAGATCTAGGTTTTAATACTCTCGCCCACCTGTTCTCCTAGTCCTCAGGGTAGGAGCTGATTGCTACATGTACTAACTGCTCCTCAGCATCCCTTTTTGTCTTTGCATCCCTCTAAAACCTGTGTGACCTGTTCCCTATATGAAATTCTCCTTGCAACATAACTGTTGTGATTTGTTTTCCCAACTGGACTTCATGAGCATCACAGTCCAGCAGGGGGAAAAGGACTTAACCCAGAACTTTCCAGATGTATTTGACAAGAAGCCTTTCCAAAGAAATCTCTTCTATTAACATCTCAAGAGAATGAGTGTCCCGGGATTTGCTGTTGTGGAGGACCTGATCACTCATCACTGTTCAGCTCTGAGATGAACATACCAGGGCCTGCATGCAGTTGGGTACCTACCTCTGTTTGCCAGCGTTGAGGGAAAGTTCATCCACAGCTGCATCAAATTCTGTGCGGAAGTCATCTAGGCATCCATTGTCCCCGAAGGCCCCCCACTCCATGTTGACACACATCCGCCCCTCTTCCCCTTCCACCAGCTCAACATTCCGCATCTCCTCCATGTAGCAGGCATTGCTGCCTGTGCCTGCCAATCAAGAGATGTCAGTCAGGGCCTCACTCTGCACTTTCTGCCCTCCCACCCTAGGCTGCGTGTCCCCACACAGGAAGTAGAGCCCAAGTCCTTACCAACAATGAGGCCAACTTCACAGTGAGGGTCTTCATAGCCACAGGTCATCATAGTCCCAACTGTGTCATTCACCACAGCAACCACATCCAGGTCAAACTCCTGAGAGCAACAGCAGATCCCAATCCACAAATGAACCACAATATTCTCCCTTCAGACCCTTGCAAGGGAGATTTAAATGTATCTAAAACTTATAAGGCAGGGTTCATGTTCTCTACTCAAATATCACCTCTTCAGAGACCTTCCCTGGTTATGCTATTTAAAAGACTGCCCTTTCCCAACCCACTCACTCTGTCCTCACCCAACTTCATTCTCCTTCATAGCTCAAGAGCACCTGACATTAGCTCATGGGTTTGTTTACATTAACAAGAGCTTTCTGCGGGCGTTCCTGAATCCCCAGTTGCCAAGAGCAGGGCTTGACACACAGTGTACACTCACCAACTGCTGAAGGACTAGGTTAACTCTCCCTTTGACCAACACAACTGCACTTAACACTTCCCCCAGCTCTGAACACACAGATCACTTCGGGCCTCATGTCACGCCTCTCCCACCTCTCGCCGGTGGATGGCTTCCTTCAGCAGTGTAACCACGTCCTCACCCTCGCAGCCAGATGCCTTGAAGCCTTTAGTCCACTTGAGGAGGATGCTCTAAAAATCACACGTGGGCAGGGATGTGGATATCAGAGAAGGGCTCCTGGGTCATTTTCTAGTCCACAACCTCACAGGTTATACAGATGCCCTTTAAAAACCAATCATCTCACCCACAAATTATTCGAAACCTGTTTCACCTACTAGGAGTGCCTACTATGCAACAGGTACTGGGCTAAGCACAACCCATGTGTTACAACATTTAATCCTCACAGCACTTTTGTGAAATGTTTATCATTATCATGCCCATTTTACAGGTAACTGTAGCTCTGGAGTAACTTGCCCAAGGCCTACAGCTTGGAAGAGAGGAGGACTCACCCCCAGGCCCACCAATTCCAATGGATGGGCTCATAAGCACCATACGACTGCCCCTGCCAAGGAACTAAGTTCTATACGCTTGTTTCTTTCACTGGGAAAAGCAGTTTGCCCTGTACATCGTACAGAGGGGCAGGTTTGTGTCTCCAAATTTTCAAACTCTAGTACGAAGTGAACAAGTACCCTTTGCTGTGTCACAGGGTCCTCCAGGAGCAGATACATGGTGGCTTTGAATATGGGGGACTGTTTCATATACTGTTCCCTGGTTCCCTCTTTGCTGCCATAGCCCATCAGGGAACAAGCATCAAGGACCCCCAGGCCCCCTTCCTGAGAGGTCAGAACCTATAAGTGGGCTGTGTGCTCACTATCCACCCACTTGTATGGTTTCTCCACGACTTGCTTGGTTGTTTATATCAACCAGCCTGGCATTTCATGGACCAGGAGTTTGGTCTCACAAGTCCCGCTGTGTTCAGATCCCAGGAAATTCGGAAAAACAAAGTACAATCTCAGCAGTGGCCTGGTTTACACACCCACATCCAAACAACTATGTGCTTATCTCCACCTGATTTTCTTGTCTACAAATTAGCTTGACGTCTCTGATGAAATTTTGTATTTGGCACTTTCAAGCGTACAGAATGTTCAAATTACATTATTGCAGGTGGTCCTTAACAATAAGACATAGAGAGGCCCCAACAGCTGAGGAGAACTGCCCGTGGCCACCAGCTAATCCAGGCAGCTTGAGGCCTCTGGACCTCAGCACCTGCTGGTTTTCCCATCAACAGGGTGATCTCAGCAGAGCAGAATCCAGCTTACAGACAGAACAACAGACAAAACCCAGCTTCTGCTTCGTTTGTTCTTAGTTTTCACAGTTCTAGACTGAATACATGCTCCTTACAGAAACTTAGAACATATGGTATAAAGTCCAATACAATGACCTGGAATTTTACAATTCAAGCACTAACAGAAACAGTTAACATGCCTGGGGAGCCACCAGATAAATATATAAACATATATACCTGTCGCTATACTTGAAAAGTAAGATAGTGTCTGTTAAAAATATTTCAGTAGGAAAAGTCTGGAAGCATATACACTGCAATGTTATGTTTTTATCTTCCTATTAATCACGTTTTGTATATTTCTATATTATAGAGATTATACGTTTCTTAAAAATATTTTTTTAGTCTTACCACCAGTGTTCTCCCAAATCATTGAAATTTCTTGAAAAAACTAGTTGCTGATATGAGGCAGTGAATGACTCATGATTTAACTATTTCCCAACTGTTGGACAACTTGGTTTGTTTCTAATGACTGTTACAATAAGCGATGTTTCATTAAATATCACATAAATATTTATACACATGTTTGATAAGTCCTTTTGGTAAATTGACGCAAATGTGAAGGCTTTAAAAACCAATGCATTGACACTGAAAAAAATAATATGTTGAGACAAAGAAGTTGGAAAGCTAAAAGCAATACTGGACTAGTTAACACTGGACAAATGTTAACAGATGTTGGGAAATACTGGATTAGGCAGGGTTTTTATTGCAGGACTTCCTAAAACCTTTCCTGTGCTAGTGCACGTGGTGAATTTAACTCTCAGAAGGGAGGAGTAGGAGGCATTTACAAAACTCAACTGAGCAACGTAAGGCCTGCTGCTCCAGGGACCCTGTTGGAAATGCAGGCCTTTTCCCGCCACTGGGCCAAGCCCACTGTACCTATGACTGTTCCCACCTACATGCCTTTCTCCATACTGCCAGGCCTGCCTGCCTTTCTTCCTCAGCAACTCATTCTTCTGACCAAGTATTCCTCATGCCCTCCAGGTATGTGCTCAGATTAACATCATCCTCAGGGCTTCATCATTCCACTGCTGCCACATTCCAAAGAGCAGCTCTTGCTTTTCTGAGCTTGCTTCCTCAGTCCAGTTTGTTTGTAAGCACCTATAGCAGGAACCATGCCCATTGTACCCTGGCAACTCCATCCACAGCATATGTCCACCTGTACCAAGCATGTAAGCTTCTAGAACACCGATCGAGACAGAGAGAAACAACTGCTTAAATAAGAGTATTCTGATATCTAACGTACCAATCATCTGCCTTGAGTAAGCCTAGGCATTGCCTACTCAGCTCTGCTACACTTCAACACACCCATGTCCAGAACATGTGAGAGCACCAGCTCTTCAACCACCTGCTTCATTCATCCGAGGCAAGTTGACAGGGAAATGAAAAGCAAAGGTGACACTAGAGAAACACCAGGGCAGCCAAGGGAGATGGAGTGAAATGTCCTGAGCCCAAAACAGGAGCCTCAGAAGCAGCTGAGCATAATCGACAGCATGGACTCAGGTGTCAGGAAACCGGAATGAAATCATGGCTTAGCCACTCCCAAGCTATATGACCTGCAAGATATTTGGCATCTCCGTAGACATTGTTTTCCTTTCTGCAAAACGGGTATACAAACACCTACCTTATATGGTTGCTGTAAGGGTTAAATGAGATTACGCACACAGGAAGCCTAGGAGTACCTCGCATAAAATGCTTTAAAAATGTCAGTTGTTGATATTATTAGCATCATCATCATTATCCCAAAGATTGTTACCTGCTTGACCTCTACCAGCTCTGACTTGCTCATTCCCATCAACAAGTCCTTCCCCATGACTGGTCACTCATGCCCTTGTTTTCTTCCTCTCAGCTCAGCATTCTCCCCTGTTCAAAACTCTGGCTGGTTCAGAGTCAGTACAGCCCATAGGAGAGCCCTCCAGGAAGGCACTATTACCTCGTCCAGGCTGTTCTGCTGGCAGGGGAAGGAGAAGGTGAAACCCAGAGGCAGGGACACACCCTTCATGCCCATGTACTCAAGGAAGTCGGCAATGCACTGGACGATGTGGTCAAAGAGCTGCAAGGAGAAATTGGGCTCTGAGAGGGGGAACCCTGGCCCAGGCAGGCTGCCCCACCAGGGTCTGAGCACCAGCTCGAGGCCTCCACCCAGGAGAAACGCCAGCTCAGGCACACACCTAAGCAAAGGCCAGCCCAGGGCCCTAGCCCATGTAGCCCTCCCCAGGAACACAGGTGAGCAGAGAAAGCACTGTCCTCCCAGGTGAGAAGTGGGTGTCTCCTGGGGTCCCCTCTCAGAGGTGCCACCCTGCCTCACCTCATCCCCTGTGCCATGCATGACCTCCCGCGGGATAGAGTAGATCTTGTTGTGCATCTCCACTCCACGTCGCTTCCCATTCCGCACGCGCACCAGCAGGACCCGGAAATTGGTACCCCCAAGGTCCAAGGCCAGGAAGTCACCTTTCTCTGGAAAATAAGCCCAGGAAGATGATGCATCTTCCTGATGTTTAGAGTGACAGTCTAAACACCTTCCCCTAATGGGGAGCTCTCCCAGGAGACCCTGGACAACCTCAGGGTGATGGACTGTGAGCTCCACCTAATGATATAGAAAATAAGATCCCTGGGGCCAGAAACCTGCTGGCTCCTTGTGGTTCTCAAATGAATTCAAGTTGTGGGGCCCCAGGAGTCACAATGAGCTCCAGAGCTCCAGAACACAGGAAAGAAATGGTGATACAGTATACTCCAAAATTTCCAGACATGCCACTTGTACTAAATCAAAGGCCACCTTATATAAGTTTCTAGAATACAGAAGGAACAACAGAGTCCAACTCTTTAAAGGAAACGGAAGGGAAATTTTTCTAGAATGAGAAAACCCTCCTTTTTAGGACAGTCACAACGCACTACGTGTGTCACACACAGTTTCCATGCAACCCTCAGGCAGCCCTAAGAGGGAGGCATTGCATTCCCCTCTACGGAGGAGAGAGATCTGGCTGTGCTCAGGGCCACACAGCTGGAAGATGGTAGAGCTGGAACTGAGTCCCAGTCTCCAGCTCTGGAACCTGTACCAGCTGTACCACACTGGCCTGGTCAATGATCATTTTTCTGAATTGCGAAAAGACCTCCATTTCTTAGATTGCAAGACCTAGAGCAGGGGTCAGCAATCTTTTTCTGTAAAGGGCTGGGCAGTAAACATTTTAGGCCTTATGAGCCATAGTCCCTGCTGCAACCATACAACTTGGCCATGGTAGCACAAAGCAGCCATAAACAGCATGTAGGCAAATGGGCATGGCTGTGTACTAATAAAACTTTATTTACAGAAATAGGCAGTGGGTCAGATTTAGCCCATGGACCTCAGTTTGCCAACCCCTGGCCTTATAAGAGCTAGCCCCGGAACCAAAATTCCTGATTTGAATCCCAGCTCTGCCATTTTTCTAGCTGTGTGAAGTTGGGCAGGTTTCTTAATTTCTCTGTGCCTAGGTTTTGTGCAAAACATAATAGCTTGTTAACAAACAAAATTAACTACTAATCTCTGTTAACAGTTAAAAATTAAATGAATTGATACGTGTAGAATGCTTAGAGAAGCATTTGACACATAGTAAGCATTCATTAAGTATTTACTATTATCACCATTCAGTTTTAGCAGAGGAATGCCTTGGTTGAGACCACTGAACACTAGAATTTCCCAGTACTATAGCTGAAGAAACACGGTCAACAATCTGGCCTGAACACCCAATGCTAAGGCTAAGGGAGTCCTCCCACAGCGATTGAACCCTGTGGTGAGCTGGGTGGCAGCCCTGCCGCATACCTGTGCCATCAGGGGTGGCACACACATAGGTGGGCAGCATCTTGACGGGGGCAATGGTGTGAGTCTCCTTGCTCAGACCTCGCTCCATTTCTACCTTCATCCTCCTCTTGACCTCCAGCAGCTGCTCACGGCTCAGCTTCAGAGGCTCCAGGGTCTTCTGGCGGGCTCGGTGTTGATCGACCAGCCGGTAGGCCACTGCTGTCACCATGGCTGCCCCCTTGCCACTGCCATCCTCAGAGCGGAGGAACCGGATGTCGCAGTCGGGCACCAGGCGCCGCACGGTCTTGTGAAGACGCTTGGCGAAACTGCAGTCACAGACGTGGGGTAAGAGGTGGGTGTCCACAGTTAGAGTCAATGGTACAAATGGCTGGGGCAGTAGCTCACCACCTCAGCCCAAATGACACCCTAAACATCCTCTCCCTACTCTTTCCCAAGTTAAGGGTCACTGTATAAAAGCTCAGATATTCAACTGCGACCACCCTGCTAAAAGGAAGGGTGGCCTTCTGGGAAGCCAGTGTCACCTGCATGCACTCACAGAAGACCCCCTTCCCATAGGCCACAGTTCCTTTGCCCAACTTATCAGCCTCAGGTGATTCTGACTCCAACTACTATTCATGTTTCATCCTTCATTTCATTAGATGCTGCCTATGAAAGACCCAAAAAGGAAAAAGTCAAAATGCTCTTCTGGACTTTGGCCTCTCTTTGGCCCATTTCTGCCAACAACCCTAGAGGTGTCTGAACAGCTAAAGATAATAGGTGTGTTCAGCAAGAAATTCTTGTGTGGTGGCTGCTTGGAGCCATGGTCTCCAGGGCCTCGCTACTCCAAGTGTGGCCTGTAGGCCACCAGCATCGCTGGGGGCTGTTAGAGATACAGGACCTCAGGCTGAACCCAGACCTTCTGAATCAGAATCTGCCTCTTAACAAGATCCCCAAGTAATTCGTGTGCACTTTAAAGTTTTTGGAGCTTTGGACTAGGAGCCTAGGGAATGGAATGGCTGAGACCTTCCACATCTACCTTCAGTTAATGAAGGCCCATTGACATGGCACTCATATCAGGTGAAAATGATGGGATAGTAAGTGGGCACAACTGAGAGAAATCCTTCAGGTCCCAACTGAAATTTGAGTATTTCAGCACTTATGACCAAGGGATCAAAACATGGAGGGCAGGGCAGGATCAAATCAATACCCAGGTGAGCCAGAGAAGCTGGAAATAAGAGGGTGCAGAAAAAGAGCCCCTAGAAGCCAGGAGAGCTCTGAGTAAAGCCCTAGTTGGCAGCCTTCAGAAGTAGCCTCCACCCACGCCAAGGAAAACACACTCCCAGCTCCTGCTTGCCCCACTGGGAGCTTTTATTCTACAAAGAACCTCAACTCTATGGTCCATCTCCACCACCCCACAGTGCAAAACAGGGTTCCTGTAGAGTCAGGCCTCTCAGAGGCCCCGAATGCTGGCTCACTGGGGATGCTTCTTGTAGACAGAGCCGTCCACCCCGATGGTGGAGCGCAGCCGCTCCTCGCCCTTGTTCTCCTTGATGCGCCGCAGTACGGCTGCCAGCGTAGCCGCACACAGGCTGGCTGACCGTGTGGACACAATCTGGCAGACCCGGTGAGTGGCCACACAGTCCTCCTGTGTCGGGTCCAGGCCCAGCCGCACCAGGATCTCGCGGGCCTTCTGGATGCCATCCTTCTCCCTGGGAAACAGAAACAGCGTGTGGGCAGGGGTTCACTCACTGTGGTCAGTGGGAGGGGTATGTGGGCCGACAAAGAAAGCCCTCGGCTCCAGCAAACACCATGTCCCAGGGAGGGCAGACACCCACCTCACTGCTCTGTCCACCTATGGGGGGGGAAGCAGTGAACAAGGAGGAGAGGAAAGCACAAGCTGAGCTCCTCTCCCAGACACACACACACACACACACACACGCACACGCACACGCACACACACACACACACAGAGTACTTCAGGTGCCCATTTTCCCCCCAGTGAGAACAACTAATTTTTCTCACGCACATCCTATGGGAGGACAAGGCCCTGGTCTTGGGGCTTTACGCACCAAGTTGTGTGTGTGTGAGTTTGCCTTTCTCAGGTTAGTGGGAATGGTGTCCCTCTGACCACAGGAATCCAGCTGTGGAGCCCATCCTATTTTCTCTCTATAAGGCAGTCAGAGTCTATTGCACTTTACAATGGAGTCAGCACTGCTTTACCTTGCGTCTAAAGACGGTGATAAAGGGTTGATGCTATGAGATTAGCCCTCTTCTTAGGGGAACTAAGTGCCACACAAATATGAGTACTGTCATCCCCTCCAACTTTAACAAGTAGGTACAGTTCCTTCAAGAATTCCACTTAAGGGCTTCCCTGGTGGCACAGTGGTTGGGAATCTGCCTGCCAATGCAGGGGACACGGGTTCGAGCCCTGGTCTGGGAGGATCCCACATGCCGCAGAGCGGCTGGGTCTGTAAGCCATGATTACTGAGCCTGCGCGTCTGGAGCCTGTGCTCTGCAACAAGAGAGGCCGCGACAGTGAGTGAGAGGCCCGCGCACCGCGATGAAGAGTGGCCCCTGCTTGCCGCAACTGGAGAAGGCCCTCGCACAGAAACGAAGACCCAACACAGCCAAAAATAAAATAAATAAATAAATTTAAAAAAAAGAATTCCACTTAAAACAAAGTCATTTGAACTGTCTCACTGCTCTCTTTAGCACCAAGATCACCTCCTCTCCACCATCTGGTCCCTGAGACAAGGCCTCGTCAGGCGACAAGTGGAAGTCTCAAGAACAGGAAACCAGACCCAACCCTTTGGATATTGTTAACTGAAAAACAAAAATCAGGCCATCCTCACTCCCACTCCTGCCACTCTGTGAAGATGTAGGTAGGCCTCAGCCCTACCTTTTGGAAATAAATGGGTCAATCTCGGGGCCATCCAAGGACCTATTTTTCTGTTATGAAGCAGGGGTCAGGACAGAGCCCTTTTTGAAAATCACCAATGGGGAATGAAATGTCAGATCTTCAGGAGAAGGGAAAGGAAGTAGATGCAAGTGAGTCATTAAAGGACCCACAGGGAGCCTCCAGCATTAAGCTTAGGTCTCTGGGCCAGGCAGGAACACAAGTGCAAAAACGTGAGTCCCTGCATGGGGGCCAGCTGTCCCCAGCACCATGAGTCACTTTGGTAGTCAGCACGTTCAAAACAGACAAGAGTGGAGACTATCTGGCCAGTGACATCAAGCCACAGGCCTGCCATGTGAGGCCCAGGCCTCACACTGGGTGAGACCCTCCTGCCATCCACATTTGAAGGGTCAAGGGCCCGTGCGTCTTCCTCATTCCCCAGCCACCTGTCCACCCTTCTGGGGTCCCAGTGAACAGAGAAGGACCCGAAGCTTACCCTTCAATATCTGAAACATCTTTGGTCTCAAAGTGGCCTGTGGCGAGGAGTTCAGGGCTGAGCTTCCCCCCAAACAGCAGCTCCTCCTTGGCCATCTTCACTAGGATAAGCCTCACCAGCTCCCCCATGTACATTCCACTGATCATCTTCTCAAATCTGCAGGGAGATACACACCAAAAAAATTAAGTCTCTGCTGCCAATGAACTCGCAACTTCCTTGTGGAAGCAACATGCACACACGTGGGGTTGATGCAGAACAAAGCACTAACTTGTGTGGCACTGACTAGGAGTGAGAGGTGTAGAGAAGTGATGGTATTTCCTTCTCTAGCAAATAAATGCTCTTTTAAAATGAAATCTTATGTAGAACCTCAATATTTATTTACAAGAGGAAAAAAAAAAGGTCAATCTGATTAAATTTGGGGCACAGGGCCAGCAACTCATCACCTCACACTGTCCCTCCCCTTGCAGGCCATTTGTGGATTCCTGAGAAAACTGTGAAAACAACCTGGGGTGGGAGGATGATGAGGCAAGAGTAGAAGGACAGGTTGGGACAGATGAGAAGGAGTACCAAATGTCAGGTGGTCTTGGGAATCTGGGAGTGAGACATGTTGGAAGTTTCCGAGGAGAAAGGTGACAGGATAGCTGAGAGGGCAGTTGGGTAATTTATTTTTTCAACACTAGGTGACACTGTTTTCTTTACAAGATCGTCTTTCTGGCTTAGATATGTGACAGGAGAAACCAAGCCCTTACAATTCTTTCTAGCAAAAAAGGTCCTTTCTTGGTATCTTAGAAAGGATCTAGGTCCTAGAGAGAGGAGGCACACAGGGCCTTGGGGCACTAATCTACGAAGGCCTTCAGAGAAGGCCCAGAGCAGGGGTGTGGATGGGATTCCGATATCACCTGGTGCAAACTAAAGAGAGGAAGCCGGGCCCTCGGGAAGTGACTTGCTCAAGACCCAAAGCCAGGTATGGCAGAACCGGAGCTAAGTGGAGAGCTGGCAAAACTGCCTGAGCAGAAGGTATGTTTAAAATGTTTAAGCACCAGCACAGGCACGCTGCCTGAGAGGTAGCCCAGCTTCAACAGTAAGGAACTCACAGGTCTGCTTCTGCACCTTCTCCAAAATAGCTGGTTCTATGACAGATAGGGGAGGGGGCCAGTGGGGCTCTGAAGTGTGAGTGGTAAAAGTTTTTATTTCAGTTTTTAAAAACACTTTGTTTCAGTCAATGTTTGGAAAATATTTATTTAGAAACATATAAAGAGTGAAAAAAAGCTCCTCCTCAAGCCCAATAATAACTTCAGGGACAGCTGACACGTTGGTACGTGTCCTCCCAGCACTTTTTTTCTTTTTGAGCAGTTTTTTCAGTCCATGAATTTCTCACCAGCCATGGCAGACACAGACAGTCTATGAAATGGACGCATGTTTCAACATGTGAGAGAAGCTTGTGACTTAAATAAACTGTGCTTTGAGGAAGCAAGGACTCCCCCTGTAAAGAAAAGGACTCTCTTTTATAAAGCTGGTTTATAGGGTTGGATTTTCCTCTCCAAGCAGGGATTGGTACTAGAAGATTTCCTACAACAGTCACAACACCAGTAAGACCAGAGTGGGCCTGGGAATTCCCTGGTGGTCCAGTTGTTAGGACTCCACGCTTTCACTGCTGAGGGCCCCTTTCAGTCCCTGGTTGGGGAACTAAGATCCCGCAAGCCTCGAAAAAAAGACCAGAGAGGGCCTGATTGCTCAAAACGTTTTGTAACTGCCTTCAGAGCTTGCAGCAATCCCTGTTTCAAGATCTTTAATAAGGACATCGGGCAAATGTTTGTGAGAGTGAAATAATGTTTTGTAAGAATCAAAAGTAACTAAAAACCAAGTCTGACCAGGTTGGAGAGACTTCAGGGGTCCAAAATGCTAGAGCCCCTCATCCAGGCCACTCCAGGATCCGGGCTGGACCACAGGTCCAGGGGAGGTGGCCAAATGGGCTCCTTAACCAACTTTTCTACAGGCCTTGGGTCTGGCTACGGCTGGAGCGGGAAGCCCTGGGACTGCTGTGACCCAGCCTAGCTCATAATAGGCAATGCTGCAGGAGTCTGAGTCAGAACCTCAGCCAGTAATTAGGAGCCAACTCTCACAGCCTCATCCCCTGGGCAGTGACAGAGCTGGGAACTACGAAAGGAGCTTTCAGATCCCTAATCTTTGCCATCTCAACATGACTTCTTATGTCGTGCACAAACTGTTTCTATGGACAGCTTACAAACTGAAGATGGAAAGAAAGAGCAGGGCCGCACACTTAGAATATGAAGAATACAACCTTCTAAAATGACTGCTCTGAGAGACCCAGTCAAATCATTACCCATAATCTGTTTTGTCTGCTTGCTCTATCTTTTTTAGAGCCATCTCAGCAACTGATAGTCACAATGTATTAGTAAGCACAACATTCCCATAAAGCAGTGGGTGTCTTGGCAACTTTTGGGGGCTATAAGTTTGGAAAGTAAAAATGAGAACCACCCCCCGGCCCTGGCCAGCCCCCACCTCAGCTCTGGAGCCCACCCCTTGCGCCCACCGCACACAGGGTGGCTGCTCACAGTTGCTTCCCGGGGTTCAGAGAGCCCATGTCGATCTCCTGGTCAAACTCCGTGCGGATGTCGTCAAGCGCGCCGTCATCCCCAAAGGCTCCCCACTCCATGTTGATACACATACGGCCCTCGTCACCCTCCACCATGTCGATGTGGCGCATCTCTTCCATGTAGCAAGCATTGCTGCCCGTGCCTGGACAAAATAAGGAACTGCTCAGCACCCACCCGCACCATCCTCCCCCCAAACCCCACCTCCCTCTTAAACCTCCGTCCTGAGACCACCCAGGGTGGCTGGGATTCCTCAGTGCAGACTCCCAACATCCCAACATGGTCCAACCCACTACCATCCACAACTCCACAAGTCCTGGCTCAGCCCTCCAAAGTGACCGCACCATTATCTTTCAATATGAAGTATTCAATACAAAGGGACATCCAGGCCATGGACCCCTCCTCTCTTTGCAGCCCACCCCCACAATCCATCGGCCAGCACTGCTCCTCACACCCAGTGCTCACGCACCCACAATGAGACCAATCTCGCAGTTCTGGTCATCATAACCACAGGTCATCATGGTCCCAACCGTGTCATTCACCACTGCCACAATGTCAATATCAAAGTCCTGCAGGGATAAAAGGTGGGCTTCTGACTTTCACTGTCACAGAAAGGTTACAGATGTGAAGATGAAGAGAAAGAGCAGTAAGACTCACAGCTCAAGTGCAAGGCTAGAGCTGGAAACTGGGTCCAGATCCAGTCTAACAGCAGCATCTCACTTCCCACCCTGCTGGTCCTCATCTTGGAGGACTTCACTGACAGCAGCCCTGCGGTCTAGTTCACAGCCATCACTACACTGAGAAGAGCCCATCTTGTCATCATTTTCTTCTCATTCTTTTTTCTTTTCTTTCTCTCTCTATCTCTCCCTCCCTCCCAGAAGGTCTTGTCCTTCTGTGACAAGACCTTTATCATGTCCTTTCTCTACCTTGTTCCACCCTAATATCAATATCATCCCAACTTTCTCATTTGAAAATGATATTCAAGTCTTCTTCAGATTAAGAACTAAAGGGTTTTTCTCGCACCAAGACTAAGATTAGTTGTCCATCATGCTAATATGAAGACCCCAAAGGCATTTGATCATATATAAGATCACTGGCATGCTAACTATCTCTCAATATAGGTAGGTCATTATGCAGCACACCTTAAACTTATACAGAGCTGTATCTCAATAAAACTGGAAAAAAATAAAGATTATTGGGTAACATAGCAGAGAAGAAGAAAAGAAAACTTCTCATTAAGAACCACAAAAGATTCTCATGGTGATTTGAGGACAGACAGGGAAAGACTTCAGAGTGGACCCAAAAGAATGTAAAGAGCCTCCAGACCCCAAGCTCCTGCCTCCCCATCTCTGCTGCCCTACTCACCCCTCTCCTCTGGATGGCTTTCCGGATCAGAGTAACCACATCTTTCCCTTCCACACCACTGGACTTGAACCCCTTGGTCCATGAGACCAGGAAACTCTGGAAAAGGACCAAGGAATATTGACTCCCACAAAACTCAACCACACTCCTCATCATTAGGAGACCTCTTCCATGGGGCTAAACTAAAGTCATGACTGAATTTGTATATTTCTTCCTAACTAGTCTAGGAAGGAGAAACTCTGTCAATGACCAAGAAAGGAGACTAAATGAATGATTTACTGCCCCCAAGAAGTGGAAAGAGCAGGTTGTAGAAATACCAAAATAAGACACTTGTATCCTAACGTCATTAACTTTCAATGATGTCTATCATAACACTTTAGAACAAAGGAGTCCCGGACTAATTTCTCACTCCTGTTTCCCTAAGAGGGATAAGGATAATGTGCAATGTATATGGTCCTGCAAATTGCCATTTGACAGTGATAAAGACCCCCTCTTCTCCGATACCTCTTTACCATCGCTCTCACACATACCTACACACGCTCTTCCAGAAGGACAGAACTCCCAATATTCAAACACTGTCCACTCGATCCATCAGAGCAACCTCCTTTACAACGTCCATTGTAAAGGTAGCAGGTGGCTCAGAGTTCTTCCCAGTCCTCCCAGTCCAAAGAATGAAGCAACAAAAGTGTCTGAAGAACTCATCTTACCTCATCTAGTTTTGTTTGGAGACAGGGGAATGAGAAGGTAAAACCCAAAGGGAGCTTCTTGTCTTTGATTTGTAGCTTATCCATGAAGTTGGCCAGGCATTCAGCAATGTGGTCAAACAGCTAAGGGCACACAACACAGGAAGATGAGCAGGGAGGCAGAATAGCATAGAGATTAAGAGCATGGACTTTGGGCTCAGAAAGGAACTAGTTTAGCTGCATGCATGCAAGATATGTATCCCCTCTGAAGTTTTAATTTGTTCATCTATAAAATGGGGGTGATAACTGCACCTGCTCATGAGTTACCAAAAAAATTAAATGAGTCAATACATATAAGGACTTAACACTAGTTAGTGATTATTAAATATTGTCTTCCACTTAAACCATTTATCCAACCCACTGTCAAAATAACTGCATTAGGCAGGGGAAACCATAGCCAAAGCTAATCAGAAAGTCACCGCAAGCCCTGACAACAGAATATCCTTTGGTGGCTCTGTCAGAACCTCCCTTGACATGGATGCACAGCTGACTGTCTTACCAGAAAGGGCAGCCCATCTCACTGCCAAGAAGTATTTTAGCATCCCTGTCTCTTGTGATTGGGGGAGGGGATGGGACATTCTCTGTTGGCATTCTATAAATGAACTTAACGAAAATAAGTAACTTTTATATTTTTCCTCCACTCTAGAAAACCAATTTTCTGGGAGCAATTCCAAGAAGTTAGTTTTGTATTCTAACTTCAGTATGGAACACTCAAGTGAGTCCACAAAGAACACTGAAGAATAAATAGGGTTTTATGGGTGGGCAGCCTCACAACCGTGACTATTCTAAGCAGGACCCAAGGCCCCTAAGAAAAATCCTAAGCCTAAGAAATCATCCAGACTTTCAATCTGCCCCAAAGCCCACAGCCCCATGGCTTCCTTTTTGCCCACTCAGCATCCCCAAAGAGAAATTGGTGACCATTCCAGACACTTAGAGACTGAGGCCAGGAACATTCTGGTGCAAAAAGTAAGCAAAGGTCAAAAAGACTGAGGAGCAGACATAGAGAATGGACTTGAGGACACGGGGAGGGGGAAGGGTAAGCTGGGACAAAGTGAGAGAGTGACATGGACTTATATATACTACCCAATGTAAAATAGATAGCTAGTGGGAAGCAGCCACATAGCACAGGGAGATCAGCTCGGTGATTTGTGTCCACCTAGAGGGGTGGGATAGGGAGGGTGGGAGGGAGACGTAAGAGGGAGGAGATATGGGGATATATGTATATGTATAGCTGATTCACTTTGTTTTAAAGCAGAAACTAACACACCATTGTAAAGCAATTATACTCCAATAAAGATGTTAAAAAAAAAAAAAAAGAGAGACTGAGCAGATTCCAAGCGCCAGGTTGACCAGATGGCAAAATCTAAAAGCCAAGGGAGGTGAAAGTGGACAACATTCCTTTCCTTCTCCAGGCAGAAGCAAGGAAGATTCCACTAATCCTGGGGTCCCCAAAGTGTGGTCCACAGCAGCATCACCATCATGTTACAAATGCAAATTCTAGGGCCCAAACCTAAACCTGCTGAAACAGGTGTGGTAGAGCCTCCAGGTGATCCTGAAGCAATGGTTTGAGAACCACTGCACTAAACCACAGAAGTATTTGCATTTATAAAGGAACTGAGAGGCTTGGGGTGGCAGGGTAGGTTGAGAGATGCACTGGCTCCCCAGATGTCTGGGGTATGCTCAGTGAGAGGCTAGGAAGACAAGACAAGCCCCTCCTAGAAGGGGGCCAGCTCTAACTGAACTTCCCACATCGATCCTGTCTCTCTGTCTGATCATGTGCGAAATTAACCTCAGCTGATGCTGAAACTCTCAATTTCCAAACCAAAACATTCTCAAGAGGAAACGCTGGGCAATGACAGGGCTCTCTCACTAAGAGGATCCCCAATGCAAAGTGCCAACTCCCTTGAGCAGAGATCAAGTATTTTAATGTGGAAATAGGGTTTCTAGATAGATACTCAGCAAGTTCTGTTCTGTTGGGAAGTTGATCAGAGACAAAGTTTACAATAGGGTTAAACAAATTCCCAGCACCTTCTTCCTGGTACTCTAGTCAAAATGATCTTTAGTACAGGAGTTTTTAATCCAAAAAAAGGAAGTTGCAGAAGCTGTGCAAAGAGATAAGGCCAATCATCAGAGATGGGGGGAGGGGTTGGAAAAAGTAAAATGGTTTCCCCTCATCCAGCCCTGATCACTGCTCTCTTTCCAACTGCACTACCAACAGGGGAAGGCAGAAAAAAAAAAAAAAAAAGAGAGAGAGACAGTGAAGAGGCATTAAATAATGTGTTGCCCAATACAGTAGCCACTAGCCATCTGTGGCTATTTCAATTAATTAGAATTATAAAAAATTTAAAAGTCCCTTCCTCAGTCACACTAGCCATATTTCAGGTGCTCAATACTACACGTAGCTAGTGGCTGCGTCACTAGACAGGGCAGATATCAAATGGTTCCACCACCGTGAACAGTTCTATTGGACAGTTCTGAGTTAGAAGAACCTACAGCTCTTTAAAAGAGGGTAAAAGGAGACCATCTGCTTCCTTAAAAGGAAGACTATATCCTTTTCTGTTAGCTGATGACCTAAGGATAAGATACTGGGAGAAACAGCTAACATCTTCCTGCCATAAAAAGGCTCAAAGGGCATCATTTTATGAAGGTAGAAAAGTTTCCTCTTCCTTATTGGTCTGAGAATCTGTTCACTCCCCTTCCCACAGGAAACACCTTAAAAAATCTAAAGTGGCTGCTATTACCATTTGTAATTCACTGCTCTCATGTGAAAGTTCATGTGGCAGAAGACAGACTCTGTCCAGGGACCCACACTGCCCAGGTTCACAGATCTTCAAAAACTTTTGCAAGTTTTGAGCTTGGTGATTTGGTCTTGGTTTTAACTAAATTTTATTTTTTAAATCCATTTGTTTCCCTATAGTTAATTAAAAGACTGATACTTAATATTATAAAAAAGAAAGAAAGAAAAAGGAAAAGATAGGGAAAAAAGCATCAGTAATTCCACCACTAAAATAGCAACAATGAATTTCCTTCCAATCTTTTTACCAAGTGTTTTCTGCTGCTTTTAGGACAATAGCATTCTTTCCCTTTCTTAGGATGGAATAAGCACCTATATTTTCTAGTTTTCTTTGTTTCATTTTTATATAGCATTTTTTTCCATTTATTTGAAGGATTCTTAATATCACAGTAGATTCATAGTTTCTTCCAGATGGGTCTCATAGATTCTTTCGGACTAACACATTTTGTTTCTGTATATTGGAGCCACGTGACAACCTCAGTGCAGCTCAAATCCCACTGTCCCAGAGACTCAGCCTCCCGTGTCCAACCCCAGCATTAAAACAAGGAAAACAGGTTTACCCTGAGGGTAGTAGGGACCCTGGACCACCATGTTGCCTAGTTCCAGGAAGCACCCATGGACTACATAATGTGGCCTAAAAAGTGGAGCCTCCTAGAGTTGGACAAACACAGACTCCTGTCATATGGATCTGACTTTGTGTCTTGCCTCTGGCCCCTCCCACCCCTGTAATCTAAGGCCAAGTCACTCAATCTTTCAAAGCCCGATTCCACATCTAGAAAATGGAGATAGTAGGCGCACCCAGCCTTAGGGCTAGTGTGAGGATAAAATTAGGAAATCTATACAGAGCGCTTTCACTCAGCCTGACTCCTGTCAGCTCTTCCTCCTGATGGTTGCTCATCCACTTCAACACAACATGTATTACTTTCTGTGGGCTGATATGTGTGTTTGGTGGTCCAGTTGGACTTGAAGTCCTGGAGGGGGAGGACCAGGACTTTGATTCCCAGCAAGGATCAGTGGCCCAGTGTCCAGTAGATGCTCAACACATGTTTGGACACTATCATGACAGCAACTCCATCCTTGCTCGTTCTCGTCTAGCTATTACTGAGATGACTCTTACTTGGATTTCACATTTCTTCTCCATCCACTCTTTTTATTGTATGTGCCGAGTACAAAATGTGACTCTAGAGGTCACAGAGATATGGGGATGACTAAGCATGATTTGGGGCCAGTGTGGAAGCACACGGAGCCCACTGCAGTGCCAGGTAGAACAGACACCCAGAAGCTGGATTTTAGTGTTTTCTCAACAGGCTCCCATTCCTGTGTGTAAAAGCTCTTCTGTTTCAGAAGGCAAGAAAAAGAGGGAGCAAATAACCAAAAAGGCAAAGAGGCAGGTCCCATTTCATGCAACGCTATGCTAACAACTGTGAGTCAGAGGGCTACAGAATGACCACCGTGGCAGGTGGCAGTGTCAAACCACAACCGTGTATTCTACTGACTTGCTATTCAATGACACCACTAACCATAGGTGTCCAGGTATATTGGCCCAGCCTCCTGGCAGTAGGCTTTCCTCAATAACCAGTGCATGCAAGCACACCTCAAATGAGACGGAAAAATCAAACTCCCTCCCACTAAAGCCCATCCAGACCCTGGGGCCTTGTGCCACACTCCCTGCCCTCTGGCCATGTGCGCCTCTCCTGATAGAGGCCCCCCACCTAGCCTCCAGGCATGGAGGAGGATCACCCAGCAAAGAGAGGACAGGGAATCTGAGCTTCAGTCAAGGTCTCCTCCCTCCAGACCACAGAGAAGGAGCAGTATCTGCTCCTGTGGGGCCCAGAGCCCCAGTGGCCACCCCAAGAGATGGGTCATACCTGGGTGCCACTGCCTCTCATGATGTCCTCGGGAATGGCGTAGATCTGGTTCTCCATCTCAACCTTCTGGAGTCCATTGTCTGTCACTTTCACCCAAAGCACACGGAAGTTGGTCCCTCCAAGGTCCAGAGCCAGGAATTCTCCATGTTCTGCAGAGAGAAGGACCACTGTTAGTTTGGGAAAGACAAGGTGTAACTGTTTCACAGAGACCAAAACTTAAAACCCAAGAATCCTGCCATAAACACTGGTCATCTCTGGGTGATGAGGTGGCCAGCGGGTCTTTTTTCTACACACTTTTATGTATTGTCTGATTCTTTTTCTTAATGCTAAACACTTCTATATTACTTTCAGAATTCACCTAAAGAATCAGACAGTTTCACATCCAGTGATAGGGTGCCCACCCCCTCACAAGAGCTATTTCCCAAGGGCTTTCAGCCAAGTCCCCATCAAGCTCACAGGGCCCAGCAAGCCCTGCACCAGGAGAGCAGGCCTCAGGTTTTTTGGGGGTTTTTTTGGTTTTTTTTAATTAATTCATTCATTTCTGGCTGTGTTGGGTCTCTGTTGCTGCGCACAGGCTTTCTCTAGTTGCATCGAGCTGGGGCTACTCTTCGTTGCGGTGTGTGGGCTTCTCATTGCGGTGGCTTCCCTTGTTGAGGAGCACGGGCTCTAGAGTGCAGGCTCAGTAGTCGTGGTGCACGGGCTTAGCTGCTCCGTGGCATGTGGGATCTCCCTGGAGCAGAGCTCAAACCCGTGGCCCCTGCATTGGCAGGCGGATTCTTAACCACTGCGCCATCAGGGAAGTCCCCCAGGCCTCAGTGTTGTTCTTCGTGGCCCCAGGACACCCAGCACGCTGCTACAAGCTTGTGGCCCCCTGGGCCTTTTGCCAAATTGTGATCCCTGAACAAAATGTACTCTTTAATGTTTGTATACAGTGACAGACAGCAACATCTCTCGGCGGGATGAGGGTCACATGATGGAGTGGAATGGGATCCAGCTGGCTATAAATTAAGAGGCCTAGCAAATAAGTCAAGCAGGTGCCCCCACCAATAAAAGATCCCAGGTGCTGAGTTAAGAGTATATAAGACAAGAGTCAGGCCACTCAGACAAGCCACAAGGCTGGGGCAGAGGGAGGAGAGGGAGACTCCACAGACACAAGTGGGTCAAGATCTTCAGGTGTCACCAGGAAAGCACAGTCCAGTCTCTCCAGGAAATAAGCAGTGCAGAACAGGAAACATCCAGATTCCAGACGATAATACCGGCTACAGGGACACGTGCCATTTTACAGCACAGAATGGAAGTGCTGAAGAGGCTCGGAGGCCAGAGCCAGGGCCGGGGCCCAGCGGGGCAGGCAAGGACGGGGGAACAAGGCAGGCTTGTCCCCTCAGCAGCCTCCTCAACCAGTCCTGCTCCATCAGTCTTCCAATGTCCTGCCGCACACCTTCTTGAAGGGTACATGATTATTTCCGGGGGGATTCACTTGTTGGCATGTTTGTCAACACTCGGCCCCTTTCCTGATGGGAGACTTGCCACTGAAGTAAGGGAGAATGGATCAGAGGGTCAGGGAAGTGCTCTGACTAAATGAAACAAGGATTTATTCTGACCCACTTCTTCTCAGCAGCAATAACTGTTTGGCCCTGAGAAAAGCTACATCTGCCCGGCTCCCTGAGGGCACTTACCCACACAGCCCCTACCGTCCAGAGGGGCAACTTGGGGTGGGCATCATTCACCCGACATTCCGTGGGGACTTGCCCCCACACAACCGTGGCTTGCTGGTAACAATATACAGAGACTGGCTCTGAAGCCCACATTACCTGCATCAGAACCCCAGCCACTTTCTGGCCGTGGCAAATTCCTGAGCCTCTGAGCCTCAGCTGCCTCATCTCTAGAGCAGGAACATCATACCTCATGTGGTTGAGGTGAGGGGAAGAGCAGATAATGTGCCTCAAGTACCCAGCACAGTGCCAAGAACTCAGGACACACTAAATAAGTACTAGAAACTTTCCATCCAGGTTCTCGGCAAACACTGCCTGACACCCACACTTAAAAGTCTCCCAGGCCCAGTATTAGGACTGTCTCTCAGACTGAAAAAAGTAAAAGCAACATTCAGAGGGGAGACTGAAGAAACCTGTCCAAGGAAAGCCATTGAAATCTTCTCCAGTGACTTTAGCATTCCCCCTCAGGGGTACTAATTTTCCATCCCTTCCCTGGCATCTGGAGGTCCCCCCAGCCCTCTAGCTACAGTCACTAGATAGCTTGGGTAACCTCAACCCCATCTTGGGAGACTGCGCCTCTTGTGGCCATGGATGACTTTTCCAGACACTTCAGTTCTGAGCCTCCCCTGGTAGTGGGACGTCAGCCAGTTTGCAGGGAAAACTATGTGTGGTTGTCACGGGGGATGAAAAGGAAAATCAAAGATGAACTGCCTACATCAGCACTCTGCCCCAGGACACATGAATCTGCTGAGTCGGCAACCGTGGGGGATTGAGGCTGCCGAGGCTGCCCCTGGTTGGTCATGATTCAAGGCCAGCCCAGCTGGATTCACTGGAGAGGACAGCTCCATCAAGAATGGTGGTTTTGCAGTATTTGCTGATGGACTGAAGGGAAACCACAAATAATACAGTGCTGCTGAGAATTCCGTTCCCAGGAAGAAATGTCATTCTTTTCAGACTCCACCAGATCAGACATTCCTCTGCATCCCTCCTCCCTGATGCTCCCTCCACAAACACACATGATCACAGCTACCATAGCCAAAGACTTTATTCCTTCCAGAGTCTAATATCTCTGAGGCAGGCCCAGCATCATGACTCCTGGAGCTAAATCCTAAGGTGACCCCTTGGGACAGTGGATGGACCCCTCCCCTAGTCCCTGCCTCTACACCACCCATGAGAGGCCCTCACACAGAGAAGCAACAAGCTTTGCTTTGAATTCCAGCTCAGCTGCTTCACTACCTGTATGGCTTCTCTGAGCATGTCACCTCAGCTGCAGAACAGGGCTCATAATGCTGACTTTCCCAGGGGTCATGAGCTTACATGAAATACAGAACACATTATGTGAATATATAGGTACACCGTAAGCCATCAATAAACAGCTGCTGCTGTCACTGTTATTACTCCTTTGATTATGTAGCTCCTCTCCTAGTTCTCCTCAGCCCCTCCAATCCCTACCTACACCTATCCTACTCCTGGCCCAGGTCCTACCTACACTGTCAACCTTCCGGGACATCCCAGAAGCCCAGAGCAGAGAGTGTGTGATGTGGTGTGAAGGAGGATGGCATCTATGGGCCTGGGACAGTCAGACTGGATGGGCAGGAGTGAGGCTCTGGGGCAGGAGAACATGTCTACAGCAGGTTTCTTAAGTACACAGCCACAGGGCAGACAAGCCAGTAAGGTCCAGTGAGATCATTCTGCTGAATGAGTATACTTGGTATTTGAGGCAATGTATTAAGAAAACATCTCATATTGCATCTGCTTACTGATGGTTCATTTATTAAACAAAATATTTGAGGAGACCATAAGACCAGAGGTAAGATTTCTTTTATTGTTAAGCATGCTGTTATGTCTAGAAAACAATTTTAATACCTGATTTTTAAAATGTTCAAACAGTACAAAAGTGGAAAAAATGAAAAGCAAACATCTCTTCTCTTCTCCATACCCCAAAAGTAACCATTATTAACGTTTCTTGAGTGTCCTTAGATACATTTATATTATAAAAACAGGGAAGACCATTAACTGACACATTCTAAGAAAAGAGTTTGAATTGCTGGTTCTAAGGATTTATGTTTTTGATTACCAAAGATATTAGCAAATTAACTTCCTAAAAATTCTCTCCAAATTCCACATAAACCAACAGGTGGGTGTCACTGTCACCAGTGTCCTATGTTATGTACAATTAATCTTTGCCAACCTCATAGGTTAAAGTGGCAGCTCATTTTTTAAACTTGGTTTCTTTCCTTGGTGTAGGTTAGACATTTTGAATTATTGACTGGCATTGTGAATTCTTTCTTCTGTGAATTTTCTGCTCACATGTTTTGTCTTTTAAAAATATATATTCATTATTTTCTTAATAACATAAAAGAGCTCTTTGTATATTAATGAAACTATTTTGTTGGTTGTACATCTGCAATTATTTTTCTCCGGTTGGATATTTGTCTTCACTGCCCTTTCTAAATCTCTCGTTACTTCTAAATGTTGTCACCACCACTGCTAAAATAAAAGAAGCAAGGTTTCACCATAGGTTTATTTAAAAGATCAAATTCATCTTATACTTTCTTATGTGACTTTTTGAAAAAAATGAAGCCCAGAACCCTGTCTTCATCTCTCTTGTCTCTGGGACACAGTTCAGACTTTCCCACTTGCATGTGATTATTGTGGCAATAAAACAACGGAAAGACAGAGGCAGGTGTGGAGGAGGTTTAGTTAATTTAAGGTCCACCATGTAGATATTTTTAAAAGAAGAGAAATTTGTTGTGTGATATTCATAAACATTATCTCATTAATCCTCAACAACCCTATTGGACATCATGATCCCAATTTCCAGATAAGAAAACTAAGGCTCAGGCCAAGTAACTGAAAACAAGATTTAAATCCAGGTCTAGCTCTCTAGCAAAGTTTTCTACTGCAGTGAGCAAGAAGGCTGTTCATGAGAAAGTTGTAAATCCTCAAATAAGGAATTCTTCATTATTGGGACTTCCCTGGTGGTCCAGTGGTTAGGGCTCCGCGTTTTCACTGCTGAGGACCCGGGTTCAGCGCCTGGTTGGGGAACTAAAATCCTGCAAGCCGCGTGGTGTGGCCAAAAAAAATAAGGAATTCTTCATTATCGATGCCAAGAGCATAAAACCCAGAGGTTGCCACAGGCTCTAAGCTGGCCTGGGTGGCAAAGGAAGTGACACTGTGGTTCAGAAGCTGTGTCACTTAGTTAAGATCATACAGGGGTAAACAACTGCTGGATTTGACCCCAAGTTCATCTGACCCTAGCACCCATGCCAGTCCCTATGCACCTCGCCCATATCTCTTATGGTGCTGGTTCCTGGAAGCTGAGGGTTACCTGACGCAGAATCTAGGATGGAAGCAAATAAGCCATAAAGTGATGAAAAAGAAAGCAAAGGTGCCCTAATCTTTATCAGTAACTTGGCCCATCCCTCTGGGCCAAATGCTCTCAAACTTGAGTGGGAGGTGGCAGACACACATCCACTGGCAAGAAGTGACACACCCTTCTCCCCAAAGGGACCCAGGACCTACTAAGGCTTTTTGAGGCAGGTTTTCTTGGTAGCCGCAAATTGGTGCCATCTCATACAATTATACCAAACCTCCGTTCCCACCTTTCTGGACACTCTCCAATCTCTCTCTGATGAAGTTTCTCCTAATTAAGAACGGCCCCCTCCAAAAGCAGACAAAAGAAGGGGTAACAACCCTCTATCGAAAGGAAATAAGGGGGCTTCCCTGGTGGCGCAGTGGTTAGGAATCCGCCTGCCAATGCAGGGGACACAGCTTCGAGCCCTGGTCCAGGAAGATCCCAAATGCCACAGAGCAACTAAGCCTGTGCACCACAACTACTGAGCCTGCGCTCTAGAGCCCGTAAGCCACAGCTACTGAGCCCACAAGCCACAACTACTGAAGCCCACGCACCGCAACGAACAGTAGCACGTGCTCACCCCAAACAGAAAGCCCGCACACAGCAACGAAGACCCAAAACAGCCAAAAATAAAATAAATAAATTAAAAAAAAAAAAAAAGGAAATAAGGACTCATAGTTAAGAGGAACTGGCAATAGGGGTATTAGGTCTTGCCACCCTTCATCGAATTGCCCAATGGTTAAGATTCAAGTTGCTGGGCTTCCCTGGTGGCGCAGTGGTTGAGAATCTGCATGCCAATACAGGGGATGCGGGTTTGAGCCCTGGTCCAGGAAGATCCCACATGCCGCAGAGCAACTAAGCCCGTACATCACAACTACTGAGCCCACACTCTAGAGCCCGCGAGCCACAACTACTGAGCCCGCGCACCACAACTACTGAAGCCCGCGTGCCCAGAGCCCATGCTCCGCAACAAGAGAAGGCACTGCAACGAGAAGCCTGCACACGGCAACGAAGAGTAGCCCCCGCTCGCCACAACTAGAGAAAAGCCTGCGCACAGCAACGAAGACCCAACACGGCCATAAATAAATAAATAAATAAATGTATTAAAAAAAAAAAAGATTCAAGTTGTTCCCTCTGGCAGAGTTTGTTTGCTGACTCATTTCCCATCCTGGACTACCATTCTGCTCACTCTCAGTGAGGTTCTTATCAAATACATAAAGTCAGCGAGATAAAGGGGTTTCAATTTCTCCTGGGAACTCACCTGTCCCAGGGAAAGGCTGAAGAGGACTAAAATGGCATCTAAGTAAGTAACCGCGTGAACGTGATAGTCACTGTCATCTCGGTTGACGGGATATCACTAATGTATTTGAGCAGGCCATAACTCCAGCATTCTTCAAGTCACCCACTCACAATGTCCATGCAATTTGTGAGGGGTGAGGGCCAGATGAATTTCCCAACAGTCTATTTTCAATCACTAGGTATTTGCCACTAATTAAAATAGATCACCACCTGTTCCTCCCATCAGGAGCTCAGAGCAGTGTGCCAACCAGCGCACAAAGGATGACTTGTGAACAGAAAAGGTCTGTTTTTGTTTTGCATTTTTAAGCAGCAGTGCCCTTTTGTCGAAGGCAACTGTGTTCAGAAGTGGCAGAGCACTGCCTTGTTAAGGCTAGAGCCAGAGCCCAGTCCCTCACCCCGGGCAGGGCTTCTTCAGGTGATCGAATGGACTTCTTTGGAAGCCTCCTATAAACAAGTAGCTTTGATGCAGCATTCCCAGAGCTCTGAGGATCCTTGAAGGTGCCATAGTGCCTGCTAGCACTCCACAACAGACGACCAAGAATGTATGGCATGGACTCCAATTGAGAGGACAACTAAAAATCTCCAGGTCTTGAGTAGGTAATCCAGCAAAACTAACTTTGCCAGACACAGGTTTCAAGGCACGTATTTCCCAAGTACCTGGAAACACCACAGTCACTAACACCTCTGGCAGCCTCTTTTTAAGTTCCAAGATTTCAGATACTCCATTATAGTACAACAACAAGATGTTGAATGCAAAATGTAGAAACAGAGAAACATAAAGCTGCTTCAATTGAAGGGAGGGGCCTGGAGCACATACCACTTTGTAAGTGCCCCCCAAAGCTCCCAAAACACCATCAGAAAGCACCACCCTGCTGCTTTTATACTCAGGAAATGTTTCTTAAGCTCAAAATATGTGCCACTCACAGAGAAATGTTATACTAGCTCCACAGATGTGAAACCACTCTTCAAAGGATTAAAATATGATTATCTTTCACTACTGTGTAGGTGTTGAGTGTGTTAAGATTTTCAGGCAGGCCGACATGGGTTCAAATCCCATTTTAACATGTATTAGCCATATAAATTCAGGTAAATTATTAGAAATTTGATACTCAGATTTCATCATCTGTTAAAAGGGGACAGTAATAACCTCCTGTCTAGCCAGCACCTCCCCATCACTCGCCAGGACACAGAGACACAGACACACAGACACACAGTTTTTGGTCAAGAATCAATGCAATGAATGCGTAAGGTGTTTGGCACAATTCCTGGTGTATGTAAAATGTTTAATAAACTCCAGTTACCACTATATGGAGGCTATTTATCAATACAATCTTCATTTTATATTGTAGGCACCATATAAATCCACTTATTAATTTGCATGTATGTGAGCTATTGATCTATGTCTCCACTACATAGCTGTTGATACAGTCCTGAGCAACCAAGATAAGGGCTCCTTTCAGGTTAAAGGGCTCCTTTACCAGCCTCCATGCACTCTATCACCAGCCTAGTCTCTCTTTATCGTATCATGTGCTTGCATTATATGACCTAGTATCATTTCATTTATGATGATAAATGATATCCTTATGTCCCCAGGATAATTTGCACTCTTCAAAGATGGGGCACAAGGCTGCTCAGCACATTGCTGCCCCACAGAGGACCAGCCTCAGAGGGGACTCTATTGAATGAACTGAACAGCTAGGCCTGAGTTACAAATAGAAGAATGAATGCATTGTGCTAGCAGTGTTGGGGGCCTCTAGCGATACGCCTAAGGGCCCAGGCTTTGGAACACAGATGGCTGGGTTCAAATCCCAATGCTTCTACTTGCTCATTATGTGACTTTGGGCAAGTTGCTTAATCTCTCTAAATCTAGTTTCTTTTTCTCTAAAACAGGGTTTATGGTGTCTACCATTGGGTCACTGTGAGAATTAATGAGATAGCTCAAATACAGTGCTTAGCATAGTACCTGGCATTTATAAGCCTACATTTTAAAATTATCATGATCATCATCATCATCATTCCCTGCTCTCGAGGGAATTAAGTCTAGCTAGAGGGTAGAGATACATTCACCTGTAAAAAATAATTCACAATTCAGGGAAGTGGGGAAGTATCAAAAGATCAATACAGCAAAGGCTTCATCTCACTCTGCCTTAAGACATGCTTATATCTAAACAATCTTGCCAAGACAATGAGGGCAATAAAGATACTACAAAGATAATTTATTTCTAAATTGGAAAGCTGGAAAAAAAAAAACTTGTTAAAAATGTAAATTATTTATAAAATAAATAAATAAATTGGAATGCTGGAATATTTGTAGGTTTTTAGTTGGGTCTACTTGAGCTTCTTATTATAATGGTACAAAGTCAATCCATATTTATGGTCAATTTTAAAAGATAATAATCTGATTTGCTCCAGAAACTTTTGTTCAGCAACATGAGCCAATGTAAAGCATGAATCTTATGGCCTTGGAGTCAAGACTACCTATGCTTAAAGTCCAACTCTGCCACTAACTGTACACAGGTGACCTTGGCAATCTCTTTTAGCCTCAGTTGCCTTATTTTTAAATTGGAAATGTCTCTCTTGTAGAGTTTGCATGGAGAGTAAAACAGATTGCTTACGTAAACAGATATCATGGGTGCTCATTAAATGATATCAACTATTCCTGCATTTCCTCTTAAGATGGAACTGTCCTCTGAAAGCCAGATGCCTTGTGATGTGTGTAGTGGGCCCCCTGAGAGGGCTGTGATTGGGGCTGGTACTGCAATCACATGTATAGCCCAGCGTAGGTTAGGGCTGCCTACAGAGAGGTCAAGATGGTGAGATTCCTGACAGATACAATAAAACACTTTCTCTATTCAACACTGCCAAAAACAAAAAGGGTGGAGGGAGTCACAGACAATAATTATTGGGGCAAGTGGAACTCTCATACAGCATTGGTGGGAGTATAAAATAGCTCAGCCACTTTGGAAACCAAAGTTCAAACCACTTTGGTCTGGGAGTTTCTTATAAATTAAACACATCCCAAACCCTATGACCCAGAAATTCCACTCCTAGTTGTTTACTCAAGAAAAGGAAGAAAACAAAAACATATGTCCACAAAGAAGCTTGTGCAAGAATGTTTATAGTAGCTTTCATCAAAAACTGGAAACAGGGCTTCCCTGGTGGCGCAGTGGTTGAGAATCTGCCTGCCAATGCAGGGGACACGGGTTCGAGCCCTGGTCTGGGAAGATCCCACATGCCGCGGAGCAACTAGGCCCGTGAGCCACAGCTACTGAGCTTGCGCGTCTGGAGCCTGTGCTCCGCAACAAGAGAGGCCGCGATAGTGAGAGGCCCGCGCACCGCGATGAAGAGTGGCCCCCGCTCGCCACAACTAGAGAAAGCCCTCGCACAGAAACGAAGACCCAACACAGCCAAAAATAAATAAATAAATAAATAAATAAATAAATAATAAAAATAAAGGAATTCCTTTAAAAAAAAAAGTAAAATAAATACCCTTCTTTAAAAAAAAAAACAAAAAACTGGAAACAGCCCAGGTGTCCATAGAATTCATGTCATATAGGATTCCAATCACACCACGGAATCAGCAACCAAAAAGGAACTGCTGATATACACAACACGGATAAAGCCCACATTTTGATGGGTAAATGAAGCCTTGCATAAAGAGTAAATACTATATGATTGTATATGTGGGAAGTTCTAGAACAGGCAAAACAAATACATGTGGAAAATTTAAAACAGTGATTACTTCTGGGGGTTGGGGACAGGGACTGCCTGGGAAGGTGCAGCAGGGAGCTTCCTGGGCTGATAATGTTTTCTATCTTGATAGGGGTTGTATTAAACAGGTGTATGTATTTGTCAACTCATCAGATGATATTTAAGATTTGCATCTCGTACAAAATTTTACATCAAAAGAAAACAGAGCAAATATTGAACTCTGGTTAATAATGGGCCTGCTGAAGTTCTGGGGTTGAAATGAACTGATTTCTGCAATTTACTTTGCAATGCCTCAAATAAAACAAGAGGGACTGATGGGAGGAAGGATGGAGGAGTGTGATAAAACAAATCTAGTTAAAATATCAATGTAGACTCTAGGTAGTCTGTATATGGATGTTCATTATACAATTCTTTCAACTTTTTAAAACTGTCTTAGAGAAAAAAACAAATAAGGAACATTTTTTATATACATACCAGCTGACACCAAATTCAGTCACCTAAGTAAGATATTCTTGGACCATTTACATTTTCATTTTTATCTGTGCCAACTATGTTTCTTTGCACTGAATGGTCCACACAGTCTACGAAGCACAGATATTTTAAAATCAGCCTCCACAGGGTTCTGACTGTTGACATTCCCTTCCTTCTCACAGAGAACTCAAACCATAATTTGGAAGTTCATATTTCATGTGTGTAACGGAAGCCTCCATCATAAACGAATGGCCTGAAACTTCCTAAAGTCTCTCCCACATTCTCTACCAGGTCTTTGATTACCATTAAATAGCTGAGACCTGATTTATGAAAGCTGGAGCCTGGTCCTTGCTCCAAAATGCAGGGAGGGCCTCCAACAATGGGGATGAACCCTCACACCTGCTCCCTCCAAACAAAAGGACCTGGGAGATTCACTCACCCTCTCTCAGTAAAATCGGTGCTGGCCATGGTGGCTGCATAGGACTGGGTTTACAATACACATGGGAAGGTTACATAACCGATTCCCCCTTAATTCTGAGAGAGCCAACCCTCTGATGTTTCTTCTTTTTACAAATGAGAAAATGGAGGAATACAGCATAAATGAACTGCTCTAAAGCAAACAGCTTGAATTCAAACCCTTTTAAACCTAGAATTCTGATCTTCACCCCTCAACACACACTGCCCTGAAACCACCTCTCACCCCTGGCAAGAAATAGCCAATTTTACAAAGGTCTGACCAGGACAAAACTGGGTAAGGAGCATTTAAAACAGTGGCTTTCACACTGCAAGCTGAAAAAAAAAATTAGTGAGCCCTGACTAGAGACAGTTTTAAAGTATAGAAGATAATAGATCTGGGGCTTCCCTCGTGGCGCAGTGGTTAAGAATCCGCCTGCCAATGCAGGGGACACAGGTTCGAGCCCTCGTGCGGGAAGATCCCACAAGCTGCTGAGCAACTAAGCCCGTGCACCACAACTACTGAGCCTGCGCTCTGGAGCCCGCGAGCCGCAACTACTGAGCCCACATGCCACAACTACTGAAGCCCACACGCCTAGAGCCCGTGCTCCACAAGAGAAGCCACTGCAACAAGAAGCAGGCACACCGCAACGAAGAGTAACCTCCACTTGCCGCAACGAGAGAAAGCCTGCGCGCTGCAACGAAGACCCAACGCAGCCAAGAATGAATGAATGAATGAATTTTTTTAAAAAAGAAGATAATAGATCTGTCACATTCAAGAATAAACATTAGTTCCTGAAACTTATTTTGGTTGTATATCAACATTCATATGTATGTGTTTCTTGCTGTGAGTATGTAGTCCAAAAAAGTTAGAGAGCCACTGACTAAGTCCCTTTAGAGCAGAGGTTTAGATCTAAGGTTTAATTTCCCAGATATGAAAAAGTAACACTGGAAAGGGCTGAGCAGGGTTCTGAGGAAGGCTAGCCTGGACCAGGCACCACTTGAGCAAGGCCTCTAGCCTTCTGTAGAAGAGAAGCACAGTCACCAACAGCAGCAACAGTGCCGGGACTGCGGCCTTGGCCAGCAAGCAGATGCACCAGCCAAGCCTCACAGGCTGTGTGACCAAGTCCAGGGGAAAGGCAGTGGTCCCTGCACATAACTGCTCTCTCGTTTCTCCCCTCAGCACTTTACTGGGGTGCCAATAAAAAGAAGAATGTTCATTTTTGACAGGCTTTATCTAGTGAAGAGTCACTGGTCCTCATTGCCACATTCCATAACTCACAGCCCAACTAATGAAATATAAAACTCAAAGCCTTGATGTTGACCACTTTCAATTATATTCCCTCATGTTCCCCTCCCAGTTCCATTTTCTTTCTCTCTCTCCAGAAGCAACCCCTATCATTTATCTGGTATACATTTTCCAGTTTATATCCTAACAATTTTAGGATATGTGTGTGTCCATGAGCAACATATAGCATTACTTGGAGAGGTTTTTTTTAAAATAACATTCAACTACTATGAGGTACATGTCCTTCTGCAATTTTCCATTCTTTGTTTTTTAAATGTATCCATATTTATACATGGTCATTTTTGTAACATGCTATATTGTATCCCATCACATGCACAGTCTATAAACTGTTCCCAATATGCTGTCATTATAAGCGGCACTGCCATGAACATTCTTAGACGTGTCTCCTTGAGTTCGTATGGGAATCTGTTCAAGGTATAGTTGGAAGTAGAATTGCTAGTTGTCATATACATATATTTTCAACTTAACTAGTCACTGCCAACCTCACACTCCGGGTGAACCACTACCAATAGCTCAATACATATCCTTGAGACTTTACACACCTGTACACACACATATACATATATGTGTATATATATATTCTGTAAAATCACACACATGATTTTACAGAATATGAATTTAGATAAATCTATCTCATGCTTTATGATGTGTTGCAGAGGACTGTTTTCTGCACTAACTGACCAGTGCCCAACTGATGGACATTAAAGGGTTTTCCCCTCATTACAGTAAGTCAAGGAACTTTGTGCATAAATACACTGACACACTAGCTCCAGGATATGTGTAGAACAGACCAGGACTGCTGGATCCACCTCTTATTTTTACAAAGGAGAAAAGGCTGAGTCCCACAGAGCTGGGATGAGGAGCTGGCCCACAGACCCCCCAGCAAATGAGGAATGAAAGGGCTGGGGACCCCATTTCCTACAGTCTGGTCTCTAGTACTCTAGGGGGCACCTGCTCTGCTTAAGTAAATAAAACATCCCAAAACACAGTATTCCTTTCACACACTGTCTCCATTTACACTGTAGAATCTGAGGTTATAAAGAGGTACTCTGGGTATCACAAAAGTCATGTAAAATCTCCCTGCTTCTGTGTGGAAAGAAGGTCAGGCAGACAAGTCTTGCACCAGACCCTCCCACCCCAAGAAGCCTACAGGAGTCAGCCTCTGGCTCCTGTCCTCAGTCCAGGCAACTCAAATGCATAGAAGCCAAAATCATGCCTGCTGCTCCACTGTGGGTAGAGGTGGGACAAAGACCGGCTCCAAGGACTCTGGCCTGAGGTCAGGGAAAAAGACTCAATGATCACACAATACAGCAACGGATGCAAACTCTAAGAGGCAGTGGGAGGTCTCCATGATCCAATCTCAGGAAAGCAATGAGAATAGAAAAAGTTGGCCCCATACCTAGTTCTCCCCAACAAACTTATTCACCTGCCTATAATCCAGGCCAGACATCCACCCCCAACCCCATTTCAAAAAATTTCCACTGAGCGTATGCGTGCTCTGGTGCTGAGTGCACAGGCTCACACGTGCACATACACGCATGATGTATCAAGTGCAGTCTTGATGCCTGGCCTTTGGCATATATGAGTTTGAATCCTGACTCAGCTTCTCATTAGCTATATGACCTTAGGCAAGTTATCTGACCACCCAGGCTCCCAACTCCTCATCTTTAAAAAAAAAAAAAAAAAGTACTTAAAATTTGTACCTACCCTATAGGGTTTTGTGAAAAGTAAATAAGTTACTACATGTAGGTGTTCAGAAAAGCTGTTAGCCCATAATATACACTTCGAAAATATTTAGGATACTTGCTTAGTGCTAGTGCCTGGAATAAAGACAAGGTCCCTGGTCTTAAGGAGCTAGTAAATTTATCAGAATGTCAAATAAAAACAGTAAAAGTAGGTGTGGCTGCCAGTCAGAGGGAGTGGTAGGTATAGTAAATGTGCCATTCTAGAGGGCACATGAGGGATATCCGAGAATTGGAGGAGGCCTCTCACCTCAAGAAGCTCTTTGAAGGGCTGAGACACACACACTCAGAACAATCCTGAACAAGGTCACACCCTCAACTTTGGGTTCCAAGGCTTTAGCAAACACATACTTATTTTAGAAATTGTAGAAAGGTACAAAATCTTGTTAGATGAACCAGGTCCCCAAAGGCTCTCAAGCAAGTAAGCCTCAGGGACACAGACGTGATGGAAACACTGAAGGCATGTGGTGCAAACAAACAAGCCCTGTCCTGTGCCTTTCCCCGCCCCCACCTCTCCAGGGTTTCTCTGCAGATGCAGATGCTTCACCAGCAACCAGCCAGCATTTTGGCCTTCTGTCCTCCCTCCGGTTCTCAGACTCTGTGCTTCCTGGTTCCTCCATCACCCTGGCAGCTGCCCCCTGGGCTCTTTCTCTCACCCTCTATATATAGGTAGCCATCCCACACCCTTCACCCCTCGTGGCCCCAGAGGTACCTCATCTCTAAAATGGAGGGTTGTCATGAGGATTAAATGAAACAAACTGTGTGAAAGTGCTGGCACAACTTAATTCCGTTCCCTTCTCTGAGGATGTTGCCACCCCTGGGCAGCTGGGCTCAACACCCTGGCATCACCTTTGAATCCTCTCTGGTCTCTGCCCACTACATTCCACCAGGGCCATGCCCTATGCTCTACCATCCACCCATCACCACCCCCCTCCCCCACTCTGCATAAACTGCTGATGATGTGCATTACCAAGACAGTTCTGCTCACACCCCTCAAAAACTTTCAGTTACTCCCCAATGCCTATTACTGAAGAAAGACTCAGTGTTTCAGGTGTGCATGCAAGGCCATCTGAATCTAGCCCCAACCCACCTTCCAACTTCAGTCTCCACCATGTCCCTTTTCTCCAGTTTAATTAAATCACTTGCCGGGTGGTGCGTCATGAAATAGACTCTGTATCCAAATAAGGGGATAACGCAAAGCTTGACAGGTTCTAATTGCACAGTTTCAGAGCCTTTAATACCTTAATATGTACCATGTCTCTTTCACATTCTTCCAAGTTTATTTGGACTTCTAGTAGTCTTTATTCATGGAGTTCAAAACACAGTCTAGAACAATCTATACCACACTGTTTCTCCAACAAGTCTGTGGAATGTGCCAGTTAGATGGGCCCGAGAGTGACTGACATGGCCTATGGCCGTGACCATATTAGGCACGTTTGTTGTTCATCACTTTCATTGTGTGCAATCTCAGTGAAGCTGTAAAATCCCAAACTGAGCCAAACAGCCTTTCTCAGCACATGGATGGGAAACAAATGGCTGACAGCAGTACCCCGACAGGGCTGACAAAGATTTACTTCTCCCTTGACTGCCAGGACTTCCATTCAAATCCCTCCATGCTTAAGTTAACAAGGGTTGGCTTCTGAGGCTTGAAACCAAAGAACCCTCACTGTTGTATATAGTTCTTTGGGTCCCTAAGTAAAGTTACCCAAATCTCTCCCAGGCAATGGAGCACCCAGAGCCTTCCCCCGGGGGTATAGTACCTGTCCCATCTGGAGTAGACCTCACAAAGGTAGGCAGCATTTTTACTGAAGCAGTGGGGTGGGTGGTAGCTCCAAGCCCTTTCTCCATCTCCTTGCGGAACCGCTTAGCAATCTCCAGAAGGGTCTCATCAGAAAGACGCATGTGGTAGAGATACTGGTCAACCTGAAAGAGAGGAAAATGAGAGTAGCAACCTATATGTTAAATGAATTATGGTATGCATCTACATCATGGAACGCCACTCAGCTCCTCAAAAGGATAAAATCTGTTATCTACGGAAGGTTATTATTAAAAACCATTTAACCAGACTCTATGACAGGACTTTGTATTTTAAAAAAAAAAAAAAACTAAACTAAAAATTTAAATTAAATTTTATTTCTGGAGAATGTTAAAGACCAGGGGAAAGGCCAATTAGGGAAAAGAAGAGATCTTTTCAGAAAGGTTGAGTTTAAATGCCTATGACAACATCCCTGGAGCTGGGGTTCATTATACTGGCCCACATCTCTGGTCCTCCCCCACACTCATAAGGCCAGTCATGCCAACCTTATTACCCCTCACCACAGGCCAAGCAGCCATAGCCTCTTGCCTGGACTAATAAAATCCCCGATTCTACAATACTTTTACCTCTTCTATCCATTTTCCATCCCCAGACAGACTACTATTCCCCTGCTTAAAACCTTTCAGTGACTTCCCGTTGGCACCAAACCCTAAATCCTTCCAAGGCCCTACCTATATAGCCAGGCCTCTCCCACTCCCCATCTTACTGTGTGCCTCTGCACTCCTTGTGCAGATCAACCTTGGTTCAGTCCCCCAACTCACCCAACTTGCCCTTCCCTGCCTAGAAGACTGTTCATGCAGGCCCCACAGCTCCTCACCCTGCTCTTCATCTGCGGATCCCTTATCAATCCTTCGGGCCTCTCTGCACAGAGGACTTCTCTACTCTCCCTAATAAAACAGTCAAGCGCCTTCTCTACTCTGCCTAATAAAACAATCAGGCTTCACTGTTTTTTCTGCAAACTCAGACTTTTCCCTTCACAACACCATCCCCAATTTGGAAATACATATTTATTAGTGTCCAAATCATAAGCACCAAGGGCAAGAAGAACCATGACTATTTGTTCACGCTTGCATCCCTGGAGCCTAGCACACTGCCTGACACATTAACAGAGGCTCGATACACATGGTAAAGCAACCTCCCCCATCCTCAGAGGCAGAGGCAGCTCTCCCTAGTCATTTCATTTATCTTGATTCCAACATAAATTTACAAGAACTTTTCCCAGATTTAACACCAGGAGAAGGAAAAACAACAGGAGTCCCCCTCAGACAGTCTGCTTCTTGAAAGCTCTCATCTGCCCTGGCTATGGATATTCCCAATTTTCTCCTATCAGGAAAAGGTCTGATAGAAATCCATCCAAGAAGGCACACAAGTTTCCACAATATCCCTGTTCTCAGCAGCAGTGTCCAGGACAGGTAAGGCTGCTGGCCACAAAGGGTAGGCGTAGAATCAGGACCCTTGGACCAGGCCATAGCTGTGCCCTCAAGGTATGAGGGTGGTGGTCCTGGTACTCTCAGTCTCATCAGCAGACTGGGGGACCAGAAGGGACCCTGGTCTTCCCAGCTTCAAAACTCCAGGATTCCCAAGGGCAAAGCTTGGCCGATGACCACTACCACTGCTCGTCATGCAGGGTTTTAAATTTGCAGAAATGAGGATTTCCCCAAATTCCCTTGCTGCCAGCTTTTATTAAAGATCCACAGCAGACATCTAACTCCATTGGTCTAAACCAGGACGACTCCAACCATCCATTCTGTTTTCTGATTTCAGGCCCCTGGCACCTCGATTGCCTTGAGCCCACTGTCTGCCTCAGCCTCCTAGGGCTGTGGGCCACCAGCCCCCACCCCAAGCTGGGTCACTGATCTGGGCTTCCTACAATCCTGGGGAGCCAGCCAGGGTGCTCCTGAGGAGGCTGGCCTCCCCCACAATGACATTTGAGGCTCCCAGGAGGAAAAAGCATACAGCCTCAGACAAGTTCCCTCCCTATTGGTGCAGTGGGAGACAAATCGCTGGAGACTCTGAGCCCAAGGCAACTTAAATCACCCCAGAGGCCTCCTGTTCCAGACCCAATGACGCCTGGGCTGGCCCAGGAACACTACATTATGGCTTACGCATCTCAGTGCTAGCATACAAAGTCCCAGCCACCAGACCAGAGGCCAGTGCCAAGCCACGTCCAGGTGCAGCCTGAGATGCCCTCAGAGGCAATAGTAATAACAGCAAACCCTTCAGCAAAACCTGTTTTCAAGGTTTTATACCCATTAACTCATTTAATCCTTATAACAGCCCTGTGAGGTAGGTAGTGTTATCTCCTCCATTCTACCAAAAGGCAAAGGCAACATGCCCAAAATCACACAGGTGCAAAAAGCTAAGCCAGGACTGGACAGGGCAGCCCAGCTCATCTGTGCTGTTGCCTGCTCTGCTTGATGAATGCCCCTCTCTGCTGAACAGCAGGGTCTATACAGGCCAAATGGCACTACAGCACATTCAGGCTGGCCATGTCCACTAAAAGGCCATCTTCTACTCCAGTCATCCCACCACACAGATATGAAGGGCAAACAGTGGAGGGCATGGCCCATGGGGCTGCCCTGGCAGATCAGAAGGCAGCAGACATATCTCTGGACATTATCATGAGTTTGACACATGACTAAGTTGGAGCTCCCACATTACTACTTTCCCAAAGAGAAGAGAGGTCCAGAGGCCTCACTGCCACCCACCCCCACCTCCATGGATGGCTCTGGATGTTGCAAAGGAAGCAAGAGAGTTCCTGTGTGGGAAAGCAAAGCCTGTACTGCCTTGTTAAGAGGCTACACTGTCACTTCTTGGAGTGTGAGGTCACATGCACAAAAGAGCAAATGTGGAATGGCCATAATTCTACAGCGGCCATGCTTTATTTAACTTTGATGTTTAAACTGCTACAAGGCTTGTTGGAAATCCAGTCTTAACTCTCAAAGAACCTAACAAGTTAAACAGTCAGACTTTACTCAAATCATGTTGCCCTTTACCCAAGAGACTATAATCATCTTTCAGTGTTCAGTGACAGATGAAAACGATGATGATGATGATTGTTACAGTAGCTAAACATTTACCAAGCATTTCTTACCTGCCAGAAACCATCCTATGGGTTTACTGACTTGACTTCCATTGTTCTTTTGTAATACTTCTACATCCCTGTTTTACAGGTCACTTGGTGAGGGGCAGAACTAGGATTCAAACTGAGGTGTCCGGCTCTAAAGCCAGGCCCTTAAGACCACCACTGTCGCTTTTCCTGTAGACCCTCTTAGTGCAGGAGGGCATTCTCTGCCCTGTTGTTTCTTGGATGACCTCAGTGCTTCGATTTCCTCTCCATCAGATGAGACTAAGAGAAAGGATATGGGACAGCTATGAAAAATGCAACTATAGCACCTTGGCCCAAACTTCTTCTCTTTGGGCCATGATGATGGGCATGATGATGTATCCACCCTGAGTTTCTTAGGGCCACTCAGGAAGGGATGATTAATCACCTGATGTTACAGCTTCTTAAACACACCACTGAGGCCCACCGAGCCTTGGTCAGCACTGCTGTGTTGAGTGAAGGGTAGCCAATGGAAGCAGAAGTCAGAAACAAGAAGCAGTCTCCATACAAAGACCTTTTTCCTGGATTGGGAAGGAAGGAAATGCATTTGGCATAACCCTGCCAACTTTCACTCACAGTGCAGCCAGAGGGAGGGAGCACAAGGAAGGCGTAAAGTCATGGGAGAATGTCATTAATGTTACCAAATGTAAACAGCATAGTAAGACTATGGCTAAAAAATACTAACTCTTAGAAGGGATCTTGGGGTAATGTGAGTTCAAAATCCCACTGAACATAGCATTTGAGTTTATCTAGTTTGTCCCTCTTACCCCAATAGTCATCAGGCCTAGGTTTGAATGCTTCCAAGCATGACAGGCTCACCACTTCTCAAAGTTGGTTAGCTTCTACAGTTGGTCAGCTCTAGTTATTAGAAAGCTTTTCCTCAATCTGAGATAAATCTACTTTCTGATAATTTCCATCTATTCTTTATTCTGCCACTTGGGGTAATAGTTCCCAAACTTGGCTGCACGTTAGAATGACACATTAAGAATTCCAAAGATCTATTCCAGACTAATCAAACTGACACCTTTAGGTCTGTCTGGGTGCTCAAACATCTCCCCCTCTCCTTTGGCTGGTATCCACCATGTCAATAATGTAATAATGATGGGCTATGTTCTGGTCAACACTGCTCAAGGTCATTTTTACCACTTTCTGCCTGGGATCTTTGAAAGTCATTACTTAAGACATTAGGCTAAAGTGTGAAATAACCCTGTGTTGATTCTGGGTGCTGGCAGTTGGAGAGACAAACCCTGTACTTGTTGGAAACAAATTTCAGTTGTTGGAAAATATCAAAGTAGAAACATTCAAGCCAACCCTTATTTAGTAGCTGGTTGTGGTGAAGTACAGGCTGTGGCATCAGAAAAATCAGTGTTCAAATCCTGGCTCTAGCATTTGTACAGGTGTCTGAGTCCCAGTTTCCTCCCTCTAAAATGGGAGGACTAGGGCTCACAACAGTCACTGGCATAAATGAGGTGACGTATGTAAAGCTCTCCATCTATCTAACCTTTTACTCCACCCGTTTTCCTCTTCTTCTCCCAGACTCATCTCTGCCAAGTGGCACCCTCAGAGGATCAAGGACATTTCTTAACCCTATTTCATCATATTGGGGGTTAGCAAAACAGGGGCTGGTTCCCCAAATTGCTCCTTCTCTTTCTGCAGTGGGTGTGTGGCCTATCACACTGGGCTGCTCCTCTTTAAATCTCTATCAGGAATAAAGAAGGAAAGGAGGGGGCATTCCAGGCTGGGGAAACAGAGGCAGGCCAGAAGCAAAGCCTGGCTGAGGTATGGGAAGGCCACTTGCCTACCCAGAGACAAGGGACTAAAGACAGATAGTAGTTTTAGATACATCTATTTAGCAATCTTCAGATTAGAACTTCCTCATTGGGCAATTCTGGTCAATTTCTTTCTTCCCATAACATACCTGTCCATGCCTGCCTCCTCTACAGAACTGTGGTACGTACAGGCAAGAGAAGTTCTAAAGAGAAACTGAAAACAAGCAGGACCCTTTGGGGCCTTCCCAGGTACAAAAGCCTTTCCGAGTCCTGGTTCATGTTTGTAGGAAAAAGGCTTCAGCCTCCTAGACTTTCGCAGAGTTCTAAAGGGCAGATTCAAACAGTTACTAACTAGGGAAGGGAGGGAATGCAGAAACAAAGGAGGAGCAGTCAAGAAACAATAGTGCAGCGATAAAGCAGAGTCCTGGTTCCTCCTCAAGGGATACACATAACAATTACCTCTGAGTTCTTCTGCGAGAACTAAGGCCCCCATCCAGATGGAGGATGGGAACTTCAGGCTCAGCACAAGATTCCTGGAGCACCGCCCAGTTACCTCACCACCAACCAATCAGAAGAAAGTCACACACCTTGCAGCCCTCACCCCAAATTTGCCTATAAAAACTCTTCCCTGAAAACAATCAAGGGAGTTCAAGTCTTTTAAGCACAAGCCACCCGTTCTCCCTGCACGGCCCTTGCAACAAACCTTTCTCTGCTCCAAACTCCAACATTTCGGTGTATTTGGCCACACCGTTTGTCGGGCACATGAACTTATGTTCAACAACAAAATTAACCCCATACTATTTATGAAATAAGATAACACCCCAAACGGAAAGCCCATCTCCTTAAGTGCCCACAGTTTCCTCCAGACTAGCACTAAAGAGGGGAAACTGTGCCATAGCAATGAGGCAAGGAATGGAGGAAGCAGAAGATCACCCTTGTAGAGGCTCCACTTCAAAGTGTGCAGTGGCTCAGGTGTGGCAGACACAGCCCCAGCCTGGTATGAGGAAGCCCAGAAAGGAAAGCCTGGAGGTGAGAGCCAGAAAGGAACCTCAGAGAAACTGAGGTCAAGGTAACAGCCTTGACTAAGGTCACAGAGTTGACACTAGAATCTGGATCATCCAGATCCCTTACTCTATTGTCAGAAACAATAAACGATAATCCTACCCCCAAGCATCCCCAAGGGCCTATATCATCTTGCAGGCCAATTTCAGTTGAATGGCTAGTGACCTTCCCTGGATTGTGAGGACACCCTATCTGGTCCAGTGGGAAAATGGTCCTGATCAAACTACTTACATCCAGAAAAGAACAATATTCCAACGTTGAGACTTTGTTATATAAAGTGCTATAAATCCTACCTTGAATACCTTAAGAGATCTCAAAGGAAAGTGTAGAAGAAACCTTAAATTTCAACATCTAAATCTGTAAGATTCCTATCATACAACCCCTGAATCGCTGACCCCAGATTCTCTCATTTTATAGCCTATGTTGAAAACCAATTACACGCAAAGCACTATAGTATACAGGAACATAATTTAAAAAGAAATCAATTGTGGAGATGGATAGTGGTGATAGTTGTAGAACAATGTGAATGTACTTAATGCCACTGAATTGCACACTTTAAATATACATACAGTTGACCCTTGAACTACACAGGGGTTGCAGTTCCAACCTTCACACAGTGGAAAATCCACAGTCAGCACTCCTTATACATAGTTCCGCATCCAACCAACCGCAAATCATGCAGTAATGTAGTACTATAGAATATATTTATAGAAAAAAATCCAGATATAAGTGGACCCATACAGTTCAAACCCATATTGTTCAAGGGTCAACTTTATACACACGCACACACACACACACACAAATGTTTTTTAAAGTTTTTTAAGAAATCAGGATTCCTGTTCTCTAGGACTTTACAAGATAGCACAGAACTCAACTCATTATAGACTCAATCAATGTCTCCGAAATGAATGGAGGGATGGGTCTTAGGAGATAAGAAAGGCAAGAACAATGCAAAGCAGCCCATGAGAAGTGTCACATGTATGAGTAAGTGGCCTGTGAGATTGGCATTCAGGGGAGATTTCTTCTGGGCTAAGAACATACATATCCAACATACATGTCGTTGGATGTATGTTGACGTGGAGACAGTAGGGAGATCATGTGAAAAGGCTCAGAAGGTGTGGGCAAGCCCAGGATCCTAGAAGGAGGTTATGAACTTTAGAACCAGAAAGCCACTCATCTCACTACATTGCATTAGCTCCCTATTGCAATGCCTTCATATTAGTATGATTTAATCCTATCACCTTTAATCATGGGAAGGAAGAATCATAAAGATAATCCCACTGTGTAAAGTTGCTGTGCTGTTCACTGGTCAGTCAATTCTCTTTAGGGTTTAGTGTCAGGAGAAAGTCTGGCTGCCCAGAGTCACTGTGCTTCCTGCTACAGGCCAATGAAATTAAAACAACTGACTCAAGGAGAGCTGTCCTGGGCTTCCCTTGGTGGCGCAGTGGTTGGGAATCCACCTGCCAAGGCAGGGGTTGCGGGTTCGAGCCCTGGTCTGGGAAGATCCCACATGCCGCGGAGCAACTAAGCCCGTGCACCAGAACTGCTGAGCCTGCGCTCTAGAGCCAGTGAGCCACAACTGCTGGGCCCACGTGCCACAACTACTGAAGCCCACGCACCGCAAAGAAGAGTGGCCCCCACTCGCCGCAACTAAAGAAAAGCCTGCGCACAGCAATGAAGACCCAAAGCAGCCAAAAATAAATAAATAAATTTATTTAAAAAAGGAGAGCTGTCTTTTTGCCTTGACTATCAGGCAGCTCAGGGCTCTGTACTTGACTTTAATGAACTAAGTTTTTTGATAATCATTCCTGCCTGTTCCATGACTCTTATTCTAGAAGTCCTTTCAATGAAAGCTGAACCATATCACCTAATCCTTTTAATAAGTAGGCAGAAAATAAATAATACATGATCGAGCAAATGCTCATCAGTCATCCCTATAGAACCCACCCTCCTGGTAGAAGGGTGAATTCAAGTGACCAAACTGGATAAGACAGCAACTCCATGAGCATAGTCAGGGCCAAGGACACAGGGACACCCTGAGGCACTATTGCACTGCTGGACTTCTTTCTCCAGTCTTTGGGTATTTCTGATTTAGTACCTAGAACCTTCTCTCCAGGAGATGCTGAATGAACACTAGCTAACTCCTACATTTTAGCTTCTTCTAGACCTCAAGCAGACCAACTGACTGAATTTTAGCATTCCTAGCACTCATGTTTTCGTCCTAAAGATACAATCAGGTGTATATATATATATATATTATATATATACTGTATATATATAATATATATGTATATTATATATATGTGTGTGTGTATATATATATATATTATATATATATATATATATATATTATATATATATATATATTAGACCAGACTCCAAGGATCCAACCTAGCCTCCTAGAAAGAAATTTAGGAAGGACCACACCCTCTTGAAGTGAAGGGCTTTGACTAGTGTCATCTGCTTTAATTCAACTATAGTCAAAACAGGGTTAGAGAGGCAGGGGCAGGGTACTATACAGCAATGAGAAGGCACTACTTACCATCACATGCAACTACATATATAGATGAATCTCACAATATAAAGTTGGGTAAAAAAAAGCCAGATACAAAAGGGAACAGATCATATGAGTCCATTTATAGTAAGTACAGAAACAGATCTATGCCGGTAGAAGTCAGGATAGTGATTATATTTAGTGGGGGGTATACCTGCTATTGTTGGTAATAATTTGTTACTGGATCTGGGTGGTGGTTACCTGGTGTGTTCAGTTCTCTATGTAAATTATACTTCAATTTAAAAACATAGGAAGGAAAAAGGACAAGACACTGACTAGGCCCTAGTCTACCTACTCACATGGTAGGGCCAAAGAGGTCAAATCAGAGGGGAAAGCCATAACCTAAATGCAGCCATACACAGCCTTCCAATGACTCTATGTGCTGACTCATGCTTGCAACTTAGTTTCAAAAGAATTGCATATCTTCCATTATTCCTTTGCCAGTGTTTTACTGCAAATCTTTGACAAGGAAACCAAGGTTTGAAGAAGCTTCCCCAAACCATAGGCTAAAGTCCCTGACAGGACCCATAACATCCAGTGGCCAGATGAGTGCCCTAACCTCGGGCATAGGTGTGCCCACACAGGAAAGCTAGGTAACTGCTGTCAGTGGCCTCATTAATGATAATGTCTTCACAGACTCCTCCTGGGAGGACCAAGATTGTGCAAAGAGCAGCAAGTTTATCCTGTAATGTGGCCAAGCCAAGGCCAGATGTTTCCGATAAGATTTAAAAAAAAAAAAGGATGAATTGGGGAGGGAAAGACACAGCAGATCCTGGATTCTTTAAGGCTCCTGTCCTCTGAAACGCAGCTAACAAAGTGACAGATCTGCCTCGACACTTTTTTCAGATGGGACAAGGCGGACCCCCACTAGGGTGGCGCGCCACCTCAGGGAGATTCCAGATGACGCACTGCGTACTCACATGCCTGGAGCAGCGCAGGGTGAGTGTGGAGCTCACTGAGGAGGCTTACACGGCACTCCTCCAGGATCCTGTTGCACCGTGAGTCACAGGGTTTCCTGTTCTTCCAGTTCTTGGGCTGCATCGAGTTACAGCCAGACAGACCTCAGGCAGTAGCACCTGTCTGGGGTCCAGGAGACAGGCATTTGGGACGCCTGTCCCGGGACCCTCCTATCCTCAGACTATGGGGCAGCAGTGCAAAGGAATAATATGTCCGCATTCGCCCGCACATAATGATTGAGCACTAAATTGAGTGTGCCAGCGCCAGGTGCTGAGGATACCAGGATAAAGAAGACCCTTTTGCCTGCAAGTGTTCAGTCTATTTGGTGGGAGGCAAATATGTCAACAAGTTATTATAAACTGAAGGAGTAAGGACAGAGAGTAAGCAGTTTCTTTCACTATAATAAAAGACAGATTTACAATCACTTAAATCACTCACATCAGTACAATTCTGAGGAGTTTTTGTCTTGAAAAGGTTAAACATATGTGTTAACCCCATGCCTAGAATGTTCTCCTACTCTGGTCTAACAAACTCCCACTTGTCCTTCAGGGCCCAGTACAAACGGCCTCTCCCCAAATACCTTCCCCAAATTCCCAGCTGGTTATACTAACACACTTATGACACTTGTGTCTCTTGCTCTCACTGGTCCCAGAGGACCAAAAGGCACTGACTACATGTTCCCAACTTCATATTTGTGATGCCAGAGCTATCTCAGTACTGAGATACAGTAGATGCTCAAGACCTATTTGTTATGGTGACATCAAGGGGTGACGGGAACGCCGAGGAGAAGAGTGAGAGAGTAACTTGGGTGAAGGGGAAGAGCTGGCTACTGCAGACTGCCCAGGTGCTCAGAGCCTGGCCTTGTTCTTCAGGCCTGGACCCACACTGCATGTGATCCTGGCAGCAGCAGAGTTTCCTCCCAATCTACCTGGCTGCCCTGTCCAGTACCCCAGATCCCTTAGGGGTCGAACTCTGCCTCCCCTGGCCAGTCCCATGTCAGGGACCAGAGTCTGCCCCTGAGCCTATATGCCCACAGGGGCATCTGAACTCCCCACTCTTGTCTGCTGCCAACTGTCCACCTGCTGGACCAAATCACTTTGGGTCTGTCTCTTTGTACCATGTCCAGCCCCAGACCTTCCCAGTCTGCTCTACCCACCCCAGACACACCCACCATAAACAGGGCAACCATATATCCCAGTTTGCCCAGGACAATCTGTTTACAGTGTGGTAGCAGCATAACTGTTAACAGTGTCCCCTTTTGCTCTCAAAAGTAGCCCAGTTTGGACAATAAATTATAGGGTCACCTTAGGTACAGGCCACAAAGCAAATCCTGTTCATGGTTCTTGGGGAGCCCATACCTGAATGATGAGAAGAGCTCATTCTATGCCAATGGTGCTGAAAGGAAACTGGGTTTCCTTTCAGGAAATGGTGGAGAAACTGGGTTCTTGGCTGGTCCCTTAGTACATGGCACCTGGTTTCCTCAACTGTAAAATAAAGGGTTTGGACGAGATGATCTCAAAGGTCCCTTCCCAACTGACCCCGGACTGATAACCCCATGAAACTGAAAGACAACTGGCTATCTCCAGTTGTCCCAGGCAGCCCCACTAAGGGCTGGGCTCTGGAATCATACTGCCTGGGTTTGAATTCTGGCTTGCCCTTGAGCAAGGTACTGTCCCTTTCTGTACCTTGGTGTCTTCATCTGAATAACAGGTAATAATAATGTCTACCCTGGAGGGCTGCCTGAGGATGACCTGAGTTGTAGTAGAGTTCATAGACAGAGCCCAGCACTTCGTAAGTGGTGTACATGTTTGTTATTTTAAGACCTTTGGGAATTGAGGGGAAAAGAGAACTGGTGGGACATGGCTGGAAGGCTTCATTAGAAGGGGTTGAGACAGGAAAATATGGGAGGAAGCAGGAGGAACTTTTGTCCCTCAAATGGGAAAAAGGAAGCAGGAGGAACTTTTGTCCCTCAAATGGGAAAAAGGAAAAGAGACAGCTTCAAATTCCCTTACTTAGCCCAAATTAAAGCTGTCCAATGGCTTATCTGGTTTCATTCCTTTATCAGACAATATGGAGATGCCAGAAGGAAGAGGTTGGGAACAAGACTTTCCAAGAACATAGACCATCTCCAGGCCTCCAGGGCAGGGCTGCTGAGCTGAAGGTGAGAAGAGGCAGGAAGTCTGGGTGAGGTGGGTGGGCACCGAGGGTTCCCAGAGCCAGGTTCTCAGGCCTGACGCACTCTCCAGGGAAGGACTATTAAGGAATTGCTTAGAGATCCACAGACAAAAGTGCAAAAAGCATGGCACTTCAAGGAAAAGGAGATTGTCTAGCTCCTGCTCCCATGGAAACAAGGCCAAGACTCCCAACCAAGTTTGGACAAGACAAAGGCTGTACAGGGATGGGGGGAGTAGAGTGTGGGTTCCACACAGAGGGTCCTCTCTGGCTTTGTCAAGAACCCCAAGCACCTCAGTGTCAGAAGGGGCCACACTAGACAGCCCAGAGTCTATATATGAGGGGCAAAGAGCTCTCTGCTGAGAACCAAGATGGCCAGGGACTCTCCATTCAATGTGCCAGAAAATGTGAGAATGACTATTCCCTTCATTGAAACTCCAGGGGTCAGTTGGACTGAAACCTACCATGACCCGGTCTTATGACTCAACAGCACAGGGCACCTCAAGTGATTCCCCCAGTGGGAAGCCAGAGTCTGGGGCAGATGTGAGGAAGTGTGAGCAAGCATCTCATTGGCCAACTTCAGCATAAGTGGCCTCAGCAACTGCCATTGGAGCCTCTGTGATTCTGCCCTCCAGGGGAGGTACCGACAGGGAGTGGACTAGACTTCTACAGGGAAAAGGGGTTGAACAAATGCTGTGACTATTCAGTGCAGCTGTGTCTCTCATGACTTCCCAAGGAGGACGCTTCAAGCTGAGGTGTACCAAAATGCCCCAGGCATCCCAGAGACGCCCCCCTCCACCCAATGGGGATGCTGTATCCCCAGAAGGCCAGAAGGAAAGCAAGTTAGAGGAAGAGCTCAAAAATGGGTCTCCTATACCCAGAAAAGAGAAGGTTTTAGAAGTTGGACAGGGCAGTGAGGAAGCTTCCTTATTTCTCAGCTTTAGGAACTTTCCATCCTTCTGTCGGCCCTGTCCTCTGCTCTAATCCAACATCAGACAGAGAACATAAATGGGCCAGAACCCATATGCCCTAAAAGTCCTTAGGAAAACAGAAGCGGGGCCTCTTTTGCTTCTGCCCAGATGGATAGCGCAGTCAGGTATCTGAGAGTGTGTCTATCTCTATGTACTAATATTTGACACATAAAGTGTTGACTATGTAGCAGGCACAGCTCTAAGAACTTCACATATATTCACTCTCTCTTAAATCCTTACAAAGACCCTATTAAGGTGTTATCCACTCACCATTTTACAAGTGGAAGAAACTGAGGCCTAGAGAGGTTAAATAACTGGCCCAAGTTCACCCAGCTGGTTTGTGGTGAACCAGGATTCCACCCCAGGGAGCCTGGCTCTACTTCTCAGCACACAGCCTCTCCCAGTGACTGCTGGACTGTCCCTCAGTGGGTACCAACAGCCCCTTCCCTCTGCTCCCTGAGATAGGAGTTCCACCAGCTCACACGCCTGCCTTGTTCAGAAGCCTGGAAGATGCCTGGCCTTCAGGGAAACCCCAGCAACAGCCAGGGTGAGGTTCTCCTGGGGTCAGCTAAGCAAACTTCTCTCCCACTGGCTTCCTGGAGTGCTTACCTTGCCCACATTTTTCTGGTTGAAAACAGAAAAACAGTTACTCAGGTAACCCACACTTCAGCCAGGGGTCATGGACATCTGCTAACTACTGTGGTCTGCAGACCTCACCTTAAATTCATCTTTTGTAAAAGGCCGCTTCCCACCATGACTATCCCATGACATGGCACACTGAGAGCGAAGAACTATGGTCCTAGTTGCAGCTACTACTAAGTAGCTGTATGACCATTAGCGATACACTATAATACTGGAATGGGGGATAGACCATGTTCTTCTGATGCAGTTTCTCAACCTGTAGATATTTGGGGTCAGAAAAGCCTTTTTTTTTTTTTTTGGCAGGGGGGCTGTCCTGGGCATTGTAGGATGTTTAGCATTATCCCTTGCCTCTGCTTACTAGATGCAATAACACATCTTCATCCACCTGTCTGTGACAACCAAAAATGTCTTCAGACACCACCAAAGTCCACCTGGGGGATGAAATCACTAATAGTTGAAAACCACTGCTCTAAAGGAGTAGTTAAAAAACAAACAAACAACAACAAAAAAACCCCACAGGCTTCGCCCCTGTAAATTGGGGTAGCGTAAAAACTCTTGCTCTTTATGATAGGCTGGGTAGCCCCTCACAAGATTATCCAGCCCAAAATGTCAATAGCACCGAGGTTGAGAGACCTGCTTTAGAGGTAAGCCGGAACAGCTACCTATGATCTATGGTGTGAGATATTAAGTCGCAGCCAGCGAACTCCGCGATTTGATTTGCCACATCTCCACCTCCACTGCTTTGGAAAGTCAAAGACAGACAACACACAGTGTTGGAAAACAAACCAAACTTGCTGACTTCAAAACTCAACAGTGATAATGAGGAACCAGTTATCAAGAGCCATTTTTTAAACCGGAAGTATCTGAACAAAGGAAGCCAGTTTTCTGGGGCTCCTGAGCTCTTTTAATACATCAGATCTCCTTACTATGGCTGCCAGATTTTGAGAAAACTGTTGTGGTTTGTGTTGTTTTGAGTCTCCCTGGAAAAGGGTCCCTAGCTGCCCTCAAACTCCTCAGGGTGCTAGAAAAGTTCAACTTTGAAAAGTGATGTTAAAAAAAAAAAAAAGTTGGCTTTGTCTGAGGAGCCTCAGAGAGAATTTTAATTCATTCAGGGGTAAAGAAAAAAGTGCTTCTTGGCCACTCTCTGAAATAGAAATTTGACAATACAAAACAAATGGATGATTAGTAAAAGCTACAAAATATTCCTGCTACCATCAATTGTCTTGGAGCAGGAAAGGGACTTGGAACTAAGATACTAAGTTGAACAAATGAGGCAAATTGTACCTGTCAATGTCAGTTAACTCAGCCAAAATTTATCTTACTAAGGTTTTAATCAGTACTTTACTCCCATACTTTCATCCCCTATCTGAAGATTAATGGCACATAGTAGGTGCTCAAAAAATATCAATCGAGATTCCCTTGAGGTCCCTAATTCCCCATCCCATGGGAATGACTGCCATGACCCTTTAGTGGATGTAAAGTATCTATCTCTGGAGCCTCATCTCACCAGACAGCTGAAAGGTGTCTTAGTCTCAATTTCCCACATAGTAACTATACCCACAGTAGGTTCTCAAAAAATATTAAACTCTTGTCTCTTGGGGGTTCTGTTGAATCTTTCTGCTTCCAAGATATTCTCCCCTCTCATTAACTCCAGAGTTGAAAGCTACCCCTCACTAACATAGTAAAGAGCCCCAGTGAACTATCTTTATTCCAAGATTGTATGTCACCAGTCTGTGTGTGTTAAAATAATCGGTTAATGGCTAAAGGAAGGCATGTATACTTCATTTCACTTCCATGGTTAATCCTGATTCTCATTCTTAAGAGACAAAAATCCTGTATCTTGTATACTATTTATAGCTCAATTAATTAAAAGAATCCTCTAACTCTCCAGACAGGACAAAAACCCTTGATTGCTGGAGGACAGTAAACACCCTTTTTCTCTCTCCCCCTCTCTCTCCCCGCCTCCCTTTCCCCTCAGGATCAGCCTCACGCCACACCTCAGGCCTTGGTGAGGGAATAGCTCACTGTCTTTCCCCCCAAGGGTCCCCCCACCCTTGGATACCCACCCCTTCAACCCAGTACCAGCACCCCCCCCAGCTGCCTCTCACCCTCCTCCACTTCCTGCAGCCCTTGCTCCACTTCTTTTCCCAGGAAGGTCCACTCCTTCATTCTTGGACTCACTGAACACCTCACCAGTGGCCACAAACTGGCTATAAAGGTGAACAAATAGGATTCTCCCTGCCCTGTAACTACCAACTCCAATGTATGATGGAATGATACAAACGCCACACAAAAGCACCTAGTGTGACCAGGTGTGACATTTAGAGGAATGGTGATTCAAGTCTTCGGGAATGCAGATAGAGAAGATGAGGCTGAGGTGGGGGGTGGGGTCAGAGAGCAATCAGTATGCAGTCTTTTTTTTTTTTTTGAAGTATATTTGATTTACAATGTTGTGTTAGTTTCTGGTATACAGTAAAGTGATTCAGTTATACATATATATATATACATATTCTTTTTCATATTCTTTTCCATTATGGTTTATTACAGGATGTTGAATATAGTCCCCTGTGCTATATAGTAGGACCTTATTGTTTATCTATTTTATATATAGTAGTTTGTATCTGCTAATCCCAAACTCCTAATGTATTCTTCCCCCACCCCCTTCCCCTTTGGTAACCATTAGTTTGTTTTCTATGTCTGTGAGTCTGTTTCTGTTTCATAAATAAGTTCATTTGTGTCATATTAGATTCCACATATAAGTTACAGTATGCAGTCTTTTGAAATGATCCAGTCTGGCTCCAGAAAGAGACTGGAAACAAACCCTAGGAGGCCTCTGAAGTAACCCAGAGACCAGCTGACCAAGGTAAAGCAATCAGAAAGGAAAGTCAGTGAAATGGGTCCAGGGCTCCCAGTCAGAATAATCAGAGGGTACTGGTGCCACTAATCTGACCAAGAGAAGAGCTAGCTGCATTTCTGGACATGCTGGGTGAGGGTGCTGCCAGCATCCAAGAGTGAACACAGACATGGGCCAGGATGGAGTCTTCCGATGGTCCCAGAGGCAGGGGGTGTGGTCAAGAGCATGGGCCTCTGGAGCCCAAATGCATGGCTTCAATTTCCAGCCTTTACAAAAAAGCTAGTGACCTTGAACAAGTCACTCTGTGCCTCAGCTCCTTACCGGTAAAACAGGGATGCTGATAATAGTATCTGCTTCATGGTGTTGTTATAAATGTTAATGAGCAAACATATGTAAAGAGCTTAAAACCACCTGGTACACAGTAAATGCTATATGTGTTTGCTCCTGAGTTTCAAAGTGTCAATCAGCACAAAACACTGGGCTTGTCTATCAGGGGACAAGTGATTCTGATGGGGCTAGTTTTGGGCAGGTGAACCTAAATTTTCCCTGCCTCAGACTACAACCCAGATTATGTAAAATGATAGGGATTTCAGAAGAGTTCAAATCAAGGCCTTCTCAAAAGACTGTAAAACTCAAGCTTCAACCTTCTCTCCTGATTCTTCCTTCTAGTAGCAACTTTAAAAGATGCTTCCAAAATATTCTCTCTGATTCTCTCCCTATTTCCTAACTGGTGCTGGAAACAGGCAGCTTTGCTCACCTAAGCTGGGAGGCTAAGTCCCAGCTTCCACACCTGCTGAGTTAAGGCCTGACTCAATTCTGCCCCCATTGGTAATTTGGAGGAAATACACCCAAGTGTCCCTGAGACACTTGACAGGCTGCAAGTGTAGAGAAGACTACAAGAAAGACCTTTTCACATTGCTGTGCTTAATCATCACAACTCCCTAAAGTGAAGAAGGTTGCTGTTGTCATCCCTGTTTTACAAAAAGAAATTGGCGGTCCAAAGAAGCAAAGTGACTTGCTCAGAGTCCTGTGGTTAATAAACCACAAAACAGAGATTAGAACTCATTTCTACATACCCTGGTTAATTCTCTTTCCAGTTTGGAACTAAAGCTATGACCCCTCCCCATTCCAGGCCAGGAAGGTTCCAGTCCTAGCCTCCATCCTCTGGTTTGGGGGAGGGTAAATTTGTGGTCCTAGGTTCCTTCCTCTGGACAGGGGGTGAGTAAATTTAAATGTCCTGGGGCAATATTCACCCAACTGAGAAGATCTCTCCTGAATTAATGGTCCTCCAGCTTTGTATTCTAGGACTTGCCAAGAGATGACAGTCACAAGGGTTAACTCACTTCTTGGGCAAAGAAGCCCAACGAAGTTGCCAAGGTCCTGCCGGATCACAGACACGTTCTTAAATAAACTGAATTAAAGTGCAGAGCAGAGCCTCATCCCAGGATTGAGTTAGAAAGTAACAGCCACTTACAAGCAGACTAAAACTCAACTAAACCAGCGGCCCTCTGCTCCCTACTCCAGTCTGAGGCTAAGTAATGTCATGGTATTTGGGGGTTCATCTGCCACGGCTTTGAAAACACTGTGATGGCAACCCACCTTCCTCTCCTTTGCTCTCAGGATCCCCAGAATGGGAGTATGAGCAGGTCGCCCCACAGAAAGATAATGTCAAAACATTTGCCCAAAAAATGTGTTCCCATTGAGATACAGAAATTTCAAGTATGTAATTGAGCAATGCTCTGTCACTGACTCACAGATCTGGACACCCTCCACCCCCGCCCCAGCCCACCCTCTCGTCCCAAGTCCTAGCTGAGGCCCAGGGCCAGGAGCCAATCCCGAAATCCCGAGCGTTTCAGAAACTCAATTCTCCCCAGAGAGCGCCTGGGGCCCAGCCTAGCCCCACCCCCTCTCCATACCCAGAGGCACAGAGAGCGAGGCTCCCCGGCGGGGCCAGAGGCTTTGTCTTCCGTAAAAGACCTGGCCCGAGCAAGAGCTCGGACTTAGGCGGGGTGCTGCTGAGACATAAGTGGGCAGACAGGTCGGGGCTTACGACAGGGAAAAGCTCGTTTTCAGAAGGACAAAAATCTCCAGGAAGACGGCAAAGAGGGGAAAAGGGGGTGTTGGTCCTCTCGGAGAAACTTTTAGGTACACCAGAAGTAACATCCAAAGTCCGCCCCCCATTTGGAGGCGGGCCCGAGGATGGGGTACTCAAGGCGGGGCGGCCCCGAGGCAGGCGCTGGGAATGGGCGTGGGGGGGGGGCGGCGTACGCCCCTCGCGGAGCCACAGTTCCGGGCGCCTCAGTTCCGGGGAAGGGGTGCGGCGGGCGGAGTTTCTCTGACCCTTTCCCAGCTTCTTCCCGCGTGGTCTTCTCCCCAAGCCCACCTCCTCAAGGCCGTGAGGAACGCTAGGGGTAATCGTAGGTCCCCAAAATGTGGTCCTTTAGCGCGGGAGGAACCCAGGCAACCCCGTGCGGCAGCGGAGCCTTCCCCCAACACCCCCCCCCGCCACGATTCTCCCCACGTGCTCTGGCCGGAACTCAGGCAGCGAAAGGGGGGATCCTCCCACGTGGGCCCAGCAGTCAAAGACTACGTGCCGGGTGGCCCGCCCCTCCAAAAAAAAAAAAAAAGCGCGAGCGCGTGCAGGGCCGCAGAGAGGGAGAGCCAAGCGGTGCGCGAGCCCCGGAGCCTCGCACGCGCGCACACGTCTGCCAGTGCCTAGCGGACGTGGCTCCTCCAGCCCAGGACTTTCCCCGCCGCGCTGATATTTTCCGCGTCCGCGGCCCGGAATGGGGAGGAAGCGGGTCCCCGCAGGGTCTAAGAGGAGAGTCCCAGCCGGCCGGGACCCCGGAGAGAGGGCCGGGGACAAAGCAACGTTGTCAGGCGAGCCAGCCGCCCCCGCCCGCGCTTACTTACCTTCTGCACTTGGTCATGGTTGAGCTCCGTAAAGAAGTAGGCGAGCAGATGCGAGGCGATCATCCTGCCGCGGCCCGACGACGCCGAGCTGGGAAACCGAGGCTGGAGCGCGTGCGGGGAAGGAAGGCGGCGCGGTCTGACCGCTTTGTACCCGGGCTTGGAGGCCCGGTCGGGAGCGGTGAGTCCGGGAGGTACACAAAGAAGGCACACGATGGCGCGCCCAGCTGGAGGGTTTCGGGTCTCTAAAAACAGGTTTTGATAGTCACAACTGCTGAAGGACCAAGAATCACTCCCAGCGACGTGCTGGGATGCCCCACTGTCAAGGTACTAACTTCAGCCACAGAATCACTAAGGCTCAACTTGAGAAGAATAGCAGCTTGGCTCCACTAGGGCGACAGGACCTCTCCGGCTCACACGCGCGCTGCTCTCGCCCGCGGATCTTCTCGACTCGGTGACACGCTGGTGCTAGCGGCGGCCCGGGACTCCTGCGCTGGAGTTTCGTGCAACAATGTGGCTTATTGAGGGGTTGCCGGCTCGCGGGCCGCCGGGTCAGTGACGCGCGCACGCCCATTGGCTGCGCGGGGAGGGTGTGTGCGCCCACGGGCCGCCCGCCGCCGCGGTGCAGCCAGTCAGAGCGGACGGCCCGCGGGCGCGGCCGCTCAGACACCCGAGCCGGCAAGCTGGAGGGGCGCACCCGGGGCTGGGGGAGGGGCCAGGCAGCATGGATGAGACGTGTGGTCCGTGGCAACAGGCTGGGGCGGAAAGGCGCATGAGCCACCGCCGCGTCAGGCCCAGCTATGGCGGGGTGGGGGGGGGGGGGGGGGGAATAATCACAGACCCGGAGTGTGGGGTGACTGGAAAGACGGGTCACCGGACTTGCACACGCCCTGGGCGGGGAGAGGAACACTGTCTGGCATCTCAGGGTCATGTGAGGGGCCCCCGCTACTAGGTCACATTTCTGAAGCATCTTAGTTCTCACCTGTTGTGGCTCCAGGCGTCCACGCAATGCTGATGCAAAGTGAGCCGCCGCAACTGCTGCTTACTTTATGCCAGGCACCACAAAACTGAATGGATGTGAGATTTACTAACCTCGTTTTACAGATGAGGAAACAGAGCCCTTAAGAGACTTGCCCAAGGTCACACAGTTAATGAGTGGCAGGTAAGGGAAGAAACCCACGTCCGTCTGTCTTTGAGGCCCAATTCTTTTCCCTGTTATCCCATCCTGCCACTCTAAGAGCCGGGAAGTAGAAAGCAGGAAAAGAACTTTGTCTGCAGCTGTGGGACTGATGCGTGGGTGAAACTGGGTGGGTGATAAGTGTGTAACCAAATGATCCTGGACATGTGTGGGGTGGGTTGGCTTATGGATGCTGAGGAGCCCCAGCCACAGCTAATGCCTGGCACCAAACTTTTTTTGTTTTTCCTTTTTTTTTTCTAATTTCATTGAAGTATAGTTGATTTACAATGTTGTGTTCATTTCTGCTGCACAGCAAAGTGATGCAGTTATATATTCTTTTTCATATTCTTTTCCATTATGGTTTATCACAGGGTATTGAATCTAGTTCCCTGTGCTATACAGTAGGACCTTGTTGTTTATCCATCCTATATATAATAGTTTGCATCTGCTAACCCCAGACTCCCAATCCTTCCTGCCTCCCCCCCCCACCTGCAACCACAAGTCTGTTCTCTGTATCTGTGAGTCTGTTTCTGCTTCATAGATATGTTCATTTGTATCGTATTTTAGCTTACATACATAAGTGATATCATATGGTATTTGTCTTTCTCTTTCTGACTTACTTCACTTAGCACGAGAATCTCTAGGTCTACCCATGTTGCTGCAAATGACATTATTTCATTCATTTTTATGGCTGAGTAATATTCCATTGTATATACATACCATATCTTCTTTATCCATTCATCTATAGATGGATATTTAGGTTTTTTCCATGTCTTGGCTATTGTAAATAGTGCTGCAATGAACATCAGGGTGCATGTATCTTTTCAAATTATAGTTTTGTCAGGGTATATGCCCAGGAGTGGGATTGCTGGATCATATGCTGGCACCAGAATTTTATACATGGTGGAAGCCAGCAAGAGTGAGTGCAGCCTATGGGAGACTGGTGATTGTGGAGAATAGCAAGCCTGGGGTTGGAAAGGTCGCAGGGGAGGGAAGGTGAGGGTTTGCAGTGTTCTCCTGAGGAGTTTCTCCTTCTCTCATAAACAGTGGGGTGCTATCTAAAATGTATAATAATAATAATAAAACACAATATTAAATGTTCATTGTTGGAAAATAAGAATATACAAACAGAAAAAACATAAACATCCATGATCTAGCCTCTCAGCAAAGCTTCTTGAAAGCTATGTACCCTTGCCAACTACACATTCTCGCCCCTCTCTCCCTTACTCCAATCAGGCTTGGGTCCAAAACTGCTTTGGTCATAGTCACCATAATGACCTACAAAGTGCCAAATCCTCTGTTCCTATCTCTTTTTTTTTTTTAATTTAACTTAATTTTTTATTTGATGTATAGTTGATTTACAATGTCATGTTAGTTTCAGGTGTATAGCACAGTGATTCAGTTTTGTGTGTGTGTGTGTGTGTGTGTATGTATATTCTTTTTCAGATTCTTTTCCCTTATAGGTTATTACAAAATATTAAGTATAGTCCCCTGTGCCACACAGTACTAGGTCCTTGTTGGTTATGTATTCCTATCTCTTTTATACCCTTGTCTTACTCCACCTCTCAGGGATGTTGTGCACAGTTGACCAAATCCCTCATCTGGACACACCATCCTCTGCTGAGCCAGGGAAGCTCTACCCTCCTGGTTTCCCTCTAACCTCACTCTCCAGGTTCCTCAGCCCCCATTTTCGCTACTGGTAAATGCTGGCATATTCCAGGGCTGTCCTTCACCCTCTTCTCTGATCTAGTTACACTCTCTCCCTGGTGTTCCCTGCCAGCCCCATGACAGTTATATCATTTACACGCTGATGACTCACAAATGTAAATCTACAGTGAGGACCTCTCCCGGAGTTCCAGACTTATTCCTCCAACTACCATTTGTCATCTCCCACTGAAGTGACTAGCATCTCACACTTAACATGTCCAAAGCTGAACTCAACTTTTCTTCCCAAATCTATTCCTTTCCTGGTTGTCTCAGCAAATTGGATCACCATCCACCCTAAATCATCCTTGATTCCTTCCCACCACTCACCTTCATATCCAGTTAATCCATCAGCAGTCAGTTTGACCCCTAAAATAGATCCTATTAATTGACCTCTTCTCTCCGTGTCCTCAGACACCTCCTAGCCAAGCCACCAACAACTCAACCAGAGCCAATACCGCGTTGTCCTACCTTGCCCCCTGCTTCCATTCATGCCTACCTCTACCCTGACCCCTATAGTCAGTTCTTTACTCAGGGGCCAAAGTGACCTGTAAAATATAAACCATTCTGTGTCTCTCCTGGGCTCAAGTTTAATGTCTTCCAAACTTAGAATAAAATTCAAACTCCTGACAATGGCCTCTAAGTCTTTATATGATATGGCCTCTGCCTCCCTGTCCACCCCACTCTACACTACTTTCCCCAGTACACTGCTTGGCACTCACACTAGTATGTTTTCCTCGAAAATGTCAAACTCCCATCCAAGGGCCTTAACTCTTCCTTTTTCTTCTTTCTGAAATATTCTTCTCCAGATCTGTGTCCAGCTGTCTCTTCCTCCTTACTGAGGTTCAACCAAAATATCACCTCCTCAGAGGACTTTCCCCTGACCAGTTTATCTCAAGGAGTTCCCCAAGTCACTATCACATAACTCTGATTTCCTATTGATTTTCCGTATATTCTTTAGGGCAGGATCTGTACCTGTGCTGTTTCCTCATATCCACAGGGCCTAAAATGGTGCCTGTCACATGGTAGGCATGCAATAAATATTTGTTGGATAAATGAATAGAAAAAATCTTAGAGATAACCATTTTTCACATTTTGTATAACAATTCATACACCCAACATCTCTCACCTGATTGCAACAGTCTCAAAACTGGGCTTCCCTCTTTAGATATAGAAACACCATAGATATATAGGTTTAGCTATCCAACAGAGATTCTTAGAGAAGTGACGTGATCTGATTTGCTTTTTTAGGGCAATAATTGCCCTCCATGTGGATACAGGGGAAGGAGGTCAGAGACCAGAGGCAGAAAGAGGCTGAAGCTGAAAGATAGGACCAGGGCCTGAACGAAGGTAAGGGTGGGTAGGGGAGTCAAGCTATAGGTTTAGATGTTTCACAGTCTGAGGTGGAACTGATGGCTTTGGCTAGGAGTTGGGGAGGAAGAGGAGGATACCTGCTGCTTAGAAATACTTGGAAACCCAATAGTCCAGTGCTACAAAACCTGTTGACCCCAGGCAGGTGGGACCAAACCCAGTGGGTCATGTTAGCTATGATCCCTTCTCCACACACTAATTTTAGAGCCTTTTCCCCACTCCCCTCTTTGGTCCCATTTCATGGACCAGATAATAATTACAAGGTACTTTAAGTACATATTATCTCTTACGAAGCTCCCAATCCTGGGAGGTGGCTGGAGTAGGTATTGTTATAAGCCCCAACTTATACATGGGAAACTAAAAGGTATTACTCACTCAAGGCTGAGACTTACATCTTTGACTTTTCTGGCTCCAGACTCCACGCCTGGAATTTATTATTTATTGATCCTCAGATATCTCTCTCCCTCTCTCTCTCTCACAGACACGTACACACACACAGAGAGACACACACAAATGTTGAAGAGTAATGACACATCCATGTAATTTACATTCCACAACCCCAAGAGAGAAATCAATCAGCAAATATTTATTAAACAAACCCTTGCTATGTTCAGGACAGTCTGTTTTTACACAAGGCTGGCTCTTGCCTCACATAGGACTGACCTGAGCCTGACCATTAGGCTTCAGGGAGCTGCCCTGCCTCTTTGCCAAGAGACCTCTACTTGCCAAATGTTCCTTTTTCTAATTAGGATTTATCAAGTTTGCAACATGTTATAAGTAATGGGATTTCATAGAGAATTTTAAGACTGAGCGTGGGCCTGCCCTGAATATAAATATTAGGACTACTTTTATTGCATTGTCTTTAATGCTGGGCCCTAATAATCTGCATAATCTCTTGTGTTTCACAGTTCAATGTATGAATTTGAGGGACTGGGAAAAACAGGCATTTAAAATCAGTTAAAATTGAAAAATAGAAGCCACAGTGTACACGGCAATCTAATTTTATCTGTCACAGTTGCAAACTGAACCCATTCAAGCTAGTTTAAGCAGAAAAGGAGTTCACTGAAGAATCTGTAGTCCCTTTCAGGATCTTCAGCAGGGCCAGAGACTCGGACTCAGAGGCTAGCCATCCAAACATTATGCGCAAGTTATACCATCAAACTCCACTGGTAAAAATGCTATCGTTGTGGCCACTGGGCTCAGACATCTCTGCCCAACTCCTGATTCTGGGCACAGGATTTTACAGCCAGGACACGCCGTAGACACCTTTGACAGTTACATGTCTGTCTCTCATCATCCTTGCTAGAAGAAATTCTGCACGGCACCCCTTTCTTTATGGTATTTGCTTCTGAACTGACATCTTACAGTTGGTTGCCAGAGCCTGGGCCACATGCCCATGCTCTAGCTGCAAGGAAAGCTGGGGAAACAGGCCCATGGGGTCAGGAGTCACAACTTGGAGAAGTCCTAAATTAAGAAGGGTATTCAAAGGGGCTGGGAAGGCCCAAAGCTTGACAACACATCCACCACACCCAACAGTCACTGAATGTGCTGCACTGCAAAGTTTAAGACAATCCACAGATTCAATGTAATCCCTATCAAATACCAATGGCATTTTTCACAGAATGAAAAATTCTAAAATTTGTAGGGAAACACAAATAGCCAAAATGATCCTGAGAAAGAAGGAAAAAACTGAAGGTATCACATGCCCTGATTTCAAAGTATACCACAAAGCTACAGTCATCAAAACAGTATGTACTGGCACAAAAATATACACATAGATCAATGGAACATAATAGAAAGTCCAGAAATAAACCCACGCTTATATGGTCAATTAATCTATGACAAAGGAAGCAAGCATATAAAGTGGAGAAAAGACAGCCTCTTCAATAAATGATGTTAGGAAAACTGGACAGCTACATGCAGAAGAATCAGACTGGACCACTTTCTCACACCACATACAAAAACTCAAACTGGATTCAAGACTTAAGTGTAAGACCATAAAACTCCTAGAAGAAAACATAGGCAGTACTCTCTTTGACATCAGTCTTAGCAATATTTTTTTGGCTATGTGTCCTCAGGCAAGGGAAACAAAAGCAAAAATAAACAAATGACACTATATCAAACTAAAAAGCTTTTGCACAGTGAGGGAAACTATCAACAGAATGAAAAGGCCATCTACTAAATGGGAGAAGATATTTGCAAGCAATATATTTGATAAGACGTTAATATCCAAAATATACAAAAACACATACAACTCAACAAACAATCCAATTTAAAAATGGGCAGAGGACCTAAATAGACATTTTTCTAAAGAAGACATACAGTAGGCCGACACATGAAAAGATGATCAACATCACTGATCATCAGGGAAATGCAAATCAAAACCACAACGAGATATCACCTCACACCGCCAGAATGGCTATCGTCAAAAAGACAACAAATAAATATTGGTGAGGGTGTGGAGAAAAGTGAACCCTCATGCACTGTTGATGGGAATGTTAACTGGTGCAGCCACTATGAAAAACAGTGTGGAGGTTCCTCAAAAAATTAAAAATAGAACTATAATATGATCCACTGATTCTACATCTGGTTATTTTTCCAAAGAAAACAAAAACATTAATTTGAAAAGATATGTGCATCCCTATGTTCATTGCAGCATTATTTACAATAGCCAAGATATGGAAGCAACCTAAATGCCCATCCATAGATGAATGGATAAAGAAGATGTATATACATACAATGGAATATTACTCAGCCATTAAAAAGAATGAAATCTTACATTTGCGACAACATGGATGGACATAGGAGGTATTATGCTAAGTGAAATAAGTCAGACCTCTACCATATGATTTCACTTATATCTAAAAAACAAAACAAACGAACAAATGAACTTTAAAAATAGGGTATCTGTATTCAATGGGAAGGAGAAAATAGTCAGCAGGCTAAATGACACCAGGAGAACTAACTATAAATGAATTGACCTGGCTGGATGATTCACCCTCTCCACATACATTCTGTAACGAGGTGCCTGTCCACAGATGTATTCAGTGTCACAGTAAATGAGGAAAAGGCCACTATGAAATATTGCCACGAGGTCCCCCTGCAGCGCCATCCTAAACATGAGGGATATCATGTCCGATGGCCTCATCCTGATGGCCACAGGGTTATGGATCCCCCAAACAGTTTGCCTGAGAAGAGCATGGTGGCATGCTGAGGCTGACATGGGAACACTGTGTGGTCTCAGGCCTTTCTGAGCCCTAGTTTCCTCCTCTGCAAGGTGGAGATCATGAGACAGAATATACAAAGACATTAGTTCAGAGCCTGGTACATGGTGGATCCTGAATACCAGTTACCTAAGCACATCACTCATAATATCAAGTTTCTATGCGGTAAGAACTCAGTGTTTAAAGAAAACTCCAGATGTCAGAAACAGCAAATGCCCCATCTTGGGGACATAGGAGAGATTGGTTTGTTCTGAATGGCATGCAGTGCTCTGGTCTAGAGAGCAGATTTCAGTGGGGATTGGCAGGAGGGAAGCTGAGCAGGTAGGCAGGGAAGGCTCAGCCAAAAGGGAAGTAATAGAATCCCATCAGCACTTAAAAGCACAACACCTAGGCTGGAAACACTGTGGAGGACAGATTGGTGGGAAGTGAGACTGAAGTCCTGGGGAAAGATGCTGAAGGCCACTACTAGGCTTATGACAGAAGGACAGAGATGTGAAATTAGTGAGAAAAGTATGAGATAGCCCAAACAGGACATAACAAAAGATTGAAAGTGAGGGGTGGAGACAGGAAAGACTCCAAGACAGTGGTTCTCACCGTTGGGCTGCTCTTTGGAAAAATGGTGTACCATACAAAGAGCTTCTTCAAATTAATGAGAAAAAGAAATTTAAAAAACCCTTGAGTTGGACTTCCTTGGTGGCGCAGTGGTTAAAAATCCGCCTGCCAATGCAGGGGACACAGGTTCGATCCCTGGTCCGGGAATATCCCACGTGCTGCGGAGCAACTAAGCCTGAGCACCACAACTACTGAGCCTGCACTCTAGAGCCCACGAGCCACAACTACTGAAGCCCGCGCACCTAGAGACTGTGCTCCACAACAAGAGAAGTCACCGCAATGAAAAGCCCGCGCACCACAATGAAGAGTAGCCCCCGCTCTCCATAACTAGAGAAAGCCCGTGGGCAGCAACGAAGACCCAACGCAGCCAAAAATAAATAAATAAATAGATTTATTTAAAAAAAAAAAAAACCTTGAGTTAAGGAGACAGAGAGGTCAAAGGAAAGGAACAAATGGTTATTTGATGTATGAAAAAATGATTAACATCACTCAGAATAGCGAAAATGCAAATTTAAAACATATTGATGTACTATTTTTCACCCATCAGCTTGGCAGAAATCAAATAATCTTAACACAGGGAAAGAACTACTCTTTCTTCCAGCACATTGTTGACAGGAGAACACAGGCTCCATGAGGTCAGTTTGACACCGTCCATCAATTACAAGCCCGTTGATCCTGAGATCCCATTTTTCTTACAGGCATACCTACACATGTTGTGTAAGTTTATTCACTGGGGCATAATTTGTCATAATAAGGCCAGGACCAACCTAAATCCTATTCTTAGTGGATTTGTTAGGTAAATTAAAGCACATCCATACAATGGAATTACTTAGTCATCATATATTAAAAAACAAAGAGGCTAAGTATTAATATGGAATGATCAGTAAGATACAGTTAAGTCAAAAATACAAGATGTAGAACAGTGTGCATACAAAGTTATCATTAGTGTATAAAAAGGAACTGAAAATAAAATAAACATATACCTGTGTAGTATAGTCATAAACTTTCTTCTGGATAGAGGAACTGGGTGATTGGTAGACAGGCATAGGAGAGAGACTTTATTGTGTAATCTTTTACACCAGGTGCAAGTATTATTTATTCACCAAAAAAAAAAAGGAATTAAATTAATAAAACTACCTACTAGTGTGAAGGCAACACAATCAAGTGAAAAGGACTTGGGGTTAGACACCTGAATCCACCAAATGTGAAAAGTTTAAGTTAAAAAAAACGATGCTCAGCCCACACACTGGTCCAATTACATCAGAATCTTGTGAGGAGAGTAGGAGGAACCCAGGCATCAATATTTTTTAAAGCTCCCCAGGTGATTCCAATGTGCAGACAATGGTTTAAAAAAAAAAAAAAAAACCATGACAGTAGCAACTCTGGTGTTTTGGCTTCAGTGCTTGGGGGGGAATCAGCTGAGCCTGTGTCAGTCTTGGCATTGAAATCTGACTCCTCTACCCCCTAAGCACAGCTTGATCCCTTTGCACTTCTCTGTATCTGTTTCTGGCCCAGCATCATCTGGTCCTTATCTTTGTAGCTTCCTCACCCCTGCCCCCTAGACAACAGGAGCTCAGTTTTCTTATGAACTTGCCAAAAAGCCAAGTAAACTTCCTAACCTCCTGTCACTTCAGTGATGGGAAATTTATTACTTTTAATTAAGAAGGCAATTGTCCCAGCAGGAATGAGTGAGGGCCCTCTCGCCCAATGACTTCAGTTTGGATGATTTCAAGTGCAAGGAACCTGACTCCAACAATAAAGATACTTGTTGTTTCAAATAAAAAGCTTCCTGGTGGTGGGCTGGGCTCCAGGCTGGGTGCATTAGGGCTCTGGCCCTGCTTCTCTGAGAATGTCTTGGCTTTGTCTTGCTCCCTGAGTTGGCTTCATCTTCATGCTGGTAGCAAGATAGCTGCAACGTGTCCAGATTTCATCCACAAACTACAAGATCCAGAGAAAGAGAAAGGACCTGCCTCCCCCTGGGTTTCTTTCTTATAAGGGAAAAAAAACATATCCTGAAACTCTCAGCAGCCTTCTTTCCCCTTAATCTCATTAGTCAAATTGCCACATACCCATTCTAAACCCAGTTATCTTGAAAGAGGAGTAAGGTTATCATGGTTGGTTTACACCAGTGGTTCTCTGCTGGGGATGGGGGTGATTTTGCCTCCCAGGAGACATTTGACAATAACTGAAGACATTTTGGGTTGTTTCAATTGGAGTTGGAGGTGCTACTAGCAAAGATGCTGCCCAACTTTCTATAATCACACAAAAGCCCCAACAACAGAGAATTATCTAGTCCAAAATGTCAAGAGTACCAAGACTGAGACACCTGGCTTAGACCAACCAGGCGTCATCCCTGGAGCTGAGGACAGGGTTACCTTCCCCTAGTCATTTGGTGGATCCCAAACAATATCAGGTTTTTTTAGGGAAAAGAAAGGATGTGGTAGGCAGCCAACAATGTCCCCTATATTACTGCTTCAAAGGTTTTGGGGTCCAGCACCTTCCTCCTGCAGAGTAATCCAGACACAGAATTTATAAACTGATGGCGAAATCACAACAGAATACATGGATCTATAGTCCCAGAACCCAGTGAGGCTAACATTCGTGATTTAATATTTATATTTTTGCAGAACTAGAAGGCTGGCACTCAAAATGGCCACAGGACACTTGCTCATTGGGCAATCAAAGAACATTAAAACTTTGCTTCTCTAAACCTTATCAGAGGGGACAGTGTGACATCACTCTTGGTAGGATTTTAGCCATCAGAGAAAATACGTGGTTGGCTGCTCCACTTGCAACACTGGTGGGTGTCTCAAAGAGATATGTAAGTTCAGGGAGTCAAGCTTAAAGTATCAGCTAAAACATCCAGAACAATATATCCCTGTTCTTTGTTTTTTAGCTGAGACAGTTATTTGTCCAGTATCTCTTTGGCCTAAAAACAAAACCATTAATTACAAAGACCAACTTTTTAGAGCAAAGAGCAGGGTTAACATGCCATCCTAGAAACTGTGTATGTCTGTATAGATTTCTGATTACTAAGCCTCTGGAAATATCTTGAGAACTAACTCATGCCTACAGAACAGGCACAAACTTCTGGTGTCATCAGGACTCAGCCACCCCCAGTGGATGGCAACTGGTTTCCATGCCAACATGACTCCATCCCAGAATTCTGTTCTATAACTTAGTTTTATTAAACCTAAAACTTCATTCACCCCATGGTTCATATCCCCATAAGTTATAGTCACTATCTGTGGTAGTCATTAGCTCTAGTCACCAAATATTTCTAGTTCTCCCTCTAAGTTCACGGTAGGATTGCATAACCCCGTCCCTTTAAATTTAGATGTGATCGTGTGACTTGCTTTGGTCAATGAAAACTTCAGCAAGTGCACACCAAAAACTGAGCTTTGGCTATATCATGGAAGCACAGAGACAGCCTCTATCAATCTGGATCCCTAAGTGAAGATGACATGGAGCAGATGTAATGTCAACCTGTAATGTTGGTTTTAGGGAGTATAACCCACTTTATCCTGACTGATACCATCCCCAAAATGTTGGCTCCCCTCCAGTCGTTTGTCTCCTCCTGCATCTTCTCCATGTATTGCTCCACGTTTGCTCTTCTCCATCTAATTTCCTACCTCTCTTTTCACATCCCAATATCTACAGTGTGCCTTATGGAGCTCCAGTTTTGTACCAGAGAAATTCTCCTGCATTCTTACCTTCCCTGCAGAATGTGTCCTTTACCTCTGGACCTTACCTGAACCCTGGCTCTCCTCTAGAGGCTTCTCTTCCTGAGGGTTGGCAGGTGAGATTGGAATTCCCAGTGCCAATGCTGGCTCTATTCTTGAGTAAAAGTCCCACTCCTTTAAGACTCATGGCCTCCAGCTGGGTCACCCCAGGTCTTTCCTCATTTTACTGACATCCTGCCCTCTTGGGCACCTGGATCATAGTCTTCCTGTCTTCTCCAAGTCCTGCAGAATCCTGGGAGATTTCAACAGCCCCATGGACAACTACCTAGCACCCCAGCCTCATAGCTTCCAGACCTTCCCACATCCAGCGACCTCCACCCTCTTTGTATTCTGGTCATTCTCTCTGAGGCTACGTCCTAAACCTTGTCACCACTCAGAATTGTTTCCCTCCTACAGTCAAAGCTATGATGACCACTGTGGAGGTACGATGAAATGGCTCAGTAGGTTGAGTTGCACTGGATCCTAATCAACCTTCCTCTTCCCAAACTATGTCCTAGAGCAGAGGTTCTCAAATTTTAATGATTTTTTCTCATCACCTGGGGATCTTGTTAAAAGGAAGACTCTGATTAAGCAGGTCTGGAGTGAGACCTGAGATTCTGCATTTCTAACAAGCTCCTAGGTAATAGCCATGTCTCTGGTCCATGGACCTTACTTTGAGTCACAAGGAGCTAAGTGTCCATGAAACCTGGCTACCCTGTGCTTTCTATTCTTCCTATGAGAAGAGCTCACCACTACCTCTTTGAGTTCTAATCAATCCCTGTATAACCTGCCCCCAAAATGGAAACCTGCCTCAAGGAGTCCAGTGAACTGTGAGTTCTGCCTGGAGTTTCACATTTTGACTTTTAATTTTTAAAAGAATCTCAGATGTAAATTGTTCACTATTCTTCAATGCATAGTACACTCTCATCAGCCCATGAAAGGTCCTGCTACTTGTAATTTATTTCTTTTCATTTTCATTTTTTTAACTCTTCAACCCTGATAGCTGCACCTTTTTCCTCCCCAGCCCTTATCATAGGCCAGCGCTCTAGTCATTAAACATGCATGCATTCAACCTTGTAAGATGAGTTGTGTATGCTTATGTTTTTAAACTATATAAATGATGTGCAATTTACAAAGAAAAAAACATGAGACCTTCCTATGAGGTCTTGTTGTGGGCTTCTTCTGATGAGGTGGCTGACATTCATGACCCCCTTATTTATATAGGAAGAGAATGTGCCCCTTATTATTTGAACCAACCCAAGAGAGTCTCTATTTCTTGCAACCAAAATAACTCAAGGAACACACTACATCATAGGGTGGTTGTGAGCTCAACTGAGAGCAAGATGTGGTGTCTAGACTTCCCCGGCCCATTGCTCATAAAGTGTCAGATCCTCTTTTGTTGTAGTTGGCAAAGGACTGGATGATGAGTGATTTAGGCCAGAATTAAGAATTCAGTCTCCATATGGCCCAGTTAGCTTTGCTAGATACCAACAGCGCCCCTAACACTGACCTAAAATAATGTTGTAACCCCTTTGACATAATGATAGAAGTTAAAGAGTTTAAATCATGATTAGACAGACCAGAGACAGACCCAGAAACAGACCCAGAGACATATAGGGGTTTAGTATATGCTAAAAGTGATATTTCAAGTCAGTGAAGAAAAGATGGATTAACTAGTAAATAGTGTTGGAGCATCAGGGTGATGATCGGTGAAGAAAAATTAATTTGGATTATTATCTTACTGCTTACAACAAAATTAATTCCAGATGAAACAAAGATTTATATGTTAAAAAATTAATTATTAGAAAAAAATCATGGGAAAATTTTTGCAGTAACCTCCAATTAAAGCTTTTCTAAGCATCACACAAAAACCCAGATGCCTTAAAAGAAAGATGAATTTAGCTACATTAAAAAATTTTTAATTCCTCAAGACAAACCTACCATAAACAACCTTTCTTAAAATATAATCACTTACAAATCAATAAGAAAAAGACCATTATCCTATTTGAAAAAATGGGCAAGAATATGAAGAGTTCATAGAAAAGAAAATATAAATGCTCTAAACATATGAAAATATACTTGAGTTCACTTATAATAAGAAAAATGCAAATTAGAGTTACAATAATGATACATTTTTTCAGCTCACAGATTGACAAATATGAAAGATTTTAGAAACTACACTGACAAAGATGTATGGGAATAGGCACTCTTGTAAGTTACTCCAGACAGCAATTTGACAATATATCAAATTAAAAATAAACATACCTTTTGACTTCTAGGAATGTATTCACAGATATACTTGAATATGTGTGAAACTACACATCATTTTATTAATGCAAATTATAAATTTGCCTAAAAAATGGAATACTATATGCAGCTATAAAAAGTTGTAAAGCTTTTGGATTATTGAAGCAGAACACGTTCAAAGGAAAGAGAAGGCTGCAGAACAATGTAAGACTTGGGGGAGGGGAAGGAGAGTGAAAATATATGCATGTTTATAAGTACATAGAAGATCTCCAGAAGGTTATGCAAGAAAGTTACAGAGGGGAAGTGGGGGCAGTGTGGGCAGGGGAGAGAGACAACATTTCGTGTTTACCTTTTCATACGCACTGAATTTTATAGCATGTGCATCATTATAAAATACAATGAAATTTTAAACAACAATTAATAAATATATCTAAGGCAGTTTTTTCCAGCAGAACTCTGGTGTCCATTAAGTTATGCTTCTAATTTCTATTGACTGTAGATACAAACAAACAAAAAAGGAAGTAGAAAGAGACTATAGAGAGAGTCTGTTTTTATTCTGGGGTTTGGTTTCTCTAGGCATTTAGTGATGAAGTAATGCCTGCTTTCTTAAACCACAAGAGCAGGAGGAACAGCTCTCCCTCCCTCATGAGAGACAGCTACAGTGTAGCCTCAGAGAGTGGGTGTCAGGTCACAAAGCTGACCTACTGTTGGTGAGAGCGAGTGCTACCTGGTGGGGGCAGGCAGGAGGTGGAGGCTCTCTAGCCAAGGCAGTCGGCAGGCCCAGAGGGAAGGACACGAGCACCGTGTTGATTCAGCAGTCAGCAGTCACCCCCAAGGCAAGGGCCAGAATGCCGGAGACCCCTCTGCAACGCAGGGGCCAAAAAAGAGAAGGCAGTCTTCTGGGCATGGAGAATGGAGCACCAAAAAGATAAATAAGTAGCAGAGGCAGAACACAGCAGCTTGAAGGGGCAAAGAATATCAGGGTATGGAATGGGAGTGTAAGAGGAAGGAGAAAGGCAGAGGTTCAGCCTGGCTGAGGCAGAGAATACCCATCTCTCTTCATTTTGTGTCTGGTGAACATCTCAAGAGATAAGGCCTAGTACTGTGCAGGCTGAGTTCGCATTCAGGGTAATAATGGTGTGTTAATATTTATTCCCACTTAGAGAATGATCAGCACACAGTTCTAAGAGCTTTGACAGATGGGACTCTCAGAGAAGCACCCAGCATGTCACGCCTTCATGCTTCAAGTTCTCTCAGTATTGGTGCCATGCTGCTGCTTAATTCATCTTTACCCAGCCTGTAAGACCCTGTTCCCCTTGGCCTGTAGGCTTTCATTCATTCATCCATTCATTCAACAGGAATTTATCGAGTACCTGTTATGCCAAGCACTGTATTAAACTCGGAGAGACAGTGGTTAACATAACAAATATGATTTTTACCTTCATGGAGCTTACAGCATTTTCAAGACAGACAGTTAAAAAGTAAAAACCCAAATAAATATATAATACAAATTACCATACATGCTATGAGGGCAGAGTATGGTGTTCTGAGAGTGAGAAGCCGGCAGCCCATTTTGAATTGTGTGATCAGGAAAGAGGGCTGCCTTGATACATAGCCTCAGTGAACACTGCATGATGTGCATGGTATCCCAGATGCCAGCCAGGCAGAGTGGGGCCAAAAAGCTTTCCAGGAGAGGGAACAATGTGCTCAAAGGCAACAGAATAGGAAACGGTTTGGCAAGGACAAGTCATTGTGGGAAGTACAGAGTAGGGGCAGCATAAAGGAAGGAGTGTGAGATGAGGCTCAGATTCATGGAGAATCTAGAGGGCTATGAGAGGAACTTTATGTTCTAAAGGGTACTAAACAGGTGAGTGACACGATTCAATGTATAAATATTTTAAATCCACTCTGACTACTGTCTAGAACATGGATTGGAAGAGAGTAGGTAACCAGTAAGAGGCCCTTGAGTCAGCCGACAAAAGATGAAGGATTGCAACAAAGGGTGATGGCCACAGAGAGGAAGAATAGTGCAGAGTCAAGACATGTTTGGAGATAGAACTGACAGCACTTGCTGGTAGATTGGATGGGAGAGCTGAAGAATGACTCCAGGTTTCTAGCTTTAGCAAATGGATACTACCATTTTTTGAGGGGAATATGGGGAAGAATGGACTCAGCAGGTAGATCCAGGGTACCATCTTGGACATGCTAAGTTGAAATGTTTGTGTTAATCTAAGTGGAGATGACAAGTAGACAGCTGGTTCTATGACTTTTTTCATATCAGAGATCTAGCTGGAGATAAAACATGGGAGTTGTCCTCATAAGACTGTATTTAAAGTCATGGGAAAGGATGAGATCCCCTAGTGATGGACTGTGGACAAAGAAGCTTTAGTTTCTAACGTGTTTGAAATTTTTGTCTCCCATTCATTACCAACCATGCCACATAAACTTTTTCCAAAGCACCTAGGAGCAAGCCTCTACCTTTGTATTTAGCAGTATGGACAGGTGAAACTAATTTCTTTTCTTACCAGCAGATGTTGGACCAACTCAGTGTTTATGATGTCCTAGAGTCTCAGCTTTCTCTCTCATGTGAGAAACCTTGATTTATTCTCTACTTCTTTACCTCTGATTCTGGGTCTATTCACACTTTGATTAAAAGGTATTTTAATCAGTTAGGGCATAGTAATATTACTCTATAAGATTTCAAGGATGGGTTAGAAACAGAGGTGAGGATACAAGAGAATCAGTTTGTATGGGTTTCAATGGATCCAGAAGTTGGATGATCAGCAGGCCTCAAGGAGAACTCAAACACTGCAGCTTTGCTTACCAGGGGTCTGCCAATGTAGCTCTGTGGATCTAACATTTATTTTTTTTTAATTTATTTATTTTTTTGGATCTAACATTTATATTCCTCAATAGGGAGTATTTGGTTGGACTCGTTTGGCCTATTCAATATAAGTCCTTTTTACTGAGCTAAGTTTTTCTTCAAGCCATCTCACAATGGGTTGAGCTCCATGATGTTCAGTCTATACCTAGTTGCCTTTGGTATGGATATCAATCCCTGATTCAGTCAGTCATTGTCCTGGAAACAAGGTTAGTTTCATTCAATGTACAGGCCTGGGTCACTGCAACAGATGCAGCTTCCACTTCAGCCCTCTAGCCTCAGAAGAGGCTGAGGATACACCCTCCTTTAGAACATTGGCCTGAAGGAACTACAGTTCCTAGTCCCATCTTTAGGGCTGTTGCTATAACTAATCCTCATCTGAAGGTGCCAGAAGGTGAATCTCCATTCCAGTGAGATTATAAAGTAAGTAGACTGGTGGCTTAGAAGGACTTCCCAGGTGTGGAAGCTTACTCTCTTCAACTACCTCATAAAATCTTTCACCAGGGTGTATTACTGCTCTATTTTACAACTCTTATCTGCAAAGATCTATATGCATTTTATTTCTCTCAAACTTGAGAAAATTATTTAAGAGAGTTTTTGAAAATTCCTTGTACACCTCTTAATTATAAGCTCAGGATTTGGGTCCAAATAAATAAAATTGATCAAGTTTTATAAAATTTCAAGCTAGAAAGGGACCTGAGAGATTTGAGGTAAAAAGAATCAAAGTAGCTTGAAGACCTGATCAATGAACTGTGTATAGACAAGTGAAACTTCCCTTTAAGGGAGAACTTCAGATACATAGTGGTCAGATCTTTGAGACATTTTAAAGAATGCCAGCGTAATAGAAGGTTTGACATTTTAGGTCAACTGGAAAATTCACCTGTGTATTATAGGTCCAATGGGAGAAAGAGATAGGAAGTGAAGGAAATTAATCACCCCATTAGCTCATCATTATTAGAGCCTTGTCACGTTAAGGGACAATTCTCCAGAGTTTTTTTGGCATTTCTGCATATCTTGGGATCAGAGCTCTGCCTGCCTTTATTCCAGACTATGTTTTCAGGAATATCTATACAGCAAACCGCCTTGAAGACAGAGATGGTGTCTTCCTCCAGAGTATGAGACAAATTTGTTTACTATCCAGTATGATAAAGATAGTGTCTCCCTAAAGGGACCCCTCGTACACTGTTGGTGGGAATGTAAATTGGTGCAGCCACTATGAAAAACAGTATGGAGGTTCCTTAAAAAAAACTAAAAATAGAGCTACCATTTGATCCAGCAATCCCACTACTGGGTGTACATCTGGAAAAAAAGGAAAACTCTAATTTGAAAAGATACGTGCACCCCAATGTTCATGGAAGCACTATTTACAATAGCCAAGACATGGAAACAGCCCAAGTGACCATCAACAGAAAATTGGCTTAAGATGTGGTATATATACACACACACGTATATATATATATATATATACGTGTGTGTGTATATATATATATATATATATATATATACACACACACGTATATATATATATACACAAATATATACGTGTATATATATATATATACACAAATATATACATATATATATATATATATATATATAATGGAATATCACCCAGTCTTAAAAAAGAATGAAGTATTGCCATTTGCAGCAACATGGATGGACCTAGAGAAGTAAGTGAAGTACTTAGTGAAGTACTTCACTTAGTGAAGTAAACCAGACAGAGAAAGACAAATGATATCACTTATATGTGGGATCTAAAAATATACAAATGAATCTATATACAAAACAGAAACAGGCTCACAGACACAGAAAACAACTTATGGTTACCAAAGGGGAGAGGGAGGGAGGGACAGATTAGGAATATGGGATTAACAGATACAAACTACTATACATAAAATAGATAAGCAACAGGGATTTACTGTATAGCACAGGGATTATATTCAATATCTTGCAATAACATATAATGGAATAATCTGAAAAAAATAGCTGAATCACTTTGCTATGCACCTGAAACTAACACAACATTATAAATCAACTATACTTCTATAAAAAATTTTTTTAATTTTAAAAATAAAAAAGATAGTGTCTCCCTTCAGGACAAAGTTCAGGTAGGCTTACTATCCATTATAAAAGATCTGAGTTCCCTAAAATTGGGGTTCCTCTCTTAAAATGTAACCCACTACATGTGCACGCATTACTTGGCTCTTTCATGCCACCCTGTAGAAATTGGGGTCTGATGAAACAATGCAAAAATGATGTTACTCTAGCTACTACTATTGCTGTGAGTAATAAGCTGTCCTTTGTCTCTGGCCCAGGAATCTTGTGTCTTCTGCCAGCATCCATGAGGCAGTCTTGTAGCTTTCAAGTCAGATAAAATCTCAAACCCTTCACAATGCTTGACTGTTTGGCACCTGTGAAAGTAATTTTAGCACAGGACTTAACAGCAGTGTTAACAATATCAAGAACCATGTTGGATCTTTCATATAAAACTTCCCTGACACCCAAATGGAGGAGTTCTTTTATTTCTTCAGACTTTCAGACTGCATGAACAAATACATAGTACTGCACTTTTCATGAGACTCTAAATTCGAAAGCTTCTTTCAGAAGTTCTTCCAAAAAGTCTCAGCACTGAACAAAGTTTTGGGGACAAGAAATAATGATCATCTGTAACAGTGGCCACACAACTGGACCAGATGTTTTTAAGTTCTCCTCACTGATGGCAGCCAAGAATCTCACCCCTCCACCATACCAAGAGCTCTCCTTCCTCCCTCCTGACTAAAGCTGGACTCTTTGCTTCCTCACCACCCCCACTGCTTTCTCCTCTAAATCCTTCAAATCCACCTGCTTCTTTCATCTCTGCTGCCTCCTCCAACATCCAGACTCTCATCTCTTTCTAACCTTCCTCTCAGCTTTCACCCTCTCCCCTTCCAACCCAGATCCTACATGGCCATCAGAGTTTACAACTTCCTCGGATCCACATCACCTTCATCAGGGGCTTTCAAACCAGGAAAACCTGATAGACAGCTGCTTGTATCTGTTTGATATATTGGACTTCTGTTAAGATTATTTTGAGGGGAAAAAAAAAAGAGTTCCACTGCTTTAAAACTTTTTGAAAAATGCTAGCCTGAAAGATAAACTTCAAGCCTTTAGCTTATCATTCAAAGCCCTTCATAATATTGCCATGTCTCCTACTCTCCCTGCACCCTCAGAAGGCCTACACTTTAGTAATTGTGTCTACATCCATATCACCTAAAGTTGTTTGGGTTTTGGGGTTTTCTTTTTGTTTTGTTTTTTTTTACCACACTGCTGCTTTGATCAAGCCTCACTGCACACAGTGTCAAGTCCAAACTACTTAAGTTTGTAATCATCACTCTCCCTGTCCTACTCTCCTCCTTGGCACAAACTCTCCCCTCTGGCAAGCTTGGTCTCTTCTCAGTGGAAAATGGGCTCCTATGAGCCTCCTTTGAACCTTTGTTTACATTATGGCTGCACCTTTTCTCTCTGCTGTCCTTCCCTTCCACCTAGGAGTGCCCCTTCTCCACCGCCCCAAATACAAGATACGTATAACTACAGTGGCCAAAGCCACCTCTGATCACTCCAGCCCATGGAGAACCCATAGTAGGGTGTGTGTGTGTGTGTGTGTGTGTGTGTCTGTGTGTGTGTGTCTGTGTGTGTATGTGTGTGTCCCCAACCTATGCTCTAACTCCATGGAGGTAGAAAAATCTCAATGCACCCCACACTGCATCCTCTCTCCCCCAACCCTCATACACATACTTGTATCTGGCAATAGCAGATTCCCAGTAAACATGGAACTCAAGAACCTTTCCTTCTGCTTTCCCCACCTTTCCAATCGAGTAACACAAATTCCTGATGCACCACATTATCTCTGATTCTTGACTCAAGCTATGTGCTCCCTTATCGCCCTACTTTCCAACTTGAAATGCCCTGGCCTCTTCTACCTTCATTACCTACCCAATCCCTACTTATTCTCCAAGATGCAGTTCAGTCACCACCTTTTTATCTAACCAAAGTTCTGTGTCATCCTATATGACAACTTCAACTATGAGGTTGATTCTTTCTATGTCTGGATTCAAAGTTTCTTGATCTTATCATTGATTTAATAGATCCATATAAAATTTTGTATCCTACTAACAGATATTACCTCTAATACCTTTTTCATCATAGCACTTATCACCTTGTATCACAAATGTCTGCTTCTGTGTCTGCCTCACACTAAGAGATGATAAATTCCTTGGGGGGAAAAGGACTGTGTCCTTTATCCATCTTTGTGTTTTCATCACACAGCATATTCTATGTGTTCAACAAATATTTGTTAAATGAAAATGTGAGTTTTTGCAGCTACTTAGCTGTGATAGTTAGCTTTATGTGTCAACTTGATTAGGCTCTGGTGCTCTGATGTTTGGTCAAACTATCTTTTAAATGTAATTACATTTAAATCAGTAGACTTTGAGTAAAGCAGATTACTCTCCATAGTCATCCAATTAATTGAAGTCCTCAAGAGAAAAATACTGACATACCCCAAAGGAAGAAGGAATTCTGTCTCTCTGGAGAACCCTAATACATCAATTGTGGTTATAGAAGTGAAGGTAGCAGTTAGCTAAGATGATCTAAAGTTGACAATTGGCAGGGCAGTTGGAGCAAAAGGACAAAGGTAAGGGAATTGAAAGTTTGGGCATAAGAGTGACGGAAATAATGGGTTGTGGAAGCTTAAGCTGGTTGGGAAGGACAAAGGAGTCAACCAGAAGAGGGTCAATGGATGGTGAGAAAATAGAAGGATGACAGGATCAGAGATCTCAATGAGACTGAAGAAACAGGTGTGTAGACACAGGTCTAAGAGTCAGAGAAGAGTGCCATCTGAGGTGCTAAATGGGTATAAGATTTCTGAGATGGTGCTGGTTCTGATCATGACACCATCCAGATGTGGTCATAGAAATGGACAGGTGAAGAAAAGTGTAGAACCTTCTATTAGTAAGGATTCTACAGAGAAACAGAACCTATAGGATGTGTGTGGATAAAGAGAGGAATTTATTTTAAGGAATTAGCTTATGTGATTGGGGGGACTGGCAAATTTGAAATCTGCAGGACAGACCAGCAGGCTGGAGGCTCAGGGAAGAGTTTATGTTACATTCCATATACCTTATATTCCATAAACATAGTTTCAAAATTTTACTATTATAAGAAGTATTGAAATAAACATCCTTGTATAAAATAGGGTCAATTTTTCTAAGTATTTCATGTATGTACAACTTTGTATCTTAAGAAAACACACTGTCTTTTTCCAAAACATATATCTCTGGACTGTGGATCAACCAAATGAATGTTGAAATTGCAGAGCATGATGCCAGGTGGAGAGGAAGCATATGGGCCATGATCCTAAATCTATAAAGCTTTTTTTCTTCCATGTTCTCTCTCTTGACTTGCCATGATGTTGTTTTTAAATTTTATTTATTTATTTATTTTTGGCTACATTGGGTCTTCCTTGCTGCGCGTGGGCTTTCTCAGGTTGCGGTGAGAGGGGGCTACTCTTTGTTGTGGTTTGCGGTCTTCTCAATGCGGTGGCTTCTCTTGTTGCGGAGCACAGGCTCTAGGCATCCGGGCTTCAGTAGTTGTGGCACACCGGCTTAGTTGCTCTGCAGCATGTGGGATCTTCCCGGACCAGGGCTAGAACCTGTGTCCCCTGCATTGGCGGGCAGATTCTTAACCACTGCGCCACCAGGGAAGCCCTGCCATGATGTTTTTCTTTTTCTTTTTTTAAATTATTATTTATTTTATTTTATTTTATTTTATTTTATTTTATTTTATTTATTTATTTATGGCTGTGTTGAGTCTTCGTTGCTGTGTGCAGGCTTTCTCTAGTTGTGGAGAGCAGGGACTACTCTTCCTTGTGGTGCGTGGGCTTCTCATTTTGGTGGCTTCTCTTGTTGCGGAGCACAGGCTCTAGGCACATGGGCTTCAGTAGTTGTGGCACGTGGGCTCAGTAGTTGTGGCTCACGGGCTCTAGAGTGCAGGCTCAGTAGTTGTGGTGCATGGGCTTAGTTGCGCCACAGCATGTAGGATCTTCCCGGACCACGGCTCAAACCCATGTCCCCTGCATTGACAGGCAGATTCTTAACCACTGCACCACCAGGGAAGTCCTCATGATGTTTTTCATTTGCTATTTAATGTCGTTCTGAGTACAGAAAAAATTAAAAATTTAAATTATTAGTATGAAGTATACTGTTTGTCTTTAGGTGGAATGCCAGTTTTATATGCAAACGCAAGAGCATTTAAATCATATAACTCATATGCAGAATCACTAAAATCACAGAATCTGTATTTTTTTAGTTGGTACATGTTACAAAATGTGTATTTCATTTTTATCAGAACAAAACTAACTCACCTGTTTTAACTTCACTTCTTAATGTATACAATTCTACCTACCTTCGGCTTACTGATGAGTAAGGAAGGACTGAAAGGAGAAGGAACTTTGCTTTCTATGTCATCATTTTCAGAGTAAGCGGTTGGCTGATGCAGTAAGAAAGGATATGATAGTGTTCCTCAATTGTTTCTGTTTCTTAAAATGCCTTCTTTTTGCATGTGAAGCAAGTTCTAGTTGAAATGGAAAATGTGGCTTCTGGGGCTATAAAATAGAATTCTGTGCCCATCGGGCATCATGAATGCCATATGGATGGGCAGCAAGGACTAGCAGACACATGTTGTAAGTATCTTCTCTGTTCATGTTCATGCTCCATTGTCTCATTGGACTTCACTTACTAAACACAAGTTCAAAGATAAAATTATTAAGAATTTCGAGATGGCAACAGCAGATCATTAAGCCAAGTGTGGGATCCTTCTGAGCATGGAGCCCTGATGTACCTACCCAGGTCACATGTCCATGAACCATCAATGTCTGTGATGGGACAAAGTGACATGGTTCTCAAAAGATTGGTTTCTGAAGAGCAAAGAAGACAGAAGAGGAGCGATGTGTTAGGAAAGATTTTTGAGAGCAGTGATAACCTTTGCTTCCAGCTAAATATCCCAGGAATGCTGGAAAATACCATATATTCTCTGTTTATAGGTTACAAAAATTTAATATAGATCTATTAAATAAATCATGAGATCAGGAAATTTTGAATCCAGATATAGGTGGATTGACCTCATGGTAAAAATTGCCCAAGATGACACAGAACTTGAGCTGGGCAAAAACACAATAATCTGGGACCCTAGAACCTCAAGGACTAGGAAGAAGATCCACGGAGCACACTGGTAAGACTGGCGGGTACTGTCCCAAAGGAGAAAGGGTTTTAGAAGAAGGTGAAGGAAAATGTTTCAGGAAGAGCAACAAAATGCTAGAAGAATTCTGACAACCTGCCCCCACTCCCTACATGGTAGCTGGTGAATGAACAGCCCAGTGTTTCCCAGAGAGAACCAGATTTCCAAAAGGCGGGGGAACGTTTCGTTTGTTCATTTTTGTTTATTTTAAAGAGACTCAGGCTACAAGGAGGTTTCTGGGGAGACCTTAAAGATGGCCGAGGAAAAAGATGTGGAGATCAACGTCCTCCCGACAAATACATCAGAAATACACCTATATGTGAAACAACGCCTACAGAACACCTACTTAACGCTGGCAGAAGACCGCAGACTTCCCAAAAGCCGTGTGGCTGACTGGGTTTTGGTGCTCTGGCTGGGTGTCAGGCCTGTGCCTCTGAGGTGGGGGACCCGAGTTCAGGACATTGGCCCACCAAAGAACTCCCAGCTCCACGTAATATCAAACGGTGAAAGCTCTCCCAGAGTTCTCCATCTTAACGTTAATATCCAGCTCCACTCAACGACCAGCAACCTACAGTGCTCGACACCCCATGCCAAACAACTAGCAAGAAAGGAACACAACACCAACCATTAGAAGAGAGTCTGCCTAAAATCATAATAAGGCCATAGACACCCCAAAACACGCCACCAGACACAGTCCTGCCCACCAGGAAGACAAGATACAGACTCATCCACCAGAACAGAGACACCAGCTCCTTCCACCAGGAAGCCTACACAACCCACTGAACCAACCTTAGCCACTGGGGGCAGACACCAAAAACAACGGGAACTACAAACCTGCATCCTGTGAAAAGGAGATGCCAAACACAGTAAGTTAAGAAAAAGGAGAAGACAGAGAAACACACAGCAGATGAAGGAGCAAGGTAAAAACCCACCAGACCAAAAAAATGAAGAGGAAATAGGCAGTCTACCTGAAAAATAATTCAGAGTAATGATTGTGAAGATGATCCAAAATCTTGGAAATAGAATACAGAAAATACAAGAAACATTTAACAAGGAACTAGAAGAACTCAAGAGCAAACAAACAAAGATGAACAACACAATGAATGAAATTAAAAATTCTCTAGAAGTAATCAATAGCAGAATAACTGAGGCAGAAAAACGGATAAGTGACCTGGAAGATAAAATAGTGGAAATAACTACTGCAGAGCAAAATAAAGAAAAAAGAATGAAAAGAATTGAGGACAGTCTCAGAGACCTCTGGGACAACATTAAACGCACCAACATTCAAATTATAGGGGTCCCAGAAGAAGAAGAGAAAAAGAAAGGGACTGAGAAAATATTTGAAGAGATTATAGTTGAACACTTCCCTAATATGGGAAAGGAAAGAATCAATCAAGTCCAGGAAGTGCAGAGAGTCCTATACAGGATAAATCCAAGGAGAAACATGCAAAGACACATATTAATCAAACTATGAAAAATTAAATACAAAGAAAAAATATTAAAAGCAGCAAGGGAAAAACAACAAATAACATACAAGGGAATCCCCATAAGGTTAATAGCTGATTCACAGCAGAAACTCTACAAGCCAGAAGGGAGTGGAACAATATATTTAAAGTGATGAAAGGGGAAAAGCTACAACCAAGACTACTCTACCGAGCAAGGATCTCATTCAGATTTGATGGAGAAATAAAACCTTTACAGACAAGCAAAAGCTAAGAGAATTCAACACCACCAAACCAGCTCTACAACAAATGCTAAAGGAACTTCTCTAAGTGAGAAACACAAGAGAAGAAAAGGACCTACAAAAACAAACCCAAAACAATTAAGAAAATGGTAATAGGAATATACATATTGATAACTACCTTAAGTATAAATGGATTAAATGCTCCAATCCAAAGACATAGACTGGCTGAATGCATACAAAAACAAAACCCATATATATGCTTTCTACAAGAGAGCCACTTCAGAACTATGGACACATGCAGACTGAAACTGAGGGGATGGAAAAAGATATTCCATGCAAATGGAAATCAAAAGAAAGCTGGAGTAGCAATTCTCATATAAGACAAAATAGACTTTAAAATAAAGACTATTGCAAGAGACAAAGAAGGACACTACATAATTATCAAGGGATCAACCCAAGAAGAAGATATAACAATTGTAAATATATAAGCACCCAACATAGGAGCACCTCTATACATAAGGCAAATGCTGACAAACATAAAAGGGAAAATCAACAGTAACACAATCATAGTAGGGGACATTTTAACACCTCACTTTCACCAGTGGACAGATCATCCAAAATAAAAATAAATAAGGAAACACAAGTTTTAAATGATACATTAGACAAGATGGACTTAATTGATATTTATAGGACATTCCATCCAAAAAAAAGAGAATACGCTTTCTTCTCAAGTGTTCATGGAACATTCTCCAGGATAGATCATATCTTGGGTCACAAATCAAGCCTTGGTAAATTTAAGAAAATTGAAATCGTATCAAGTATCTTTTCTGACCACAACACTATGACACTAGATATCAATTACAGGAAAAAATCTGTAAAAAATACAAACACATGGAGGCTAAACAATACACTACTAAATAACCAAGAGATCACTGAAGAAATCAAAGAGGAAATCAAAAAATACTTAGAAACAAATGACAATGAAAACACAACGACCCAAAATCTATGGGATGCAGCAAAAGAAGTTCTAAGAGGGAAGTTTATAGCAATACAATCCTACCTCAAGAAATAAGAAACATCTCAAATAAACAACCTAACCTTACAATTAAAGCAATTAGAGAAAGAACAAAAAAAAAAAAACCCAAAGTTAGCAGAAGGTAAGAAATCATAAAGATCACATCAGAAATAAATGAAAAAGAAATGAAGAAAACAATAGCAAAGATCAATACAACTGAAAGCTGGTTCTTTGAGAATATAAACAAAATTGATAAACCATTAGCCAGACTCATCAAGAAAAAAAGAGAGCAGACTCAGACCAATAGAATTAGAAATGAAAAAGCAGAAATAACAACTGACACTGCAGAAATACAAAGGATCATGAGAGATTACTACAAGCAACTCTATGCCAATAAAATGGATAACCTGGAAGAAATGGACAAATTCTTAGAAAAGCACAACCTTCCAAGACTGAACCAGGAAGAAATAGAAAATATAAATAGATCAATCACAAGCACTGAAATTGAGACTGTGATTAAAAATCTTCCAACAAACAAGATCCCAGGACCAGATGGCTTCAAGGAGAATTCTATCAAATATTTAGAGAAGAGCTAAAACCTATCCTTCTCAAACTCTTCCAAAATATAGCAAAGGAAGAATACTCCCAAACTCATTCTACGAGGCCACTGTCACCCTGATACCAAAACCAGACAAAGATGTCACAAAGAAAGAAAACTACAGGCCAATTTCACTGATGAACATAGATGCAAAAATCCTCAACAATATACTAGCAAACAGAATCCAACAGCACATTAAAAGGATCATACACCATGATCAAGTGGGGTTTATCCCAGGAATGCAAGGATTCTTCAATATACACAAATCTATCAATGTGATAAACCATATTAACAAATTGAAGGAGAAAAACCATATTATCATCTCAATAGATGCAGAAAAAGCTTTTGACAAAATTCAACACCATTTATTTATTCATTTATTTATTTATTTACTTATTTATTTATTTATTTATTTATTTTTTATGGCTGTGTTGGGTCTTCATTTCTGTGTGATGGCTTTCTCCAGTTGTGGCAAGCGGGGGCCACTCTTCATCGCGGTGCGCGGGCCTCTCACTATCGCGGCCTCTCTTCTTGCGGAGCACAGGCTCCAGACGCACTGGCTCAGTAATTATGGCTCACGGGCCCAGTTGCTCCGCGGCATGTGGGATCTTCCCAGACCAGGGTTTGAACCCGTGTCCCCTGCATTGGCAGGCAGATTCTCAACCACTGTGCCACCAGGGAAGCCCCAACACCCATTTATGATAAAAATCTTCCAGAAGGTAGGCATAGAGGGAACTTACCTCAACATAATAAAGGCCATATATGACAAACCCACAGCCAGCCTCGTTCTCAATGGTGAAAAACTGAAACCATTTCCTCTAAGATCAAGAACAAGACAAGGTTGTCCACTCTCACCACTATTATTCAACATAGTTTTGCAAGTTTTACTCACAGCAATCAGAGAAGAAAAAGAAATAAAAGGAATCCAAATCAGAAAGGAAGAAGTAAAGCTGTCACTGTTTGCAGATGACATGATACTATACATAGAGGATCCTAAAGATGCTACCAGAAAACTACTAGAACTAATCAATGGATTTGGTAAAGTAGCAGGATACAAAATTAATGCACAGAAATCTCTTGCATTCCTCTCCACTAATGATGAAAAATCTGAAAAAGAAATTCAGGAAACACTCCCATTTACATTGCAACAAAAGGAATAAAATACCTAGGAATAAACCTACCTAAAGAGACAAAACACCTGTATGCAGAAATCTATAAGACACTGATGAAAGACATTAAAGATGATACAAACAGATGGAGAGATATACCGTGTTCTTGGATTGGAAGAATCAACATTGTGAAAATGACTATACTAGCCAAAGCAATCTACAGATTCAATGCAATCCCTATCAAACTACCGCTGGCATTTTTCACAGAACTAGAACAAAAAATTTCACAGTTTTTATGGAAACAGAAAAGACCCCGAAAAGCCAAAGCAATCTTCAGAAAGAATAATGGAGCTGGAGGAATCAGGGTCCTGGACTTCAGACTATACTACAAAGCTACAGTAATCAAGACAGTATGGTACTGGCACAAAAACAGAAATATACATTATTGAACTGGATAGAAAGCCCAGAGGTAAACCCACGCACCTATGGTCACCTCATTTTTTATAAAGGAGGCAAGAATATACAATGGAGAAAAGACAGCCTCTTCAATAAGTGGTGTGGGAAAACTGGACAGCTACATGTCAAAGAATGAAATTAGAACACTCCCTAACACCGTATACAAAAATAAACTCAAAATGGATTAAAAACCCAAATGTGAGACCAGACACCATCAAACTCTTAGAGGAAAACATAGGCAGAACACTCTATGACTTAAATCACAGCAAGATCCTTTTTGACCCACCTCCTAGAGAAATGGAAATAAAAACAAAAATAAACAAATGGGACCTAATGAAACTTAAAAGCTTTTGCACAGCAAAGGAAAACATAAACAAGACGAAAAGCTAACCCTCAGAATGAGAGAAAATATTTGCAAATGAAGCAACTGACAAAGGATTAATCTCCAAATTTATGAGCAGCACATGCAGCTCAATATCAAGAAAACAAACAACCCAATCCAAAAATGGGCAGAAGACCTAAATAGACATTTCTCCAAAGAAGATATACAGATTGCCAACAAACACATGAAAGGATGCTCAACATCACTAATCATTAGAGAAATGCAAATCAAAACTACAATGAAGTGTCACCTCACACCAGTTAGAATGGCCATCATCAAAAAATCTAGAAACAATAAATGCTGTTCAGGGTGTGGAGAAAAGGGAACCCTCTTGCACAGCTGGTAGGAATGTAAATTGATACAGCCACTCTAGAGAACAGTATGGAGGTTCCTTAAAAAACTGAAAATAGAACTACCATATGACCCAGCAATCCCACTACTGGGGATATACCCTGAGAAAACCATAATTCAAAAAGAGTCATGTACCAAAATGTTCATTGCAGCTCTATTTACAATAGCCAGGACATGGAAGCAACTTAAGTGTCCATTGACAGATGAATGGATAAAGAAGATGTGGTACATATATACAATGGAATATTACTCAGCCATAAAAAGAAATGAAATGGAGGTATTTGTAGTGAGGTGGATAGAGTTAGAGTCTGTCATACAGAGTGAAGTAAGTCAGAAAGAGATAAACAAATACCATATGCTAACACATATACATGGAATCTACAGGGAAAAAAATGGTTCTGAAGAACCTAGGGGCAGGACAGGAATAGAGATGCAGAGGTAGAGAATGGACTTGAGGACCCGGGGAGGGGGAAGAGTAAGCTGGGATGAAGTGAGAGAGTGGCATGGACATATATACACTACCAAATATAAAATAGATAGCTAGTGGGAAGCAGCCACATAGCACAGGGAGATCAGCTCGGTGCTTTGTGACCACCTAGAGGGCTGGGATAGGGAAGGTGGGAGGGAGACGCAAGACGGAGGAGATATGGGGATATATGTATACGTATAGCTGATTCACTTTGTCATACAGCAGAAACTAACACACCATTGTAAAGCAATTATACTCCAATAAAGATGTTTAAAAAATTTTTTTTAATAAATAAATAAAATAAGGAGGTTTGTTTATGATAACCAATGGTTCCAGAGACATATTGGAATGAGATTTGAATTCTGAGTGTAAAAGACCTTTGAAGCTAGGTGGGACTAGATGGGCTGAAGTCCAGAAGGAAGTCTTATCTTTCTAAAGTTATTATCTTTCTAAAATTCAACTGCTAATCGTTTTGCATGGCTCCCAAACTCCTCTTCATGCAGCCTCCCATCTTTCGCTCCAGCCCTTAGTGCTTACCACTGCCCACCAATATAACAAGGTATTCATCAATGTTAGCTCTAGGTAGCAGAAGCATGGATGATTTTATTCTTCTTCTTTTTACTGTCCCTGTAGTGAGTTGAATAATGTCCCCTCCCCCCCCCAATTCCTCCAATCCATGTCCAGTAGAACCCCAGAATGTGACCTTATTTGTAAAAAGAATAATTAGTAAAGGATCTCAAAATGAAATAATCCTGGATTTAGGGTGGGTCCTAAATCCAATGCTTGGTGTTCTTATAAGAAGAGGAAAAGACAAAGATACAGAGTAGAAGGTAATGTGAAGAGGGAGGTGAAGACTGGACTGATGCATCTACAGGCCAAAGAATGCCTGGGATTGCTGGCACCCAGGAAACCAGGAAAAGCTAGGAGAGGCATCAGCTTTCCCCCTCAGAGACTCCAGAAGGTATCAACCTGCCAAGACCTTGACTTTTGGACTTCTGGCCTCCTGAACTATGAAAGAAGAAACTTCTGTGGCTTTAGGCCACCCAATTTGTGATAATTTGTTACAGCAGCCCTAGGAAACTAATACAGTCCCATATTTCAAATTTTTTGTATTGATTATATATTACTATATCCTTTAACTTAAATCAAAGTTTTATGGCTCTACTTTTGCCTATCTGTTAAATATTATATTCTTGTCTGTCTTTCTAGCCTCCCCTCCTACGTCTCCTCATCTCAGAACTTACTCTTACTTTTTTCTTACAATGGACCATCTTGCAGTTTCACTATATGCCATGTCTTTACATATTCTGTCCCACAGGACCAGCTTCATGGACACATGACCAGGGCAGTCATACAGGGTTCCACACTTAGAGGGCTCTCTGGTTGGTTGCTGTCTTGAAATTCTTAATAATTATGTCTTTGAATTTGTAAGTGAAGTCCAATGGGGTAATGGAGCATGCACAAAGGCTCAGAGCCTCGGCTCATGTGTGATCCCACTTCCACCGCCTACTTGGGATGAGTTTTTGGCCATCTGCTCCTTGCACTGGAGCCCACTATCCCCCTTCCCACTTCATAACAACTGCTGCCCCCTGCCCGTGTGACAACTGGGTCATTGCCCAGGTCATTGCCTCCATTGCCCTCCAGCCTCAGGGCAATGGGTGCATGAGTGAGGAGGGTCAAGGTGAGGTGTGCTTCCTGGAGGAGGTGGTGGTGACCATCCCTGCCCTGATCTGGCAGTGCTCTGGTGATGATTTTTGGCAGGTGACTCAGTAACGGCCCCTTTCCCACCCCTGACACAGGTTCTTAGCATGTCCCTGCACAGAGGTTGCAGTCTCTTGGGGGAAACCCATCAGACCTGAGTTGGGGCAGTGAGCCCGTGGGAAGGGGAAAATGATTTCTCAGCCCTCTGGCCAGGCCTCACTTTGCACTGGGCCTTACAAACTATACAGCCGACCCTGCTGTTTCCTCTTACTGGGATGCCCTCCACCCCTTCTCTCCCTGTTTAACACAAAATAATAATAACCATAGTAGTAACTATTATTTACTGAACTCTTTACTATATACTAAACACTTTAGACTGTAAGGAAGATAAGACCTACAGGGATGGTTGTATTTCTAAGTAGGGTTTCAGAGTAAGGTAAATGCAGGTAAAGCAGAGATGGTTTCCAGGTGAGGGATCTGAGAGTCCGAGGTGTTGGAGCTGGTGGCCCTGAGGGATTTATAGCAATTCAATGCACCCCTGGCCTCCTTGATCTGTGGGGAGGCCCAGGTGGGAGGCTCTGTCCTTGGATAATGGGAACAAGCAGGGAGCAACTGCAGAGTCTGGAGAACCAGCAAGGAGCACACTGTAACACCCTAGAACTAGATGACCCAGTGCCTTCTGAGGACCTCTTTTGGGTTACTTCCAGATCTTTTTTTTTTAAATTTATGGCTGCATTGGGTCTTCATTGCTGTGTGCAGGCTTTCTCTACTTGCAGCAAGCGGGGGCTACTCTTCATTGCTGTGCGTGAGCCTCTCATTGGGTGGCTTCTCTTGTTGCAGAGCACGAGCTCTAGGCGCACGGGCTTCAGTAGTTGTGGCGTGTGGGCTCAGTAGTTGTGGCTCACAGGCGCTAGAGCACGGGCTCAGTAGTTATGGCACACGGGCCCTAGAGCACGCGTGCTTCAGTAGTTGTGGTATGTGGGCTCAGTAGTTGTGGCGCACGGGTTTAGTTGCTCCATGGCATGTGGGATCTTCCCGGACCAGGGATCGAACCCATGTCCCCTGCACTGGCAGGTAGATTCTTAACCACTGCACCACCAGGGAAGTCTCAGATCTTTTTTAACCCAAAGTGAGAAGCAACTAAATTTGAGCAAGCGCTGTGAAGTTTGTCCCTCCCAGATGGTTCTCTGACTGTAAATAAAATCCCAACTAATCATTCAACTGCAAGGCCTCACCTCGCTGCCATTATGTCAGAGAAGAGGACCTATCTAGGGCTTGGAGAACCAACCCAGGGGACCCCACACAAAAGGGTGGGCTAATAGATGATTGAGGCAACTGGTTCTTTTTTGCCAGCTCACTGGGAGCAAGGAGCACTGTCCCAGCTTAGGCATGCTTTAAACCAGTGGTTTTCAGGTTTCAACGTGCAGGCTAATTAAAACAGAGCTGGGCTCTAGCCCCAGAGTTTCAGCTGCAATACATATGGGGTGGGGCCTAAGAATTTGCATTTCTAACAAGTTTCCAGGCAAGGCCAGTGCTGCTGGTCTAGGGACCACATTTTGAGGGCCACAGCTTTAAACCCAGAGCAGAGTAGGCTAAGGGCCTTTGAAAAGAGGACTCCACAAACACAGTCCCCAGCACAGCTGTCATCAAGCTCCCACCCCATCTCCTTCCGCAAATATTCCAACTTCCAAACACACCTGACTTCTTGTAGTTATCCAAAACCTCCCCACTATTTCACATGTCCATGCCTTTGTTTTCTTAAATGCAGAACCATAAAAAAATAAAATAAGAATCAACTCTAATTCTGCTACCCAAGAGATAACTGACACTGACATTCGGCTGTGCCTGGTTAGAAAGAATTGAGTGAGTTGCCAGCAAGTTACTTTGGAACAAAGATTGCAAATAAATCTTTCAAGTGCTGGCTTTTAAATGCTCAAGTGTAAAGCAGCAGCACCATTGCCTCAGGAAAGGTGGTACAAGACATTTTTCATGTCACAAGGATTGCTCTTCTAATGAAGGTTTGCCAGTTTTGGGAATAATATCTCCTTCTTGTGTAGCATTTTACAAAACACATTGGAATATATTGTCTTATTTGGGTTAAGCATTTGCTGAAAGAAGGTTTGTGACTTTTTCAAGGTTTAGTAAACATAAGTCAAGACAGAAATCCTTATCTCCGGGCTCCGGGCTCTGCTCTTCCCACATGGTGAGGTTTTCTATCAGGGTCTCATAGTTGTGACCACAGCATGTTGTCCACTTCCTGAGGTGGTCTCCTGACAATTATAGTTACATTGTTTGCCACTTCTAGCAGCTTTTTCTCTTATAGAGGTGTACCTTCCCCAACTCTGCCCCCCACTGTCCCCAGACAAATACCCTGGGACAGAAACTGTAGGGAGCTCAAAACCATCATCTCCTAGTCATTCTCTCCTGGTCACCTCTGTACCCTGTTGCCAGGCCCCCTGTCCCCACCACCCCATTTTCCTCCTCGCTCTGATTGGTGGTCACAAAGGGAATATTCAGAATTAAACTCTCGGATGGTGAGGGGTAGTGGGAAATTATGGAAGCCATCTGGACCAGGAGACCCTGGAGCTGGAAGCCTGGAAGCTGTCCACTTACTCACTGGGTGAACTGAGACAAGAAACTTTTTTCTTTGTAAAATGTGGATGATAATAGGATGTAACACTGAGGAACTGAGGAACAGATTTAAGCAACTCTCATTAACAGCTGATGAAAACAATGGTAAGGTCCCTAAAGCTCAAGGAGAAGGGATGAGCCTCTGATGGGGGAGAGACTTTGGAGTCACAGGGAAAAAGTGGTGGAGAAGGTAGTTGGAGTCAAAGATAATGGTTATCTACAGGGTCTTAGCTCTCCCAAAGTAGTTTGAGCCCAGATTATCTAAGGGTATTAAAATCTCATAGGTTGTCTTCCCCATTCTACTTGCACTTATAAATGCACTTATAAATGCTCCCTCCCCCTCAGCCTCCTTCCTACAAACAGACAGACAGATACTCTCACACACACACACACACACAGATAGCGCCTCCTGTGTGTACATATACATTACTGCTAAAGACCCCTCTTTTAAACTAGTGGTTTTCAAACTTTAATATGCATTAAAATCACTTCCCTGCTCTTCAGCTACATTGTGGAAAAAGACATTGTCACAGCTGCCTGTGAGTGATCCCGATGTCTCCTCCACTGACAAGGACAGCTGGGGGTTCAGTGCTCCACCATTGTGGTAGAGTGACCTGTATAGAAGTAGCCATCAGGACTCAAGGCACAGGGACTGCATCTATCCTGAGTCATAGCTTAGATATCCTCTCCCCATGTCCAGGTAGTATGGGGTCTTATTGTTTTAAATCAGCTTTACAAGGTATGATTCACACACATTTAAATTTACCAATTTTAAATGTACACTTTAATGAATTTTGACAGATATATACAGTCATGTAAGGACCACCACAATTATATGGTATTATATATCACCCCTCCAAAATTCACCCGGGCAACTGGGTTGCCCCCAGCAACCACCAATCTATTTATATCCCTATAGTTTTGCCTTTTCAAAGAGTCATGGAACGTGCAGTATGTAGCCTTTGTTTTCTGGTTTCTTTCAATAGCATAATGCTTTTGAGAGTCATCCATTTTCTTGCTTATATTGATAGTTCATTCCTTTTCATTTCTGAGTAGTATTCCATTGTGTGGATGTGCCACAGTTTGTTCATCTGCTCACCAGTTGAGAGACATTGGGTTGTTTCCAGCTTGAGATAGTATGAATAAACTGCTATAAATATTCCCACACAGGTCTTTCAGTAAAACATTTTTATTTCTCTTGGTTTAATACTTAAGATTGCAGGGTCATATGGTAAGAGTATGTTTAAACCTTCTAAAAATCTACCATCCCAAGTGGCTGTATCATTTTGCATTTCCAGCAGTGTATGAGGTTTCTATTGCTCTGAATTCCTGTAAACACTTGGTATTGTCAGTTTTTTTAAAGCCACTCTAGTAGGTAGGTACATAGTGATGGCTCATTATGGCTTTAATTTGCATATTCTTAGTTACTAATGATGTTGATCATCATTTTGTGTGATTATTTGTCATCTGTACCTCGTCTAATGTGAAGTATCTGTTCAAATCTTTTGCCCATGTCTTACTTAGGTGGTTTATGTATTCTGGATACAAGCCTCTATCAGGTATGTGTTTTGCAAATTGTTCCTCCCAGTCTGTGGCTTTTCTTTTCGTTTTTTAAACAGTGTCTTTTAAAGAGCAAAGATTGTTTTAAGTGTTCACTCTTGGGATGTAGGTGAGGTTACTTCAGGAAGATCCTGCCAACTACTTTTCTGACACGACTTCCTTTTCTGACAAGAATCATGAACTGAGGGGTCAGGAGGAGAGTCTGCATCTGGATTTCAGGAAGACATTTTAAATTTGTCTCAGTTTGCTAGGGCTGCCACAACTCAATACTATAGACTAGGTGGCTTAACAACAATTTATTTCTGAAAGTTCTGGAAGGTGGAAGTCCAAGATCAAGGTGTTGGCAGGGTTGGTTTCTCCTGAGGCCTCTCTCCTTGGGTTACAGGTGGCTACCTTCTCACTGTGTCTTCACATGATCTTTTCTCTGTGTGCGTACATCCCTGGTGTCTCTTCATTTGTCCAAATTTCCTCTTCTTATAAAGACACCAGTCAGAATGGATTAGGGCCCACCCTAACAGGCTCATTTTAACTTAATCACCCTTTTAAAGGCCCTATATTCAAATATGGCCACATTCTGAGGTACTAGGGGTTAGGGCTTCAACACAGGAATTTTACGGGCCAAAATTCAGCCCATAACAGAATTATGTGCTCGCTTATGTGGGAACAGCCAACAAGGCCCTCAGAATTTAAAGACTCACTCTGATATAGTAACTAATTTTCCTGTTTCCATTCTTGCCCCCACAAAACTATTTTCAAAACAGCAGCCATAATTACTCTTAAAATATATGTCAAATTTCATCACTTCTCTAATGGTTTCCTGTAGTAGGGTGAATAGTGGACCCCCCAAAATGTCACATCCTAATTCCCAGAACCTGCAAATATATTACCTTACATGGTAAAAGGGATGTTGTAGATGTGCTTCAGTTCATAATCTTGAGATGGATAGAAGTCTTGGATTATCCAGGTGGACCCAATGTAATCACAAGTGTTATAAGAAGGAGGCAGAAGTGTCAGAGTCAGAGAAGGATATGACGACAATAGAAGCAAAGTTTGGAGTGATGTAGCCACAAGCCAAGGAATGTCAACCCAAAGTTTCTTTTTTTCTTCTTCTTTCTTTCTTTTTTTTTTCCAGCTGTGCTGCGCTGCTTTGGGATCTTAGTTCCCCGACCAGGGATTGAACCCGGACCCCGCAGTGGAAACAAAGAGTCTTAACCACTAGACTGCCAGGGAATTCCCACCCCCAAGTTTCTGATTCAGTAAGTCTGAGCAGGACCTGCGGTTCTGCATTGCTAACAACCTCCCAGTAATACAGATGCTGCCAATCCCAAAACCACACTGTAAGTAACAAGTGTCTAGAACAGGAAGCTAGAGGTTACAGAGCACCAGGGTGCTAAATCCCACTGTACTGTTACTACCTGACATCAGCCTGTTGCCAACTCAGGTCATCTTTCATCTCTCTCCCTTCAGAATTTGTTCACTCTGACCCAACTTAGATTTCTGCTTGAATTTTCCCTGATATGGCCTGGATAGACCAGGAAGGCATCGAGTAGTAATGATGAGGTCCTGCTTTTGTTCTAGTTGAGCTGGGCCCCAGACATTCTGAGCACTGGATCTCTGCCACCAGCCTCTTCTACACCCTCAGCTACACTCCTAATTCATCCCATTCTCCCTTCCTTCTTTTCTTCCCTCCCCTACCTGCTGCTTTTTAGTCACTGGAGTCTTGTATTCACCATTTACATGGATTTGCCCATCAGGCTCTCTCTCTGAGTCCATGGCTAGTTCAAGTCCAAAAAACAAGTAAAGTTCACTGGTTTCAAACAGCAGCAGTGGGCTCCACCACAGCCCCACTAAAGAACCAGGAGGCTGGAGAAAGGCTGATGGGACAGTGCCTTCCCAGTGCCCAACATAAACAGAGTCTTGAAGGTTCTGGGGTAGAAGAAGCAAGGAGTAGATGGAAGCACGCCCAAGGAGAGAACTGAATAAAGAGTTTGTGATGGGGACCAGTGGTATAAGAAGGTTATAGGAGAAATGAAGAGATCGTATTCAGCAGAGGATTTGAAAGCACTTAGAACACTACCTAGCACCATACACAAAAATAAACTCCAAATGTATTAAAGACTTAAGTATAAGACCAGACACTCTAAAACTCTTAGAGGAAAACATAGGAAAAACACTCTTTGACATAAACCACACTAAGATCTTTTTTGACCCACCTCCTAGAGTAATGGAAATAAACACAAAAATAAACAAATGGGACTTAATTAAACTTAAAAGCTTTTGCACAGCAAAGGAAACCATAAACAAGACAAAAAGACAGCCCTCAGAATGGGAGAAAATATTTGCAAATGAAACAACAGACAAAGGATTAATCTCCAAAATATACAAACAGTTCATGGAGCTCAGTATCAAAAAAACAAACAATCCAGTTAAAAATGGGTGGAAGACCTAAATAGACATTTCACCAAGGAAGACATACAGATGGTCAAGAGGCACATGAAAAATGCTCAACATCACTAATTATTAGAGAAATGCAAATTAAAACTACAATGAGGTATCACCTCACACTGGTCAGAATGGCCATTATCAAAAAATCTAGAAACAATAAATGCTGGAAAGGGTGTGGTGTAAAGGGAACTCTCCTGCACTATTGGTGGGAATGTAAATTGATACAACCACTATGGAAAACAGTATGGAGGTTCCTTAAAAAACTAAAAATAGAACTACCATATGACCCAGCAATCCCACTACTGGGCATATACCCTGAGAAAACCATAATTCAAAAAAAGACATGTACCACAATGTTCACTGCAGCACTATTTACAATAACCAGGACATGGAAGCAACTTAAGTGTCCATCGACAGATGAATGGATAAAGAAGATGTGGCACATATATACAATGGAATATTACTCAGCCATAAAAAGAAATGAAATTGAGTTATTTGTAGTGAGGTGGATGGACCTAGAGACTGTCATACAGAGTAAAGTAAGTCAGAAAGAGAAAAACAAATACCGTATGCTAATGGATATATATGGAATCTAAAAAAAGAAAAAAAAAAGATACTGATGAACCTAGTTGCAGGGCAGGAATAAAGAGGTAGACATAGAGAATGGACTTGAGGACGTGAGGGTGGGAGGGGGAAGCTGGGGCGAAGTGAGAGTAGCATCGACATATACACACTACCAAATGTAAATAGTTGGCTGGTGGGAAGCAGCAGCATAGCACAGGGAGATGACCTAGAGAGGTAGGATAGGGAGGATGGGAGGGAGGCTCAAGATGGAGGGGATATGGGGAAATGTGTATGCATATGGCTGAATTGCTTTGTTGTGCAACAGAAACTAACACAGTATTGTGAAGCAATTATACTCCAATAAAGATCTATTTTAAAAAAAAAGAAAAGAAAGGTATTATCAACTAAAAAAGACTAGCAATCTAGATCTCTAAATCTTGCCAGTTACAAATGATCTTGTGAGGGACACCAAATGTTCAGGGCCAAGAAAAGAGATTATCTATTCCAGACCCATTCCTGGTATCTTCTTATCTTGACCTCTCCAACTGCGTGGTTCAGAGAGGCAGCCCCCTCTCTTGAATTCCTGCACAGCTGACATGCACAAGATTCAGGTCTTATTACAGAATTTACACTCGCTGCCCTTTGACATTTGTGGTTTGGTGATTGTAGCCTTTAATTCTGCACAATCTTATTTTATATCCATTGTTTGTTTTTTCAGGTAGAGTGTAAAGTTTTTGAAGGTTGGACCACCTATCACATGGAATGAGAATCAAACACTAATTTAGAAACTGAGCTGACTTTTGAACCTAATAATAGCAATAATAATGACAAAGCTAACTTATCTCATTAATCCTTAGACCAGCAAATGAATCCTTTAATGAGATTTAAGCTATGAAAACTTAATGTTAGAATAGGAAAATTGAAGTGTTTATGGATGAACTGTAAATATGCCCGTGATATGCTTTAAAATACAGAAGGAAGGAAGAAAGAAAGAAAGAAAGAAAGAAAGAAAGAAAGAAAGAAAGAAAGAAAGAAAGAAAGAAAGAAAGAAAGAAAGAAAGGAAGAAAGAAAAAAGGAAAGGAGAAAGAGAAAGAAAGGAAAGTTAGAGGGCTATATAAACAAGAACAGCAAAAGTTGATGGTTGTTAAAGCTGGGTCCTGGATTCAAAGGGGGTTCATTGTTCAATTCTCTCCACTTTTTAAGTGTATTTTTTAATTTTCATAATAAAAAGTTCAATACGAGAAAGGTCAGAATGTAATAAATCCTGCAGACAAGCAAGAACTCTTTGAAATTGACCACCCATCCTCCTTTTGGAGGTTAAAGGGAATTATTTAAATGTCCCACATCCACATACATATAGATTTGCCTTTTATCACAGCCTCTAGTCCAGCTCAGTGGTTCTTTTTTGGGAGGGGCGGGAGGTGGTAAAATATATATATAACATAAAACATCATTTTTGAGTGTACAATTCAGGGGCATTCATTACACCTACAAGGTTGTACCACCATCATTAGTGGCTCTTAAGCGTTAAATGTCAGTGTGCAAATGAATTCCTAAGCAGAGTAGGATATGTTTATCCTGAACATTGGACTTCATGGGCAGATGCAGGCCATTGAAGGGAATTTTGACAATAGGAAAGTTTTACTCCACTCCTCCCCCAGAGTGTCTAGCTCTAAGCTGAGGCCTTGAGCTCACCTCCCCCCAACACACATATACGCACACACATACACACACACACATCCCTCACACTTAGAAGAATGTCCTGAAGTGGAAATTGCATTATTCATTTTGCCTACTAGGATCTGCCCTCCTGGGGCTTGTCCCCTCTGCCCCCTCACTCTCAGCAAGTTCAGTCTCAGACCACATTGCCACTAAAACAACAGCCTCCCCATCCTTAGATAGGAAGTCCTTGGTTCATAGAGCCCCTGCTTTTTATTTCATTTGGCAACTGTCTGGCTTTGGAGCTGGCTGAGGTTTAAGCCATGCACAACTTGTAGCCACAACTTGCAAATCTGTCAGCCCATAAGAACCAGTGGGAGACTCTAAAAAAGTACTCGTTCCTGGACCTACTGAAGCCAAATCTCCAGAGGTGAGAGGAATGTTTAAAAGCCAAAGTTTGGTGAGCCGGGGGAAGAGTGGGGCAAGATGAGCTTAGATTTAGTTAGGGGCTAGATCACTCAGGGTCTTGAAGGCCATGTTAAAGAGTCTGGGTTTTATTCTGCTCTAATTTCCTCTTTAATGAACTACAAGGTAGGGAGATATTCTATACTACAAGCTTGCATAGCTTTAATGCAAGCCACTCTGCAAATGCCCATTGTTATACAGTAGTAATAATAATAGCAATAATAATGACAAAGCTAACTAACAATTTGTTGTTTGTTTCAGCCATGAGGCTAAGTGCATTCTCCATCACACTGTAGAGCATGTGTTCAGAAACAGATTCAGTTTTCAGGCTTTATTGATTATATCTTGGCCTTGGAGACTGCAGCCAGAAAATAGTAAAGGTCAGGGGTTCTGAGCAGTATTTGTGTATTTGAAACCTGTAATCTAGAGCCACCTCCAGGGCTAGGGTTGGTAGGAAAAACCTGGCAGATCAGAGAATAGTTTTTAAACTATTAAGTTAATTAAGTTAATTCTGGCACATTTTAGCAGCAATCCCGTATCCTTACATGAAACCGCTTTGGGATATGTAACTAAATGCCCTCCTAATACTGAGAACTGAAAGGAATGTATTGAAGGCAGCTATTTTTGTCTATGCTGCTGATCGAGTGTCATCTTTAACAAGAGAGGACTTAGCCCAATTCCTAATCATTGTCAGAAAGCCTGAACCAAGACAAACCTCTAGAATCAACATTGTCATTTATATTCACACCTGCAAAATTTAGTTGGCTCATTTTCAACAATTTTATTCACAAAGTTCTATCATTTAGTCACACAGTGTTTCTCAACTCAGGGCAGCTTTGCCCCCCAGGGACACTTGGCAATGTCCAAGGACATTTTTGGTTGTCACAACCAAGGAAGGGTGGCAAAGGATGCCACTGGCATCTAGTGTGTAGAGGCCAGGGAAGCTATTGATACCCTATAATGCACAGGTCACCCCCAACAACAAAGAAGTATCTGGCCCAGAAGGTAAAGAGTGCCAAAGCTGAGAATCCTTAAGTTACCTGGAACTACATTTTAAGATAACTGTATTTTGGAAGGTTCAACAGGAGATTATATCGCTTAATCTTATAGGTTCCCTGAGTTCTTTGTTGATGATTTTTTATGGCCATATTGGATAATTGGTTACAACTCTTTGAAGCTTTTCCAGACAAAATATGTTATAGTCATGTTTTTGTGTGAAGAATGTTGAGACTTCCACCATCTACATATTAGAGTTTGTATTGAGCACACCCAGAGTGGTTTTCAGAGGGAAGTCTTGGCCCTCCATGTACTTCAGGCATGTGGTGTGGTCAGTAGCTTTAACTTCATAGAAGAATGTCCTCTTTACACTCAGCTTGGTTCACAGAACCATGCTTAATCAGCATCACTATCAACCCTCAAGTTCTTGTCCAAGAATGTCACTGTAGCAGGGCAGCTAGCAACCCGGCAGATTTACACTCTCTTCCACAGGGGAGCATCATTACCAGACATGGCCAGCTGCTGTCTTTCTCAGCATTCCCTCTGCCCAACCCTTTGCATCTAAACATGGCCCAGTTGTATGTGCCACTTCTGGGCTGATGTGGTTGAGAAGCAGCCCCACCGTCACCTTGTCTCCCCCCGTCTGCTGACTGGGAGTGGAGCCAGAAGGTAGATGGAACCCAGGTTGCTGAGTCACCCGTTGGAGGAAAGCTGCCCACCCATTAGGAACACCTGACATAAGCAGAAATACATTCATGGTAAGCCACTGAGATTTTGAGGTTTGTCTGTAAGAATAGCTAATGTTACCCAAACCCTTCACCTCCTGATTTCTTAATCAGTTATAAAAATTACTCATTATGGAGGAACATCTGAAGCAGAGGTCAGCAAACCATGGCACATGGACCAAATCAGCCTGCTGCCTGTTTTTGAATAGCTACAGTCCACAAGCTAAGAATGGTTTTTACACATTTAAATGGTTGGAGAAAAAAAACCCTCCAAAAAAAATTTTGTGACATATGGAAATTATAAGAAATGCAAATTTTAGTATCCCAAAAAAAAGTCTTATTAGAACTCAGCCACACTAATTTGTTTACAGATTCTCTATGGCTGCCTTTACCCTATGACAGTATTGAGTAGTTGTAACAGAGACCTAATGGCCCTAAAGTCTAAAATGTTTACTATCTGGCCCTTTACAGAAAAAGTTTGTCAGCCCCTGGCTTGAAGGATATGCAAATCACCCATTCATCTAGATATAATGCTTAGAAGTTGTCTTCGGCCCCTATTCTGGCAGGAGAGTCTGGATAGGACCAAGAGAGCCTGGAGTTCATGGTAGGTCTACTTTGTTTTAACCCCTCTTAGTACAGCTTTCATTGAATAGTTCCAAGGCATATTACAAGACTATTTCTGAGGACCCCAGGAGATACTTCTCTTAGGTCTTGGGACCAGGAAAATCTGTGCCACTTCCTTTGTGACAGTCCATGTCTGTGTTCACGCCTGATGTCCTGTTCAGTCTCCCAGTTTCCCTGGACAAAGCACCACCCTAGTCATGCCCTAGAACCCTGAGGCTGAGTCCACATGACCACTGATGGAGTCATGGAATATATACCTACCTGTCTAGTTTTTACCTGCCTATCGGGATAGTCATCTCTTTCAAGCTCTTTGGACTTTCTGGATACTGATTGACCTCCAATCTGAATTTCTCATCACCAACTCTGAGATTTTTCCTGCCAGGGCCACCTTCTTTTCCTCAGTCTATCCAGTGTGCTGGTCATGGCCAACCTTGCTCTGCTCCATCCTTCTGCCAATAAATGCCATTTTATGTCTGTATAAAACTGAGCTTTGAAGAATGCCCATACGTAGAGGCGGAGAAGGGCAAGAAGATATTTGGGGTCAGCCTGGGTTGAGAACCCCTCTAGGTCCTATAACACCTTCATAGCACACATGACATCATATTATATTTGATCCTGTCCTTCATTGTCTCCCCAGTGCCCAGCACAGAGTCTAGTTGCACATATGCATTCAATCAATATTTGCTGAGTAAATAAATGAAAAAGGTCTTTCCCTTAGGAAAGACTCAGAGGGAACTGACTTACTAAAGTGAAGGAAGGAAAGTTTCAAGAAAGTATTAGGAGTTCTATTCTTTGCCCCTCACCTCTTGCAGCATTGGTGTGGCAGTTGGTGGATGACAGTCACCCAGGAAAGGCTGGATGAGTGCCCATCCATTTCTGATGCTAAAGTACACATTTGAAGTTATGCCTTCCTAAGAGGGTTTCAGTGATGGGAATTTTTTCTTGTACTAAAAGACACTACATAATGAGGTAATTGACACCACTGCCATAAAGGCCTGGGACTAGTCAGATAACATTCTCTTAGTATACTCTCTCCAATTATCTGAGTATCCTTGACATTTACCTCTGTGATTCAAAGTCCTGGTTGTGACTGTTCTCAAGGTGTCTCTGTCTCAAGTATATCAACAGACTCTGCAAGTGATTTGAATTTGCATTCATCTTAATACAGATTCCCAGGGCCCACCCCAGACATATTTAATAGGAATTCCTGGAGTTGAGCCTAGAAATCTGCATTTCTTAATAAAGATTCTCAGATGGATCTGATACCACACTTTGGAATCATTGCTCTGCTCCAGTCCTCTCATTTTCCAAATGAGCAAACAGCCAGGAAGGTTGGAAATGACTTAACATTGTCACACTATGCCAGGATTAGGGCCAGAATTCAGGCCTCCTGACTCCAATTCCAGTGCTCTCTCAACTACACTGCTCTGCCTTAGAGGCCCCAGACCCTTGTGCTTGGCTTCTGGGAAACTGAGCGAGGCTTAATCATAGCAATCCTGCTCTGCCTGGCCTTGCTCCTAAATGCCATGCAGCCTGTGGGGGCAGGGAGAGGGGCGGGCAGTGGGTATGATGTAATGTGATCAGCTCTGAGGGGCTTCTCCAGCCACAGTGGCAGAGTTGTAAGCCTGGTGCGAGCCACTGCCCCGCTGGTCTGCTGGAAGCACCGCCACTGCCCCCGCCCTGCAGCTGTTTTCCTACCCAGGCTCCACTCATCCTCTCCCCATGCCACTTGCCGACAACTCCTCCTCAATTTTGTAGCTTCCTAGAGATGAGAAAAAGGAGGAGAGACAGCTGTGCACGTGTCTCCCTGGAATAAATGGCTACAAAGAAAGGAACCTAGAGGTTGTGAGAGGGAAGGCTGCCCGGGCAGTTTCCATAGCAACGCCTCCATTCTGCCCTAGCAGCTACGTGCTGCCTGGCACGTGTACTTTGCCGGGTCCCTAGAGGGCACTACTGTCTCTCACTCGCTGATGGTTCAGGAGTGAGTTTCTAATAGTGATATTCAAATAATCCAAATAATAATATCTAAAGGCATTTGTGGGCCCTTGAACCATCTGGAGCACGTGTCTGTAGGCCACCTCGGGAGTGTCCAGGATTTGGGCACCTCTCCCTTTCTACTCCTACCACAGGGCTGGCATGCAGCAGCTGCTTAAAGACTGTTGGATGAATGCCTGAACAAATGAGAGTTTCTCTGAGGCTACAGTAAGCTCTTCTGCTCATGGAGGTGAGAGAAAACCAGAGGCTGGAAGAGAGGAAGCTTGGCCCTCTCCAATTACAGAAGACACATATTGATCTCCAAATCACTTCTAAGAGCCTCCCCTCTTCACTCCTCACAAACTGAGCACTTGCTGGCCCCTCTGAGCTGCAAGCCACCTACACTAAGGAGTCAGTACCAAAGTGTCTCCCCATCACAGGGGCAAGTGCTCCCCTCCCTCTGCAGAACCCTCCTCCCATACCACCCCCCCCCAATACACACACACACACACACACACACACACACTTTGGGAGAGAGGTAGGCAGCAGTGAATCATTAAAGAGGGGAATATTAAGTACAGTGATGAAAATGTTTTTAGCAAAGACGAGGGGATGCTTGGAATCCTGCAAATCATTTGTCATTGTAATCATAGCCTGGAGCGTATTTAAAAACATAGATCTTCAATATCTTTGAGAGTGGTTTTCATATTTGTTTTTTCCTTTTTAATTTTTATTCTTTTTTTTTTTAAATTTTTTGGCTGCATTGGGTCTTCGTTGCTGCGCGCAGGCTTTCTCTAGTTACGGTGAGTGGGGGCTATTCTTCATTGTAGTGCACGGGCTTCTTGTTGCGGTGGCTTCTCTTGTTGTGGAGCACTGGCTCTAGGCGTGCGGGCTTCAGTAGTTGTGGCTCACAGGCTCTAGAGTGCAGGCTCAGTAGTTGTGGTGCCTGGGCTTAGTTGCTCTGCCACATGTGGGATCTTCCTGGACCAAGGCTCGAACCCGTGTCTCCTGCATTAGCAGGCGGATTCTTAACCACTGCGCCACCAGGGAAGTCCCGGTTTTCACATTTGAAAGTAGCAAACAACTCTGGTGAACAAATTAGGTAAATAAGCTGGATAATGCCAGCTTATTTTAATGTGATAAAAGACTCCTTACAATGGGAATAAAGATGCAGACCTACTAGATAATGGACTTGAGGATATGGGGAGGGGGAAGGGTAAGCTGGGATGAAGTGAGAGAGTGGCATGGACATATATATACTACCAAATGTAAAATAGGTAGCTAGTGGGAAGCAGCCGCATAGCACAGGGAGATCAGCTCGGTGCTTTGTGGCCACCTAGAGGGGTGGGATAGGGAGGGTGGGAGGGAGACGCAAGAGGGAGGAGATATGGGGATATATGTATATGTATAACAGATTCACTTTGTCATAAAGCAGAAACTAACACACCATTGTAAAGCTATTATACTCCAATAAGATGTTAAAAAAAAAAAAAGACTCCTTACAGCTTTAATAAAGTGAAGGACTTGGATTTTGTTTGTTTTTACTTTTGCAAGGTCAATGAATAATTCAGAAAACATTCCGTGGGTGTGTCCCATGATTAGGCACCCTATCAGACCCTGGGGACCCTGAAAAGTGGGCCTGGGATGGGATGGGGCTCCCTGCCCTGAGGGTAAAAAGTGGTCCCAGTCCACTGGGGAGACAAAGAGGACAAACAACTCACCGGCTCCCCACTTGGCCTCAGACCTCATCCACTCTGACACTTCATATCTGCCCATCCCCTTGCTCTTCACTCTCTGCTGGCCCTCTGCCCCAGTGACCCAGGTTGCTGAAAACTGCTGGAGAAAACTCAGCCTCACAGACTGCCATCACTGAAGGTTTATGAGGCCCTCAAATCTGTCCAATATTACTTTCTGAGTCTCCTCAATGCTTGCTTGCTTTACAAGCTGCTTTAAATTTTAACCACTCTCCTCATGCCCCTGGGCCACCAACTCCTCCCTCACTAGCAGAAGATAACTTATCTCATATTTTCCAGAGAAAATAGAGACTTCAAGTCTGGAGCTCCTTCAACCCCACCCCACGCACCCAGTTTCATCTGTTTAGGGACCAATCCTCCCCTTATCTCACCCAGGTCAGGGAAGGAGGTGTGTCTGCTCCTGCCCAAAGCTAAGGCCTCCTGCCTAATCCTGATTTCACTCCCCAGATAACTGGCTCCGGGAGCCTTTCCTTTCTACTGATGCTATCCCTGCATCACATGAACATACCCAAGTCTTCCCCAGCTGTTTAAAAACAAACAAGCAGACAACGACAAATCCTAGACCCTTTGTCATTTTAGATGCTATTTTATATTGCTCTTTCCCTCCCCCAGTGAAGCTTTATTTAAAGAAAAAAAGTTAAATATTCATAGGGGTCTTTTTTAATCAATATTTTTAAAAACATACAATGTCTTCTTTATATCCCAGTCCTCTTCCCAGAGGCTACTTTTTTTTTAACCATTTTCTTACATACATAGAATTATGTCTATCTTTACCCTTTCTCTTGCTGTTTTCACATAATGACAATCATTCCATATTAGCATGTAAAGATCTACCTTATTTTTCTAACATCCCACAGAGTACTCCAAAGTACACAAAATAGACATATCAAAACTTATTTGACAAGTCTTCTATTGATAGGTGTTTGGATTTATCTTTTGCTATTTCAAATAATATTGCAGTTAATAACCTTATACTTATGTCATTTTGTATATGAATATTTTTGTAGTATAAATTCCTAGATGTGAAATTATGGGATCAAATTGTATGCACATTGGAGATTTCAATAGATGTTGCCAAATAGGCCCACCATAGAAAATATACAAATTTATACTTTCACCAGCAAGGAATAAGAATGACTGTTTCCTAAGGTCCTTACCAACAATTGAGTTATCCAACTTTTTTTATCTTCCTCAATCTAAGTGAAAATGATATTTTAGTGTAGTTTTAATTTTATTTTCTCTTACAATTAGTGAAAAAGGTCTTTTTTCATGTGTTTAAGAATCTTTTGTATTTTCTTTTCTGTAAACTGTCTGTTGTGCCTATGTTGTCTTTTTCTTTTTTTTATAAATTTATTTTATTTATTTTGGCTGCATTGGGTATTCGTTGCTTGCACCCTGGCTTTCTATAGTTGCGGCGAGCTAGGGCTACTCTTCGTTGTGCGGGCGTCTCATTGAGGTGGCTTCTCTTGTTGAGGAGCATGGGCTCTAGGTGTACGGGCTTCAGTAGTTGTGGCTCGCGGCCTTTAGAGCACAGGCTCAGTAGTTGTGGTGCATGGGCTTAGTTGCTCGTGGCATGTGGGATCTTCCTAGACCAGGGCTCGAACCCGTGTCCCCAGCATTGGCAGGCAGATTATTAACCACTGTGCCACCAGGGAAGTCCTATGATTTTTTTCTAATGCAATTTTTTATTGTGGAAATGTTTATACAACATGAAATTTATCATTTCAACTATGTTTAAGTGTACAGTTCAATGGCATTAAGTGCATTCACATTGCTGTGCAACGGTCATCACCATTCACCTCCAGAACTTTGCATCTTACCAAACTGAAACTCCATACCCATTAAACAGTAACTGCTCACTACTGAATTTATCACCTTTTTCTTTTGAACTTTTGAGTTTTATATAATACATAGAAAAGCTTTCTCTTTTCCCAGACTTTTTTTTTAATCTACAGTTTTTCTTTTGGTCAATGCTTCTCAGTCCTGGCTGCATACCAATTACCAGTGGAGCTTTTAAAAAATATGAATGCCTAGGCCTTACCTCTAGACCGGTACTGGTCCTTGGCCTGTTAGGAACAGGGCTGCACAGCAGGAGGTGAGTGGCAGGCCAGCGAGCGAAGCTTCCTCTGTATTTACAGCTGTTCCCCATCGCTTGCATTACCACCTGAGCTTCGCCTCCTGTCAGATCAGCAGGGGCATTAGATTCTCATAGGAGCTCAAACCCTACTGTGAACTGTACATGTAAGGGATCTAGGTTGCGTGCTCCTGATGAGAATCTAATGCCTGATGATCTGAGGTGGAGCTGAGGCGGTGATGCTAGCGCTGGGGAGCAGTTGCAAATACAGATCATCATTAGCAGAGAGGTTTGACTGCACAGTGAGCGTAATAAATCAATTGCTTGCAGACTCATATCAAAACCCTATCAGCGAGTGACAAGTGACAATTAAGCTGCATCTGGTGGCAGGCTTTATAGTGCAAGTGAGTTGATGTACTTCAGTTGTACAGCTGTATCTGGTGACAGGCTTTAAGTCAGAATCCGACACTTATTTTGGTCTGCCCATGGCCCGCCCATTATTTTATTTACCACTTCCATCCGCCCCTCTTTCCTGCACTGCACACTTGTCTCAGTCAGTTTTGGTAAGCCCACAAGCTAACCCTAGCCAAAATGAGTAAAATACAAACGTCAGTGGAGAGCTTCTGTGAAAAGGGGGAAAGACCCAATGATGAGACAGCAGAAGACTAAGACTGCCAACAACAAAAAAGCTACATTTAAAAGAAAATACCAAGAGTCTTACTTAAATTATGGGTTCTTTGCAACAGGTGATTCATATTCTCCAAGACCGCTTTGTATAATATGTGGCGACTGGCTATCCAACGAAGCCATGAAACCTTCGAAACTGCTTTGCCACATGGAGCCCAAGCACCCTGCATTAAAAGACAAGCCTTTGGAGTTTTTCAAAAGAAAAAAATGTGAACATGAAGAACAGAAGCAATTATTGAAGGCCACCACTTCATCAAATATGTCTGTACTGAGAGCATCATTCTTAGTGGCTAACCACATTGCTAGAGCTAAGAAGCCCTTTACTATTGTGAAGAGTTGATCCTTCCTGCTGCTAAGGACATTTGTCATGAACTTTTACGAGAGGCTGCAGTTCAAAACGTGGCATGTGTTCCTCTTTTGTCTAGTGCCATAACTAACTAGACAAATTGATGAAATAGCAGAGGATACTGAGGCACAATTGTTAATGTGTCACCGTGGTACACAATCCAGGTTGACAAGTCTACCGATGTTGACAACAAGGCAACAATGTTTGTTTTTGTGCGATATATTTTTCAGGAGGACGTGCATGAGAATATGTTATGTGCACTTTTGTTGCCAACCAACACCACAGCGGCAGAACTATTCAAGTCTTTGAATGATTACATATCAGGAAAGCTGAATTGTTCATTTTGTGTCGGTATATGCACGTACTGAGCGGCTGCTATGACTGGATGGCTTTCTGGTCTCACTTCTCTGGTCAAAGAGGTCGCTTCTGAATGTGAGTCTACGCACTGTGTCATCCATAGAGAAATGCTGGCTAGCCGAAAAATGTCACCTGAACTTAACAACGTTTTGCAGGATGTGATTAAAATTATCAACCACATTAAAGTACACGCCCTTAACTCACGTCTGTTCACGCAGCTCTGTGAGGAGATGGACGCAGAGCACACACGTCTTCTCTTATACACAGAAGTGAGATGGTTTTCTAAAGGTAGATCACTGACCTGAGTTTTTGAGTTATGAGAGCTGCTCCAGAGATTTCTTTTCGAAAAACAGTCACCACTGGCAGCACATTTCAGTGACACAGAAGGGGTTGCAAAACTTGCTTACTTTTGTGACATTTTCAACCTGCTCAACGACAGTCTGTCACTTCAGGGGAGAACGACAACTGTTTTCAAGTCGGCAGATAAAGTGGATGCATTCAAAGCCAGACTGGAATTATGGCGGCGATGAGTGAACATTGGGATTTTTGACATGTTTCAAACATTAGCAGAGATTTTGAAAGAGACTGAGCCAGGGCCTTCTTTTTCCTACCTGGTGCATGATCACCTATCTCAGCTTCCAAAAGAGTTTGGGCATTAGTTCCCAACCACAAAAGACCCCTGAACTGGGAAGGAATGGATCCACGACCCCTTCATGTGTAAGCCAGGTGAATCGACTTTGTCCGTGCTAGAAGAGGATCAACTGCTTTTAACTTTTAAGGCAGTGGCCTTAGAAGTATGTTTGAGACAACTTCAAATCTCCATACGTTCTGGAGTAAAGTCAAGGGGGAATATCCTGAGATTGCCACAGAAGCACTGAAAAGCCTGCTTCCATTTCCAACATCCTATCTTTGTGAAGCAGGGTTTTCTGCAGTGACAGCAACCAAAACGAGATCACAGAGGAGACTGGGCATAAGCAACACACTTCGAGTGTCACTGTCTCCCATCACCCCCAGATGGGGCCATCTAGTTGCAAGAAAACAAGCTCAGGGCTCCCACTGATTCTGCATTATGATGAGTTGCATAATTATTTCATTATATATTACAATGTAATAATAATAGAAATAAAGTGTACAATAAATGTGATGTGCTTGAATCATCCCAAAACCATCTCCCCAACCCCAGTCTGTGGAAAAGTTGTCTTCCACGAAACTTTTCCCTGGTGCCAAAAAGGTTGGGGACCGCTGTTGTATAATATATCCTTGTAGCATATTTTATACCTGATAGTTTGTATCTCTTACTTCCCTACCCCTTTCTTGCTCCTCTCCCACCCTTCTCTCCACTGGTAACCACAATTTGTTCTCTGTATCCGTGAGTCTGCTTCATTTTTGTTGTATTCACTAATTTGTTGTATTTTTAAGATTGCACCTATTAGTGATATCATACAGTATTTTTCTTCCTCTGTCTGACTTATTTCATTTAGCGTAATGTCCTCCAAGTTCATCCATTTTGCAGATGGCAAAATTGTGTTCTTTTTTTATGGTAATTCTTAAATTCCTGAGTTGGTTCTAAAGCTCAGCCAGCATTGAGAACTACTGTTTTTGCATGTTTACAATTTCATCGACTATATTTAAGTCTTTGGTTCATATGGAATTTATACTAAGGTAAAGTGTGATGTGAATGCCAACCTAATTTTTTTCTAGATGGTTATTCAGTTATTCCAATACCATTTAATAAATATGGACTATCAAAACTGACTTCAGAAGAAAGAGAAATTCCTGCCTCCACCACTTAGTATTTGGGTGATTTGGGGCAAGTGAAACTCTCTATGCCTCACTTTCTTCAACTGTAAAATGGGGATAATAATAATACCTCATAGAGTTGCTTTGAAGACTTAAAAAGTTCATAAATTTAAGCACTTAGAACAGTATCTGGGCCTTAGTAAATTACCATATTAATATGGTACTATTAACATTGCTATTATTTGTTTCAATTCAACAAATGAACACATGGAGAGCCAACACAAATATAATGTAGTGTTACATAATCATTACAAATTATACCTTAAAAGAGTTCAGTTTAAGTGAAAAGAGGTTATAAAATTAACTTATCTAGCTAAAAATGCATATACATTAAGTTCTGCAAAGAAATACACCAACATATTAGCCATGGTTATGTTACCTGAAAACTGGATTCCCCTCTAAGCCAAAGATCAGGAGAATTTATTACTTGCAGCAAGTAAGAACACCAGGGACCTTCCCCAAAGCAGCATCTCCCTGCACAGCAAATTTGGGGAAGTTTGTTTGTTTGTTTTTTTGTTTGTTTTTAATTTATTTTTTTTTCCTTTGGGGGAAGTTTATGGGGATATGCACATTCATGAAGGGGCTTGGGCGGGACAGAGTCTAAGCTTTAGCTGATGGAAGTCACAAGGGTCAGAGAAGGTCAACATCATCATCCCTTAGGTTCCAGTTGCTCTGGTGGTTGAGCACTTCAGGCTAATCTTTATCATTGAAACAGAACTGGGAGTCTTTACACCTGATATATTATCTTTGCTATTGTTACTTCTCTTGCCATAACAGTTTCTGGGTTCTTTTGTTCCCTTAAGATCTTTAATTACTGAGACCTGTTCAAGGGCAAGCATTGTGGCCAGGCTTAGATCACAAAATGGCTTAGGCCAAAAGTGGCTTCTCTTATGTCAAGAAAGCCATGCCTGGTTCTCTTTCTCTGGGAACCCCCTACCTTATCTGCTTACAGTTATATTTGAGTGAGAGGAGATCATGAATTCTTTTTATTTTCTTCCTTAGTCTTTTCTATATTTCTCAGACTGCCTACAATGAGCAGGTATTGCTTATATGGGGGGAGCAAGGGGAGGTTTTAAAGATTGATAAGAAAGGTCTGTCGATCTGGATTCCATCCTTCAGTACATATGTTACCCTGCCCAATGCAGTTCAAAGAGCCTATTCTCTATATTACATCCATGTCATGGAGAGCTTTCTGGGGGATTGTGGCCCAGCATCAGGACTCTGCCTCCAGACTGGTGTGAATGACATATTCTGGGCTATTTTAACCCAGCTAGTTGCCCTTGCATCCAGCCTGCATTGTGCTTTATCAACTAGGTCATAAAAGACTTTATCAAAAACCTCCATTTGTTCAATCAACAAATATGGATTGAGTCTGTATTCTGCTCCAGGCCTTGTATATATTTCCTTAATAGATGAGCCTAGAAACAATATTAAAGAAAGAAAAAGTTCAGACTGACATATTCTGTTTTTAAAAATCTCAAGCTGAATGCCAGTGATTGTCGCTTTCCCATAAGTCTCATGAACTTTTATTATTATTGTTGTTATTATTGTTATTACTATTATTATTATTATGATAAATAATGTAGTCTAGAATCTTGTCTGGGACTGAAGCCAAACACAGCCAGTGGTAGTTGAGCAAGCCGTGTTCTCTCCCTTGGCCATGCAAATGACTTTTATTTAATTCTTTTCTTCTAGGCCTTCTGTCATTGCCTTTAAATGGCTCAAAGAGCACCACTGGAGCCATTCCTCTATCCTGAAAACCTTCCAGGAACTGGGATATAATTCATTTGCACCCAGAGTCTAGAACTCAGCGAAACCAGCAAAATCCTGGAAACTCTTACTTTATCTTGGCATTAGTGTGGCAGAAGCCCAAGGGGACTCCAGAGACTTTTAAAGTGCTAGAGAAAATTTCTCCAATTTCACTCAAATTCTTTGCAAGCTTCCCAACACCACTGAAAATACTTATTTTTAAAATAAAACCTAAAAATAAAAGCAGATCTGTTCTTTCCTAATGCATAAAGGATTGCTCTAAACTGATAGATGATAAATCAACACTTCAAAGAGCTGAATGGTGATTAATTGATGAATGGCAAATGAATAAATGAGTGAGTACTCTATAGTAACACAGAGTAGGTCTATCTAACACAAACTACATATGATAGGTGCCAACGATGGGAAAGTACTTTCCACTTTCAAATTTGAAAGGGAATTAGATATATGAACCAAAGTTCTTTTTTAAAGTGCTAGATCCCTGCTCAGGGAACTAGATCCTGCATGCATGCCGCAACTAAGAGTTCGCATGCCACAACTAAGGACCCCACGTGCTGCAACTAAGGAGTTGGTGAGCTGCAACTAAGGAGCCCGCGACCTGTATCTAAGGCCTGGTGCAACCAGATAAATAAATAAATAAATATTTAAAAATTATTAAATAAGTAAACTTAAATGAAGTGATACAGAAACATTTAGAATAATGCTGTCTTCAATATGGTGTCTCAGTGTAGCAAGTAGAAAATTTTTCCAGGGTTTCATTATTTTTGGCAGCATCTATTTTACATATATAAACCCAGGACTTCTGAGAGCTTAGATAACAAGAGTTTCTTAAGCAAGTGATTCCAGAAGTTTGATCTCTAACAGGGGTTCTCAAATTTTAGCATGCCTCAGAATCCTCTGGAAGTCTTGTTAAAATACAGGTTAAGTTGGGTCCCTACCCCAGACTTTCTGACTAAGCAGGTCTGGGATGAAAAAAAAAAAATCTAGAGGCTAAGAAAAAGAAAGAAAAGGGTGAGAGACACTCTTGTTGGAGGACTTGATTCTTCTATCACTAGCTACAGAAAGAGCAAAGGGGGAAAGCATGACAATAAGAGCTAACATTTGTGAGCAATGCCAATGTGCTCTACTCTCCTATGCATTGACTCAGTTATTCTTCTATCAATCTGAGGAGATGTGTATCATTGTCATTGTCATCATCATCGTCATCATCATCTGCTTTTAACAGATGAGGAAACTGATGCACACACTAGTAATTGGAAAAGACAGATTTTGGACCCAAAAGTTTCAACTTCCATTTTACCATGCTTAACCTCACATTACAAACCTTTCTGAGGAATGTCTGACCACTTGACCATCCTTCACTAGAGTAGATCTTGGATGGTATCTTTCCCCCACACCCTCTCATATAAATGCCTTATGGATAGTTACAGGGTCACTGATAAATGTGACCCTTCCTGTCACTCACCACTGGCAGTGAGGCTGGAGACCCTGACCCCATGAGCACAGGACAATTCAGAGAAAAACACTCCTAGGCTGAGTGAAACTTCTTGGCAGCCTGAGGACAAGGTCATATAATCAACAAACATTTACTACAGTCCTCATTGCCACAGGCATTTTACGTACATTATCTTTAAGACCCAACACCCTCCAAGGTAAGTTTTTATCATTTTCCCCATTTCATAGATGAAGAAAATGTAGCTCAGAAAGAGTTAAGTTCACTTAAAGCATTATCATGTCTTGGGCATGTAGTCAGTGGACTGAGGCCTTTATTTCAGGTGCTCGCTGGGCTTCCTAGGTCCTACTAGGGCCCAACACTCATTTATGGCTGTGGCTTCAAATCTGAGCTTCTAGGAATCCCTAGGGAATCTGCTGGGGGTACAGTGGAGGAAAGGAGTGTAGGGGGCAAAGGAGGAAATGAGCTTCAAAGAACAATCTCTTTTGAAGAGAGTTTCATGAATTTTTTGTTTGTTTGTTTTATTTTCAATTTGAAAATTACTGACTTGCAGCATTGTTTCTATGAGGGAAAATGTGCTTCAAGTTCCAGACTACACGCTTAGGACAGAACCTGCTCCTACTGCAGGTAACAGAATGACATAACCAATGAGCCAGTGTCACAGTGCTGCAAGAAGCAGTAAAAGAGAACCTGGCCTCTCAACCCAGATGTAAAAAGCATTCTAAGCTCAAGAGTAGCTAATGTTATGGCTCCTTTTCTCCTCCTTTAACTAAACACATCTATTCATTCACCAATGATTTATCCAGCCCCCAATATAAGCCAGCAGCAGAGGCCAGCATTGAGGGTACTGAGATGAATGAACTCTGGGCCCAGCCTTCCATGAGTGGTTAGCCTCCTGCAGGAGATGGATGGGGAAGACATGAGTTCTCTCAAGTGAGGCAGGAGTGCAAAGAGACAAAGGGTGTTTCCAAGTGGAATGGTCAAGCTTCACAGGGAAGGTAAATCTGGATTGACATTTAAAAGATGAGTAGGTGTTGGGAGTGGGGTGAGTATAAAACATGGAGCACAGCATGGAAAGGCAAGATACCAAGTCACAGGTACCATACAGGTCCACCACACACCTGCCACCCTAACTTCCTCTTCAGACTGAAAGCACCATACGCACAGGTCCCTAAACTTGTAAACTATGATAGGTTGGTTTTCAGCAAGAGTTGCTGAAGTCAGACTACTTACATGGCGGCCAAAGACTTCAAGAGGGAGAGTTCCTGCCAGCAAAGTGGAAGCTGCATTGCCTATCACAACCTAGCCTCGGAGGTTATAGAGCATCACTCCCACCTGTTCTCTTGGTTGAAATTGTCACAAAAGCCCAGCCAGTTTTCAATCCCACTACCTAATGGAAGGAATGTAGGAAAAAAGTTGTGAACACACCTTAGAATTTCACTCCATCTCAGCTCAGCCTAAGTGAAACTCCATTTTCCTAAGAGTTTAAATTAAGGTGGAAGTTGACTCTTTGTTCCTTGCACATGAGACAAGCTACACTTAGCTCAGCAGAGCTGAAGTGTAAACCATGAGGGGAGCATGGGAAAAGTAGTCAAGAGTCTTTCACGTCAGACTAGGGAGACTGGACTTTTTCCTGTAAATGGCTACTCTTCCTTCTAGGAAAAGTGAGGACAAGTGCAGGTGATTTCCATGAGTAGATGGCCTCTAGTGGGCAGAGACTGGAAACTGGTGATTCATGTCATGAAGCACCCATACAATATTCCTTAGATTGGGAAATTTCTTACAAAAGTCAGCATTTTTGGCTTCTCTTAAAAAATTAGAAAATTTGATCACAGTGGACTCTCACTCTTGCACAGATATAAAACTGGGGAGAAAATAGCAGCTGTCCTCTTTAAATGGGGTGTCTGCTCTCCAGTGAGCCGTAGCCTACACCATTTCCTATTGCATCACAGTTTCTTGGTTCATTATTTATGTTGTCTTCCCAACAAACATGAGTTTGTTACCTCTGACCTCAGGCTCCCCATGGACAAGAGCTTTTGTGGACCCAGGCTAACAAACTCCCTCTGGTTTAACATTTGGCCATGGAATGGAAACATTTTTTCTTCTGTCAAAAATGAAGTTTGCTTAAACTCTGTAAACACTATATGTATACATGTGTTTTCAATCGTTTGTAAAGAGAAACCTTGTTTCTCTTGTTAAAGATGACCTTGGTGAGGGCAGACAGCAGAAACAACTAGAACTACAATTCTGAAGCCTGTGGAAGGAAAACCACATTCACAGAAAGATAGACAAAATGAAAAGGCAGAGGCCTTTGTACTAGATGAAGGAACAAGATAAAAACCCAGAAAAACAGCTAAATAAAGTGGAGATAGGCAACCTTCCAGAAAAAGAATTCAGAATAATGATAGTGAACATGATCCAGGACCTCGGAAAAAGAATGGAGACAAAGATCGAGAAGATGCAAAAAATTTTTAACAAAGACCTAGAAGAATTAAAGAACAAACACCTAGAAGAATTAAAGAACAAACAAACAGAGATGAACAACACAATAACTGAAATGAAAAATACACTAGAAGGAATAAATAGCAGAATAACTGAGGCAGAAGAACGGATAAGTGACCTGGAAGACAGAATGGTGGAATTCACTGCCACAGAACAGAATAAGGAAAAAACAGTGAAAAGAAATGAGGGCAGCCTAAGAGACCTCTGAGACACCATTAAACACAACAATAATCACATTATAGGGGTCCCAGAAGGAGAAGAGAGAGAGAAAGGACCCGAGAAAATATTTGAAGAGATTATAGTCGGAAATTTCCCTAACATGGGAAAGGAAGTAGCCACCCAAGTCCAGGAAGCACAGAGAGTCCCAGGCAGGATAAACCCAAGGAGAAACACGTCAAGACACATAGTAATCAAATTGGCAAAAATTAAAGACAAAGAAAAATTATTGTAAGCAACAAGGGAAAAATGACAAATAACATACAAGGGAACTCCCATAAGGTTAACAGCTGATTTCTCAGCAGAAACTCTACAAGCCAGAAGGGAGTGGCACAATATATTTAAAGTGATGAAAAGGAAGAACGTACAACCAAGATTACTCTACCCAGCAAGGATCTCATGCAGATCCGATGGAGAAATCAAAAGTTTTACAGACAAGCAAAAGTTAAGAGAATTCCGCACCACCAAACCAGCTCTACAACAAGTGCTAAAGGAACTTCTCTAAGTGGAAAACACAAAAGAAGAAAAGGACCTACAAAAACAAACCCAAAACAATTAAGAAAATGGTCATAGGAACATACACATCGATAATTACCTTAAATGTGAATGGATTAAATGTTCCAACCAAAAGACACAGGTTGGCTGAATGGATACAAACACAAGACCCATATATATGCTGTCTACAAGAGACCCACTTCAGACCTAAGGACACATACAGATAGAAAGTGAGGGGATGGAAAAAGATATTCCATGCAAATGGAAATCAAAAGAAGGCTGGAGTAACAATACTCATATTGGATGAAATAGACTGTAAAATAAAGAATGTTACAAGAGACAAGGAAGGACACTACATAATGATCAAGGGATCAATCCAAGAAGAAGGTATAACAATTATAAATATATATGCACCCAACATAGGAGCACCTCAATACATAAGGCAACTGCTAACAGCTGTAAAAGAGGAAATCGACAATAACACAATAACAGTGGGGGACTTTAACACCTCTCTTCCACCAATGGAGAGATCATCCAGACAGAAAGTCAATAAGGAAACACAAGCTTTAAATGATGCAATAGACCAGATAGATTTAATTGATATTTATAGGACATTCCATCCAAAAGCAGCAGATTACACTTTCTTCTCAACTGCACACAGAACATTATCCAGGATAGATCACATCTTGGGTCACAAATCAAGCCTCAGTAAATTTAAGAAAATTGTAATCATGTCAAGCATCTTTTCTGATCACAACACTATGACGTTAGAAATCAATTAAAGGGAAAAAAAAGTAAAAAACACAAACACATGGAGGCTAAACAATACGTTACTAAATAACCAAGAGATCACTGAAGAAATCAAAGAGGAAATCAAAAAATACCTAGAGACAAATTACAATGAAAACACGATGATCCAAAACCTATGGGATGCAGCAAAAGCAGTTTTAAGTGGGAAGTTTATAGCAATACAAGCCTACCTAAAGAAACAAGAAAAATCTCAAATAAACAATCTAAACTTACACCTAAAGGAACTAGAGAAAGAACAAACAAAACCCAAAGTTAGTAGAAGGAAGGAAATCATAAACATCAGAGCAGAAATAAATGAAATAGAAACAAAGAAAACAATAGCAAAGATCAATAAAACTGAAAGCTGGTTCTTTGAGAAGATAACCAAAATTGATAAACTTTTAGCCAGACTCATCCAGAAAAAGAGTGAGAGGACTCAAATCAATAAAATTAGAAATGAAAAAGGAGAAGTTACAACGGACACCACAGAAATACATCATGAGAGACTACAGCAAACAACTCTATGTCAATAAAATGGACAACCTGGAAGAAATGGACAAATTCTTAGAAAGGTATAACCTTCTAAGACTGAACCAGGAAGAAACAGAAAATATGAGCAGACCAATCCCAAGTAATGAAATTGAAACTGTGATTTAAAATCTTCCAACAAACAAAAGTCCAGGATCAGATGGCTTCACAGGCGAATTCTATCAAACATTTAGAGAACAGCTAACACCTATCCTTCTCAAACTCTTCCAAAAAATTGCAGAGGAAGGAACACTCCCAAACTCATTCTATGAGGCCACCATCACCCTGATACCAAAACCAGACAAAGATACTACAAAATAGAAAATTACAGACCAATATCACTGATGAATATAGATTCAAAAATCCTCAACAAAATACTAGCAAACAGAATCCAATAACACACTAAAAGGATCATACACAGTGATCAAGTGTGATTTATCCCAGGGATACAAGGATTCTTCAATATACGCAAATCAATCAATGTCATAAACCATATTGACAAACTGAAGAATAAAAACCATATGATCATCTCAATAGATGCAGAAAAAGCTTTTGACAAAATTCAACACCCACTTATGATAAAAACTCTCCAGAAAGTGAGCATAGAGGGAATCTACCTCAACATAATAAAGGCCATATATGACAAACCCACAGCAAACCTCATTCTCAATGGTGAAAAACTGAAAGCATTTCCTCTAAGATCAGGGACAAGACAAGGATGTCCACTCTTGCCACTATTATTCAACATAGTTTTGGAAGTCCTAGCCAGGACAATCAGAGAAGAAAAAGAAATAAAAGGAATACAAATCAGAAAAGAAAAAGTAAAACTGTCACTGTTGGCAGATAACATGATACTATACATAGAGAATCCTAAAGATGTTACCAGAAAACTACTAGAGCTAATCAATGAATTGGGTAAAGTTGCAGGATACAAAATTAATGCACAGAAATCTCTTGCATTCCTATACACTAATGATGAAAAATCTGAAAGAGAAATTTAGGAAACACTCTCATTTACCATTGCAACAAAAAGAATAAAATACCTAGGAATAAACCTACCTAAGGAGGTAAAAGACCTGTACTCAGCAAAACATAAGACACTGATGAAAGAAATCAAAGATGACATAAACAGATGGAGAGATATACCATGTTCTTGGATTGGAAGAATCAACATTGTGAAAGTGACTATACTACCCAAAGCAATCTACAGATTCAATGCAATCCCTATCAAATTACCAGTGGCATTTTTTACAGAACTAGAACAAAATATCTTAAGATTTGTATGGAGACACAAAAGACCCCAAATAGCCAAAGCAGTCTTGAGGGAAAAAAATGGAGCTGGAGGAATCAGGCTCCCTGACTTCAGACTATACTACAAAGCTACAGTAATCAAGAAAGAAATATAGATCAATGGAACAGGATTGAAAGCCCAGAGATAAACCCACGCACCTATGGTCAACTAATCTATGACCAAGGAGACAAGGATATACAATGGAGAAAAGACAGTCTCTTCAATAAGTGGTGTTGGGAAAACTGGACAGCTACATGTAAAAGAATGAAATTAGAACACTCCCTAACACCATACACAAAAATAAACTCAAAATGGATTAGAGACCTAAACGTAAGACCAGACACTATAAAACTCTTAGAGGAAAACATAGGAAGAACACTCTTTGACATAAATCACAGCAAGATCTTTTTTGACCCACCTTCTAGAGTAATGGGAAAAAACCCAAAAATAGACAACTGTAACCTAATGAAACTTAAAAGCTTTTGCAAAACAAAGGAAACTACAAACAAGACGAGAAGACAACCTTCAGAATGGGAGAAAATATTTGCAAATGAATCAACGGACAAAGGATTAATCTCCAAAATATATAAATAGCTCATGCAGCTCAATATTTAAAAAGCAAACAACTCAATCAAAAAATGGGCAGAAGACCTAAATAGACATTGCTCCAAAGAAGACATACAGTTGGCCAAGAAGCACATGAAAAGCTGCTGAACATCACTAATTATTAGAGAAATGCAAAACAAAACTCCAATGAAGTATCATCTCACACCAGTTAGAATGGGCATCATTAGAAAATCTACAAACAATAAATGCTAGAGAGGGTGTGGAGAAAAGGGAGCACTCTTGCACTGCTGGTGGGAATGTAAATTGATACAGCCACTCTGGAGAACAGTATGGAGGTTCCTTTAAAAACTAAAAACAGAATTACCGTATGACCCAGCAATCCCACTACTGGGCATATACCCAGAGAAAACCATAACTCCAAAGACACATGCACCCCAGTGTTCATTGCAGCACTATTTACAATAGCCAGGTCATGGAAGCAACCTAAATGCCCATCGACAGAGGAATGGATAAAGTTGATGTGGTACGTATATACAATGGAATATTACTCAGCCATAAAAAGGAACGAAATTGGGTAATTTGTAGAGACGTGGATGGGCCTAGAGACTGTCATACAGAGTGAAGGAAGTGAGAAAGAGAAAAACAAATATCGTATATTAACGCATATATGTGGAACCTAGAAAAATAGTACAGATGAACCAGTTTGCAGGGCAGAAATAGAGACACAGATGTAGAGAACAAACATATGGACACCAAGGGGGGAAAGTGGCGGGGGGGATGGTGGTGGTGGGATGAATTGGGAGATTGGAATTGACATATATACACTAATATGTATAAAATAGATAACTAATAAGAGCCTGTTGTATAAAAAAGTAAATAAAATTAAATTTAAAAATTAAAAAAAAAGATTACCTTGGGGTCAACTCCCTTGCTGAACTGGATTTGATAAATTTGTTTCAAGCAAGTAGAAATAAATGTATACTCTGTAAAGTGTAAATCAGGTACAAGGTGACTTCCTGCAGAAGTTACCTCAGTTGCCCTGGTGAGCCAGCATCCTGGCCTGATGGCTGAACCCTTAGCCCACAGGTGATTCCAGCCAATCAGAACATGGAAGTACCCACTGAGTGATGTGTGTTCTCACTTCACAGGATGTAGCTTGTCATCCTCCTTTTCAACTCTACAAATCCTACCCTTTCTTCACACTCCAAATCCAGTCTCAGCTCCTTCTAAAAGAAAGCCTTCCCAGACTACTCTATTTGTGTAGACTGGGCTTACTACCTAGTACAGCCTCTATGGCTGCTTTTATGTCTGTGTTTCCAAGTCCCTTCAACCCAATTCCTTCCTTGCTGTGCCTCATCAGACTCCCTTTTGACCCATTGCTTGCCTGAACCTTGCCCCAATAGGCTGCAATTCTAGTTTTCCGGGCAACCTGATGCCCTGCTATAGCCTCTCTGGCTGGAACAGCTCTCCCAAGGCCTGTTCCACCCCACTGGGTAGCTCTTGGGTCAGTATCACACCCCCTCCCCACCTGTTCTTCCAAAAATGCCTATTCCTATGTCTACCCGAAGATACTGAAACCAGTGAGAGGGTGAGAAAATGAAAAGATCGAAAACAACAGATTCTTGGGAGGCAGGCAAAGAAATGACCAGAGGAAACTCCAGCCAACAGCTGGCTGAAATGGACACTGGTGTCTTTTTACTTGGAATTGAAAATGAACCACTGAAGACATGTGGTTACATGAGTGGTCACCACTTGTCCATACCTGTTTTTCTGTTCAGATTGTATTTTTGGATTTGAGAAGAAGAGCTTTCCTGAGGGAAGAGGTCAACCTGAGAAGGGGGACAGTCCGGAGAAGCAAGTAGGGGAAGAACCACCATTAGCAATAAAGAGAAAAGCAAGAGGACAGTGAGATCTCAGAACTGTTTATGAAAGGGAATCAAAAGCAGTAGAGGGGGTTGGCGGCATGAACACAGCCTGAAGGGGTGAGCGTACCACAGCTAGCCGGGAGGGAGTCCGGGAAAAGGTCTGGAGCTGCCGAACAGGCAAGAGAGTTTTTCTTGCCTCCTTGTTTCCTGGTGCGCGAGGAGAGGGGATTCAGAGCGCCGCCTAAATGAGCCCCAGAGACGGGCGCGAGCCACGGCTATTAGCGCGGACCCCAGAGACGGGCATGAAACGCTAAGGCTGCTGCTGCCACCACCAAGAAGCCTGTGTGCGAGCACAGGTCACTATCCACACCGCCCCTCCCAGGAGCCTGTGCAGCCCGCCACTGCCAGGGTCCCGTGATCCAGGGACAACTTCCCCGGGAGAACGCACGGCGCTCCTCAGCCTGCTACAACGTCACGCCGGCCTCTGCCGCCGCAGACTCGCCCCGCATCCGTACCCTACCCTACCCCCAGCCTGAGTGAGCCGGAACCACCGAATCAGCTGCTCCTTTAACTCCATCCTGTCTGAGCGAAGAACAGACGCCCTCAGGAGACCTACATGCAGAGGCGGGTCCAAATCCAAAGCTGAAACCCGGGAGCTGTGCGAACAAAGAAGAGAAAGGGAAATTTCTCCCAGCAGGCTCAGAAGCAGCGGATTAAAGCTCCACAAACAACTTGATGTACCTGCACCTGTGGAATACCTGAATAGACAACGAATCATCCCAAATTGAGGAGGTGGACTTTGGGAGCAAGATATATTATTTTTTTCCCCTATTCTTCTTTTTGTGAGTGTGTATGTGTATGCATCTGTGTGAGATTTTGTCTGTATAGCATTGCTTTCACCATTTGTCCTAGTGTTCTGGCTGTCCGTTTTTGTTTGTTTGTTTGTTTTTTGTTTGTTTGTTTTACTTGAATTTTTTTTCTTTTTTTCTTAATAATTATTTTTTATTTTAATAACTTTATTTTATCTTAATTTATTTTATTTTATCCTCTTTCTTTTTTTTCTTTCTATTTTTTCTCCCTTTTATTCTGAGCCGTGTGGATGAAAGGCTCTTGGTGCTCCAGCCAGGCATCAGGGCTGTGCCTCTGAGGTGGGAGAGCCAACTTCAGGACACTGGTCCACAAGAGACCTCCCAGGTCCACGTAATACCAAATGACAAAAATCTCCCAGATATCTCCATCTCAACACCAAGACCCAGCTTCACTGAACGAGCAGCAAACTATAGTGCTGGACACCCTATGCCAAACAACTAGCAAGACAGGAACACAGCCCCATCCATTAGCAGAGAGGCTGCCTAAAATCATAGTAAGGCCACAGACACCCCAAAACACACCACCAGGTGTGTACCTGCCCACCAGAAAGACAAGATCCAGCCTCATCCTCCAGAACACAGGCACTAGTCCCCTCCACCAGGAAGCCTACAAAACCCACTGAACCAACCTTAGCCACAGGGGACAAACAACAAAAACAACAGGAACTACGAACCTGCAGCCTGCAAAACGGAGACCCCAAACACAGTAAGATAAGCAAAATGAGAAGACAGAAAAACACACAGCAGATGAAGGAGCAAGATCAAAATACACCAGACCTAACAAATGAAGAGGAAATAGGCAGTCTACCTGAAAAAGAATTCAGAATAATGATAGTAAAGATGATCCAAAATCTTGGAAATAGAATAGACAAAATGCAAGAAACATTTAACCAGAACCTAGAAGAACTAAAGAGGAAACAATCAACGATGAAAAACACAATAAATGAAATTAAAAATACTCTAGAAGGGATCAATAGCAGAATAACTGAGGCAGAAGAACAGGTAAGTGACCTGGAAGATAAAATAGCGGAAATAACGACTGCAGAGCAGAATAAAGAAAAAAGAATGAAAAGAACTGAGGACAGTCTCAGAGACCTCTGGGACAACATTAAACTCACCAACAGTGGACTTATAGGGGTCCCAAAAGAAGAAGAGAAAAAGAAAGGGACTGAGAAAATATTTGAAGAGACTCTAGTTGAAAACTTCCCTAATATGGGAAAGGAAATAGTTAATCGAGTCCTAGAAGCACAGAGAGTCCCATACAGGATAAATCCAAGGAGAAACATGCCAAGACACATATTAATCAAACTATCAAAAATTAAATATAAAGAAAACATATTAAAAGCAGGAAGGGAGGGCTTCCCTGGTGGTGCAGTGGTTGAGAATCTGCCTGCTAATGCAGGGGACATGGATTCGAGCCCTGGTCTGGGAAGATCCCACATGCCATGGAGCAACTAGGCCCATGAGCCACAACTACTGAGCCTGCGCATCTGGAGCCTGTGCTCCGCAACAGGAGAGGTCACGATAGTGAGAGGCCCACGCACCGCGATGAAGAGTGGACCCCGCTTGCCACAACTAGAGAAAGCCCTCGCACAGAAATGAAGACCCAACACAGCCAAAAATAAATAAATTAATTAATTAATTAAAATTTAAAAAAACCACACTCAAACGTTTTTTCAAAAAAAGTAGCAAGGGAAAAACAACAAATAACACACAAGGGAATCCCCATAAGGTTAACAGCTGATCTTTCAGCAGAAACTCTGCAAGCCAGAAGGGAGTGGCAGGATATATTTAAAGTCATGAAGGAGAAAAACCTACAACCAAGGTTACTCTACCCAGCAAGGATCTCATTCAGATTTCATGGAGAAATTAAAAACTTTACAGACAAGCAAAAGCTCAGAGAGTTCAGCACCACCAAACCAGCTTTACAACAAATGCTAAAGGAACTTCTCTAGGCAAGAAACACAAGAGAAGGAAAACACCTACAATAACAAACCCAAAACATTTAAGAAAATGGGAATAGGAACATACATATCAATAATTACCTTAAATGTAAATGGATTAAATGCTCCCACGAAAAGACACAAACTGGCTGAATGGATACAAAACCAGGACCCATATATATGCTGTCTACAAGAGACCCACTTCAGACCTAGGGACACATACAGACTGAAAGTGAGGGGATGGGAAAAGATATTCCATGCAAATGGAAATCAAAAGAAAGCTGGAGTAGCAATTCTCATATCAGACAAAATGGACTTTAAAATAAAGACTATTACAAGAGACAAAGAAGGACACTATATAATGATCAAGGGATCGATCCAAGAAGAAGATATAACAATTGTAAACATTTATGCACCCAGCATAGGAGCATGTCAATACATAAGGCAAATACTAACAGCCATAAAAGGGGAAATCGACAGTAACACAATCATAGTAAGGGCCTTTAACACCCCACTTTCACCGATGGACAGATCATCCAAAATGAAAATAAATAAGGAAACACAAGCTTTAAATGATACATTAAACAAGATGGACTTAATATTTATAGGACATTCCACCCAAAAACAACAGAATACACATTTTTCTCAAGTACTCATGGAACCTTCTCCAGGATAGATCATATCTTGGGTCACAAATCAAGTCTTGGTAAATTTAAGAAAATTGAAGCTGTATCAAGTATCTTTTCCAACCACAATGCTATGTGACTAGATATCAATTACAGGAATAGATCTGTAAAACATACAAACACATGGAGGCTACACAACACACTACTTAATAACGAAGTGATCACTGAAGAAATCAAAGGGGAAATCAAAAAATACCTAGAAACAAATGATAATGGAGACACGATGACCCAAAGCCTATGGGATGCAGCAAAAGCAGTTCTAAGAGGAAAGTTTATAGCAATACAAGCCTACCTCAAGAAACAGGAAACATCTCGAATAAACAACCTAACCTTACACCTAAAGCAATTAGAGAAAGAAGAACAAAAAAACCCCAAAATTAGCAGAAGGAAAGAAATCATAAAGATCAGATCAGAAATAAATGAAAAAGAAATGAAGGAGACAATAGCAAAGATCAACAAAACTAAAAGCTGGTTCTTTGAGAAGATAAACAAAATTGATAGACCATTAGCCAGACTCATCAAGAAAAACAGGGAGAGGACTCAAATCAATAGAATTAGAAATGAAAAAGGAGAAGTAACAACTGACACTGCAGAAATACAAACGATCATGAGAGATTACTACAAACAGCTGTATGCCAATAAAATGGACAACCTGGAAGAAATGGACAAATTCTTGGAAATGCACAACGTACCGAGACTGAACCAGGAAGAAATAGAAAATATGAACAGACCAATCACAAGCACTGAAATTAAAACTGTGATTGAAAATCGTCCAACAAACAAAAGTCCAAGACCAGATGGCTTCACAGGCGAATTCTACCAAACATTTAGAGAAGAGCTAACACCTATCCTTCTCAAATTGTTCCAAAATATTGCAGAGGGAGGAACACTCCCAAACTCATTCTACGAGACCACCATCACCCTGATACCAAAACCAGACAAAGATGTCACAAAGAAAGAAAACTACAGGCCAATATCACTGATGAACATAGATGCAAAAATCCTCAACAAAATACTAGCAAACAGAATCCAACAGCACACTGAAAGGATCATACACCATGATCAAGTGGGGTTTATCCCAGGAATGCAAGGATTCTTCAATATACGCAAATCAATCAATGTGATACACCATATTAACAAATTGAAGGAGAAAAACCATATGATCATCTCAATAGATGCAGAGAAAGATTTCGACAAAATTCCACACCCATTTATGATAAAAGCCCTGCAGAAAGTAGGCATAGAGGGAACTTTCCTCAACATAATAAAGGCCATATATGACAAACCCACAGCCAACATTGTCCTCAATGGTGAAAAACTGAAACCATTTCCACTAAGATCAGGAACAAGACAAGGCTGCCCACTCTCACCACTATTATTCAACATAGTTTTGGAAGTGTTAGCCACAGCAATCAGAGAAGAAAAAGAAATAAAAGGACTCCAAATCGGAAAGGAAGAAGTAAAGCTGTCACTATTTGCAGATGACATGATACTATACATAGAGAATCCTAAAGATGCTACCAGAAAACTCCTAGAGCTAATCAATGAATTTGGTAAAGTAGCAGGATACAAAATTAATGCACAGAAATCTCTTGCATTTCTATACACTAATGACGAAAAATCTGAAAGTGAAATTAAGAAAACACTCCCATTTACCATTGCAACAAAAAGAATAAAATATCTAGGAATAAACCTACCGAAGGAGACTAAAGACCTGTATGCAGAAAATTATAAGACACTGATGAAAGACATTAAAGATGATACAAATAGATGGAGAGATATACCATGTTCTTGGATTGGAAGAATCAACATTGTGAAAATGACTCTACTACCCAAAGCAATCTACAGATTCAATGCAATCCCTATCAAACTACCACTGGCATTTTTCACAGAACTAGAACAAAAAATTTCACAATTTGTATGGAAACACAAAAGACCCCGAATAGCCAAAGCAATCTTGAGAACGAAAAATGGAGCTGGGGGAATCAGGCTCCCTGACTTCAGACTATTTTACAAAGCTTCAGTAATCAAGACAGTTTGGTACTGGCACAAAAACAGAAATATAGATCAATGGAACAGGATAGAAAGACCAGACATAAACCCACACACATATGGTCACCTTATCTTTGATAAAGGAGGCAAGCATATACAGTGGAGAAAAGACAGCCTCTTCAATAAGTGGTGCTGGGAAAATTGGACAGGTACATGTAAAAGTATGAAATTAGAACACTCCCTGACACCATGCACAAAAATAAACTCAAAATGGATTAAAGACCTAAGTGTAAGGGCAGACACTATCAAACTCATAGAGGAAAACATAGGCAGAACACTCTATGACATACATCACAGCAAGATTCTTTTTGTCCCAGCTCCCAGAGAAATGGAAATAAGAACACAAATAAACAAATGGGACCTAATGAAACTTAAAAGCTTTTGCACAGCAAAGGAAACCATAAACAAGACCAAAAGACAACCCTCAGAATGGGAGAAAATATTTGCAAATGAAGCAACTGACAAAGGATTAATCTCCAAGATTTACAAGCAGCTCATGCAGCTCAATAACAAAAAAACCAACAACCCAATCCAAAAATGGGCAGAAGACCTAAATAGACATTTCTCCAAAGAAGATATACAGATGGCCTACAGACACATGAAAGAATGCTCAACATCATTAATCATTAGAGAAATGCAAATCAAAACTACAATGAGATATCATCTCACACCGGTCAGAATGGCCATCATCAAAAAATCTAGAAACAATAAATGCTGGAGAGGGTGTGGAGGAAAGGGAACACTCTTGCACTGTTGGTGGGAATGTAAATTGATACAGCCACTATGGAGAACAGTATGGAGGTTCCTGAAAAAACTACAAATAGAACTACCATACGACCCAGCAATCCCACTACTGGGCATATACCCTGAGAAAACCATAGGTCAAAAAGAGTCATGTACCAAAATGTTCATTGCAGCTCTATTTACAATAGCCAGGACATGGAAGCAACCTAAATGTCCATCGACAGATGAATGGATAAAGAAGATGTGGCACATATATACAATGGAATATTACTCAGCCATAAAAAGAAATGAAATGGAGGTATTTGTAATGAGGTGGATGGAGTTAGAGTCTGTCATACAGAGTGAAGTAAGTCAGAAAGAGAAAAACAAATACAGTATGCTAACACATATATACGGAATCTAAGGGAAAAAAAAAAAAGGCCATGAAGAACCTAGTGGCAAGACGGGAATAAAGACACAGACCTACTAGAGAATGGACTTGAGGATATGAGGAGGGGGTGGGGTGAGATGTGACAGGGTAAGAGAGTGTCATGGACATATATACACTACCAAATGTAAAATAGATAACTAGTGGGAAGCAGCCGCATAGCACAGGGAGATCAGCTCGGTGCTTTGTGACCACCTAGAGGGGTGGGATGGGGAGGGTGGGAGGGAGGGAGATGCAAGAGGGAAGAGAAATGGGAACATATTGTATATGTATAACTGATTCACTTTGTTATAAAGCAGAAGCTAACACACCATTGTAAGGCAATTATACTTCAATAAAGATGTTAAAAAAAAAAAAAAAGAAGATGTGGTAGATATATACAATGGAATATTACTCAGCCATAAAAAAGAATGAAATTTTTTCATTTGTACAACATGGATGGACTTGGAAGTTATTATGCTTACTGAAGTAAGACAGAGAAAGACAAATACTATAATGTATTCATTTATTTTTGCAATCTGAAAAATAAAGCAAAGAATGAATATAACAGAACAGAAACAGACTCAGGGGTACAGAGAACAAACTAGTGGTTACCAGTGGGGAGAGGATAGGGGAGGAGCAAAATGGAGGAGGATTAAGAGGTTCAAACTACTAGGTATAATATAGATAAGTTACAAGGGTGCACTGTACAACACAGGGAATATAAGCAATATTTTAAAATAACTTTAAATGGAGTATAATCTATGAGAATATCAAATTACTATGTTGCACACCCAAAACTAATATTGCAAGTCAACTATACTTCAATTTAACAAAACACATACACACACATTATAGGCTGTCTTTGTTCTACTAATCTGCTGGACTATTTCTACAACAGTATCATACTTTTTTTAAAAAACTGTAGTTTTAAAATAAGTTTAAAATGCTAATAGTGAAAGTTCTTTCATTATCACTTTGAAAATCATATTATCTTTAAATCTATTCTTTTGAATGAAATATGGAATTATTTTGTTAAATTCCTATATCTGTTATGAGCATTCATATATAAGTCTTTATGTGGGCATATGTTTTCATTTATTCTGGTAAATACCTAGGAGTGGATGGAATTGCTGTGTCATATGGTAAGTGTATATTTAACTGTATCAGAAACCACCTGTTTGACATAGACAGCAAACTAGTGGTTACCAGTGGGGAGAGAGAAGGGGGAGGGGTAATATAAGAGGTACAAACTATTATGTATAAAATAAGCTACAAGGATGTATTGTACAGCACAGAGAATATAGCCAATATTTTAAATAACTATAAATGGAGTATAATCTTTAAAAATTGTGAATCACCATATTTTACACCTGAAACTTGTGTAATATTGTACATCAACTATACTTCAATTTAAAAAAAGAAAATAGGGACTTCCCTGGTGCTCCAGTGGGTAAGACTCTGCACTCCCAATGCAGGAGGCTCAGGTTCGATCCCTGTTCAGGGAACTAGATTCCACATACCGCAACTAAGAGCCCACATGCTGCAGCTAAAAGATCCCACATACCACAACTAAAGATTAGCATGCTGCAACAAAGATCCGGCATGCGGCAACAAAGATCCCAAGTGCCACAACCAAGACCTGGTGCAGCCAAATAAATAAGTAAATATTTTTTTAAAATCCCATCTGATTAAAGTTCATTCTGTAACACTGATTTAAAAAAAAAAAAGAAACCACCTGTTTTTCTTCTATTATATTTTAAATATTTTTTCTTTACCTTGTTTTGATTTTCTTTTTCAGGGAAACCAATTATGCCTATGTTGGATCTCCTTTGACTGTTTTCTACATCTACTATTTTCTCTTTAACCTTTATTTCCATTTCACTGTATTAAATTTCCTCATTCCTATCTCATGCTCTGCCACTGTCATCTCCTCTTCATTGTTTTCCAGGTCTTCTCTAGTTGCTTTCCTCTAATCTCAGGATTTCTAACTAAGCTTGGTTTGCAATGTAGCCCTGTTCCTAGTAACTTTTTCTCCAGCTACTGCACTTTAGTGTATAATTGAGTACTTATTTTGGAAAACTGTTGTCATTATTTACCAAAGTTGAAGATATATCTACCCTATGATCCTATGAACCCAGGATCTTTATATGTATTGTTACATATCCTATATATATTCAAAGCGATATAAGCCCTTTTTCAGTCATATGTATTGCATATTCTCCTTCTATGGATTTCTTTTTTACTTTCTTAATGTCATTTTTGATGAATAGAAGTTTTTTATTTTAATGTATTCGTATATATGAATCTTTTTGTGTATGTGAGGCAGAAATTAATTTTCACCTTTTTCCTAATGGGTATTCCAATATCCCAGAACATTCACTGAAAAAACTTTCCTTTTCCTACTGCTCTACAGTGCCACCTTTGACATAATCAAGGGTCCATATATCTAATCCATTGACACATCTGTTCATCCTTGAGTCAATACCACAAAGTCTTAATTACTATAGTTTTTAATAAATCTTGATACTGCTAGCTAGAGTAGTTTCTCCCATATTATTCTTGTTTACATATACATATATGTAAGTTTATATGTTAAATTAATCAATTTTATATTAATTATGTATATGTTTATTGTATTTATTTACATTAAAATATAAATTTACATAAATATAATGTTATATTATAAATATCTGTATTTATATTATACATATTATCTATTATTTTAATATATTTATATATAAATTTCCCTCTAGGCACAGCTTTATCTGCGTTGCACAACATTGGATGTTCATATAGTATTTTTATTATTATTCAGCTCAAAATATTTTAAAATATTATTAGGTGCATACATATTTAACATTGTTACATCTCCCTAGTGAATTGAACCTTTATATCTTTTCCTAGATTGAGTTTATGTTACTTTTGCCATGTGCCTAGAAGCACTAGCAACCTGGGATCACCTTAACCCAATTTCAGAGACTGAATACTTAAAACTGAGTTGCAATCCTGCTGAAGGCCTATTTATGCCTAGTTCAAGCTTACTCATAGGTGCAGACACCCCTTTGAGGTCTCAGGGAGGAGAGTTCATCAGGCTTCCCTTTTGGTGGGTCCTGGACTTCAGGCCTTGTGCTGTAGCCCCACAAGACTGTGAAAGATGTCACTCAGCCTCCTAGCCACCCCCTCCATGACAGGCAAGCACTCCAGAAAACTGCTTATTGTTGGAAAATTTTAAAATTGTTACTTTTGCATAGTAGCTTAAAAACTGATCATGGTGCTGAACTTGGTTATTATTTCTGGAAAATTTTTTCTGTGGCTTCTGTTAACATTTTCCAGATAGAAAATGACATCATTGGCAAACTGTCATGCTTTTGTCTTTCTTGGTGTTTAGTACTACTGAGGTGATGTGTATAGCCAATCTAATTTTTAAGCATGCCTCCTTGGCCTGGACGCTTTACATATTTTGCCTGTGTGTGCCTAAATGTGAGTCTCTTTTCATTGATTTGGTATGGAAGGAGCACATCATTTTAATCAACATAGAAAGCTCTGACAGTCAGAAGATATTCTTTTATTTCATAGTGACGTATTCTGTCCATTTGTTCTGTTCTCTTCTTCAGAGTCAATTTTTTATGTCATGTCTCAATTTTCTGTTCTCTATACCCATCATATTCTCCCACATGATTTTTTTTCTCTTTTCCTCTGCATTCTGGAAGAATTTCTCATGCTTGTTCTCCACAGATTCCTGCTTTCATCTTCTGTGTTATCAGTTCTGTTCTTTATCGGCTCAACATACATTTTTATATTTTGTTGTCTCTCTCTTTGCATGTTTCTGTCCTGTTTTATAAAGACCACATCTTCTTTTACTCTACTGAGCATACAAAAGATCTTCCTGAAATTTTCTTTTGAAGCCTGCAGTACATTATTTCTGAAGATGTATTTGACCTCTGACTCTCCAGCCAGCTATTTCCTTTCCCTTGTTTCTGTAATTTACTTACAGGTTCTATATTAAATTATTTTTCTCTTTAATCATAATCTTCATCATTATAATATACGTCACATTTATTGAGTGCTTACTATGTACTATCCTAAACATTTCTCATATATTGACTCATGCAATCCTCACAACAACAATGAAGAAGCATTATTAACCTCATTTTATAGATGTGAATGCTGAGACATCAAGGTTAGATAACTTGCCCAAGGTCGCAGAACTAGAAATGATGGAGTCAAGATTTGAACACAGACCATCTGGCTCCAAAGTATTGATGCTATCCTGTCTCTCAGTCATATTTAAATCATTTTTTAAAGGGAAATGCTATTTAAACTTGATATTTAACAACAGATAATGTGTGTAGATTTCCCCTGGTTGCATTTCTATTTGTGTGAAGGTCAAGCTCCATTCTCAGTTCCATGGCTGAGGGACAGGTTGGAGTATTAACATCCAGCCCAGTTCTGATTTCCAGTGGATGCTCATTCATTTAAACCCTACACATGATACTCTAACCACTGTGAGTCTTGAAAAGCTACAGTTCTGATTGGTTCCAACAGAGCTCTTTCTCTCAATGCCAATTCTAATAGCTCTTTACTTGTAGGGATTATATCCCCCCAGAATGTAGGCACTGCAGCCAGCCCTCCACCCCAGTGTGTCCACACACACACACACACACACACACACACACACCATCCCACTACTTGCTGCCTAGTTAACTTCTGGGGAATTGCTGTCTTTAAATATATGCAGAAAGTTAACAAGGAGAGAGGATGAGAATCAACCTTTATTACCTCACAGGACCCCACAGTGGAGAGTCAGGGGGGTCTCTGAGTCAAGAAGTAAAGAGTGTGGAGGTCTGAAGAGTTTTATGTTCTTCAGGTATGCTCTGTTTCATGATCCAAATGACATGAAGGTCTGTCTTAACCTTCATTTTTCTATGTTAAAGATTCCTTTGAAATTTTGGGTTTCTGTTCAGCCCATTAGATTTCATTTCTGGGGTGGGTATAAGCTTTCTCCAATATTACTCCCTGCCATGGCTTCATAGATACTTTATTGAAAAGGTGAGAGATGCTGTACTAGGGCTGTTAATCCAAAATTCCCCTCAGCGATTGTTTTTAATGCTTACCAAACAGATCAGATCAGTTGTCAAAAGAATTCATAAAAGTATTAAAAAGCCATACTAATTTCTGCACCTGATTACACATTCATCAGTGGCCTTCATGTATCTATAGACACTTTTCACCTCACTTAGCATTTTCCAAATTCTCAACATATAAAAATAACCAATCAAGACCATCTAAAAGTACAACCTTCTTGTGTTGGATATAACTAAGCAACAACTACTGCTTGTCTACCCAACCAGTACTACTCTCCTCTTCTTGCTGAGTAACACAACCCTACTTTTATTTAGAGTGACTACATTTTTGACCCCCTTTAAAACCATATGACGGGACTTCCCTGGTGGTCCTGGTGGTAAAGAATCCACCTTCCAATGCAGGAGACGTGGGTTTGATCCCTGGTCGCAGAACTAAGATCCCACATGCCATGGGGCAACTAAGTCTGTGTGCCACAACTACTGAGCTCGTGCGCCTCAATGAGAGAGCCCATGTGCCCGCAAACTACAGAGCCCATGCGCTCTGGAGCCCACCTGCCACAACTACAGAGCTCACATGCCTTGGAGCCCACACATCACAACTAGAGAGAAGCCCATGCCCTGCAATGAAGATGCAACGCAGCCAAAAAAAGAAAAAAGAAAATAAAGAAAATAAATAAATATTTTTTAAAAACCTTATGACCACATTATTTTACCTAAGGAAATGGGAGTAGAAGCTGTTGTGGGGGCAGTTCACAGGAAAAAACTGCCTAAAAGGGGAGAGGCAACTGGAGATTACTCCTCTCTTTTTGTTCTTCCACACTTCCTCCTGCTTCCTACCTGGAACACTTATGTGATAGCTGGATCTTCAGCAGCTCCATTTGACCATGAATAACATAGAGATGGAAGCCATGCACTATGGATGGTAGAGCAGATGGATAGAGTGACTGGTATGGGTTCTTCATACTAATTTTGGACTTCATAACTCCAGACTTCTTTCACCAAATAATAATAATAACAATAAAGCTCATATTATCATATCACAGTTACTTACAGTCTTTTACTAGCAGTCCAATGCAATTTCTGAGACCTTTCTCTAAATAGTAAAAGTAATAAAAAATTAATGCTTGTTAAGTGGCTACTATGTGCTGGGCACTCTTCTAAGTGATATTAATTCCTTTAATCCTCATAGCAACATTATTATCTCACTGCATGGGTAAGGAAATCCAGATTGGAATGCTTAAGTAACTTGCAACATTATTATCTCACTGCATGGGTAAGGAAATCCAGATTGGAATGCTTAAGTAACTTGCCCAAGTTCACACAGCTAGCAAGTAGTAGACTTAAAATCTTATTCTGAGCAAAGCTCCAGAATCTGCACTCTTATCCATATACCGACTGTCTCTAACATCCCACCCCAAACATCAAAAATGACCCAGAAAGTATACTGGGCCCTGCAATTGGGCAACTGCCGGCCCAACAGCCTGGGTAGTGTCCAGGCTCCTATGTGTCTTTCATGATAGTCTCTGACTTTTCTAAGCATCAAATCACAAATGTCGACAAATATCCAAACTGACAGGCTGCTGCACAGGCTGAGCTGGACTCCTGGGTGGGATGAACAGGCACTGTTGCATCCAGGTGCTGGGCCTCCCACCACCTTCAGGCAGCCCAGCTGTAGTTCCTCGTTCACATCCCATTCAGGAATCTTGCAGTATAAGTCATCCTTTGGCAAAATCTCAATTTTTTCCCAAGTAAAACAGAAGCAGAACAGTAGTAAAAATTACATATTAGCAATCCTTTACTGTTTCTATCATAACACGGTTAGGTACATGTGTTCAGATCATTTGTGTATATCAAACATTCCAGAGCAACATTCCCAGTTTTTCTGTCTGTAGCTGTATTACATTTACAGTTCATGACAGAGTAATAATCTAATTCATTTATAAGAATTTACCAGATTCTCTGGGACATTTATGTATATATTCATTTAAGGTGTTTTATAGCCCTTTCTTAGTCAACTTCATGTTAAAACATTATTAAGCTTACAGAAAAGTGTTGCTTTTCCCTTCTTTATTTTTTTTTAAATTAATTAATTAATTTATTTTTGGCTGTGTTGGGTCTTTGTTGCTGTGTGCAGGCTTTATCTAGCTGCGGTGAGCGGGGGCTACTCTTCGTTGCAGTGCGCAGGCTTCTGTTGTCGTGGCTTCTCTTGTTGCGGAGCACGGGCTCTAGGCGCGCAGGCTTCAGTATTTGGGGTACGTGGGCTCAGTAGTTGTGGCTTGCAGGTTCTAGAGCTCAGGCCAGTAGTTGTGGCACACGGGCTTAGTTCCTCCGTGGCATGTGGGATCTTCCCAGGCCAGGGCTCGAACCCATGTCCCTTGCATTGGCAGGCAGAATGCTTAACCACTGCACCACTAGGGAAGCCCTTCCCTTCTTTTTTCTTTCTCACCCACAATCTGTTAAACAGTCAGATTGAGAGCATCTGACAGAAAAGGTAGAGTTGGAGATACACCAATTTCAACAAACGGGGGAATATACTGAAAATTTTACCAGACCTCAAACACACATTAGCCAAAATTGCAATAGGACCCTGTTTGAACACACACATTGCTGTGCTCAGGGTTTTAGAAGCCTGGAGAGATGGGACCAAGTGAAGGGAACAAAAGGCCACTCTTAGGCAATTTGAGTAATTCCCTTGCTGCAAAGCATGATTTGATAGTGAATAGGAAGACTCCTCTAACTGCGAATTTTTCCCCCCACTGACCTATTGCTAATGAAGGAGATCCTACCAGTGTAGAGCTTTTTCGATTTTTACAGTTAGGGGATGCAGATGCTGCTGGGAATGATAACGGTATACAACAACGATTTTCTTCCTTAGGTAGAGTGACCTACTTTATCAATGTCTTTCCAACCCAGCAGCTACCTGAGAGGAAATAAATCAGGACACCAAAAAAGATGTCCACACATGTGCGCGCGTGTGTGTATATGTATGTGTGTGCGCACGCGTGGGTGTGCAAGGGACACATGGAAGGGTAAGGGCATGGAAAGGAGGGGCTCATGAAGAGGTGAGATGCTCAGAGTAAGGAGGTTTGCAGAAGGGTGGGGGTCTAGTGAGGGAGCGGAGGAGAGGAGAATCGGACATACCGTCTTCAGTACCAAGCACTTCCCTGGATAGAAGGTCTGACCACTGGGGAGAAAGGGGCGGCAGCATGTGGGCCCTGGGTTCCAGAGGGTGGGGGAGGGGGGTGGATCAGGGGAGTAAGAGGAAAAAGACAGCATAATCTATAGTCTCTTATTTCATGCAAACACCCACCTGGGTGAGCACCTGTGGATGCTATTCCCAGTCAGCCCTGAGGCATGCTCACCCCTCTTCTTGCCAAGGTCAGTCTCCAAAAACTGGTTGCCCAATCACGTGGCCATGAGTCAGGGCCCTGCCAGGCTGAGCAGGACATGGGTATGGGCGGGAGCGGGGAGACTTGCACAACCCTGAACCACTGAGGACACCGGAGAAAGCCCAGCTGCGAGAGAAGACCCAGAGTGACCCCTCTAAAGCCTTGGAGAGGGGGGACACTGGGCAACAGGATTTCTGGCTTCTCATATGGGTTGGACCTCTTATGTGCCCTGTCACTTCCCAGACCAGAGCATTAACAGGGACAATGGGTCTTGTTTCTGTCTGCCCCTGTGGGTAAGGGGAAGGCCTAGGAGGTGTTAGAGCCAACACCCCTGACATCCCCAAGCTTGACTTTCTGTTCCAGTGACTGGCACTGGGCCCTCCTGAGTTGGAAACTGGGGTCATCACATCTCAGGGGGGTTTCCCCAAGTCTCTGGCAGGGTGGAATGGGGCACCCTTCTGAAGACCACTGCCCTTGGGTTCCTCGGCCAGCTTGGGTCTGAGGGGAGGAAGATGAGGATTGTTGGGTCTCCAATCCAGTTCCGCTGAATGTTGGGGGCTTAAGAGCCAGCCCAAGCTTGTGACAAGTTTGGGGTACAAACACCTCAGTCCCCCATAACCATCTGATGAGCGAAGGCAGGGAGCCAAGCTAATAGGAATAAAAACATATACTACTGGAGATGGTACAGAAAGCAGAAAGTTGGAAACAGAGGAAGCTACCCCTTCTCATATGTAGAGCTTGTCACATCTGAGCTAAAGTCAACAAAGAAACTGCAGTGCAGTGATTCCAAGAGGTCATGGCTTTAAGAGGGTATGGGGGGGGGGCATTTGTGATTCTCAGTAGGAGTAGGGGAGAATTTTTACATTCCCTCCAACCACCACCACACCCACCTGCAGAAATTCTGAAACATCTTCCAGGTAAGAATGGCTACAGTATTGGCAGCCAAAAAGGTTCAGTAACTATTTACTGAGCACCTCCTGTGTGTTGATGCCATGTGTGGATTCCTCGGGGCACTGGGCAGACACAGGTAAAGAACCACTGCTCCACTGGATCATCACTCTGGACTTGTCTGAGCGTGACACTTTATTTACTCATAGGACAGCCCAGGAGGGAAGGTCTGAACCAGCGCAACTTCGCCTTTGGGGTGGGATGGGTGCTGCGGGAAGTGACCCTCTGACCCAACCTGATCCCACATGCTCAGCCAGGCAGGCGAGGTTGGGTGTCACTGTCTTGAGTAGTCTCCAGCTCTGGTGGAAGCAGACTGTGAATCATGTGGGACAAAGCAGGGGTTAGCCTCACAGGTGGGCGGATGCAGGCAATATCAACAGAGCCACATTTGGAAGTCTGGTCAGACAGGTTATACACACAGTCAGGAATCTGTAGCTGAGCTTCAGATTTAGGAGAGTTCTCCAGTCTTGGGGCTGGGTAACTGGAAGGTATAGGCAGGGAGGCAGGAGTCCTAGGAGGTTACCAGAAAAGGAACCCAGGAACAGAGGACAAAGGTGAGGCAAATGGGGTTATGACCTTGATCTTGGGAGCTGGCCCTGGATCTCCTTGTCTTGGATCAGATGGGGGAGGGCAGGAGATGGGGAGTCATAAGAGAATATGCATGGGGTGAGCCTGCCAGGGAGGGAACCCATGGGCCCAGAGGAGGAGGAGAATTGGAAGCTGGAGATAGGGGTTGAGCTCCTGGGCAGCAAAGGAATCTGTCATCTGTCTTTTTAGGGTACACAACCAGGGTCCCCTCTAGACCACATGGGGTCCTCATATGAACTGAAAATGATGCCTCTCTGGGAAGACCAGTTGGGTAGACCCACCAAAGGCACTCAGATGGCACCTTTGCATGAAGAGAAAGACACGGCTCCCTCCTGCAGGTGCAGCCCACAACAGGACTCACAACTTGTGAACAAAACATGAGTTGGATTTCAGTGCCCACTTACTCCCTTGGTCGGCATCTGTGTGCAGTCCACCAGCTGCATGCCTTGTACGTGGATGTCTTGGGAACTGCTTAGGGAGAGGGTAGCGAACCCTCCAGTTCTCCCTGGCACTGGTCGAGCTTGGACCTCCCAACAGAGCAGTGTCTGTGGGTGGGCTTACCTCCATGGTGGGAGGAGGGAATGTTGAAATTAACTAGTCTGTGCCTTTGAAAACTGGCTCCACACCTCAGCTACAACCCTGCCGGGTCTCCTCTAATTGATTCCCTGTTCACACCATGTTGGAGTGTCAAGAATCAGGGCTACAGCCACTATGGAGAACAGTATGGAGGTTCCTGAAAAAACTACAAATAGAACTACCATACGACCCAGCAATCCCAATACTGGGCATATACCCTGAGAAAACCATAGGTCAAAAAGAGTCATGTACCAAAATGTTCATTGCAGCTCTATTTACAACAGCCAGGACATGGAAGCAACCTAAATGTCCATCGACAGATGAATGGATAAAGAAGATGTGGCACATATATACAATGGAATATTACTCAGCCATAAAAAGAAATGAAATGGAGGTATTTGTAATGAGGTGGATGGAGTTAGAGTCTGTCATACAGAGTGAAGTAAGTCAGAAAGAGAAAAACAAATACAGTATGCTAACACATATATACGGAATCTAAGGAAAAAAAAAAAAAAGGCCATGAAGAACCTAGTGGCAAGACGGGAATAAAGACACAGACCTACTAGAGAATGGACTTGAGGATATGGGGAGGGGGTGGGGTGAGATGTGACAGGGTAAGAGAGTGTCATGGACATATATACACTACCAAATGTAAAATAGATAACTAGTGGGAAGCAGCCGCATAGCACAGGGAGATCAGCTCAGTGCTTTGTGACCACCTAGAGGGGTGGGATGGGGAGGGTGGGAGGGAGGGAGATGCAAGAGGGAAGAGAAATGGGAACATATTGTATATGTATAACTGATTCACTTTGTTATAAAGCAGAAGCTAACACACCATTGTAAGGCAATTATACTTCAATAAAGATGTTTTAAAAAAAAAAAAAAAAAAAAAGAATCAGGGCTAATGACACTCCCTCCCCATCTAGAGGCCACAGAGTCATAGCTGGAGAGAGACTGACAAGCTGGTAGCCTCAGTCACAGGCTGATGGCTTGACTCCTGACCTGCAAGTTATAGTAATTACTAGTAATAACTAACATTTATAGAGCATGTTGCAATTTACCAAGTGCTTTCTCACACATGATCTCATTTGCTCCCTGTGAGACCGGGATGACTGGCAGGCTTCTCACGAATGAGAAGACAGACATGGAAAAGTCTGAGGTAGCTGGGGCGGATGGGGAACAGGGTGGGTGGGAGGATGCTCTCTGGGGTCTGACTGCCAGGGTTCCCATCCCAGCTCTGCTATTTTCTGGACACAGAGCAAGTTGCTTCACCTTTCTGTGCCTCAGTTTCTCCATGCGTGAGAGGGGGATATTAGTAGCTACCTCATGCAGGAGGTGGTTGTGGCAGTTAAAATACTTAGAGCAGTGCCTGGCATGGAACAAGTGATCCCAGCATAGAGGGCCTGCATTCATAGTCAGCTCTGGAAAATAAGATCCACCAATATGTACAAAATCTCACATCTTTCGGCAGCTCATTTGTGGTACAACTAATATTGGGTCAGATTGCTGTCACATTTGGGAAATTTAATTGCCCATAAGTTTGTTGATCATGTCTTAGCTCCCATACAGATGGACACAGTGGGCTGAATACTTGGGTAAGGTGCCCACAGATGCAGGTGACAGGGAAGAGGGAAGCACATGGAGCAGCCCCTGGGCTGGACTGGACAGTGTGGCCCCCTTTTGCATCGGGCAAAAGGTGGCCAACTAGGAATACAGGGTTAATGCCCCTTCCCATCTTTCAACAGAAGCCCAGAACACTGACTTTTAATGTGAAATATCCCAATTTTCAATTTTAGCAACTATTTTGAATTTCTTTAAAACACTGTGTGGGCCAGACCAGAGCCAGCTTCAGGCCACCCACTTGTGCTGGCTCTCCAGGCTGTCCTCTCTGACTGCGACCCCCTGGAGCCTTCAGTGCCTGCTGACCACACATTTCTCTCCAGGCCTGTCCTTGCCTGTCCCCTTGATGGACACCGCCTACGAGTTTTGCTCCTTGAAGCCTGTAGGCGGGTAAAATGTCTGCCGTGAAAGCAATAGGGGTTCTGCCTCAAGTTGCCATAAAAATTCATTACTTCATTATCATGTAATATGAAAAAACCTGTGCTATGTAAAATAAGCTGAAATGCACTTCCAAATTCAAAAGAGCGATGGAAAATATTAATGAAGCTCCACATACATGTAAGATACTGTGTGCTTACCGTAATTTTTTAATAATCCTCATCTCAGGGGAGAGGTTCAACACCACATGAAAACCCCTCATTAAAGAAAGGAACCACAAAGTCATCTCCACCAACCTCTCATATAAGATGGAGAAACTGGGAGAAACCTGCCTAAGATCCCAGAGCTGGCTCCCAGGCTCTCAGCACCAACATGCCGCTCCCTGTGTGCTTACTAAGCCTACTCTTCCAAATGTAATGCTCAATTCCTGCTTTCCAGGGCCTGTGATCCCCCTCCTCAGGGTACATCCACATACAGGTCACCCCAAGAATGTTTACTGGGAGCCTTCTGCATGTGCAGGGTAGCCCTTGTAGGGTGCCTTATGTGGTTATCCAAGGACCTTTGTGTGTTCCTCTACTTTTCTGAAAGGGGCATAAAGCATGCAAGAAACAACTTGGGCTCAAGGTGAGGTAGATCGCATATGACCACTTATGAGCCAAGTGACTGTGTGAAGCATTTGGCCTCGCTGAGCCTCCTATTTCCTCTCTCTGGATATGCGTGGATACCACTTTCACTTAGTATTGGTATAATTATTATGAGATTCCCCCAGGGGAACCACAAGGTCCCTGAATACAAGAGAGAGTTACACACAGAGAGACACACCGAGCACACACAAGCACAAATGTGCATGCACTGCCAAGTGCCCACAGTCAGAGGGCTGCTGAGGAGGTGGCCCTTGAGAACACACCCCTGGCCGCCAAGCCAGACGTTAGGTCACCCAGGATTTCCTGACACCAAGGGCCAGCAAATGCCTCGCGTGGCTGGGTCTGGTGGCCCCTGTACCTGTCTGACCACTGGCACTGGGATGCCTTCTCCTTGACTTCTGAATCCATTCGGCAATCCCAGGGCACACTGGGACCCGACTGTTTTAGCAGTGAATTACAGAGACAGTGTTCTCAGCAAGACTAAGGCAACAGGATTAGAACTGAACAGCGCCCATACTCACACTTGTGCAGATAAAGTCACTTGGACTAGTAGTGTCTAAATTTGAAGAGACTGACATTCAGGGTAGAAAAGATTTTCCAGAGAAGAACAGCCAGGTACTGATGAAGAGCAACGTTTGAGAGACTATATGGGCAAGGATAGAATAGCCTGTGGCCCAGGCAAGAGGAATCAGGGGCTTATTCTAAATTCTATCTTTGGGATCCTAATTAGCTTAAGAAAATAGCTTAGTCTTCTTGGCTATTGTCTTCTCCACTTATAAAAGGGGTAAAATACCTAGTTGTCAACATCTAGTAAATGCACACATGCCAAGCACTGCGTTAAGTACTTTTCATGTGTGTTTCATTTAATCCTCACAATAAAGTAGGTTCCATTATCATTCCCATTGTCCAGATGCAGAAACTGAAGCTTATGGAAGTTTATTTGCTACCAAAAAGGAGTGATAAATTATCACAGGAGTAGCAGGGAGAGGCTTCACAGAAGAGGTGATGTTGGAATTGTCTTAAATAATGAGTAGATGTTTGTTGAGTGGGCAACGTGAGGAAGAGGAGAGCACAGTATATTCTATTTTTTATGGAATAAAGTTTTATTCCATAAAAAAAGAATCTTTACAGAGATTTATTAATTTGTTAAAATGTTTTCCCCAAAATCTTTCATTTTGTAATACATGATTAAGAAAACATAAAATCTCTTTTTAAATAATTCACCATTTGAAGTAAATGGAAATAAAGCAGAGAGTTGAAATTTACTTCACAATGTAGTTTCCAGGAAGTTATTTGTCAAGTTTCATTCTACTATGTTGTATTTGTTTTGTGATTTTAAACAGCAGATGGTCCAGGGAGAATTTGAGCCCTGGTAAGGAAAGATACGCACATACTCTGTGTTATGGCCCATACATAGAAATGCTTATCCTCAGAGACAGTTTTATTTTTTGTATGCATATGTTCAGCTTTATTAGATACTTACAAACAATTTACCAAAATAATTGAACCAATTTACACTTCTACCAGCAGTTTAGGAGAATTCACTTTGCTCCATATTCTCACTAAGCTTGATTTAGAACTTTCCATCTTCTTCTTTTTAGCCATTTTCGTGGGTGTGCAGTGGTACATTGTGGCTATAATTTACATTTCCTTGATGATTAATGAAGTTTAGTATGGTTGGTTTAGGGTTGCTTTTTGTTTTCTGTTTGTTGAGCACAGTATATTCTAAGCAGAGGAATCAGCTTGTACCAAGGCCCAGAGATAGTAAATAAGCTGGAAAAGCAAACTGGGGTCCAAGTATGAAAGGCTAAGCTAAGGAGTTGGCCAGTAATGGGTCATCAAGGACTTTTTGATGGGACAGTAACATGATCAGATTTGTTGGGTGGACTAATTATCTTATAGTGCCTTTTGATTAAAGTTTTGCATTCTTCATTTATTATGGCTACAATTTACCCTTCCCCACCACTTCCATCTCATTCCCTTTTTTGTTACTCTAGTGGAGTGTATATTTCTGTAACCTGTTTAAATCCTTTTTGGAAGAAGACAGGCACTCAGTACCTGTCTACTTAAAAATATATGTGTAGGTACACATATAGGTGGTGTCCATGCCAGGGAAGAGAGGGTGGCAAGAGAGACTGAGAAGGAGGTGATTGTTTCTGAGGCATAGATGGAGCAGTAAAGAGACTGGTCTCAGAAGCCAAGAGGAGAGAGAGTTGGAAGAAGGAGCAGCTGGCTGGCACGTTGCCAAGAGTTTAAATTGGATGAGGCTAAAAAAAGGTCTTGGGATTGAACAATGAGAAGGTCACAGGGGACCATGAGGGCAGTTCACTGTACTGTAGAGTCAGACACAAATGGGAGATGAAGAAGTGAAGGCAGCAAGGATAGACTCATGCATTCGAGAAATTTGCAATAGGAAAGGCAGAGAAACAGTGATGGTTAAGTGAGGGAGGAGACTCCTATTTGTTTTTTTGTTTGTTTTCTTGTAGTTTGTAGGGAGTGGGTGAAGAAGGTGAGCTTCAGACAGGTGAAGGGACACAGGGAGAAACAAACCCAGAGGTAAAATGAATCTTTGACCATAAAGATGTCAGGCAATGGAGATGGGGAGAAAGCTAAAATCCAAGCTACAGCCTTCCCTTGAAATGACAGCTGAGGTTGAAGTGTGCAATCTGATTGGAAGAATCTAAGAAATACTGTTGATGTCATTGCCCCAGCTGCACCATTCTGGCCCCTACTCCTCTTCATCCATACACACATACTTACTCACTTTTTGTCCCCAGGGGCAGTCACTTCTTGGGGCCTCCTGAGGCTCCTGGTGGGATTGGAGCTACCTTGGGCAGTCCGGGAGGGAAGGTGGACCACACAGGTGAGAGGGAGGGAGGGAGGCGAGGAGAGCAGCAGAGCAGCAAGCCAGGGCTAGGCAACGCAGGCTCAAGGCTCAGGGATTTCACTTTCTAGTTCCAGCTTTGCTTTGAGGGCTGGGTTCCATCCAATTGATGGTCAATTCCTGTTCTGCCTGTTCCACAGTAATTCTTTCATTCCATTGCAAAGATGAACTCAAAGAAGCTTGTATCCAAAAGAAGGATAAAAAAAATTAGCGTTGAATCTGATGGGAGAGATCTGGGGCTGCCAGCATATATGTAAGGCCACCTGTTCCCGGGTACTTATATAATCATAGTGCAACACTGAATCACAGCCACCAGCAGAGCTGAAACACGTGTCAGTCTGTACAACCCCTCATCCTGAAGCATAGTAAGGTGTATTTCTTTTTTGTTTTAAGACTTTTAGAAATGTCAAGTAATGTCTGAAATATTTATATTAACATATTTCCATACAAATAACCCAAAGAAAGTTTAGTATTAGTTGTTTTTTTGTGTGTGTTTGTTTGTTTGTTTATATTGCAGGTTCTTATTAGTCATCAGTTTTATACACATCAGTCTATACATGTCAATCCCAATCGCCCAATTCATCACACCACCATCCCCAACCCATGGCGGTTTTCCCCCCTTGGTGTCCATACGTTTGTTCTCTACATCTGTGTCTCAACTTCTGCCCTGCAAACCGGCTCATCTGTACCATTTTTCTAGGTTCAACATACATGCGTTAATATACGTTATTTGTTTTTCTCTTTCTGACTTACTTCACTCTCTATGACAGTCTCTAAATCCATCCACGTCTCAACAAATGACACAATTTCGTTCCTTTTTATGGCTGAGTAATATTCCATGGTATATATGTACCACATCTTCTTTATCCATTTGTCTGTCGATGGGCATTTAGGTTGCTTCCATGACCTGCCTATTGTAAATAGTGCTGCAATGAACATTGGGGTGCATCTGTCTTTTTGATTTATGGTTTTCTCTGGGTATATGCCCAGTAGTGGGATTGCTGGATCATATGGTAATTCTATTTTTAGTTTTTTAAGGAACCTCCATACTGTTCTCCAGAGTGGCTGTATCAATTTACATTCCCACCAACAGTGCAAGAGGGTACCCTTTTCTCCACACCCTCTCCAGCATTTGTTGTTTGTAGATTGTCTGATGATGCCCATTCTAACTGGTGTGAGGTGATACCTCATTGTAGTTTTGATTTGCACTTCTCTCATAATTGGTGATGTTGAGCAGCTTTTCATGTGCTTCTTGGCCATCTGTATGTCTTCTTTGGAGAAATGTCTATTTAGGTCTTCTGCCCATTTTTGGATTGGGTTGTTTGTTTCTTCAATATTGGGCTGCATGAGCTGTTTATCTATTTTGGAGATTAATCCTTTGTCCATTGATTCGTTTGCAAATAGTTTCTCCCATTCTGAGGGTTGTCTTTTCGTCTTGTTTATTGTTTCCTTTGTTGTGCAAAAGCTTTGAAGTTTCATTAGGTCCCATTTGTTTATTTTTGTTTTTATTTCCATTACTCTAGGACGTGGATCAAAAAAGATCTTCCTGTGATTTATGTCAAAGAGTGTTCTTCCTATGTTTTCCTCTAAGAGTTTTATAGTGTCCGGTCTTACATTTAGGTCTCAAATCCATTTTGAGTTTATTTTTGTGTATGGTGTTAGGGAGGGTTCTAATTTCATTCTTTTACATGTAGCTGTCCAGTTTTCCCAGCAACACTTATTAAAGAGACTGTCTTTTCTCCATTGTATATCTTTGCCTCCTTTGTCATAGATTAGTTGACCATAGGTGAGTGGGTTTACCTCTGGGCTTTCTATCCTGTTCCATTGATCTATGTTTCTGTTTTTGTGCCAGTACCATATTGTCTTGATTACTGTAGCTTTGTAGTATAGCCTGAAGTCAGGGAGTCTGATTCCTCCAGCTCCGTTTTTTTCCCTCAAGACTGCTTTGGCTATTCGGGGTCTTTTTTGTCTCCATACAAATTTTAAGATGTTTTGTTCTAGTTCTGTAAAAAATGCCACTGGTAATTTGATAGGGATTGCATTGAATCTGTAGATTGCTTTCGGTAGTATAGTCATTTTCACAATGTTGATTCTTCCAATCCAAGAACATGGTATATCTCTCCAACTGTTTATGTCATCTTTGATTTCTTTCATCAGTGTCTTATAGTTTTCTGCATACATGTCATTTGTCTCCCTAGGTAGGTTTATTCCTAGGTATTTTATTCTTTTTGTTGCAATGGTAAATGGGAGTGTTTCCATAATTTCTCTTTCAGATTTTTCATCATTAGTGTATAGGAATGCAAGAGATTTCTGTGCATTAATTTTGTATCCAGCAACTTTACGAAATTCATTGATTAGCTCTAGGAGTTTTCTGGTAGCATCTTTAGGATTCTCTATGTATAGTATCATGTCATCTGCAAACAGTGACAGCTTTACTTCTTCTTTTCCAACTTGTACTCCTTTTATTTCTTTTTCTTCTCTGATTGCCATGGCTAGGACTTCCAAAACTATGTTGAATAATAGTGGTGAGAGTAGACATCCTTGTCTCGTTCCTGATCTTAGAGGAAATGCTTTCAGTTTTTCACCACTGAGAATGATGTTTGCTGTGGGTTTGTCGTTTATGGCCTTTATTATATTGAGATAGGTTCCCTCTATGCCCACTTTCTGGAGAGTTTTTATCATAAATGGGTGTTGACATTTGTCAGAAGCTTTTTCTGCATCTATCGAGATGACCATATGGTTTTTATTCTTCAATTTGTTAATATGGTGTATCACATTGATTGATTTGCTTTTTTTGAAGAATACTTGCATCCCTGGGATAAATCCCACTTGATCATGGTGTATGATCCTTTTAATGTGCTGTTGAATTCTATTTGCTAGTATTTTGTTAAGGATTATTGCATCTATATTCATCAGTGATATTGGTCTGTAATTTTCTTTTTTTTTTTTTTAAACATCTTTATTGAAGTATAATTGCTTTACAATGGTGTGTTAGTTTCTGCTTTATAACAAAGTGAATCTGTTATACATATACATATGTTCCCATATCTCTTCCCCCTTGCGTCTCCCTCCCTCCCACCCTCCCTATCCCACCCCTCTAGGTGGTCACAAAGCACCGAGCTGATCTCCCTGTGCTATGCAGCTGCTTCCCACTAGCTATCTATTTTACATTTGGTAGTGTATATATATCCATAACACTCTCTCACCCTGTCACATCTCACCCCTCCCCCTCCCCATATCCTCAAGTCCATTCTCTAGTAGGTCTGTGTCTTTATCCCCGTCTTGCCACTAGGTTCTTCATGACCTTTTTTTTTTCCCTTAGATTCCATATATATGTGTTAGCATACTGTATTTGTTTTTCTCTTTCTGACTTACTTCACTCTGTATTACAGACTCTAACTCCATCCACCTCATTACAAATACCTCCATTTCATTTCTTTTTATGGCTGAGTAATATTCCATTGTATATATGTGCCACATCTTCTTTATCCATTCATCTGTCGATGGACATTTAGGTTGCTTCCATGTCCTGGCTATTGTAAATAGAGCTGCAATGAACATTTTGGTACATGACTCTTTTTGAACTATGGTTTTCTCAGGGTATATGCCCAGTAGTGGGATTGCTGGGTCGTATGGTAGTTCTATTTGTAGTTTTTTCAGGAACCTCCATACTGTTCTCCAGAGTGGCTGTATCAAGTTACATTCCCACCAACAGTGCAAGAGTGTTCCCTTATCCTCCACACCCTCTCCAGCATTTATTGTTTCTAGATTATTTGATGATGGCCATTCTGACCGATGTGAGATGATATCTCATTGTAGTTTTGATTTGCGTTTCTCTAATGATTAATGATGTTGAGCGTTCTTTCATGTGTCTGTTGGCAATCTGTATATCTTCTTTGGAGAAATGTCTATTTAGGGCTTCTGCCCATTTTTGGATTGGGTTGTTCGTTTTTTTGTTATTGAGCTGCATGAGCTGCTTGTAAATCTTGGAGATTAATCCTTTGTAAGTTGCTTCATTTGCAAATATTTTCTCCCATTCTGAGGGTTGTCTTTTGGTCTTGTTTATGGTTTCTTTTGCTTTGCAAAAGCTTTTAAGTTTCATTAGGTCCCATTTGTTTATTTTTGTTTTTATTTCCATTTCTCTAGGAGGTGGGTCAAAAAGGATCTTGCTGTGATTTATGTCATAGAGTGTTCTGCCTATGTTTTCCTCTAAGAGTTTGATAGTGTCTGGCCTTACACTTAGGTCTTTAATCCATTTTGAGTTTATTTTTGTGTATGGTGTTAGGGAGTGTTCTAATTTCATACTTTTACATGTACCTGTCCAATTTTCCCAGCACCACTTATTGAAGAGGCTGTCTTTTCTCCACTGTATATGCTTGCCTCCTTTATCAAAGATAAGGTGACCATATGTGCGTGGGTTTATCTCTGGGCTTTCTAGCCTGTTCCATTGATCTATATTTCTGTTTTTGTGCCAGTACCAAACTGTCTTGATTACTGTAGCTTTATAATAAAGTCTGAAGTCAGGGAGCCTGATTCCCCCAGCTCCATTTTTCGTTCTCAAGATTGCTTTGGCTATTCGGGGTCTTTTGTGTTTTCATACAAATTGTGAAATTTTTTGTTCTAGTTCTGTGAAAAATGCCACTGGTAGTTTGATAGGGATTGCATTGAATCTGTAGATTGCTTTAGGTAGTAGAGTCATTTTCACAATGTTGATTCTTCCAACCCAAGAACATGGTATATCTCTCCATCTATTTGTATCATCTTTAATTTCTTTCATCATTGTCTTATAATTTTCTGCATACAGGTCTTTTGTCTCCTTAGGTAGGTTTATTCCTAGATATTTTATTCTTTTTGTTGCAGTGGTAAACGGGAGTGTTTTCTTAATTTCACTTTCAGATTTTTCGTCATTAGTGTATAGAAATGCAAGAGATTTCTGTGCATTGATTTTGTATCCTGCTACTTTACCCAATTCATTGATTAGCTCTAGGAGTTTTCTGGTAGCATCTTTAGGATTCTCTATGTATAGTATCATGTCATCTGCAAATAGTGACAGCTTTACTTCTTCTTTTCCGATTTGGATTCCTTTTATTTCTTGTTCTTCTCTGATTGCTGTGGCTAACACTTCCAAAACTATGTTGAATAATAGTGGTGAGAGTGGGCAACCTTGTCTTGTTCCTGATCTTAGTGGAAATGGTTTCAGTTTTTCACCATTGAGGACAATGTTGGCTGTGGGTTTGTCATATATGGCCTTTATTACGTTGAGGAAAGTTCCCTCTATGCCTACTTTCTGCAGGGCTTTTATCATAAATGGGTGTGGAATTTTGTCGAAAGCTTTTTCTGCATCTATTGAGATGATCATATGGTTTTTCTCCTTCAATTTGTTAATATGGTGTATCACGTTGATTGATTTGCGTATATTGAAGAATCCTTGCATTCCTGGGATAAACCCCACTTGATCATGGTGTATGATCCTTTCAATGTGCTGTTGGATTCTGTTTGCTAGTATTTTGTTGAGGATTTTTGCATCTATGTTCATCAGTGATATTGGCCTGTAGTTTTCTTTCTTTGTGACATCTTTGTCTGGTTTTGGTATCAGGGTGATGGTGGCCTCGTAGAATGAGTTTGGGAGTGTTCCTCCCTCTGCAATATTTTGGAAGAGTTCGAGAAGGATGGGTGTTACCTCTTCTCTAAATGTTTGATAGGATTCACCTGTGAAGCCATCTGGTCCTGGACTTTTGTTTGTTGGAAGATTTTTAATCACAGTTTCAATTTCATTACTTGTGATTGGTCTGTTCATATTTTCTGTTTCTTCCTGGTTCAGTCTTGGAAGGTTATACCTTTCTAAGAATTCGTCCATTTCTTCCAGATTGTCCATTCTATTGGCATAGAGTTGCTTGTAGTAGTCTTTTAGGATGCTTTGTATTTCTGCAGTGTCTGTTGTAACTTCTCATTTTTCATTTCTAATTTTATTGATTTGAGTCCTCTCAGTCTTTTTCTTGATGAGTCTGGCTAATGGTTTATCAATATTGTTTACCTTCTCCAAGAACCAGCTTTTAGTTTTATTTATCTTTGCTATTGTTTCCTTTGTTTCTATTTCATTTATTTCTGCTCTGATCTTTATGATTTCTTTCCTTCTGCTAACTTTGGGTTTTGTTTGTTTTTCTTTCTCTAGTTCCTTTAGGTGTAAGGTTAGATTGTTTATTTGAGATTTTTCTTGTTTCTTGAGGTAGGCTTGTATTGCTATAAGCTTACCTCTTAGAACTGCTTTTGCTGCATCCCACAGGTTTTGGATCATCGTGTTTTCATTGTCATTTGTCTCTAGGTATTTTTTGATTTCCTCTTGATTTCTTCAGTGATCTTTTGGTTATTTAGTAACATATTGTTTAGCCTCCATGTGTTTGTGTTTTTTACAGTTATTTCCCTTTAATTCATTTCTAATCTCATAGCGCTGTGGTCAGAAAAGATGCTGGATATGATTTCAATTTTCTTAAATTTACTGAGGCTTGATTTGTGACCCAAGATGTGATCTATCCTGGAGAATGTTCCGTGTGCACTTGAGAAGAAAGTGTAATCTGCTGTTTTTGGATGGAATGTCCTATAAATATCAATTAAATCTATCTGGTCTATTGTGTCATTTAAAGCTTCTGTTTCCTTATTTATTTGCATTTTGGATGACCTGTCCATTGGTGTAAGTGAGGTGTTAAAGTCCCCCACTATTATTGTGTTACTGTCGATTTCCTCTTTTATAGCTGTTAGCAGTTGCCTTATGTATTGTGGTGTTCCTATGTTGGGTGCATATATATTTATAATTGTTATATCTTCTTCTTGAATTGATCCCTTGATCATTATGTAGTGTCCTTCCTTGTCTCTTGTAACATTCTTTGTTTTAAAGTCTATTTTATCTGATATGAGTATAGCTACTCCAGCTTTCTTTTGATTTCCATTTGCATGGAATATCATTTTCCATCCCCTCACTTTCAGTCTGTATGTGTCCCTAGGTCTGAAGTGGGTCTCTCGTAGACAGCATATATACAGGTCTTGTTTTTGTATCCATTCAGCAAGCCTGTGTCTTTTGGTTGGAGCATTTAACCCATTCACGTTTAAAGTAATTATCGATATGTATGTTCCTATGACCATTTTCTTAATTGTTTTGGGTTTGTTTTTGTAGGTCCTTTTCTTCTCTTGTGTTTCTCACTTAGAGAAGTTCCTTTAGCATTTGTTGTAGAGCTGGTTTGGTGGTGCTGAATTCTCTTAGCTTTTGCTTGTCTGTAAAGCTTTTGTTTTCTCCCTCGAATCTGAATGAGATCCTTGCTGGGTAGAGTAATCTTGGTTGTAGGTTCTTCCCTTTCATCACTTTAAGTATATCATGCCACTCCCTTCTGGCTTGTAGAGTTTCTGCTGAGAAATCAGCTGTTAACCTTATAGGAGTTCCCTTGTATGTTATTTGTCATTTTTCCCTTGGTGCTTTCAATAATTTTTCTTTGTCTTTAATTTTTGCCAATTTGATTACTATGTGTCTCGGTGTGTTTCTCCTTGGGTTTATCCTGTATGGGACTCGCTGCGCTTCCTGGACTTGGGTGGCTATTTCCTTTCCCATGTTAGGGAAGTTTTCGACTATAATCTCTTTAAATATTTTCTCTGGTCCTTTCTCTCTCTCTTCTCCTTCTGGGACCCCTATAATGCGAATGTTGTTGCGTTTAATGTTATACCAGAGGTCTCTTAGTCTGTCTTCATTTCTTTTCATTCTTTTTTCTTTAGTCTGTTCCGCAGCAGTGAATTCCACCATTTTGTCTTCCAGGTCACTTATCCATTCTTCTGCCTCAGTTATTCTGCTACTGATTCCTTCGAGTGTAGTTTTCATTTCAGTTATTATATTGTTCATCTCTGTTTGTTTGTTCTTTAATTCTTCTAGGTCTTTGTTAAACATTTCTTGCATCTTATTGATCTTTGCCTCCATTGTTTTTCTGAGGTCCTGGATCATCTTCACTATCATGATTCTGAATTCTTTTTCTGGAAGGTTGCCTATCTCCACTTCATTTAGTTGTTTTTCTGGGGTTTTATCTTTTTCCTTCATCTGGTATATAGCCCTCTGCCTTTTCATCTTGTCTATCTTTCTGTGAATGTGGTTTTTCTTCCACAGGCTGCAGGATTGTAGTTCTTCTTGCTTCTGCTGTCTGCCCTCTGGTGGATGAGGCTATCTCCAGGGCGTATTTCTTAACCTTTCTGTTGCCATGGCCTAGCACAGGAGAGACCTGCTCTTGGGTAGACAGCAACTCTAGATGCTCAAGTTCAGGGCATTGGGAAAGGACCCCTAACCTGCAAAATACTTCTCTGAGACAGCTGTAAAAGGTTTTTTACTCCACATCATAAATACATCTGGGAGAGGTAACACATGGAATCCCAGCATTTAAAGTTGAGTGAAACTGTAGACCTGTCTAGTCAAATCTTCCCCCTTAGCAGATTAAGACACTGAGTCCAGTGTCAGTGTGCAGTAAGAGATTAGCCACCACTCAAGGCCACACAGTGAGATCGTAACAGACCAGAGACTTGAACCTGGGTCGCCTGATAGTGAGCCCATGACACTGTAGACACACTAATTTAGTGAGGATATTGCCCTTTTGTATCTCAGGCTGGGAGACAAGTGCTTCCCGCCTCACTGTTGCCTATGTGTGCCTGCTTTCCTCATACAGCCCTAGCGAGGATGATCCCAAAGAGTTTTCTCTTAATCCCAAGTTCTGCTTAAAATTCTCACAGCTAGTTTTTAAATGGATAGTATTTGGATTTCAGGTGGAATCTCCAACTCTGGAGCCTCTCTGTCTGTCTGAATGTGGTTCTGTCTCAGACACTCCTAGCTTAATGACTTTGGGCATGTTATGTAACTTATTTGAGTCTCAGTAGCCTCATCTGTGAAAGGGGGATAAAAACAACAGAATTGTTGTGAAATCACTGAAATAATTTATGAAAAGTGCCTAGCACAGAATAAGTGCTCACCAAATGGTAGCTACTAGTTAAATGGCAGAAGCACTGCTGCCTTCACAAAGAATGAGGAGTTCCAGCCGGGAGCACCCAGGGAATGTTGCCTTCATGCTGACACTGGAAATCCTCATGAAAATCTCTATCCAGAGACTTTCTGTGAAGTCCTCAAATCTCCACCAGCAATGTAAGCACCGTGTGACCTGAATCCTTTCCAGGTCCCTGCTCTAAAGTTGCTGTAGTCCAAATGTAAGAACATCTGAATTGCCACACCCCTCCTGGTTGTCTCTGGAAGAGGCAGCAAGGGATTGTTTGTAGGGGAATGGGTTGTCTTCTCAGCATCCTTCAAAAAAGGTTAAAATGCCACCCACCTACCCCAGATGTTTGTCCTGCTCTCACTTAATAACCAATTGATTCTGGCATCAGAGTTATCTAAGTAAATTATTGCCAGAACATCTTTTGTTTTTCATAATTTTAAATGTTTAAATTTTAAATGTTTAAAGCACATATTCTAGGGGAAGGGGACCTGTAAATATTAACAGAAGTGAGAGAGGCATCTGGGGTCAGCAGGCAGAGCAGAAGGTGTGGTGAGGAGATGACTTCAAAATAAGGGATTAAGTAGAAGTCTGCACACTGAATATGAGACCCCTCACCCCCACGCCTCCAGTCCCCACTTAGTTCCAAGAACACTGGCAGCCAGATTCATATCCCTCAGGAGGGAAATTGGAGCATCTTGATCTGGAGAACTGAATCACACTAGGAGGGAGACTTCAGATCCTACAGATACTGACATTTGAAAGCGTCTCAATGCAAAAATCCCATCATTGCTCAATTCCCCTATAGCAATGGCCTCAACTCTAACAGATCCAACACCTTCTTGGTTTTTTTCTTAACAGTTTTATTGAGGTTTAATTGACATACAATAGACTGCTCACATTTAGGGTACACAATTTGGAAAGTTTTGATATATGTATCCACTCATGAAACCATCGCCACAATCAAGATAATGAACATATTCATTCTCCCAAGGTTTCCTTGCTCTCCTTTGTAATCCCCCCTCCTGCCACTCTCTGTCCAATCCCTCATTACTAAGCAGTCATTGATCTTTCTGTCCTATAAGTTAGTTTGCATTTTCAAGAATTTTATAAAAATGAAATCATGCAGTATGTTATTTTTGTCTGACATTTCATGAAGCATAATTATTTTGAGATTCAACCATGCTCAGGGTTATAACACCTTCTTTTTAAAATAAATATTTTGAAATATCTCTTTTACAATCTGAAATGAAATTCATAGTTACAATAATCAACCTACACATAATTTTGTAAAAAACAATATAATGGCCTTACAAGGGAGAAATAAAAGGAAAGTAATTTATACAATAACTCTGTCTCACTGTGAAAGCGCATGGGCAGCAAACCCTTGAAAACATAATAAAGTAAATAGATATTTTCATCTTCTTACAATGAATATGTTTGAATATTGTTGACAATTCTTTCATTATTTTTGGTTACAGTTCTTACATTCGCCATTTTGAAATAAGGTATAAATTAGTGTATCTGAATCACCAGGGGTAAGATAACTACAACTGCAGACTAATATCAGCATATTTGTTTTTGTTTTTGTTTTGTTTTTTAATCTCACTGCCCCGCACCACTCTGAGATTCTCTGTTTTTCTTGCTAGAACCTTTAATATCTTGGAGTGGCCAACTTCCAACCCAGTCCATTAATTGCTTTCTGGTTAAACAGATTCCACTGAAAACTCCTCAGTACTCTGTATTTCTTCCCCCTCCTGAAAATCTTTGGCCAAGCTTACCATGTCAATCCCTAATTCATGGTCACTCAACTCAACTTTCTCTGCTCCTTATTCTTTTTTTTTTTAAGTGAAACACTGTAAATGCTTTTCTTTATTAAGTTGCTGAACTGAAAATGTTTGTTAGTAGTGGCCAAATTATACATTCACAGCTCTAAATTACACCTATATACTCTATCTTTTCAAAAGACTTGGTTAGAATTGCAGCTATTCTACTTTTGGGGTGATGCATATCTTTTTTTTTTCCACACACACACACACTGTATTTTATTTTTACAAGAGATAAATAGACTGACACCAAGCATTGTAAATGGATGACCACAACAAAAGCAACAATGATTTCTGCTCCTTATTCTTGGTTGTAGAGGATTCTTATAGGAAGTTGCAGAGCTGGGCAGTCCTGATCAATACAAACTCAAGTTGGCCCTTGCTGATGGTCCTTTCACCTCTCACTGATTTCTTCCTTCTATAGTGCCCAGAGCACTTATTCTAAATCTATTCCTCTCTCCTCATGGTCTCATTTCCAAATCATTTCTCTAATCAATGGCTAACCAACCTCTTGCTAAGTGGAGAAACATGCACTGCATATATACTTTTAGTTTCGCTTCTCTTATCCAGAGGAAAACGGTTCTCTATTTTTTAATTCTATTTATTTAATATAAAACAAAAACAGTTTGCTCATTTCTCCTGCTCCCCAACTCCCACCTCTGGCAACCACCAATCTGTTCTCTATCTATGAGCTTGTTTTGGGGATTTTATTTTAATTTTTTTTTAGATTCCACATATGAGAGAGAAAAAACAGTGTTTGTCTTTCTCTGTCTGACTTATTTCACTTAGCATAATGTCCTCATTTCATCTATTTGTCACAAATGGCACAATTTCATTCATTTTTTATGGCTGAATGATGTTCCATTGTGTGTGTGTGTGTCTGTGTGTGTGTGTGTCTGTGTGTGTGTGTGTGTATATATCTCACAATTTCTTTAGCCATTCCTCTATCAATGGACACTTAGGCTGTTTCCATATAATGGCTATTGTAAATAATGCTGCAATAAACATATATCCTTTTGAGTTAGTGTTTTCATTTTCTTCAGATTAATCTCCATAAGTGGAATTGCTTGATAATATGGTAGCTCTACTTTTAATTTTTTGAAGAGCCTTCATCCTGTTTCCATAGTGGTCGCACCAATTTATATTCCCACCAACAGCACAAAAGTGGTCCCTTTTCTCCACATCCTCACCAACACTTCTTATTTCTGGTCTTTTTGATAATAGCCATTCCAACAGGTGTATGGTGATATCTCTTTGTGGTTTTGATTGGCATTTCCCTGATAATTAATGATTTAGAGTATCTTCTTATCATGTACCTGTTGGCCATCAGTATGTCTTCTTTGGAAAAATGTCTATTCAGATCTTCTGCCCATTTTTTAATTGGATTGTTTGTGGGGGTTTTTTATATGAGTTTTATGAGTTCTTTATATATTCTGGATATTAGCCCCTTATCAGATATATGATTTGCAAATATTTTCTCCCATTCAGTAGGTTGACTTTAATTTTGTTGATTTCCTTTATTGTACAGGAGCTTTTTAGGTTGATGTTACCCACTTGTTTATTTTTGCTTTTGCTGTTTTTGCTTTCAGTGTCAGATTCAAAAATCATCACCAAGACCAATGTCAAGGAGGTTACCACCTATGTTTTCTTTTAGGAGTTTTATGGTTTCAGGCCTTATATTCAAGTCTTTAATCCATTTTGAGTTAATTTTGTATATGGTGTAAGATAGTGGTCCATTTTCATCCTTTTGCATGTGGCTGCCCGATTTTCCCATTGTATATTCTTGGCTCCTTTGTCATAAATTAGTTGACCATATACGCATGGGTTCATTTCTGAGCTCCCTATTCTGTTCCATTGATCTATGTGTCAGTTTTTATGCCAATACCAAACTGTTTTGATTACTATAGCTTGTAATATAATTTGAAATCAGGAAGCATGATATCTAGAGCTTTGTAGCTATTTCTCAAGATTGCTTTGGCTATTTGGGATATTTTGTAGCTCCATACAAATTTTAAGATCGTTTGTTCTATTTCTGTGAAAAATGCCATTGGAATTTTGATAGGGATTGCACTGAATGTGTAGATTGCTTTGAGTAGTAGGGACATTTTAACACTATTAATTCTTCCAATCCATGAACATGAAATATCTTTCCATTTATTTGTGTCTTCCTTAATTTCTTTGATTAATGTCTTGTACTTTTCAATATACAGGTCTTCCACCTCCTTACTTAAATTTATTCCTGGATATTTTATTCTTTTTGGTGCAATTGCAGATGGGATTGTTTTCTTAATTCCTCTCTGATAGTTCATTATTACTGTATAGAAATGCAACAGATTTTTGTGTACTGATTTTGTATCCTGCAACTTTCATGAATTTGTTAATTAGTTATAACAGTTTTTTGATGGAGTCTTTAGAGTCTTCTACAAATAAACGTACATGTCAAATAGTGACAGTTATACTACTTCCTTTCCAATTTGGACAAATTTTATTTCTTATTCTTGCCTAATTGCTCTGGCTAAGATTTTCAATGCTATGTTAAATAAAAGTGGTAAGAGGACATCCTTGTCTTGTTCCTGATCTTAGATAAAAAGTTTTCAGCTTTCACCATTCAGTATGATGTTAGCTATGGACTTGTCATATATGGCCTTTGTTATGTTGAGGTATGTTCTCTCTATACCCACTTTGTTGAGAGTTTTTAATCATAAGTCTATGCTGAATTTTGTTAAATACTTTTTCTGCATCTATTGAGATGATCATACGATGTTTATCCTTCATTTTGTTTTTGTGGTATATCACATTGACTGATTTTGGGATATTGAACCATCCTTGCCTCCCTGGAATAAATCCCACTTATTAATGGTGAATGATCTTTTTAATGTATTGTTGAATTTGGTTTGCTAATATTTTGTTGAAGATTTTGCCTCTATGTTCATCAGGGGTATTGGCATGTAATTTTCTTTTCTTGTGGAATCCTTGTCTGGTTTTGACATCAAGGTAATGCTGGCCTCATAAAATGAGTTTGGAAGAGTTCCTTCCTTTTCTATTTTTTGAAGAGTTTGAAAAGGATTGGTGTTAATTTTTCTTTGAATGTTTGGTTGAATTCACCAGTGAAGCCATTTGGTCCCGGACTTTTGCTTGCTGAGAGGTTTTTGATTAATCATTCAACCTCCTTACTAGTAATCAGCCTGTTCAGATTTTCTATTGCATCATGATTCAGTCCTGACAAGTTATATGTTTTTAGGAATTTATCCATTTCTTCTAGGTTGTTCAATTTGTTGGAGTATAATTGTTCACAGTAGTGTCTTATGATCCTTTGTATTTAGTATATTTGAATCACCATGAGTAAGACAACAACAATTGCAGACCAATATCGGCATATTTGATCACAAGCAGGGCTGTTGTCAGTGGTATGTCTTTCTAAATGGTGAACATCTTCTGATTAATTTCTAAACAAGACAAAGTCCAGTCTCCCCTTAATTCACATGATAGCTTCATTCTTAGAAATGCAAATCTATACAAATCTCAGGGTATAGTAAATCCATGCAAAAAATGATTAGTATTTATATATAAAGCAGTGTTGATATCCTGGATCAAGTCACTAAAAATGAGTTTTCTCTCCAGGAGGACATTAAAAGTGGAATAGAACACAGATGAGGTTGCCAGATAAAAATGCAGTATTTGAGACATACTGATACAAAAAATATATTTGTTGTTTATCTGAAATTTGAAATTTAAGTGAGTGTCCTTTATTTTATCTGGCAACTTTAGACACATGGCAGTCTTTGTCATATGGGACCATTCTGCAAGTCAACGAGTGCCTTTGTCCTCCATATACTAAATAATAGCAGGCCACTTCATTCCTCTGCATTCACAACACTCTGTCACCAAATGTGTGGGGTTTTCTCCCACACCAACCAATTCTCCAACTCCGACTGAGTGTCCTAAACTCAGTTTTGACACTACCCAGATTTAGTGCAGACCCCACAGGTTAACATCTCAGTCTTACAAGACTGCTCCCCACTTTCAACACCAATCACAAGTCCCACGTGTCACCTGTACTTCTGACCAAATCAGGGTTCCCACAACACCCTCTTCAGGTTTGATAATTTGTTACAATGGCTCACAAAACTCAGGGAAATATTAGCTGACATTTAAAGGTTTATTTTTTTAAAAAATGATAAAGGATAGAGATGAACAGCAAGATGAAGAGGTACATAGGGTGAATTCTGGTAGGGTCCTGAGCACAGGAGCTTCTGTCCCATGGAATTTGGGATGCACCATCCTCCCAACACCTCAGTGTGTTCACCAACCCAGAAGCATTCTGAACACGTTAGTTTAGGAATTTTTATGACAGCTTCAGCATGTAGACATGATTGATGACCAACTCAGTATCTAGCCCCTCTTCCCTCCCCAGAGGATAGGAGGTGGGGTTGAAAGTTCCAAGCTTCTAATCACGGCTTGGCCCTTCTGGTGACCATTCCCACATCCTGAAGCTATCCAGGAGCCCACCAAGAGGCACCTCATTAGATTAAAAGATGCTCCTATCACCAGGTTAATCCAAGGGATTTAGGAACTCTGTGTAAGACACTCCTAGCATGCTTATTACTCAGGAAATTGGAGGGTTTTTTGGAGCTTTGTGTCAGGAACCAGGAGCAAAGACCAAATATGTATATTTTTTATTTTGTCACAGCCCCCCAATAAGTCTTTTAACTAAAAATTCTTACAACTTCCAAAATGCCCCTAGGATCTGTCCCTATTGAGAACCACTGGACTACAGTGAAGATCACCAGAAGAAACATACCCATGCACACAGAGCCCTAATCAGCTTTTTAGTGATTGAATCAAACATTAATGAGCAGCTAAAGATTCACAGACATTTGAAAAATGTCCTCAAGGTGAAAAACAAAGATGAGAACAAATAGAGTTCTAGAAAGAGAAAACAGAAAATTGAGAAGGGAAGATATTTATCAAACAAATGATTTATGAAAAATTCTTTGTACTAAAAGACTTGAGTTTCAAGATTAAAAAGGCTCATTGAGTGCCAGCACAAAGAATACAACCCATATCATGATAACATTTCAGAACACCAAGGATGAATAGAGTTTTCTACAGTGAAAGAAAAAGTTATATCAAAATAATTAGGAATAAGAATGGTCACTTCTCAGCTGTAATATAGGAAGCTAGAAAACATGGAGGAATGCTTGCAAAATTCTAAGGGAAAAAGAATCATTTTCAGTCTAAAATTCTATACCCAGCTGAATTATCAACCAAGTATGAAGATAAAGGAAAACTCAGACTTGAAAAGTCTCAAAAGACTTTTCTCTCATGTATTTTTCCTCAGGAAGCTATTTAAGAATGTGATCCATGAAAAATGAGGGAGTTAATAAACCCCAAAAGATGGGCTTCCGTGGTTAAGAATCTGCCTACCAATGCAGGGGACACGGGTTTGAGCCCTAGTCCGCGAAGATCCCACATGCTGCGGAGCAACTAAGCCCGTGTGCCACAACTACTGAGCCTGCACTCTAGAGCCCGTGAGCCACAGTTACTGAGCCCACACCCCACAACTACTGAAGCCCATGTGCCTAGCGCCCGTGCTCCACAACAAGAGAAGTCACTGCAATGAAAAGCCCACGCACTGCAACAAATAGTAGCCCCTGCTTGCCACAAGTAGAGAAAGCCTGCACGCAGCAAGGAAGACCCAACACAGCCAAAAATAAATAAATAAATTTATTTTTATAATGTGGGTTGTTGGGTTTTTTTAATTATTTATTTATTTATTTATTTATTTTTGGCAGTGTTGGGTCTTCGTTTCTGTGGGAGGGCTTTCTCCAGTTGCGGCAAGCGGGGGCCACTCTTCATCACGGTGCGCGGGCCTCTCACTATCGTGGCCTCTCTTGTTGCGGAGTACAGACTCCAGATGCGCAGGCTCAGTAGTTGTGGCTCACGGGCCTAGTTGCTCTGCAGCATGTGGGATCTTCCCAGACCAGGGCTCGAACCCGTGTCCCCTGCTTTGGCAGGCAGATTCTCAACCACTGCGCCACCAAGGAAGCCCAATAAATTTATTTTTTAAATAAATAAATAAATAAACCCCAAAAGAGAAAGACATGGGATCTAGGTATCAGAATCAGACACAGGTAATTTCCAGGATGATGAAGGGAAGTTCCAGAGTCATAGCTGCATAGCTGGCCCAGAGAGCAAGAAGTTAGCTTGGAGCAAGATAATGGAGGCAGGAAAGTTGTCTGAAAATTATCTGGTAAGTTATCTGATACATTTAACTATGTGAACAGTCATGTTAAGAATCCATCCATTGGAACCAAGACATTTAAGCAAAAGTGGGCAGAGGGGTGGAGGAGCAATTATTAACCCTAGTAATATCAAAACATTTCCAGGAAAGGAAGCATAATTACTATATAGTCCTTGGCTTTGCAATGAACAGTATTTACATACTAATAATAATATCAACACTGAAAACTGATTTAACCAAGAATTTCAGTATGGCAAAAAGAAGGAGATAGGGATAGCAAGAAAGCTATATCCATTTAACTTATGAGAAAGCTGATAGATAAGTCATCCAACAAATGACATATGAATATCCATAGAAAAAATAGAGGTAAATAGTAAAGAAAATAGGAACTAAACATAGTTTTAAAGTAAACTGGACAGGGGCAGTTGTTTTTCCTTATGAGCCTTTTAGAATTGTTTAATATTTAAATCTACGTGTGTGTTTCTTAGATAAAAGTAAAAATTAATTTCAACAAATTAATATGGCTGAGGTAAAAGTAGTCTGGAAACTTTTGAGCATAGGAAAATCTGCTACATTCTGACACCACATTTACTCATTAAGCTACTCTTTGCCTTGTGATGAGGCAAAGTAGATCAGCCCCTTTGAAAAGGGAAATCAATGACTCCTGGTTAGAAAAGGACCACAGAGAAGGAGTTTGGGGAGGACCCTGCTGTACACATCTGCTATGGCCATAATCTCGCTCTCTTATTGAGTGTTTTGCCAAGTCACCAGGAGCAGGAAGCTGCTTTCTTTATTACATAGAACAACAAGAGGGGAATGAGTGGTTTGATAATGAGGACTGATACCTGTCTCACACAGAGAAAGCCTGGGCCTCGCAAAAGCTTTAAATTACAACTTTGATGGCACTGATCAGGGTTCCTGAAGTTGCAACTGGGACATGGAGAAACGGCAGAAGATGAGTGTTTTTCTCAAACACAAAGAAAGACCTGGAGTCAGATTAAACAAAGGTTCCCAGCTATTGAAACAGATTGTTGGGAAAAAGGACTAAGAAATGAGACTAAATCTTGCTCTAAATTGCAGGTTGCCTTTTACGTATAGTGAAGATTAGAAATTGTTTATTTGCTGTTCAGTTTTAATGGAGAGTTTTATTCTGGTAAGAAAAAAAACACAAATGGACTGGGTGGGGTACTATAGTTTGTGATTCAGTTAGCCATACTTAGGAAAAAGCCACAATTCAAATGAGTGGCAGCTCTACCTGGGCTACAGACATGGTGTGTAGGGAGAGACATCACCTTATGCCTCACCATCCTGCATCTGGGACTTGATGAGAAACAGCATGTTTCTTCTGGGCCTATATTTTTAACCTAGGCCACCTCAAGATTGATCTGAGTATTTGAATATGTTGGTTCATCACAAATTCTGGTTGAGACATTGACATTGATTTGGTTCTGAGACAAGAGTGTACTATGTCCTGGTGTGTTTTAATACATATCCCATTAAAAACCTTTGAATTTTTAGTAAGAACAGTTGAAAATCTGTGAACTAGAGATTCAGGTAATCATTTCTTAAAAGGTTTTTACCAGACTTTGGTTGGTTTTTCATTACATATTTTATTATCTACACCCTAAATGTCCCCCAAAATGGGTTCGATTTGACTAAAAAAGGCAAAAAGATGGACATAGGACATAAACACATTGTGTACTCGAGTGTACTGTTGGGGCCCAGGGCAGGCCATGGCAAAATATGCCTCAATGGCTATTATTCTGAATTAAAGTTACTTAAGAAATAGTTGCTGCAAGAGAGACACTTTGACCCTCCCTTCTGTCTCCCTGAAAGTAGGAAATAAATCTCCCATATGAAAAGTGCCCTCCCTAAACTGAGAGGTAGAAGGACATCCTTATACCAGGGGCAGGGACTTTAAAGCCAAGTCTATATAAACAAACTTTGTTACTTACTTACTAATTTACCACCCACACCCAAACTTTGCTTAAATTCCTAACTAATTAAGCACCCAAACCTAAGTTTCTTTGTCCTGTCAATTCCTCTCAAATTTATTGTTTCTTTGTCTAAAAGGTATAAAAGCTGCCTGCTTTGGCCACTTCTTAGGTCTCATTTATATGAGACCTCCATGCACATGAATTAAACTTGTCTCTTTTTCTTCTGTTAATCTCTCTTGCGTCAATCTTATTATTAGTTCAGCCACAAGAACTCAAGAGGGAGAGAGGGGGAAATTTCCCCCTCCCTGACAGTACCCTGGGTAGAACGAGCAGCCTTAAACTCTCAGAGGTGTCTGACATGGTTTTCTGCATCCCAGCAGTCCTGAAACCATCATCTCAAACTGCAGAGTTCTCAGCTTCTCAGGTAATCTCTGGCAAAATCTCCCTTCATGTTTTATGAAATGTGTAGTTCTCCTGGACTCTGGCCACAGAGGCCTGCCTGCTAGTGAAGAAATACTCACTCAAGGCACTGCGGGTAAAGTAGAATGTCAGCACACAGCTGTCCATACCAGCAATCCTTGTAGCACGTTGTGCTGGATTTCACAAGGATATGAGCACATGAGAAGGAAAGCTCCTGCCTCACTCCCCCTTGTTTCCTGCCTTCCAACTTCCTCTAGTAATAACATGCTAGCCACACAACTTTCCCCATTTTTCAGGAAACCAAATACTATTCAGTTACTGCTGATACCATTTATGGAGTTGTTACTACGTGCCGGACACATGCCTTATTTCACTCAATCGCTGTAACTACCTCACAAGAAGAGGGGTATCACTTTCCAGATGAGGAAGCAGAGGCTTTAAGAGGTACTTTAACATGCTGAAGACCATGTAGAGCTGGCATTTAAATTTCCATGATCTGAGCAGACATCCTATTTCTTTCTTTTTTTTTAACATCTTTATTGGAATATAATTGCTATACAATGGTGTGTTAGTTTCTGCTTTATAACAAAGTGAATCAGTTATACATATACATATGTCTCCATATCTCTTCCCTGTTGCATCTCCCTCCCTCCCACCCTCCCTATCCCACCGCTCTAGATGGTCACAAAGCACTGAGCTGATCTCCCTGTGCAATGCGGCTGCTTCCCACTAGCTATCTATTTTACTTTTGGTAGTGTATATATGTCCATGCCACTCTCTCACTTTCTCCCACCTTATCCCTCCCCCTCCCTGTATCCTCAAGTCCATTCTCTAGTAGGTCTGCATCTTGATTCACGTCTTGCCCCTAGGTTCTTCTGACCATTTTGTTTCTTTTTTCTTTTAGATTCCATATATATGTGTTAGCATATGGCATTTGTTTTTCTCTTTCTGACTTACTTCAGTCTCTGTGACAGTCTCTAGGTCCATCCACCTCACTACAAATAACTCAGTTTCATTCCTTTTTATGGCTGAGTAATATTCCATTGTATATATGTGCCACATCTTCTTTATCCATTCATCCAGTGATGGACACTTAGGTTGCTTCCATGTCCTGGCTATTGTAAATAGAGCTGCAAAGAACATTTTGGTACATGACTCTTTTTGAATTATGGTTTTCTCAGGGTATATGCCCAGTAGTGGGATTACTGGGTCGTATGGTAGTTCTCTTCTTAGTTTTTAAAGGAACCTCCATACTGTTCTCCAGAGTGGCTGTATCAAGTTACATTCCCACCAACAGTGCAAGAGTGTTCCCTTTTCTCCACACCCTCTCCAGCATTTATTATTTCTAGATTTTTTGATGATGGCCATTCTGACCAGTGTGAGATGATACCTCATTGTAGTTTTGATTTGCATTTCTCTAATGATTAATGATGTTGAGCATTCTTTCATGTGTCTTTTGGCAATCTGTATATCTTCTTTGGAGAAATGTCTATTTAAGTCTTCTGCCCATTTTTGGATTGGGTTTTTTGTTTCTTTGATATTGAGCTGTATGAGCTGCTTGTAAATTTTGGAGATTAATCCTTTGTCACTTGCTTCATTTGCAAATATTTTCTCCCATTCTGAGGGTTGTCTTTTCGTCTTGTTTATGGTTTCCTTTGCTCTGCAAAACCTTTTAAGTTTCATTAGGTCCCATTTGTTTATTTGTGTTTTTATTTCCATTTCTCTAGAAGGTGGGTCAAAAAGGATCTTGCTGTGATTTATGTCATAGAGTGTTCTGCTTATGTTTTCCTCTAAGAGTTTGATAGTGTCTGGCCTTACATTTAGGTCTTTAATCCATTTTGAGTTTATTTTTCTGTATGGTGTTAGGGAGTGTTCTAATTTCATACTTTAACACGTAGCTGTCCAGTTTTCCCAGCACCACTTATTGAAGAGGCTGTCTTTTCTCCACTGTATATGCTTGCCTCCTTTATCAAAGATAAGGTGACCATATGTGCGTGGGTTTACCTCTGGGCTTTCTATCCTGTTCCATTGATCTATGTTTCTGTTTTTGTGCCAGTACCATACTATCTTGATTAGTGTAGCTTTGTAGTATAGTCTGAAGTCTGGGAGCCTGATTCCTCCAGCTCCGTTTTTCGTTCTCAAGATTGCTTTGGCTAGTCGGTGTCTTTTGTGTTTTCATACAAATTGTGAAATTTTTTGTTCTAGTTCTGTGAAAAATGCCAGTGGTAGTTTCATAGGGATTGCATTGAATCTGTAGATTGCTTTGGGGAGTAGCGTCATTTTCACAATGTTGATTCTTCCAACCCAAGAACATGGTATATCTCTCCATCTATTTGTATCATCTTTAATTTCTTTCATCATTGTCTTATAATTTTCTGCATACAGGTCTTTTGTCTCCTTAGGTAGGTTTATTCCTAGATATTTTATTCTTTTTGTTGCAATGGTAAATGGGAGTGCTTTCTTAATTTCACTTTCAGATTTTTCATCATTAGTGGAGAGGAATGCAAGAGATTTCTGTGCATTAATTTTGTATCCTGCTACTTTACCAAATTCATTGATTAGCTCTAGTAGTTTTCCGGTAGCATCTTTAGGATTCTCTATGTATAGTATCATGTTATCTGCAAACAGTGACAGCTTTACTTCTTCTGTTCCTATTTGGATTCCTTTTATTTCTTCTTCTTCTCTGATTGTTGTGGCGAAAACTTCCAAAACTATGTTGAATAATAGTGGTGAGAGTGGGCAACCTTGTCTTGTTCCTGATCTTAGTGGAAATGGTTTCAGTTTTTCACCATTGAGGACAATGTTGGCTGTGTGTTAGTCATATATTGTCTTTATTATGTTGAGGAAAGTTCCCTCTATGCCTACTTTCTGCAGGGCTTTTTTCATAAATGGGTGTTGAATTTTGTCGAAAGCTTTCTCTGCATCTATTGAGATGATCATATGGTTTTTCTCCTTCAATTTGTTAATATGGTGTATCACGTTGATTGATTTGCGTATATTGAAGAATCCTTGCATTCCTGGGATAAACCCCACTTGATCATGGTGTATGATCCTTTCAATGTGCTGTTGGATTCTGTTTGCTAGTATTTTGTTGAGGATTTTTGCATCTATGTTCATCAGTGATATTGGCCTGTGGTTTTCTTTCTTTGTGACATCTTTGTCTGGTTTTGGTATCAGGGTGATGGTGGCCTCATAGAATGAGTTGGGGAGTGTTCCTCCCTCTGCAATATTTTGGAAGAATTTCAGACGGATAGTTGTTAGCTCTTCTCTAAATGTTTGATAGAATTCGCCTGTGAAGCCATATGGTCCTGGGCTTTTGTTTGTTGGAAGATTTTTAATCATAGTTTCAATTTCAGTGCTTGTGATTTGTCTGTTCATATATTCTATTTCTTCCTGGTTCAGTCTCGGCAGGTTGTGCATTTCTAAGAATCTATCCATTTCTTCCATGTTGTCCATTTTATTGGCATAGAGTTGCTTGTAGTAATCTCTCATGATCGTTTGTATTTCTGCAGTCTCAGCTGTTACTTCTCCTTTTTCATTTCTAATTCTATTGATTTGACTCTTCTCCATTTTTCTCTTGATGAGCCTGGCTAATGGTTTATCAATTTTGTTTATCTTCTCAAAGAACCAGCTTTTAGTTTTATTGATCTCTGCTATTGTCTCCTTCATTTCTTTTTCGTTTATTTCTGATCTGATCTTAATGATTTCTTTCCTTCTGCTAACTTTGGGGGGTTTTTTTTGTTCTTCTTTCTCTAATTGCTTTAGGTGCAATGTTAGGTTGTTTATTCGAGATGTTTCCTGTTTCCTGATGTAGGCTTGTATTGCTATAAACATCCTTCTTAGAACTGCTTTTGCTGCATCCCATAGGTTTTGGGTCATCGTGTCTCCACTGTCATTTGTTTCTAGGTATTTTTTGATTTCCCCTTTGATTTCTTCAGTGATCACTTCGTTATTAAGTAGTGTATTGTGTAACCTCCATGTGTTTGTATTTTTTACAGATCTTTTCCTGTAATTGATATCTAGTCTCATAGAGTTGCGGTCAGAAAAGATACTTGATACAACTTCAATTTTCTTAAATTTACCAAGGTTTGCTTTGTGACCCAAGATATGATCTATCCTGGAGAATGTTCCATGAGCACTTGAGTAGAATGTGTATTCTGTTGTCTTTGGGTGGAATGTCCTATAAATATCAATTAAGTCCATCTTGCTTAATGTATCATTTAAAGCTTGTGTTTCCTTATTTATTTTCATTTCGGATGATCTGTCCATTGGTGAAAGTGGGGTGTTAAAGTCCCCTACTATGATTGTGTTGCTGTCGATTTCCCCTTTTATGGCTGTTAGTATTTGCCTTATGTATTGAGGTGCTCCTGTGTTGGGTGCATAAATATTTACAATTGTTATACCTTCCTCTTGGATCGATCCCTTGATCATTATATAGTGTCCTTCTTTGTCTCTTGTAATAGTCTTTATTTTAAAGTCTATTTTGTCTGCTATGAGAATTGCTACTGCAGCTTTCTTTTGATTTCCATTTGCATGGAATATCTTTTTCCATCCCCTCACTTTCAGTCTGTAAGTGTCTCTAGGTCTGCAGTGGGTCTCTTGTAGACAGCATATATATGGGTCCTGTTTTTGCATCCATTCAGCCAGTCTGTGTCTTTTGGTGGGAGCATTTATTCCATTTACATTTAAGGTAATTATCAATATGTATGTTCCTATTCCCATTTTCTTAAATGTTTTGGGTTTGTTATTGTAGGTGTTTTCCTTCTCTTGTGTTTCTTGCCTAGAGAAGTTCCTTTAGCATTTGTTGTAAAGCTGGTTTGGTGGTGCTGAACTCTCTGAGCTTTTGCTTGTCTGTAAAGTTTTTAATTTCTCCATGAAATCTGAATGAGATCCTTGCTGGGTAGAGTAATCTTGGTTGTAGGTTTTTCTCCTTCATCACTTTAGGTATATCGTGCCACTCCCTTCTGGCTTGCAGAGTTTCTGCTGAAAGATCAGCTGTTAACCTTATGGGGATTCCCTTGTGTGTTATTTGTTGTTTTTTCCTTGCTGCTTTTAATATGTTTTCTTTATATTTAAGTTTTGATAGTTTGATTAATATGTGTCTTGGCGTGTTTCTCCTTGGATTTATCCTGTATGGGACTCTCTGTGCTTCCAGGACTTGATTAACTATTTCCTTTCCCATATTAGGGAAGTTTTCAACTAGAATCTCTTCAAATATTTTCTCAGTCCCTTTCTTTTTCTCTTCTTCTGGGACCCCTATAATTCGAATGTTGGTGCGTTTAATGTTGTCCCAGAGGTCTCTGAGACTGTCCTCAGTTCTTTTCATTCTTTTTTCTTTTTTCTGCTCTGCAGTAGTTATTTCCACTATTTTATCTTCCAGGTCACTTATCCGTTCTTCTGCCTCAGTTATTCTGCTGTTGATCCCTTCTACAGTATTTTTAATTTCATTTATTGTGCTTTTCATCGTTGCTTGGTTCCTCTTTAGTTCTTCTAGGTCCTTGTTAAATGTTTCTTGCATGTTGTCTATTCTATTTCCAAGATTTTGGATCATTCTTACTATCATTATTCTGAATTCTTTTTCAGGTAGACTGCCTATTTCCTCTTCATTTGCTAGGTCTGGTGTGTTTTGACCCTGCTCCTTCATCTGCTGTGTGTTCTTCTGTCTTCTCATTTTGCTTATCTTGCTGTGTTTGGGGTCTCCTTTTCACAGGCTGCAGGTTCGTAGTTCCCGTTGTTTTTGGTATCTGTCCCCAGTGGCTAAGGTTGGTTCAATGGGTTGTGTAGGCTTCCTGGTGGAGGGAACTAGTGCCTGTGTTCTGGTGGATGAGGCTGGTTCTTGTCTTTCTGGTGGGCATGTCCACGTCTGGTGGTGTGTTTTGGGGTGTCTGTGGCCTTATTATGATTTTAGGCAGCCTGTCTGCTAATGGATGGGGCTGTGTTCCTGTCTTGCTAGTTGTTTGGCATAGGGTGTCCAGCAGTGTAGCTTGCTGGTCCTTGAGTGAAGCTGGGTCTTGATATTGAGATGGAGATCTCTGAGAGATTTTCACTGTTTGGTATTATGTGGAGCGGGAGGTCTCTTGTGGACCAGTGTACTGAAGTTGGCTCTCCCACCTCAGAGGCACAGCCTTGATGCCTGGCTGGAGCACCAAGAGCCTTTCATCCACACGGCTCAGAATAAAAGGGAGAAAAAATAGAAAGAAAAAAAAGAAAGAGGATAAAATAAAATAAATTAAGATAAAATAAAGTTATTAAAATAAAAAATAATTATTAAGAAAAAAAGAAAAAAATTTTTCAAGTTAAACAAACAAACAAACAAACAAACAAAAACGGACAGCCAGAACACTAGGACAAATGGTGAAAGCAATGCTATACAGACAAAATCTCACACAGATGCATACACATATACACTCACAAAAAGAAGAATAGGGGAAAAAAATAATATATCTTGCTCCCAAAGTCCACCTCCTCAATTTGGGATGATTCATTGTCTATTCAGGTATTCCACAGGTGCAGGTACATCAAGTTGTTTGTGGAGCTTTAATCCGCTGCTTCTGAGCCTGCTGGGAGAAATTTCCCTTTCTCTTCTTTGTTCGCACAGCTCCCGGGTTTCAGCTTTGGATTTGGACCCGCCTCTGCGTGTAGGTCTCCTGAGGGCGTCTGTTCTTTGCTCAGACAGGATGGAGTTAAAGGAGCAGCTGATTCGGTGGTTCCGGCTCACTCAGGCTGGGGGGAGGGAAGGGTACGGATGCGGGGCGAGTCTGCGGCGGCAGAGGCCGGCGTGACGTTGTAGCAGGCTGAGGAGTGCCGTGCGTTCTCCCGGGGAAGTTGTCCCTGGATCACGGGACCCTGGCAGTGGCAGGCTGCACAGGCTCCTGGGAGGGGCGGTGTGGATAGTGACCTGTGCTCGCACACAGGCTTCTTGGTGGTGGCAGCAGCAGCCTTAGCGTGTCATGCCCGTCCCTGGGGTCCGCGCTGATAGCCGCGGCTCACGCCCGTCTCTGGAGCTCGTTTAGGCGGCGCTCTGAATCCCCTCTCCTTGAGCACTGCGAAACAAAGAGGCAAGAAAAAGTCTCTTGCCTCTTCGGCAGCTGCAAACTTTTTCCCGGACTCCCTCCCGGCTAGCTGTGGTGTGCTAACCCCTTCAGGCTGTGTTTCACGCAGCCAACCCCAGTCCTCTCCCTGCGATCCGACCGAAGCCCGAGCCTCAGCTACCAGCTCCCGCCCGCCCTGGCTGGTGAGCAGACAAGCCTCTCGGGCTGGTGAGTGCTGCTCGGCGCCGAGCCTCTGTGCTGGAGTCTCTCCGCTTTGCCCTCCGCACCCCCGTCGCTGCGCTCTCCTCCGCAGCTCCGAAGCTTCCCCCCTCCGCCACCTGCTGTCTCCGCCTGCGAAGGGGTTTCCTAGTGTGTGGAAACCTTTCCTCCTTCACGGCTCCCTCCCACTTCTGCAGGTCCCGTCCCTATTCTTTTGTCTCTATTTCTTTTGCCCTACCCAAGTACGTGGGGAGTTTCTTGCCTTTTGGGAGGTCTGACGTTTTCTGCCAGCGTTCAGTGGGTGTTCTGTAGGAGCAGTTCCACGTGTAGATGTATTTCTAATGTATCTGTGGGAAGGAAGGTGATCTCCGTGTCTTACTCTTCCGCCATCTTGCCCAGACCCCCCTCTATTTATTTTTGTATAAATAAACTTGAGTTGGGTGTCTGGCACTTAAAACCAAAAGAGTGTTATCCAATAGGGAAGATTAATGGGACAGTGTCCATCAACCATGGCAAAACATGGAACCACCAATCCCCAAGAAGGGCAGGCATTGAGTCTCAGAAGCTTCTGGAACTGGAGGTTCACATGCTTCAATGTTTCATTCCTTACCTTATTTCTGTTTTTTGTTTCTTGTATTGAGTAATTGGTGGTATGTTAGACTAGGGTGATTATTTCTGAGATTACAAGTAATTTTTAATTTAATATTTTGTCTTTTTTGTTTTTCTACAATGAATATGTATTTCTTATGTAATTTTTTTTAAGTATGAAGAACACAAAATCAAAATGAACTTCTGAATGCTAATTGCTTATCATCACCTAACTGCTCATGATCCCAGAAAATATATATATACAGAGTCCTGCAGGCCAGAAGAGTAGACTAAATGTGGCTGGATAAAATGTTGAAATGTCCATTATTTTTCTCCCTCTCATTTTCTCTTTCCCTTTTTCTTTCACCCCAACTTAAGGGGTAGCCTGCTCTACCTAAGGGGAGGTATGTGGTGGGACAGAAAATAAAAATAGCATACAAAATACTTTACATCCTGGCTTTTATTTCCAAAAGTGTAAGCGCCAGAGAGAGGAGAGGGATTGTGGATGGAAGCAGAATATGTGGAAGATGCATGAACAGAAAAGGATTTCCTCAATACTAGAAAAAGACTCAGCAGGGAGAAGAGTAGGAGGCTGATAGTCTCAAAGTATTGACGCCAAAGATTAAGCTTTTTTTTTTTTTTTGCTGACATTAAATAATTGTCTAAAAAATGTAAATCAACTTTTTTTAGTAATTCATACACCAATGAATATAAAAGTATAGGTGGAAACCATTGACATAAGGCATTATTTTAACATCAACAACAGAGTCACCTAAACAGACACCTCTAACCAAAAAATTTTAGAAGGCTTTGAAATGAGGAAAGAGCCATTGAATTAAGGGTGTGCAGTTATTTCTATACTTTGAAGCCACTCTTAATCTCTGTCGCTAGAGACAGACATTAAGCAAGGAGTGAAGTTCTGTGAGGATATTTTCGGTACTCTGCTTTCTCAAAAGCTTAAGGGAATTGCACGTTCATGTTTTTTATGCCTAAATGCCTCTGTCCTGGTTCAACTTTTCAGCTTCTTTGATGTCACCCACCAAGGATCAGTGAGCTGGATTCTCCATAGGTGTGATCCAAAATTCTTCCCTACTGGCCATTTTCCCTCCATCTGGGGATTAGCCCAGGCCCATGGGTAAATCATGTCCTCCTGCTAGGTAAACAACCCACTGCTCAAACCCAAAAAAGAGTGCAGATCTGGGAGTTGGGAGAAAGGAAAGGGTAAGATCTTACCACCTGATACAGTTTTCTGTTGTTTCAAATTTTTTTTAAATAAACTTTTTATTATGGAACAATTTTAGATGTACAGAAAAGTTGCAAAGATAATACAGAGAATTACCATATACCTCTCAACCAATTTCCCCTAACATTTTACAGTACATGATACATTTGCCAAAACTAAGACAATAGTACCTTATGATTGAATAGACTTTGTTCAGATTTCACCAGCTTTTCCTCTAATGTCATTTTTCTGTTCCAGGATCCAATTCAGGATCCATATTGACATTTGTAATTCATTATTTTTAAATTTAATTTTTATTTGTATAAAATTTACACATTCATGGTTTAAAAAGTGAAAAGATTGTATACCACTTAAAACAAAGAAAAGCAATCTTCTGCCCAAACCCTCCTCACCTCAAGTTTCCTTATCCCAAAGGTAAACAATTTCAGCTTTCTCTCCCTTTCATCCTCTCTCCCTTCAGTCCAACCACACTGGCCTCCAGACTGTTCCTTGAACATGCCAAGCCTACTTTCATTTTAAGGCCAAGTCTTTACTCAAATATCTTCTTCCCAAAGAAGTCTACCCTGACCACCCTATTTAAAATTATAACACTCTTCACCCAGGCACTCCCAGTCTTACTTTGCTTTGTTCTTTCCTTTTTTCTACAACACTATGTTATTTATTTATTTATCTATTATGTACATTATTCATTATCTCTCTTTCTCTATTGGAAGATAAGCTCTATGGAGGCAGAAATATTGTCACTGATGAACCCTAAACACCTAGAACAGTGCTTGGCACGCAACAGTCACTCAATAAATTTTTGTTCAATAATTGAATGAATGAATGAATGAATATTGAGAGAAAAGGAAGCAGATAGGAAGGTATAAGTATGAAGCTCTGTAATATTCTTCTTGTTCCCTTATTGAGAGCAACTAACATGGAGCCAGAAGCCACACTTCTGGAAGGGAGAAGTGTGGTGTGCAGAGTTCTAGCCCCAGCATCACAGGGCAAAATGTAGAAGGGTGGGTTTGAACCTGAGACACAATCATGTAATAACTGGCATGCACACACACACACATACACACACACACATTTATCCTGCCCTAGTATTTACAATATAGTTATATTTCAATTTTTGGTTAAATCTATATTTATCACTTATGATATGGTTAGAATATAATACTGTTTACAACTGAGTCATGTAATATGCCTGCATGTTATATGTAATATGATATGTAATATGATAACATTTCCTTACTTATACAGCTTTCTCTTTTTCTTGAATTTAAGAATTGTCTTCTCTTTCTATGTCTCAATTTTATCCCCAAAATTCTCACATAGAACTATATACAACTTTGCTCAATACAAACACATCAAGAGTCTATCAGGTCAATTCTTTTCTTGGCTACATCCTTCCTTGTCCTCCTACCTTGTGTTTTCATCTGTTTAGTTTCTTTATTTCTATAGTTAAGTCTTCCCATATTCTGTAAGAGCCTTTTAATACAATTGTCCACATAGTCAAATGCATCAGATGATCCATCAGTACTTTAAATTTCTTTCCTCCCAGAGCCCTACACCCTCTTGCTCCAGGCTGGCTGTTTCCTCTTGAGGCCTGTCACTTAGTTGTTGTGCTGAAACTTCCCTTCCCCGTCATCCTGGATGTCTTCTCATTTATATTGAATCTTCTATTGCCTGAACCCTAGGCTTCTTCTTTCTTGGTTTATTTGTTTTTGAGGCTCACATCCTACAGTATCTTCCTGAGAAAATATGCATGGGAGAGAAGCATTGTGCATGTCTGAATTGGCCTACCCTCAGTCTCAAGAGATAGTTTGTCTGGGTAAGAAAATATAAGTTGAAAACTATTTTCCTCAGAATACTGAAGGTAATGTGCCATTGTCTTCTAATTTCCAAGTTGCAATTGAAAAGTCCTATATTATTCTGCCTCCCAGTCCTTTATATGTAACCTATTTTTCTTTTTTGTACTCCTCTCCAGAGGAGTTTTGTTTGTTTGTTTGTTTGGGCCTCTGGTGATCATGACCATTTACTCATATGTGAAAGTGAGAAACCAAAAGGCCGACTGACAGTTCAGTGTGCATGTGTGGAGTGTATTGAAAATTAGCCATTTTTTTTTATAAATCCATTCTGTCAGTATTTCCTCTTAGACTGGTCAGTTTCTGCAGATAGAAATGATTCAGGGAGGAGGAGCTTCAAGATGGTGGAAGAGTAAGATGCGGAGATCACCTTCCTCCCCATAAACATCTACATGTGGAACAACTCCTACAGAGCACCTACTGAACGCTGGCAGAAGACCTCAGACTTCCCAAAAGGCAAGAAACTCCCCATGTACCTGGGTAGGGGAAAAAAAAAAAGAAAAAACAGTGACAAAAGAATAGGGATAGGACTTGCACCTCTGGGAGGGAGCTGTGAAGGAGGAAAGGTTTCCACCCACTAGGAAGCCCCTTCGTGGGTGGAGACTGTGGGTGGCGGAGGGGGAAACTTCAGAGCCACGGAGGAGAGCACAGCAACAGGGGTGTGGAGGGCAAAGCAGAGAGATTCCCGCACAGAGGATCGGTGCCAACCAGCACTCACCAGCTCAAGAGGCTTGTCTGCTCACCCGCCGGGGCGGGTGGGGGCTGGGAGCTGAGGCTCAGGCTTCAGGCGGCTCCCGAAGAGGCAAGAGACTTTTTCTTCCCTCTTTGTTTCCTGGTGCGTGAGGAGAGGGGTTTCAGAGCACCGCCTAAACGAGCTCCAGAGACGGGCATGAGCCGCGGCTATCAGCGCGGACCCCAGAGACGGGCATGAGACGCTAAGGCTGCTGCTGCCGCCACCAAGAAGCCTGTGTGCAAGCACAGGTCACTATCCACACTGCCCCTCCTGGGAGCCTGTGCAGCCCGCCATGGCCAGGGTCCCGTGATCCAGGGACAACTTCCCCGGGAGAACACATGGCATGCCTCGGGCTGCTGCAACGTCACGCTGGCCTCTGCCCCCGCAGGCTCGCCCCGCATCCGTACCCTTCCCTCCCCCCGGCCAGAGTGAGCCAGAGCCCCCAAAGCAGCTGCTCCTTTAACCCCATCCTGAGCGAAGAACAGACGCCCTCAGGAGACCTACACGCAGAGGCGGGTCCAAATCCAAAGCTGAAAACCAGGAGCTGTGCGAACAAAGAAGAGAAAGGGAAATCTCTCCCAGCAGCCTCAGAAGCAGCGGATTAAAGCTCCACAAACACCTTGATGTGCCTGCATCTGTTGAATACCTGAATAGACAACGAATCATCCCAAATTCAGGAGGTGGACTTTGGGAGCAGGATATATTAATTTTTCCCCTTTTCATTTTTTTGTGAGTGTATATGTGTATGCTTCTGGGTGAGATTTTGTCTGTATAGGTTTGCTTTATAATACCTTTATTTTATTTCATTTTATTTTATCCTCTTTCTTTCTTTCTTTCTATTTTTTCTCCCTTTTATTCTGAGCCGTGTGGATGAAAGGCTCTTGGTGCTTCAGCCAGGCATCAGGGCTGTGCCTCTGAGGTGGGAGAGCCAACTTCAGGACACTGATCCACAAGAGACCTCCCAGCTCCACGTAATACCAAACGGTGAAAATCTCTCAGAGATCTCCATCTCAACATCAAGACCCAGCTTCACTCAAGGACCAGCAAGCTACAGTGCTGGACACCCTATGCCAAACAACTAGCAAGACAGGAACACAGCCCCATCCATTAGCAGACAGGCTGCCTAAAATCATAATAAGGCCACAGACACCCCAAAACACACCACCAGACGTGGACATGCCCACCAGAAAGACAAGAACCAGCCTCATCCACCAGAACACAGGCACTAGTTCCCTCCACCAGGAAGCCTACACAACCCATTGAACCAACCTTAGCCACTGGGGACAGATACCAAAAACAACGGGAACTACGAACCTGCAGCCTGTGAAAAGGAGACCCCAAACACAGCAAGATAAGCAAAATGAGAAGACAGAAGAACACACAGCAGATGAAGGAGCAGGGTCAAAACACACCAGACCTAGCAAATGAAGAGGAAATAGGCAGTCTACCTGAAAAAGAATTCAGAATAATGATAGTAAGAATGATCCAAAATCTTGGAAATAGAATAGACAACATGCAAGAAACATTTAACAAGGACCTAGAAGAACTAAAGAGGAACCAAGCAACGATGAAAAGCACAATAAATGAAATTAAAAATACTGTAGAAGGGATCAACAGCAGAATAACTGAGGCAGAAGAACGGATAAGTGACCTGGAAGATAAAATAGTGGAAATAACTACTGCAGAGCAGAAAAAAGAAAAAAGAATGAAAAGAACTGAGGACAGTCTCAGAGACCTCTGGGACAACATTAAACGCACCAACATTCGAATTATAGGGGTCCCAGAAGAAGAGAAAAAGAAAGGGACTGAGAAAATATTTGAAGAGATTCTAGTTGAAAACTTCCCTAATATGGGAAAGGAAATAATTAATCAAGTCCTGGAAGCACAGAGAGTCCCATACAGGATAAATCCAAGGAGAAACACGCCAAGACACATATTAATCAAACTATCAAAACTTAAATATAAAGAAAACATATTAAAAGCAGCAAGGAAAAAACAACAAATAACACACAAGGGAATCCCCATAAGGTTAACAGCTGATCTTTCAGCAGAAACTCTGCAAGCCAGAAGGGAGTGGCACGATATACCTAAAGTGATGAAGGAGAAAAATCTACAACCAAGATTACTCTACCCAGCAAGGATCTCATTCAGATTTCATGGAGAAATTAAAAACTTTACAGACAAGCAAAAGCTCAGAGAGTTCAGCACCACCAAACCAGCTTTACAACAAATGCTAAAGGAACTTCTCTAGGCAAGAAACACAAGAGAAGGAAAACACCTACAATAACAAACCCAAAACATTTAAGAAAATGGGAATAGGAACATACATATTGATAATTACCTTAAATGTAAATGGAATAAATGCTCCCACCAAAAGACACAGACTGGCTGAATGGATGCAAAAACAGGACCCATATATATGCTGTCTACAAGAGACCCACTGCAGACCTAGAGACACTTACAGACTGAAAGTGAGGGGATGGAAAAAGATATTCCATGCAAATGGAAATCAAAAGAAAGCTGCAGTAGCAATTCTCATAGCAGACAAAATAGACTTTAAAATAAAGACTATTACAAGAGACAAAGAAGGACACTATATAATGATCAAGGGATCGATCCAAGAGGAAGGTATAACAATTGTAAATATTTATGCACCCAACACAGGAGCACCTCAATACATAAGGCAAATACTAACAGCCATAAAAGGGGAAATCGACAGCAACACAATCATAGTAGGGGACTTTAACACCCCACTTTCACCAATGGACAGATCATCCAAAATGAAAATAAATAAGGAAACACAAGCTTTAAATGATACATTAAACAAGATGGACTTTAATTGATATTTATATGATATTCCATCCAAAAACAACAGAATACACATTCTACTCAAGTGCTCATGGAACATTCTCCAGGATAGATCATATCTTAGATCATATCTTGGGTCACAAATCAAGCCTTGGTAAATTTAAGAAAACTGAAATCTTATCAAGTATCTTTTCCGACCACAACGCTATGAGACTAGATATCAATTACAGGAGAAGATCTGTAAAAAATACAAACACATGGAGGCTACACAATAAACTACTTAATAACGAAGTGATCACTGAAGAAATCAAAGGGGAAATCAAAGAATACCTAGAAACAAATGACAATGGAGATATGATGACCCAAAACCTATGGGATGCAGCAAAAGCAGTGCTAAGAGGGAAGTTTATAGCAATACAAGCCTACCTCAAGAAACAGGAAACATCTCGAATAAACAACCTAACATTGCACCTAAAGCAATTCGACAAAGAAGAACAAAAAAACCCCAGAATTAGCAGAAGGAAACAAATCATAAAGGTCAGATCAGATATAAATGAAAAATAAATGAAGGAGACAATAGCAGAGATCAATAAAACTAAAAGCTGGTTCTTTGAGAAGATAAACAAAATTGATAAACCATTAGCCAGACTCATCAAGAAAAAAAGAGGGAAGACTCAAACCAATAGAATTAGAAATGAAAAAGGAGAAGTAACCACTGACACTGCAGAAATACAAACGATCATGAGAGATTTCTACACGCAACTCTATGCCAATAAAATGGACAACCTGGAAGAAATGGACAGATTCTTAGAAATGCACAACCTGCCGACACTGAACCAGGAAGAAATAGAAAATATGAACAGACCAATCAGAAGCACTGAAATTGAAACTGTGATTAAAAATCTTCCAACAACAAAAGCCCAGGACCAGATGGCTTCACAGGCGAATCCTATCAAACATTTAGAGAAGAGCTAACACCTATCCTTCCCAAACTCTTCCAAAATATTGCAGAGGGAGGAACACTCCCCAACTCATTCTACGAAGCCACCATCACCCTGATACCAAAACCAGACAAAGATGTCACAAAGAAAGAAAACTACAGGCCAATATCACTGATGAACATAGATGCAAAAATCCTCAACAAAATACTAGCAAACAGAATCCAACAGCACATTAAAAGGATCATACACCATGATCAAGTGGGGTTTATTCCAGGAATGCAAGGATTCTTCAATATACGCAAATCAATCAACGTGATACATCATATTAAAAAATTGAAGGAGAAAAACCATATGATCATCTCAATAGATGCAGAGAAAGCTTTCGACAAAATTCAACACCCATTTATGATAAAAGCCCTGCAGCAAATAGGCATAGAGGGAACTTTCCTCAACATAATAAAGGCCACATATGACAAATCCACAGCCAACATTGTCCTCAATGGTGAAAAACTGAAACCATCTCCACTAAGATCAGGAACAAGACAAGGTTGCCCACTCTCACCACTATTATTCAACATAGTTTTGGAAGTGTTAGCCACAGCAATCAGAGAACAAGAAACAAAATGAATCCAAATCGGAAAAGAAGAACTAAAGCTGTCACTGTTTGCAGATGACATGATACTACACATAGAGAATTCTAAAGATGCTACCAGAAAACTACTAGAGCTAATCAATGAATTTGGTAAAGTAGCAGGATACAAAATTAATGCACAGAAATCTCTTGCATTTCTATACACTAATGACGAAAAATCTGAAAGTGAAATTAAGAAAACACTCCCGTTTACCATTGCAACAAAAAGAATAAAATATCTAGGAATAAACCTACCTAAGGAGACAAAAGACCTGTATGCAGAAAATTATAAGACACTGATGAAAGAAATTAAAGATGATACAAAAAGATGGAGAGATATACCATGTTCTTGGATTGGAAGAATCAACATGGTGAAAATGACTCTACTCCCCAAAGCAATCTACAGATTCAATGCAATCCCTATCAAACTACCAGTGGCATTTTTCACAGAACTAGAACAAAAAATTTCACAATTTGTATGGAAACACAAAAGACCCCGAATAGCCAAAGCAATCTTGAGAAAGAAAAATGGAGCTGGAGGAATCATGCTCCCTGACTTCAGACTATATTACAAACCTACAGTAATCAAGACAGTTTGGTACTGGCACAAAAACAGAAATATAGATCAATGGAACAGGCTAGAAAGCCCAGAGATAAAGCCACGCACATATGGTCACCTTATCTTTGATAAAGGAGGCAAGCATATACAGTGGAGAAAAGACAGCCTCTTCAATAAGTGGTGCTGGGAAAATTGGACAGGTACATGTAAAAGTATGAAATTAGAACACTCCCTAACACCATACACAAAAATAAACTCAAAATGGATTAAAGACTTAAATGTAAGGCCAGACACCATCAAACTCTTAGAGGAAAACATAGGCAGAACACTCTATGACATAAATCACAGCAAGATCCTTTTTGACCCACCACCTAGAGAAATGGAAATAAAAACACATATAAACAAATGGGACCTAATGAAACTTAAAAGCTTTTGCACAGCAAAGGAAACCATAAACAAGACCAAAAGACAACCATCAGAATGGGAGAAAATATTTGCAAATGAAACAACTGACAAAGGATTAATCTCCAAGATTTACAAGCAGCTCATGCAGCTCAATAACAAAAAAACAAACAACCCAATCCAAAATTGGGCAGAAGACGTAAATAGACATTCCTCCAAAGAAGATATACAGATTGCCAACAGACACATGAAAGAATGCTCAACATCATTAATCATTAGAGAAATGCAGATCAAAACTACAATGAGATATCATCTCACACTGGTCAGAATGGCCATCATCAAAAAATCTAGAAACAATAAATGCTGGAGAGGGTGTGGAGAAAAGGGAACACTCTTGCACTGTTGGTGGGAATGGAAATTGATACAGCCACTCTGGAGAATAGTATGGAGGTTCCTTAAAAAACCAAAAAGAGAACTACCATACGACCCAGCAATCCTACTACTGGGCATATACCCTGAGAAAACCATAATTCAAAAAGAGTCATGTACCAAAATGTTCATTGCAGCTCTATTTACAATAGCCAGGACATGGAAGCAACCTAAATGTCCATCAACAGATGAATGGATAAAGAAGATGTGGCACATATATACAATGGAATATTACTCAGCCATAAAAAGAAATGAAATGGAGGTATTTGTAGTGAGGTGGATGGAGTTAGAGTCTGTCATACAGAGTGAAGTAAGTCAGAAAGAGAAAAACAAATACAGTATGCTCACACATATACATGGACTCTAAGGGAAAATAAAGGTCATGAAGAACCTAGTGGCAAGACGGGAATAAAGACACAGACCTACTAGACAATGGACTTGAGGATATGGGGAGGGAGAGGGGTAAGATTGACAGGGTGAGAGAGTGGCATAGACATATATACACTACCATATGTAAAATAGATAGCTAGTGGGAAGCAACCGCATGGCACAGGGAGATCAGCTCAGTGCTTTGTGACCACCTAGAGACGGGTGGGATAGGGAGTGTGGGAGGGAGGGAGATGCAATAGGGAAGAGATATGGGAACATACGTATATGTATAACTGATTCACTTTGTTATAAAGCAGAAACTAACACACCATTGTAAAGCAATTATACTCCAATAAAGATGTTTAAAAAAATAATAATAAAGGATCATACAGTATAATCAAGTGGGGTTTATCCCAGGAATGCAAGGGTTCTTCAATATACACAAATCAATCAACTTGATACACCATATTATCACATTGAAGAAGAAAAACCATATGATCATCTCAATAGATACAGAGAAAGCTTTTGACAAAATTCAACAGCCATTTATGATAAAAACCCTCCAGAAAGTACGCATAGAGGGAACTTTCCTCAACATAATAAAGGCTATATATGACAAGTCCACAGCCAACATCGTCCTCAATGGTGAAAAACTGAAACCATTTCCACTAAGATCAGAAACAAGACAAGGTTGCCCACTCTCACCACTATTATTCAACATAGTTTTGGAAGTTTTCGCCACAACAATCAGAGAAGAAGAAGAAATAAAAGGAATCCAAATAGGAACAGAAGAAGTAAAGCTGTCACTGTTTGCAGATAACATGATACTATACATAGAGAATCCTAAAGATGCTACCGGAAAACTACTAGAGCTAATCAATGAATTGGGTAAAGTAGCAGGATACAAAATTAATGCACAGAAATCTCTTGCATTCCTCTCCACTAATGATGAAAAATCTGAAAGTGAAATTAAGAAAGCACTCCCATTTACCATTGCAACAAAAAGAATAAAATATCTAGGAATAAACCTACCTAAGGAGACAAAAGACCTGTATGCAGAAAATTATAAGACAATGATGAAAGAAATTAAAGATGATACAAATAGTTGGAGAGATATACCATGTTCTTGGATTGGAAGAATCAACATGGTGAAAATGAATCTACTCCCCAAAGCAATCTACAGATTCAATGCAATCCCTATCAAACTACCACTGGCATTTTTCACAGAACTAGAACAAAAAGTTTCACAATTTGTATGGAAACAGAAAAGACCCCAAATAGCCAAAGCAATCTTGAGAAAGAAAAACAGAGCTGGAGGAATCAGGCTCCCTGACTTCAGACTATACTACAAAGCTACAGTAATCAAGATAGTATGGGGCTTCCCTGGTCGTGCAGTGGTTGAGAATCTGCCTGCCAATGCAGGGGACATGGGTTCGAGCCCTGGTCTGGGAAGATCCCACATGCCGCTGAGCAACTAGGCCCGTGAGCCACAACTACTGAGCCTGCGCGTCTGGAGCTTGTGCTCTGCAACGAGAGGCTGCGACAGTGAGAGGTCTGCACACCACGATGAAGAGTGGCCCCCACTCGCCACAACTAGAGAAAGCCCACACACAGAAACGAAGACCCAACACAGCCAAAAAATAAATAAATAAATAAAATAAGATAAAATAAATAAAATTTTTTAAAAAAAGAGACAGTATGGTACTGGCACAAAAACAGAAATATAGATCAATGGAACAGGCTAGAAAGCCCAGAGATAAACCCACGCACATATGGTCACCTTATCCTTGATAAAGGAGGCAAGCATATACAGTGGAGAAAAGACAGCCTCTTCAATAAGTGGTGCTGGGAAAACTGGAAAGCTACATGTCAAAGAATGAAATTAGAACACTCCCTAACACCATACAGAAAAATAAACTCAAAATGGATTAAAGACCTAAATGTAAGGCCAGACACCATCAAACTCTTAGAGGAAAACATAGGCAGAACACTCTATGACATAAATCACAGCAAGATCCTTTCTGACCCACCTGCTAGAGAAATGGAAATAAAAACACAAATAAACAAATGGGACCTAATGAAACTTAAAAGCTTTTGCACAGCAAAGGAAACCATGAACAAGACGAGAAGACAACCCTCAGAATGGGAGAAAATATTTGCAAATGAAGCAACTGACAAAGGATTAATCTCCAAAACATAAAAGCAACTCATGCAGCTCAATATCAAAAAAACAAACAACCCAATCCAAAAATCGGCAGAAGACCTAAACAGACATTTCTCCAAAGAAGATATACAGATTGCCAACAGACACATGAAAGAATGCTCAACATCATTAATCATTAGAGAAATGCAGATCAAAACTACAATGAGATATCATCTCACACTGGTCAGAATGGCCATCATCAAAAAATCTACAAACAATAAATGCTAGAGAGGGTGTGGAGAAAAGGGAACCCTCTTGCACTGTTGGTGGGAATGTAAATTGATACAGCCACTCTGGAGAACAGTATGGAGGTTCCTTAAAAAACCAAAAAGAGAACTACCATACGACCCAGCAATCCCACTACTGGGCATATACCCTGAGAAAACCATAATTCAAAAAGAGTCATGTACCAAAATGTTCACTGCAGTTATATTTACAATGGCCAGAACATGGAAGCAACCTATGTGTCCATCATTGGATGAATGGATAAAGAAGATGTGGCACATATATACAATGGAATATTACTCAGCCATAAAAAGGAATGAAACTGAGTTACTTGTAGTGAGGTGGATGGACCTAGAGACTGTCACAGAGACTGAAGTAAGTCAGAAAGAGAAAAACAAATGCCATATGCTAACACATATATATGGAATCTAAAAGAAAAAAGAAAAAAAATGGTCAGAAGAACCTAGGGGCAAGACGTGAATCAAGATGCAGACCTACTAGAGAATGGACTTGAGGATACGGGGAGGGGGAAGGATAAGCTGGGACAAAGTGAGAGAGTGGCATGGACATATATACACTACCAAACGTAAAATAGATAGCTAGTGGGAAGCAGCGGCATAGCACAGGGAGATCAGCTCAGTGCTTTGTGACCACCTAGAGCGGTGGGATAGGGAGGGTGGGAGGGAGGGAGATGCAACAGGGAAGAGATATGGGAACATATGTATATGTATAACTGAGTCACTTTGTTATAAAGCAGAAACTAACACAATTGTAAAGCTATTATACTTCAATAAAGATGTTTAAAAAAAAAGAAATGATTCAGTTTTTTTGTTTTAGGTATTTCTGTTGATGGGGGATCCTGCTGAGTATGCGGACTCTCACTCACTGGGACTCTTCTCAGTATGGTATTCTGCTCTGCCCTCTGCCGTGCCCTAAGTTCTCGACTCCAGAACTTCTTTGCCTCAGTCTCTGCAGAGAATATATTTGCTCCAGTTCCCTATCAGAGTCAATAATTGCCTGGTTGTGTGTAGTAGGGAAAAGAATATGAAGTCTAAGGGTTTTATTCAGTCCTCTTGTTTGGAGTCACTCCCTGAAACATTTCCTGTTTCTACCACTGTGTGTCCCTGAGCATATCATAGTAGGGGTCTCCATTTCTTCCTCTGAACTCTGAGGACCTTTAAGACATGTGTTCTCTAGGGCCCTCTCAGCCCTGGCCTTCTGTGATCTATGAACCTTCACATGGTAGAGCTCTCTGCCTAGTGAGTCACACAGACAAGAAGATATAGGAGGTCAAGAAAGGGGAGGTAACAGTAAGAGTCATAGGGAGACATTAAAGAAAAGGTGGGACTTGAGAAGGACTAGAGCAGGTTGGAGAAGTAGGCTGGGGGGGAGAACCTTCTCAGGTGGTACAGCATGAAGATATATTAGGGCAGGATTGTGAGCACTTTTGGAGCCCGGTAAATAGACAGAGGATTCTAGAGGATTGTGAAGTTGAAGAGTAAACTTCAGTCAGATTGTGAAGAGTTTGAATCTGTCCTCTAAATCAGTTAATCTGATGATTAAAATTATCTGGAGATCTTTAAAAAATGCCATATCTTATAAATCAGAATGTTAGAGAGTCAAGCCCAAGAACTTATATTTCTTTAAACTTGCCACATGACTCTGCCAAACTGTAAAGTTTTGGAACCACTTTCTTAGGCAATGGACCATGGATGGTCTCTAATCAGGAATCAGGATAAAAGTGAAAATTCTAGAAATATGAATTTGACAACCATATGCAAGGTGGGCTGGAGTTGAGGGACAGGAGACAAGGAATCATGGGAAACAATTTCAGTACTCCAGGCAGTGGGTCATGAGGGCCTACAGGAGGGAGGTGGCTAGGGAGAGAGAAAAAAGGGAGTGTTCCAATCCATCTATTATGGTTTGAATTGTGCCCCCCACCCAATTCACAAGTTGATGTCCTAACCCCTGGTACCTCAGAATGTGACCTCATTTGGAATAGCGTCATTGCAGATGTAATTAGTTAAGTTAGGACAAGGTTATTAGGATCGGCCCTAATCTGATGTGACTGGTGCCTTTATAAAAAGGGGAAATTTGGTCACTGGCACAGACACACATATAGGGAAGACGGCATGAAGAGAAATAGGGAAAAGATGGCCATCGACAGACCACGGAGAGAGGCCTAGAACAGATTCTTCCCGCACAGCCCTCGGAAGGAACCAATCCTGTCAACACCTTGATCTTGGGCTTTCAGCCTCCAAAACTGTGAGACAATAAATTTCTGTTTAAGTCACCCAACTTTTTGTACTTGGTTATGGCAACTCTAGCAAAGTAAAATACACCACCTTTTTGGAACCATGTTCCTGAATTCAAGTTACTTCTTCACTTTTTCATGAGGAATGATTCCCCAAAGCCACCTCCTGAGAGGACTAGAAGCAGTGGTCGCATGTGTAGAATGCTCTTCTACCTGAGGAGTGAGTAGGGGTGGCTTTTCTGGGTCATTGGTCAGTTTTCCCAGAACCCACTTGAAAAGTCAAAGAACCAACCTTAGTGACTGAAAATTTCTGGGCAGAAATGCCCATTCTCCCCACCTGAGAAAGTAATCAGTGCCAAGAATCTCAGACAGTGGGTAAAGCCACAGAGGAGATGGGAGACTCATCTTTGTGGAGCCATTAACACTCACTGGTGGCTCATCCAGAAAGAACAGAGATGCAAAGGTGGAACAACCTACAAAAAAAGATAAACCCTGGCTCTGTAATTTTATGACTTGGCCTTTCCTGAAATAACTACCCCCCTTGGCTAGATGAAGAATTTCCAAGAACTCTATATATCAAGGTCAGTGGCATGATGACCAGGGACAGGCAAGTCTAACACAGAGATCTTGCTTGGCCTCCAGCCATTCAGTGCTGCTCTTGATAACATCATTGGCCCCCACGGCCCTTTTACCTGCCAATGCTCCCAACACCAACCCATACTCTAGGTCACTGGCCACCTGCTCACTCTAGAGCTGCCAAGTTTTGCTAGAGAAAGTATCACAACTATTCCACAGGATCTGCTAAGTATTACCACTCCCCAACCACATCTGCGTCCTCCCTACTTTCACAGTTATCCACCTGAAATTGACTTCCTGTTGCTTCTTTCTCAGCCCTTGCAAAGAATTTTCTAGGTTCCACAAGTCTCCAGTTTATCCCCATGTCTCTCACTTTCATCTGAGAATGTCATTTTCATTCTCCTGTGAAGTAAAAATCTTCAGGTATATGCTATCTCAATTCTGTTTCTCTCCTAGAATTTCTCTCTGTACACAACCATCTTCTCCTAGATTTCTCCTATTTCAGAGGAAGAGATGATTTTATTTCCTTGTCCAGGCAAACCCTTCTCTGCTCTAGATCCTATCCCTCATTTTAACATCAATTATCTGATTTATTAAAAAATACTTCTATTACAGAAAAGTTAGACAAATACAAATGATCTTATTTACTTTTTGTGTCTTCAAACCCTTCAGGCTTTCTTGCCTGCAAGCTCAGGTCTCCTCAAGCCTGAAAAACAAAATTTTAAAATTTTGTTTCATAATCTTGCTACTCCCTTGAGCTACTTCCTAATTTCTTTACATTTTTTTAATGGCCAGATGTTGCCAATGAGCTCTTTCCTTTCTTCCATTTATTTAACTCCCTATAATCTAGCTTCAATTTCTATTACTCTACTGAAAACGCCTCTTTCGATGTTTTAACTTTGTTATTTTGAAAGAAATTCAGGCTTAAGAAAAAGTTGCAAAAATTGTGAAAAATGTTTCCATACACCCTTTACCCATCTTCTCCAAATGTTAACTTTCTTTTTTTTATTTTATTTATTTATTTATTTATGGCTGTGTTGGGTCTTCGTTTCTGTGCGAGGGCTTTCTCTAGTTGCAGCAAGTGGGGGCCACTCTTCATCACAGTGCGCGGGCCTCTCACTATCGCGACCTCTCTTGTTGCGGAGCACAGGCTCCAGACGCGCAAGCTCAGTAACTGTGGCTCACGGGCCTAGTTGCTCCCCGGCATGTGGGATCCTCCCCCCCCCCAGGGCTCGAACCCGTGTCCCCTTCATTGGCAGGCAGATTCTCAACCACTGCGCCACCAGGGAAGCCCCAAATGTTAACATTTTATATAAACATAGTACACTTATCAAAACCAAGAAATTAGTGTTGATGTAATTAACAAACAACAGACTTTAATTAAAATTTCACCATTGTTTCACCAACATCTAATTCCATCCTTTTAAGAAAGCTTTTTACTAAAGCCACCTTAAAGAACATTTTTTTAACTTCCTAAGTTCTGAATATAAAAGTAAGGAGTGATGAGTAGAAAACTTGGAAAAATGTGGAAAGATATAAAGAAGAAAATAAACCCACCCAGATAAAACTATTAATTTACATGATATACAAGGGACAGAAGGACACAGTAAATGATACCACCATGGAGAGATCATCAGCAAAATCCATACTGTAGATTTCTTCAAGAAAAAAAAATTCAAGGAACAATAGAAGTGAAGGAGGAACCTGTAGTTTAAAAAAGATTTATGAGCTAGAGTAAGCAATTGCAATGTGTGAACTATGGATCCCAATGTAAATAAACTTAAAAAAATTATTATAAGACAATTGAGAAACTGTGAACTCTGAATATTTGGTAATCTAAGGAATTATTGGTGGTTTCTAAGTATGATAATGTTTTTGTTTATGTTTGAAGAACATGTATTTTAGAGATACCTGTTGAAATATTTATAGATGATATGACTGCTTCAAAGTAATGGAGTGGGAGGAGCATGTGGGGGTACAGGTGAAACAGATTGGCCATGTACTAATAATTGTTGAAGCTGAGTGATGGGTGAATCAGGTTCATTAAAGTATTTTCTCTACTTTTGTGAATGTTTGGAAATTTTCCATCATTAAATGCTTTTTTTAGAAAAGAAGATTAATCTATACAACATCCAAAAAGTCATTAAAAATGAATTTCGGGACTTCCCTGGAGGTCCAGTGGTTAAGACTCTTCCTTCCAATGCAGGAGGCACAGGTTCAATCCCTGGTCGGGGAACTAAGATCCCACATGCCGTGGGGTGCAGCCAAAAACTTAAAAAAAAAAAATTAAAGCAATTATACTCCAATAAAGATGTTAATAAAAAATAACTTAAAATATCAGCAACTGGCAAAAAGAATGAATTTCAATTTTTGCTTCAGTTTTTCAAATAAACTACACAAGGAATCACATTGTTTGAGACATGGCAAACATCAGCACAAAAATCTGAAGACCTCTATGTCTCCTCCAAGTCTCACTAACTCAAGCCATGTCTCTCTTCTCTGACTCACTCTCAAGCTCTTTGCCCTACTTGGGCTCATCTGCCTTCTTCACCACCCTTTCACTCTTGCCTCTTCCTGCCTTCTTCCTGATCTTCACTGATCCTTCATGCAAGTAGCTCCAAGCCCTTTCCAATATCAAGCAATCCAGTCTTTTGAACTCCTTCCAATTCTCAGCTCTGCCTACAACCCTGCTTAGCTCAACAAGAGCAGAAGAGCCTGGCAGAAAACATAGGAAAACACTCCAGTATATGTTAATATTCTATTCATGTAAAAAAGGTATAAAGACTAAATGAATTTAGGATCATGTTATATATAGTTTGTGGCCTTTCTCTCAATCTTATTTTATTTATTTATTTATTGTTTAACATTATATTATAAGCACTTTGCCAAATCCTTTAATATTCTTAGAAAACCTGGGTTTTTTCATGTCCACAGAATATTCCACCATATGCATGTGCCATACATAATGTATTTATCTCATTCTCTAGTGTTAGAGACAGTGACCCATTTAGTTGCCAAAGCACTCTCTTTGGCAGAGGACTCTCTTTCTCTTTGATTTTCCACAGTACATGACACTATTGACCATCCTTCTGCCTTGAAATTTTCCTCCATTGGCTTTTGTAATGTCCCCCCAGTCTCCATTCTCACTGATGCCCTACTTCTGTGACTTGTTTTCCTCCAGTTTCTCCCAAAGGTTCTATCTAGGTACCCTCTTGTCCCCCTCTCTTCCTCCCTTTCCTCTCTCTCCATGAGTGGGCTCTTTCTTGGCTTTACTGTGAAGGATTCCCAAATCTATACCCTCAGCCCTAACCTCATTCCAGTGTTCCAGACCAGCATCTCCCCTGTCTATTGTGCATGACCACCAAAATATAGTCCAGTATAGTCTCACCAACTCCATTGACCAACCTAAGGGAGCCATCTTTAACTAGCTCTTCTTGCCTCCTTGTGCTTGCCCATGTTGCTGCCACCTCCTCAGGATTCAGCTTGATGCCTTGGAGTCACTGTCCACTCTTTCCTTCACTCTCCACTTCACCAAGTGACCAAGCCCTACAGAGATCTACTTCTGAAATGTCTCCCACAACAATTACTTATGTCCCATTCCCACTGCTCCACTCAATGTTTGAATTTTCATCCCCCACTTGCATTCACCCCCCTATTTGGTTTTTCTTCTTCTGTTTCTGTTCTCTCCAATCTCTCTCACCTCCAACCACCATATTAATCTTCCTAAAGGTTGGCTTTAATTGGGTGGCTTACCTGTTCAATAATCTTCAGCAGCTCCACATTACTTACCAAACTGAGTTTTGACATTTAAGGCCCAATTTAATATGATCTGCCAAATAACATCCCCAATCTTATTTCTCACTTCCTCCCACATACATCTTGGAGGGGGAATAGTATGGCTCCGGAGTCAGAGCCCAACCTAGTAGTACTTTGGCCTTGGGTAAATTATCTGAGCCTCTGCTTTCCCATCCATAAAATGAGAGTATTAGCAGTACCTACCTCATGTGTTGTTGGGAGGATAGGATGAGATAAAATACATAAAGCATAAAATCAGGCATAAATAAATGTCAGATATTGTTACTATTATGACATCACTACAATCAAACTGAATCTCTTGGTTTCCCCATGCAAGTTTTAGGATTTATTTCCCATCCCCCTACTTTTGCTCATAATGTTCCTTCTGCCTGCAGCTTTTACCCACCATCTTCATCTTCTGAAATCCTATACTCAAAGGCCCTGCTCAGATACTCTTTCTCTGAACTTTTCCTCAACCACCAGCCACAAAAGCTCTCTCCTTGCCCCTCTCGACTTTGCTTCCAACACTTCTAAGGCATTTACACTGCCTTCTGGTGAGCTCTGTGAATGCTTCATCTTCCTACAAATCAAGACAGGACCATGTCTTCCTAATATTTAATACCCTCTACACAGCCCAGCACAGAGTCTGGCACAGAGCTGAAACTCAGGAAATTTTAATCAAAAGATTAAGTGGATGATAGTTCCTGTTTCTCAACATTAAAGTCTCATCTTGATACCTGTCTATTAAACAAATATTTATTAAGCATCCTATTAATCTTATTAATACATCTTATTAAGACTAGGATTAATGAATATGGTTCTTGCCCTCTCAAAATTTACAGCCTACTTCAGAAGATAATGCTTTCAGAAGGAAAACTGAGAACGAGTCGGGGCAATATTCAACAATGTGCTTAATCAACTATAATCAAATTTCATAATGCATAATCCAGACAGACAGTTTCCTGGGTGGTCAAGCTAGGGAGGAGTTTTTGGAGGAGTTAGAAGGTGAGGAGGCGAGGGACAAAGAAATCTTCACTAGAAGGTTGAACTCACTAAAAGGCAGACGAATTTAGGTAGGGAAAGTAGAAGGAGGAGTAATTTTACAGCAGAATAATTATTATACCTGCTTTCATGGGGGGAAGGGGGAGATAAGCTAATTAGAATGTGCTACCTACTAAGTTAATGATTCTTTGCACTGGACTATATCAGTAGATGACAATGGATGCCAGCTACACTGTTCACAGAATTATCACATAATTATCATAACTATAAACACCAGAGATTAACATTTACCTGTCAGAAGTCCATGTGAGTAATGTGTATCTCCCAAACCTGTAGTTGAATAAAAGCAACTGCAATTTCTGGAGAGTCAGCTTTGATTAAGGAAGTTTCTTAGTTTTATGTCTTTTCTATTTTGAAGCTCTAAGTTGCTATTCAGATGAATAAGGTCACCCATACTTCATCAAAGAGAAGGTTTGCCAGGAAGTCAGACTTCCCTCTCGGCCACATACATATGGCCATAAGGAAAGCTTGAGCCGATTTTGAGTTAGGAGACGCAACGTGAGGAATCCTAGAAAGAAAACTACTGCCCTAAAAGATCTCCCCCAAAAGCCTGTCCACACGCCTGAAATGACACCATTATATATCATGCAGTTGTATCCAGTTCCTTCCTTACAAATATAAGTATTCCTGAGGAAGGCCACATTTAATCTCCAGTCTTTTGGGTTTGAATGTGATTAGCATTCATTTGAGGGGAGGAGAGAAGGCATAGAAAGAGACGGAGGATGAGTCCCTGCCAGGAAGAGTGGGGGACAAAATAACTGGTCTGGTCTAAAGGGAAAAGCCTCCTGTCCCGAGACTGCTGAGCGAGGACCAATCCCTCCGCTTCTGCGGGCTCCTGCAGTAAGCGGGAAGGCAGCGCGGTGGAGCCCGCAGCCGCCCAGCCCTCGGACGTGCGGAGCTGCAGGCCTCGCCCGTGCCCTGGGGGGGAGAGCACGTGGGAGGTCGGCTGACCCGCCCCATCCGCGGTGGCAGAGGATGCATTTCTGTCAGGTCTTAGGAAATGCGAGTGGCCGTCCCTGGCGCTGCAGTTTGGCCGCGAAGGGACTGATATCCATGCAGGATATTGCTCAGGGGACCGCCCCACACTGGGCCCACAAGGCCTGCTCATGGGGAGCTTCAAGTTCAGCTAGACTGGAGGGGTTTGAATGAATGACATGTTTTATCCGAAGTCGGAGTTCATGGGTCTTATTTCTGTATCTAACCCGGTTCTCATCTTCTATTCCCAATTTTCTCTCTCATGGACTCAGCAGCCCCGAGAGCGTCCTCACCAGACAGCGATCGGTGCTCGTGCTGTCACCTTCAGGTGAAAGGAGAAACTGAGCGCACTGTAGTTGGGTGACCCGTTACTGGAAGGAGGATTTCAGGACAGGATAGAGTATATTCCAGATTACTGGAACTTCTGGAATTACTGACGTTTAAATATGTTAATTCCAAAGAGCACAACAATTGACAAAAGACTTGATCTAGCCTCCACAGGTCCTCTGGAGGTTTCCCTTTGGTTTGTCTTTCCATTTTGTGGATTTGGAAGGGGATTGATGATATATATTTGCACAAATGCAGTTTAGTGCTATAAAGCAAATGTTCACCACCAAAGCATGTAATTGATCCACACGGTCAGAGCTGGTGTGTTACCAGTGCCACCTCCATGATGTCACTGTGATTTCCATCACGGTTGGCTCTGCCCTCTGCCTAAGTTGCTCAGGGTGGCCCCTGTGACATACCAGTGGTCATCATCTGGGTCGCTCACAGCCCAGTGGGTTACTTCATTACCCCGTATTCTGTGCCACAGTGACTCTTTCTTCAGGCATTCCAATACCATGATTTTGAAAGTGAATGATTATTTTAAAAATAATTTTAGAACAATTCCATTAGAGTGACGGTAAAGAGTATAGACCCTGAGGTTGAGCTGCCTGGTTTAAATCATGACTCAAACTTTTTAACTTTGTGGCCTTGAGAAAGTCACTTATTCTCTCTATGCCTTACTTTCCTCGTCTACTAAATGGAAGTGATAATACAGTTCTCATGGGACTGTTGTGCATTTTAGGTGAGATAATGCACATGAGTGCATGCAGTGTAAAAAAGAGGATGTGCTCTGAGCTCAAAGCACCTATGTGTGTATTCAGGCTTTGATACTTGCTAATTTGGGGGATATGGGATGAGTTGCTTCACTTCTCTGTGCCTTGGGTTTACCATCTATAAAATGGATATAAGAGCATTATCTCACAGGTTATTTATGAGAATTAAATGAAATCGGTCTACTATGCTTAGATACAGTAAGTACTCAAATATTAGTCTTTTAAACCTGAACTAGATTTTGCTATATTCAGCATTTTGTTGCTTGGAAGATTTTGGTTTTTAAACTCCCAGATAAACAATTCCCTGTTTGTTCATCATTTTACAGTTATCTTGAGTACAGTTGTATGTAATCCTTCCATTGCCTTGGGAGGTAGATGTCCTCATCCCCATTTTATAGATGAATAAACTGAGGCTCAGGGTGGTTTAGTGACTTACCCTATGTCATACAGCAAGTAGACCAGAATGCACACTCACCTCTTCTCTCCCCAAGACCAGGGCTCTTCTTACAATATCGCTGTTGCCTTTATAATTCTTCTAAATGTGATGAGTACACATTTTACAACCTTTTGTCAAAAATCTATGCAGCACCTGCAATTTTTCAAGTTTTAGCAACTTCCTAAAACCAGACCTCCAAATTTCAAGGAAATTGAGAGAAATACACTTAGAGCCTTTTCTTCTTCATAACAAAACTTTTCTTCATGACTTATTAATAATTGAGCCCAAGCCCCTCACACTCCCCTTTTGAAATGCTCCCCCACAGAACTGAAATGACTTCTTTCTTCCTCTTTCTTCCCTGCAGATGGAGAGTTCTGTGAAGCTCAAGACTGAACATGTCAGTTCTCTAAAAGTTCTTTCAATTTCCTTTCTGCAGAAAAGAAATTCAGAGAAGAAACACTTTTCACTGAAAGGAGTCAGGAAACAAGATGACATTTCTTTATACTCTTGATAGCAGGTCCATCCCAATCTATAGGGAAAGAGATTAAGGATAGATTTGATAATTTGGGGCCAAATATCTCATTGAAGATCTTTCTTTCCTGATTAGTAATAGTAATAACAACAACTAACATTTATCAAATGTCAACCATGAGCAGACACTAAACTAAGCATGTTACACACATGACCTCCATTCAAGTTCTGCAGTAACCTTTAGTCATCCTCATTTTACTGATAAAGAAGCAATCTGAGAAAGAACTTGGGTCTGCCAGCATCACACAACTAGTAAGTAAAGTAGCAGAATTGGGACTTGAACCCAGGTCTGTCTAACACTGAGAGAGGAGGCTCTCCCCTCTGCCTGGCCTGTCCCCCAAGAGTGGCAGGGCAGCTGCTGCTGGCCTTGCACAGGGAGGGTGCCTGATGCAGAGCAACAGATGGGGTGAGTGAGTGCACACTTCCTACCCTAACCATCTTGATTCCTTCTCTTTGCTTTATTTTCCACCCCAAGCCGCCAGGGTTTATACAAGGATCACCTTCTTTGGCTCCTTCCCTGACTGTGCCTGGCATTCCTGGCCCTGTCTCAGGCCCCAGATAGCTCTCTCCCCTGGTTCCTGGCAGCAGGGGAAAGGGGAATATCCAGTGTCAGAGATCAGCAAAACCCTTCATGTGACAGACGGCCACTCGCCTTCCCAATGAACTGCACCCACGCCTCCAGCGAGCGGTTTCGATGACGTCAGCTAGCTGAGACCTTGTCTCTCCCTCTGCAAGTCCCAAGTGCCCAGTTCCCAGGGAGCAGCTGCTCTTCGCCTGCTGGCCAAACATTTCTACTCAGTTCATGCAGTCCTGAACCTCCCCCATTCTCTTCCCATGTCCCTGTTTGTCCCTACCCATCAGAACCTCCCAGGGCCAGATATTTTTATGACTGAGGGGCACAGCCAATTTGTTTCTGGGATTTGATTTCCGAATATTCAACAGCTCCAGTAATTTCAACAATAACTGCACATGTAGCCCCAGACAATTTGTGGCTTCTGTTCCCAAGATTTTTTTTTTAACTTTTCAAAGGTTGTTTAGAGGTCCAAGCTCATTTTCCTGTCATATCTGGTTCTAGTCATTAGGTCTTGTGGCAGACTCTAGAAACCAACTATCACATACTGAACATCTGTAGTGGAAGACAATGGAAAACCAAATACCTCTACGCCACTTGAGGAAGGAGGGAAAGTAGATGAAGATTCTGAAAGGCCATTCTGAGCAACTTCAGTCGCCATAGAACAAGAGCTTCCCAACTCCCAGATGCAGAGGGACACGGAGAGACCTTGCTAAAAGGCAGATTCCAGGGTCCCTCCCCCAGAGGTTCTGATTCCTCAGGTCTGATATGGGGCCCAGAACTTTCAGGGTCAACAGGAGCTCTTCCAATGCAGGAGGTCCATGGATAACACTCAGAGAAAGGCTGACTGAGGGACAAAGAACACCTGAGAGAGGGAGCTTTCATCCTTCAGGGAGGAGGACTCATGGAGCAAGGAGAGAGAGAAGGGTTTCCTGAGGAAAGTGTTCAGAAGGCAGGACAAGCAGGAAGGAGGAGAGGGGGGGAGTGTGCTACAGATGAGAATGAGGTCAGATACCCCCAGAGGCCACATCCTGAAGGGACCTAAAATTTAGGTTCTTTATACAGCTCATAAATCCCACATTTCTAGAGACAGTTAGCAAGCTCTCTTAAACATGCACAATATTGGAAATGCACTTTTAATTCTTCTTAGAATTATTTTTATTCTATTGAACCAAAATCTATCTATTTCCGTTCTAATTTTCCATTTGGTTGTTTTTAATATCTTTTTTTTTTTTTTCCTTTGGTCATGCCGTGCGGCATGTGGGATCTTAGTTCCTCAACCAGGGATCAAACCTGTGCCCCCTGCAGTGGAAGCATGGAGTCCTAACCACTGGACTGCCAGGGAATTCCCAGGTTCTTTTTTATATCTTCTGTTTCTTTGCTGAGACATTCTATTTTTCATTTGTTTTACGCATGTTTATAACTACTTACTGAAGAATTTTTATAACAACTTCTTCAAAATCTCGATGTTGGCATCTGCTGATTGTCATTTCTCATTCAAGTTGAGATTTTCCTAGTCTCTTGACATGGTGAGGGATTTCCTATTATATCCTGGATATTTGGGGACTTATAAGACTCTAGATCTTATTTAAACGTTCTGTTTAGCAGGCTGCTTCTGACACTAGGCCATCAGGGAAAGAGAGTTGCTGCCTCATTATGGACAGGTGGGAAGGAAGTCCACGTTCCCCACTTGGTCTTCACTGACACTCCAGTGTGGGAGGGGCATCTTGTTACTGTTGGGGGTGGGGGCGATGAGAATTAAATCTCCCTACATGGCCCTCACAGACATCATGGCGGGGGTCATTATGGGGGACACCACCCCTGCCGGGAAGTGATGGGATTCCTCACTGCAGCTAGATGAAGGTAGAAGTTTAGATTCTTCCTACTTGGCCTTTGCTGACAGGCATGGGGCCACAGTTTTTTATATGTCATAGTTTTCTGTTTCTTTGCATACTTGGTAATTTTTGATTGGATACTAAACATTATAAGCTTCACCTTGTTGGTTGTTAGATATTTTTGTATTCCTATAAATATTCTTGAGCTTAGTTCCAGGATACATTTATTTGGAAATAGTTGTATCCTTTTGGGTTGTGATATTTTAGGGGAGTCCTGCGAAGTGCTCAGTCTAAGACAACTTGCTCCCCACGACTGAAGCAAGGCCGTTCCGTGTCCACTACCTAGTGCTCTGTGTACACCACTCAGTTCTCTATGAATCGTTCCCAATCTGGCTGGGAATGGGCACCATTCCCTGCCCTGCATGAGCACTAAATGCTGTTACTTGTAATTCTCTCAGGTATTTTCTTCACATGCATATGCTGATCACTACTCAGCTGAATTCTTGAGAAGAACCCTCTGCAGATCTCCAGAGTTCTCTCTTTGCAGCTCTCTCCTCTCCAGTACTCTGTTCTGCAAACTCTAGTCGCTTTGGTCTCTGTTTCTTCAACTCAAAGAGTTTGCCAGGCCCCACTTGGGTCCCCCTCCCTGTGCTGTAGCCTGGAAACTCCTTCAAGGCAGTGAGCTGGAACAATTGTAGGCCTCACCTCACTTGTTTCTCACATTCTCCCTATCCTTCATTGCCTGATGTCCATGTCCTGAAAACCATTGTTTCACGTATTTTTTACTTTTCTTTTGTTTGTTTTTTTACTTTTGTTGTTGTTGTTGTTTCAGGCAGGGGGGTAAATCTGGACCTGTTATTCCCTCTTGGCCAGATGAGAAGTCTCCTAGAGAAATTTTCAACTTTTTATTTCAGAAAAATTCAGACTTTCATAAAAGTTGTGAGAATAGTACAATGAGTGCTTACGTACACTTTTACCTAGATCCATCAATTGCTAATATTTTGCCTCATTTATTTTATTTCTCTCTGGATAGATAGCTATATACATGCATGTATACATCATTATTTTTTTTTTCTGAACCCTTTGAGAGTAGGTTGCAGATATCATGCCCCTTAACCCCTAATATTTCAGCATCTATCTTCTAAGAACAAGGACATTCGCTTATATACCACGATACAATTTTTTAAATAGGAAAGTTTAACACTGATAACAAACTATTATAAAATATATAGTCTGAATTCAAATTTTCCCAGTCCTTTGTAACAACTTTTTTCCAATCCAGAATTCAATCCAGGATCATGAATTGCATTTATTTTTCAAAGACATATTTAAAAATATAACCCAAATGAATCCCTAGTTGACCCAATGCCTGGTAGTAGAAAAGGTGAGATGCCAGACTTGCCCTGCTAGGCCTAGCCTAGGATTCTGCCCCCAAAGTCCAGCCCCTTTCCCCAGTCTCTACCTCTGCCTTCTGCTCCTCTCCTTTTCTTCCTATCTAGTGCTCCCAGTCCTGGGGGCTTCCAGGTGGTAGAAAAGAGGGAGTGATACACCAGGGACCATGACTGGCCACTCCCTCTAGGAACCTCTACCTGGTCCCTGCAGACAAGATGTCTTCCCTCCTCATCTGGCTCTTTGATGAGTGTGAAGTGGAAACCCTCAAAGTACTCAATGGGCATAAAGGCTAATCAAAGGGAAATGAAGAGATTTCAAACAAATAGACAAACCTAGGAGTGAAAATCAATGAGACAAAAGCTGCCCTGCTAGAAAATAAATGAGGTACAAAGGGATCAGCCATGAAATATGAGTCAGCAAACCTCATCCAGACAACATTAGACCAGTACTGCTTGTGCCAGAATCCTCCCCTTGTCTACTCCAGACTCTCCATCGGCTCCTACCTGGCCCTCGTTGCCATTGCACCCATATGCTTTGGCCTTGTGAAAAGGCCTTTGCCCCAGTTGTTGATTACTGAAATCTGGCATCAAGTCCACACCAGATCTTCCTCCCTGATTATAGCAGTCAGAAGGACTCCTCTCTCTGCATCTTCACGGCCCTCTGTTGTGTCACTCTTGTGCCACTGATATGGGTCTGCCTAGAACTTGGTTTCTAAGCCCCTTCCAGACTTCAAGCTTCTATGGTGTCATGGAAAATTTTTAAACGTGTGTATATAACAATATGTACTTTGGAGTCAGACTTGTTTCAAATCCCAACAAATGTATAATCTTGGGCTAGTTTCTAACTTTCTGTGAACCTCAGTTATAAGCTAAGACCATCATATCTCATGAAATTAGGGTGAAAAGTAAATGAAATAAATTATGCAAAGGCCTTAGTTCAGTGTCTGGCACATTTAACATTTTCACCAAATGTGAGTTTTCTTCCTTTTACTCACTTTTGAATCCCCAAAGCCTAAAATGTGTTGCCAGTAATTTTTATGCAAATTATAATGGCTTATAATTATATGACACTCATTCACACTCATTCAGAAAATATAGAAAACATAGGTCAATCAGAAAATATAAGGAAGCAAAAAGAAAATAGAAAATTTTCTGTACTTTTCAAACCCAAAGATACTAGTATATTAATTGGTATATGTCTTTTGAAGCTTTAAAAAGATATAAGTAGTCATCATAACACACTGTACACGTTGCTTTCTAATCTGCTTTTTAATATGATAACATGTGACAAACATCTTTCATTGTCCATAAATAGATTTATACAACATTACCCATAATGACTACAGAGTGATCTCGTACAAGGATGTCTCAACTTAGCTAATCCCCTACTCTCGAACATTTAGGTCATTTGCATTTTTTTCACTATATCTAAGCAATTGCTGTAATGAACAAGCTTGTAAATCTTTGCTCTCATTCTCAATTAAATTCCTTGGAGTGGAATTGCTAAGATCAAGAGTATGTGAAAATATTAATACTTTCAATACGCATTGCCAAATTACTCTCCAGAAAGATTATATCAATTTATATTCCTCACCTACTCAAGGTATATAGTCATTCTTTCCTTGTCTTTGACAAAGAGAAAATGGCACCTAATTGATATTTTAATTTTCGTTAAAAAATATGTCATTGTGATTGAAGGTTGAACTGAATGAATGTACTTCTCCTTTTATCCTGACCCTCAAACTAAATTCACCCACACATTTGCAAGCTTTGCTCGTCTAGGCTGAGTGGTTATGAAGAGAAAATGATCATAATTTGAATGAAGCTAATTGAAGAACCAAAGGATAAAAGAACAAGGAAATCCAGGGACTTCCTTGGTGGTCCAGTGGGTAAGACTCCGTGCTCCCAGTGCAGGCGGCCTGGGTTTGATTCCTGGTCTGGGAACTAGATCCCACATGCATGCCACAACTAAAAGTCTGCATGCCACAACTAAAGATCCCATGTGCTGCGGTTGAGGATCCCACATGCCACAACGAGGATCCCGCGTGCCACAATTGAGACCTGGAGCAGCCAAAATAAATGGATAAATAAATATTTTTTTTTAAAAAAAAAAAAGAAGAACAAGGACATCTGCAGTGTTGGGAGGAACTGAAGGGAAGAGAATCCTGACCTTCAGGAATGAAGGTAAGGCTTGTGGGCTGGGTTTGAAGAAGGAGAGAGGATGGGATGGGACAAACCTGGCGACCACTGTAAAGGCATTTGGGGCTCTGCTACTTGGGAACATTGTTGGAGATGTCTGGTTAAGTGTGAATCCAGCCCACATTAGTAGACAAGTTATACTTTTTATTCACTTATGCCAGCTCATTATATAATATTTGTCCCTTAATAATCATTTTCCCTCATTCTCAATTGGGTAAGTAATAATAATAAAATAACTAACATTTGTTGAGCATTTTCCACATGCCAGGTGCTATACTCTAATTTCATTATCTAATTTGACCCTTACAATGATCCCATGAAGTTTGTGCTATCATGATACCCATTTTACAGATAAGGAAACTGAGGCTCAGAGAGATGGAGAGACTTGCTCAAGGCTACAGAGCTAGTAATAGAGGGGGCCAGGATGAGAACCCAGGCATGTCTTTCTTTAAAGCTTAAGTTTTTAACCACGACATTTTACAAGGGCCCCCCAGCAAATGAGTTGTACTAGATATTGGTTCATGGTGAAGGTCAAACGGCCATGAAAAAATAAAGGTTAAGACTACAATGGCAGAGAGACCTTCAAGATGGCAGAGGAGTAAGACGTGGAGATCACCTTCCTCCCCACAAATACATCTGAAATACAACTACATGTGGAACAACTCCTACATAATACCTACTGAACGCTGACAGAAGACCTCAGACTTCCCAAAAGGCAAGAAACTCCCCACGTACCTGGGTAGGGCAAAAGAAAAGAGAAAAAACAGAGACAAAAGAATAGGGACGGGACCTGCACCTCTGGGAGAGACCTGTGAAGGAGGAAAAGTTTCCACACACTAGGAAGCCCCTTCACTGGCGGAGACGGGGTGTGGCGGGGGGGAAGCTTCACAGCCACGGAGGAGAGCACAGCAACAGGGGTGCAGAGGGCAAAGCGGAGAGCTTCCCGCACAGGGGGTCGGTGCCAAACAGCACTCACTAGGCTGAGAGGCTTGTCTGCTCACCCACCAGGGCGGGTGGGGGCTGGGAGCTGAGGCTCGGGCTTCGGAGGTCAGATCCCAGGGAGAGGACTGAGGTTGACTCCATGAACACAGCCTGAAGGGGGCTAGTGCGTACAGCTAGCCAGGATGGAGTCCGGGAAAAAGTCTGGAACTGCCTAAGAGGCAAGAGACCATTGTTTCAGGGTGCGTGAGGAGAGGGGATTCAGAGCACCGACTAAATGAGCTCCAGAGATGGCTGCAAGCCACGGCTATCAGCACAGACACCAGAGATAGGCATGAAATGCTAAGGCTGCTGCTGCAGCCACCAAGAAGCCTGTGTGCAAGCACGGGGTCACTATCCACACCTCCTCTCCTGGGAGCCTGTGCAGCCCACCACTGCCAGGGTCCTGCGATCCAGGGACAACTTCCCTGGGAGAACACACAGCTCGCCTCAGACTGTTGCATTGTCACACTGGCCTCTGCCTCTGTAGGCTCCCCTGCATTCCATAGCCTGCCACCCCCTCGGCCTGAGTGAGCTGGATCCCCCTAATCAGCTTCTCCTTTAACCCCATCCTGTCTTGGAGGGGTACAGATGGCCTCAGGCAACCTACACACAGAGGCGGGGCCAAATCCAAAGCTGAACCCCAGGAGCTGTGCGAACAAAGAAGAGAAAGGGAAATTTCTCCCAGCAGCCTCAGGAGCAGCGGATTAAATCTCCACAATCAACTTGATGTACCCTACATCTCTGGAATAACTGAATAGACAACAAATCATACCAAAATTCAGGCGGTGGACTTTGGAATCAACTGTAGACTTGGGGTTTGCTTTCTGCATCTAATTTGTTTCTGGTTTTATGTTTATCTTAGTTTAGTATTTAGAGTTTATTATCACTGGTAGATTTGTTTATTGATTTGGTTGCTCTCTTCCTTTTTCTTAATATATATATAGATATATATTTTTTTCCTTTTTCTCTTTTTTGTGAATGGGTATGTGTATGCTTCTCTGTGCAATTTTGTCTGTATAGCTTTGCTTTTACCATTTGCCCTAGGGTTCTGTCTCTCCATTTTCTTTTTGGGTTTGTCTCTTTTTTTTGGATTTTTTTTTTAGTGCTTGTTATCATTGGTGGATTTCTTTTTGGCTTGGTAGCTCTCTTCTTTCTTTCTTTTTTAATTACTTTTTAATTATTTTATTTTATTTTTAATAATTTTATCTTGTTTATTTTAGTAATTTTTTTTTCTTTCCATCTTTTGTCTCCCTTTCATTCTGAGCTGTGTGGCTGACAGGGTCTTCGTGCTCTGGCCAGCTGTCAGGCCTGTGCCTCTGAGGTGAAAGAGCCAAGTTCAAGACACTGGTCCACCAGAGACCTCCTAGCTCCACGCAGTATCAAACAGTAAAAGCTCTCCCAGAGATCTCCATCCCAACGTTAGGACCCAGTTCCACTCAAAGACCAGCAAGCTACAGTGCTGGACACCCTATGCCAAACAACTAGCAAGACAGGAATAGAACCCCACCCATTAGCAGAGAGGCTGCTAAAATCATAATAAGGTCACAGACACCCCAAAACACACCACCAGACACGGTTCTGCCCACCAAAAAGACAAGATGCAGCCTCATCCACAAGAACACAGGCACCAGTCCCCTCCACCACGAAGCCTACACAACCCACTGAACCAACCTTACCCACTGGGGGCAGACACCAAAAACAACAGGAACTATGAACCACCAGCCTGCAAAAAGGAGACCCCAAACACAGTTAGCTAAGCAAAATGAGAAGACAGAGAAACACAGAGTAGATGAAGGAGCAAGGCAAAAACCCACCAGACCAAACAAATGAAGAGGAAATAGGCAGTGTGCCTGAAAAAGAATTCAGAGTAATGGTAGTAAAGATGATCCAAAATCTTGGAAATGGAATGGAGAAAATACAAGAAACGTTTAACAAGGACCTAGAAGAACTAAAGAGCAAACAACCAATGATGAACAACACAATAAATGAAATTTAAAATTCTCTAGAAGGAATCAATAGCAGAATAACTGAGGCAGAAGAATGCATAAGTGACATGGAAGTTAAAATAGTGGAAATAACTACTGCAAGAGCAGAATAAAGAAAAAAGAATGAAAAGAATTGAGGACCGTCTCAGAGACCTCTGGGACAAGATTAAATGCACCAACATTCGAATTATAGGGGTCCCAGAAGAAGAAGAGAAAAAGAAAGGGACTGAGAAAATATTTGAAGAGATTATAGTTGAAAACTTCCCTAATATGGGAAAAGAAATAGTCAATCACATCCAGGAAGTGCAAAGAGTCCCACACAGGATAAATCCAAGGAGAAACACGCCAAGACACATATTAATCAAACTATCAAAAATTAAATACAAAGAAAAAATATTAAAAGCAGCAAGGGAAAAACAACAAATAACATATAAGAGAATCCCCATAAGGTTAACAGCTGATCTTTCAGCAGAAACTCTGCAAGCCAGAAGGGAGTGGCAGGACATATTTAAAGTGATGAAGGAGAAAAAGCTACAACCAAGATTACTCTACCCAGCAAGGATCTCATTCAGATTTGATGGAGAAATTAAAAGCTTTACAGACAAGCAAAAGCTCAGAGAGTTCAGCACCACCAAACCAGCTTTACAACAAATGCTAAAGGAACTTCTCTAGGCAGGAAACACAAGAGATGGAAAAGGCCTACAATAATAAACCCAAAACAATTAAGAAAATGGTAACAGGAACGTACATATCGATAATTACCTTAAATGTAAATGGATTAAATGCGCCAACCAAAAGACATAGATTGGCTGAATGGATACAAAAACAAGACCTGTATATATGCTGTCTACAAGAGACCCACTTCAGACCTAGGGACACATACAGACTGAAAGTGAGGGGATGGAAAAAGATATTCCATGCAAATGGAAATCAAAAGAAAGCTGCAGTAGCAATTCTCATAGCAGACAAAATCGACTTTAAAACAAAGGCTATTGCAAGAGACGAAGAAGGACACTACATAATGATCAAGGGATCAATCCAAGAAGAAGATATAACAATTGTAAATATTTATGCACCCAACATAGGAGCACCTCAATACACAAGGCAAATACTAACAGCCATAAAAAGGGAAATCGACAGTAACACAATCATAGTAGGGGACTTTAACACCCCCACTTTCACCAATGGACAGATCATCCAAAATGAAAATAAATAAGGAAACACAAGCTTTAAATGACACATTAAAGAAGATGGACTTAATTGATATTTATAGGACATTCCTTCCAAAAACAAGAGAATACGCTTTCTTCTCAAGTGCTCATGGAACATTCTCCAGGATAGATCATATCGTGGGCCACAAATCAAGCCTTGGTAAATTTAAGAAAATTAAAATCGTATCAAGTATATTTCTGACAAAAACGCTATGAGACCAGATATCAATTACAGGAAAAAGTCTGTAAAAAATACAGACACATGGAGGCTAAACAATACACTACTAAATAACCAAGAGCTCACTGAAGAAATCAAAGAGGAAATCAAAAAATACCTAGAAACAAATGAGAATGAAAACACGATGACCCAAAACCTATGGGATGCAGCAAAAGCAGTTCTAAGAAGGAAGTTTATAGCAATACAATCCTACCTCAAGAAACAAGAAACATCTCGAGTAAACAACCTAATCTTACACCTAAAGCAATTAGAGAAAGAAGAACAACAACAAAAAAAAACGTAAAGTTAACAAAGGAAAGAAATCATAAAGATCAGATCAGAAATAAACAAAAATGAAATGAAGGAAACAATAGCAAAGATCAAAACAACTAAAAGCTGGTTCTTTGAGAAGATAAACAAAATTGATAAACCATTAGCCAGACTCATCAAGAAAAAAAGAGGGAAGACTCAAACCAATAGAATTAGAAATGAAAAAGGAGAAGTAACAGCTGACACTGCAGAAATACAAAGGATCATGAGAGATTACTACAAGCAACTCTATGCCAATAAAATGGACAACCTGGAAGAAATGGACAGATTCTTACAAATGCACAACCTTCTGAGACTGAACCAGGAAGAAATAGAAAATATAAACAGACCAATCACAAGCACTGAAATTGAAACTGTGATTAAAAATCTTCCAACAAACAAAACCCCAGGACCAGATGGCTTCACAGGCGAATTCTATCAAACATTTAGAGAAGAGCTAACACCTATCCTTCTCAAACTCTTCCAAAATATAGCAGAGGAAGGAACACTCCCAAACTCATTCTATGAGGCCACCATCACCCTGATACCAAAACCAGACAAAGATGTCACAAGGAAAGAAAACTACAGGCCAATATCAGTGATGAACATAGATGCAAAAATTCTCAACAAAATACTAGCAAACAGAATCCAACAGCACATTAAAAGGATCATACACCATGATCAAGCGGGGTTTATCCCAGGGATGCAAGGATTCTTCAATATACGCAAAACAATCAATGTCATAAACCATATTAACAAATTGAAGGATAAAAACCATATGATCACCTCAATAGATGCAGAAAAAGCTTTCAACAAAATTCAACACCCACTTATGATAAAAGCCCTGCAGAAAGTAGGCATGGAGCGAACTTACCTCAACAAAATAAAGGCCATATATGACAAACCCAGAGCCAACATCATTCTCAATAGTGAAAAACTGAAACCATTTCCTCTAAGATCAGGAACAAGACAAGGTTGTACACTCTCTCCACTATTATTCAACATAGTTTTGGAAGTGTTAGCCACAGCAATCAGAGAAGAAAAAGAAATAAAAGGAATACAAATCAGAAAGGAAGAAGTAAAACAGTCACTGTTTGCCGATGACATGATACTATACATAGAGAATCCTAAAGATGCTACCAGAAAACTCCTAGAGCTAATCAATGAATTTGGTAAAGTAGCAGGGTACAAAATTAATGCACAGAAATCTCTTGCATTCCTATACATTAATGATGAAAAATCTGACAGAGGAATTAAGGAAACACTCCCATTTACCACTGCAACAAAAAGAATAAAATACCTAGGAATAAACCTACCTAAAGAGACAAAAGACCTGTATGCAGAAAACTATAAGACACTGATGAAAGACATTAAAGATGATACAAACAGATGGAGAGATATACCATGTTCTTGGATTGGAAGAATCAACATTGTGAAAATGACTATACTACCCAAAGCAATCTACAGATTCAGTGCAATCCCTGTCAAACTACCAATGGCATTTGTCGCAGAACTAGAACAAAATACTCCACAATTTGTATGGAAACAGAAAAGACCCTGAATAGCCAAAGCAATCTTGAGAAAGAAAAACGGAGGTAGAAGAATCAGGCTCCTGGACTTCAGACTATACTACAAAGCTACAGTAATCAAGACAGTATGGTACTGGCACAAAAACAGAAATATAGATCAATGGAACAGGATAGAAAGCTCAGAGATAAACCCACCCACCTATGGTCACCTTATTTTTGATAAAGGAGGCAAAAAGATACAATGGAGAAAACACAGCCTCTTCAGTAAGTGGTGCCGGGAAAACTGGACAGCTACATGTCAAAGAATGAAATTAGAACACTCCCTAACACCATACACAAAAATAAACTCAAAATGGATTAAAAACCTAAATGTAAGGCCAAACACTATAAAACTCTTAGAGGAAACCATAGGCAGAATACTCTATGACATAAATCACAGCAAGATCCTTTTTGATCTACCTCCAAAGAAATGGAGATAAAAACAAAAATAAACAAATGGGACCTAATGACCCTTAAAAGCTTTTGTACAGCAAAGGAAAACATAAACAAACGAAAAGACAACCCTCAGAATGGGAGAAAATATTTGCAAATGAAGCAACTGACAAAGGATTAATCTCCAAAATTTATAAGCAGCTCAATATCAAAAAAGCAAACAACCCAATCCAAAAATGGGAAGAAGACCTTAATAGACATTTCTCCAAAGAAGATATACAGATTGCCAACAAACACATGAAAGGATGCTCAACATCACCAATCATTAGAGAAAGGCAAATCAAAACTTCAATGAGGTATCACCTCACACCAGTCAGAATGGCCATCATCAAAAAATCTACAAACAATAAATGCTGGAGAGGGTGTGGAGAAAAGGGAACCCTTTTGCACTGTTGGTGGGAATGTAAATTGATACAGCCACTCTGGAGAACAGTATGGAGGTTCCTTAAAAAACTAAAAATAGAACTACCATATGACCCAGCAATCCCACTACTGGGCATATACCCTGAGAAAACCGTAATTCAAAAAGAGTCATGTACCACAATGTTCATTGCAGGTCTATTTACAATAGCCAGGACATGGAAGCAACCTAAGTGTCCATCATCAGATGAATGGATAAAGATGTGGCACATATATACAACGGAATATTACTCAGCTATATAAAGAAATGAAATTGAGTTATTTGTAGTGAGGTGGATGGATCTAGAGACTGTCATACAGAGTGAAGTCAGAAAGAGAAAAACAAATACCGTATGCTAACACATATATATGGAATCTAAAAAAAAAAAAAAAAGGTTCTGAAGAACCTAGGGGCAGGACAGGAATAAAGACACAGATGTAGAGAATGAACTTGGGGGCACGGGGAGGGGGAAGGGTAAGCTGGGACAAAGTGAGAGAGTGGCGTGGACATATATACACTACCAAATGTAAAATAGATAGCTAGTGGGAAGCAGCCGCATAGCACAGGGAGATCAGCTCAGTGCTTTGTGACCACCTAGAGGGGTGGGAGAGGGAGGGTGGGAGGGAGACGCAAAAGGGAGGGAGACGCATATATGGGGATATATGTATATGTATAGCTGATTCACTTTGTTATACAGCAGAAACTAACACACCATTGTAAAGCAATTATACTCCAATAAAGTTGTTAAAATAAAATAAAATAAGCCTTTTATCCCCTTAAAAAAAAAAAAAAGACTCCAATGGCAATTCTACACGGAGAATGGGGAGAAGGAGGTCAAGAATTCTCCCTCCCTCCATCCTCAGTCCACTCTGATGGCTCATCTAAGACCCCAATTATCCAAGTGTCTGATTTGTTTTTTCCCCTGTCTACTTCATTAGAGCAACTCAGTGTCTGCCTCACCAAGCAGGGGTGAATTTAATGTACTTGACTCCTTGGAGATTTGACACTCTCCTTAGGCCTTAGAGAACCAGTCTCTGTCCTGACTCACACATCCTGTCCTCTTTCTCCCTTCGCAATCCAATCTAAAGTGGGTACCAGGAACTCACACTTCTCAAGCCTCATTTTGCACCTGCCTACCACCCCCAAGGCTTGTGTCTGTACTTGTTGAGGCCTCTAACACAAACCCATAAGTGGGACCTGGACACATCTATAGAGAACAGGTGCAAGCTCAAAGACTTAGAAAAGAGATGCGGAAGAACCCTTTTGCTGGCAGCTCCTGATGTTAACCCAGGGCAGCCTGTGGCCCCCTTGGCTTCTCATGCTACAAAGGTTTGGAACCACTTCAAGACAGAGGAGTTTGGTTCCTACTGAGTCCAAAGCCTGGCCTTAACATAAATGTTATGTTCTCCCTCCAGCCGATTCTGACCAGCCACATGGGGATCCACTGAAGCCACTGTGATGGTTTTCTGTTCCTGTTAGTGTCTTCTCATCACAGCATCTTCCTGGAAAAGGCCAAGATTAGCATTTCATTTCAACGCATTGCACACAAGCTGCTTCCTAGCAACTAATGGGAGGGTTGAGAGGGTGAAAGGAAAACTTGCTTCACTATTTCCCAGCTAAATTCCACTTCTTTCATGAGACTTTTCCAGACCACTCCTGCCAACAAGTCCTTGGGCTGCATCCCTCCCCTGCTCTCCAGCTCTCTAGGCTTCTAGAACACTGCTTGCCTCCATTAGCCATTTATATAATGCCTTGTTTGTTTCATCACCAATTGACGTGTGAATGCTGCCTGGTTTCCTTAACCAGATTGGGAGGGCTGGAACTATATTTTAAGATATTTTTATACCTTCCACCAGCTCAGAACATGGTGCTATGTGCCTTCCCTGATCACCCTATTTAAAACTTCAAATGAATCACGCCTCCCTTCCAACCTGGAATATAACTTATTTATTTTGTTTAATATCTGACCCCAATTCGAAGGTAAACTCCAGAAAGACAGGGATTTTTGTCTGTTTTGTTCACTGATTTTTTCCCCCAGCATTTAGAACAGTGCCCCATAGTAAACATTCAATAAATGTGTGTTGGATTAATAGATGAATTAAGGGATAAATAATGCAAAAAACTATGAAGTGAAATACCAATATTTATGGGAAGATGATCTTTTTTCCATTTCAGCTCTTCAGTGAGTATTTTATGTGTTGCTCTTTATGAATTTCAGGGGGAGGCTCTCTTATATATTTCATTTATTTCTAGCTCAGGAAATCCTAAAAATAACCACCAATACTTAACTGAGTTTTCACTATGCACCAGTAACTATATATATTCTAATTTAATCAACACTTCTCTCCCTTAGGTTGATATTGTTAAAATTAATCACTTTACTGATGAGAATCTGAATCTTCTAGAAGGCAAATAACTTGCCTGGTCTCACAGCTAGTAAGTGGTGAAGCCAGGACTTGAACCCAGCCCATTGTGGTTGATCACTGTTCTGCTTTCCTGCCTTAATAGAATTCAAACTTCCAGGATGACCCTTGAGCTTCCTTCCCTAAGATGTTCAGGTCCTGGCCAGCCCAGCCCAGTCTTCTCATTCAGGATGAGAGACCAAACTTTGGGGATGCTCAGGAAGGGTTGAAAGCCAGCTACCACCCAAGAGAACTAAAGTAGGGTACGTTTTTGATAGGAAACACAACTGAAGAAAAGAAAAAAAAAAACAGTTCATGATCACCAAGATTTCTTCATTAGATGTTGATGAGCAATTTTAGCTGCTCCATAAACATTAACCGAGGTGGAGATGACTATAGATAAAGTGGGTTTCAGGCAGAGGAAGGAGTTAAGTTTTGGTCGTCTTGAACTTGAGATACCTTTTCAATACTCAAGAGCAGATGTTGCATAAACAGTTACATACACAAGTTTGAAGTTCAAGCATTAGAGATATGAATTAGGGAGCCAACTATATCATGGACCTTTGTCTAAAGCAAATGCCTCAGGGCTGTCAAACCTGCTTCCTAACTGTCAGAGCCCCAGTCCTGAAGATTCTCTGCTCCCTGCTGCTGCATTACAAAGTTCAAGGTTGCCATATTTCACTTCTCATTAGAGTCCCACTGGGATTCAATGAGTGTGTGTGTGTGTTCAATTGCAATTGTTCAAGGACTGAAATGGTTAACCCCTAGAGATTGCCTCTGAGACTCCCTTTTCCCTGGGCTTCCATGGCTGACCAAGGCACTTGTAAATGGACACATGTGGTTAAAATCATAATCCAGGCCTGGGATCCAACTTGTCTCTTTTCAGTGACTTTGCATACCTCTGATATGAAGCACAGGCGCCATAGTGTGATTTGAGGACCTTCTAATTTCCTTTCTTCTCATATTCTGGGCATAACCTGTACCACCCCCACTAACTACTCCGTCAAAATGCATCCCACCCCTTCCCCCTGCCATGAAGATGGAGATTACAGAGAATGAGGGGCGAGGGGGCTCAAGAAGCATGGCCAGAGCTCAGAGCTGTTGGCTTGAGGTATCTGAAAAGTACTGACAGAGGGAGGAATAAAAAGATTTTTTAGCAACATTGAGGACGCAGCTGAAGTTGGAAATCACAAATTTGTTCTGGAACCAGTCAGCCTGGTTGTGGAATTTTCTGTAGCTGAACTCCAGCAGAGAAAACAAATAGTAGGATGCCGTCAGTGTTGGGAAATGATCTGACAGGTGAATAGGGAAAGCAAGCGGTGGGTTGTTGATGAGAATGTAGCTGAAACAATTGCCACTGGGTCCCAGGCTGGAGAAGGGAAGAAGGTAAAGCTGGGAGGAACGGATGCTCAGAGTGTCCCAGCTAGACAGGCTGTGGGTGAACCTGTGAGGAGCTCAAAGGGATGAAGCATGGGGGGACCAGGAAAGACAAGTTGAGGACAGAGGAAACTAATGCAACTGACACTCCATTGCCCAGTCTGACTCAGTAACCTCCGTAGCCCCATCTCCTCTCACAAGCAAGGCAGCAGAAATCCTACACAATCCCCTGCGGCCATGCCATACCCTCCCCATCAGAGATCCCCAGATATCAGGGCTAAGTGAAGCCTTAGCCTCCCAGGAACAACTCAGCCCCTCCAGCTGAATCTCTCCAGTTTCACCTTTTATTATGACACTGCGGTATCTCACAGCATCAAAAGCATAGCTGAAGAATTAAGTCTAAAGAAAACAGCAACCAGGAAAGCCTGGACCTCAAGGACTAGAACCAGGGACTCAAAACTATTTAGACCCTTCTCTCTTTAGATTCTTTCTCTCCTTTGCTCTGCAAGGTATCTTCATTCTCTCTCACTGAAGAAACTTAAGAGCTTGGGCTGTGGAACCAGCTACCTGATATTCTAACCCTAATGCTGTTCATCCATTTCCCAGCTGAATGACCTTAAGCAAGTTACTTGCCCTCAATGTGCCTCAGTTTCCTCATGGAGATAATAATAGTGCTTACCCCATAGTGTTGCTTGCGGAGTAAATAATTTAATACTCTTAAAGCACTTGGAAGAGTCCCTGACCCTCCAGGTTCTTTCTCATCCAAGAGAAGAGTTTGGACACCAAGGAGTTAATCAGATATTTGCCTTCAAGATTGAAGGTAATAAACTGGGGTCCCATTCAAGCCAATAGTGGGATCCACAGGGATCCAATCTTGTGGATGGGGTGGAGGGGCAGCAGGAGCTGTGGTGCTACTCAGAGCCAGGCAGAAGACATACCGTTTTGTTAGGAGCAGGGCAATATATTCCAAACCTTGGTAATTACTCTCAGATCCCTACTCTACCATTGCTCCCTTTGATCATCAGTAGAGGACCATACCTACTATGTCAAGTCCCCTATATTCAGATTTATCTGCTTTGAAACCCAACCACATTGTCTTTCCTCCATCTCTGTGAATGAGGTGCCCATTCCTATCCAAGAAGAATCCCTCCTAATGTCTTTTAATATCCCCCCAGTCTTATCTCTCACTCTCTCCCGGCCCCTTCCCATTAACATTGAAACAAGCTCAGGTCTCTCCCACTCTAAAGATAAATAGATTTCCCTAGACTCCCCCTTCCTTAGATCTCCACTTCCCCTCCCAGCCTAGCATCTCAAAAAGTCATCTCCACTCACTTGACTCTACTTCCTCCCCTCCCATTCTCAATTCTCTGTTTTCTAGCTCTCACTTCTCCTAAGAAACTGACATCTCCCCCAACTACCAAAAGCCTGGGCCTCTGCTACATTAGGCATCATTGTTACCCCTACTTTAAACTTTCTCCTCCCTGGGTTTCTATAGTAGCACTCTCCCTGGTCATTCCCCTGCCTCTCCAACCACTCTTTCTCCATGTCCTTCATGTGTTCTTCCCTCCTTGTCCACCCATCCTTGAACAATCCATTCTCTCTTCACCTCACAGCCTCCCTGGGTGAGCTTATCTACTCTCAAAGTTTCAATCACCCCCTACACAAGCTAATGATTCTCAAATCTATATCCATTAACTTAGTTCTTTCTCCTGAATGTCAGATTATCCATCCAACAGCCACTGCAGCATCTTCACTTGGGGGTCCCCTGAAACATTACATACTCAGCATGTGGGTTTAGGGGACAGTTCCTAAAACTACATCATATGGAAAATAGTTGTAGACACTAGAGTTGTCTAATCCACAGAGGTGACTCAGATAGATTACAGTGGTAAACTGGGCCATGGTGGTCAACTGGGAAAGGAACTGGAGATATTCTGTATGGACCCCAAGGGGTAAGATTCAGACTAGTGATTGGAAAATTGGAGAAGATAGATTTCAGCTAAACCTAAAGAAGACCTTTGGAAGTCAGTGACTCAAATGTGGACTTCGCTACCTTACAAGGTTGTGGGAACTTGGTTACTAAGAGCATTCAAGCACCAGGCTTTAAATTCCTTCCAACTCCAGGAATCTATAATTTTGTGAGAAAGCAAAACAGCTTATGAAGATTTGACCAAATGCAGTAAAACCTGGTAATACTGGTGCTGGTGCCAATTAGGCATTGGCTTGCTGGCTGGATTCTCTAATTGCCTGAAATGGAAATAACAGTAGGGACGTTTTAGGATAGCTGAAGGGACAAAAGAATTTGGATAAACTCTCAAAGGCGGAAGGACTGATAGTCAAAGAAAACTCACCATGGCGTGATTTTCTTGGAGGTTTTTTTGCTTAGTTACATTTTTATGGAACCACTCAGTTGATTGAGATTTTGCATTACCCATATTGCAGAGGGACCTTTGAGTTAAAGTTCTGTTTCAACAAACCTAACCACACATTGCTTGAAGCAGAAGCCTTTGAATCTGGGTGGAACACGACGGCCTGACAACCAGGCTGGAGAGGACTTTTGTCCCTGAGTCTACAGACGTCTCTGCCTCCTGAGTAGAGGACAGAAGGCTTGAATTACTGTCTGAAAAAGAATGGTTCCTACTTACAGCCAGTTCCATGTACCTTCATGTGACAAGATACCCCAGCTCGAAGACAGTTCCCTCCCTGCCCATCCCTGGGCCATCCTATTCCATAACATGTATTGTACTTGTGCTTTCCTGTTTCCTGGGCTTCTACAACCTCTGCCTCCCTTCTGCCTCTTTAGACCCTTTTACTATGAATAGATTTCACTGACTTCCATCTGGCTTTTTCATACCTGGATTGTCCAGCTCTACCTGATGTCTTCGGATTGATAATTTGACTGGACTCTTTCCCATAGTACCTCCCATATGCCCTATATTTTAGAGGGTTCTGCTCTGGCAAGGAACCTATGGGCCCAAAGGGATGTGCTCACCTGGAGTCTTAACCTCCCTCTAGGCCATCCTCCAGGTAACTGAGACGATGGAATTCCCTGTCCATACAGCCCCAAGCCTGCTTCTAGGGCCTGCACAGGCCTCCTCCTTGGGTCTGGAGGGTGGACCTTACTGCCTGTGTTTGAACTTCTAGGCCTGAGGGGGTGGCTGAGGCCAGTGCACAGGGCTTCTTGGGAATCAGGGGTGGAGCCAGGGCAAGGATGAGAAGGGGCAGCTGGAGGCTGACATCTTCCATTTGTACTCTTGCCCTGGGCCCTGCAAATCCTAGAGGTGCCAGGTATGAAGGTGGAGTAGGCCCAGTCCCTGGTCCCAAGGAACACCAAGGATGCAAGCAAACCAGGTTTCAATGTAGTACTTGAACTAAAGAGTGTTTCTTTCTTCTCTCTTAAGCCTGGAGCCTAGAGCCATCCTTCAATGTGCTACTCTCTGCTCTCTCTGCATGACCTGCATCTCCTCAGCAGGAGGCAGCCCCAGCTCAAAATGCCCCCATCTCAAATCGAAGACCTCAATCTTACATCTGAGCCCCACCCTAGGAGAGGAGCAGGCAGTAAGAGAGGGCTATCTCACCCCTCTGTCCCTCAGTTTCTTCATCTGACAAGTAGAAATTGTAATAACTACTCCTCACATCCCACAAGATCACTTTGAGGATAAAATTAGAATTGCCCATATGATTGCCCAACATCCAAGGTTATTCTGAGCAAGGGCCTCTCAAAGAGAAGTGCAGTGAAGAGCTTATTTGGGGCAAGAAACACTGACACTCACGAGACTACATATTATGTATTAGCTATGCCAAGTTTTTAAGTCTAAGCTGGTTCCAACTTAGGAACTTAGGTTATCCAACATGCCTCAGGACTAATGCCCCTCAATTGATATCAACTGGTATTTACTCAAAAGATGAAACAAAATTCTATATTAGTTCAAGCAGAATATAACTTGGGAAGACAGATCTCCAGCAAGGACCAACTCTGGCTGTGGGGAAACAGGCATATTTCTACTCTGCTAATTGGAATGCAAAATGGTACAGGCCCCGTGGAAGGCAGTTTGGCAATCTATCAAAACTACACATGCAGTTATCCTTTGTCCTCGTAAACCCACTTCTGGGAATTATTCTACAGATACACCTACATTCCTACAAGATGACATATGTACAAAATTATTTATGGCAGCACAGGTTGTAAAAGCAAAAGATTAGAAATAACCTAAGGGTCCATAAGTAGAGACTAGTTAAATATACTATGGTACATCCTTACAGTGCAATATCTTAAACAAGGGAGCTTTCTATGCATTGCTGTGGAAAGATCTCCTTGAAACATTGTGTTAGAAAGAGTGGGAAATAAGAAAACATTTTAATATTTTTAGATTTGCTTATATTTTCACAAAGAGACACTAGAAGGATGTATAAGAAATTAATAAAAGAGGTGGGAGGGAGGCTTTTCAATGTACATCTTTTGATAATTTTTCATTTCTAAATCATGTGAACATTTTAACTTTGCAAAACAGAAATTAATAAAGGGAAAAAAAAACGTCTAGAAAGCAAAGGACAAAGAGTACTGGACTAAGCAGCAGAAGATCAGATTTGATTCTGGCTGGGCCTCTGGCCACCCTGAATTTCTTCAGCTGAAAGACAAGACAGGGTGGCCCTGTCTGCTCTCTGTCCTTCCAGCCCCACTCTTCTATAAATAAGATCCTTTCCTGGATCATGCCCTGTTTTTTATGATGGCTACCTTCTGTGCCCTTCCACTTGTATAGACAATTGCAAGTTAACTGAGTACGTTTAGCACCATTTTCCAGAGAATTCCAGAATCTTACAATCCATATTTGGTTATTCCTCATTCTTGGATTATATTTGTCAGTTGTCCATGCCCCTCTGCTTCTCTCTTAAGCTTTATTCAGAGGCTTTTAAATTTGCACTTTAACTTGGATTAATCCTTCTAGAAAGCAAGTTGGTCATATAAAAGATGAATCATAAAAGTTTAATATAGCATCCTGTTTCTTGGGTAATTACCCTCTATACCAGGTGTCCCCAACCCCAGGGCCGTGGACCAGTACTGGTCCACGGCCTGTTAGGAACCGGGCCGCACAGCAGGAGGTGAGCAGTGGGCTGGCGGGCAGTTTTACCTGCCGCTCCATCTCTCCCCCTTCACTCACATTACCACCTGAACCATCCCCCCCACACCCCCACCCCCAGTCCATGGAAAAACTGTCTTCCATGAAACCAGTCCCTGGTGCCAAAAAGGTTGGGGACCACTGTTCTATATGACAAAGTCCAGTTCTGTTTTGTTCATTCATTTGGAGCTACTTCTGCTAAGGGTTATGGGAATGAAGGAGCAGGAGCTGGACAGGGGAGTGCGGTGTACCCAGGGGCTTTCGGAGCTGCACGCAGGACAGAGCACTGATGTGAGCCGAGGGCTGCGCTACGGAGATGCCCTGCACGAGGTCAGGAAGAGGGGCTAGGCCATAGGCTGATGAAGGAGCGGCACTCTGTGAATGTAAGGCATCAGCTCCAAAGTTGGTTCTGGGCCCAGCTACAGATGAGGCGGCTCCACTGTCCCAGCTGGACAACTGCCTAATGCTGGTGTAGACAGTGTTGGTATAACCCACTGAGATGCCCAGAGAGCCCAGCACCACAATTTTCTTTGTTTTTTTCCTTTAAAAATCATTTTTGACCAGAAACTTTAAATTTTTAAATTAAAAAAATCCTGATTACCTTCATGCAAACACAATTCTTTTGATTTCTCCATGTTTGCTTCCCAACCCTGATCATAAGAACTTACTTTTCCAGAAGTGGAATAATTGTGTATGTAAATTTCTGCTGTTTTCGTTTAACTTTACTCTATTAGCCTGTGGCCTCAAAGTCTTCACAATGTGATTATTTTAATGACTAAATGATATCCCACTGCATAGATACACTATGGTTTGGTTAACCACTTCTCTATTATGGTGGAGCTCCTTGTACATTTAGATTCCCCATCCATAGAACATTTTCCTTAGAATAAATTCTCAGGAAGAGGAAACTAGGTTAAAGGATATGAACATGTTGGACATTTTCTCTACTTTCTTACTTTTTTTTCCTTTCTTGACTTTATCCTATCTCCAGCCATGAAGTTTACTAATACAATCAGGCAGATTATCTGTTTATGTTTGTTGCCAGTATTTGAAGGTGAGGTATTGTTTTTTATGTATTATTTGAATAAGCTTTTTTAAACCTGGGTTTAAGTTACTGAAACCATTATTTTTATTTTAAAAGTAATGCTTGCTCATTGTAAAACTTTGAATGTCTTTTATAAATTTTTGTATAATCTATCATATTGACCCATATAATCCTTTTTTTAAAAATTTGTATTGGAGTATAGTTGATTTACAATGTTGTATTAGTTTCAGATGTACAGCAAAGTGAATCAGTTATACATACAGATATAGCCACTCTTTTTTAGATTCTTTTCCCACATAGGTCATTACAGAGTATTGAGAAGAGTTTCCTGTGTTATACAGTAGGTGCTTATTAGTTACCTATTTTATATATAGTAGTGTGTATATGACCCATATAATCTTATTTTATTCTTATTTAAACTCTTTCTGAAATTCTCCATTGTTATCTATCATTCTTTCATTTTTTTCTGTAGCATCAATTCTTATAAGGCTATTCCTCCACAATAGAAATGAACACTCTAGTCTTTGCTAGCTTTTCCATGACTTGAGTTAGATTTTTTAATAAGCTTATAGACCTGGAGTTGACATTGGTGTGTGGTGTGAGGGCCCCAAAAAGGAGATCAGTCTGATTGCATATATTTTCTAACATACACAGTCCCACTCCTAGAAAGTCAGTTTGGCAATATTACCTGGTGGAGTAGTTTAAGGTTACAGTCAACCTACTTACATATTGCTTTGCAAGACTGGACTTCAATTTGTCCAGATATGAGCCTTGATTTACACTTCAATATTTCCTACAGCGCCTAGCCTTATGCCTTCCCACATGGTAAACGGTCCATAAAGATTTGTTAATTTGACCTGATTCAACAAAAAAAAAATAGAGCTAGCAGCACAGAGCTGTTATCTAAAAGAATAATCCAGGGACTTCCCTGGTGGTCCAGTGGCTAAGACTCCGTGCTCCTGATGCAGGGGGCCCGGGTTCGATCCCTAGTCAGGGAACTAGATCCCACATGCCACAACTAAGAAGTCTGCATGACAAAACTAAGACCCAATGCAGCCAAATAAATAAAAAATAATTTTTTAAATAAATAAATTACATAATAATCCAGAAGCTGAAGGGTACTGTTTTTAATTACCAGGACATATCCCCACCAGTCAGCCTTTCCCAGCGGAAGGCTAACTGGGCATGACTGAGGAGCAGACACACTTGGCTTCAAATCCTGCCTCTACAACTTCCCAGCTGGGGACCTTGAGCAAACTGAGCTCTGCTTTCCTCATTTATAAAAAAGGCACAGAAGAGCTCCTGGTATGGCTGAAAGAAGGATTAGAAATAAGCCTGGCTCTGGAAAGGTGCTCAGTGAGTGTTAATGATTACCATCTTCCTTGCCTCCATCGTGTCTTAGAAAATCTAAGCACTGAAGGATGTGCACAGCTATGGGAAAGCTTGAGTATCAAGCAAGAAATGTGGAAGGTATCCAACAACCACTTCCCCTCACCTCCCCCTCCTCCCCCGCACACATACACATGCAAGAGTTCCAGCCCCAACTGTCTTTGCTAGGACTGTTTTATCAAACCTAGAATAGACTGTTGCCAAGTTATCTAAATTCTGTTTAACTGAGTCAGATTTTATCGATCTAGTTATCTATCACTAAAAGGCTGAATGCTTCCCAACTCATTCTAACACACACACAGCAGTCCGTGAAAAGAGTGGGTTTTGCACAGGGCTTGAAGCATGCTGCCTTTTTGTGAGATTTCCAAGAGCAGCAACTTCCCCTTCCCAGGTTGCAAAATCACTAACACAGGATTCATTCCAAGAAACCAAGGCAGACTCAGCACCAGGACATTAGCAGGCTAAAGGGGAAAATCTGTACCATCATCTTAATGGATGCTAGAAAGGTGTTTGATCCAATTCAACATCCATCCTGATTCTCTTAAAAGAAAAATACAAAGCCCTGTTAGTGTTTGAGATATAGAAGGAGACTCCCTTAATACCATAAGTGTATTAGAAACCAACAGGAAGCATGAAAAACAGTGGTGAAATCTTAAAGGCACTGCTATTAAAATTAGGTTCAGGTCAAGAATGAGCTGTATCTGAGCTTGTTCTGGAAGTTCTAGTCAATATGCTGAAATAAGAAAAAGAAAAACAAATTTATCATTATCCTCAGATGATATGATGTTAATCAATAGAGGACTCATTAAAACAAGAAATATCAGGCAAAAGAATCTCATGCAGCTATCAAAAATAATGGTGTAGAACTACATATGTTATTGTGGAAAAGTGTCCCAGATATAGTATCTAATGGAAGAAACAGGCTACAAAAGACTATTATGATTTAATTTAAATATATATTTATATACTTATGTTGAATATGTGTGTGTGTATGTGTGTGTGTGTGTGTGTATATATATATATATATATATATATATATATATATATACACACACACACACACACATATATATATAGAATATATATATAAAGAGAAGTCTGGAAGGAAATTCACCAAAATATATTTAGAGATTATATCTCTGGCCTGTGGGGTTCCAGGTGATTCTTCTTTTCTACACTTTTCTGTATTTTCTGAATGTTTTATAATAAGCATATTTATATAATGGGAAAAAAACCAATAAATCTCCTTTCCTCCTTTTCCCCACAAACACGTGCACTTTGGGCGTGCATGTAAAACTCATTTCAAGATCATTAGGGTGAGCTGTTTTTCTCCTAAAGTGATTAGTGTTTGTGACCTAAGGCCACTTCCCAGCTCACCCTCACCTCCCTGAAAAACTAGATTGGTCTATTCTGTCTGGTCTCTTCCCCTCTGAAGGAGAGCCCCAGATCCATGAGTTCCAGAAAGGCCTAGTCCTGGGTCTGATTCCCCAGGTGACTATGGCCCCTGGTATCAGCACCTACACATAGTCCTAGCCCCATCCTAGCTGTTTGCAAAGAATTCCCAACCCTCTAAGTCTGCTCACCTTGCCCAAAGTTGAGAGGGCTCTTCCCTGCAGTCATCCAGCAGAAGTCTTTGCCTCCTCAGTAGGTGGATTTGGAAATCATTCTGGCAATCTCAAGCCTCCATATACCAGGCTTCTTTGCCCCACTTCTGGGCTGAAGGTCATGGGCAGAGCATGCCAGGTCCAGTAACTTCATCCCAGGTTTATTGGGGACCTTAAATGTTCCTCAACTGTGCCCCAGCCTTGTACCTCAGATAGCTGGTTGGGTCCATTCTGCTACCTCATTCCTACGGGCCAAAATTTTGTGTCTGAACCCTGCATCTGCCATTGGCCACCTCATCATACATAGACACATTGCCTGACATAGGTTGCTGCTATATGTGGTGCATCTGGTCCTCTTCCCGAGTCTCCACTCTGTGCCCTGGAGGTTGTAAGAAGGCCCCTACTGGGTCTCAATGCCTGCTAGAAAGAGGACTGGATTTGCCAACTCCCTGTTTCAACCCGAGTCGTAATCTAGCAGCCCCTCCCTTGAGCCTCTTCTTTTACCTCATACTCACCCCACACTCCACCAGCTTTCCTCTTGGTCCAGAACCCACCATGCCATCAGAGGTGGTCAGGCCAGCTCTATAAGGCTGGACATCCTCACCACAGCCTGGAGCATACCCTTCAAATTGTTACAACACTGGAGTGAATGACCAAGTCCCAGGGTGCCTCAGTAGACTGACATCAAGACTGGTGTTGATTATCTTGGGATTTTAAAAAAGACTGGCATAGTCAATCCTCATCTCTCCAGAACCAGCTCCCTATCAGTCTGAACCAGGAAGTAACATACAAATGCCTTCAAACAGATTTGCTTTGAACCTGGTTAACTTTACTTTATAGTCATTTCTACCGAGCTTGGTTATTTGGTTTCTAACTCCATAACATTGAGCAAAAGCAGACTAGAAAAGGGGAAAGCAGCAACTACAAGGCAGGCATCAGGAAGTGATAACCGGATAATGATCACATGTAAGGGCTGGAAAAATGTGAAACCTCAGAAGGAAGAAGCAAAAAACCCTATGCATCTGGTATTACCACAAAGCACAATAACGGACGTTTATAACATAACTCCTAGTCACACACAAACATGAGTCACATTCAGCATGCTCCCCAAGGATGCCTAGGTGTTTGCAAAGAACTCTCAGACTTCTGAAGGCTGCCTACCTGCCCAAATTTCAGGGCTCCTCCTTGCAGTGCATCCATCAGGAGCTTTTGCACAACCACACTGCACAAGCAACATGGGCCAGTTTTCATCATTCGGATGGCAGTTCTCAGAAAGTGATTCAAATCTATTTTTTACTGTTGATACATTTATATACTGATATATTTAAGGCAAATATAGTGTTGTTTTGCTGTATATGTGCAAGTTTCTAGAACTAGCCAATGGAGGGGAAAGAAAGCTGAACCAATGAACTGTTAATGACTTAAGTTTTCTGGTTAACTTTACTTTCCTCATCTGTACAATGGAGTATGTAATACCTGCCTGAAGTACTTCACAAGATTACTGTGAAGATAGGATGTGTACGTGAAAATTCTATCTACGGAAAGGAATAAGGAGTGTGCTTTACTGTAGTAATTTATCCTATCGAGATTGAGTCATGGATTAAAATGACAAGAGGAAGGAAAATTACAAGTACATAATAAAGTTAGAGATTAGGTATATCTGGCAGACACATAATTGGTTTAGAATTGGGCACTGCTCCGAGAGGACTTCATTAGCAATATGCAGTTCTCTGGGCAATAGCGACACCTACTGTACCCTGCCTGGTACTGCAACTGACCTGGAATACCGGAAGCCTTCAAACTTTAATCATGACTTGTGTATAATTTTAGTCAGGCACAAGATACCATTGCAAAAATAAACATTTTTCATAACAGCACTATTTACAATAGCCAAGACATGGAAGCAGCCCAAGTGTCCATCAACAAATGAATGGATAAAGAAGATGTGGTGTACATGCACACACACACACACAGAATATTACTCAGCCATAAAAAAGAACGAAATAATGCCATTTGCAGCAACATGGATGGACCTAGAGATTATCATACTAAGTGAAGCAAGTCATACCGATAGAGACAAATATCATGATATCACTTATATGTGGAATCTAAAAAATGATACAAATGAACTTATTGCAAAACAGAAATAGACTCACAGACATAGAAAACAAACTTACGGTTACCAAAGGGGATAGCGGGTAGGGAGGGATAAATTAGGAATTTGGGATTAACATATACATACTACTATATATAAAATAGATAAACAACAAGGACCATAAACAACAAGGGACCCATATTCAATATCTTGTAATAAACTATAATGGAAAAGAATCCAAAAATATATATACATGTATGTATATGTATAACTGAATCACTTTGCTGTACACCTGAAACTAACACAACATTGTAAATTAACTATACTTCAATTTTTTTTTAATTATTTAAAATTTTTTAAATGACCATATAGTATTTTCTGTGGAAAAATCACAATTTTCTTCCATTTAAAAGTAACTTCTATAATTTTTCATTCAAATGTAATGCATATTAATTGTAGAAAATTTAAAGAATAAAGATAGTCCAATAACATCATTATCAACACTTAATACTTCATTTAGAGCCACTGCCATCACATCATTGTCATCATTCTCTCCTCATTCTTCTCCTTCTTCTTTCCTTTCGTCTCTTCCCCCCCTCCAAAAAAAAATAGTAAATCAAAAGTAAAATCCCTCATCAGGTTACCATTGCCAACAGCTTGGTGTGTATTATTCCACACATTTTTGTGTCAATGGAAGTAAGTATCTATTACACACAATAATGGACTGAACTGATTGTCATTGATCTCCAGCCAAAGACCACCAGGAACACAGCTGTATCTAGGTTTATCACTCTGCAGTGAGGGAGAATGCACAGCACAGGGAACTGTGGGGTGTTTCAGTAAGAGGCTGTTAGGAAGAACTTAACAGCATTCACGCTTGTGCTAAGTGGCTTGCAGGAGGGTTTAAGGAAGCAGGGCTTTGCTCTAGATTGGGTGTTGCCAGGAATCAGCATAATTCTATGCTTGGGTACCTTTCATAAATCTCACCCAGAAGGAGATATGACTGGAACTAGGCTAAAGCTGGTGAAGAACAGGTAAAGAAGTAGCAGTCACTTCTTTTAGCAGGGACAGGTAGATGTTTGGTCATATTTGTGATTTGCACAATATTCCAGTTTTGTCTGTGTGCAGACACGATTACAGAGTGGTCTTGTTTTTGTCCCATCCATCACATTGCTGAGTGGCCTTACTTGATGTTGGTGTTCTATGAAACAGGAGAACTCCAGGTCCCCACAGTGATGTCAGGCCAGATCCTGGCTGTCAGGGGCTGCTCCTCTCTTTCTTACGGTTTTCTCCTTGTTTTAACTTAACAATGTTGTGGACCTTTTTTCAAGTCAATATTGGGTCTAATTTAACCAAATTTCTCTTATTGAATAATTGGATTTTTCTAATATTTTAGGCATATAAAATACTAAAATGAAAACCTTTAGAAATACATCTTTGCACACTTATGCCATTAGTTCCTAAAAATAATAAATATCCAGAAGTGTAATTATTAGGTCAAATGATACATACATTTTTATGTTTTTAACAGATATTGCCAGAATGCCTTCCACAGAATTTGTACTAATTTCACATCCAACAATAGGATAGGAGAATACCCAATTCCCCACAAACCCTTGTCAGCACAAAGTATCATCCACCTTTTTTAAATCTTTGCTAGTTTCACAGACAGAAAAACATCTTGTTTTTTTAAAGTTTTATTATGTAAAACTGGATACACGAAAAAGACCATATAAGGCATATATATGTCTAGACTGTCTCAGTATCTTCAGGGGAGTCCACTTAGAGGTACAAAGTTTTTGCTGGTGTCTCAAGTCTGTTTGTCTAGCTGGCAGTTAAGAAGAGATGTAAGAGGAGATTAGCTCAAGATGGTGGAGTAGAAGGACATGAGTTCACCCCCTTCTTACGAAAACACCAAAATCACAACTAACTGCTGAACAACCACCGACAAAAATGTGCTGGAACGTACCAAAAAAGATACCCTACATCCAAAGACAAAGAAGAAGCCACAACGAGCCGGTAGGTAGGGCACAATCGTGATAAGATCAAATCCTATACCCACCAGGTGCGCAACACATAAACTGGAAAACAATTATACCACAGAAGTTCTCCCATAGGAGTGAAAGTTCTGAGCCCCACGTCATGCTTCCCAGCCTGGGGGTCTGGCAACAGAAGGAGTCCCCAGAGAATCTGGCTTTGAAGGCCAACAGGGTTTGATTGCAGGACTTCCACAGGACTGGGGGAAAGAGAAACTCCACTCTTGGAGGGCACACAAAGTCTCATGCACACCAGGACCCAGGGGTAAAGAGCAGTGACCTCATAAGAGACAGGGCCAGACCTACCTGCTAGTATGGGAGGGTCTCCTGCAGAGGTGGGGAGCAGCTGTGGCTCACTGCGGGGACAAAGACACAGGCAGCAGCAGTTCTGGGAAGTACTCATTGGCGTGAGTCCTCCCAGAGACTGCCATTAGCCCCACCAAACAGCCTGTAGGCTCCAACGCTGGGATGCCTCAGGCCAAAAAACCAACAAGGCAGGAACACAGCCCCACCCATCAGTAGAAAAGTGGCTTAAAATCTCCCTGAGAACAGTCCTGCCCACCAGAGGAACAAGACCCAGCTCCACCCACTACTGAGAAGGAACCAGACCCTCCCATCAGGAAGCCTGCACAAACCTCTTAGACAGCCTCATCCATCAGAGGGCAGAGAGCAGAAGCAAGAATGACAATCCTGCAGCCTGCAGAACAGAAACCACAATCACAGAAAGTTAGTCAAAATGAGAAGGCAGAGGAATTTGTCCCAGATGAAGGAACAAGACGAAACCCCAGAAGAACAACTAAGTGAAGCGGAGCTAGCCAACTTACCAGAAAGAGTTCAGAATAATGATAGTGAACATGATCCAAGATCTCAGAAAAAGAATGGAGGCAAGGATCAAGAAGATGCAAGAAATGTTTAACAAAGACCTAGAAGAACTAAAGAACAAACAAACAGAGATGAGCAATACAATAACTGAAAGGAAAAATACACTAGACGGAATCAATAGCAGAAGAAGTGAGGCAGAAGAACGGATAAGTGAGCTGGAAGACAGAATGGTAGAAATCACCACTACAGAACAGAATAAAGAAAAAAAAAAGAAATGAAGACAGTCTAAGAGACTTCTGGCGCAACATTAAATGCACCAACATTTGCATTATAGGGGTCCAAGAAGAAGAAGAAGAGAGAGAGAAAGGACCTGAGAAAATATTTGAAGAGATAATAGCTGAAAACTTCCCCAGTGTGGGAAAGAAAAGTCGAGGAAGTGCAGAGAGTCCCAGGCAGGAGAAATCCAAGGAGGAACACACCAAGACACATAGTAATCAAACTGACAAAAATTAAAGACAAAGAAAAAATATTAAAAGCAACAATGGAAAAACGACAAATAACATACAAGGGAACTCCCAAAATGTTATCAGCTTATTTCTCAGCAGAATCTCTGCAGGCCAGAAGGGAGTGGCACAGTATATTTAAAGTGATGAAAGGGAGGAACCTACAACCAAGAATACTCTACACAGCAAGGCTCTCATTCAGATTTGACAGAGAAATCAAAAGCTTTACAGACAAGCAAAAGCTAAGAGAATTCAGCACCACCAGAGCAGCTTTGCAACAAACGCTAAAGGAACTTCTCTAGGCAGGAAAGAGACCAGCAACTTAAAACAACATTGTACATATATAGACTGCTATAACAAAACCTCATAGGAACAGCAAACCCCAAAACTACAATAGATACAGACACAAAAAAGAAAAAGAAACCCAAACACAACACTAAAGATGGTCACAGACTACAAGAGAAGAGAACAAGAGAGGAAGAGAGGAAAAAAGACCTACAAAAACAAACCCAAAACAATTAACAAAATGGCAATAGGAACATACATATCAATAATTACCTTAAAAGTAAATGGATTAAATGCTCCAACCAAAAGACATAGACTGACTGAATGGATACAAAAACAAGACCCGTATATATGCTGTCTACAAGAGATCCACTTCAGACCTAGGGATACACACAGACTGAAAGTGAGGGGATGGAAAAAGGTATTCCACACAAACGGAAATCAAAAGAAAGCTGGAGTAGCAATACTCATATCAGACAAAATAGACTTTAAAATAAAGACTGTTATAAGAGACAAAGAAGGACACTATATAATGATAAGGGATCGATCCAAGAAGAAGATATAACAATTGTAAATATATATGCACCCAACATAGGAGCACCTCAATATATAAGGCAAATACTAAGAGCCATAAAGGGAGAAATCGACAGCTACACAATAATAATGGGGGACTTTAACACCCCACTTTCATCAATGGACAGATCATCCAGAAGGAAAATCAATAAGGAAACACAGGCCTTAAATGACACATTAGGCCAGATGTAATTTTCTTTTTTTGCGGTATCTTTGTCTGGTTTTGCTATCAGGGTAATTGTGGCCTCATAGAATGAGTTTGGGAGTTTTCCTTCCTCTGCAATTTTTTGGAACAGTTTCAGAAGGATAGGTGTTAACTCTTCTCTAAATGTTTGATAGAATTCGCCTGTGAAGCCATCTGGTCCTGGACTTTTGTTTGTTGGGGGTTTTTAAATCACAGTTACAATTGCAGGCCAACATCACTGGTGGACATACACACAAAAATCCTCAACAAAATACTAGCAATCCAAATCCAACAATATATTAAAAGGATCATATACTATGATCAAGTGGGATTTATCCCAGGGATGCAAGGATTTTTCAATATCTGTAAATCAATCAGTGTGATACACTACATCAACAAATTGAAGAATAAAAACCATATGATCACCTCAATGATGCAGGAAAAGCTTTTGACAAAATCCAACACCACTTACGATAAAAACTCTCCAGAAAGTGGGCATAAAGGGAACATACCTCAACATAATAAAGGCCACATATGACAAACCTACAGCTAACATTATACTCAACAGAGAAAAGCTGAAAGCATTTCCTCTAAGACCAGGATCAAGACAAGGATGTCTACTCTTGCCACTTTTATTCAACATAGTTTTGAAAGTCCTAGCTATGGCAATCAGAGAAGAGAAAGAAATAAAAGGAATCCAAATTGGAAAATAAGAAGTTAAACTGTCACTGTTTGCAGATGACATGATACTATACATAGAAAATCCCAAAGACGTTACCAGAAAACTACTAGAGCTCATCAGTGAATTTGGTAAAGTTGCAGGTCACAAAATTAATACACCGAAATCTGTTGCATTTCTATACACTAAAAACGAAAGATCAGAGAGAGAAATTCAAGAAACAATCTCATTTACCATTGCATCAAAAAGAATAAAATACCTGGAATAAACCTACCTAAGGAGACAAAAGACCTGCCTGTACTCCAAAAACTATAAGACGCTGATGAAAGAAATCAAAGATGACACACACAGATGGAAAGATACACCATGTTCTTGCATTGGAAGAATCAATAATGTCAAAATGATTATACTACCCAAGGCAATCTACAGATTCAATGCAATCCCTATCAAATTACCAATGGCATTTTTCATAGAACTAGAACAAAATATCTTAAAATTTGTATGGAGACACAAAAGACCCCAAATAGCCAAAGAAATCTTGAGAAAGCAAAATGGAGCTAGAGGAATTAGGCTCCCTGACCAGACTATACTACAAAGCTATAGTCATCAAAACAGTATGGTACTGGCACAAAGACAGAAATATAGCTCAATGGAACAGGATAGAAAGCCCAGAAATAAGCCCATGCACCTACGGTCAGTTAGTCTATGACAAAGGAGGCAAGACTATACAATGGAGGAAAGACAGCCTCTTCAATAAGTGGTGCTGGGAAAACTGGACAGCTACATGTAAAAAAATGAAATTAGAACACTCTTTAACACCACACACAAAAATAAACTCAAAATGGATTAAAGACCTAAATGTAAGACTGGACACTATAAAACTCTTAGAGGAAAACACAGGCAGACCAGTCTCTGACATAAATCGCAGCAAGATCTTTTTTGATCCACCTCCTAGAGTAATGGAAATAAAAACAAAAATAAATAAATCGGGCCTAATTAAACTCAAAAGCTTTTGCACAGCAAAGGAAACCATAAACAAAACAAAAAGACAACCCACAGAATGGGAGAAAATGTTTGCAAACGATGTGACAGATAAGGGATTAGTCTCCAAAATGTACAAACAGCTCATGCAGCTCAATATCAAAAAAACAAACAACACAATCAAAAAATGGGCAGAAGACCTAATGAGACATTTCTCCAAAGAAGACATACAGATGGCCAAGAGGCACATGAAAAGAGGCTCAATATAGCTAATTAGAGAAATGCAACTCAAAACTACAATGAGATATCACCTCACACCAGTCAGAATGGCCATCATCAAAAAAAAAACCTAGAAACAATAAATGCTGGAGAGGGTGTAGAGAAAAGGGAACTCTCCTACACTGTTGGTGGGAATGTAAATTGGTATAGCCACTGTGGAGAACAGTATGGAGGTTCCTTAAAAAACTAAAAATAGAGCTAGCATTTGATCCTGCAATCCCACTCCTGGGCATATATCCAGAGAAAACTATGCTCCAAAAGGATACATGCACCCAATGTTCATTGCAGCACTGTTTACAATAGCGAAGACATGGAAGCAACCTAAACGTCCATCAACAGATGAATGGATAAAGAAGATGTGGTACATATATACAATGGAATAGTACTTAGCCATTAAAAAGAATGAAATAATGCCATTTGCAGCAACAGGGATGGACCTAGAGATTGTCATACTGAGTGAAGTAAGTCAGACAAAGACAAATATCGTATGATATCACTTATACGTGGAATCTAAAAAAAAAAAAATGATACAAATGAACTTATTTACAAAACAGAAACAGACTCACAGACGTAGAGAACAAACTTATGGTTAGTAGGGGTGATTGGTGGGGGGAGGGATAGTTAGGGAGTTCGGGATTGACATATACACACTGCTATGTTTAAAACGGATAACCAACAAGGACCTACTGTATAGCACAGGGAACTCTGCTCAACATTGTGTAACAACCTAAATGGGAAAAGAATTTGAAAAAGAATAGATACATGTATATGTATAACTGAATCACTTTGCTGTACACCTGAAACTAACACAACATTGTTAATCAACTATACTCCGATATAAAATAAAAAGTTAAAAAAAAAAGAGAGATGTAAGACGAATGAGGTGTCTATGGGTTGCTTGGGATTGGGACATACCTTCACAATAGTGCTTTTCATAGTGTATATCTGCCTCCCCACTGAATTAAGAGCTTCAAAGGGGCAGAGACTGTGTCTTACTCATTTTTTCCAATTTTTTAAATTGTGGTAAAAATCACATAAAACTTACCATCCTAACCATTTTTAAGTGTACAGTTCAGAGGTATTAAATACTTTCATAATATTGTGCAACCATCACCACCATCCATCTCCAGACCTCCTTCCACCTTGTAAAACTGAAGCCCTATATGAATTAAACAATAACCCCCATTCCTCTGAGCCCCAGCCCATGGCCACCACCATTCTACTTGCTGTCTCTGTGAATCTGATTACTCTAAGTACCTCATATAAGTGGAATCATACAGTATTTTTGTGACTGGTTTATTTCACTTATCATAATGTCCTCAAGATTCATCCATGTTGTAGTGTATGTCAGAACTTCCTTCCTTTCTAAGTAGTATAAGAAACATGTTGCTTTAAACCACTAAGAATATGGGGTTGTATGTTATTGTGTCATAACAAAGCCTGTCCTGACTAGTACAGCAATAAATACCTAAAAGAATAAGAACTTATCTAGCAACTCTTCCAAGGACAGCTTTGTCATAAACCTTTGTAGCAGTAGCATGTGGACACCTTGGTTTGTCAACTAGGAGCAGGTTCACGTTCCCTTCTAAGGATGTTTACCTGGGAATTACAAGGTGATCACAATACAATGAGCTATAGTATTACGAAGAGACCACAGACAAATTGCCAAGATCCAGTAAATCTGAGAGGTGATGGGTTTTGAGTCTGATAAAAAATTAATTTAGTGGATATGTATGTAGACAAGCTACACTAGGGGGACTGGCTCCTGCAAAGGGTTGGAAGAAGGCCCTCATCCTCATTTCAGACAACTAGTGGTCATTCAGCTCTAATCTATCTACAGTCAGTTCTGTTCTCTCAATCTATAGGACAGTTCATAATGCAGGCACTCTGGACTCAGCTAGTTTTAGAAATGCTGGTATTAGTTATAGTGCTCATGGATTTTTCTCCACAAACTTATAGGTACAAAAATATTACTTTATTTCTATAAATCAAATTAACCTGGTTCTGAACTCCCAGTCACTTCAGGGGGAAAATATTCTATCTCAGCCATCTTGGGGATGGTCACCCTTCTCTCTAGAACTGAACAAGAATTCAGGGGACTTGTGTGGCTCCCAGCAAAGGGAAGAAGAGCCTCTGGTTCCTATGATTGCTGCTGAGAAGCTCATCATCCGACCTCACACAAAGGATAGGCAGATCCATCCTTCCACACCAAAGCATGGGGACACCTCCCCATAACCCTCAAGGCCATGACTGTCTCCAGCATCCACACCTTCTATCCCACCAGAGCGCTGGAGAAGCTGCATGGAAGCAGGACACAGTTCTACATCACTTAAAGGACAAAACATCCATCTCCATCCTCACTTCAGGGAAGGGCCACTTCTGCTTCCTCACTTCTTATAAAGGAAGGAATATCTTACCTACCACACACAATTTGGTGTATCTTGAAAGGAGAGTGTCGAGAGCGTGTGCCAAGTCTGTGCACTCTTGGGCTTGCAGGAGAGAATTCCAGTGAATCCACCTGAGGCTGATTAGAACCCCTTACCTGACAGATATGAAGTACGCCTACAAAGGCCCGAAGCCTGAGCTTTTCCCATGAGTTCTCTTCCTCAGCCTCTGATCAGAGAGGTCTGATCAGCCGCCTCGACACATAACCTTCAGAGAGTCCCTGGAGTGAACTGCAGCCCTGGGAGGACTGTATTCCCAGCCTCCTCAACCCAAAGGACTTGCTTGAAGCTGAGGGCGTGATGTTGGTCTTTGGATCCAGCATCAGTTGCTGACTCCTCCTGCCTCAACCATGGCTCCAGCTGCAGGTGGTGAAAGCCTTTAGCCTGTAGTTCAGCACTGCCAAGCCCTGGAGTCCATGAGATGGATGCCATACCCACCAGCAGGCAGCAGATTCACCTGTAGCCCTAAACCCTAGGCCCAGTGTGTCTAGGGAAAAGCTAGTCCCATGGGCTGGGAACCCTTGGAAAAAAGAGAGGAAGACAGTTCCTGGCTTGCATTTATTTCTCCACAGGACCTGAAGCAGCCCTCTGAAACTGACCCCTCATCTTGGCTCTTTCAAACACCCCTGACTCCACCTAACATCCTCAGGGAGCTAGGTCATTCTCTCTGTTGCTTGTCCCTCCCTACCTCAACCAAGACCTGGTATTTTACATCACTCCAGATGGACCTCTCTGGGACCACACCTTCTCTCTACTGGTCATACAAATTGCCATGTCACAGCAAGGTCTGTCCCTGGGACCCATCAGACAGAATTTTTAAATTGCAGAAATATTTCTTACTGCTTTGATTGCTAGTTTTTCCTCCAATTGGTGAAAATGATCTTTAAAAATTCCAACCTTGGCTCTACTACAACCAAAAAGGCAAGTTCAATCCCCACACCTGTGAGATAGGATCTCTGTGCAGTTGACCAAGAACAGTCTGTTGTAGCCATGACCGCCCCCCTCTGACAGGGGCAGAGTAGCCAGGAGGGACAAAGGCCCAGCCAATACCTAAAGGAGCCCTCTCTTGCCATCACTTGTGGGGCTGCTGGGGAAGGGTAGGGAGCCAGGAGACCCCTGGGAAAAGATGTGAGTCTGCCTCCTGTTGGGTTAGGGCCAGTGGTATGCTGGAATTCACTTGGTTCATGAGAGTGAACAGGGAGCATCTCTTTCTGGCTCTACTTTCAGTAAGGTCACGTGGGTAGCAGCAGACCACTGGTTAGGGGTGACAAGCTGAGAGTCACAATTTATGGACCAGGGACCAGAACCAAAAACAGAGGGGAATTTCAGAGTGAAGACCAGAAAGTGGGCAGTCTTTAGAGTTTGGAGGCAAACACAAACACAAGCCCCATCCCCAACCCTCTCCCTGGCTGCTTTTATGCGCAAAAGCCAGTCAGGTCTCTGGTTGCCAGAATCCTCACAATTCTACCTGCAGGAACCCTGCACCCTTCTTCACCTCCCTTATCATTGGATCCTCTCCCATCCCACACCCCCACAGTCCAAAGATAATGCAATCAGTTATTCACACTATCTCTTTGGGAGCTGGTTTCACATTTCCATGCTATCACTCACTCTTGGGGCTTGAACTTTCCACAGCCTAAGACGTGGCTCTCCTCCCTTCATGCCTATTTCCATCCTTCCTCAGTTTTCCTACATTCCTCATCCCATCTTCCTCCAACCAGAGCCACTACCCAAGGACCAAATGCCCCAAATCCACTGTGATCTGGTTCCCCCTCCTTGGGAAACTCTTCTCCCCTTTTCACAGAGACCCCAGAGCCTACTGAAATCTCCCATTTCCCTTCATCCCTCGAAATGAAACTAACCCATAACCTCAAGAGAGCAGAGTGAGTGAGGATAAACCAAAGAATACAGAGCCCCCCCCCTCCATTCCCATATAGAAAGACCAATAAGGTCTCCAAGACGTCTGAAGATTATGAAAATGACAGGCCCTGCCTCCCAAAACCTAGACACTGGCAGCTAAGATCTCACCAGAGATGACCCAGGACAGGATGTCTGTGTGTGGCAATGACTCTCCTCCCACCAAATGAGGCTTAAAGTGACTGCATGTGTCATGCTTATCAGATGGTTAAGCTATACGATTATGGCAGAATAGGCCAAATTTTATAATAACAACCTCTACTGGTATAGAGAGTGCTTTATTGTTTACATGTTCTCTCATTTAATCCTTGCAGCAACCCTGAGGTAGGTATTATTATCCCCACTTTACAGATGAGTAAGCCATAGTTCCAAGGTTAGATTACTTGCTGAGGAACATACACTTATTAATGGCAAAACCATTGATAATTCAAAACCCAAGGGGACTCTTGAGTAGTTCACAGGCTGCTGCCAAGGAAAGTAGAGCTGAAAACTTCAACTGGGAAAGGCTGGACCATTCACTGGAGCCCAAGGGAGTCCCTCAGCAGGGATGAATGAGGCACATTCACAGGCCAAGACAGGAACTGAGCAGGAGAAGCCTAGAGCCTCTGAGAGTTGTGAAGCAGGAAGAGGTCTTTAAATTTGGTGAGAGCTGACAGTGTCTTCAAATACGCACAGAGCCCACCTTCCAGGAAACGGAGCAACAAGAAGGTATCCAGCGGCTGCCAGTCCAGGGGCTGGCCAAAGGGCAGGAAGAGCTGCCCCTGCCTGGCACCACCTCAGCTTGGCCAACATGTGGTGACCTTGGGGCAGCGGTCCTTTAACTTTGTTAAGGCTTGAGAATCTAATGAGAGTCACAAACCAAGCCCCACCACCACCAGAAAAATACAGACACACATATACAGACAGCATCTTGCATGCGATTTCAGGGAGGCCATGGACCCCAGGTGAACTCCTGCTTTAGAGCAAGGGTATCAACCTGAGTAAAGTCATAAAGTCACTGATACAAACCTATCTTTGTGCGGCTTGTATTTCCCATGATTGTTCCACTTTTTTCATCCCCTGATATTTAGAATGTTGTAAAGTTTCAATAGAAGCCAAGGAAAGGGTTCTAGCCAGAGAAAGAGCAGCTGTGCATGGCACTGGTGGCAGCCAGGAGGCAAAAACAAAGAGAAAGATGGGGTCAGATGTACCATTGCCTTTCCCACCCAGAAGGTCACTTTGGGAGTTTTTCTCTACTCAACAGAAGGGCTGTGAGAGGTGATGGAGACAGGGAAGTGGTTTTCTCCTTTTAGAAAGGAGAGCCATTCCCTCACTGGCTACAGGGTCTAAAGTCCTGTAGGTATTGCCCTCATTCCAACCTGACCCTCTCAACCTCCCATGAATACACCAGAGCATCGGCCTAGTCATCCATTGCACATGTGTCCAGGTCACCTATGAACAGCCGTGTATTTACACATGCTCTTTCAGGGAAGAAGGGAAACTGGGATGGGGTAGATCTCAGGGCAGAGATTGCATGTTGCAGTTTGGGAATCATGCACTCTCCACAGAGACTGAGATAAACTGGGAGAACCAGCAAAAGGAGTCAGTGCACATTAGGCCCCTAGCACTTCCACGGCTCCTCCTTCTGGCCAGGGCCCAACCGGAAAGCAAAGTCACAGCAATGTCCTGGGGCCTAGCCCCAAACTAATGGGCCCAAGATAGTGGGCTGAAGGGGTCATAGGGGTTGAGAGGGCAGGGGCAGGAAAAGTCCTGATTCAGTGCAAGAGCAATTCTGATCTCTTATGGGAATCAGGCAAAGCCCTGGCCCTGAGCCCACCCAGGCCCAGAAAAGGCAGACAGGGAATTCGAAGTGATCATTCAAAAGCCAAAGAAAACTCAGAGGCCGTAACGATCTTCCATGACCATCGACCCCCAGCGTCCCAATGGTCATTCCATCCAGTCGTCCAGTCGTCATGCACTAGTGGCTATGTGCCCAGCCCTAGATGGATGTTTCATCACACGTGGCTAGAGGAGCCCCAGTTAACCGAATGTGGGCTGGGCTTGGGCAAGGATCAAGCAGAAAGGGTGGAGGGAAGCCACCAAAGCCACTGCCCCTCTTGGCCAGGGCCAGGGGCAGCCGCTCATCTTCAGGAGAGGGAGAGGGAGGGTCCTGGCTGTAGCTTGTGGTCCCAGATGGTAGGACCCCCAGGTCCAAGCCCACCTTGTCTCTAGCCAGAAGTTCCCTCTGTCGTTGTCGCTGCTGACGCCGACCAATCAGGAGGAGAGTCAGGGATGCTGCAAAAACTCCCAGGAAGAAGCCTGCCAGTCCAGCCCCCACTATGTGAGCCCGGCTTGGAGCGCCCCGCTGGCTGCCCCATACCAAGCTGTAAGCAGCTACCACACGAGCGGCCCCACCTTCCTGACATTCACAGGCATAAGCACCCATGGCCCCTGGGGATATCACCACTTCTAGCCCATCCCGCCGGGGGGTGAGTGCAGTCACTCCGCTGGGCTGGTGCCACACACAGGATGCCCAGGCTGAGCTCGGGGAACATGGCAAGACCACATGTGCAGCTGTAGCCACAGGAACTTCAAACACCACGGGGTGTTCTGCAGAGACAGCAAAAGCACAAAAGGTGGTGAGGCTGTAGGTTGGAGGTGTTAGAGAGAAATGTGGGGTGATACAAGATATGAGAAGGGGCCATGGTACACAAAAAAGGGGATTCCCAAAGAGAGTAAGGCTGCCATAACTTCCAGGATACAAGTTTTAAACTAGGTCCAAAAACATAACTTTCTAGGCCCTTTACATCCACTCTACCCACATTCCCTAAACCATACAGACCTCCAGGCTCTTTAGGACACAAAGAAGAGACATCCGCTGACTCTATGTCTTGAACCAGCCTATAAAGAAGAGAATACTTGATAAATCCAGTGTCAACACCCCCTTACCCTCCTCAGTACTGAATATTCACTCGCCAATTGCACCTCCCATCATCTCATAAATCACCTCTAGAATTATCAGTCAACATTCTCTTCATCACTAAATTTTTCCCCAATACCTCTTATACTCATGACATTTGCCATGTCAAGTTCTACAAATATTTCTAGCAGACTACAGAGAATTAAATTTGCACTAGGTCTGTCAGAAAGATGTTTGGTGGGGTACTTTGAAAGAAACACAGGAACCTTCCAAGAAGTATAGCTGGTGGTTCACAACCACAAGATTTCTCTGGAAATCTCTGTTAAAAGATGTCTCTGTTAAGAGAAAGAGAAAACTTCTTTTCTATCAAAGCTAATCAAATTTCTGTGAGGGTCAGTGAGATGGCTTTCTGTTTCACAAAATAGCTCAGCTAAAGATACATCTGTGGTTGTCACCAGCACTCAGTTGGTACTGAATACAACGAGAATGAAATCACCTAGAAAGTGCATGAAAGTGTAAAGAGAAGGACTGAACCCTGAGGAATATCAACATTCAGAAGCTGGATGGAAAAGGAATCAGTAAGGGAGACAGACTGGAGAGTGAGGTAGGGAGAAAAACCAGGAGAATGCAGAGTCATAGAAGGCAACAGGATAGTTTTTCAAGGAAGGAAGGAGGGGAGTTGCCAACTGTGAAAACACTTCTAAGAGCACTTGTAAAATGAAAACTGAGGGACTTCCCTGGCAGTCCAGTGGTTAAGACTCCACGTTTCCAATGCAGGGGGTGCGGGTTCGATCCCTGGTCGGGGAACTAAGATCCCACATGCCGTGTGGTGCGGCCAAAAAAAAAAAAAAAAAAATGAAAACTGAGAAGCGTATGGCAACATGGAAATCAACCACACAGTCAGGGTAGGTCCGGCAGGGACATTGATGAGGACAGAGAGATGGTTAGTATGGACTGACAGACGGACACACAAGTGACACTAAGAAACACACACACAGAGAGAGAGAGAGAGAGAGGGCAGCATTAACCCATGAGAAACAGACACAGACATACGGATAGGCCAGAGCCTGGGGACATCAGGCAAGGAACCAGTGCAGCCACCCTCACCCTTCATGCTCTCCAGTGTGGGCCACACACGCAGCTAGCCGAACGCTCCAGGCACAGACAGGGTCTCGGGCCAGAACGCACTCTGAGCAGCTCTGTAGACGGCCACAGTTGGTTGTGTTCACTTGTGTCACCTCAGTACGGGAGCCAACCAGGAGCCAGCTCTACAGAAAGGGAGTGAGGAAGAGAAACACGCTGGATCTCCCAGACTTCAATGTCACAGATTGGCTCTGGACTCAGATGTCTCCCCACCAGACTCGCCAAAATCTACAACTCACTTGATACAATTTCATATTCTCAACTGGCTGTGGCTCTGGGAATAAGGCCAGATCCTCAAGAACACTGAGCTGGGCTCCAATTTGCACTGCTCGGTGGAGGTGTCCATCCTCTAGGAAGCAAGCAAGGGGCAAGACATAATAACATAACTGTACCTGTGCCTGGGACTCTGATACCTGTATGCATGGGACCCTCTCTATGGCGACAACCTGTGTGCACTGGATGGGCAACTTGCTTGGCTATTAAACATACCTGTCCCCAGATAGAGCACATCATACTCTTTCCCTGAGAGGCTGGGCACCCTGTGGGCTACGACTCTGAGGTAGGCTGTATCTGTAGTGACCAGCAGGGGGTGGCCATCAGCTGGAAACACTGGCCTGTCCATGAGTGGGTGGTCCCGGATGAAGGTGAGCACACGGTCAGGCAGGAAGAGCGACGAGCCAAACTGTTGGAGCTTCATGTTGTTGGTGATGCACTAAAGGAAACACAGGATGAGTGACAAAGCTTCCCAGGGGCCAGGAAGCGTCTGTGATGCTTAGTTGGGCCCTTGTCCTAATGGGGCAATTCGGGTGTGAGGTGAAGAACTGCCCCAGCCCCCTCACCTCTCCAGGTCTGGGCTGGGGTACATCATTGTCCGTGACAGGCAGTCCCCTGTTGCAGTCATGTTTAAGCTCTCTGAAGGGACCATTCAGCACTGTCCGAATGTCTTGTGGTAGGAAGGAACAGACAGCAGAGATGGCAGCCCCTTCCCTGGAAGAGTCACAGGTTGGAGCTGGATATTTAGAGGGAACTAGGGGAGGCAACTCATCCCCTGTCAAATGAGATGACCCATGAGAAACGCACAGGGAGCTATGCAGCCTGCCTCACGGCAGAAGGAGCAGGGCTCCATGGAGAGTCCACCCCCTCTGGAGGAGACCGCACTGACCTGCACCAACCCCAGGTATCTCCCACCCTGTAACTCTCCACATCAGGACCCCCTCACCACTGGGAGGAAAAGATGCCGTAAAAGATGGGCGTCCCCGCTCCATGCTCAGGTCGAAGAATGACCATGTCCTGCAGGACACCGGAGGCCCGGCCATGCTCAGGCCCTGGACACAGCAGGTCAGCCTTCAGAAAGGTCGTCCACCTCTGCTGGAGGGTCTTCCGGCCCCCAAGGTCCCCCTGGGGTGACAAGCACATAGGAAGTTCTCTTTAGAAGACCAACATTAGGGGAGGACTGTGGAGACCAATACAAGTTTCCCCCAGACACAGACAGATAGGGAGACAGATGCATAGAAATGCAAGGACAGAGATACAGAGTAACTGAGAAGGACAATGAGGTATGGGGTGGGCAGGATCACAACAATGATGTTTATTGTGTTTATTGTGCACTTATAAAGTTCTGCACTACGTGCTTTACATAAGTTACCTCATTTAGTCCTCAAATCGACACTGCCAGAGTCACACAGGCAGTAAGCAGTGTAGCAGGGACTTGAACCCAGGTCTGTCAACAGTTCCTTCCTTTAACCTCTACACTACAGTGTCATACGGGATAATAAGCGGGTAAAAGAGGCCAGAGCCCTTTTGCCACATTCCTCAAGTTCCCAGAAAAGTAGTCACTGCCCATCAAAAAAGGAGACAGAGGAGAAATACAGAGACCAGAGGAAAAGACAGGAGGGCAGGCAGAGCAGAAAACAAGACAGACAGCTGGGATCAAGGTCTCACCGCACACACACGGGCCACCCTCGGGACCTTAACGCGTTCGTATGAATCAAAAGCTCGGGAAATCTCCGTAAAGAAGAAGTAGATTTCATCGTCTCCGTCTTCATCCCCCCACTCGGCTGGGCTCAAGGCCACTGCTGCAACAAAGGCTGGGGCTGCGGAGACCCGTGGCCTCAGATCCCACAGACATAGCCTGGGGCCACCACCCAGCCTCCACCCACTCTGTCCCCAGAGCAGCACCACCCCCCCCTCTGCCCTCTCCCCACCGTTAAGCCAGGATGGCAAGGTCTCTGTCCGAATCCAGTCCTCAGCACGACCCACAGCCCGGGAGATAATCGGCTCCGTCCCCAGGTAGTTTTTCACAGTGGCAACGTAGAGGACGCCCCCTGCAGGGCAACAGGGAGGAGGTGGACTGTCAGACGCACTGAGGAAGCTTTCAGAAAGGGTCACAGGCAGAGCGGGGAGCAAAGCAGGTGCCAGAACCCTCAGGGGCTGAGCACCCATTAAGTGCCAGGCAATGCTAAGCACGACAGGCATTACCTCACTTAAAATAAACAGAAATAAAGTGCTCCGGGGCAGTAACGGGAACCAGTGTCAAGGGAAAACTGCTGGAATGTTCACGTATATGAAGGAAGAATAGAAGCTATCCCTGTGGAAAGCAAGATATTTTTCGTTGGTCTGTTTCTTGCTGTTGTCATTTTTAAGGACTTTTCTACCCTATAATTACATGGTAACTTTCCAGGAAGAGGTCTGCTTTGCAGCATGTTCCCATCTTACTTAAGTTCTCCCACTACGGTAAATGTCTGAGGGAACTACTGTTCTTTCTGAGCATTAGGGGGTGTATACTGCCCTGGAACAAGTCACAACTTTAGGGTATACTAGCATCACTTAGGGAACTGATCAAAATGCAGATTCCTGGGCCTTGGGCCCAGCAATTCTCAGTCAGTACGGTTGGGGGTTGGCCCAAGAACTACGTTTCAAACAAGCAGTCAGAGTTACTCTGAGGTGGGTGATTCAAGACCTCACTTTGAGAAACACCAACCTAGGGGATTTCTGGATGTTTCACAGCCAGCCAGAGGAAACAATGAGGAATCAGATCCTCCCTCCTGGCTCAGTGGAGGTGCAGAGGTGCTCTAGGGATGGTGGGGATTGGAAAAGAGAGAAATCACAGGCATTCTGGGAAGGAAGGGGAGGTGCAGTTCTGTGGGCTGAATGTGAGAGAACTATAGCCACTCTGAGCAGCACTGCCAAGGGCTCGGACGTGAGTGGAGACAATGACTCAGGGAACAAGGAGGTCACAAACCCCTGGTGGAGTTTTGAGTATCACAGGGACTGTGGAGAGGACAGAGACGCATCCCTTCACCAGCTACTACGTGAGAGGCACTGCGCTGGGTGCTAAGCACGTCACTGTGCCCCCCAAGAATTCCCATTTGAGTCCAGAAGACAAACGTAATCAGATACCAAGAGGCGTGGACTCACAGATGTGTGAGGAGGACCCGGCCACATCTAACTGGGGGAACAGCATCTCAGGGGTCACGTCTGAGCTGGCTCTGAAGAACGAGCCATTTGCCAGGTAGAAGGACTTCGCGGGGAAGACAGGCAAGTGGGGAAGAGGGGAGCCGTGTTCAGGGATACGGCGGCCCTCCCCATGGCTGGAGCTCCAGCGGGGCCCAGGGGCTGCTGGGCAAGTGAGCAGAGATGAGCTAGAGGTGCAGAGATTAGGCACCCAATTGTGATGAATCTGCTCTTCCACGCCAGGAAAATGTGGACTTTATCCTAAAGGTGAGGGCAAAACTGCGGAGAGTTCCTTGAGGAGGCATGACATAATTAGTTTTGTGTTTTAGGAAGCAAATGCTAGCTACAAGGGCCTTCACACAGTCCTGGCAAGAACAGAGAGGGACTAAGGCACTGGCAGAGGAAAGAAAGGGGCTGGATTTGGGAGATACTTCTGAGGTAGACCCCACTAACAAGATTTGAACATCAGCTGAGTATGAGGTGTGAAAGAATGGAGTAAAATAATGTCTCTAAGGTTTCCGTTTATAAGACGGATAATAGTAGATTATGATATGATGAACCAAGTAAAGAAATGACATAAGGCTCATAAAGGAGGTGGCTGGAGAGGAGGTGAGTTCACTTGTTGGACCCACTAAGGTTGAAGCGCCTTCGGGACACCTGGTTGGAGTCGCTGGAAGGCAATCGAACAGAAGGGTGTGGACGATAGGGCCAGAGTCAGGCAACCTGGGAGTCATGCTTAAGTTACGACAGGAACGTGAAAGCCAGGGAGAAAAGGAAAGCGAGAGAGAGCCCTGGGGCACCATCATTTGAAGGAAACTCAGAAGAGCACTAACTCAGAAGAGTCAGAGAGGCTGGAGAAGCAAGCAAGGCTGGAGTGCTGGAGGCTGGTGCCCAGAAACCCCAGCAAGAGCCGCGGGGTCATGTGCACCGAGGGAGGCAGCAGAGGGCAGGGCCACCTTGAAGGAAGCACTACGTCCTGGACTCATAGATGCTCCTGTGAAGCTGCATGTCTCAGGCATTGAAATGATAACCACTAACACTTAAAAACACTTAATGCAGAGCAAAAAAAAGGGTCAGGAGCCCTCTGAGGGCAATAGTAGAGAATTAGAAACCCCCTTCCTTACTGGGTGGGAGGGAAGACTATACTATCACTCAAGTTTGTGAAAAGAATCCAAGCACTTTGGAGTCAGGAAGGCTTGGGTTTCAACTCTGAATACTTATTAGTAGTATGATCTTAGGCAATTACCCTTCCTAAGCCTCAGGTTCCTCAAATGTAGAATGGGGATAATACCACCTTCCACCCAGAGCAGTGCTGAGGGTTAAATGAGATAAAAAGAGAGCCCCAGGTAGGGCCTGGTGCACGGCTGGCATTCAATATGTGTTAGGTGCAGCTCCTTAGGAACCTCAGGGGGCCATATGCTTGATTTGTTGCCATAAGGTAGGGGGGCCACAACTATAAAATGGCATCCCATTCCCTTCCAGAGTATTTCATGAGGGAGAAAATCAGATTTGGGGCAAAGGTTCTGGCAGCTAATGGAGCATCAACTAAGCCAATCCTCAGTAGTTCCAGGGGGAAAAACATGACACAGAAGCCAGAATTGGAATGAAAATTTTCCTAAAAGCATTATACACAAAACACTCTAAAACCAAAACTCTTGACAGAAGCTGTGTCATGGATACCCTGAGAATGGGGGAGATGTGGTGGAAGAGACAGTTATGAATATTTTGGAAGCATGACTTGATGTGTTTGAGGGGGAACACTCATAAATATTCTGGAAACGGTAAAGGACCACAGACAACAATGCAAGGACCCAGTGGTGGACGGAGGTAAAGTCCCAAAACTTTCTAAGGGGTTAAATGGGGGCAGTCAGCAACCCTGGAGCCTAGGATTGCTGAAGAGCACACTCACTCAGCGGAGAGAGCAGAGGGTCACAAAGGGACAGCAGGAGGGATCAGACACTTTGGGAGGGAGTAGCAGGGCTTCAGGTGTTCCACGAGTACTAAGGGGCTTACAACACAATCTTCACACACACACAGAGGAAAAGGAACAACAGCCATCACAGTCACGAGGGCAGAAGTCCACAGGAGGACACAAGATCACCACATGCCCTGAATTTTCCAGAACAGTCAATTTCAAATATTCTGTTGCACTGTTCATACAATAAAATATCCCTGTATGTGCAGTTGTTTGGCAAGTTATTACTGACTAGATCAAGCTAGCAAACATGAAAACATACATCTGCTATTGGCAAAAGATGATATGCCAAAGAGACCGATGCCCACGTTGTTGAGCTTAGTGAGCAAGGTGGTTAGAAAAAAACACACGGTATAATTCAACCCTATTTTTAAAAAATATGTATATATGTCTGTAGGTGCAGGCAAGCTTGAAGGAGCTACAACTGGACAGTGTTACTGATGTTTGTTTCTGACTAATGAAATTACAAGTAATTTTTATTTTCTCCTCTCTACTTTTCTGTATTCACTGAATGTTTTTTGTAGTTAGCACCTTTTACTTTTATAACCCCAAAAATTAAGATACTGTCATTTTGGAAATATGAGGAAAAACAAGATTGAAAGCCACAAAGATGAAGAATCACAGCCAAAGAAAAATGACAATTATGTGCAGAAATAGATCTCTACTTGCTCAGATGTAAAGCCTGTGAACATAGACCTCCCAGATATGTTAGCAACCCAACACTGCCAGACTAGGATATAAGCCATGGCAGTGAATATTTCACTACACCCTGGAGGTGGAGGGGTTCAAATTTTCACTCTGGTATCAAAATGCTCACTTTTAAAGAAGGTTTATAATAGGAATTATCACTCATTATCTTTAAAAAGAGGGTTTTAAACATGCCCTGGCCTGCCTTCTTCCACTCTCTTTTCTTCTCATGGTCAGAGCTTTGCAGGATAGACAGCTCCTTACCTAATATTCTCTATTTCCTTATCTAAGGTTTATGCCAGCTGGATACCTTTTTTTTTTTCTTTTTTTTTTTAAACAGCCTATTATCAGGACATAATTACAGATCATTGGAGATGCAGTGTTTACGCTACCTTTTCCTCTCCTGGCATATAGGATTTCTATAACTGTCTTGTTTCGATGTGTGAATGCTAGTCTTGGGGTACACACTCACGGATTTAAGCGATAAGCTTGACTCCAAAATGCTGGCAGCACCCAGTGAACCTGGAACACATACAGGGCTCCTTGGCAGATGCGGTAATCACAAGATGCAATGAGACCAAAAGGAGACAAGAAAAACACAAGATGAGTTCCCAAGGAGAAAGCAAAAGCTCCCTTCTTCTGCTCTTCTTTATAAGAGCCCTATTTATTATTGAATGTGATAGGGAGGACCAAAGATGACAAATCACTGCCTCTAGCTTGGGTACCTTGGTGGGCAATGGCACTATGCACTCAGAGAAGGGGACACTGGTCTAGGAGAAGGTTTGGGGGAGGTGAGTGAAGATAATGAGCTCAGTTTGGGACATGCTGACTTTGAGATTCCTGTGGGACATCTAAGTGGAGATGTCTGGAAGGCAGCTGGATATGTGGTCTGTAGCTCCAGATAATGTATGGGAGGCATCAGAATCTGGTAGAAACAGAATCCATGGGGCTAGTTTTGGGAGATCTGGAAGGCGTCAGATTTAGGAGACATCAGAATGCAGTGGAAACAGAATCCGTGGGGCTGGCTGAGATCACAATTACAAAGAATGCAAGAGAAGAGGATCTTAGGTGGAAGTCCAAGTCTAAGGAATATTTAAAGGATGAGCAGAAGACAAAGATGCTGCAAAGAAGACTGAGAAGGAGTTGCGGATGTTCTTAGGCTAATGTGAACATTACTGTCAAAATATCTGCATTTTTCCGAATTGGAATAGTGCAAATAGAGACACTGAGATCATTTTTGTTAATTTTATCTCAGTGGAGTACAGATAAATGTCAAATTTGAAGACAAGATATCTGAGACCTTTTCCTAAAGAAATACAAGTGCCAGTAAACACATGAAAAGCTGTTCGACCTCACTAATAGAAATGCAAATCAAAAACATCAAATTGGACTCTGGAGAAAGTCACTGTTTTATGTTTATTAACTATATTTTTGGGGCTAACTGGCTGTAATGAAACAGGCCTTCTCATCACCGCTGGTAGGACTCACTGGAGAGAAATTTGGCCAAATCCATAAAGTACTATAAAAATCTTTTATATCCTTTGGCCCAGCAATCCTACTTTTTGGATTGACTCATGCGATTAATTAGATTCATGTAAAGGATTTACATAAAAATTTATGTAAAAGGATTCCTTATGCAGCATTATTTATAAAAGCAATAATTTATTTTAAAATCTGAATGTATAATTATATGGGAATAATTAAATAAGTGTGCTACATTCATATGATAAAAAAGTATACAATCACTAAAAATCAAGTTTTGAATAATTAAACAAATTCTATGATGAGAAAATGTTCAGTACACAATAAGTGAAATATGCATGACAATTCCAATTTATTATAAATACGCACACGTGCGTGCACACGCACACACACACAGAGTATGAGAAAATACTCCGAAATAATAATAGTGGCTACTTGGTGATGACTGAATTACAATAAACTTTTCACTTTCTTCTTTATACATTTCTATATTTTCTCAATTTTCCACAATGCACATTGCAATTTTTATAATTTAAAATAAGAAATACTCCTGCCATTATATTCTAATATTTTCATTACTAAAACTCTTTTCTTTCAAAATATGTCTATTATCCTTAAGGACATTTGTATAGCTCCTAACTGGGAATTCTGGTTCTAATTCTTAAATAATATTGCCACTATCTTCTATACTGCTATTTTCAAAACAAAGGGGCAGTAGGACACAATGGATCAACATTAAAAGTTCCAACTAAATATTGGTGTTATGTCAGACCAAGAAAAATTTTAAATTATAGCCCTATAAAGAACTTCAGAGGAAAACTTATAATATTGATATTGACTATGACTTGGATCTGAGACAGAAAAAGCCATGGAGGTTCTATGTCTTGAGCTAGCCATTCTAAACTGTTAGAAAGTGATTTCTGACACCTCCATCAATTATCAGCTGAACGGCAACACTGAATTTCATTACCTGGGGGAAAAAAAGACTTAACCTGCTTGAAAATGTTCTTTGTTATACAATTATCTTATCTATGAAATTTGTATTCTTAAACTACATGCTGTGTTCCACTTGCTGAGTAGAACACAGAGAAATTACACACAGATGGTTAAATGTACTTAAAGATACTGCTTGAAACAAAGTATTTTAATTATTTCAGATTGTTGCAGTTGGAAGTCATTTTGTTGATAAACAATTATGTAGAATCAAGAGACATTCATAACTGCTAAACCTGTGAAATCTTTCTTAATGATCTTAATGACTGGCTCAGCGTTTTGCCAAAGATGCTTGATATAAAGCTAAGAAAAGTAAACTATTGACTAAACTTTTATTCAAATACGTATGCATATAAACAAGGTCTCACTGATTTCAACTGTAGATGAATGATAAAAATGACAACTCAGGGGCTTCCCTGGTGGCACAGTGGTTGAGAATCTGCCTGCCAATGCAGGGGACATGGGTTCGAACCCTGGTCTGGGAAGATCCCACATGCCGCGGAGCAACTAGGCCCGTGAGCCACAATTACTGAGCCTGCGCGTCTGGAGCCCATGCTCCGCAACAAGAGAGGCCACGACAGTGAGAGGCCCACGCACCGCAATGAAGAGTGGCCCCCACTTGCCGCAACTAGAGAAAGCCCTCGCACAGAAACGAAGACCCAACACAGCCATAAATAAATAAATAAATAAATAATTTGTAAGTCTTATTTAAAAAAAAAAAAATGACAACTCAAATATATTTACTGGATATATACTTTATGTTCATTTTCAAAAACTTCTGTTATTTCATTGTTTCAGAAAAGGTAAATCATTAACTGAATGACTAAGAGTGACTTTTTTATATATAAATTTATTTTATTTATATTTATTTTTGGCTGCATTGAGTCTTCGTTGCTGCGTGCGGACTTTCTCTAGTTGCGGCGAGCGGGGGCTGCTCTTCGTTGTGGTGTGCGGGCTTCTCATTGCGGTGGCTTCTCTTGTTGAGGAGCACAGGCTCTAAGTGCACGGGCTTCAGCAGTTGTGGCTCGTGGGCTCTAGGGCTCAGTAGTTGTGGCGCACAGGCTTAGTTGCTCCGCAGCATGTGGGATCTTCCCGGACCAGGACTCGAACCCACGTCCCCTGCATTGGCAGGCAGATTCTTGACCACTGTGCCACCAGGGAAGCCCAAGAGTGATTTAATTTGTACAGCTTTTAAGACTTTTCCTACAAATAAAGTCATGCATAAGAAAAGAGTTTAGCGTCCAGTGGTTGAGGCTTTGTCTTCCAATGCAGGGGGTGCAGTTCGATCCCTGGTCGGGGAGCTAGGATCCCACATGCCTCGCGGCCAAAAGGCCAAAGCATAAAACTGAAAGCAATACTGTAACAAATTCAATAGAGACTTTAAAAATGGTCCATAACAACGACAACAAAGAATGTTTAATGTTAGATCTTATATCCCAATTTTTGTTTTTCATAAAATATTGTGCAATATTTAAATTAAAATTTATATTGTCTGATATTTTATAATAAGGTTCACAGCAACTTTAGTGAAGGAAGAAAAAAAACAGTGTGATAAATGATGCTAAGTCAACTGATTAGTTAGTTGGGAAAAATCAATTTTGATTCCCTTCTCACGCCATTTGTCAAAATAAGTTTCAAATAAATCAGAGTTAAAATGTTTGGGAAAAAAAATTTAAGAAGAAAATTTTTATCTGCTCTCTAACTGAAGAAGGATTTAGCTTAAAAAATATAATCACAAAGGAAAAGGTGTAGACTGGAATACTAATATCCTACCTGATAATTGGCCCAAGAACATAAGCAGAGGATTGACCAAAGCAGAAATAAAAATAAGTACTAAAACATGAAAAATGTTCAACTTCACTAATATTCAAAAAAATACAAATTAAAACAGGGTGCTGGGACTTCCCTGGTGATCCAGTGGTTAAGACTCCGCCTTCCAATGCAGGGGAAGCGGGTTCGATCCCTGGTCAGGGAACTAAGATCTCACGTGCCACGGGGCAACTAAGCCCGTGCGCTGCAACTACTGAGTCCATGCGCTTTAGAGCCTGCGCATCACAAGTAGAGAGAAGCCTGCGGCCACAACGAAGAGCCTGCATGTCACAACTAAGACCTGACACAGCCAAATAAATAAATATTTTTTTTAAAAAGGTGCTATTTTTAGCCTTGAATTAGCACACACACACACAAAAAAGTTTAATGACAACAAAACAGTGTGGTGAAATTTATGTGAGAAAAACTCTCATTTACTGCTGATTTAGGGTGTAAATTGGTATACCCTTTCTAAAAACTCAATTAGCAACAGATAATGAGCTGTAAAATATTCACATCCTTTAATATAGTAATCCACTTCCAGGAGTCTTAAGGAGACAATCTAAAATGAGGATAAAAATTTATGTACAAAAATGTTCATTACAGTATTAGAGACAATAGCAAAAACTTCGAAGTGAACTAAATAAACTTGAAAATAAATTTACATAAATAATTTGGAATTCTTTAATTAAATTATGGTATGCTCACAGGTTGAGTAGCATAATGTCATTAAAATTTTTCTTCACAAAGAATTTTTAAATTATATAGAAATGCCTATGATATAAAGTCACATGACAATATTCAAAATTATATCCATGTAGCATGACATTTAGAAGTTTCATAAAACACACACTCATAAAATTTCTGTTCACCTGCTTGTTTTACACTCATGAGAAAAATCGCTGGGTTCTCACTGAATTTGGAGAGTGTATGTGGAGTAGTCTAACCTAAAATACAGGCTATGTAGCACACAAAGAGTTCACTTTGTGGCTACCAAAGAATAAGTCAGTGGCTACCAAAGAATTAGTCAATCATTCTCCAGAAAAGATTTAGGCATAATCTGTGATAGAACCATTGAACACTTGAGCAGCTCTATATGTATATATAGTTCGTTCGAAGGAAGTAACAGAAAGAATTTCTTTAATAGTCATTACTGATTTTTCTGAGCAACAAAGGACTGGCCAGCCAAATATATGTGCATGAGTATATATGCATGTGGACACACACATTAAAAAGGCTAGAAGGAAATATTCTAAAATACTAGCAGTGGTTTTCAGAGTAGGAATACTCTAAAACTGTGCTAATATGGTAGTCACTAGGTATGAATGGCTATTTATATTTAAATTAAAATTACATGAAATTTAATATTCTTCCCTTCATTCGCACTAGTCACATTTCAAGGGCTCAATAGCCACATGTAACCAGTGGCTACCGTATTAGACAGTGAAGATACAGAACAATTCCATCATCACACAAAGTTCTTTTGGACTGTGCTGTTCTAAAAGATTTCTTATGTTCTTCTTTATACTTTTTGCAAATTTATTATAATATGCATTGTAGTAGATTCCTCTTACAAACAGGAAAAAATGACTAAAAGAGATGAGGTTAACAAAGGAAACATTCACAGTCTACTGTGAACAGTGACATTCTCTAGAGAAAAGCAAGAGAAATGATATTCTGTGGGTAAAAGCAGGAGAACACAAGCACTCTGGGAAGAATAGGAAAGGCCAGAAAGAGATGTGGGAATAATAGACATTCTGATGAAAGAAAAGAAAGGACACAGAAATTCCAACAGCAGGGCGGGGAAGGAGGCAATTACAGCAAGAAGTCACAGGTTCTTATCTCTCCCCACTCACCAGCTATTACAGCTGCTGACCGCTGAGCTGGCTCAAAAGGACATTTCCCCCGGCCACTCTCAGGTCTTTCAACCTGCTGGAAACTGGACACATCCTACAGACCAGAAGGGGGCAATTGGTTTAGAGGTCATGGGGAAGTTCATGGTGAGAATTACAAAGATGATCAGATGAAGAAAAAACCCAATTCCCATTCATCTCCCATTCCCCCACTACCATCCCCATATTCCCAGTCTGCTATTCCTGATTCCACCACCCATTCCTGCATTTCCCACCTCTGCCATCCCTCTTTTCATCAGTTTATTCCTCTTCCCTCAATTCCCTTAGTACCCAACACCCACATGCTCTGATGAAGGAACACCTAGGATGGCACTAGAAGACACCGAGAGGCTGAAAGGCAGATCTTTCCTCTGAAATGCTGCTGAACTGCCAGCTTTGCAACTGGCTGGAGAATGTGCTACAGGATAAGGAGGACCAGGGAAGAAAGCAGGCCTCCTGAGGGCTGGAGCACTTAGGAAGGGTAAAGAAAAGTACAGGCTGATATAGGACCATCTGAAGCCCAGGGGTCTAGAGAGAAGGGCCATCCTTCACCTAATCCCACCCCACGAATAAAAGACTGAACCAGAGTCAAGGATACACAGAAGGAGGGAAGGGAATCTACAAAGTCAGTGAAGACCTGAAGCTGAGGTCAGAATCTGAGAATTTGGTAAGTGTCTTCCTCATCCAGGGACTCCAGAGGGACCAACCTGGGGTGCGGGGGTGGGCAAGTGGTGTAAGAGTTCCACAGAGCCAGCCAGACATTACCTTAGCTGAGCATCCAGCAGTAAGAGAGCCTTCAAGATAACATCTAAAAATGAAAATCAGGGATGATTTCAACCTGGACTGACAGGGAAGTTAACTATGGCCAGTTAGGAATCAGTTATGACACGAAGTACCAGGCATGATATCTCTAGTTCACAAACTAGGACGGACATATGGTGTTGCTGGAGCCTTATTGCTGTGATGGTAATTGGAGAACCAACATAGGTCTATGTCCCCTGAGCGTAAGTGTACCACTGGCCCATTCTGACTGCTCACTTATTTGCTGTAGTTGGCAAACAGGGTTTTATTTTACTGAGAGAGCCTTGAAGAAGGCCTGTTAAAGTGAGATGTGATCTGATGTCCCCTCAAAGGGAATACTGGGTCAAGAATCTTCCAGAATGGAGGACCCCATGGAAACACAATCATCTGCCCTGTGTGGTGGTGGGCACATTGTAGCCAGAGGAGAAAGATGACAGTTCAGTGAGAGATTACCAAGATGTTTGGGCACTCTGAACATGGGGTTATTACCTGCTGCTGTGGCCTGTCTTATCACCTCCTTTTCTCCACACTGCCTCGCCTTGCCCCCAATTAACTCTCTACACCCACCCCAGATTTATATTCCTAGACTATTAGTCACTGACTTAATAAATGTTTGAGCCACAGAATGACAAAAATGGCTCACCATTGCCTCTTTATCCCAAACTACTACTTCTTCTAACCAAACCTGGATCACCTGTTATTCCTAGAAAACAAATTATGCCTGAAACTATTCCGTTACATTTCATCAAGGACTTATAAAGGATGAGCCTTTTCTCAGTTCTCATTCTCTTTGATCTTTTCCCGCCATTGGATACTTTTGATTCACTCCCCTCCTTGAAATAGTCTACTTCTTGACTCTTGAAATTCTACCCTCCTGGAGCCCCTCCTCCTATCTGTTGCTTCTCTATCTCCTTTGGTTGTTTCTCTTCTCCTTTCCAGCCTCTAACCATGTATCCTTAGTCTTTTTCACATATAAAGATCTCATCAATTTTCACATTTCTGCTCAGACTTTCTATGCAAATCATTCCCCAAACTCTCTAAAGCCTGATGTCTTCCAAACTCTAGTCCATGTTTGCACTTGACTGCTGGACTTCCTTTCCTCACAGAGATGATCTATTAAAACTGAACATGTTGAAACTCATCCTCTTCCAGTTTCCCCAAATGGCATCATTACGTTATCTAGGTTTATAGCCTTTGAGCAAGGGAGCCGATTAACTACATAGGTTATGATTACTGTACGGTCAAAGTGACATTTAATTAGGGTCTGAAAGGATAAGACCACAACACCACGTTATCTGAATGTTGAGATTCTTCATTATATCATCATTGTGTCAGCACAGTCCTATCAGCATGAGTTGTAGTGAAGGCAAGTCCCTCAAGTTGAAAGCCAGAGCTATGTAGGCAGGCTCTCACTGAGCTGTGGGGTTAGAACCCATCCTTTGACTTTGGCCAAGAAGAGTGCAAGGCATATAAAGGACCTTTCCTAAGAGGTTGGGGGTGAGGGGTAGGGGGAGATGGTCCTTGTTAACATGAAACAAATCAAATGTCACAAGAAATTGAAGCCAGCTAAGGTCTTCTTCTAGGGTGCAGGCTGGACTAGAGGGACAAGGTAGTAGAGCAGAGCCAGACAAACCTGGGTTTGAATCTTGGCTCTGCCTCGGCCAGCTATATATCTCAGACTTTTACCTAACTTTTCAGAACTTCTGTTTCATTCATGTAAATTGGAAATAAATACTATCATGATGTGTCATCATTATCATAATAAATAAATATCATGATATGGTGATAAGAATTAAACTCAATTGTGAATGTAAAGTATCAAGCACCAAGCCTGCAACAGAGTAGACACTCAATTGAATGGGAAGTCTTCTCATTGTTGTTGTTGCTGTTGTTGTAAGTCTAACATTTTTTCTGTTAACTGCTGGAGCTCCCTCAAAAAAACAAATTAAAATATTTTCCCCCAGTGTCTGATGAGCTGTCACTGAAGGGCAACACTCCACATTGTTGCAACTGGTAGGTCCTATGCTTAAACTTCCTTTTGTGAGAACCTTCATTTCTCTGAGCAATCAACTCTGAGCAAGTTGTTATATCTGGATCAGCTAGTCAAAGCTCTCAGGTTGTTACACACAGTCTCAAAGTCATCAGTCTGGGACATGAGAAGTTCAGCACTAAGGATAAGCCAAGGACTTGCTCAAGCAGATGGGGATTGCCAGGTAGCAGGATAAGACAAAGGTAGAAAAGAACATTCAGGAAGTCTAGAGAGCAGTCTCAGGATGCTTAAAGGGTTAACACAGTTGTTAGCTGTACTTATATTCCCCTACAAACAAGCCTTGATCAAAGGATGGTCCTTCATTTCACGAGCCTGTGGGATAGGAGGGTTCAGAAAAAGAGCTGAAAGTCGTAGGAGTGCAGTACACAGGCCCCTGGCTTCTTTCTTGTTTGCTGATATTCCTCAAAAATGGATAGGGGTCCAAGTCACACCACTCCTGACAGGTATGTCCAGATCATTTTCTGTCCAGATACTTATCTAACAACCATTAGGGTCCCACCTCAGAGAGCCAAAGAAGAATAGAAGGCCCTAGGGAACTAACTTGGAGTAATCACATCATCTGTAAACCATGGCTCTGGTATCCACACCCATGGGCTCCCTGATCCTATGTATACTAGGAAAGGACAAATATGTCAATTGCAGTTCCACTGCTACTTCTGTGAGCTTTATGAGAACTGTAGGGAAACTAGGCCCTCAGCGTTACCTGAAGGGATATAGAGATTTTCAACACCACCCTGAACTGGGAAACCTTCCCAGGATGAGGGAGCTATTCACACCTCAAAAGGGAGTCTATCACCAGCATTATGAAAATAACTCAACATAGACGCAACTAACTCCAAGGAGAGCCCAGAGAGACTGACTAAGGCAATCAAGCATATACAATTATAGCATTCTTAAGTCAGAAATATAAGGATGATGTTTAACAAAGAGGTGTGGAGCTACACACTGACTAGATCCATGTGGCAAGGACTACTGCAGGCTGCAGAAGGATCAAGTCAAGATCTACCATTAAGGATCAGGGTCAGGAAAGGGAGTTGTTGCACTCCCCCCTACCCCTAGCAGCAAGGGATAAAAAGTGTCCAGTGATATGAAGGACATGTGAGGCTTTTGACTCATCCCAGGGCCTGGTCACAAATGTGTGCAGCCAGAGGAACAGTAATTGACTACTGGATAACTGATGAGAAAAGGTGAGGAGTCAAAACATTAACACCCTTCCTAAGATGTCACCAATCCCAGGGACTTTTGAGGTCATGACCAACCTAGATGTGATTAGGAGTAGTCATGTCCCAAGCCTGCCTGGGTGTGAGGTTGTAGATGTCCAGGGCTTTAGCAGCAATGAACAGGACCAAGAAGAAAACATGGTTGACAGAGTGCCCACCTTGAAGGCAAGATCCAGAGTATGGGGCCAACAGGTACTACGTTAGTGTGCAGTGACCTCAGAAGCTGTGAGAGCAAAGGGTCACAGCCCACACAGAATGAGGCTGACAGAGGAGGTGGGAGGAGGTGGTAAAAGACAATCACATGCCATGGGAGGAAGAAACAGGTATGGACAGTGCTGATTAAGAAATGGACCCAGGCTCCCTGGACAAAGCATACACAGGACAAGGAAAACATGAGCCACTGGCCTCTGAAGTTCCTCCCCACAGCCCAGCTAGCATCTTCACTTCCTTCACCATCCCACTACGTCCCTCTTTTCACTTTGTATTTCTTACCTTCTACAGACAACCTCCCTCCCCCTCCCTTTCATACCCTCCTTCAGTAGACAAAGCCTCTACCCTATGAGGACATCCCTCACCCCCAATGCTTATCATGCACAAGGGTTCCCTTAAGCATGACCCCTGTCATAGTCGCTCACAGAAGACCCCTCCCGTCCTTCCACCCCTGTCACTCACAATAACCCCGCACTTCGGATCAAAAGCGAAGGTGCCACAAATGAGGAGGTGAGAGGCATTGGCAATGGCGAGAATCTGGACAAAATTGTGACATTCTTCCTAAGGGTCAGAGATGGTTAGAGAGAATCAGAAGCAGCAGGTACAAGGAAAAGCAGTGTTAGGACAGTTATATGCAGCTCTGGGTATGGTGTTAGAGTCCCTGCCTGGGCCCATTGGGATGGGAGCATTGCAGGGGACTGACACAGAGTCAGGGCTGGGCCAAGGCCTCAACTGACATTCAGGCCAGGGCCCGGATTTATACCTACCTCCTTCTTGCCTTTCTTCCTACAGTTCTGTCTGTGGGCCTCAGGCACCATCCAGTCAATCTAAGAAAGGAAGAGTGACCATTTCTCCCAGATTCTCACCCAAATTCCTCCCAAGTCAGGCTAGGTGACACAGTTCTACAACCTCCATCAATTTGGAAACTTCAGAGACAACCTCCCGACCACAGAGCACTGTTTTTCATACTGGAGGTCGCTACCCATTAATGAGTAATGAAATCAATTGTGAAATCTCAACCATTATTTTTAATGAAATAGAATATATCAGAATGTATCACATATAGGAGAGTAGATATTGTTTCAAGAAAGTTTTTTTTCAGTACATACTTTGTGTACTATGTCAAAATGTACCATATATTTCTTACTAAGGGGTGGTCAAAAAAGTTTGAAAGCTATTGCCCTAGACTAATGTGATTTTAATGATTCCTCTGCCCACTGCCACCTGAACCCTGGTCACTGTGGCCTCCTCCCCATCATCATGAACCTCCCTCATAGCCTCCCCAGTCACCATGACCCACCCCCATCACCCTCAGCTGAGACAATGAGGTTGACGATCTACCCTTATTCCTTTTTACCAACATTCCCCCTCCTACCACAACACCCCCCCTCATATGCCATAAAACCAAGGAGCTAATCACATGCTCTAGAATCTGAGCTCCTCCCCACTCTCATCTCTCACCCTGCGAGGTCTCTCCCCTGAAAAGGGCAGGGATAAAGCGAAGATGGTGTCCCGGGCGCCGACATAAAGCATATGGGAAGCAGGATCCACAAGGAGAACGGAGTAATTGTATGTCTGAGGGATGGTGAACCGGGTGAGATAGGAGTCAGCCTCTGGCAGGAAGAGAGGGTGAAAGTGAAGAGTGATATCAGCCATCATTTCATAAGAGTTGGGTCCACAAGGGCAAAGCCAAAGGGGCCAATTTTTGTTTTCTTCCAAGTATCATTTACTTAGCAGCCTTAAGGGCAAACACAAAGCCTTGACAGGCCAACCATTTAACTTCCCCAGGGAAAGATAACTGATGAGGCCAGAGTATTTAGCACACAATAAAGTATGCTTTTTCTATAAAAATAGAACACTTCATTAAAATAGCATAAATATTAAGTCTATTTAATATTTACTTCTATTCATAGCAACATGATACATAATTTGAAAATACCTGTAAAAGGTACAAGTACTTTTCTCTCTAAATATCCTTTTTTTTAAATCACTACTTAATAGTAACTCTTTTTTACTTAGAAGGGAAATGTCTCACTCTTTTCACCAACACATTAGGAGATCATCTCCTCTCTCTCCCACCACCCTTGATCTCACCCTAATTCTACCCAGAGGTAAGAGAATAGAGGGGGCAAGAAGACTATGTGCTTTGGAAATGGATCAGCCCAAGTTTGAAGGTGGCTCTTTCACTTACCAGATGTATGATCTTGAGTTAGTTACTTGCCCTCACCGAGCATCACTTTCCTCATCTGTAAACACCACCATCCAGGGTTGTTGAGAATTAACTGAGATAACATATGTGGAAGCATCTGACACATACTACGTATTTCACAAATGGTTCCTTTCTTCCATCTTTAAGCATGTGCTCTGTTTGGGCCAAATCTAAACCCATATCAGCATTCAAAACTCTGATCTATTTAAAGATTGTAACAAATAAGTTAGGATGAATTTACCTTCTTAGCTCAGTCTCTGGCTCTGGGGACCTGAATTAATACAGTTCTGCTCTGCCTGCTTCATCTGCTCAGCTACCTTCAAGACTAGTAGAATGGCCATGGATTCTTAGATGTGCTGATGTATGGAGCCCCACCCACCCAATCCTCCCACACCCATACTCATGCCTTGTGCTGTATCCTGACTACTATCCCATGCTTAGTATAAGCCCCGGATCACCCAACCACCCTTCATATCCCCACCTCTGCCTCGCCTTGTCATATAGACCTCTCTGGATTCCTGGATATGAACCCAGACTGGCAACCTCAACTCCATGTTGTGGCTATTGCTCCAACACAAATGGAAACCCAGGCTCTGACCACAACTTTGTCTTCTGGATTCAGAGCATCCCTATATGTCACTGGTCTGAAATGACAGAAGTAATTTAGAAGACTCTAAATTACTATTACCCAGTTGTGAGTTTTTCCCAACAGGATGTACTCTTGGCTTCACTGGGTCTGTTTGCCCAAGCTGCTAACACTCACTGCCCACTGAGAAAAACACAAGGTTCATAGCTACACTCATGCCCGCCTCAACAAAGAGCCTTTAAAGTGTGAATCACTCCAATGATCACTTTTAACCTTGTGGCATCCCCTGGCTTCTTTCACATCTTTTAAAAGGACATCTCCCTCCTCCTTTTTTCCTTCTGAAGACTTTGAAAATCATTTAAACAGAATCTTAAATCAACTCATTGAATCGTTTCCCAGCTACTCAATATAGGGAATGGGTAGAGGGAGTAGGGAACGTTGAGGAAGTTAGGAGGGTTATGGTGGATCGGAAAATGGGAGTTGGTGTCAGAGATGAGAGGCCTGGTAAGTGGGTTAGGGAAATCAGGGTTGTGAGAGGGGCAAAAGGCTCGGAGGAGGTTAGAACTGATGATAACCAAATGAATTTGTGAAGTGGGCAGATGGAAATGCTGAGCTGGTAATCAGAAGGATGGGTGTTTGGAGTAGTATGAAAGACCGATGGGTTTGAGAGCAGGATGGGCGTCAGGCTGGCGTGACAGACACAGGTGCATGTGAGGGAAGAGGGGAATAAGGGAGAGGAAACTTCGAAATAGAGGGTTTCCGGCAACCCCCATTCCCCTCCCTGGGCCTCAGGGTCCGCGTCTGCACGGTGAGGGGCGGTTGCCTTAATAAAGGGCCGCGGGAGCCTCCTGGGCTGGTAGTAGGAGCCGAGTCGCCCGGCCCGCTGGAGCAGCACGAAGTGGGGGTCCCGTCCGCAACCGGGCGGGGCTTGGGCGGCGCGGGACGCAGTGGGCTGAGCTGTGGGGGCCCGGGTGCGGCTTCCCGGGTGGGGAGGGCAAGTGGGTTCGGGTACCTGCAGGCGGGGTCTGGGCGCGGCGCGAAGGAATAAGGGCCAGGGCGCACGCGCCTTACCGGAGATAGGAAGCGAGATCCTGGGCACCGAAAGCGAGATGCGGCCACACACCGGGCCGCTTAGCACCTCCAGCAGCAGCAGCAGCAGGGGTAAGGGCGAGGCCGGGGACGGCCCCGGGCGCGGGCGGGGCCGCGCAACAGAGGACGGCATTTTTGCCACCTCCTGGCCGCCGGGGTGTGGCGCGCCCCGCACCCTCCTCAGAGCCTCGGCGCCACCAGCTTCGGCCCCACTCTGCTCTCCTCGATGCGGCTGGGCTTGCGGCGGCGGGTTAGAGCGCAACCTGGCTCCACCCCTTCAAGAAGGGACCAATGATGGGGCTGGTTTTCTCCTCAGCCGTAGGGGTTGCGTGGAGGTCGGACTAAGAAGAGAAAAAGCCCAGGCCAGAGAGAGAGGGAGCTAGACCCAGGGGAAGGTGGGGCGTTCTACCTCGAAAATGGGCTGGACGTGTCACTCCAGGACCCCGAGCGACAGGTTTGCAAAGGTCGCTCCAAAAACTCCAATTTGTATGTCTTGGCTGTTGTAAACAGTGCTATGAACATTGGGGTGCATTATCTTTTCAAATTAGAGTTTTTTTCTGGATATATACCCAAGAGTGTGATTGCAGGATCATATGGTAGGTGTATTTTTAGTTTTTTAAGGAACCTCCATACTATTCTCTGTAGTGATTGCACCAACTTACATTCTAACCAACAGTGCAAGAGGGTTCCCTTTTCTCCAAACTCTCTCCAGCATTTATTGTTTGTAGATTTTTTGATGATGGCCATTCTGACTGGTGTGAGGTGATGCCTCATTGTAGTTATTTGCATTTCTCTAATAATTAGTGGTGTTGAGCATCTTGTCACGTGCCTGTTGGCCATTTGTATGTCTTCTTTGGAGAAATGTCTGTTTAGGTCTTCTGCCCATTTTTTGATTGGGTGTTTCTTTTCTTGATGTTGAACTGTTTGTATATTTGGGAAATTAAGCCCTTGTCCCTTGCATTGTTAGCAAACATTTTCTCCTATTCCGTAGGTTGTCTCTTCATTTTGTTTACGGTTTCCTTCACTGTGCAAAAGCTTATAAGTATGATTAGACTTTAGTGGGGTCTTCAAGGAATCAAGTCATACTCCCCCACGTATGGAAGAGTCCTTGGCACATTTTCCAATGAATGCTACTTCAGATAGATAAAACAACTTTTAGAGAGACATAGAGAAATTTATTGTAGCTAGGAGCAATGGATGGTGTGGAGTTAGCAAGCATATTGTTGAAGGTGGTGTCAGTTATAATAGACCTTGTAACCAAAAAGGAAACACAAACAGTTTTTAAGTCAAAGGATGGCATGACCAAATATATTTTTTCAAAGATATTTCCAACATAAGTGTCTAATCTGGAGATTAGAGACAAGAATATAAATTTGGACTATGTATGAAAGAAGACCTGTTGAGAAGCTATCCTTTATACTGAAACACAGGAAGTCTGTTGGACACTAGATTACAATACCTGGGACACCTGGGTTAAATATTTCTGGTTTTACAATGAGGAGCAGTTGAGGGGAGAAAAGTGGTTATGAGACTAGAACATAAGCAAGTAACTCTTTTCCTATTGGTTCTAACCTATCCTGAACCACTCATTGGTAAGCTGACCTCCTCTTCCCCAGCCTGCAACTCAAACAAATAACTTGAGAGGAGTAAAGAAACAATAATCAAGAAGGAAACAGGAGAAAGTGTTTGCCCATTTCTGGTTTGGTACTAGCATTATCTTTTCCTCTCCTGTGGGCTAATTCAGAGAAGAATTCTCATTCAACCAGATAGAGTTGAAGACCCAGACCAGACAACTGATGAGGACCATGAGGCTCCTATCCCTACTGGATTTTGTCAGAGGTACTATAGGAATCAACAGCAAGTAAATGAAAATGAGTATGAGTAGAGAAGGGGCAGATCCTCTTGGAATGTAGAAGTTTGAAAAGACTTAAAAGAGCTTTCTGAGGGCAGACTCTAACTTCCATGAAGGCAAGGACCATTGTTTGTGTGTCCACTATATCCCAGTCCTAGCACAGTGCCTGACACACAGTTTGCCCTCAACAGATATTTATTGAATAAAAGAGTGACTGACTTATACTAGGGGAGTGGCAAAGATGGTGGAGTAGGAAGACTCTGAGCTCACCTTCTCTCCTGGGCGCACCAAGATTACAACTATTTACAGAGCAACTATTGATGAGAAAAACCAGAACACTAGTGTAAAAGATCTTCTACAACTAAAGATATAAAGAAGGAACCACAACAAGACATGTAGAAGGGGCGGAGATGCAGTATAGTCAAGACCCATATTGCTGGGTAGGTGACCCACAAACAGGAGGATAATTACAATAGCAGAGGTTCCCAGGTCCTGCCCAAGTAGCAAGTGGTCCAAGCCCCGCATCAGGCTCACCAGCCCAGGGGTCCTGCACTGGGAAGATGAACCCCCAAAACATTTGGCTTTGAAGGCTAGCAGGGCTTACTTTCAGGAGAGCCAGAGGGCTGTGGGAAATAGAGACTCTATTCTTAAAGGATGCACACAAAATCTCACGTGCTCTGGGACCCAGGGCATAAGTAGTAATTTGAAAGTATGCTGGGACTTCCCTGGTGGCACAGTGGTTAAGAATCCGCCTGCCAATGCAGGGGACACAGGTTCGAGCCCTGGTCTGGGAAGATCCCACATGCCATGGAACAACTAAACCCGTGCACTGCAACTACTGAGCCTGCGCTCTAGAGCCCGCGTGCCACAACTACTGAAGTGCTCACGCCTAGAACCCGTGCTCCGCAACAAAGAGTAGCCCCTGCTCGCTGCAACTAAAGAAAGCCCACACACAGCAATGAAGACCCAATGCAGCCAAAAATAAATTAATAAATTAATTTTTTAAAAACAGAAAGTATCCTGAGTCAGACCCATCTGCTGATCTTGGAGAGCCTCCCTGAGATGCTGGAGGCAACTAGAGACATAGACACTGGCAGCAGCCATTTTGTGGAGCTCATTCTACCATGTGGACACTGGTGCTGGTAAGTGCCATTTTGGAATCTGCCCTTTAATTTATTAGCACCAAGATCCTGCCCCACCCACCAGCCTTTTGGCACCAGTACTAGGATGTGTCAGGCCAAGCAATTAGCCAGGTGGAGATACAGCCCCATCCACCAGCAGGCCTGCTGCCTTAAGACCCTTTGAGCCTGCAGCCACCCCTGGACACGGTTCTGTCCACTAGAGGGCCCGGGACCAGGCCCTGAACACGAGTGTGCAGTCACTAGCCCCAGAACCCCCCAAGGCCCTGCAGCCAGAGACCCTGGGACATGGCTCTGTCTATCAGTCGGCTGGCACTAGCCCGGTGGCCAGCCTCACCCACCAGTGGGTAGGCACCAACACCAGGACCCCTTGGCCTTGGCCCTGCCCACCAGTGGGCTGATACCAATTCCAGGACCCAAAGCCCTGAACCCAGAGACCCCAGGACCTGGCTCCACCCACCACAGTGCAGGAACTCAGCCTCTCAGCCTGCCATATCAGGACCCAGCCCATGCACCAGTAGGCAGGCACCAGCCCCAGGACTCTGGACTCGAGCCCTGCCCATCAGCAGGCCAACACAAGCACTGGGACATCATGGGCTCTTTTATCAGCCACTCCAGGATCCAGCCCCACCCATGAGCAGCCCAACACCAGCTCTGTGACCCACCCCAAGGGCCCTGCAGTCAGAGACCCAGGAACCTGGTTCCACCAACCAGTGACCCAGCACTAGACCTGGGACCCCCTGAGGCCCAGCCCCACCCACCAGCAGGCTGACACTAGATCCAGGACCCGCCCCCAGCCCTGCAACCACCTACTCCAGAAACTGGCCTCACCCACCAGTGGCCAGCAGCCTCTGCACAATGCAAGCCTGGCAACCAACCAGAGTGGGGGCCAGCCACACCTACCAGAATGCCCACAGTAGTCTGCCCAACAAAAGGACCCATGCAGCACAAATAGGGGGCACCCCACAGCATAACTCTGGTGACCAGAGGGCAGTTGCTGCTGGGATGCATAGGATGTCTCTACAAAAAGTCACTTCTCCAAGGTTGGGAAATATAACCAACCTACCACATACACAGAAATAAAAACAGCAAACTAGGCAAAATGAGATGACAGAGGAATATGTTCCAAACAAAGGAACAAGATAAAACCCCAGAAGAAGAACTAAGTGAAGTGAAGAGAGACAATCTACCCAATAAAGAGTTCAAGGTAATGATCATAAATATGTTCAAAGAACTCAGGAAAGGATTGGATGAACAGAATGAGAAGTTAAAAGTTTTAAACAAAGAGTTAGCAAATATAAAGAACAACCAAATATACATGAAGAATACAATAACTGAAATGAAAAATACACTAGAAGTAATCAACAGTAAATAGGTGATACAGAAAAATGGATCAGTGAGCTGGAAGACAGAGTAGTAGAAATCACTGAGGCTGAACAGAAAAAAAGAATAAAAATAAGTCAGGACAGTTTAAGAGACCTCTAAGACAACATGAAGGATAGTAACATTCACATTTTAGGGGTCCCAGAAGGAGAAGAGAGGGAGAAAAGGGCAGATAACATATCTGAAGACCTAATAGCTGAAAATTTCCCTTCCTGGGAAAGGAAACAGACATCTAGGTCCAGGAAGCACAAAGACTCCCAAACAGGATCAGCTCAAAGAGGATCACACCAAGAAACATTGTAATTAAAATGGCAAAAATTAAAGATAAAGAGAGAATATTAAAAGCAGCAAGGGAGGGACTTACCTTGTGGTCCAGTCGTTAAGACTTCACCTTCCAATGCAGGGGGTGTGGGTTCAATCCCCAGTTGGGGAGCTAGATCCCAAGTGCTTTGGAGCCAAAAAACCAAAACATAGAAGCAAGGTTGTAACAAATTCAATAAAGACTTTAAAAATGGTCCACATCAACAATAATCTTAAAAAAAAAAAAAAAGCAGCAAGGGACAAGCACCAAGTTACATCTGGGGGAACTCCCATAAGGGCATCAGCTGATGTCCTTGTTTGCAGATGACATGATACTATGCATAGAGAATCCTAAAGATACTAGCAGAAAACTAGTAGAGCTAATCAATGAATTTGGTAATAGCAGGATACAAAATTAATGCACAGAAACCTCTTGCATTCCTCTCCACTAATGATGAAAAATCTGAAAGTGAAATTAAGAAAACACTCCCATTTACCATTGCAACAGAAAGAATAAAATATCTAGGAATAAACCTACCTAAGGAGACAAAAGACCTGTATGCAGAAAACGATAAGACACTGATGAAAGAAATTAAAAATGATACAAACAGATGGAGAGACATACCATGTTCTTAGATTGGAAGAATCAACATTGTGAAAATGACTCTACTACCCAAAGCAATCTACAGATTCAATGCAATCCCTATCAAACTACCAAGGGCATTTTTCACAGAACTAGAACAAAAAATTTCACAATTTGTATGGAAACACAAAAGACCCCGAATAGCCAAAGCAATCTTGAGAAAGAAAAACAGAGCTGGAGGAATCATGCTCCCAGACTTCAGACTATACTACAAAGCTACAGTAATCAAGACAGTATGGTACTGGCACAAAAACAGAAATACAGATCAATGGTACAGGATAGAAAGCCCAGAGATAAACCCACACACATATGGTCACCTTATTTTTGATAAAAGAGGCAAGAATATATAGTGGAGAAAAGACAGCTTCTTCAATAAGTGGTGCTGGGAAAACTGGACAGGTACATGTAAAAGTATGAAATTAGAACACTCCCTAACACCATACACAAAAATAAACTCAAAATGGATTAAAGACCTAAATGTAAGGCCAGACACTATAAAACTCTTAGAGGAAAACATAGGCAGAATACTCTATGACATAAATCACAGCAAGATCCTTTTTGACCCAGCTCCTAGAGAAATGGAAATAAAAACACAAATAAACAAATGGGACCTAATGAAACTTAAAAGCTTTTGCACAGCAAAGGAAACCATAAACAAGACCAAAAGACAACCCTCAGAATGGGAGAAAATATTTGCAAACGAAGCGACTGACAAAGGATCAATCTCCAAAATTTACAAGCAGCTCATGCAGCTCAATATCAAAAAAACAAACAACCCAATCCAAAAATGGACAGAAGACTTAAATAGACATTTCTCCAAAGAAGATATACACATTGCCAACAAACACATGAAAGGATGCTCAACATCGTTAATCATTAGAGAAATGCAAATCAAAACTACAATGAGGTATCATCTCACACCGGTCAGAATGGCCATCATCAAAAAAACCTACAACAATAAATGCTGGAGAGGGTGTGGAGAAAAGGGAAATCTCTTGCACTGTTGGTGGGAAAGTAAATTGATACAGACACTATGGAGAACAGTATGGAGGTTCCTTAAAAAACTAAAAATAGAACTACCATATGACCCAGCAATCCCACTACTGGGCATATACCCTGAGAAAACCATAATTCAAAAAGAGTCATGTACCACAGTGTTCATTGCAGCTCTATTTACAATAGCCAGGACATGGAAGCAACCTAAGTGTCCATCATCAGATGAATGGATAAAGAAGATGTGGCACATATATACAATGGAATATTACTCAGCCATATAAAGAAACGAAATTGAGTTATTTGTAGTGAGGTGGATGGACCTAGAGTCTGTTATACAGAGTGAAGTAAGTCAGAAAGAGAAAAACAAATACCGTATGCTAACACATATATATGGAATCTAAAAGAAAAAAAAATGGTCATGAAGAACCTAGGGGCAGGACGGGAATAAAGACTCAGACCTACTAGAGAATGGACTTGAGGACATGGGGAAGGGAAAGGGTAAGCTGAGACAAAGTGAGAGAGTGGCATGGACATATATACACTGCCAAATGTAAAATAGATAGCTAGCGGGAAGCAGCCACATAACACAGGGAGATCAGCTCAGTGCTTTGTGACCACCTAGAGGGGTAGGATAGGGAGGGTGGGAGGGAAATGCAAGAGGGAGGAGATATGGGGATATATGTGTATGTATTGTTAATTCACTTTGTTATAAAGCAGAAACTAACACACAATTGTAAAGCAATTATACTCCAATAAAGATGTTTAAAAAAAACTAAAAATGTGTTAGACAATTTATATACATCTTTAATAGTAAAACATTTGGAAAAATATTTTAAATGAGTTTGTATTATATGAAGAGGGGAAATGGCAATTTTCAAATGCCTTTTCCATTTGAAAGTACTATTTCTTCATTTTCTTCTTTTTGGCCTATTTTTTAAAAATAATTTTCATATACAGAATTCTTAAATTTTGGTCTCCTAAGTGAAAATTTTCAAAGAAGCAAGTTGTTTGGCGTCTACCTTAATAAAATTCTTTACTGGTCAAAAAAAAAGGGGGGTGGGTATCAGCTGATTTTTCAACAGAAACTCTGCAGGCCAAAAGGGAGTGCCATGATATATTTAAAGTGATGAAAGGGGGAAACCTACAACCAAGAATACTCTACCCAAAAAGGCTTTCATTTAGATTCAATGGAGAGATCAAAAGTTTTACAGACAAGCAAAAGCTAAAGAGTTCAGCACCACGAAACCAGCTTTATAAGAAATGTTAAAGGGACTCCTCTAAGAGAAAAAGAAAAGGCCACAAATAGAAACTTGAAAATTATGAAAGGAAAAATCTCATTGATAAAGGCAAATATACAGTAAAGGTAGTAAATCAATCACATATAAAGCTAGTAGGAAGGTTAAATGACAAAAATAGTAAAGTCATCTATATCCACAATAAGTAGTTAAGGGATACACAAAACAAAAAGATGTAAAATATGATATCAAAAACTGTAAAACATAGAGGGGGAAGTAAAAATGCAGGGTTGTTAAAATGTGTTTGAACTTAAGAGATCAGCAACTTAAAATGATTATATGTATATATGTGTGTGTGTGTGTGTGTGTATACACACACACACACACAGTAACCACAAACCAAAACCCTATAATAGATGCACACCTGGAAAGAAGGAAGAAATCCAAACACAACACTAAAGATAGTTATCAAATCACAAGAGGACAAAAGAAGAAAGGAACAAATAAGAACTACAAAAACAATGAACAAAATGGCAATAAATACATACTCATAAATAATTACCATAAATGTAAATGGACTAAATGCTCCAATCAACAAACACAGTGCCTGAATGGATACAAAAACAAGACCCATATATATGCTGCCTACAAAACACTCACTTTAGATCTAAAGACACACAGAGACTGAAAGTAAGGGGATGGGAAAATGTATTCCATGAAAATGGAAATTAAAGGAAAGCCAGGGTAGTGCTCACTTCGGCAACACATATACTAAAATTAGAACAATACAGAGAAGATTATCATGGCCCCTGTGCAAGGATGACACACAAATTCATGAAGCGTTCCATATTTTTCTGGGAATTGGGGGTTGGTAGATGCAAACTATTACATTTAGAATGGATAAACAACAAGGTCCTACTGTATAGCACAGGGAACTATATCCAATCTCCTGGGTAAACCATAATGGAAAAGAATATTTTAAAAAGAATGTATATATGTCTATAACTGAGTCACTTTGCTGTACAGCAGAGATTGGCATAACATTGTAAATCAAATATACTTCAATAAAAAAAAAAGAAAGAAAGAAAACCAGGGTAGCAATACTTATTTCAGACAAAACAGACTTTAAAACAGATTGTAACAAGAGACAAGAAAGACATTACATAATGATCAAGGGATCAATCCAAGAAGATATAAAAATTGTAAATATATATCCACCCAACATAGAAGCACCTAAATCCATAAAGCAAACACTAACAGACATAAAGGGAGAAATTGACAGTAACACATTAATAGTAGGGGACTTTAACACGTCAGTTACATCAATGGACAGATCATCCAGACCCCTCCCCCCCAAAAAAATCAATAAGGAAACACTGGCCTTAAGTGACACATTATATCAGATGCACTTAATTGATATATATAGAGAGCATTCCATCCAAAAGCAGCAAATTACACATTCTTTTCAAGTACACAAGGAACATTCTCCAGGGCATATCACATGCTAGGACACAAAACAAGCCTCAGTAAATTTAAGAAAATTGAAATCATATCAAGCATCTTTTCTGACCACAACGCTATGAGACAAGAAAAAAATGCAAACACATGGAAGCTAAACAATATGCTACAAAACAACCAATGGATCACTGAAGAAACTTTTTTAAAAACTTGGAGACAAATGTAAATAAAAGCACAACAATACAAAATCTATGAGATGCAGGAAAAGCAGTTCCAAGAGGGAAGTTTACAGTGATACAAACCTACCTCAGGAAACAAAAAAAGCCCAAATAAACAACCTAACCTAACACCTAAAGGAGCTAGAAAAAGAAGTATAAACAAAGACCAAAGTTAATAGAAGGAAATCATAAAGATAGGGCAGAAATAAATGCAATAGAAACTAAAAAAAAAAAAAATAGAAAAAAATTAGTGAAACTAAGATCTGGTTCTTTGAAAAGATAAACAAAATTGGTAAACATTTAGTCAGACTTGTCAAGAAAAAAAGAGAGAAGGCCCAAATCAATAAAATCCGAAATGAAAAAGGAGAAGATACAACTGACACCACATAAACACAAAGAATCATAAGCGATTACAACAAACAATTATACACCAATAAAATGGACAACCTAGAAGAATTGGACAAATTCCTAGAAATGTACAATCTCCCAAGAGTAAACCAGGAAGAAATAGAAAATATGAACAGGCTAATTACCAGTAATGAAATTGAATCAGTAACAAAACAACTCCCCCCCCAAAAAGTCCAGGACCAAATGGCTTCACAGGAGAATTCTACCGAACATTTAGAGAAGAGTTAACACCTATCCTTCTCAAACTAGTCGAAAAAATTGCAGAGGAAGAAATGCTTCCAAACTCATTCTACAAATCAGGCATCACCCTGATACCAAAACTAGACAAAGATATCACCAAAAAAAGAGAAAATTACAGGCCAATATCACTGATGAACATAGATGCAAAAATCCTCAACGAAATAATAGGAAACTGAATTCAGCAATACATTAAAAGGATCATACGCCATGATCAAGTGGGATTTTCCCAGGGATGCAAGGATAACTCAATATTCACAACTTAATCAATGTGATACACCATTCATAAATTGAAGAATAAAAATCATATGATCACCTCAATAGATGCAGAAAAAGTTTGACAAAACTAAACATCTATTCATGATAAAAAAAACTCTCATTGAAAAATAATAAGTTAATTAAGAAAATAAATAAAATAAACTGAAAAAAGAAATTATAAAAAAAACTCTCATCAAAGTGCATATAAAGGGAACATATCTCAACACAATAAAGGCCATACATGATAAGCCCACAACTAACATCATTCTCAATGGTGAAAAGATGAAAGCGTTTCCTCTAAGATCAGGAACAAGACAAGGATGTCCGCTTTTGCCACTTTTATTCAACATAGTATTGGAAACCCTAGCAATAGCAATCAGGCAAGAAAAGGAAATTAAAGTAATCCAAATTGGAAAGGAAAAAGTAAAACTGTGACTGTTTGCAGATAACATGCTGCTATATATAGAACATCCACAAGATGCCACCAAAAAACTACTAGAGCTCATCACTGTTGCAGTAAAGTTTCAGATACAAGATTAATTACAGAAATCAGCTGCATGTCTGTACACTAAGAACAAACTACTGTATCAGAAAGAGAGATTAAGAAAAAAAACCCCATTTACAACTACATCAAAGAGAATAAAATACCTAGGAATAAATCTAACTAAGGAAGTAAAAGACCTGTACTTGGAAAACTATTAGACAGTGATGAAAGAAATTGAAGACTACACAGACAGATGGAAAGATATACCATCTTTCATGGTATATGAAAGATACCATGGATCTTTCATATATTGGAAGAATTAATTGGATTGGAAGAATGGATTGGAAGAATTAATATTCATGGATTGGAAGAATTAATATTGTTAAAATGACCACACTACCCAAGGCAAGCTACAGATTCAATGCAATCCCTACCAATATAATTCTAAAATTTGTATGGAAGCACAAAAGACCCTGAAGAGCCAAAACAATCTTGAGAAAAAAGAGCAAAGCTGGAGATATCATGATCCCTCATTTCAAACTATACTACAAAGCTACAGTCATCAAAACAGTATGGTACTGGCAGAAAAACAATCTCATAGATCAACGGAACAGAATAGAGAGCCCAGAAATGAAGTCACAATTATATGGGCAATTAATCTATGACAAAGAAAGCAAGAATATACGATGGGGAAAAGACAGTCTCTTCAACAAATGGTGCTGGGAAAACTGGATAGCTACATGCAAAAGAATCAAACTGGATTACTCTCTTACACCATGCACAAAAATAATTTCAAAATAGATTAAAGACTTAAATGTAATATATGAAACCATAAAAATTCTAGAAGACAACACAGGCAGTATGCTCTTTGACATCAATCTCAGCAATTTTTTTGTATACGTCTCCTCAGGCAAGGGAAACAAAAGCAAAAATAAACAAATGGGACTACAGCAAACTGAAAAGCTTTTACAGTAAACTGACAGCTTTTGCAGAGCAAAGAAAAGTATTAACAAAACAGAAAAGGCACCTACTAAATGGGAGATATTTGGAAATGATATATCTGATAAGGGATTAATATTCAAAATATACAAATCAATATCAAAAAACAGTCCAACTAAAAAATGGGCAGAGAAAAAAAATAGCAGAGGACCTAAATAGACATTTTTCCAAAGAAGACATACAGATGGGCAACAGGCACATGAAAAGATGCTCAAGATTATTAATATTGGGCTTCCCTGGTGGTGCAGTGGTTAAGAATCTGCCTGCCAATGCAGGAGACACGGGTTCGAGCCCTGGTCCAGGAAGATCCCACACGCTGCAGAGCAACTAAGCCCGTGCGCCACAACTATTGAGCCTGTCCTCTAGAGCCTTCAAGCCACAGCTACTGAAGCCCATGCACCTAGAGCCCATGCTCCGCAACTAGAGAAGCCACCACAATGAGAAGCCCGCGCACCACAACAAAGAGTAGGCCCCGCTTGCCACAACTAGAGAAAGCCCGTGCACAGCAACGAAGACCCAATGCAGCCAAAAATAAATAAATAAATTTATTTTTTTTAAAAGATTATTAATATCAGGGAAATGCAAATAGAAATCACAACGAGATGTCACCTGACACCTATCAATATGGCTATTATCAAAAAGACAACAAATAACAAGTGTTGGCAAGGATGTGGAGAAAAGGGAACCCTTATACACTGTTGGTGGGAATGTAAATTGGGGCAGGCACTATGGAAAACAGTATAGAGATTCCTCAACAAATAAAAAATAGAACTACCATATAATCCAGCAATTCCACTCCTGAGTATTTGTCTGAAGAAAATGAAAACACTAAGTAGAAAAGATATATGCATCTCTATGTTCATTGTAGCATTATTTACAATAGCCAAGATATGGCAGCAACCCAAGAGCCCATCAATAGATGAATGGATAAAGAAGATGCCATATATAGATATATATCTATATAGATATATAGATATATATAGATATATATAGATAGATAGATATACACACACATATATACAATGGAATATTACTCAGCCATAAAAAGGAATGAAATCTTGCCACTTGCAACAACATGGATGCACCTAGAGGGTATTAGGCTAAGTGAAATATTGTCAGACAGAAAATTACAAATATTTTATGATTTCACTTATATGTGGAACCTAAAAAGCAAAACAAATGAACAACCAACCATAACAGAACAGAAACAGAGTTATAGATACAGAGAACAAACAGGTGGTTGCCAGAGGTGACGGGGGTGGGGGGGCATGGAAAGAAATTGGTGAGGGTGAGTAACAGGTACAAACTTCCAGTTGCAAAATAAATGAGTTACAGGTATGAAATGCACAGTGTGGGGAATAGTCAATAACTATGTAATATCTATCTACAGTGAGAGATGGTAACTAGATATATTGTGGTGTTCAGTTTGAAATGTATAGAAATACCAAATCACTATGTTGGGTAACAGGAACTAACATAGTGTTGAAGGTCAATTATACTTCAAAAACACAGAAACACACTCATAGAGAAGAGCTCAGATTAGTGGTTACCAGAGCTGGAGGCGGGTGGGGGTGGGTGGTGGTGGATGAAGGCAGTCAAAAGGTACAAACTTCCAGTTATAAGATAAATAAGTGCTAGGGATGTAATGTACAATATAAATAACACTGCTGTATGTTATATATGAAAGTTAAGAGAGTAAATCCTAAGAGCTCTCATCACAAGAAAAAAATGTTTTTTATTTCTTTAATTTCACATCTATGTGAGATGATGGATGTTCAGTAAACTTATTGTGGTAAAACTTTCATGATGTATATGAGTCAAAGCATTATGCTGTACACCTTAAACGTATACAGTACTGTATGTCAATTATATCTCAATAAAGTTGGAAAAAAAAAAGAGTGACTGACTGAATGAGTGAATGAATGATGTGGAAGAGAAAGGTTAAGCCCAGGAACATGATGGGGGTACCACTGGAATGCTTCATGGGGCAGGGGTAGCTTGACGAAATGTCAGGTTTAGCATAATATTCTCAACAGAAATCCAAAACTCTACCTTAGCACCAAAGAAGGGTTGTTCCCCTGGCACCCAGGCCTTGAAGAAGGCGGGCCTGAGGTGCAGTCTGAGGTGGACCTTGAGGCGGCGCCCGCAATGAGCCGCCCGGCCTGAAGGGGGCGCCCTCGCAGCGCAGGCGGACGTGGAGAGCCGGAAGGGCCAGGTAGCCGCGGCTTTGCCTTCGCGAAGAAAGGGGTAGGAGCAGGGTTGAGGGCCGCAGTCAGGGAGGACGGCCACGGGCAGCGCCTCGCAGGAAGGACTTGGGCCGATCTCGGGCCGGCCCTCAAGCGGATGCTGGCGGGGAGGGTGTTGGCGAGCGGACATGGGCAGCTGCCGGGGAGGCCTGACGCCCGGAGGCCCAGGTCCGCCGCGTCCGAGCCTGCCCTCCGCAAGCGGTTCTGAGGACAGGAGCGGCAGAGACGAGTCTCCTCCGCCGACTCTCCCGGGCCTGGGGGCTGGGTGGCCAATCCGTCAGGCAGCGTAGGCGTCGTGCTGAGGGCCCACGACACTTTGCGGGGGGGCCCATGAAATATATTGTAAAGACCAAAGAAAACAGTGAAACCCTAGGGCCGAAGAAAAGGGGTTTTGTTTTATGTTTTTCCTTACGTGAGGGGGGCCGAAATGAAATTGGAGGGCCCACGAAAATCTTTTTTGCTCTTCCACAGCAAGAGGCCAACCGCCTTTGTGGAGCTGAAGGGCGTGCCAGGGGCTAGGAGGGTGGAGGATGGGAGGGGGTTGGCCGGGTAGGGCATGGCATGAGGATGGAGAGTTGGGAAGGAGACACATGCAGAATTTCGGAGCCAGGGTAGGGATTTCAGATTTTGTTCCAAGTGTAATTGGAAGCCATTGAAGGGTTTTTGGTAAGGGAGTAACTTGATGGCTTTTGGTGGTTCAAGGCCGAGATTTAACCAGTTTGAAGGGGGACACCAATAAGTGGGCGTTCTTGTCAAAAGTGGAGAGCATAGGATCACAAATAGTCAGGTGCTGCTTAAGACTATGCCCAGACACATCAGGTGCATTAATTGATCATGTTTGACAGTATAAGGAAGAGAGCTGCCTTTTACCTCATTTAAAGAACAGTGTTGGAATTGCACACAAGTGTGGGATCTAAAAATGACTGTGGAAGCTGAAACCATTCAAAGTGATCCTAATAATCAATGGGAACAATTACATCTGTTCCGGGATCTCTCAAAATTGTTGTCAAAACATTAGAAATTCTCTTACTGTCAGTTATAAATGTACAGAGAATTGAAAAATAATAAAACTAGAATCTGTTTAGCACACTGTCATTGAAAACATTAGAAACATTGAGAAAGTATTTCTTTCTTTGTAAAAAAACTTATCAAGAATAGTTTGAACAGTGCTTGTGCTTGTCTTCTTCTCAAGCATCTCAAGCAAGCATCTCTTCTATGCCTTACCAAAATGTTATATTCCTTGCTAAGTTTGGATGAGCTTCCAACATTTTATCCTTTGCACTTTCAATTTTGTAAAATATCTCCAAGAGTTCCTTTTATATGAAGTTTTTTGCCGATGGCACTTTTTCTGAGACATCTTCATACTTTTTGTCATAACCACTTTCCTCATTTATGTTGATAAGTTCACCTCACTAAATTCCTCTCTCTGCCTGTCTAGAGTCTATTTCTTCTAGCTCTTTCTTCTGTTCATTTATGTTCAATTCAACTCTCACTTTCAGCCTTACCACTTACTGTTTCTTGGCTACACTTTCATCTTTTTTGGCCAATTCCCTCTTTCAATTATCTATTTTTGTAAGATGTCAATGTGGGTTTATCACTAGGAAACAAGGAAGTAAAACTACACTCTGCTGTCTGTACTTAACCTGAATAAGAGATCTGCAGTGACCAGTCACCAACAGAATTTGAAAGAAGTGACATAATTGATCACTGATCATGATGTGTGTCTCTTATTTATGTAGTGATTTGTGGGCTAAAGAGCTAGCTGTGGTTTGTACTTTTATGTAATTATAGTTAATATTCCATGGTAACTGAAATTAGAACCATGTTGATGGGGGATTGACTTTAATTAACTAAATTGTAGTAACCGAGATTTGTGTATATTGGAACCATGCAAAATAAGAAGTGCCTATACTCTAAAATGACAAGAGCTTCAGATGTGAGGGAAGGTGGACCGGGGACATAGAAGCTCATTCTACATCAAATAAGGCCTTTGTCTGGGTGCTTGTTTGTCTGTGAATCTGTCTGTGTGTCAGCCTGAAATTCAGCATTGCATTGGTCTTAGGTACTTAATTTAAAAGTATAGTTAAGAGATACTTATGATATGTGCTTTCTTGGTAAATATATTACTCATTGATTTGAATTTCTAGTTCAAGGTTACTCTCAGTAGATTAGCATATTCATTTATTTATTTGTTCAGCAGTACACAGCACACAACTGGAGCTCAATAAAAAATTGTTGAATGAACAAATGCTGACTTCCACTATCCAAAAAGGAAAGTCTGAAGGGGAATAACTTCACAGATTCATTTTGAGAAACACATCTATCTATGCATTCTTGGATCACTTATAAAAATCCTAAATTCCAAAGTGTTTCTGAAAATTGTCATAAATATTGATATCTTTCTCTTAGACCCAGGGGAAATCAAAGACGCTTTTATTTTCCCTGCATTCTTTAGCTAAAACACAATAGTACAGAATCATTTCAGTTCCCAGAGGTGTAGACATATTTTTTTAATCTAAAAAATATATTCTTTTATGATTGTCCTAATGTTCTTTTTGAAATATTTTTATTATTAAATATAACATATTTAGAGAAAATTTCATAAGATATGAATATATACTTTAATAATTATAAAGTGAACACCCATGTAACCACAATAAAGGTCAAGAAATAGAACATTGCCAACACTCCAGAACCTCCCCTTTTGTCCCTTCTAATAATGCCCTCCTCCCTTTCTAGAGAAAATCACTACCTAAATTTTTGTGATAATAATTTCCTTGTTCTTTAAAAATAGTTTTAGCATAATGTACACATTCCTAAACAATATATTTTTGCTTGTCTTTAAAACCTATGTAGATGGAATCATACTATATGTATTCTTTGTGTCTTGCTCTTTTATTCAGTATTATGTTTCTTAGAGCCATCCATGTCGTTGCACGTAACTCTAGTTCATTCATTGTCATCTTTGTGTGAATATAGCAGAATTTATCCATTCTAATGTTGATTGAAATTTGTGTTGTTTGCAATGTGGGGTAATTGTGAATAAGACTATTATGAATAGTCTTTTTGCTGCTGTGATCTGACTTTGTTCATGTATCCTGGTGCATGTCGTTATTCACAGATGAATGATTGTGAACAAAAAGGATCTACAGATAAATTATTATAACTAGTAAGAGAGTGCAGCAGTGTTGTGAAATACAACATCATTATACAAAAATCAATTTTATTTCTATACATTATCAACAAAACAAAAAATGGAATTTAAGAAGATGTCATTATAAATTAACATTAGAAAAAGCAGATCTCTAAGAATAAAATTTAATAAAAGATGAGACCTTTGGGGAAAAGAATGAAATTATAAACGTCTGTAGATTCTTTTAGATTTTCTATATAAACAATCAGTCATATCATCTGCAAACAATGACAGTTTTATTTCTTCCATTGCAATGCCTTTTATTTATTTGTCTTGCCTTATTGCTACCTTCACTACTGTGTTGAATAGAAGTGATGATAACAGTCTCCTTGTCTTGGATGGAACACTTTCAGCCTCACCATTAAGAATGATATTTGCTCTAGATTTTTGTAAACATATTTTATCAGATTATTCCTATCGTCTATTCCTAGTTTACTAAGACTGATTCTTTATCATATATGAATTGTTTTTCTGCATCTATTGAGATGATCATATAATTTTTCTCATTTAATATTTTAACGTGATGAATTACAGTGACTTTTTCTAATGCTATGTCAACCTTATGTTCTTGAGGTAAACCCAACTTGGTCATGATGTGTTATTCCTTTTATATATTGCTGTTTTTCAATTTGCTTATATTTTGCTTAGGATTTTTACATCTAAAAATGTAAGTTTTACATTTAAAGTTCATGGATGAGATTGTCCTATAATTTTTTTTCTTATAAAAAATTATCTGATTTTAGTATCAAAGGTCATGCTAACCTCGTAAAATTAAATGAGTGGTGTTCCTCTCCTATTCTCTGCAAGAATTTGTTTAAGATTGAAATTCTTGGTCTTTGAGAGTAATATGGAATTCATCAGTGGAATCATGTGGCCCTGTAGTTTACTTGTGGGAACATACTTGACTACCAATTAAATTTTTTCAGTGGTTATAGACTATTTAGGTTTTTAAATTTTCTTTTTGATTTAGTATTGGTTAAATATGGTTTTCTAGGAATTTGTCCATTTTATTAAACTTACTGGTATAAAGTTGTTCATTATATCCTCTTGTAATCTTTTCCATGTTTGAGGATTTATAATGATGTTCCCGTCTCATTCCTGATGTTTGTTCCAAGTTCTCATTTGTTCTCCTTTCCAAATCTGAGCCCTGGGGATAAGTGTAAGTAGTAAGTAAAGAAAGAAAGCAAAGATGTTGGAGGTAGAGAAAACAGCAAGAGCAAATGCACTGAAGTGAATGGTATATTTGGTTTTATTTAAGTAAAAAACTTGAGGTAAACAAAGCCTCTAATAAGGCTGAAGGTCAAGTCATAAAGGGTCTTGAGTGGGTTTTGAAGGGGAAAATGTGGTTATATTTTCATTTTTAAGAATTACTATGTACCAAATAAACACTTTGCTAAGCTTTGATAAATAGAGTTGACAAGACAGGTTCTCTGTCCTTGGGAAGCTCACAATACATTATGAGAGGCAGTCATAGAAACAAATTATAATATAGTACAATGCCAATAAAGAAACAAAGTCATGAGGGCAAATAGCTTACTTTGAGACTGAAGTTTGACTCTTTGATTAGTTCCACTCAACATCTCTAAGCATTCTCAGCCTTTATAGGCAAACATCTAGATCCCTTGGCAGCTGTTAAGATGGGATAGCCTAGAGAAGCTTGAGTTAGTACCTAGTTTGACTCCTTTCTGGACTTAGTCCCCTAGACCTGTGTTCATTGTTTCAACTTTCAGTTTTATGAAAGCCAGTGATTTCTCTTTTCTTCCCTATAGGTGTAGAGAATATCAAAGTGGTGGCTACAGTTCCACCCCTGGTCTGGCTGCCATGTATCATGGGCAAACTACTAGTAAAGGGCCATGTAATTCCACGCAGATTTACCAGCAACCTCCAAGGCTTCTCATTGTGCATATCGCTCTACCATCCTGGGCTGACCTCTGCTCCAACCTCTGTGAGGCTCTGCAGAACTTTTTCTCTCTAGCCTGCAGCTTGATGGGCCCCAGCCGCATGTCCCTCTTCAGCTTATACGTTGTACAAAATCAGCATGAGTGCATCCTCCCCTTTGTGGTGAGTATATCTATATTTGTTCATTTTATCCTGAGAGCAGATATGAGGTTTCTGGAGCAGAGATCACAGTTTTTATTCTTACAGTAATAACTGTGCCCATTCCCCATACCCAATACCCCATACCCCACAGGCAACAGAAAGAGCCCGATGTCATCCTACACATGGGGGATTTGTACTGCAGAAGAGGAACCCCAAAATTATTAATATGGGAGTGTATATAGGCCACATCTTACCCCCCACCTCCACTCCTGAGAGAGGGAGAGAAACTTTGGCATTTACAGTCCTTTGGAATGTAAGCAACTGACCTCTTTCATCCCTCTTTGAAATGTAAACACAGGGAAGTAAATCTCTAAATTTCTTTAGAGGTCTCTGGCTACTCTATCACCCTTTAAGTTTCTAAGACTTGTCCTTTAACCCAGGTTCCAGGATTTTTTGCTCAGAAAGCCCCAACTGTGCAGAAATATGAAAATATTTTTTCTCTATACTTCCACATAGGACTCAGGTGAAACTCCCCCTAGGGTTTCAGAAGGCAAAGGCTGGGCTAAGGGCAATGCTTTTACAAAGCTCTCTCACACATAGACAACTATCTCTTTTCCTCCTCAAACAAATTCAGATCTTCACTTTCTCCCCTTTACAAAGTTCAGAAGCTCAGGGGTGGGAAAGACTTCAGAGGTTCTAGTAAATCCTCTTCCTGAGGCAGCCATGCTGCTGGGCTAGTCAGAAAAGACCTCATGGGGAGCCAGGACTTTGATTCCTACCTGGTGTGAATAAGACCTCCTCCCACATAGTGTCCATGGAAGCCATGTGGGAGCCTGGACTCCCTCCAACCCATCCAACATTAACAAGGTTTCTATCTCTCCCCCTCCCTATTGAGGTGGTGTCAGAGGAGGCCATGTGGGAAGTGGCAGTAAGGCATCTTTTTATCTCCAAGGCAGGATGGTGTCAGTGAAGGCCTAGTGGGAAGCCAGGACTTTTAGGACATTTTTCCTAGTGGAACGCTTAATGGTAATGAAGCTTACCTACCCCCAGGGTGTCAGTGGGGGGGCCTTTGAGGAACCTGAACTTCTACCCCCACCCAGAGGTAACAAGGCACCCTCCCTTCTGGGATGTAATTAGGGGCCAAATAGAGTCACACCCCAACCTGACAGTAATTACATCCCAGTAATCCGGGATGTAATTAGAGGCCAAATAGAGTCACACCCCAACCTGACAGAGAAGTGACAGGAAACCTCACTTCTCCCATTGGTGCAGTGTCAAAATAGGCCTACTAAAGCAGAAGATTTAAACAAGATCCAGAGTCTTACAGCATAATACCCAAAATGTCCAGAATACACATACACACACAAAAAAAAATCACTCATGATTATCAAGAACCAGGAAAATCCCAACTTGAATGAGAAGACAACAGACACCAACACTGAGATGACACAGGTGTTAGAATTATCTGAAAACGCTTTTGAAGCAGCCATCATAAAAATATTCCAACAAGCAGTTATGAACGTGCTTGCACAAATGGAAAAATATAAAGTCTCACCAAAGAAATAGAAGTATAAAGAAAAACCAAATAGAAATTTTAGGCTGAAAAATGCAATACCCATAATTTTAAAAACAAAAATCTACTATGGATGGGCAAAGTGGAGAGGACAGAGGAACTTGAAAACAGAATAGAAATTACCCAATCTGAGCAACAGAGAGAAAAGAGACTTTAAAAAAAATTAGCAAAGCCACAGGGATCTGTGAGACTATAACAAAGAGCTAACATTTATGTCATCACAGTCCAAGAGGAAAGGGACAGGAGGGTGGAGCTGGACAAATACTTAAAGAAATAATCACTGAAAGTTTCCCAAATTTGGCAAAAGTTATAAACCTAAAGATTCAAGAGGCTGGTGGAGCCCCAAACAGAATAAACACAAAGAAATCCATTCTGGCTGGTGGAGCCCCAAACAGAATAAACACAAAGAAATCCATTCTAAGACACATCATAATCAAAATTCTAAAAACTAAAGACAAAGAAAGACTCTTGAGAGCGGGACACTGACACCTTACCTATAAGGGAGAAACAATCAAGTAATGATAGATTCTTTTCATTAGAAACCATGAAGGCCAGAGGAAGTGTCACATTTTTCAAATGCTGAAAGAAAAGAACTGTTAACCTAGAACTCTGTATCCAGTGAAAATATCCTTAAGGAATGAATCAGAAATCAAGATATTCTCAGATGAGGGAAAACTAAGAATTTGTCACCAACAGACCTACCTTAACAGAATGGCTAAAGGAAGTTCTCGAATCAGAAAGGAAATTATAAAAGAAAGACTCTTGTAATATCCGGAAGGAAGAAAGAAGAATGGAAAGAATAAAATATGAATAAAGATAATAGACTTTCTATAGAGTCTTCTAAATTATATTTGACAATTGAAGCAAAAATTATAACATTGTCTGATATGGTTGTTAGTGCTAGTGTATATAGAGGAACTATTTAGGATAATTACATTATAAACAGGGGAGGATAAAAGGACTTAAAGGAAATTAAGGTTTTTACACTTCATTCAAAATGGTAAAATATTGACACCAGTATACTGTGATAAGGATGTATATGTATAATGCAATACTTAACCACTTAAAAAATCTATATAAAGAGATACACTCAGAAACACTATAGATAAATCAAAATGGAATTCTAAGAAAATATTCAATTAACCCACAGGAAGATAGGTAAAAGAAAACAGAGAAATGAAAAACTGAGGGAACAAACAGAAAGCAACAAATAAATCAACAGGCTGACATACCAATAATTACATTAAATGTAAATGGTTTTATGGGCTTCCCTGGTGGCGCCTATCCCTGGTCTGGGAAGATCCCACATGCCACGGAGCAACTGAGCCCATGCACCACAATACTGAGCCTGTGCTCTAGAGCCCGCAAGCCACAACTACTGAGCCTGCATGCTGTAACTACTGAAGCCCATGCACCTGGAGCCCATGCTCCACAACAAGAGAAGCCACCACAGTAAGAAGCCCATGCACTGCAACGAAGAGTAGGCCCCGCTCGCCGCGACTAGAGAAAGCCCGCATGCAACAACGAAGACCCAAAGCAGCCAAAAATAAATAAATAAAATAAATAAATTTATTTTTAAAAATGTAAATGGTTTTAATACACCAATTAAAAGAAAGAGAGAATTCCCTGGTGGTCCAGTGGTTAGGACTCTGTGCTTCCACTGACAGGGGCCCAGGTTTGATCCCTGGTTGGGGAAATAAGGTCCCACAAGCTGCACAGCATGGCAATAAATAAATAAATAAAAGAGATTGGCGGAGGTGGGGGCACGACCCAACTATATCCTATCTACAGGAAACTAACTTCAAACACAATAAAAGTAGGTTGAAAGTAAAAGGATGGAAAAAGATATACCATGATAACAATCAAAACATTATTAATATATCAAATTAAGTAGACATAATGATAAAAAGAGTCACAGAACAAGAACAAATAGTCCTAAAATTTATATGGAACCCCAAAGACCTAGAATTGCCGAAGCAATCCTAAAGAAAAAGAACAAAGCTGGAGGCATAACCACCCCGTGCCCTCCCGCCAGACTTCAGACAATACTACAAAGCTACAGTAATCAAAACAGCCTGGGAACTTCCCTGGTGGTCCAGTGGTTAAGACTCCACACTCCCACTGTAGGGGACACTGGTTCAACACTGGTCAGGGAACTGAGATCCTGCATGCCATGTGATGCAGCCACAAAAAAAAAAAACCAACAACAACTGTGATATTGGCACAAAAACAGACATACGGGTCAATGGAACAGAATAGAGAGCTGAGCAGTAAGCCCACACACCTACAGTCAATTAATCTTCAACAAAGGAAGCAAGAATATACAATGGAGAAGACAGTCTCTTCAGCAAGTGGTATTGGAAAAGCCGGACAGCAACATGTAAATCAGTGAAGTTAGAGCACTCCCTTATGCCATACATAAAAATAAACTCAAAATGGCTTAAAGACTTAAATATAAAGCATGACAGCATAAAACTCCTAGAAAAGAACATAGGCAAAATATCTGACATAAATTGTAGCCATGTTTTCTTAGGTCAGTCTCCCAAGGCAAAAGAAATAAAAGCAAAAATAAACAAATGGGACCTAATCAAACTAGGAAACCATAAACAAAATGAAAAGACAGCCTACAGAATGGGAGAAACTATTTGCAAATGATGAGACCAACAAGGGCTTAATTTCCAAAATATACAAACAGCTCATACAGTTCAATATTGAAAATAAATAAATAAATTTTAAAAATGGGCCGAAGACCTAAATAGACATTTCTCCAAAGAAGGCATACAGATGGCCAACAGGCACATGAAAAGATGCTCAACACTGCTAATTATTAGAGAAATGCAAATAACTGCAATGAGGTATCACCTCACACTAGTCAGAATGGCCATCAAAAAAAGTCTACAAATAATAAATGCTGGAGAGGTTGTGGAGAAAAGGGAACCTCCTGCACTGTTGGTGGGAATGTAAATTGGTGCAGCCACTTACAGAGAATAGTATGGGGGTTCCTTAAAAAACTAAAAATAGAGTTACCATATGATCCAGCTATCCCATTCCTGGGCATATATATCTGGAGGAAACCCTAATTTGAAAAGATACATGCACCCCAGTGTTCATAGCAGCACTGTTTACAATAGCCAAGACATGGAAGCAACCTAAGGGTCCATCGACAGATGAATGGATAAAGAAGATGTGGTATATGTATACAATTTTACTCAGCCATAAAAAAGAATGAAATAGTGCCATTTGCAGCAACATGGATGGACCTAGAGATTATCATTCTAAGTGAAGTAAGTCAGACAAAGACAAATACCATGTGATACCACTTACGTGTGGAATCTAAAAAAAATGATACAAAATGAATTTGCAAAACAGAAACAGACCCACAGACAGAGAACACAAACTTATGGTTACCAAAGGGGGAAAGGGAGGAGGGATAAATTAGGAGTTTGGGATTAGCAGATACACACTACTATATATACAATAGATAAACAACAAGGGCCTACTGTATAGCACAGGGAACTATATTCAATATCTTGTAATAACCTATAATGGAAAAGAATCTGAAAAAGAATATATATATATATATGTGTATATACATATATATGTATCTGAATCACTTTGCTGTACACCTGCAACTAACACAACTGTATCTGAATCACTTTGCTGTACACCTGAAACTAACACAACGTTGTATATCAAGTATAATTTTTTTAAAAAAATTTTCCAAAAGAAAGAAAAGAGTCAATCCAACAAAAGACAGCAATCTTAAATGTGTACCCACTAAACAGCAGAGCTACGAATGTCTGTTAACTGGTCAATGGATAAACAAAATGTACAACTCTCACTCCATAAAACTGGAGTTTCCTACAAGTACACTGAGGACAGAGTGAAAGTGATAGTGATGTTTACGACCATACGGCAAGTATGTTCCTCTATTGTGCCATTTTCCTTGTGCATGTCTGTCCCATGACCACATTTGGCTGTGATATCTATCTTCTGTCAGGCAATAGGGATAAAGAAAAGTTGAGAGTGATCTGGAAGGGTAAATGAAGATATTCAGCATAGGAGGCTTTTTGGGAGATGAGCTCATGTCCCAAACAAAGGTAAAAGGATTTCATTTCCTTCTTCAATTGACTATGTTCTATGCCTCTGGTACTCCTCAGTACATTTGGCCTTAGATGAATCCCCTGACCCCTTATTCACTCCATTAGGAAAGACAGATGGTTCTAGACTAAGAACAACCTCTGGTAACTCAGGAAAAATTGCAAGCCAAAATTTCCATCCAAAAGAACAGTAAGTTCAACCATGGTCAAAAGCTCAAGAAAATCACTGAAACAATGCCATTACCTTATGTATGGAACAGTCCAATCTTTGTTTAAAGGAAAAAATATTACCTGAAATCCATTTTATCTGACCTATATAAGTATCTGACGTTTTCCATCTGCAGAGTTAGCTCAAAATGTAAGTGGAGGAAGACAGCAGGTAGGAAATCTTGCCTAAGTTGAACACCTCAATTTATCTCCTCATATTTAATTTATGAGTATAATAAAATAATTCTGAAATTTTTATGAGAAATCTTGACAAAGGAATTATAATTAAAATATTAGAATTCCTTTTATATCCATTGTGCCCTTAATATAAATAAATTTGACCGAAATGATTAATCTCTCAAATCAGAGTTTCAGAAGAATTCCGTTACTGTGAAGATTTTACCAATTCTTTTACCTTTTCATGAGAACAAAGAAGTTATTTAAATCATATATGATCTACAATGGTATTTGAGGACCAGTAGTGGTCTAATTTGCCTATTACATTTATTTTCTTATCCTTACTAGCTGATCTTCAATAGAATCATTTAAAAGTGGCAAATAATAAGAATATATTATATTGGGGCTTCCCTGGTGGCGCAGTGGTTGAGAATCTGCCTGCCAATGCAGGGGACACAGGTTCGAGCCCTGGTCTGGGAAGATCCCACATGCCGCGGAGCAACTGGGCCCGTGAGCCACAATTACTGAGCCTGCGCATCTGGAGCCTGTGCTCTGCAGCAAGAGAGGCCGCGATAGTGAGAGGCCCGCGCACCACTATGAAGAGTGACCCCCGCTTGCCACAACTAGAGAAAGCCCTCGCACAGAAACGAAGACCCAACACAGCCATAAATAAAATAAATAAATTTAAAATATATATATATATATATATTATATTAAATAGTGTTCAGGTAAACTCCAATAAAGATAATAAACTGTAATTGAGTGCTGCAGGAGGGTGGGGAGAATAAGAAAAGGAAATATACAATTTTTATCATTGTATAGTGGAGATTTTCATCACTCATTAATGGATATTGCTAAAGAAATAACTTAGGGGAATTATATAAACATGGAATTATAAAGATAACCCCTAAAACAAATACAAACCTTTCTAATTATGACAAGGAAAACATATATAGAGCAAACAAATTTACACAGTATAGTGATTTTTCAAAAGCTATGAAAACAGTGTATACCTTAAAATAATATAACTAAAAATAACTAAACTTACCTATTAAAGTACTTTAAAAACAGATTTGATTGCAAAACAAAATTCTGCTGTATTCAAGAGACTACAACAAAGTGATTCAGAAAGGTTGAAAATAAAAGGAAGGGCAAAGGTATGCTAGGCAAGTGCAGCCCCGTAATAAAAAAACAAAAAGCATGATTTTAATATCAGACATCATTGAATTTAGAGCAAAAAGCACTAAACACGACTAAGAATGGCACTTTAATGCTAGGACACAAAGCAGAGAAGAGTAGAGAATTATCAAGAGGAGCATAAGAAATATATTCAGTAAGAGAGCTTGTTGGAGGGAGAGTCTATTGAAAATATATCAGTTTTGAATACCAGTGTACCAAATAACATAGTATCAACATTTTTTAAAGAAATATAATTATATGTATGAAAGAAATCTGCACCTTCCTGAAGTGCTCATGGAATAGTCACAAAAGTTGACCGTATGTTAAGCCACAAATAAACCCCAGAACTTTGATGAATTCCAAAAAGTACAAGTAGATCAGTCAACATTCTCTGAATACAATGCAATAAAACTAGAAATAAATAGCAAATACAGAACAAAAAGTCACTACCACCTGGAAATTTTTCAGCTGTTTAATAGCTTTTGAATCAAAGAGGAAATCAGGCAAAAATTGCAGTATATCTAGGAAATAATAATAATGAAACACTACATATCAGAACCTATGTGATACAAAAAAAGTTAATGCTGAGAAAAATTCATATCTTTAAACTATATAAATTTCATTATTTTATATTAGTAAACCAGAAAAACTGAAAATAAATGAAGCAAGCAACTCAAGAAGAAAAGAAAAAACAAGCTTAAGGAAAGCTAAAGGAAGGAAATAATAAAAATAAAAACAAACAATAATGAATATGAAAATAGAAAATTGTAGAACAAATGACTAAATCCAAATTTGTTCTTTGGGGAAAAAATAGGAAATAGATCAGCCATTAGTTAACTTAGTTTTAGGAAAAGGGCAGGGGGAAAAGGCACATATACACAAAATAAGATAAGGAGACAGTAACCACACTTGTGTGAAATGCATAATTCTCCATGAAAATATAATTACCGAAAGTGAATTCAGAAGAGACAGAAACCTGCCATTTCCCATAAAAGGAATAGGGAAAGTTATCAAAGAACTACCCTCCCCCAAAATAAAGTACTGGAACCAAATGGTTTTGCAGGGGAATAATACCAGACTTTTAAAGAACAGATTGTTAAGTTTTTTAATCATTTTATACCACAGAAAGAAAAAAAAATCCTTCCAAATTCTTTTTGTGAAGATAATGTAATATTGATCCTAAAATCCAGCAAAGAAAAACTACAGACCAGTCTCACTTATGACTATCTATTAAACATCCCAAATAAAGTATTAACAATAGGATCCAGCTCATATTTAAAAAATCATCTACAGGAATGCAGAAATGGTGCAGTACTGAAATCTATTAATATAGTTTACTATGTTAATATATCTAAGAAAAATATTATCGTGTTTATTTCCATACATACTGAAAAAAATGGTGTTTAATAAAGTGCAACATCCAATCTTTTTTTAAAAAACCTTTAAAAATTAGGAACAGGTGGCTATTCCCATAGTGTATGTCTATGACAGCTCAAAAACCAGATCTTACTTAGTGAAAAGACACTGAATATATTCCTGTGTAAGACAAGTAAGTTTGCTATCATCACTGTTATCTAACAGTATTTTAGAGATTTTCACTAATATAATTGCACACATAAAAAAGAAGTTAGAATATAGAAACAAGGAAAGGAGGGACTTCCCTGGCGGTCCAGTGGTTAAAAACACTCTGCGCTTCTGCTGCAGGGGGGCGCGGGTTTGATCCGGGGAACTAAGATCCCACATGCCCCGCGGCATGGCCAAAAAAAAAAAGAGAAAATGATCGTCATTTGCAGATTAATGGTAATATATCTAGAAAACCCAAAAGAATCAACTAGAAAATTACTTCAAACAACAAAAGAATTCACGACAATGATCAGGTACAAATATTAATACAGATATAAGTACCCTTTAGGGCTTCCCTGGTGGCACAGTGGTTAAGAATCCGCCTGCCAACGCAAGGGACAAGGGTTCGAGCCCCAGTCCGGGAAGATCCCACATGCCACAGAGCAACTAAGCCCGTGCGCCACAACTACTGAGCCTGCGCTCTGGAGCCCGTGAGCCACAACTACTGAGCCCATGTGCCACAACTACTGAAGCTCATGTGCCTAGAGCACATGCTCTGCAACAAGAGAAGCCACTGCAATAAGAAGACCATGCACCACAACGAAGAGTAGCCCCCGCACACCGCAACTAGAGAAAGACCGCACAGCTACGAAGACCCAGCACAGCCAAAAATAAATAAAATAAATAAATTTATTTTTTAAAACATAATAATAAGTGCCCTTTATATTCTTCCAGAACAACAAACCAGAAGTTAAAATGGCAGAAAAGTTCTCATCACAATAACCAAAATGATCAAATAAATGCTTATGAATGAAAATAATAATAAATGTGCAAGATTTATATGAATTAAAATGCTATTGAGAAACACAGAAGAAGACTTGAACAAATGAAAAGTCATTAGTTCTTGGGAGGACTCAGACCAGAAAGATGTCAGTTATCTCTAAATTAATCTATAAATGTAAAGCAATTCCCAGTAAAATTTCTAACAGAAGAACTAGACATCTTGATAATAAAGTTAAAATTAGAAACAAAAAACAAACAAGAATAGCTAGAGACTCTTTCTCTCAAATATTAAACAGATATTCACAGTGTGATACTGGAAATTGAAAAAACAGCAATAGAATACAATTTAAAGTCCAGAAATAGACCCAAATAACATGGGGGGATTTAGTGTATAATAATGATGCTATTTAACATTAGTTGAAAAAATTATTCAACAAACTAGATAGCCATGTGGGAAGAAATTAAGTTAGAGTCATACACACCGCTTACACCAGTATAAATTCCAAAAAAAAAAAATTTTTTAAATAAATTTATTTATTTATTTATTTTTGGCTGCGTTGGGTTTTTGTTGCTGCGCACCGGCTTTCTCTAGTTGCAGAGAGTGGGGGCTACTCTTCGTTGCGGTGCACGGTCTTCTCATTGTGGTGGCTTCTCTTGTTGCGGAGCATGGGCTCTAGGCGTGCAGGCTTCAGTAGTTGTGGCTCGCGGGCCCTAGAGCGCAGGCTCAGTAGTTGCAGATGGATCAAAGATTTAAATGTAAAAATTGAAAATATCTAAGTACTAGAACAGACTGTATCAGTCTGGGTCCAATCAGGAAATAGAAACCACATAGTGATTTAAACAAGGAAAAAAGTATATAGAGTATTTTAACATAGTTTAACATATTAAACTATGATAATATAGCAATTATAAGATATAGGAGAGCTTTTTGTGGTACCCTAGGGCTGAGGGAGAGATCTCAAAGAAGGACAAACTTGGAAAGGGGACCCCTTTCCCAAGGCTGGGGTTTAGACCCAGTTGGAGAATATATGGTTGCAGCTCACTGGATGCAAAGAAGCTCACTGGTTTGCTCAAGCCAGAGCTGGTCCATGGCTACTGGGAAAGCAGGAAGCAACCCTCCAGGTGTAGGCACAGTGGCTGATGCATAGGCATGCAGAGAGTGGAGAAGCCAATGTGGGCAGGAGGCCTGGAGTAAGCAGTGTCCGTGTTGGAAGAACAGCAGCATTCGGAGGACCACAGGAGACAAAACTTCTGAGGGGAGGGACAGGTGAGCAAAGGGAATCAGGCATCAGTGCAGGCAGGAGGCCTGAAGCATGCAGTGTCCATGCTGAGTGGACAGCTGACAGGTGATCAGGTTAGGGCTGAGAAGTTCCCAGTGTCTTAGTCAGCTCAGGCTGTGACTGGCTGGTTTAAACAATAGACATTTATTTTCTCAAGGTTTAGAAGGCTGGAAGTCCAAGATCAGGGTGCCAGCCTGGTCAGGCTCTGGTGAGAGTCCTCTTCCATCTTGCAGACAGCGGCTTTCTTGCTATGTGCTCACATGGCCTTTCCTCAGTGCATGTACATGAAGAGAGAGCTCTGGTGTCTATTCTTCTTCTAAGAGCATCAATCCCATCATGGAGGCCCCACTCTCATGACCTCATCTAAACCTAATTACGTCCCAGAGGCCTTTCCTCTAAATACCATCACATTGGGAGTTAGGGCTTCAATTTTTGAATTTTAAGGGGACACAAACATTCAGTCCATAACACTAAGGGCCTACAAGTTCTGGGCATGTGGGTGGAGCACTACCAGGTAACTTCATACCCCACTGCTTTCAGCAGGAGTGCACCTTCCTCCTGCAATGTCCCTCCAGTACACTCTACTCAGAAAACTTAACATCATGATTACTGTAAAGGAGAAAGACTTAAAGTAGAATTCTGCCCATTATTGCAGAGATACACTGAAGCGTGAATTTTGAGCTGAGAGGCAATAAATCAACAATTAACATACAGACCATGGGGGAAAATGTAACAGTAAGAAAGGCCTTTCTAATCATAACACAAAAGCCAAAATTCCAAAAATAAAAGATTAATAAATTCAGCTGAATAAATATAGAAAATAGAAAATAGAAAAAATAGAAAATATACACTTGGCCAAAAAAAAAAAAATACTGTGTGTAAAATCTAAAGACAACTAACAATATGAGGAAAAATATTTGCTTCTATATCACATAGGGTTAATTTACCTAACCGCATAAAGATTTCCTTAAAATCAATAAAGATAATGACCAACAATCAATAGAAAGTGAGAAATTATATACAGTTTTCATTAAAGGAAATACACATGATGCTGAAACATTGAATATGTTCAGTCTCACTTATAAAAGAAATGCAAGTTAAAACTACATTGAGATGCTATTATTTTTCACCTATTTGGCTGGCAAAGATTTTTTTTTTTAAGTTTAATGACATACTGTTTATGAGGATATAAAGAAGCAGACACCCTTATATGCCATTTATGGGCATATATTTTAACACAATTTCTATAGTGGGCAATTTGGTATCACAATTTACATACCCTTTAACCTAGCAAGTCTGTTTTTAATAGGTTTTGTTTTGTTTTGTTTTGTTTGGCTGCACTGGGTCTTCGTTGCTGCACGTGTGCTTCTCAAGTTGTGGCACATGGGCTCTAGAGTGCATGGGCTTAGTTGCAGTATGTGGGATCTTAGTTTCCCAACCAGGGATCAAACCTAGGCCCCCTGCATTGGGAGCACAGAGTCTTAACCACTGGACCACGAGGGAAGTCTCACAAGTCTGTTTTTAGAAACTTATCCTACAGATATGTTTTCATATGTGCAAAAATGATTTGAGTATAAGATTATTCATTTCAGCATTGTTTGCAATAGCAAAAGATTGGAAACAACCTAATGTTAATTAATAGGGAATTGGTTAAATAAAGTTATGGTCCATCCATTAATGGAATACTATGTAGCCATAAAAATTGACACTTTTTATATATTGAATGTAGTGATTACCCAAATTTACTCTGCAACAAAATCAAGATACAAAAGAGTATCATAATCTCTTCTATTTTGGTAAGAAGAAAGATCAAGTTTATCATTTATATTTTCTTCCATGTAAAGAAATATCTCTGGAAAGATACCCAATAAGCTAGTAATACTGATTGCCTCCAGTAAAGTACTGGTTAGCTGAAGAACAAGAGTAGGAAGGTGACTTTTTCTACATATTCTTTTGTAACCTTTGAATCTTGAATGCTTGTTGAATGAGAGAAGAAAAATCGCAACAAAATTTTGGAAACTATAATACAGGTGAAAAGTGATAATTGACTTAGCAGTCCCAAGAGAGCTAAATCTTAAGCCAGTAGTGGGAAACCCAAGGAAGAAAGCATTTTAAACCACCAAGTTCTCAAAAGCCTTAGGAATTGGTAAAATCAAGTACTTCTGGAGGTAAGAATGAAGGTAGAGCTAAAAGTAGAAATATGTTGAGCATCTATTTAAAAAGCAGTTTGACCTTTAGATGCTCTCTTCTACTCCAAAAGCAACAAACTTATTCGTCACCTTAGATGGGGCATCGCAACATGCCCCATACCAATGTACCCCTAGGAATTTCACTGAGGTAGAGGCCCCTGAATTTTAGTCGAATTTATTTCCTACCCTCTGGCGTACAAATGTCTTACCAATAAGTTAGAGTAGGCGCTACTTCTTGCTCACTAGGTCCACTCAGCATAATGTCATTAATGTAATGGGCCAGTGTGATAGCTTGTGGAAGGGAATGGCAGTCAAAAATCCCTGTGAACTAAATTATGACATAGGGCTGGAGAATTGATATACCCCTGAGGTAGGACAGTGAAGGTGTATTGCTGGCCTTGGCAGCTAAAGCAAACTGCTTCTGTGGGACCTTATAGACAGGAGTGGAGAAAAGGCATTTGCCAGATCAATAGCTGCATACCAGGTACCAGGAGATGTGTTAATTTGCTCAAGCAATGAAACCACATCTAGTACAGCAACTGCCGTTGGAGTCACCACCTGGTTAAGTTTATGATAATCCACTATCATTCTCCAAGACCCGTCTGTCTTCTGTACAGGCCAAATTGGCAAGTTGAATGGGGATATGGTAGAAATCACCACCCCGGCATCTTTCAAGTCCTTGATGGTGGCACTCATTTCTGCAATTCCTCCAGAAATTCAGTATTACTTTTATTATTTTCCTAAGTAGAGGCAGTTCTAGAGGCTTCCACTTGGCCTTTCCCACCATAATTGCCCTCACTCCACAGGTCAGGGAACTAATGTGGGGATTCTGCCAGATGTTAGGTATGTCTATTCCAATTATGCTTTCTAAAACTGAGGAAATAGCCACAGGATGCATTTGGGGACCCACTGGACCTGATATAAAATTCCGTTGATCACCTGACCTCCACAAGCCCCTACTCTGACTAGTGGGCAACAATGATGTTTGGGATCTCCTAGAATTAGTGTCAGTTCATAGCCAGTGTCCAGTAGACCCTGAAACGTCTGATTATCCCCTTTACTTCAGTGTACAGTTACCCTGGTAATGTTCAAATCTTTCTGGTCCTTTTTTCTTTTCTTTTTTTTTTTAATTTATTTATTATTTAGTTTTGGCTGTGTTGGGTCTTCGTTTCTGTGCAAGGGCTTTCTCTAGTTGCGGCAAGTGGGGGCCCCTCTTCATCACGATGCGCGGGCCTCTCACTATCGTGGCCTCTCTTGTTGCGGAGCACAGGCTCCAGACGCGGAGGCTCAGTAGTTGTGGCTCACGGGCCTAGTTGCTCCACGGCATGTGGGATCTTCCCAGACCAGGGCTCGAACCCGTGTCCCCTGCATTGGCAGGCAGATTCTCAACCACTGCGCCACCAGGGAAGCCCTTTCTGGTCCTTTTTTGATAGTTTTTTAATTCTTTGTTCATGGTGTTGAATCCCTCTTTTATTTCTTTAAACATCTTAAAGGTACTTAAATATATGTGATAATTCTAATATCTGAAGTGGTTGGTATTCTAATTCTCCTGTTTGTCGTTTCTGCAGACTCTCTCTCATAATGTTTGTTTCCTCACTGATTTTGTAATTTTGGATTATTAGCTTACCTTAAGCTGATCTTAATGTGTGAGAATTCTGTGAGGACTGAGTTTAGGGTGTATACCTGAGGTGCTATCAACCCAGGACCACTTTAAGTTATGTTTTAAACTTAGGGTTTCCTAGACCCTGCAGATAAAGACAAATCCCAAATCCACATGAGGGGAGATACGTGGTTTCTAGGTCCCAGCAGTGATTTCTTTCTCATTTCTACTCAGAGCTCACATAAGCCAACAAGTTTCATTGTCACCTCCCTTGACCAGTGAGTAGATTCTTTCTAGCCCACCTTTTCACTGAGAAAATAACCTTTTGAATGGTCTTAAGTTTGAGCCAGGATGGCAGTTCCAACTCTTCTCCTTATGAGGGCCTAAGGCCTTGTCTCCTTCTCCTTTACAACACAAAGCCCTAGGTTCCCAAGATTAACAAGTAAAGCCAAGACTTTTATACCTATCTCACACTGTAGTTTCCTGTTGTCCCCACTTTGGTACCTGGGGATTTCCCTTAATTTCTTATGAATTCAACTATACATATAAAAGATATTTGTGTTTTATCTAGTATGTATATTGTTAGGTGGTGGAAGAGTGTGTTTCAGATATCTATTTATTTGTAGGTGCTTTTTACATATTAAGAATATTAATGTTGGGGCTTCCCTGGTGGCGCAGTGGTTGAGAATCTGCCTGCCAATGCAGGGGACACGGGTTCGAGCCCTGGTCTGGGAAGATCCCACATGCCGTGGAGCAACTAGGCCCGTGAGCCACAATTACTGAGCCTGCGCGTCTGGAGCCTGTGCTCCGCAACAAGAGAGGTCGCAATAGTGAGAGGCCCGCGCACCGCGATGAAGAGTGGCCCTCACTTGCCGCAACTAGAGAAAGCCCTCGCACAGAAACGAAGACCCAACACAGCCATAAATAAATAAATAAATAAATAAATAAATAAATAAATAAATAAAAGAATATTAATGTCATGCTAATCATATACATTGCAAGTATTTACCCAGTTTGTTTTTTGCCTTTAACTTTATTCATATTCTCCTTTACTTAACAGAAAATTTTAATTTTTATGTGGTCAGATCTCTTCATTTTTCCCTTTATGGTGTCCTACCTTTGTTGTCATGTTTCCAAAGGCCTTCCCTACCAGAAGATAGTATCCTTTTTTTCCTACTATTTTCCTAGTTTATTTTTTCAATAAATTTCTCATTATTGAATAATTTTAGATTCATCAAAAAGTTGCAAAGGCAGTACAGAGAATGCCTATATTTTCTAACTTATATTTTTCCTCCCCCTGAAATTTATTATATGTGCATCCATTTACCATTTATTCAAAAATAATTTGTTTAATAAAACTGTGTTCCAGGTACTGTTCTAGGCCCTGCAGACCTGGCAATGAAGAGATAGATCAGATTCCTCCTTTAGTATATTATTATATTGAGCTTATATTCTAGTGAGATAGACAGACAATAACTTGTCAACATACTTTGGAAAATGTCATTCTAGTGTGACTCTAATCCCTTTCTATTCTGAGGCTATTTATCTCACTTGTTTGTAAAGTTAGTAGAAAGTGGGAATTATGTCTTTTTTTAGGTACCTAGTACATCATAAGCACATAATAATAAATGTTTTTTAAAATGGATGACTGAACGGACCTATGTCATTTACATAGATACTATTTTTTTTCCACTTATTTTTGTCAGTTGTAGAATAGGGCCATTAAGTCCATACAAACCCCTTCTGTTTAATCAGCAATGTCTTAAGTGCTTTTAGAGTTTGATAGTGATAAAAAATAATAACCACAGCTAACACTGAGTACATACTGTGTGACATGAACTAAGTCATTTAATAGTCTGTAAGATAAGTGTTTCCATTGTCCCCAATTTCTAATTGAAGACATTTTAGCTTAAGGACTCATAGTCAGTAAGAGGAAGAGATAGGTTTGGAACTCAAGTCTATTTGGATCTAAAACCTGAACCAAGACTAGTACTTCTTTAACTAAAATGCCCACTACTCTTCAACAAGCATCCTCTACTCTTGTCAGGCACATTTCCTCTTTCTCTCTGACACATTATATTCACTTTCAACCTCCATAGATGCTTGTATTGAACTTTCAGCCTCTCTACCAATCCCCCAACACACACACATAAACACATAAAATATTGTATTCTTTTTACAAATCTTACCCTTTCAATTCTCAGCCCAATCTCACCCCCTTTCCAACAACACTTACCTTTCTTTTTCTAAATCTCTAAAGTATCAATAGTCTATAACAGTCTCTTTCAACTGGGATACACATACCACTAGGGCTATAAGACTTCCCAGAGTACACAGGAATATATAATTTTAAAGAATTGATATATAGATCCTCAATTTCCACTAGTATTCTTTCTAAAATTTCTCTGACTAATTATGCCTATGATGAGGGTGTCAGGCTACTTCGTCATTCCCACCATCCCTTTCACAATTACCCTTCTTCCACTTCACAAAGAAAATCCAAAATAAAAAGGAAGAGGTGAGAGGTACAAATCTTTCACCCACTATGAATTTTACTGTGATGAATTGCCATGTGGTTTTAAAACTTGCAGGGACACCAAACAAGGAATAATTCAAAATATTGGCATCAATGTAAGAAAGTAAATGACTTATGATTGGGTTAAGAATCTTTTGCAACCAGGTGATTTCCAATTTTAACAAAATTGAAGGAAGACTAAATTGAAGGACTTCCCTGGCGGTCCAGTGGTTAAGACTTCGCCTTCCAGTGCAGGGGGTGAGGGTTCAATCCCTGGTCGGGGAGCTAAGATACCACATGCCTCGTGGCCAAAAAGCAAAACAAAAAAACAGAACCAATATTGTAACAAATGCAATAAAGACTTTAAAAAATGGTCCACATCAAAAAAAAAATCTTAAAAAACAAAGACTAAACTGAGTAGCAGCTGATAGATCATTAAAATAATTTTTATTAGTATTTATATCCCTATATAATTTTTGGCATATAGCTCAGAATGAATTTGACAATTTGATTGACATCTATATTTATCAGGATGATGGTTCTCAGCACTAGAAACCTCCTAGAAAATAAGAATAGGATTAATACTGAATGTTGGTGCCATTCAATCAGTAATTTATTTATTCACACATACCTTAACTAATTGAAAAAAGAACGCAACATGCTCATGCCATTAAGAGATGCATTTCTAATTAAAGTTTATGCTTAATGCCAATAATTATCAAAATAGGTAATATATATGTTGTTTTGATCAATTGTATATGAACAATAATTTTAATAATAGCTCAATCTAGATTATTAATTAGAGCCTATAGTCATAGGAAATTTTAAAATCTTAGAACATGTAAATATTTTTGACACAAAGAAGTATGACAAGATGATCAATAAAAAACTGCCAACCAAAAAATTCTATTACATTATGATAAAACTCTATGAGAAAAGTGAAATGGAAATATGAATTCAAGGAGAAAAATGAATAATATTAATTTCCATCTGTTAAAAAGAAAAAAGAGCTTGCTCATGTACGTTTTAAATTGAATAACGCAAGTATCAAATCCCTATGATATTTAGATTCTATTGGATTATGTTTTAAAGAGTAGTGGTATAGTTTTATTTTGAAATATTGATATTTAAATATGCTGGAAGTTATATCCTTAACAACTACGTACTTACTTAAAATCTAGATGTCAACTTAAAAACGTATAAAGGAGTATATCATTTTTCATATTCTTTTAGGGAGTACATGAAAAGAAATGCTCAAAGGCTACTAGTCTGTACTTGAGTAGGTTTCTTATCTTCCTATCTAGATTACAAGTTCTCTTTGTGTAAGAATTATATACTATTTATTGTGTTTTTCCCAGAGATTCATGGAGAGGAGCATGTAAGCAAAGTAACATGCTCATGAATTTTATGTGCATTTTGCAAATATTGCTCAATTCTGCTCTTTGATCAGGAAAGTTTCCTTATCCCAAATAATAATTCCTCCCCACCCCACCCCCACCTGCTATTGATGCTTGGAATTCCTTCAAATAGTGTCACAAATTTTAATTCCACATTTATTCAAAATGCATATATTCTTAGGAGACGTAACATCGATCTAGAGTCAGATTAGATTAGATTACTTCCTGAGAACAAGTTTTTGTGAAGGAAAGTGAGGAGAGCCAGGAGATTTACATGTTGATCCCTTGACCTGACTGCAGACTAAGCCAAGCATCTCTGCTTAAAGTGATCCTGAGGGGCAGATTAGGTAGGACCTTATCAGTTCTAAAATGATCAAAATCCTCATTTCTGATAAAACATCACTCTTGAATAGAGAAGCTTGCTGTGCCTAGACTGACTGAGAAATGAAGATAATGTCTAAGAGTGACACTGCTAGGCCTCCAATTTGCAGACCACCCCAAAGTAAAACTAAGTAGTCACAACTGAACCTTCCTTTGGGTGAGTGAATGAGTTAAAACACGTTCTTTCCTGTTTCTAGTAATTCCACATAATCAAAGTCCTTTGGCTGCAAATTTTCCTTCCTCTGGTCTAGGGAAGATTTTAGTGCAGTGCCTAGAACATAATAGGCATTCCATAGATCTTGGTCAAATAAACAGATTTTCAGGAAGGGAAAAGTACTCTTGAGGAGTAATTGATAATGAAATTAGACTGCCAGTTAATCTGAAACCTGAGTCACTAAAGATTTGCATCTTTGATTCATTTTTCTCTGCAGCAAGTGAAAGGGAACTTTGCTAGGCTGCAGGCCTGCATCTCAGAACTCCGCATGTTGCAAAGAGAAGGTTGTTTCAGACCACAAGCCACTTCTCTGCAGCTGGCAATAAAGGATGGGCTCCAGCAGTTCAAACAGTACAGTGGACACATGACCACAAGTGCAGCTTTGACCTACACTTCCCTGGAGGTAAAAGATAGCTTAGGACTAAGCCACCTTCCCATTTCAGTCCATCTAGATCCTTCATTGTTTGTCATCCTTCTGTTGTTCTCTGTTTCATTCACATTGAAAGTCATGACTAGATACTCCATTGGGTACATGAGTGACTGTGAGTTAAAACACATTCAGTCTCTAGTAACATCAGGCATCAGACAAATGAGTTTAAAAATAATTATGCTTTCATCTGCATGCTTATTCATCAATTAAAAATGTCTAAGTACAAAAGAGAATTGAATGTATTTAATACTTGCCTTCCAGAGTGTCAAGTTCAACCCAGATTCAGATTGAGCAAGGAGAGAAATCTACATGGAAGTACCACTGTGAGAAAAGAGCATATAAGCTCTCTGATCTTTAGTACACATTTAATGAGTGGAATTTAAGGATCCTATTTCCTTTGTATCCTCAAGAAATCAAAGCACTTTGAGCAAGAGGGATACTGCCAATGATTCAAGCAATCTTAAAAACTGAAACACAGTGGGGGACTTCCCTGGCGGTCCAGTGGTTGAGACTCCGTGCTCCCAATGCAGGATGTGCAGATTCAGTCCCTAATCGGGGAACCCTAGTTGAGGAACTAAGATCCCACATGCTGCACGCGGTACGACCAAAAGAAAAACAAAAACTAAAACACAGGGATGGCTTCTCATTGGTCACTTTCTGGGGTAGGTTCAGCCTGTTTGGAAGGGTCCTGTGATGATCTGACCCACCAGACCTCTCCCACCAGAATCTGTCAAATGAAATTTGATTTGCAAATTACATATAAATTTTTTTCTTTGCCCTAAAGACAATAGCCACTACCACAGATTTCTGTGGTGTTTAATCTTCCAGATCTAACCTGTTACATTCTAACCTCTGTACATCAGGGAAAGTAGACACGTTGATTCTTCTATTTATTTCCAGATTACTGTTCTGACTTCACAGCCTGGAAAAGAGGTGGTCAAACAATTGGAGGAAGGATTGAAAGATACAGACATAGTCAGAGTCAGGAGGCTTCAGGTGGTTGAGATCACAAAGGGAGTCCTAGAATGTATGGACTCAGCATCCCCTGTTGAAGAGGCCAGCAACGACGGTAAGAATTAAAAGAAAAGGTAAAAAGAATGGTAAGAATTTTAATGAGTAGTCTTTTACAGATCAGGAAGATTATTTTCCATGGTCTTTTTTTTAAAAAAGAGATTTTTTTTGATGTGGACCATTTTTAAAGTCTTTATTGAATTTGTTACAATATTGCTTCTGTTTTACGTTTCGGTCTTTTGGCCGCGAGGCATGTGGAATCTTAGCTCCCCGACCAGGGATCAAACCCACACCCCCTGCTTTGCAAAGGGAAGTCTTAACCACTGGACCACCAGGGAAGTCTCTTCCATGGTCTTTTTATGTTCTTAAATGAAATGAAGCCAACAGATTTCACTGTGGTTCAGACAGGTGTTTCTAGGTGTTAGAGTTTAATTTTTTAATCATATTTTTAATTTTAGAAACAATATATGTTAATGTAAAACCTGAAATATAGGTATAAAAAGTAAAAATTCCTTCCTCCTCAAGAGATTGGGGTATCCCTCTTAATGCTCCATTAGATAGATAGATAGATAGATAGATAGATAGATAGATAGATAGATAGATAGGTAGATAGATAATAGGAAGAAATATTTTATATTTTAATGGGATCATGACATACATAATATTCTGTAATCCTCTTTGCATGTTGTACAGCTATCTATGTTAGTATCTATAGACATGCCTTGTTTTTTACTGGATACATGATTTTTTTTTTACTTTGTGGTTGGACCATAGTTTGTTTAATCGCTTATTTATGAATAATTTGGTTTATTACATTTTGCTATTATAACCAATGCTGTATGAAGAGACATATGCACGGCTGGCTTCATTGGCCTATGACCAGTGCGGTCACACAAGGCCCTGCATTCAGAAAGCCCCTATGCTTAGGATTTAATGCTTTTGGGTTGCAGTCTTGAAATTCTTAATCAGTGTTTTGTAAGTGAAGTTTGATGGAACAATGGAACATGTGCCAGGGGATTATAGTCTCGGTTCATATGTGCCCTGCCTACCGCCTACCCCCCCAGAATGGGTTTTGAGTCACCAGCTTCCCAGCCCTGATGTCCCCAGCCCACCTACCCCAACCCAGTGACTACTGGCACTCAGATCCCTGCTAATAAATCCCACATAAGTCACCAGTAATCGTACACTTCCTAGAAGAGAAAATATTCAAACTGAGTCTTAAAGGACAAATAGGAATTAACCAAGCAGAGGAAGAGGAAAGGGGGACTCAAAAAGGAGACCCAGGGACATGAGAAAGCAAGATAAATCAACTTTCAGAGATGAGCCCATGGTTCCTTATGTCAGGAGCCTATCAGGCAGAGGCAGGAGTAAGGCTCTAAAGGAAGGCAAGGGTTAGATCAAGAAAGGCCATAGGGCTTCCCTGGTGGCGCAGTGGTTGAGAATCTGCCTGCCAATGCAGGGGACACGGGTTCGAGCCCTGGTCTGGGAAGATCCCACATGCCGCGGAGCAACTGGGCCCGTGAGCCACAATTACTGAGCCTGCGCGTCTGGAGCCTGTGCTCCGCAACAAGAGAGGCCGCGACGGTGAGAGGCCCGTGCACCGCGATGAAGAGTGGCCCCCGCTCTCCTCAACTAGAGAAAGCCCTCGCACAGAAACGAAGACCCAACACAGCGAAAAATAAATAATAAATAAATAATAAAAATTAAAAAAATAAAAAAAATAAAAAAAAAAAAAAGCTGAATGAAAGTTTAAAAAAAAAAAAAAAAAAAAAGAAAGGCCATATATGCCCTAAACCCATTCTAAGACATTTGGATTTCATGCTAAAGCAATGGAAATTTATGAGAAGATTTTTGTCAGGAGGTCAAGTAGAGATTCTCAAGTTACAGCATTTAAAAGGTTTTTAACTGGTTTTAATTTATCCAACACTCAAGTTACAGTTCACCCTCTGTCAGTTCTTTCTGGTTATATTGGTCTTCTCCAAGGTTATACACACCTGGAGGTGTCCACTGTTCTGATACCATTGATCTCTTCCTGGTTCCACATAAATAACCTCACTCTTCCCTTCACGCCCTAATTAGGTTAGGGGGTTGGTAACTAAGGATGTGTTTCCATCAAATTCTGACACATGTGGATCCTTCCAGCATCATGGACCACTGACATTGTTCTGGTTGGGGAGAGAGGGTAACTAGCCTTGCTGTGTGGTGTATGAACTCTCAGCTGCTACACACCCTCTGCTTTTCTCAAGCCAGTCTCCTCACTGACTGTCCTTCTATCTCCATCCCTCCACTTGTAGTAATCTTTTCCTCTGAATACCCCCTTCTTTCCTCTGAATTCCTCCCCTTATCCTCTTCCAACCAAATCCTCCCCATCCTTTAAGGCCTAATTCAGGTTCATGACTACTGAATTGATTTTCCTCTCCTTAGAACAACCACATAGCCTGTGGTCTACACAACAAAATTTAACACTTAATTATATACCACATAGAATTGTTTACCATTGCTTTATTTGTTTTTTAAGTCTTTATTGGAGTATAATTGCTTTACAATGGTGTGTTAGTTTCTGCTGTATAACAAAGTGAATCAGCTATACGTATACCTATATCCCCATATCCCCTCTCTCTTGCGTATCCCTCCCACCCTCCCTATCCCACCCCTCTAGGTGGTCACAAAGCACCGAGCTGATCTCTCCATGCAATGCAGCTGCTTCCCACTATCTATTTTACATTTGGTGATGTATATATGTCAGTGCTACTCTCTCACTTCGTCCCAGCTTACCCCTCCCCCTCCCCGTGTCCTCAAGTCCACTCTCTACGTCTGCGTCTTTATTCCTGTCCTGCCCCTAAGTTCATCAGAACCATTTTTTTTTAGATTCCACGTATATGTGTTAGCATACAGTATTTGTTTTTCTCTTTCTGACTTACTTCACTCTGTATGACAGTCTCTAGGTTCATCCACCTCACTACAAATAATTCAGTTTTGTTTCTTTTTATGGCTGAGCAATATTCCATTGTTTATATGTGCCACATCTTCTTTATCCATTCACCTGTCAATGGACACTTAGGTTGCTTCCACTTCCTGACTATTGTAAATAGTGCTGCAGTGAATGTGGTGATACATGACTCTTTTTGAATTATGGTTTTCTCAGGGTATATGCCCAGTGGTGGGATTGCTGGGTCATATGGTAATTCTATTTTTAGTTTTTTAAGGAACCTCCAGACTGTTCTCCATAGTGGCTGTATCAATTTACATTCCCACCAACAGTGTAAGAGGGTTCCCTTTTCTCCACACCCTCTCCAGCGTTTATTGTTTGTAGATTTTTTGATGATACCATTGCTTTATTGTGTGATAATTTTGTCTTCTCACCTAAACTGTAAACTACTTGATATCTTTTCTATCTGTATTAACTCTTAAGCATTAAGCCTTGGCATTACAAATTTGTCCTACTCATTTCTGCGCCCCACTCTGTAGTAGATCCTAGATTATCAGTATATATTTGTTGAATGAATTGATGACAGTGATACCTGTGGAGTCTGTTCTTGGTCTGCCCATCATCCCCTGCATCCCCCTTCTTTAGTAACACCTCTATTTTCATGGTCACAGGGTGGGCCATGACCCAGGTGAGACAATCATAGTTCTCCAGGCGACTAATCAGATTCTTTCCCAGTGGGTTCTCAAACTGAATCTGTGATAGAGAAGCTCTTTTTATTTCTCTTTGATCATGGACAGATCAGGCATAGACGATGTCCTTTTCTCCCTTCAGTGACTGTACCCAGAAAGTACTGAATCTCTAATGGCACAAAGCTCAGAGTACTCTGAGGGTACCTGATGGCTTTATTTAAAATAGTTAGAGGCTAGCGCTGTAGAGAAGAGCTTTTAAATGCAGGAAAGCAGCTTTCTACCTTGTGTCACTGCTAACGATTCTTCCAGTAACTTCCTATTTGCTTATAAATAATACATTATCCCATAAATTGCTTGTAATTCCTCTTTGTGAGTTAAGTGTACATATGGTTCATAGCTTGAAATCTTCCCAGTTTGCCCGTACTTTCCTCAAAGTTAATTCCTTTATTCCATTAATGTTTTGCTTTATCTGATGTTCTTGTCAAGAGATTAACAACAGCAACTAGTCTTATTCTCAGAAGGATGAGTGCTCTAGAATTAGGTTGCCTGAGTCTAAATCCCAGTTCTATTACTTACTAGCTGTGTGGCTTTGGAGAAGGTACTTAGCCTGTGTAAACCTTTAATTCCTGCCCCATCCAGTAGTTGTGGGGATTAAATGAGATCATACATGTTAATTACTTAGTATATAGTAAATGCTAAATGAAATTAGCTATTCTTAGTATTTTTGAAAATTTTTGTATATGGATGGTTTAATATTTCTGTGATTTGTTTTTAATGGCCAGGCCTCAAGTGGACTGTGAGTTACCTGAGGATAACACTGTGTCTTATACATCTTTGTATCACCAGCATATATCATTCTGCCTGGCACATAGTAGATTCTCAATAAATGTTTCTTGAATAGAGAGGTGGTGGTCACACTCTCTGACATCAACTCAAATATTTAGGGACATATGCCAAACACCTGTAGCTTCCCTTCGTAGCCCATGAATATCATGAATTGATTCAAGCACTTTTTGAATCTATTTATAATTTTTTAACTGTGGTAACCATGATCATCAATTAAATAAAAATTGTCTACACGCTATTTTTTGAAGAAAGAAACAGATTACAAGGAAATGATATTACAGATCAGTTTTAAAAGGAACTATGAGATTATGTCCTTCGATTGGTCTAATTTCTGCCTTCTTTAGTGCAGCCCTGCATAGTGAGATCTAATTATTACAAAGATGACTTGGAGACTGCAAGATCCAGAATTGTTGAAGAAAAAGTGAACTTAGAAATTAAGAAGGTAGACTCACCTTTTAGAAAGTTCTTTAGCAAGATAATTTCATTTTAATGAAAAGGTTAACTTTATTTTTTTTAACATCTTTATTGGAGTATAATTGCTTTACAATGGTGTGTTAGTTTCTGCTTTACAACAAAGTGAATCAGTTATACATATACGTATGTTCCCATATCTCTTCCCTCTTGCATCTCCCTCCCTCCCACCCTCCCTATCCCACCCCTCTAGGTGGTCACAAAGCACAGAGCTGATCTCCCTGTGCTATGCGGTTGCTTCCCACTAGCTATCTATTTTACATTTGATAGTGTATATATGTCCATGCCACTCTCTCACTTTGTCACATCTTACCCTTCCTCCTCCCCATATCCTCAAGTCCATTCTCTAGTAGGTCTGTGTCTTCATTCCCGTCTTGCCACTAGGTTCTTCATGACCTTTTTTTTTTTCCCTTAGATTCCATATATATGTGTTAGCATACTGTATTTGTTTTTCTCTTTCTGACTTACTTCACTCTGTATGACACACTCTAAGTCCATCCACCTCACTACAAATGACTCCATTTCATTTCTTTTTATGGCTGAGTAATATTCCATTGTATATATGTGTCACATCTTCTTTATCCATTCATCCAGTGATGGACACTTAGGTTGCTTCCATGTCCTGGCTATTGTAAATAGAGCTGCAATGAACATTTTGGTACATGACTCTTTTTGAATTATGGTTTTCTCAGGGTATATGCCCAGTAGTGGGATTGCTGGGTCATATGGTAGTTCTATTTTTAGTTTTTTAAGGAACCTCCATACTGTTCTCCATAGTGGCTGTATCAATTTACATTCCCACCAACAGTGCAAGAGTGTTCCCTTTTCTCCACACCCTCTCCAGCATTTATTGTTTCTAGATTTTTTGATGATGGCCATTCTGACCAGTGTGAGATGATATCTCATTGTAGTTTTGATTTGCATTTCTCTAATGATTAATGATGCTGAGCATTCTTTCATGTGTTTGTTGGCAATCTGTATATCTTCTTTGGAGAAATGTCTATTTAGGTCCTCTGCCCATTTTTGGATTGGGTTGTTTGTTTTTTTCTTATTGAGCTGCATGAGCTGCTTGTAAATCGTAGAGATTAATCCTTTGTCAGTTGCTTCATTTGCAAATATTTTCTCCCATTCTGAGGGTTGTCTTTTGGTCTTGTTTATGGTTTCCTTTGCTGTGCAAAAGCTTTTAAGTTTCATTAGGTCCCATTTGTTTATATGTGTTTTTATTTCCATTTCTCTAGGAGCTGGGTCAAAAAGGATCTTGCTGTGATTTATGTCATAGAGTGTTCTGCCTATGTTTTCCTCTAAGAGTTTGATAGTGTCTGGCCCTACATTTAGGTCTTTAATCCATTTTGAGTTTATTTTTGTGTATGGTGTTATGGAGTGTTCTAATTTCATACTTTTACATGTACCTGTCCAGTTTTCCCAGCACCACTTATTGAAGAGGCTGTCTTTTCTCCACTGTATATGCTTGCCTCCTTTATCAAAGATAAGGTGACCATATGTGTGTGGGTTTATCTCTGGGCTTTCTATCCTGTTCCATTGATCTATATTTCTGTTTTTGTGCCAGTACCAAACTGTCTTGATTACTGAAGCTTTGTAATATAGTCTGAAGTCAGGGAGCCTGATTCCCCCAGCTCCATTTTTCGTTCTCAAGATTGCTTTGGCTATTCAGGGTCTTTTGTGTTTCCATACAAATTGTGAAATTTTTTGTTCTAGTTCTGTGAAAAATGCCAGTGGTAGTTTGATAGGGATTGCATTGAATCTGTAGATTGCTTTGGGTAGTAGAGTCATTTTCACAATGTTGATTCTTCCAATCCAAGAACATGGTATATCTCTCCATCTATTTGTATCATCTTTAATGTCTTTCATCAGTGTCTTATAATTTTCTGCATACAGGTCTTTAGTCTCCTTCGGTAGGTTTATTCCTAGATATTTTATTCTTTTTGTTGCAATGGTAAATGGGAGTGTTTTCTTAATTTCACTTTCAGATTTTTCATCATTAGTGGAGAGGAATGCAAGAGATTTCTGTGCATTAATTTTGTATCCTGCTACTTTACCAAATTCATTGATTAGCTCAAGTAGTTTTCTGGTAGCATCTTTAGGATTCTCTATGTATATTATCATGTCATCTGCAAACAGTGACAGCTTTACTTCTTCTTTTCCGATTTGGATTCCTTTTATTTCTTTTTCTTCTCTGATTGCTGTGGCTAACACTTCCAAAACTATGTTGAATAATAGTGGTGAGAGTGGGCAACCTTGTCTTGTTCCTGATCTTAGTGGAAATGGTTTCAGTTTTTCACCATTGAGGACGATGTTGGCTGTGGGTTTGTCATCTATGGCCTTTATTATGTTGAGGAAAGTTCCCTCTATGCCTACTTTCTGCAGGGCTTTTATCATAAATGGGTGTTGAATTTTGTCGAAAGCTTTCTCTGCGTCTATTGAGATGATCATATGGTTTTTCTCCTTCAATTTGTTAATATGGTGTATCACGTTGATTGATTTGCGTATATTGAAGAATCCTTGCATTCCTGGGATAAACCCCACTTGATCATGGTGTATGATCCTGTTAATGTGCTGTTGGATTCTGTTTGCTAGTATTTTGTTGAGGATTTTTGCATCTATGTTCATCAGTGATATTGGCCTGTAGTTTTCTTTCTTTGTGACATCTTTGTCTGGTTTTGGTATCAGGGTGATGGTGGCCTCGTAGAATGAGTTGGGCAGTGTTCCTCCCTCTGCAATATTTTGGAAGAGTTTGAGAAGGATAGGTGTTAGCTCTTCTCTAAATGTTTGATAGAATCTGCCTGTGAAGCCATCTGGTCCTGGGCTTTTGTTTGTTGGAAGATTTTTAATCATAGTTTCAATTTCAGTGCTTGTGATTGGTCTGTTCATATTTTCTATTTCTTCCTGTTTCAGTCTCTGCAGGTTGTGCATTTCTAAGAATTTGTCCACTTCTTCCAGGTTGTCCATTTTATTGGCATAGAGTTGCTTGTAGTAATCTCTCATGATCGTTTGTATTTCTGCAGTGTCAGTTGTTACTTCTCCTTTTTCATTTCTAATTCTATTGATTTGAGTCTTCTCCACGACGACCCAAAACCTATGGGATGGAGCAAAAGCAGTTCTAAGAGGGAAGTTTATAGCAATACAAGCCTACCTCAAGAAACAGGAAACATCTCGAATAAACAACCTAACCTTGCACCTAAAGCAATTAGAGAAAGAAGAACAAAAAAACCCCAAAGTTAGCAGAAGGAAAGAAATCATAAAGATCAGATCAGAAATAAATGAAAAAGAAATGAAGGAAACAATTGCAAAGATCAACAAAACTAAAAGCTGGTTCTTTGAGAAGATAAACAAAATTGACAAACCATTAGCCAGACTCATCAAGAAAAAAGGTTAACTTTAAATCACATTCATATCAGTTAAGGTTTTCTATAAATTTTCAGGCTTATGGCTTTTTATATGGTTTCTTTCAAGTGTATAAATGACACTTTCTTCCATCTGTTCTTGATTAGCCTAACTTGTTCATTTTTTCTTTATTTAAAATTTAGCTGATATTAAGAACATCAGAAGTTCACCAGATGTATTTGACAGAGATATGTTTACAAAGTTTTATGGAGATGAAAATGAATTTGACTGATCTTAAAATTTTTTAGGTGGTCATCCAATAGGAAATACAATAGTTAAATTGAATTAAATCCACCCCTATTCTTAGATGAATGCAAAGACAGTATAAAATCTATGAAGTTATCATCAGTGTTATTATTATTATATGTGTGGTCATTATAATAAAAGCCTCAAATAAATCCCTAGTTTAAATACACATTCTTTACACACATTCATTACACTCGGAGTTATAAGCAATGTTGAATCTTTAATAAAAGTTTTTCTTTACTTTAGAAAAGCTTATTTAGTTATGTTAAGGCTTGTAAGAATGGTCTTAGATTGTATTCTCCATCCTGTAACCCCATAGGAATTGTTTTAAAATTTGCTCAAGTAAATGCTTGCTTTAAAGAACCATTTCTTACCCTTGCAAGTGTGGAAATAAGTCATTTGTACAAACTTGAAAAAAAATTTAGCTGAAATATCCTGCCTAGCTGTCTCTGTGGTAGCTTTTGTCCAGTTATTTTTTAATTTTTTAGTACAAGTAAACATTCCCTATACAGAAGTATAATATAAACAGTTCAAAATGATCCAAAATTCTACCCTCCAGAGATAATTGCTATCAGCAGTGTAGGACACATTCTACTGAATTGCTTTCCTTACACATATATGGACATGAACATACATGTAATGTTATTAGGGTTTTTGATATCATCCACTTTTACAAAAATGGAACTATATAATACCCACTGATCTGCATTTTTTTATTTAGCTATTTATCCAATAATTTTTTTCATATTGGCATATAGAGATCTAACCCATTCCTTTTAGTAGCTGTGAGGTATTCTAGTGTATAAATTCATCACCATTTATTTAACCATCCAACTGAATTTTTATTTGAACTCTGTGGCCTTGAACAAGTTACTTAAACTCTTTGTCCCACAGTTTTCTCATTTATAAAATAAGGCTAATAATAGTAGCTATCCTATAGGGTTTTTACAAGGATTAAATATAACTTGCATGTAAAGTACTTAAAACAGTACCTGGCACATGTGAGCAATGCATAAATGTTTTCTGTTGATACTAATAGTAGTAGTAAGAGTTTGTGAGAGGTGGTGTCCTCGCACAAACTTTTTACTGAGAAAATTTATATATGCCTTTTTACTGAGAAAATTTCAGGCTCTAATAATTTTTTATTGAAAAGAAGATGTGACTATAAAATAATTTTTAATTCAAAATCATTCACAATTCCACTACCCCATTACACTGATTTTGTTTTTGCACATTACCTCTCAGTTTTCCACAATCATTTTTAGGTTTCAGAGTTATAATTTATGTATGTAATTTTTTTGTTTTCATGTAACATAATATTATAAAACTTTTTCCATAGTTTTTTAGCCTTTCTTTTCTGTTATTTATCCATTTTGTTCCTGTTTTGCTCTTAAAAGAGCACTAGAAATGTTGCTCTGTGAAACAGAGATGTGAAGAGATATACAGGGGAAGATGGAATACTTCTTTATCTTTATATACCCTCTTTATATGTAAGCCAACCTGACACCTTTAGAGCAGATCTCTAATACTGGATTTTGATCATAAATTTAAGATCTGGGAGAGCCTGCCAATTCCAGCAGCCAAAATTAAGCACATAGGAGAGCCATCAATGGAGAGAATAGTGCTGCTAGTTGGTTTTATTTTTAAGTAAGTTCTGAGCCGCAAGGAAAAGATACGTGAACTAAAAGCCATAGTCTCTTACATACTCTAACAGTTGTCTATAGATTATAATAACAGCAACCTTTTATTGAACACCTTCTGTCCAAATACTTTCTGTTTTAAATAGTTTCCACTATTACTTAATCTCATATATCTAGATGAAGAAACTAGGGCATAGTTTCTTGTCCAAATTAGCTTTCCCAAAGTTTCTAAGTTAAGATACAGAACAGGGATTCTAAGCAGTCTGACTCTAAAGCTCACATACTTAACCATTCTCTATACTTCCTCAGTTGAAAAGGGCAATAAAGATAATCAAAAATTCAAAAATTGGTTCTTTGAAAAAAACTGATAAAATAGAGAATTTTTTGGTGAAATCAATGAAGAAAAGACAAAGAAAGAGGGCACAATAAACTATGTTAGACTTGTGAAAAAGGAGCATAACTGAAGATAGAAGTATGGAATCAAACATTTAGACAAAAACCAATATATTACTTAAAAGATACAAATTTTGACTCAGAAATAAAAATCTAAATGGTTCCCCTAACCAATGATCAATCCTAGATGGTTTTATAGTCAAATTCCATCAAACTTTCAAGGGACAGATCACCCCAATCTTATACAAGCTCTTCTAGAAATTAAAAAAGAAAGAAAGAAAAAGAAAATATGCCCCCCCCCCACCGCCAAGTCATGATAGAAAACCAGACAAGAACAATGTGAGAAAAGAAAATTGCAGGCCAATCCACTCATGAAAATAGATAAAACCATCTTAAATTATCTTATCATGTATAAAAAGAGACTATAGAACTGATCAAGTTGGATTTATCCCTGTAATACAAGGTGATTTCACATTAGAAATATATAAATATAAATTTAACCAAGGAGGAAAAGACCTATACTCTGAAAACTATAAGACATTGATGAAGGAGATTAAAGATTGTACAAATAAATGGAAAGATATCCTGTGTTCATGGATTGCAAGAATTAATATTGTTAAAATTTCCATATTACCCAAAGCAATCTACAGATTTAATGCAATCTGTATCAAAATACCCATGACATTTTTCACAGAACTAGAACAAATAATCCTAAAATTTGTATGGGACCACAAAAGACACTAAAGAGCCAAAGCAATCTTGAGAAAAAAGAAAAAAGTTGGGGGTATCATGCTCCCTTACTTCAGACTATGCTACAAAGCTACAGTAATCAAAAAAGTATGGTACTGGCACAAAAACAGACACATAGATCAATGGAACAGAATAGAGATCCCAGAAATAAACCCACATACTTATGGTCAATTAATCTACGACAAAGGAGGCAAAAATACACAATGGAGAAAAGACAGTCTCTTCAATAAAGTGGTGTTGGGAAAACAGCACAGCTATGTATAAAAGAATTAAATTAGAACATTTTCTCACACCATATACAAAAATAAACTCAAAATGGATTAAAGACCTAACTGTAAGACTAGAAACCATAAAACTCCTAGAAGAAAATATAGGCAAAACACTCTTTGACATAAATCATAGCAATATTTTTTTAGATCTGTCTCTTAAGGCAATGGAAACAAAAGCAAAAATAAATAAATGGGGTTTAATTAAACTTAAAAGCTTTTGCACAGTGAAAAAAATCATTGACAATATGAAAAGACAACCTAGTGAATGGGAAAAGATATTTGCAAGTGATATCATTTGATAAGGGATTAATATCCAAAATATATAAAGAGCTCATACAACTGAATATCAAAAAAACAAACAACCCAATTAAAATGGGCAGAAGACCTGAACAGACATTTTTTCCAAAGAAGACATATAGATGACCAACAGGCACATGAAAGGATGCTCAACATCACTAATCATCAGAGAAATGCAAATCAAAACCACAATGAGCTATCACCTCACACCTGTCAGAATAGCTGTCATCAAAAAGACAACAAATAATAAATGTTGGCAAGGATGTGGAGAAAAGGGAAACCTAGTACACTGTTAGTAGGAATGTAAATTGGTGTAGCCACTATGGAAAACAGTGTGGAGGTTCCTCAAAAAATTAAAAATAGAATTACCATATGATCCAGCAATTCCACTCCTGTGTGTATACCTGAAGAAAACAAAAACACTAATTTGAAAAGATATATGCACCCCAATGTTCATAGCAGCATTATTTACAAAACCACGATATGGAAGCAACTTATGTCCATCACCAGATGTGTGGATAAAGGAGATGTGGTATATATATACATAATGGAATATTACTCAGCCATAAAAAAGATTGAAATTTTGCAATTTGCACAACATGGATGGATCCAAAAGGTATTATACTTAGTGAAGTAAGTCAGACAGAGAAAGATAAATACTGTACATTATCATTATATGTGGAATCTAAAAAATAAATGAATGAATATAATAAAACAAAAACAGACTTATAGATACAGAGAACAAATTATTGGTTACCAGTGGGGAGAGGGCTTAGAGGGAGGGGCAAGATAGGGGAAAGCAATTAAGAGGTACAAACTACTATGTATAAAGGTACAAGGATGTAATGTACAGCACAGGGAAATAGCCAGTATTTTATAATAACTTTAAATGGAGTATAATCTGTAAAAATATTGAATTACTATGTTGTACAACTGAAAGTAATATAACACTGTAAATCAACTATACTTCAATAAAAAAGAAAGAAATGTATAAATATAATTTACCACATCAACAGATAAAGGTAAAAATTATGTTATCTTAATAGATACAGAAAAACATATGATAAAATTAACATCCATTCATTATTTAAGAAAAAAATCTTGGTAAACTAGGGATAGAAAATAACTTCTATAACTTGGCAAAATGTTTCTATCAAAAATCTACAATACGGTTCTAACTGGTGAAAGATTACCTTCAGGCCTTTACATGCAGCACCATATGAGCAAGTGAAACTAGACTAAGCACAAAGGACAAGAAAAAGAAAAAAAAAAAGGAGAGTGGCCAAGATGGCAGAGTAGAAAGACCCTGAGCTCACCTCCTCTTGCAAGCACACCAGAATCACAACTATCTGTAGAATAGCCATCAATGAAAAAGACCAGAACCTACCAGAAAAGATCTTCTACGACTAAAGACATAAAGAAGGGACCACAACAAGATTGGTAGGAGGAGCAGACTCACAATATAATCAAGTCCCATACGCCCTGGGTGGGCAACCCTCAAAACAGAGAATAATTATATTGTAGAGGTTCTCCCACAGGAGTGAGAGTTCTGAGTCCCATATCAGGCTCCCCAGCCCAGGGTCCTGCACCAGAAAGATGAGCCCCAGAGCATTTGGCTTTGCAGGCTTAATTTCAGGAATCCCAAAGGTCTGGGGGAAATAGAGACTTCATTCTTAAAGGACACACACAAAATTTCACACACATTGGGACCCAGGGCAAAAGTATTAATTTGATAGGAGCCTGGGCCAGACCTAGCTGCTTGTCTTGGAGAGTCTCCCAGAGAGATGGAGGGCAGCTGCAGCTCACCCTGGGGACATAGGCACTGGCAGCAGCCATATTTGGGAGCTTTCTACCATATGGACACTGGTGCAGGCAGGCACCATCATGGGATCTTCCCTCTAGCTCATTAGCACCAAGACCTGGCCCCACCCAGCAACATGTAGGCACCAATGCTGGGACACCTCAGACCAAACAACCAACTGAGCAGAGACATAGCCCCACCCATCAGCAGACAGGCTGCCTAAAGACTACCTGAGCCCACAGCCACCTCCAGATATGCCTGTAGACACAACCCTGCCCACCAAAGGGCCAAGACCCAGCTCCCACCCTGCCCTCTGAGAAGCTTGCAGTAACCTCTAGACCAGCCTCACCCACCAGGGGGCAGACACTAAATGCAAGAAAATCACAATCCTGCAGCCTGCAGACCCAGCCCACCCACAACAGGCCAGACCCTACCCTAGGATCAGCTGGGCCCCAGCCCTGCCTACTAGCAGGCCAACACAAGCTTTGGGACACCCCAGACCCCATACCCAACTGTGACAGGACTCACCCTCCCCCCACCCCCCCACCCCAGCAATCTGATACCAGCTCTGGGATCCCTGGGCCCTGCAGCTAGACTCCAGGACCTGGATCTGCCTGCCAATAGGCTGGCACTAACCCCAGGACCTGGCTTCACCCACCAGTGGGCAGCCAACAGACCTAGAGTCTTCTGGACCCTGACTCTGTCCACCAGTGAGCCAGCACTAGCCCTGGGGCCACCTGGGGTTCTATAATTAGCCACCTTGTGACCAGGACCCACTAACCAGCAGCTAGTAGCATCCACACAAGGCAGGGCCTGGCAACCAACCTGGCTAGGGGCCAACAAAGCCTACCAGACTGCCCACATAGTCAGCCCACCACAACAGAAGCACCCACACAGCCCTCGTGGGGGGAACCCCTAGAGCACATAACTTGGGTGACAAGAGGAATGTGTGTTGAGGGGATGCATAGGACATCTCCTACAGAAGGCCACTTCTCCAAGGTCAAGAAAAGTAACCTAACACATACATAAAAATACAAATAGCAACTTAGACAAAATGAGGCAACAGAAGAACATGTTCCAGACAGAGGGACAAGATAAAACCCCAGAAGAACTAAGTGAAGTGAAGATAGGCAATCTACCCAAGAGAGTTCAGAGTAATGATTGTAAAGATGATCAGAGAACTTGGGAGAAGAATGGATGTACAAGTGAGAAGTTAGAAGTTTTTAACAAAGAGTTAGAAAATATAAAGAACAACCAAACAGAGATGAAGAATACAATAACTGAAATGAAGAATACACTAGAAGGAATCAACAGTAAACTTAATGCTACAGAGGAATGAACCAGTGATCTGGAAGACAGGGTAGTGGAAATCACTGCCGCTGAACAGAAAAAAGAAAAAAGAATGAAAAGAAATGAGGACAGTTTGAGAGACCTCTGGGACAACATCAATTGCACTAATATTCGCATTATAGGGGTCCCAGAAGGAGAAGAGAGAGGAAGGGGCTGAGAACATATTTGAAAACATAATAGCTGAAAAATTCCCTAACCTGGGAAAGGAACAGTCACCCAAGTCCAGGAAGTGCAGAGAATCCCATACAAGATTAACCCAAAGAGGAACACACCAAGACACATTGTAATTAAAATGACAAAAATTAAAGATAAAGAGAGAATATTAAAAAGCAGCAAGGGAAAGCCAACAAATACCGTACAAGGAAACGCCCATAAGGCTATCAGCTGATTTTTCAGCAGAAACTTTTCAGGCCAGAAGGGAGTGGCACAATATATTTAAAGTGGTGAAAGGGGATAACCTATAACCAAGAATACCCAGAAAGATTGCCTTCAAAAATCAGGAATAATACATGGATGCCCCATCACCACTTTGATTCAACATAGTTGTCCTAGTCTAGTAAGATAAGAAAAATACTAAAGGGTGTGAAGATTGAAAAGAAAGAAACAAAACTGTTTTTATTTGAAACATATTTAATTGACTACATTAATAACCAAATTAGTAAGAGTTTAACAAGTTGGCTGGATATAAGATAAACATACAAAAGTCAATAGCATTTCCTCGAAATTGAGTTATTTGTAGTGAGGTGGATGGACCTAGAGTCTGTCATACAGAGTGAAGTAAGTCAGAAAGAGAAAAACAAATACTATATGCTAACACATATATAAGGAATCTAAAAAACAAACCAAAAAAAATGGTTCTGAAGAACCTAAGGGCAGGACAGGAATAAAGACACAGATGTAGAGAATGGACTTGAGGACGTGAGGAGGGGGAAGGGTAAGCTGGGACGAAGTGAGAGAGTGGCATGGACATATATACACTACCAAATGTAAAATATATAACTAGTGGGAAGCAGCCACATAGCACAGGGAGATCAGCTCCGTGCTTTGTGACCACCTTGAGGGATGGGATAGGGAGTGTGGGAGGGAGACACAAGAGGGAGGGGATATATGTATACGTATAGCTGATTCACTTTGTTATACAGCAGAAACTAACACAACATTGTAAAGCAATTATACTCCAATAAAAATGTTAAAAAGTCAATAGCATTTCTATAATTAGAAACAAAATCTTAGAAACCTCAATTTTTAAAGAAATACCTTTTACAATGATAAAAAAGTAAAGTATTTAGAAATAAATTTTAACAAAAGATGCATAGAATAGTTATTGGGAATAGTTTAAAGCTTTACTGATGCACCTTAAAGAAGATATAATTAAGTGGAGCATGTTAATGGCTAGAAACATTAAATATCATAAGGATTCAGTTCTCCCCAAATTGATCTATCAATGCAATTCCAATCAAAATGCTATCAGAGTTTTTTAATGAACCTGACAAGCTGATCCTAATATATATATTAGATGCTAAGATATATATTAAGGTTAAAGGTTTGCCTTGCCTGATATTAAGATGATTAAAAGGCTATTCTAATTAAGATAGTGTTGTATTGACACAGGGAAAGGCAAATTGTCCAGTCTAGAACAGATGAGAGAGCCCAGAAACAGACAGCCACATTATATGAAAACTTGATATGTGGCTGAGTTGACATGGCAAAGCAGTAGGAAAGGATGGATCTATTCATTAAATCATACTGGAACTATCAGTATTCCGTATGGGAAAAATGAAATTTGATCCCTTCTGCATGCCATTTACAATACTATATTTTAAATGTATTAAAGATTTAAATATGAAAGTTAAAACTTTTGCAGGAAAATATAGGAGAAATTTTTATCACCAAAGGTAGGAAGGAGGAGGAATAAAGTTTGCTAACCAGAAAGTAAAAGATTGATAAGTATGGTTACTTCAAAATTAAGAAGGTCTGTCCATCAGAGACACCATGAAGAAAGTGATGACAAATCATAACTATATTTACAACTCATATGACCAATAATAAGTTGGTATCCAGAATAAGGAATGCCTGAAACTCAATTTTTTTTTAAAAGACCATCTAATTTTTAAATAAACAAAAAATCTGAACAGGTATTTCACAGAAGAGGAAATCTCAAAATAAACATAAGAAAAATTCTCACCCTCGTTAGTAATCACGGAAACACAAAACAATGATATCCCATTTTATGCCCACTAGTTTGCAAAAAATTAAGAAGTTTCACCATAGTGTTGGCAACAGCAGAGCATGGAAACTCTTATAGACTGACAGAAAGAATGTAATTGGTTCACAACTTGTCATTTTGTTGTAAAGTAACAGTCACAATACCCTACAATCTAGCAGTTCCATTCCTAGGAGAATGTCTCCAGAAAAACTTTTACAAATGTGCACTTGGAGACATGTACAAGAATGTGAATATTGACATTATTTAAAAGGCCAGAAATTAGACTACTCAAATGTCCATTGAATGAGGCATGAATAAGTATTACAAGGTATATTCACAAAGTGGAAATGAGTGAACCACAGCTACCTACAACAATGTAAATAAATCTTTTCAATATTGAGAAAAAAAAGCAGATAACCAAGGATATAGACAATAAAATCTCTTTATAAAGCCCAAGCAAAACTAAAATACTAAAGTGTTTGTTTAAAATAATAAAACTAGTTTTAAAAGGAAAAGAATGATTTTTTAAAATTCAGTGTAGGGCTTCCCTGGTGGCGCAGTGGTTGAGAGTCTGCCTGCCAATGCAGGGGGCGCGGGTTTGAGCCCTGGTCTGGGAGGATCCCACGTGCCGCGGAGCGACTGGGCCCGTGAGCCACGATTACTGAGCCTGCGCGTCTGGAGCCTGTGCTCCGCAGCGGGAGGGGCCGCAATAGTGAGAGGCCCGCGCGCCACGCTGGGGGGTGGCCCCCGCTTGCCGCAACTGGAGGAAGCCCTCGCACAGAAACGAAGACCAACACAGCCATAAATAAATAAATAAAAGCAAATACTTAAAAAAAAAAAATTGAGTGTAGCAAGATTTCCCTTAGAGAAGATCAGGGCAAAGCATATAGATATCTTAGTAGCGTTGATGACCCACATCTTAAGTCGAATAAAGGCTTCATGAGTGTTCATTTTGCTGTTATGCTTCATAGCTTAAATATATGTTGCATGTATTCATTTGCATATAAAAAATTTTATAATGGCTTTCCAAAGAATGACTAAGTAATACATATGACAAAACTAAAACGGCCACTGTGATCAATGCATTTTGGCATCCAGAAGGCATCTGTCCAGGTTGACAGCAGTCTGCACTCATTGGGTATGTAAGTCTTTCAACCGTTTACAAATCATCTTAATGATGCTGTCAAACAGCCTCCATTTCTCAGCCTTGGTACACAAGGATATCAGGTTCCCTTTCTAAGTGCTCATAAACCATCTGTTTAATATTTCCTCCTAGTCTTTGCTAGGGATCGATGTCAAGCTCTTCTGGAAAGGTATTTTATCCATATGTGTTCTCAGGAAACACCAAATGTTAACAACCCAAACATAGAAGATAAAGATTCATTGCTTCCTAAAGGGTTCCAGAAAAAAAAAAAAAAAAAAAAAAAACTTTTCTATGATTCATGCTTCAGTACAGTTGTCAGACTCCACTAATTGATTTGTTTTCCTTTCAGTATCTTCAAAAATAGACCAGAAAATGCAGCTATTCATTGAGTCTGTCTTTGAAAACTACATTAAAGTCATTGCCCTGTGGCTTTAAGACTAAATTAGAACCACTGTTTTATTTACTATCTAAATATTTTTAACACAGAGAGACGTTTATTAACAGAAACCATGGTCTCAGAAAAATGGCAAAAATTGAATTGAAGAATTTTTTTAGAGTTCCATAGAAAATCTTAAGTTATTTGAAAATTAGGTCTTTTAAATTTTTTCCTCACCTCTTTTGAGGAATAATTTGCATACTGTAAGTTGCATCCAAAGTGTACAATTCAATGAGTTTTGACAGTTGGATATGCCCATCACCACAATCAGGATACAGAACACTTCCATCAACCCCAAAAGATTCCTCTTGCCCCTTTACTCTCAATCCCTCTCTCCATCCTTGGCATACACCACTGATCTGTTTTTTGTCTGTAGATTAGTTTGTATTTTATATAAATGGGATCATATAAATGGTATATACTTCTTTTGTGTCTGACTTTTTTCATTTAGATTTTGAGATTCATCCATGTTGTTTATATCAACAAGTAGTTGTTAGCTTCTTTTTATTTCTGAGTAGTAGTATATTGTATGACTCTGCCACATATTGTTTAACCCTTCTTCTGTTAACGGATGTTTCAGTTGTTTCTAGTTTTTGACTGTAGTGTCTAAAGTTCCTACAAATATCTGTACACAAATCTCTGTATGGACATATGTTTTTATTTTTCATGGGTCTTACTGTGTTTATGGTTAATCTTCTTCCATCCACTTACTTTCAACGCATTTGTGTCTTTATACTTAAAGTGTATCTCTTATAGACAGCATAAAATTGGGTCTTGCTTTTTATCCATTATGCTATTCTCTGCTTTTTTTTGGAGTGTATACTCCATTAACATTTGCCATAAGTATTGATATGGTTGGATTTAGGTCAGTCATTTTATTTTTTGTTTGTCCTCTCTGATTTTTCTTCATCTTTTCCCTGCTTTCCTGCTTTCTTTGGATTATTAAACATTTTCAGAATTCTATTTTATCTATTGTCATTAGCTATATTTCCTTGCATTATTTTTAGTGGTTTCTATAGGGATTACATTATACATTCTTAACTTTTCAAAGTCTACTTAGAGTCAATATAGTAAACTTCACATAAAATGTAGAAACCTGGAGATTACAGTACTTCACATAAAATATAGAAACCTTGTAGGGATTAAAATATATTTTTAAACTTGTTTATAGCCTACTTAGAATTAATGTAGTGCCATGTCATGGGAAATATACAAACTTTGCAACTATGTAGGTCCATTTATCCCCTACACACACACACACACACACACACACACATTGTCTTTTTGTTGTAGTTGTTGTGTGTATTACATCCACATTATAAACTTCACAAGGCAATATTATAAATTTTTGCTTTAAACAATCATGTGTATTTTAAAGAAACTAAGAGAAAAATAGTTTTTATATTTACTTTTTCCCGTGTTCTTCATTCATTCCTAAAGATCCAGCTTTCCCTTGGGTATCATTTCCTTCAGCTCAAAGAACTTTAGTATTTCTTGTAGTTTGGTTCTGGTAATGACAAATTCTCTTAGCTGGTATTTATCTGAAAATGTATATTTCACTTTCATTCTTGAAGGAGGTTTTTCTTATATGTAGACTTATGGGTTGACAGGATTCTCTTTTCTTTCAGCACATTAAAGATGTTGCTCCTCTGTCTTCTGGCCTTCCATGGTTGCTCAATGAAAGTCACAGTCCTTAAATCACTTTACCCTTTATGTAAAGGATCGTTTTTCTGGCTGCTTTCAAGAATTTTCTCTTTATGTTTGTTTTTAAGCAGGTTTACGATGCTGTGACTAGGCACAGATTTCTTGTTTGGGTTCACTGAGCTTCTTTAATCTGTACATTTATATCCTTAACCCAATTTGGGAAATTTGCTGCCATTATTTCTTCAAATTTTTTTTTCTGTCTCATTCCCTCTCTTCGCTTCTCTGGGACTCCAATTACCACATGTTAAACCTTTTAAAATTGTTCCACAGTTCCCCAAGGCTCTGTGGTATTCTGCTTGTTTGTTTTGTCCAAACTTTTTTCTCTCTCTTCTTCAGATCAGATGATCTCTGTTGATCTACCTTTAAATTCACTGACTCTCATCTCTCATCTCCAGTCTGCCATTAAGCTCATGTGGTGAATTTTTTGTTCAGATATTGTACTTTTCAGTTCTAAAATTTCCATTTGGTACTTTTTTATATTTTCTATTTCTCTGTTGATATTTCCTATCTTTTCATTCATTATGAACATATTTTCCATTCCTTATGACTATAATTTTAATGATGCTGCTTTAAAGTCCTTGTCTGTTAACTCTAACATCTTTGTCATCTTGGGGTTTGCATCTGTGGACTGTATTTTTCCTCTGAAATTGGGCCATATTTTCTGACTCTTTATGCCAAAAACATTTGGATTGTATTTTCTGAATATTACGTTGTATAGACTCTGGAATCTATTGTATTACTCCGAAAGTATTTGTTTTAGCAGACAATTAACTTTGTTAGACACAAACTGCAACATTTCATGGCCTGCAGTAGGCCCCTCACTCAAATCTCAGTTCCATTCTTTAAGCCTAAACTATGAACTGCTTTCAGTTTGTCCCACCTAGGTTCAGCTAGGTGCCTGGACTAGTTTAAATACATAATTTAAGGCTCTCTGCTCTGGCTTTCTCCTTCCTTGGATTTCTTCCTTGCTCTCCAGGGGCTCTGGTTGCCCCAGGCTGCTTCCCCTGGTAATGCCAGTGAAAGACAGAGGGCTTTCTGTTGAAGCTTTTGTTGCCCCCACACTGCTGTGATGGAGGCTACCCTCAGGGCAAAGGTGCAAAAAATGGGGAACTCATTCCTTGCTGGTCACTTACTCCAAGTTTCAACTCCTCTCACAAACCTATCTTTGTTCAGTCTCAAGAGCCCTCGGGTAATTATTTTGTTTCGTTTTGTTTTTTAATACTATCCAGAGTTTGTCTATTATTTACAGAAAGATCAGTTTGTTAGGTACTGGAACCTAACCAGATTGGAAGGCCCTTATTCACTCTTGATCAGTTTGGTTCTTTCTTTTTACCTCCTCTTCCATCTTCTGTTCAGGTTAATAAGGTCAAGTTTTCATCATTTCTCTCTGTGTCTTTAGGAGATTATGACTTAAAAGAAGTTCTTCTGATTAAATCCCAACTCTTCATTTCTCCTCTTCTTTCCCCCTCATCCCCTGACACTCAGAAACAAACACACCCCTGCTTTACTTGGCAGATGACTTATATTGCTCCCCACCCAACCTTAGGACAATCTGGCTGCTTCTCTATCTGAAATCATGCCTATCATATACCTAGCACTAGAGCACTAGTTAGCACAGTACAAAGATTGACTGTGGCTAAAAATAGACACAAGTACATATATAAATTTAGTGTAGAATGAAGGTGACAAATCACTAGAGCAAAGATGGTTCAAAAATGGTCTGGGTCAAGTGGTTAGCCATCTAGAAAATATTCTAAATGGATCAGGGACATAAATGTAAAGAATGATATTTTTAAAGTAGTTAAAGAAAACCTTGGTGAATTTTTTTATAATCTCAGCATAGGGAAAAGTTTTCTACCTATGACTCAAAATCCAGGTGCAATAATTTATGTAACTACAAAAACTTCATTATGTAAAAATAAAAATCTTAGGCATGGCAAAGATCGCCATAAACAAAGTCAAAAGACAACTGAAAAACTAGGAGAAAGTGTTTGCAATTTATATCTCACGGGGAAAAAAGACAAATATCTCTAATATATAAAGAATACTTAAAAATCAAGGGGAGAGACGGGAGGAACCCCCAAGCAAACCGGTAGGACGTGGGGGGACTGAGCTGGGAGGAGAAGGGGAGGCCGGACAGGCTCGGAACCCCTGAGGTCGGGGAGATCAGGAGAGGCAGGCGGGAGGGGCCCTCCGCGAGGAGCAGGAGGAGCAGGAGAAGAGCGGAGGGCGTTTGCCCCGCCCACTTGGGCCCGGGCAGCCTGCTGAGCTCCCAGACCAGTCCCCTGCCCTCCAAGGCTCCCCCCTCCCCCCAGCCACATTGGTCCTGGGGGCATAGGAAGGAGGCCCAGGGGAGAACAGGAGAGGCAGGTGGAAGGAGCAGGAGAGGAGAGGAGGGCATTTGCCCCGCCCACTCGAGCCCACGAAGCCTGCTGGGCTCCCAGCCTGCTGGGCTCCCAGGTGAGGTCCCCTGCCCTCTGAGACCAGGCGTCCCAGGGGGACATGCCTGGGGCCCTTCTGTTCAGCTGAGCCTAAGCCCCACCCCCCACAACCCCCAGGGCCTTTTCCAGCCCTATGTGTCCTAAGCATAGGCCCTAGCTGCTGCCCAAACCTCGCCCTTGCTTAGGCCCCGCCCTCCACAGCCAAGGCCTTTCCCCCCCCCTTTTTTTTTCTTTTCCCTCCTCCTCTTTTTTACTATTGCAGTACTGTTGTACCTTCCAGTTGTTGCTTCATCTATATTTTTATTTTTATATTCTTTCTAACATCTGTTAGTTTCCCAGTCTAATTTTATTTTTTACTTTGTTATTGTTCTTTTTTTTTTTTTCTTTTTGCCACCCCACGTGGCTTGTGGGATCTTGGTTCACAAGCCGGGGGTCAGGCCAAAGCTCCTGCAGTGGGAGCTCCAAGTCCAAACCACTGGACTAACAGAGAACCTCAGACCCCAGGGAATATTCATCAGAGTGAGATCTCACGGAGGTCCTCATCTCACCAGCCTACAAACTCCAGTTTTGGAAGTCTCAGGCCAAACAACCAGTAAGACAGGAACACCATCCCACTTATAAAAAAAAAAAATGAGACAGCAAAAAAATATGTCACAGATGAAGGAGCAAGGTAAAAACCTACAAGACCAAATAAATGAAGAGAAAATAAGCAATCTACCTGAAAAAGAATTCAGAGTAATGATAGTAAAGATGATCCAGAATCTTGGCAATAGAATGGAGGCATGGATTGAGAAAATACAAGAAATGTTTAACAAAGATCTAGAGGAACTAAAGAACAAACAAACAGAGATGAATAACACAATAACTGAAATGAAAAATACACTAGAAGGAATCAATAACAGAATAACTGAGGCAGAAGAACGAATAAGTGAGCTGGAAAACAAAATGGTTGAAATAACTGCCTAGGAGCAGAATAAAGAAAAAAGAATGAAAAGAATTGAAGACAGTCTCAGAGACCTCTGGGACAACACTAAATGCACCAACATTAGAATTACAGGGGTCCCAGAAGAAGAAGAGAATAAGAAAGTGTCTGAGAAAATATTTGAAGAGATTATAGTCAAAAATTTCCCTAACATGGGAAAAGAAATAGTCACCCAAGTCCAGGAAGCACAGAGAGTCCCATACAGGATAAACCCTAGGAAAAACACAACAAGACACATATTAATCAAACTAACAAAAATTAAATTCAAGGAAAAAATATTAAAAGCAGCAAGGGAAAAACAAACAATAACATACAAAGGAATCCCCATAAGGTTATCAGCTGATTTCTCAGCAGAAACTCTGTAGGCCAGAAGAGAGTGGCAGGATATACTTAAAGTGATGAAAGAGAAAAACCTACAACCAAGATTACTCTACCCAGCAAGGATCTCATTCAGATCTGACGGAGAAATCAAAAGCTTTTCAGAAAAGCAAAAGCTAAGAGAATTCAGCACCACCAAACCAGCTTTACAACAAATGCTAAAGGAACTTCTCTAGGTGGGAAACACAAGAGAAGAAAAAGACCCTCAAAAACAAACCCAAAACAATTAAGAAAATGGTAGTAGGAACATACATATCGATAATAACCTTGAATGTAAATGGATTAAATGCCCCAACCAAAAGACGCAGACTGGCTGAATGGGTCCAAAAACAAGACCCATATATATGTGGTCTACAAGAGACCCACTTCAGACCAAGGGACACATACAGACTGAAAGTCAAGGGATGGAAAAAGATATTCCATGCAAATGGAAATCAAAAGAAAGCTGGAGTAGCAATACTCATATCAGATAAAATAGACTTTAAGATAAAGACTGTTAAAAGAGATAAGGAGGGACACTACATAATGATCAAGGGATCAAGCCAAGAAGAAGATATAACATTGTAAATGTTTATGCACCAACATAGGAGCACCTCAATACATAAGGCAAATGCTAACAACCATGAAAGGAGAAATTGACAGTAACACAATAATAGTAGGGGACTTTAACACCCCACTTACACCAATGGACAGATCACCCAAACAGAAAATTAATAAGGAAACACAAGCTTTAAATGACACAATAGACCAGATAGATTTAATTGATATTTATGTAACATTCCACCTGAATGTGGCAAAATACACTTTCTTCTCAAATGCACATGGAACATTCTCCAGGATAGATCACATCTTGGGTCACAAATCAAGCCTTGGAAAATTTTTAAAAATTGAAATCATATCAAGCATTTTTTCTGACCACAACGCTATAAGATTGGAAATCAATAACAGGAAAAAAAACTGTAAAAGCACAAATACATGGAAGCTAAACAGTGAACTACTAAATAACAAAGAGATCACTGAAGAAATCAAAGAAGAAATTTAAAAATACATAGAAACAAATGACAATGAAAACACGATGACCCAAAACCTATGGGACACAGCAAAAGCAGTTCTAAGAGGGAATTTTATAGCAATTCAATCTCACCCCAAGAAAAATCTCAAACAATCTCACCCTACACTCAAAACAAATAGAGAAAGAAGAACAAAGAAAACCCAAGTCGGTAGAAGGAAAGAAATCATAAAGATCAGAGCAGAAATAAATGAAATAGAAATGAAGAAAACAATAGCAAAGATTAATAAAACTAAAAGCTTGTTCTTTGAGAAGATAAACAAAATTGATAAACCCTTAGCCAGACTCATCAAGAAAAAAAGTGAGAGAACTCAAATCAGTAAAATTAGAAATGAAAAAGGAGAAATCACAACTGACACCACAGAAATCAAAGGATTATAAGCGACTACTACAAACAACTATATGCCAATAAAATGGACAACTACAAAGAAATGGACAAATTCTTGGAAAGGTACAATTTTCCAAGACTGAACCAGGAAGAATTAGAAAATATAAACAGACCTATCACAAATAATGAAATTGAAACTGTGATTAAAAATCTTCCAACAAACAAAAGTCCAGGACCAGATGGCTTCACAGGTGGATTCTATCAAACATTTAGAGAAGAGCTAACACCGATCCTTCTCAAACTCTTCCAAAAAATTGCAGAGGGAGAAACACTCCCAAGTTCATTCTACAAAGCCACCATTACCCTGATACCAAAACCAGAAAAAGACATCACAAAAAAAGAAAATTATAGACCAATATCACTGATGAACATAGATGCAAAAATCCTCAACAAAATACTAGCAGACAGAATCCAACAAAACATTAAAAGGATCATACACCATGATCAAGTGGGATTTATCCCAGGGATGTAAGGATTCTTCAGTATACACAAATCAATCAATGTGATACACCACATTAACAAATTAACGAATAAAAACCATATGATCATCTCAATAGACGTAGAAAAAACTTTTGACAAAATTCAACACCCATTTATGATAAAAACTCTCCAGAAAATGGGCATAGAGGGAACCTACCTCAACATAATAAAGGCCATATATGACAAACCCACAGCAAACATCATACTCAATGGTAAAAAACTGAAAGCATTTCCACTAAGGTCAGGAACAAGACAAGGATGTCCACTCTCACCACTCTTACTCAACATAGTTTTGGAAGTCCTAGCACGGCAATCAGAGAAGAAAAAGGAATACAAATTGGAAAAGAAGAAGTAAAACTGTCACTGTTTGCAGATGACATGATACTATACATAGAAAATCCTAAGGATTCCACCAGAAAACTACTAGAACTAATCAATGAATTTGGTAAAGTTTCAGGATACAAAATTAATGCACAGAAATCTCTTGCATTCCTATACACTAACAATGAAAAATCAGAAAGAGAAATTAAGGAAACAATCCCATTTACCATTGCAACTAAAAGAATAAAATACGTAGGAATAAACCTGTCTAAAGAGGTGAAAGACTTGTACTCAGAAAACTATAAAACACTGATGAAAGAAATCAAAGATGACATAAACAGATGGAGAAATATACCATGTTCTTGGATTGGAAAAATAAATATTGTGAAAAGGACTATACTACCCAAAGCAATCTACAGATTCAATGCAATCCCTATCAAACTACCAATGGCGTTCTTCACAGAATTAGAACAAAAAATTTTACAATTCGTATGGAAACACAAAAGACCCCGAATAGCCAAACAATCTTGAGAAAGAAAAACAGAGCTGGAGGAATCAGGCTCCCGACTTCAAACTATACCACAAAGCTACAGTAATCAAGACAGTATGGTACTGGCACAAAAACAGAAATATAGATCAATGGTACAGGATAGAATGCCCAGAGATAAACCTACACACATATCACCTAATTTACAACAAAGGAGGCAAGAACATACAATGGAGAAAAGACAGCCTCTTCAATAAGTGGTGCTGGGAAAACTGGACAGCTACATGTAAATGAATGAAATTAGAACACTACCTAACACCATACACAAAAATAAACTCCAAATGGATTAAAGTCCTAAATATAAGACCAGACACTATAAAACTCTTAGAGGAAAACATAGGAAAAACACTCTTTGACATAAACCACAGCAAGATCTTTTTTCACCCACCTCCTAGAGTAATGGAAATTAAAAGAAAAATAATCAAAATGGGACTTAATTAAACTTAAAAGCTTTTGCACAGCAAAGGAAACCATAAACAAGACCAAAAGACAACCCTCAGAATGGGAGAAAATATTTGCAAATGAAACAACGAACAAAGGATTAATCTCCAAAATATACAAACATCACATGGAGCTCAATATCAAAAAAACAAACAATCCAATTAAAAATTGGGTGGAAGACCTAAATAGACATTTCACCAAGGAAGACATACAGATGGCCAATAGGCACATGAAAATATGCTCAACATTACTAATTATTAGAGAAATGCAAATCAAAACTACAATGAGGTATCACCTCACACGGGTCAGAGTGGCCATTATCAAAAAATCTAGAAACAGTAAATGCTGGAAAGGGTGTGGTGAAAAGGGAACCCTCCTGCTAACGCATATATATGTAATCTAAAAAGAAAAAAGAAAAAAAAATGGTACTGGTGAACCTAGTTCCAGGGCAGGAATAAAGACATAGGCATAGAGAATGGACTTGAGGACACGGTGTGGGAGGGGGAAGCTGGGGCGAAGTGAGAGTAGCATCGACATATATACACTACCGAATGTAAAATAGTTAACTAGTGGGAAGCAGCAGCATAGCACAGGGAGATCAGCTCCGTGCTTTGCAATGACGTAGAGGGGTGGGATAGGGAGGATGGGAGGGAGGCTCAAGAGGGAGGGGATATTGGGACATATGTATGCATATGGCTGATTCACTTTGATGTACAACAGAAACTAACACAGTATTGTGAAGCAGTTATACCCCAATAAAGATCTATTTTTTAAAAAAATAAGGGGGAAGAAAAGACCAAAAACCCTATAGAAAAATGGACAAAAGACATAAACAGATAATTCAAAAAATATTTTTAAATGGTCCTTAAATATATAAAAATATGCTCAACTTTACTCATAATTAGAAAAATGAAAACTAAGACTACACCAACATACCATCTCCCACCTTTAGATCAACAAAAGCTAAAAAGTATGACAACACATTCTGTTGGTGAGGCTACATTTCCATTCATTGCCGGTAGAACGCACAGTGGTACAACACATTTGGAGGGGAATTTGGCAGTATCTAACAAAACTACTTAGGCATTTACTTTTGACTCACCATTCCCACTTCTAAGAATCCAATACCCTGAAGATATACCTCTAACAATATAAAAATGCATACATATATACAGGATTACAAAGCTGTTATACAGTCTTTCTAGATTTTTATTTTTGATGTTTAGGATATGTTTTAGGACTTTCTTCAGTTTCTGTGCCTTTTTTTTTTTTTTTTAACATTTCCTTACTCTACCTAACTCCCCAATAAGTCTTATATTCTTTCTTGGTTCCTCCTACTTTTGTTTTCACCTCAGAGTAGATCTCTCAGCTCGCTTGGGCATTAAAGAGACAAAATTCCTTGGTCTAGTTCTCAGGGCCTCACCAACAGATTTAATGCCTTCCTAGCCCCACTTCCTCCTTTTCCTAAATAACCATTTCCCTACTCTCCTTCCCCACCTCGGTGCCTATGAAAACACTTCTTCCCAGTCCACTTTTCTAATTTGCGTTGCAATTTACATTAAATGCTTTTTGTTTATAGAATATGTAAATTAGTTTGTGCAGGAAAAGAAGGCTTTTAAAATACCTTCTATGTCTAGTGTTTCCCAGGTCAAACTATGCTTTAGTTGTTGGTAAATCTCAATCAGTAGTGATCAACCCCTTTTGCAGGTGGGTTGCATTTTTTCCTCAGTAAAATGAAAATAGAGCTAATTGAGACCCATAGATAAAATATTTTTTCTTACACCTTGAATCATATACTTTATTTAAGAGAAAAATGTCACCAGAAAAAGAAGAAAGAAATGGCACTGGCATTTAGTAACTAAAATGTTCGTGTGTAGACAGCTGGGAGGCAGCTTTCTAATCTTTCATCCATTATAGTTGCGTGATGCTTTAAAGTCTACAAAGTGCTTTCAGGTGTCATCATTTCATACTCAAATGAACACTAAGCCTAGGTATTATTATCATTCCCACTTTACAGATGAAGAAATTGAGCTTAGAGAGATGAAGTGACTGGTCTAAGGTCACAGAGCAAGTTAGGAGCAGAAGGGCTAAGATTAGTTTATTCTGTGCAGTGCAGCACTTACTGAGCTCCTGTTGTATTCCAGACACTGTGCTAGTGCTGAGGGTGCAGAGGTGGATAAGGTGCTACATCTGGTATCCACAGGCATAGAGACACCCTTCATAACCAGGACCCTCTTTACTGCACCTGCAGGATCTCCTTTCTATTTGGGCTAGCCAGGGCAGGGCAAGTCAGGCATCTCAAAGCAGGATTGGATGGGAATTCCCTGGTGGTCCAGTGGTTAAGACTCTGCACTTCCACTGCAGGGGGCCCGGGTTGAATCACTGGTCAGGAACTAAGAAGCCATGCAGCTCGGCCAAAAATTAAAAGAAAAGCAAGATTGGATGGCAGGGAATATTGTCAACTCCTTGTCACAGGGTGTTGCTCCCACGGCTCCAGATGTGTGGGGATGCAGTGCAGCTTTTCCCTTAGAGAAGTCCCTACCACCAATCACAGGCTTCTTCACCCTTAGAAACACACAGGCCTGAGAAAAAGCAATTCTGAGAAGATTACTTTCCCAGCCAAAGTAATTGCTCTGGAAACATTTTCTTTCCTAATTCATCTTCTTACTAAGGGCTGAAATATTTGGAATTAGGTTGGGACATGTCTCAGAGCTAGAGGTGCCACAGGTCCCTATTTTGTCTCTAATAATGTAAATCATCCATCGTGAATCATTAGTATTTCATTCTTTAGTTAACAGTCAAGCCTTTTTTTTTTTTTAGCCCACCTTAGGCCGCACCAACTTGACCCTCCATCATAAAACTCTCTGGGTAGCTGACTAGGGCTGGAAAAGAGGCATGTCCACTACAAGCTGAGGGATCTCTGCTTGTGTTCTGCTCATGGGACTCCCAGATTCCTCTCCCATCTTTCCACCACTGCCCACTACCACCACAGAACAGGAAAGCATGTGTGGGAGGCCTGGGCTGAGACGTGGGCATCCCACACAAGCTAATAGTTCGGCACACCTTCAAACAAATATTTTTAAAATACTAATTCAACAATTGTTTAGGAGCCAAAGGCTACAAAGAGGAAGAGAAAGGAAAGGAGTACTGGTTCTGTTCTGCCCAGTCCTGCACACTTCCCTAAGCAGAGCCAAAGCCTTGCAGTAATGGAACCCACCCTTCTTAGAAATAGGTGTAGTGACTACCTGTTGTTTGTTACATGAGTGTGTTCCTTTGTGGGGGTCTCATCCTTCACCCCAGCAGTTTGTGCCAGTCCTCCCTTCCTCCCTTCTGCTTTAGCCTTCTTGCTATTCCTCCAATATACCAAGCTCGTGCTCACTTCAAGACCTTTGACCTTGCTGATTCCTTTATAAGGAACAATCTTCCCACAGATGTTTTCATGAATCAGTCCTTCACTTGGTTCAAGTCTCTGCTCAACTATTACCTTCTTAGAGCATACTTCTTCCCTGGCCAGCCAAGATAAAGGTTCACACACACACACACACACACACACACACACACACACACTTATCCTGATTTATTTTTCTTCATAGTTACCTATTATTATCTGTAATTGTTTTCTGTTTTATTTGTTTATTTTCTGTTCTCCCACTAGAATGGTAAACCATGAAAGCAGAGAATTTGTCTTTTTCTTTGTTGACACCAAGCAGTGCCTAGCTCATAGAAGGCACTAAATAAATAATTATTTGAATGACAAATTAAATGAATGAATAAGTGAATGAATGAATGAATGGCAACAGTACTCTCCTGGGAGGGTATAGTTCTGGGAAATAAATTTTCTCTATCTCATTACACTTCTACTGATGTTTTAACCCCTCTTATAGACTGGGGCCCTAGGAAGATGATCACCACTTGGTCAGTCCTGTGCTCACTTCTCTGCAGAGGACACGCTGCCTTAACCCCCACTACCCCTGCCACCTCCTTTCAAGGGGCTTCTCCTTTTTCCCAGGGTCCAATCATTACCACCACAAATGAGGCATATGAGTTCCGAAAGACAAGCTAGACTGCCCCTAACATTTTGAGCTGTCAGAGACTATCCCCTTGCAGTTATTGATTTAAAGACAGTGGTTGAATGACCTGCACAGTTGTTCCTGAGCAAACTTTGTCTGCTCTGATTTCTTATCCTAGTTGTTAACATCCTGAAGCCACTCCTGTATTCACAGAGTAGACAGCACTGATTGTAAACTGACCCAGGAAGGCTAAGGTACCATGATTATATAGTTTCTGTAGTGGTTTTTGACATTTTTGGGGTCACAGAGCTCTTCTGAGAATCTGATAAAAGCTAAGGTCCTATCCCCCTCCTCCACCCCTCCAAAATACACCTATACACATATAGACAAAATTGTATACAATTTCAGGGGTTCCCAGAACCCCTGAAGCCCATCCATAACACCCAAGGATGGGTGACATGATGGTCATTTAGAAAGAAATAGGTTTGCCCTATAGGTCAAGACCTTTGTGGGACTGGGGAGGATGTGCAGGACTGGCCAGGAGCATCGTTATCCTGGGCTTCTACTTTAGACATTCTATGTCAAGAGAGAAATATAGCCATTATACACGTAAGTATGTGTTAAAGTGTTAAATTCTCCCATTTTAAACACATTTCAATTTTGTAACCCTATTTTAGGGTTGACTTCTGAGAAGGATTGCTTTAGGCATTACCTTACTACCTTTAGGCTTTCTTAGTCTTTCCCATTATTGTGCCTCTTCCAGAAAAGCTTAGCTCAGTGAAGGATGTCACTGCTCATGGCCACAGGGAGGCAGGGTAAGTCCAAAAACTGAATGTGAATGCCGGCTGCAGCTAGACTGCAACAGACTAGGCCTTCCTCGCTTGTCAGGAGCACCCAGACACTCAGAGCTGCCACCTTCACTCCAGTAACCTTTCTAATTCATAACAGTGTGACCAGTCCCTGCTAGCCAGTCAATATGGAAGCTGTTCTTCAACGTCTGAGAAGTCTCCTTCCCATTCCCCAGGTTTAGTACATTTAGTTATATTTGTGAGGAACACAGGACCAGGTGTTGATGTTCTTACGTATGTTGGTGGCAGGGAGAAAGTCACCGAGATAAGTGATTGGAAAAAAAAGAATTTTAAAAAAGGAAAACACATTCTTTTCCTATAAGAGCAAATCACTTTGTTGATGAGAGAGAAGGAAGAAAATGCCATTTGTTAGACCTACTGCATGCCATTCATGCAGGTAATCATCTCACTTCTTATGCCTCCTATAACTATGAAATAGGTTGTGCTATCCACACTTTGCCCAAAGTCACATAGCTAACAACTTTCAAGCCACAATTCAAACCCTTGTCTTTCCACTACATTCCACCACCTTTCATTAACTCAAAAAAAGTTAAGAAAACCCTTCAAGAGAAACAAAGTAACAAGTATAATTAGTACTGCCGTATGGAGTCCACAGACACCCAGGAGGTACTGATTAAAGCCAATAGGGAGGATATAATTAAGCATAACTTCTTGGACAAAGTCAGTTCTGAGTTGGAATCTGGAGGAGCTGCAGGCCATGGATTGACAAGAGTAATAAAAGCACTAAGGAAGGAAGTCACGTGACAGGGAGACTAGCTCAGTTGAAGCAGAAGAGTTACAGGAAAAAGTAATGAGAGCTGAGGAGGAGGGAGCAATTGTTTAACTCAACAGGCGTTTGCTAATCTTCAGCTCTCTGCAAGCTGCTGAGCTGGGGGGTGGAGGGGTGGGGGTGTTGATAGGTTCTCAACAGGTAGAGAAGAGGAGGAATGTATTGATATGAGCCATACAGAGTAAGGGAAGAATGGGGGTTTTGAGGAATAATGAGTAGTAACAAGTGGTACAGAATGAGTGAAGGGGGGCTTCCCTGGTGGTGCAGTGGTTGAGAGTCTGCCTGCCAGTGCAGGGGACACGGGTTCGAGCCCTGGTCTGGGAAGATCCCACGTGCCGCGGAGCAACTAGGCCCGTGAGCCATAATTGCTGAGCCTGCGCGTCTGGAGCCTGTGCTCCGCAACAAGAGAGGCCGCGATAGTGAGAGGCCCGCGCACCGCTATGAAGAGTGACCCCCGCTTGCCACAACTAGAGAAAGCCCTCGCACAGAAACGAAGACCCAACACAGCCATAAATAAATAAAAATTAAAAAAAAAAAAAAAAAAAGAGTGAGTGAAGGGAATAAAAATGACAGCAGGAAGGCAGTATGTGCTCTTTAGGAAAGGAAGGATCTGATGAAACTATGTTTTAGAAAAATTAACTGGTAGTAAGTACCAGAGGGGAAAGAATGGAGTTTGACGGGACAGCTAAGAGGCTACTGCCATAATCCAGGCACAAGGAAATGACTGCTTGGACCAGTGACAGAGAATACGGAAAAGAAGTTCTCTCTCTAAAGTGTTCTGGTTTACACATTAGTCTTTAGCTTGGATAATGTGACTGTTTCTGAGAAGGTCCCCTCAAATCTGAAGCATAGCACCTCTATGGCGATTACCTGAGAACTTTTTCAAAGGAAGAAGCTCTGCTCTGTGGCTCTTCCAAGAACCTGTAGGTTAAGAAGTTGGAAAGAGCTCTCATACCATATACAAAAATAAACTCAAAATGGATTAAAGGCTTAAATGTAAGACCTGAGACCGTAAAACTTCCAGAAGAAAATATAGGCAGTAAGCTCTTTGACATCAATCTTAGCAATATTTTTTTGAATATGTCTCCTCAGGCAAGGGAAACAAAGCAAAAATAAACAAACGGGACTACGACAAACTGAAAAGCTTTTGCACAGTGAAGGGAACTATCGACAAAATGAAAAGGCAGCCCACTGAATGGGAGAAGATACTTGCAAACGATATATCTGAAAAAGGGTTAATATCCAAAATATACAATGAACCTATACAACTCAACATCAAAAAACGAACAACCCGGGGCTTCCCTGGTGGCACAGTGGTTAAGAATCCGTCTGCCAATGCAGGGGAGACGAGCTCGAGCCCTGGTCCGGGAAGATCCCGCGTGCCATGGAGCAACGAACCACGTGCACCAAAACTGAGCCTGCACTCTAGAGCCCGCGAGCCACAACTACTGAAGTGCGTGTGCCTAGAACCCCTGTGCCGCAACAAGAGAAGCCACCTAGATGAGAAGCCCGTGCACCGCAACGAAGAGTAGCCCCTGCTCACCAAAACTAGAGAAAGCCCATGCACAGCAATGAAGACCCAACACAGCCAAAAATAAATAAATTAAATAAATAAATTTTTTAAAAAAACAAAAAAATGAACAACCCAATTTAAAAATGGGTAAGGGACCTAGATAGACATTTTTCCAAAGAAGACATACAGAAGGTCAACAGGCACATGAAAAGATGCTCAGCATCACTAATCATCAGGGAAATGCAAATCAACATCACAATCACTTCACACCTGTCAGAATGGCTATTATCAAAAAGACAGCAAATAATAAATGTTGACAAGGATGTGGCGAAAAGGGAACCCTCATGCACTGTTAGTGGGAATGTAAATTGGTGCAGCTACTATGGAAAACAGTATGGAGTTTCCTCAAAAAATTAAAAATAGAACTACCATATGATCCATCAGTTCCACTCCTGTGTGCTTATTCAAAGAAAAAACACTAATTTGAAAAGATATATGCACCCCTATGTTCATTGTAGCACTATTTACAGTAGCCTAGACATGGAAGAAACCTAAGTGCCCATCAATAGATGAATGGATAAAGAAGATGTGATATATATACACAAAGGAATATTACTCAGCCATAGAAAAAAAAGAATGAAATCTTGCCATTTGCAACAACATGGATGGACCTAGAGGGTATTATTCTAAGTGAAATAAGTCAGACAGAGAAAGACAAATACTGTCAGATTTCACTTATATGTGTAATCTAAAAAACAAAACAAATGAACAAACATAACTAAACAGAAACAGAGTCATAGATATAGAGAACAAACAGGTGGTTGCTGTAGGGGAGGAGAGTAGGGAGAGCAGAGAAATAGCTGAGGGAGGGTAAGAGGTACAAACTTTCAATTACAAAATAAATGAGTCACAGGTATGAAATGTACAGTGTGGGGAATATAGTCAATAATTATGTAATATCTTTGTATGATGACAGATGGTAACTAGACTTACCGTGATGTTCATTTGGGGATGTATAGAAATATCAAATCACTATGTTGTGTACCAGGACCTAACATAGTGTTGTAAGTCAATTACACTTCAAAAACCAACAAGCTCATAGAAAAAGAGATCAGATTTGTGGTTACCAGAGGCAGGGGGTGGGGGAGGGTGAATTGAATTAAGGTGGTCAAAAGGTACAAAATTCCAATTATAAGATAAATAAGTAAGGTACAACATAATAAATATAATTAACACTGCTGTATATCATATATGGAAGTTGTTACAGAGTAAATCCTAAGAGTTCTCATTACAAGGAAAAATTTTTTTGTATTTCTTTAATTTTGTATCTATGAGATGATAGATGTTCACTAAACTTATTGTGGTAATCATTTCATGATGTGCATAAGCCAAGTCATCATACTGTACACCTTAAACTTACACAGTGCTATATGTCGATTATATCTCAATAAAACTGGAAGAGAAAAAAGAAGTTGGAACGAACTTTAGCAACATTGATGGAGTGTCTGCAGGGAAGATTGGCATTTTCCTTCACAGAGGCAACATGTTTCAGGCCTGGTTCTTCAGCTTTACAGAATCAGAAAGTTGATTTTATCAACATCCTCTCAGAGATAGAGTCACCTTATCAAGCTCAAGACTAAAGTATTAGCCAGAATATTTTAGAGGAAGAACCATAACCACTATAATCACCAAGAAGAGCAGAAACTTGACAAACACATCCTGCCATCGGGATGCCTCACTGAGCCAGCACACCCTCTCCTCTGAGCCACACTTGGATGATGGCTGCCAGCATCTGCTGCTGTTGCTCCCTTCCTCTGTGCTCCATTTCTGGCCAACCCTCTCCCCTTCTAATGGACACATTCATTCTTTGGATAAGCCAGTACCATCCATAGGCTCTAGCCAAATCTTTCTCTGGTCTGTAAGCCATTCTCCTTTTTTTTTATTTATTTATTCTTTTTATGGTTTTTATTTATTTATTTAATTTATTTTTGGCTGCGTTGGGTCTTCGTTGCTGTGCTCGGGCTTCCTCTCCAGTTGTGGCGAGCGGGGACTACTTCTCCTTGCAGTATGTGGGCTTTAGGCACGTGGGCTTCAGTAGTTGCACACAGGCTTCAGTAGTTGTGGCATGCGGGCTCAGTAGTTATGGCGCACGGGCTTAGTTGCTCCACGACATGTGGGATCTTCCCAGACCAGGGCTCGAACCCATGTCCCCTGCATTGGCAGGCGGATTCTTAACCACTGTGCCACCAGGGAAATCCCCATTCTCCTTTTTAAGGTGACTGTTTTTCATCGACCTCATCACTCTGTATTGATTTTATTGTTTAATTATTTGAGGAAACGCCTATTGTTCTTATTTCCAGATTCTCAACTTTGCTATTGTCCCCATGTACTGCCCATGGTAGGAATTTCTAATCTTCAACCCTTTCCCTGGGGAGAAAAAAACACTTATTTGTCTTATCCAAAATTCTGTTGTTTGAACTTGAAGCAATATTATCCTCTCTACTTTTTGAAATCCTTTGTTCAATTTCATTTATTTAGTTCTATATCTGCCTCCTTATGCTTTAATAACCATTTTGCCTCTCTGAAGAGAAGCTGTTCAGTCATTTCCATACTTCTTACTCAAGTTGAAGTCCAGGCTCAGAAAAATTACTTCTTGTTTTGCCTATGACACAATAAGTTCCACATTATTAAAAAGAACGTTTCTCTTCACTCATGAGGAATGTTTCTTTGACAATGACTTCATATTTATCACTGTAGTACCTGAAAACGTAGTAGAGCAGATGAGATTTTAAGGAGAAATGGTCAAGAATAATGTTGCTTTATAAACTCCTTAAGGCAAAGAATATCATATACGTTTGTATATTATTTCATCTTCTATGTAGTACATAATTAATATTATTGCTTGATGCAATGAATGAAATAGCTAGTAAGCTAATGAACCCTCATAACAATCCACAGACGATGGCAGAGGTTTTTTTTTAAGTGAAAGCGACTTTATTTAGAGAGATACACATTCCATAGGCAGAATGTGGTCCATCACAGAGGGCGAGAGCAGCCGATGGTACAGTTTTAATTATACTGGTCAAAGAGAAATGCATTTGGTGCCCCTTTTCAGCCACAGAATAAGTCGATAAATATAACATGAAGTCACTTAAGTCTCACCACACTTTCCCTGCGTGGGTGCCAATACGTTGGACTGAAGCCCTTTGTTTCCTGTGGAGAGTCTGCCACCTCTGCAGACTTGTCCTCAGGAATGTCGTTCTAGAAATAAACCAGCTTTCTCCTTGGGGTCCATGAGTCATACATAGAAGTTAATTCATTGGAGCAACTGGCTTTTCTTAGGCCCTTTGTAAAAGTATTTCAGAGAGTCCCTCATGGTGAGGCAAAAAAAAATCAGGTTCCTCTTCAGTTTCTTTCCAGCTCTTGTCTCATTTCCTCTCTCAGTGCTTCCTCCATCACCTTATACTTGGCTTTTACTGACAAACTTTACCTCCAGACCTAGATCCCAATTCCTGAGCTAGTGTTGCCTAAAGAAGGAAGTAGACCATCAAAGTCTCATTACCCCACCTACCTAGTCTCATTCATTCAGATTTGGAATCAAATCACACTCCACCAGACCATCCCTGTCTTCTTGGCTGCTAATCACACTTGTGAGATATAGTATGTCAATGGCAAACTTGTATAATCTGTGTCAGAAGGTGGAGCTCAGGAATTCATCTTTTTTTCTTTTAGTCTTTTTTAAATTTATTTTTTTATAGCAGAGGTAATAACTGAATACATTTTCACTGTGAAACAACAATATAAAACTGAAGTCCCCCTTGTTAACTAAGTATTTAACTTGCATTGCTATATTATTTTTGGCTGTTCTTGTATTCTAGACTTTTTAAAAATATTCAATACAAGAAATACATGAATACAATAAAATACAAACAGTATAGAAGTATGAATAATAAAAAGTGAATGTATCTCAGAACTCTACCCCATTTCCTGTCCTCTATTAACAGTTTGATAATAGCCTTCCAGAGCTTTGTAAGAGGCATTTCCATACATATGTATGCACTTAGGCTAACAGTTTTATTTTTATATAAATGGGTCCATGCCATACATCTGTCCTAGAACTTTCTTTATTCACTTACTATCTCCTAGCTTTCCATGTCAGTACATTTAGCTTTACTTTGTTAACAGCTGTATAATACTCCACAGTCTGTGCCATAATTTATTTAAACATTCCCCTATTGATGGGCATTTGAATTGCTTCCTGTTTGGGGTTTTGATTGTTCGTTATCGCAACAGTGCTGTACTGAACATCTTTGCATATGTTTCTTTGTGTACTGTCCAAGAACATCTCTAGGCTAGATATCTAGAGGTGGAATTGATGGATCCAAAAATGGGTGCATTTAATATTTTATATTTTTCAAAATTTGTAATTAAAGAATTAAACACTTTAACCACTGTTTCCCTTTCTTCTGCAGAGAGTTCTATCCTGGGAACTGATATTGACCTTCAGACTATAGACAATGATGTTGTCAGCATGGAGATTTTCTTCAAAGCCTGGCTGCATAACAATGGAACAGACCAAGAACATGTCCACCTTCTTCTTCCTTCACGGAGTTTCAGCAGCATTTCCAGAGCCAGAGATAATCCAAGTACACAACCCCAAAAAAACATATTATATAGATAATAATTATCCTAGTCTAGGATTAGGACTCTAGATTGGAAAGTCATCAGAATACAGAGTAGCTGAGGTTTAGGGATTGGAGGAGGATTGGATGATGCTCTCCATGTAAGCATGAGGAGCAAGAAAAGAATTTCTAAAAAGTAACCACCACAGTTAGAAAATTGAGCCTGATTAAGCCCAGACAGCAAGAGCCAGTTAGTTTCAGTGTAAAGACTTAAACACCTCAATAATAGGGCATCAGCTACACTACATAAGAGCACAATGAATCATATGTTTTCTCAAGTTTTCATTTTTGATGCAGCAGATATTATTGACATTATAATTTCAGGTAAGCTGGTACCTTGACAATATCAATAGGGCCTGTGAGGAGAGGAAAAGAACCAAAATTAAATGATTAAATAGAGGTCTTCTCAATAGGGAGACACCAAACTGAGGAGAACTAAAGCAACTACAGAGGCAAGCCCCAGGGAATACAACTAGTGGCCCTAGACCATGTTCACAAAGTATGTTCTGGCAATTGTGGAAACCAAGAGGTCAAACCAGTGTTCCAGGCATGTCAGCAAGGTCCTGGATATTGTTCTGGCTGGCAGTGTTACTTAATTCAGGTCCCACTAGATTGTAGGGATAAAGCCATTTCTAGTCTCCATCCCCTATGAAACTTGGCCTAGGACCTGAGTGGCAGGGCCTGCAAATGGACCCATCAGTATAGTCAGCCACAGCTCCAAAGGGAACAGACTAAATTTTGTCTTCCCCTTTAGGGGTGGGAGCTCAATGAGAAAAATGGGTGCAGACTTCCATCCCCAAAGGGGAGGACACACGTTGGTCCTTTCTTTCTGGGGATAGCCACTGGGTTCTTAATCTCCCTCCCCCTCCCCCACATTTCAATCTAGGGCCTGGGATGCCTTTAACAACTTACCTTGATTTTACTGTCTTTCTTTTGTGTGTAAAATCTTCTTCCCAGGACCTCCATTCCACGAACTTTGTCCGAGACTAACAGTACCAATTGCTCACTTCTTATCTATTTTCCCCAAGCACTATGTTAACTCCTTTCATTGCATTATCCCCTTTCACCTTCATAACAACAACATGGTGCAGGTACTATTACCATATGTCATTGAATCTAAGATGCTGTCCATTATAAGATACACCATTATTTTATATACCACTGAGAAAGAAAAACAATGCCAATTAAATGTGACACATTGCTTTTTTATCACTTAGAAATATTATTTTATTCTTACTGAGAGAGTTCTTTTAGATTAGAGTAGTAAGTAAGGGTTAAGAGTGCCTGTCTGGTCGATGGTGATTGCAAGACATATATAGAGCTGTTAGTAAGTGAAAAAAAATGTGTCTTAAAATGAATAAATATAATGTTATCCCTGTTTTACAGATGAGAAAACTGAGACAGAGAAATTAAACATTTCTGCACAGAAAATTAATAGTCAAGCCAGAATTTGAAGCCAGGCAACTCCAGATCCCATTCTTAACCCTTAGGATTAGAAATCTATATTTTATACATTTGACTACTCTCAGCCTAGAGGACATTCATCAAACTCAAGTCTATCACTTCCAGAGCCTGGGCCCTTACCTACTATGCAACCTGCCTCATGCTGGGCGATTTTGAGCAAAGGGGCTGCCTCGTGCTGAGCACATCTCTCATTAGGAGGGCTGGGGCCATCCAAAGCCAGGAGCTCCTACAACCAGCCTTTCTTCTACTGTTGCATGGCATTTGCCCATGGTAGTGTTGAGAATTTCTCTGCTTTGCCCTCCCTTGTTCCATGGCTTTCAGCACCAGGGTCAGAGCCAGAATGTTTATCTCCATCTGCAATTATTTTTTGGAAACCACAGGTCTTCAGGATGGGTGGTAGAACTTAGATCCAGGCTCTTCTGCTGAGGAGGTCTTCACTGGAATCCAGATGCTCAGGCATAAGTTGGAATGAGGTCCAGAGAAAGTAGGCCTCCTCTGGGGTGGGTGTGACCCACATGAGAGTTTAAACAAGCACAATAAATACCACATCATAGTTATCCATTGTTTACAAAACTGATGCATTGCTCCATATGTAGATTTCTGGAAATGTGGTTCCCTACAAAAAAATAAAACAAAACCAAACAAAAACACTGAGCTCTCCTACTATAAAATCTTTTGAGGACTGCTCCTCAGATGTTCACTTTGACTCCTCCTTACAAGGTTCTCCACCCAACACCACCTGCTTCTGTAGCTGCCTCGGGCCCTTCACCCACTCTCTAGGTGCTTCCCTCAGAGGCCTCTTTCTCACAGTGCATAGTCTACCTCAGCTGAGTGTCTTTTCCCATATCTTGGGTTTGGGGGTCTGCCACCTCTGCACCTGAGTCTGAGTGGTGAGAAGCATACCTGGTTCTAGACTCTAGCCCTGGTAAAACATTTTTCCCGGCTTTGGAACATTGCTGAGACAACAATTCCAGTAGTTTTCATCCCTGGCTACAGTAAGAATCACATGAGGAACTTTTTAAAATACCAATATCAGCTCCATCCCCAGAGATCCCAATTTCATTGGTGTGAGGTAGGGGCCAGACATCAGTACCATTTGCAAGTTCACTAGGTGATTCTTACTGCAACCAGAGTTGAGAACCTAAGCCAGATGAGCACAGCCATCTAGTCCTAAAGCCCAGGGACCCAACAATGGAGCAGCCAGGCACAGAGGAAACGAGGGGAAGCTGGAGTCCTAGGCAAAGTCCCTCCTACACTTCCTGGGCTCTAGGACACACCTGGCCAAGAGCTGTCTCACCCAGAACTGATGTCTAGGTCTGATTGCTAGGCCCAGGAGGGCCAGCTAGATCTGACATCTATTCTGGCATCCTATTTTTTCTACATTATTTCTACTTTCATTTTTACCTCATGTTGCAGTTACTACAGTCATTTCATAAATCACAGACATCAACTACTAGCCTTCTCACAAGTACGCAGCACTCATATATTCATAGTTTGTTAACAGTATTTAAACCCGATATACATTTTATTTAAAACCTTCATAATATCAAGGATTCAAATCTAGTGCAACAGAACATTGTACACTGTGACATGTGAATGTACCTGCTGGAGCAAAAGCTTAATACAGAAGCAGATGAATAACCCGTACACAGTTAGTTGAAGCCCCCTCAGAACTGTTGTCTGGTGCCACAATCATGTTCCAAGGCCCAGAAGATTCTATTCACTTGGGGAATTAAAAAATAAACTATTTCTGGAACTTATTCCTCTCCCTCCCTCGAATGTCCCTAGAAGAGCTCACAGAGAAGCAGTAGCTGTCAGCTGACTGCCTGACTTCTGCTTTCCTGTTCTTCCTTCATCGGACCTGCAGTCTTGCCAAAGCTTAGCCACAGGGAAGCAGGAGGGGCAAAATTTCCTTCTGTGATTGCCAAAAGGCCCTGCATATTTCAGTGTTAGCCGCCTCCTCCGCAGAGGACACACGTTCCTCTCAGACTCGATCACAAGCCAGATCTCTCACTACGAGGCAACTGCTCAGCCAGCCCAGAAGTAAAATAAGAAAAAAATCATGCCACACCCAGAAAATAAGTTACCTGTTGTGTAGAGCAATACTGTTCCAGACTTGCTCTGCCTTCCCAAACCAACTGTACTTTCCTCTGTCCACTCCCTGGCCTCCTCCCAACCCTTACTTGCCGGGTGGAGGTGGAATTGGGTGGCAGATGTTCTCTCTTAATCGTATAGCCTGAAGTAACTTGTGACAAACAATCCCTCCCCCAATGCCGTTTTTATTGTAGTGTGCCTGAAATGTGATCTCCAAGAGCGACTTCTCAGCCCATCCCTGCTCCCTGGAACAGCTGATGGCTCCTTGAGAATGGATGACCCCAAAGGAGACTTCAGTACCCTCTACCAGATGGTTTCCCAGTCATCAGCCTCTCGTTACAAGCTCCGGGTGATCAAGTATGGCCCAAGAGAACCTCTCCCGTCCATGCAAATATTTATTCTTATTGGTTCCACAGCTAGGAAGAACAGAGATAAAGGGCATCCCCAAGTGTCAGGCAGCAGGGAGTCAGTTCCAAAGCAGCAACTACAGGTATGGGCATGAAAGAGTAAGGTCAGGCTGCTTAGTATGTGGAGATGAATGAGGAGATTGTGGAAGATGTGCCTCAGTAGGATATTCTGAAGTCTGGATGAGGACTGGAAATCCAGATAGCCTCTGAGAAGGCAGAGGAAAAAAAAAAAAAAGATCAGCAGAATGATGTTTATCCATTCAGTAAATGTTTATTGAATACCATCGTGACAGAGATCTGACCTTCAAGGAGCAAGTGACACATAGGATCTACCCCACCTTCCCATTTCTTTAAGTACTAGAATTCCTGTTTCCAGAAGAATCAGTTCCAGGGTGGAATTAGCAATGATGACAAAGACCACTTTTACTGCTTCCTAGTTCCTATCATGGTACCCATGTACAGTTATCTGAGTAAGCTTGTCCATGGATTTGTGACCACGGATGCTGCTGGGGAACCTTCTTAAATGCACCCTCTTCTTAAATGTGTCTTCTGTCAGCACCTTGCCATGGAAAAACTAGGCCTGGGATGCAGATGTTTAGCATAGTATTGTGTAATGTGGTCGCTGCAGCAGGAATGGGACAGAATGAGCTCAGGAGAGGAAATATCCATCAGAGTCTTGAGGCCTCATGATGGCTGCTCCATTCATTGATTAACAGGCTTTGAGACTCTGCTGTGTGCCACATACCCTGATAGGTGCTAGCCATACTAAGGTGAATAATTCACAGGCCCTAACCTAAAGGATTTCACAATAAGGTCTTATACTTAAGCTAAATTTAAGTGGATCTGCGTCGAGGCTCTGGATATCTCTGAGGAGACCTTCACTGCCATTGTCTCTTCCCAGGGCTCTAAAATCCAGTGGGGTCTGCGAATCACTGACATATGGACTCCCCTTCATCCTCAGACCCACAAGCTGTTGGCAGCTGGAATGGGATGAGCTAGAAACAAATCAGCAGCATTTCCATGCTTTGTGTCACAGCCTACTGGTGAGTACCCATGTCACCCAGTGAAGAAGAGGAAGAGTGTTAAAGTACCCAACACAGAGAAGCAGCTAATTAATCCTGCCCTGATCCCAAACCTGTCCCAGTCTTCCAGAGGACAGGGAAAAACTGGACATACTCTGAAATGTGGATTAAATATGACTTGCCTTTGTTGGTTTCACACTATAGAGAATAATTCCTGAATTCGGTTATATGACACTAAACTTGAAAATCCCTGATTTTGTACATTTAAATGGCAACAGGGAATTTTCCTTAAGTAACTATGTTTTAAACCTTATTTTCTTCCTGTCACTGTGCTGGACATTATGGTTTATTTCAATGAAGAGCACTTAGTCTGTGCCAGACATTGTGCTAAGCCCTAGATATTCAGTCTATTATGATAGACATTATCTATGGTCTCAAGAAACTTTCTAATGAAAGAGACAGAATTAAATATGTATATTCTTAATTGTGAGAAGTTTATGAGGGAAAATAAGAGGTTGCTGTAAGAGAGCCTCTCTGTGAAAGTGACAATTAAACTGAGATCTGCCAAATGAATGGGAATTAGCTAGGTGAAGGGTGGCAGGAAGAGCATTCCAGGTGCAGGGAAAGGCATGTGCAAAGACCCAAAGGCCGGAAAGAGCTGATCCTCAAATCAAGAGTGGAATGACCATTGTGACTGAAACAAAAAGAGCAAGGACCAAGAGAGCCAAAAGGTGAGGAGCCAAACGTGAGCAGGGGTCAAATCATACAAAGATTTGTAGTCCAAAAACGACTTGGGGCTTTACGTACAAAAAGAAATCATTAGAAATGACATCATCTATTTAAGTTTTTAAACAATTAATTGTGCAAAAATTTGGAAATGAACTTTCAGAAGAAAAATGAAAACAAGAAAATGAGGTAGGAGGACACTGCAGTAGTCTAGGCAAGAGATGATTGTGGCTTGGACTTGGATGTTGGAAGTCAAGAGGAGAAAACTAAACCAATTAAAGTATTTTAGAGAAAGAGAGCATGTGAAGGATTGGATGTAGGGGGTGAGGAATAGCGAAGTATCAAATAACTGCCTGGTTTCTGAGTTACCATTTCCTGAAATGAAAAAACTAAAAGAGCATATACATGAAACAGTAATACAACACCTAGAAAGCAAAATAAAACAATTGCAAATACAATTCAAGGACGTGTATGACTGCTAAGTGGATATAGAATAACAGTTTGACCCAGTAGGATATGAGAGATCAAGACAGCACAGTAATGTGTCTCTTTCACTATCAGAAGCAGACTTCTTTTTTCCTGTTTCAAAGCCCACACTCCCTTTTAGGTCCACCCACTGAGTTCCTGTTTCCTATCTGAAGAACACCCGTCTCCTGCCTTTGCAGAGCAGAGACAACGGATACCTCCTAACTGTTAAAGCCCAAGAGCTCCATTTACTATACTCTACCCAATTCCTCAGGATCTTGGAGGTCTACTCGGGAGAAATTGCTCTCATGGGGCTTCAGTACATTCTTATAGTATATGATATTTTATTTTATTTATTTTTTAATTAATTAATTAATTATGGCTGCGTTGGGTCTTCGTTTCTGTGCGAGGGCTTTCTCTAGTTGCGGCAAGCGGGGGCCACTCTTCATCGCGGTGCGGGGGCCTCTCACTATCGCGGCCTCTCCTGTTGCGGAGCACAGGCTCCAGACGCGCAGGCTCAGCAATTGTGGCTCACAGGCCTAGTCACTCTGCGGCACGTGGGATCCTCCCAGACCAGGGCTCGAACCCGTGTCCCCTGCTTTGGCAGGCAGACTCTCAACCACTGCGCCACCAGGGAAGCCCAGTACATTATATTTTAAACAGACAGTTGCATTTTAATACACTGCTAGAGGGAGTGTAAATTTTCTGGAAAGTGGTACCCTTCAACACTTCAATTCCACTACTGGGAATATAGCCCAAGAAAACAATGAGAAAAAGGAGCAAAGATATAGGTACCAGCATGTTTATCTCAGTGTTATTTACAATGGTAAGAAACTGGAAACAACTTAAATGTCCTAAATAGAGGAATGGTTAAATTGAAATAGGGGAAAAGTTAGAAGAACAATAATTCAGCCAAACAATGAACCATAATAGTTTACAGTATGTACTATAAACTATTATGGCTAAATATTATGTAGCCATAATAATTTATAGTAGGGATGGGAAAGAGTATTCTCTTCCATCCTGGCTTATATTACATGAGATCAGAGTCTCTCTGCCTCTGAACTTGGGGTTTGAGAATTTGTATTTATTTATTTATTCAACAAAAATTTATTGAGCACTACATGCCAGGTACAGCTGTAGGGGCCAAAGAGACCTCTTCTCTATCACTCCTCTCTCATGGAAACTCACAAGTATGTGGTTGACCCATGTCTAATAAGATACTGATTTTCAGTAGCATTTACTAAGAGCTAGTCACTTAACCAAGTGCTTTTCATACTTTACCTCATTTAATTCTCACAATAACTCTGTGAGATAGATTGTTGTCCCCATTTTTACAGATGGAGAAGACTGAAGTCTAAAGAGATCAAGTGACTTAACAAAGGTCACACAGCCACTGAAGTGGCCAAGTCAGAATGTAGTTGAATGTAGTTCTGTTGACTATATATCTCATACTTCTAACTCCTTGCCTAAATTCCTACTCCAGGTGTAGCCAGATAAACACAGATCACAACACTGAGGCTAATTCTTCTCCCTTCACTTAGCACCCCAAGCTTCTGTACATCACTGGACTTGAATTCACTTAAACTAGTACTAGGTACTTGTAGTAGCTCCTTACCCATCTTGTGCTTCTTGTGTTTCACCTCATCCAGATCAAAGACCACTCTCCTTTCCTAGAAAAGGAAGAAGCAAAATCGTGTTTGAATGGCTCTTCCTTCTTGCTTCTCACTTGACATCTCCAAGCAGCAAAAAGCCTGAAAGGTGATGTGTTATGGAGGGAAGAATTCTTCACAAGCTTCAGCTCATTCATTCAACAACAAATATTTTTGTAGTCCCTACTATGTGACAAGACTTATTTAGCATTTTAACCTTCCAGATCCTATTTTTACAAGTTTTCAGCACTTCTTTAAGTCCATCCTTGGTTTTATATTCTTTCTTAAACCTCTTTCACATGTTCTTTGAAAATCTGATGTAATCAGTTCCCCGGGTAAATCTCTTGACTTCTGTTTCTCGTTGTCCTGTTTCCCCTCCAGCTAACTTCTCATTCTAACTTCTGTCTTTCTGTTAATAGAAGCACCACCATTGTCTACTCACCCAGGCTTGTAACCTCAGTCACTTTCAGCCTTCTCTCCCTTTACACTCACTTCATTACTAAGTCATATCAAATTTTTTCTCATAACATAAGTTGTAACTGTCCTTTCCTTCCCATTCCTGCTGCTTGTTCTCACTAAGACTTCTTCAGTAAACTCCTAATTAGCTTCCCTACCTCCAATCTCTCCCTCTTCTAATTTGCCCTGTTCATTAGACCAGATTAATCTTCTTGAAGCATTCCCCTAACTATCACATGTTGTTCACCCAATGACTTAAGTCTTGCCTGCTCTAACTCCATAGCATCTATTGTACGTATTCTTTTCTCTCTTTCCTTTAATTTATATTTCCCTCATTTTCCCTCCTCCCTTTAATATTGCAATAATCTCTTAACTTGTCTCAATGCTTTTAGTGTTTCCCCTTCCCAATCCATTTTCCAATCTGCCACCAGATTAATATTCTTGAAACACAGCAATGGTCCTGCCAGTCTTCAGCTTAAAGCTATTTTGTGGCTTACTATTAATCATACTTAAAGTGTGTATTCCTCAACCAGGTATTCAAACTCCATTCTTGTCTCCCATTATTCCCCTTCCTGTATCATACAGTCCAACCAAATTAATATACAAACTTTAAATTGCCCTACCTTTGAACTTTTTTTCATGTTGTCCCTTCTCCTATCTCCATCTGTTCAAATTCTATCTCATTCTGAAGGACCCAGCTCAAATGGTGCTTCTGCAATGAAGCCTTTCTGGATGGCTATATTTATCACTAGACCTTTGTGTGTTCTATTTCTTTTTGGAGACAAACATATTTCAGTTAGTTTTTAAATATATGATCCTATGATTTTGGTTAAAGTCTATGATATAGGGCTTCCCTGGTGGCGCAGCGGTTGAGAATCTGCCTGCCAATGCAGGGGACACGGGTTCAAGCCCTGGTCTGGGAAGATCCCACATGCCGCGGAGCAACTGGGCCCGTGAGCCACAATTACTGAGCCTGCGCGTCTGGAGCCTGTGCTCCGCAACAAGAGAAGCCGCGATAGTGAGAGGCCCGCGCACCGCGATGAAGAGTGGCCCCCACTTGCCGCAACTAGAGAAAGCCCTCACACAGAAACGAAGACCCAACACAGCCATAAATAAATAAGTAAATAAAAATTTTTAAAAAAAAGAATATAAAATGTATTAAAAAAAAAAAAAGTCTATGATATAAATTTGCCTACCCAGAATCCAGGAAAACGTGGTTGCCTTTTCCTGAAATTTCTACCACTTCCCCATTTTACCAACTAATTCCTCAGCCTTAGTCAAATTTAGGTTTAGAGTAGAAATTCTCCCTTTGTTATCTCTCTTTGTTGGGAGTCAAGGCCAGGCAGTTTTCTAATCTGTTGTGGTAAAGTGTAATTTGTATTGTCTGTGAAAGGCATGGGCTTTGGGCTCGGATGGTCCTAGGTTCCTGACAGCTTCATATTTTCCCAATTGTGTGAAGTCAGGCCATATACTTAACCTCGCTAAGCCTCAGTGTATTTATCTATTTGTAACCCTAACAAATCTAGTGGTCCCATGTGGTTTTGTCTCTATATAAATGGCATGTAAAGAAGCACTACCCAGAGGACAAAAAGTAATTTTAAAATTAACTTATGTGTGCTTTCAAAGAACGCCAAAGAGGAAATAGTTCATTACCCACAATGACATTTTTCAAATTTTCTTCCTCTACTCCTCAATCATATCTAACCTGGAGATGTTCCAAGAGCCTTTCACACACACGCACACCCAAAAACTAAAACTCTGTCTGTATCCCCAGTCCCTGTTCCTCTATCTTCTTCCTCTCTCCGCCATATATATATATATATATATATATATATATATATTCTATAGATTGACTTAGCCTCTCTGACATAATCCCCTCCCTCTTAGGTCCTGTCTCTCTCCACCTATTTAAAATATCCAGCAATAGAACCCACACAGCTTCTCCTTTCATGAGTAGAAGTGGAGTGGGAGAGAAGGAAAAAAATGGAGAAGGTGCATGACAAACATATTAGTAACCCTTGTCCCTTTCACATGTAAAACAGATATACCTCACGTAAAATATACCTCACATGGTCTTTAAGATGATTAAGTAATATTACATGTGTAAAGCATGTAGCATATATCTGGCATATGATTTGTACATAATGGCTGGTTAGTAGTTCTACAAATTCCATTTGTTTATTTTTTATGGATTCTAATTCTCTGGAGAAATTCTCCATATTTTCACCTATTTTCGTGAACAAACTAATCATAGTTATTTTAAGGTACTTTGCTAACCTCAGCACTTGGATCACCTGTGGCCTTGTTTCTATTGTCTCTTTCTTCATTTGGTTTTCAGACATGTGGTCCTGTCTTTTGGTGAACCCAGTAATATTTTGGTGAAAGATACTCATTGTGTCTAAATAAATTGTAGAGGCTCCAGTTGGTGTTGGCCTCTTCTGAGAGGGTTCATCCTGCCCTGCACTAAGCAGATAGAGTGTTGGCAAATCATCCTTTTCCACTCAGGAGCTACGCTGAGTCAAGGTTGGACTGCAGTCCTGCTAAGGGTCAATCTACCCCTGGTTTGCTCCTTGCCCTCTAGGATTTTCCACTGAAAACCTGGTCTATAATGTGTATTCCCTCCCCCCGGACGATCCCAACTCTAATCACTCTTTCCCAAGTCTGCTAAAATGCTCTACTTCTAGAGGCTTTCTCCTTGGGTGTTTTTGTCCTCTGCTCCATGCAGCCCCAGTATTTGGCAAATGTGCTGAGTGAGAAGTTGGCTTGAGCACCCATCTTACCCCTTTCAAGTCTCCACCAGAAAGTTCTGGTAGTTTCTCTGTTCCCTTACAAGTGCCTCAGGAGGTGCAAATCCTAGATTCTCAGCTCCCACCCCCACTCCCTCCAACTCAGAATAAACATATGCCCTCAGGATAAAAGCAATTGCAATACCTCCCTCACCTCTGAATTCTTCCTTCTCCAGAGACTGAGCCACCTCTCACTTTTATTGTCTCAGCACCTTCTCACTGCCTTCAGACAAATGGTTTCTGTATATTTTTCAGCTTTGCTAGTTATTCTAGGCAGGAAAACCAGTCTGCCTCTGGCCATTCCAACCCACTCAGATGTAGAGGTTGATGGTTATTAAACGTTCATTTATTCCCTTTTGCATCCTTTATCTGGCTAGACAGCCTATAATACATTTTTCTGGTTTACCCTCAGTTAGTTGGCTGGTTCCACCATGTTCTCATTTTCAGGTTCCTGGGTTTTCTTACAAGTATGTATAAGCATAGCTTCTGGCAAAAATGGGTGGTTTGCATTTTTATGATCTTATCTAATCTTGGCTCTATTATCACCCTACCCTTATTTTTCCTTTGCCTAATCCCCCTAATTGTTTATTTTATATTTTTTGTTGTTACCTTTTTCTAAACTTGGATAACTACTTTGTGGAATGTGGTAGGGAATTATATATATAATTTTTCCAAGTATTTATTAGACGTATTTATTCATCACCAGGAAAACATCATTTCAATTACCAAATCCTACTACATAGTCCCAGTTATGTAGCTAGTGACTCACTTTTCACATCCTCATTTCTCTTACAAAGTCATGTCTGTCTGAACTAGGAAAAGAAATGAAAATACCACCTAGATCTTTCAGTTTCATACTTAAAATGTCAGAGTTTCTGGAGACACGTTCCAGAGTTTTACGGGCCATGTCTGCCCTAATTGGCCACAGAAGTGACAGGATTCAAGCCAAGATATGCCCAGCAGGAGTCTAAGTACATAGGCAAAGACCTGGTTGGGCTGTAAATGGGTGGGGAAATGGAAATTCCTTGGTTATATTAGGCGAAGAGTCAAGAGCAAGAATCCAGGCTGAGAGTGGGGTGATGGCAGGTCAGGAGCCATTTTTTTTTTAATAAATTTATTTATTTATTTATGGCTGCGTTGGGTCTTAGTTGCTGCATGCGGGCTTTCTCTAGTTGCGGCGAGCGGGGGCTACTCTTCGTTGCGGTGCGCAGGCTTCTCACTGCAGTTGCTTCTCTTTGCAGTTGCTTCTCTTGTTGCGGAGCACGGGCTCTAGGCGCGCGGGCTTCAGTAGTTGCAGCATGCAGGCTCAGTAGTTGTGGCTCACAGGCTCTAGAGCACAGGCTCAGTAGTTGCGGAGCACAGGCTTAGTTGCTCTGCAGCATGTGGGATCTTCCTGGACCAGGGATTGAACCCGTGTCCCCTGCATTGGCAGGCAGATTCTTAACCACTGCGCCACCAGGGAAGTCCCAGGAGCTATTTTTAAAAAATGATCAGAATGAAGTTAGTGTATACAGCCTCCAGGGGATACAGACATCAGAATAGCAGGATAGCACGACATCAGTGGGCTTCTTGTGACCCAGCCTTGTCTGTTTCTCTTGCTTCATCTTTCACCATGCCCCTTCTATCCTCCACTCCAGCCACACTAATAAATTACTAAATGTTCCCCAAAGATGCTAAACTGCTTCACACAGCCACACCCTTTTTCATGCTGAGCCCTTCCCCTTGCCTCTATGAACCTGACAAATTTTTAATTTTTTTCCAGATTCTGCTTAAATACTTTCACTCTGAAGCTTTTCCTGCCCCCCACCATAGCCTGCCCCCACTCATCCTTTTTGACCCTTCCCCACCCATGTACCTATTGCCACATCTATTTTGAACTTCACAGAACTGATCAACAGTAGGAATATGCACCTTAGCTCTCTGATGTGAGAAATGTCACATTATTATATTTTTCTAAATCAAATTTTAAAAATATTAGTCCCCAAGTGCTAGGATGCTGACACACTCAATATCTTTATGAGTGCCTCTTCCCCTCCCTATGGTCATACTCATAATCCTAGGGGGGCTAACAGTCCAGAAAATGTGGAAAATGGCCCTTTGGTCTTCAATACACCTCCAGTATTGTTGAATAGAAGTGACAAGGGCAGACATCTTTGTCTTGCTCCTAATCTTAGGGGCAAGGCACCCAGTCTTTCACCACTACTTATGATGTTAGCTGTAGGTTTTTTGTAGAGGCCTTTGTTAGGGTGAAGAAGTTCCATTCTGTTGAATGTTTTTATCATGAATTTTATCAAATGCTTTTTCTGCCTCTATTGAGATGATTATGTAGTTTTGTCCATTAGTCTATTAACATGATATATTATTACATTGTTTGATTTTTGGATATGAAGCCAACCTTGTGTTCCTAGAATAAATCCCTCTTGTTATGTATAATCCTTTCTATATATTACTGGATTTGGTTGGCTGGTATGTTGTTGAGGATTTTTGCATCTATATTCATAAGGGATATTTGTCTGTAATTTTCTTGTGATATCTTTTTCTAGTTTTAGTATCAGGGTAATACTAGCCTCACAGATGAGTTGCAAAGTGTTCCTTCATCTTCTGTTTTTTTGGAAGAATTTCTGAAGGATTAATGTTATTTCTTTAAAGGTTTGGTACAATTCACCAGTGAAGCCATCTGGGCCTTGACTTTTTTTGTGGAAAATTTTCTGATTGCTAATTCTATATCTTTACTTGTTATAGGTTGTACAAAAAAGTTAATATAGCAGACCTGAAATTCCTTTCCTTAGAAAGTCCTGCTTGCAAGATTAACCCTTGGCTGGCATCTGGGAAGTTGGATTTAGGGAGTGTTTCCACCATCCTCTAAATAATAAGAGTGGCTTACTGTGCCTAAACTGTGCGAAAGTATATGCTGACATCTGCTTTTCTTCTAGGAGTCTAGAATTTTGGTATGTGCTAGGTACAGGGTGCCTATGTGACCAGCCTCAAAGAAATGTTAGACACTGACTCTCTCATGACTTCTCCTGGTAGGCAACATTTTACACATGTTGTCACAATTCAACACTAGAGGAATTAAGTACATTCTGTGTGACTCCATAGGTAGAGGACTCTTAAAAGCTTGCTCCTTGTTTCCTCTGGACTTCACCCCATGAGATTTTCTCCATGCTGATTTTCCTTTGTATTCTCTGGATGTAATAAGTCATATTTATGAGTATGACTATACGCTAAGTCCTGTGAGTCTTCTTAGTGAATCACTGAACCTGGGAGTGGTCTTGGGGACCCCTGACACAAATTTATTCAGATTTTCTATTTCCTTTTGAGTCAATCTCAGCAGTTTGTGTCTTTCTAGGAATCTGTCCTTTTCATCTAGGTTATCTAATTTGTTGTCATATAATTGTTTACAATATTCTCTTATAATCCTTTTCATTTCTGTAAGGTCAGTAGTGATGCCACCTCTTTTTTTTTTATTTTAGTAACTTAGATATTTTCTCTTTTTTCCATTGATCAACCTAGCTAACAGGTTTTTTTTGTTTGTTTTTGTTTTGTTTTGTTTTGTTTTGATCTTTTCAAAGAATCAACTTTGGTTCCATGATTTTCTCTATTATTTTTATATTCTCTATTTCATTTCTTTCTACTCCCATATTTTTTAATTTCCTTCCTTCTACTTGCTTTAGGTTTGGTTTGGTCTTCTCTTTCTAGTTTCTTAAGGTGGAAGGTTAAGTTATTGATTTGAGATCTTTCTTCTTTTTATTTTAATAGAGGAGTTTTCAGCTATAAATGTCCCTCTAAGCACTGCTTTAGCTGTATTTCATAAGTTTTGGTATGTTGTGTTTTTACTAAAACTCATCTCAAATTATTTTCTAATTTCCCTGGTGATTTCTTCTTTGATCTACTGATTACTTAGGAGTATGTTATTTAATTTTCACATACTTATGAATTTCCCAAATTTCTTTTCATTATTGATTTCTAATTGCATTCCACTGTGGTCAGAGAAGATACTTTGGATGATTTTTTTTTTTAAGTTCTTCAGATACAATCCAGTATCTTTTTTTTTTTTTAATTTTATTTATTTATTTAGTTTTGGCTGTGTTGGGTCTTCGTTGTGGTATGCAGGCTTCTCATTGAGGTGGCTTCTCTTGGTGCGGAGCTCGGGCTCTAGGCGCGCAAGCTCAGTTAGTTGTGGCACGTGGGCTCAGTAGTTGTGGCTCAGGGGCTCTAGAGCGCAGGCTCAGTAGTTGTGGTACACGGGCTTAGTTGCTCCATGGCATGTGGGATCTACCCAGACCAGGGCTCGAACCCATGTCCCCTGCATTGGCAGGCGGATTCCCAACCACTGCACCACCAGGGAAGCCCTGGATGATTTTAATCTTTTAAAATGTATTGTAGTTTGTTTTATGGCCTATCACATGGCCTATTCTGGAGAATGTTCCATGTTCACTTGAGAAGAATGTATAATCTGCTGTTTGGGCGTTTGAAATCTCTTTTACCATCTTCCCCTGGTCTCCTTTGTGGAAACCAGTGTGAGAGTAGCAGAGTAGTGGATATTGTAGCTTCTTTTTCTTCCCCTCCTGGGTCCTGCCTTCTGGAGTGAGAGAAGAAGCAAATAATGCCAAATTAACAACTTCTTCCTGATGTCCTTCCAGATTCCAAAAACCCCCAGGTATGCATGGCTTTTCTGTAACTAGCTGTGATTTCTCTTCCTAGATACATTATGACAATGAAATGTGTCTCTTCCCACAAGCAATGCAAAATTAGTGCTCTTGCTCTTCCCTACTCTCAGCGACTGCCTCAGGAACACTCCCACTCAGGAGTTGGTCAGCGCTTCTTTAATGGATGGATTTGGTCCCACATCATCATATTTATGGCAAACCAAGGGAGTGCTGGTTTGATGAGATTAGAGCTTTTACCTGATATAATAAACTCCCATCTGCCCTTCTGACAGTGCCATTAAAATTGTCCCTTCTACTCCTGTTTCCCCATATACCCGGAAGTGAGTAACCACATCCTCTTCCTTTTCTTTGAAATCTGTAAAGGATCCATTTGTCTGTAACTAACAGAAAACCAACCCAACTCTACTTTGAGTAATTAAGAGTTTATTTTTCTCATGTAACAAGAAGTGCAGGGACAGACAATTCTGGGGCTGACGCAGTTGATCAACACCATCAAGGACCCAGACTCTTTCCATTTTCTCACTGCAGCATCCACAGCAGGTGTACTTTTCATCCTTATGCCTGCTGCCTCATGGCCACAAGATGGCTGCTGCACCTTAATACCAAGTCTTGTCCTAGGGAGAAAGAAGGGGTAGGGTGCAGAGGCAAAAAGCCTGCCAGCGTATTACAAAGCTTTTCCAGAAGCCCCACCCAGCAACTTCTGCTGATATCTCATTATTTAAGTATAGGTCACATATCACCCCACACCAATCACTGAAAGACTGAAAAATGGGTAAAGAGAAGGGAGAGGGCAAGGGAGAGAGGAGCAGTGGCCAGGAAACCAACAGTGGCTGCCACACCTTCCTTCACAGCTTTAGTAGTTAGAAGTGGGGGAGGATGACTTTAATCAGGCTGAGCTTGGAGTATGACATTGCATTCAATTCTGTCCCTGTCACACCTGTTCTAATAAGAATCTATCCCCACTTCCTAAAATCTAAACTTCCTGGCACCTTCTGTAACAAAGTCCCTAAGCACAACATAAATATAGACACCTTTTCACCTGCCTTCTGGTAAATTCAGCATCCAACTCATGCTCCTTTTTTTAGAATTAGCAAAAACATATTCTAAAGTACTCAGCAGTCATCCATAGTCATTAAGCATTGTTCAATTTGAGGACCCCAAAAGTTAGTCTTCTGGGACATCACCATGCCACTGCCTTTTCTCAGCCTCAGATACCTGGTTTGTCAGTTAATCATTTCCATCACAGGTACAATGCCTGTACAAACAAGTCAACCCATGACCTCGTTCAAGCTTGGGTCCTGGACTTCAAGTAATCACTGTCCAGGAAGAGGTTAGAAATTCAGAGTCAAAATAGGAGCCTTAAAGTTCAATTTCCCTATCTCTCACTTTCTCAGAATGCTCCTGGAAAATGCAGATAAATTAATATCTTTATCAAACTCTAATAAGTACATTTGCCTGTCTTCCTTCCAGAGTCTTCCGTCAACCTCTCTGTAAATCAGCCCAGAAGTTTTAAAGCATTCTGTAAAATCCTTTCAAATCAGCCTCTTCCCAGTCCTCTGATAGTTCCCACATCAGGAGTTACTTTTGAGAGACCTCACGTATTTCTGCATACCAGTTCTCTAACAGAATCTTAGCTATTGTCTCAAAGTCAATAGACTCAAATTCTAAAGATCATAATTTTTTTGGGTGCCACATTCAAAGTTTCTTAGTAATCCCAGGGTGTAGTGGTTTTGAATTTGTTTCATAACTCTGAGGTGCAAGAAATGTCATATTGCCATAGTTTTAGCCCCCAGGGACTTGCCACAGTGGCAAGATATTCTATTCTCCATGGAGTCTTGGAAAGGTAACCAACTGCCCCAGTTTGCCCAGGACTGAAGTGTTTTCTGGTACACAGGACTTTCAGTGCTAAAGATGGGCAAACTGAAACAGTTGGTCATCCCAAATCTTGGGCAAACATTAGTTTACAAACCTTCTGCTTACTATATTACAAGCTCTAAGAGGGCAAGGAACATGTCTAATGAATTTCTATATACCCATGCCTAGTGCTTGGGACATAATAGGCATTCAATAAATTCTTAATAAATAAACAAACTAATCTACAAACAAATGCATGAACCAGCATGAAAAAAAGAAGATTAAAATAATGATAATCAAAGCCTGAGCCACACTGGAAGTTACTTGAGCCAAATGAAATGGAGTGCCCTGCAATTTCCTAATATCCCTTCCAGAGAACATCCCTTGCAGGCTTAAAAAGGCCATGTCCATATACCCTGAGAAAACCATAATTCAAAAAGAGTCATGTACCACAATGTTCATTGCAGCTCTATTTACAATAGCCAGGACAAGGAAGCAACCTAAGTGTCCATCAACAGATGGATGGCTAAGGAAGATGTGGCACATATATACAATGGAATATTACTCAACCGTAAAAAGAAATGAAATTGAGTTATTAGTAGTGAGGTGGATGGACCTAGAGACTGTCATACAGAGTGAAGTAAGTCAGAAAGAGAAAAACAAATAATGTATGCTAACACATATATATGGAATCTAAAAAAAATGGTTCTGAAGAACCTAAGGGCAGGACAGGAATAAAGACGCAGATGTAGAGAATGGACTTGAGGACACGGGGAGGGGGAAGGGTAAGCTGGGACAAAGTGAGAGAGTGGCATGGACATATATACACTACCAAATGTAAAATAGATAGCTAGTGGGAAGCAGCCATATAGCACAGGGAGATCAGCTCAGTGCTCTGTGACCACCTAGAGGGGTGGGATAGGGAGGGTGGAAGGGAGACGCAAGAGGGAGGGGATATGGGGATATATGTATATGTATAGCTGATTCACTTTGTTATAAAGCAGAAACTAACACACCATTGTAAAGCAATTATACTCCAATAAAGATGTTAAAAAAAAAAAAAAAAGGCCATGTCCTCAGAGCAGGAGCAAATTCTCCCCATGCACACATACACCATGATTTCTATATCATTTATTTCCAATCTGATGGACTTGAGAAGCATCAGGTAGACTTTCCATACATTCTGTATCTGTTCTTCAGGAAGACAGCACATCTCCAGATATAAGCAAAATGTTAAGAAAGCATGAACTTCTGAAGGCACCTACCACCTGCCTGGCTTACCAGACCCCCTCAGAGTTCTGTGCTGTACAAAATGATGACACTGCTTTAAAGTGTCTAGAACTGGGTGAGGGGAGGGCGAGCAAGCAGGCCAGCGACCAACTGGCCGGCAGGGCGGGGTTGCGGAGAATAATGTGATGCAGCCTCGACCACCAGAAGGGGCCCAGCAGGGTTGATGTGTTGTTCTAGAGAAGGAACTGGAAGCAATCAAAGCTTGAGTCGGGAGATGGAAGAAGAAGCTGAGAAGCTAAAGGAGCTGCAGAATGAAGTACAGAAGCAAATGAATATGAGTCCACCTCCAGCAATGCTGGCCCACTGATCATGTCCATTGAGGAGAAGATGGAGGCCGATGCCCATTCCACCTATGTTGGCAAAGTGGACTCTGGTGCAACAGCGGAAGAGCTGGAAGCACACTTTCACGGCTGTGGTTCAGTCAACCACGTTACCATACTCTGTGACAAATTTAGTGGCCATCCCAAAGAGTTTGCATATATAGAGTTCTCAGACAGTCAGTGAGGGCTTCCCTGGCCTTAGATGACTTCCTATTTAGAGGAAGACAAATCAAGGTGATCCCAAAGCGAACCAACAGACCAGGCATCAGCACAGCAGACCAGGGTTCCCCACAAGTCCGATTCCGAGCCCGAACCCCCGACTACAACAGTTCCCCCTCTCAATTCTACAGTGGTTTTAACAGCAGGCCCTGGGGTCACGTCTACAGGGGCTGGGCTAGAGAGACATCATGGTATTCCCCTTACTTAAAAAAAGTGTGTATTAGGAGGAGGGGCGGTGAAAAGAGGAAAGAAGGGGGACAAAAGAATTAAAAAAAAAAAAAAGAAAAACAGGAAAAAAGAAGTTTCTAGAACTCCAGCCCCACCCCCACCCCAGCACATTTGCTCTGGGGTATAATTCTAATGCCACAGCAGGTTTTTTCTGCTTCACTGTGTCACTTTCCACTTGTCTTCCACAAGACACTGATAATTCCTCTATCCCCTTAAAATCTTTTTTCTCCTTTTTGCCTTTCCTCCTGTATTATTTCTTCCAACTTTTCCTATATGTTAGAGTGGGTAGAGCTAGTGTGCTTTCTTTCATCTTATGTAGCAAGGAGACTGTTATGTACCTGTTATGATGATCACCTCAAGGAAGAGAACACAATTTAAAAATTTAAAGATGATTGTAACAGTCCTGACTCCATGGTTCCTGGAGTTGTGGTTTTCCTTGAAAAACTACCACAGAAAATTGTCTCATTTCCATGCCTGGTTTAAAAGGGTACATGCAGAAAATCTGCTAATATGTCTGCTTGTCTCTTCTTCTTACTCATATGCTAACTTATTTAATCTCCATGGCAGACGACAAAGTGTCACCCCTCTGTTCTGCAGTACCCTTCACTCAAAGAGTTGCCACCCCCAGAATTTTGACCCTTCTTTTTGTCCTGTGATGGGCTGAGTTGATCTCAAGGGCCCTGTCCCCACCCACCTCCTTGTACCAAAGCTTTCCTCTCCCTGGTCTCTCCTCCTCCTCTCTCTTCCCAGGTGACTTTGACCACCTTCTTTTTAAGCCCTCTCCGGACATTCCAGGGACATTCCCCAATCAGCCCACTCTAACCCCAGTTGTGCAACACAAGCAAAATTTATCACCCTCAAAATGAGACCTGAATTTTCACAGCATCCCACAGAAGTCTCTGTTTTAAGACTCTGTTTTTAAGGATTTCAGTTCTTTTTTTTTTTTTTTTTAACAAATTTATTTATTTATTTTTGGCTGTGTTGGGTCTTCGTTTCTGTGCGAGGGCTCTCTCTAGTTGCAGCGAGCGGGGGCCACTCTTCATCACCGTGCGCGGGCCTCTCACTATCGTGGCCTCTCTTGTTGCGGAGTACAGACTCCAGATGCGCAGGCTCAGTAGTTGTGGCTCACGGGCCCAGTTGCTCCGCGGCATGTGGGATCTTTCCAGACCAGGGCTCGAACCCGTGTCCCCTGCATTGGCAGGCGGATTCTCAACCACTGCACCACCAGGGAAGCCCAGGATTTCAGTTCTTGAAACTCCACATTTATCATTGGGTAATATATTAGCCCCCTCTAAGGTGAACACCTACTTCATCTCTGAACTTGTCTCTGCATTGATAACCCTTTGTGTATGTCCCTAATCAGGGAAAAAGAATAGTACCTTGGGGCACTGGTGATTCAGGCAGAAAGTCCATCCCTCCCCAGGGCCAGGGTGAAATGGCTCAGCCCTCCCTGACACCCCCAGAGGAACTTGGGGAAGCCTCGTTTGGGACTAATCCTCCAAACACGCCAAAGACTGAAGATGAACCAGCGTTTATGTATGTCTTTGTTTCAGAAAAGAGAATGGCTGCTATTGGCCAAAGGGGAGCCCCTGAGCCAAGGACATAGCCTGAGAGAGCCCGCCAGCACCTTCTACGTGATCCTGCCGTCTCGCTCTCCCAGTCTGCTGGTGAAGGCAGTGGCCACTCGGGAACTGATGCTACCCAGCCCTTTCCCCCTGCTACCTGAGGACATGCCTGATGACAGCCGTAAGACTGTGGAGGCAAGTGAGCCCAGATCTCATGGAATAGATAGAGGGGAGAAAAGATAATGGAGTTCAAGAAAGGGATGAGGGAAAGGAGTGAGCCCCTGAAGGAAAGTACAGGGGAGCAGAGGCAGAAGTGGTTCCAAGGGTGTGGTAAGAGGAGCAGAGAAGAAAGCAAGGAACTGAGGCCAGACAGAAGGAAGTAAGCAAGCATCTGCATGATGGTGTATTCTCATGGGTCTTTCTCTGCAATATGTGTATGCATGTGTGTGTACCTGTGTTTGTGTGCATCTATTTCTGAGAAAAAGAGGAAAAGGCAGCCAATGTAGGCACCGAGAATAGGAAGAGCTTTAAAATAAGACTCTGATGCAAAGGAGGGAACAGCACTGAAGGACATTTTCTCCTCCCCCTCCTCTCATCTTGGATCTGGATTCTGGGTTTCCTCTGCCAGCCTCCCCAGGCTGAGGCGGGGTGGGGGTGGGGCTCTGGGTACAGAGAACTGGAACCACATCGTTGCTGCTAGGTTGCTGGCTTACGTGCAGAGAGGACAGAGCCTGGGATTGTACTCTTGGCTTGGCAGCCACGGGGATGCGAAGAGAGGTGGGCACAAGTGGCCATGGCTCACTCAGTGTCTCACTTCAGGGCCAGTGGTTCCTGGCACAGGATGTTGTGGCCGGAAAACCTGACTGCTCAGGAATGCTCTGCCGGCATGTCCTCTGGTTATACTCACCTCAAAGGCCGCCGAGAACTCAGTGTACTTGCTTTGCAGACTGAGCACCCTGGCCGGGACACACCCTCCCTTACAGCTTCGCACACTGGATCCCTTGTAAACTTCATGGTGCTCTGGCCCCTCAGAATCCTGTGACATTGTTCTCAGGGCCAGAGTGTTCAGTGTCCCTAACCACTCAGTTGCTGCTACTTCTTGTACCCTTGCCTGACACTTACCTCACAAGCACTCAGACGTGGGGCAGAACACCCAGCAGGACACGCATCTATTTCACATCCTTCAGTGAAGCCCTGGGTCATCATACCTCCTCCAGCTTCTCACACTCAGGTCTCTGCCTGACATCTTGGGTTCTATGACCTCAAGTGCCCCAGGTGAGGCTCCTCCCCTCTCTTCCTCAGAGCATGCTGGATGACCTGGAGCTAGAACCCACCTACAACCCCTTGCAGGTTTGGAGCCACCTGTACTCACACCTGAGCAGCACCTTTGCCAAGCCTCAGGGCCGGCTCCACCCAAGGTGGGAGAGCCGGGCTCTGAGAAAGGTACTTCCCTCCCTCCCCTTTATGCCCAGAATCCCAGAGAGTCCTCTTCCCCTGTCCCCAACTCCCCCCAATCCAAGGGGGTATCCACCCTGGATCTCCTCTGGCAGAAAGAGGGCCTACAGGGGAGGAAGAAAAAGAGCAGCCTTTTGCCCTAGACAAAGAAAATTACAACCCCTACCCGGTAAGGGGGCTTTTTTTTGCTTGGGCATTTACATATAATGTTTAGGTATCTTAATTGCAGTGTTTGTGATAAATCATTAGTCATTTAACAGACCATTGTCCGACTAAGCAAACTGGCTGCACTGGAACTACAACCACAAGCCTCTGTTGAAAGAAAAGGCTTAAGGGAAGGTGGAAAAAGAAATGCCCAAGGGAAGGGAAATTAGCATTTGCTGAGCAGCAGTCATTTGCCAGGTTCTGTGACATGTGCTCTCACATATATTTTTCTCATTTAATCCTCACAGCATCCCCGCAAGGTAAGTGTTACGCTTATTTTACAGATGAGTAAAGGGAGGCTGACAAAGGTTAGTAGCTTAGAGACAGGGCTCTAGTGACAAGGGTTGAGAGGAAGAGTAATTGAAGGGGGGATTTATTTTTTTAATTTATTTTTTTAAGATTTATTTTATTATTTATTTATTTTTGGCTGTGTTGGGTCTTAGCTGCGGCATGTGGGATCTTCACTGAGGCACGTGGGATCTTTCATTGTGGCGGGCGGGCTTCTCTCTAGTTGTGGCGTGTGGGTTTTCTCTCTCTAGTTGTGGCGTGTGGGCTCCGGAGAATGTGGGCTCTGTAGTTTGCAGCACACAGGCTCTCTGGTTGAGGCATGCGAGCTCAGTAATTGTGGCACGCGGGCTTAGTTGCCCTGCGGCATGTAGGATCTTAGTTCCCTGACCACGGATTGAACCCGTGTCCCCTGCATTGTAAGGCGGATTCTTTACCGCTGGACCACCAGGGAAGTCCCAGGGGGTATTTATTTTTATGAAATCCATGTTCTATAGTATTTGGGCTTCCTTTTGTGCCCTTATTAATCTTTTCCTTGTTTGTCAATAACAGAGCCTATAGGAAAACCCCCACTTTGTCTTAGCTGAAGTTACAAGAGAAAGATGTTTCCAAACTACAGTCAGTCTAGAGATGGGAACAGAACCGACCACAAGTTAGCTGGTGGACGAGCAAACAGAGGAGGACACTTAGCCAGGAGACAGGCACTGTGGAGGCTGGAGCCTAGGGGACTCCACTGCCCTGGGCCTTGAGGCTGTCACTCACAGGACACATGAAGGAGTTAGGACAGAAGGCCCAGCAGGGAATGGGGCAGAAGATTGGGAACCGTCTGGTCTTCACAGAAAGCTCTTCTTGCTTTCTTTGCAGGCCGGGCCACTGCAAATAAATCGAGTTCGAGCCACAGTGGCCCCTTTGCCTATGACTCCAGCCCCTGGCAGAGCCCCCAAGATGCCAGCACCCAGCAAAGCTTCCTCGGATGTCTTCTTCCAGCCTTCCATGGAGGAGGAGGAGGAGATGGAGGAGGAGGCAGACGAGGAGTACCCCTCAGGGCCCTAAGTCACCAGCACCACAGCCCAGCTGCCCTGTGCAAGCACATCCATGCCAAGGCTCACACAATGGCTTTCTGTGGACAGACTTGCCTCCTATCCACCTGAGCCTCTGTGAGCTCCAGGTGGCTGGGAAACAGAGCCTTACCCTCCTCTGTCCTCAGTGCTGCCACTGCCCCACTCTTCAGGCTGGGAAGAGACACACCGACCCTTTCCCTTCTGCAAGCAGGGACTCATATTTCTTTTGGATCATTTGATACTGTTAACACAAATGAAGACTAAATAACCAGTAAGTCTCCACCATTGTTAGGAGCATTCCCACGCCCGATTTTCTCCTTGTAGCTCTGTGTAAGTAGGTGGATGAAGTCAGGTCACCATCAGGAAACTGAACCTCAGGAGACAAGGATGAGGTTTTCAGAGCTCATGAAAAACAAGCAGGATTGAAATCGAAACCGCATTCCAAAGCCCGTGCCCCTCCCACTACACCCACCACACTGCAATTCCCTTCAGCCTCCAAACAGATAAGTGGTTGATGCTTGGTACCTACATGCAAAGTGTGCACACGCGCGTGCGTGTGTGCATGTGTGTGTGCGTGTGTGTGTGTCGCTGTGTGAGACAAGGGGGAGGGAAGGCATCCTAGAGCTGAGAACAGGGGAGAGGATGGTGTGAAAAAGACCTATTCCCTTCCTATTCCCCTCTCCTCATACCTGCCCATCAGCTTTCTCCATCCACAGAATAATAACTACCATCTATACAATGCTTACTCTGCACTTCAAATCGTATTATGTACTTGAGAAATTTAACTCCTTTCATAAAAACCCTGTGAGGTTGTACGTGTAATTAAGCTTTCCCATTTTGCACAGGGGCAGTGGGGGAAACTGAGGGTTACAGATGTTACACACAGGGTCACAGAGATAGGGTCAAGCCCAGGTGGGCCTGACTGGACCACCCAGGCTCTGAACGACCACACTGCTTGACCCCCCTGCCTGAGGCCCTTTCCTCCTCCAGCGGCCCCCAACACCTTCCTGGTTCTCCTCCTGATCCCCTCCACATCTACCCAGCACATCCTGCCACTCTGTCCCCTCTGTGACTATTCACACACATAGACCTCTTAAACCCAAACTGACTTTAATGAGGATAAAACTTTAAAAAAATATCTCTCTCTGGCAAAGAACAATGCAGGGGGAAGGATCAAGACACAGCCCAGTGTCTCCCTATAGCCTCCATACAGGCCCCTCAAACTGTACCTACTCTGACCAAACACCCCTTTCTATAGTACTGCTCCAGCAGCTATCCCTTCCTTTGGTGGGGATGACTTAGAGGTGCTGGCCTCCCCCAGATCCAATCCCTGAGCCCCTGCCAACTGTCCCATTTCCATGACTTCTTGGGAGAGATCATCCTTCCCTTGACTCCCCTTGTACCCTGGTCTCTACACACAGACCCCTCTGGTTCCTGCTGGTTCTAACAGGTTTCTTTGATCCCCAGTGCCACCTCCCCATGGTCCTCCTATCAGCAACCCCAGCCTTGCCCTTCTTCTCATGTGGAGCCCTCTGACTTGGCCCCAGTCCTGTCAGTCCCTGATCCAGAGAGCCCACAGTCCCAGCTACCTGAGGTCCCACTCTTCTGGACCTGGCTGTACAGGGCAGTGTCTGAGCTATGGCCTTTGCTGCCACTGCCAGCTGCAGCACCGGATTCAGAGAAGGCCAGGCCCTGGGGCTTGGGAGCTGGGAAGGGCTTTGTGCTCCGTGGGGGTGGCACGGCGTAGTCATCAGTAGCAGGGTTGTAGGGGAGCTCATAGCCCTCCTCCTTCACCCGAGCCTGGCACCACCAGGCATCCTTGGGCTCCTGAGGCAGATCATAAAGGCCCCGGAGAGCAGCTGGGGCCAGGCCCTCAGGTTCATCATAGATGGGGTCTTCTTTGGGGTCTGTCAACTTGGCCTTTATCAGCTGCTGCTGCACATGCTCACACAAGTCCCAATAGAGAGGTTTCTTTAACTGTAACCCCTCCCCTGCCTGAGCAGGGGTGCTGTCCAGGGGGTCTGAGTATACGGAATCTTGGGAAGGGCCTGGAAGAATGCGCAGGGAGTCTAAGGGTTCAGCATACAGGGCTGGAGGGCTGCCTGCGAGCTCCTGGGGGCCCCGGGGGGGAGCCAACTTCCCTTCTGCCACTTCTCCTTCATGGGAATCAGCTCTGAGAACATCCTGCCCTTGGCTGGCCTTTCCCTGGGCCTTCTGTCGGTGGATAGCAGTCTCAACTGCCTGAAAGATGTCATTTCCCTGTGCCGTCTGGAAGGTGAAGGTTCCAGGGCCAGAGGGGCAGCGGCGGCCAGCCTCAAAAGAGAACATGACCTGAAGAGGGTGTGGAGGGAAACACATAATCAGGAGCCATCAGAGGAGGTGAGTCACAGGGCTGGAACTAGTTAGGGGACCTACAAAGAAGAGACCACCTGGGAAGGGAGGTGGGGTCATGGGCTAGGCAAGAAAGGGTTATCCAAAGGGCAGAGTTTCCCACCTCCAGGTCCTGCCCCACCCCTCCCACAGCTGCCCAACCCAGGGAGCCAGTCCTTCCTAACAGCACCGCACCTTGTCTCGGCCATAGCGACGCAACAGAGTGTAAGGCCAGGAAAGGAGTGGCTCCTGTATCTGACTCTGGGCCCCCAAGCCCAGGAGAGTCAGCCTCTCACCCTCCACTCTCAGCATATAGGAGCCATGCAGGCCACAACGCTCAGCGGCTTCAGTCCTTTGCACGGTTACCCAGAACTGGGATCCTGGAAGGAATACACAGTTAGACTAGCACCTGGCCAGGACTGGGGTGGGGGGAGGGAGCAGGTTGTCCAAGCATACACTTGAAAGCCAGCTCTCAGGAGCATTCTACTTCCCCTTGTAGGACACCCTTTCTTTCCACGCCATCCCTGCTGGGGCTTTTCACGCATCTACCTTCCCAGGCGGGGCTATACAGTGAATTCTCCAGCATCTCCAGGGCAGAAAGCTTGGGTGGGTTCTCGGCAGGTGCCAGGGCCCAGCTGCCTTTCTGGGGTAAAGAGAAAGAGTATGAAGCAGACTGTAATTCCCTCACCGCGGTTCCCAGTGTCTGAGCCAGCCCAGTTCCTCTGCCGCTGTAACTGCTCCCACCCCGCATGGACTCTTGGGCCCAGTGCAGCTCGCCCCAGCCCCTCACCGGCAGCCCCGGCCCCCTCACCGGAAAGGCGTTTCGGCACAGCGTTTGCACCCAGGCGGCGCTGGACGGCGCGTCGGCCGCCAGCAGGTGGGAACGCTGTGGGGTGTCCAGGCGGAAAGCTGCGACGCCAGGCTCAGGGGGGCTCTCCACGGCCACGGGGGCCACGCTCACACACTCAGCCAGACGTATCACCTTGCAGTCCAGGCGGCGCGAGCTCCCTCGGCCCCCTCCAGAGCTCGACCCCTTGTGGTCAAAGAACTCGAGCCGCGCGACACCGTGGGGGCTGGCCGGGTAGAGCACCGCCCAGGTCTTCCTCCACCTCTGGGGAAAGAGCGGAGAGACACTGGGGAGGGAGCGGGCAAACACCGGCGGCCCGGGCCCCGACGGGGAGGGAAGGACTTGCGCGGGCCGATTTCAGGTCTGAGGCTTCCCGACGGCAGGCGAAGTTTCCCAAGGAGGATGCCGCTCCGTCTCCCCCAGGGCCAGAGAGGCGAACCCGGAGGCCGGCAGACGCTTCTTCGGAGTGTGTGCAAAGCAATTTAGCCGGAAATTCACAAGGCTCTCCGGCTCCGGGCGCCACGCTCCAACCCGCTGCCGGTCCCCTCCCTCCATCTAGGCTCAGCTGCCCACCCCTAGCTCTGATGGGGTTCGGCAACCCCTACCCACACTACCTTGGTACCGAAACGCTGGCTCTGCAAAAACAGCGGCCCTTCCATCACGGCCCCGTCCATGGCCCCCGGCGGTCCCTTCCGCCCTTCCTGGCCCCGTGGGCCGGAGGCGGGGCGAGGCGGGGAGGAGGGCGGGGCGGGGCTCGCGCGGGAGGCGTTCCCGCCCCCCCAACCTCCCCGGACCTCGAAAGGGGAGGAAGGAGACAAGCCAGAAGGAAGGGGAAGGGGTACCCAGATAAGCTGGCTGGTGCACCACCTCCGGCCCCTACCCCCAACCCTGGGTCGCGCACAAGTGGCTCCACCGAAGGAAACCTCGTGGTTTCGGTCAGAGGACTCCGGCGCCTAGGCTTGGGGGCTGCGTACGACGTCAGATGCTCAGCGTGACATCAGAGTGAAGGCCGTGACATCATCTCGGAAATGCTGACGGGCACCCTGGGGCACTGGGGGGGAACATACGTGCCCTCGCGGCTTCAGTTCCCCAGGCCCGCCCCGCCCCCCGCTCGGCCGGAGTTGGGCTGTTTAAGATCCGCGGAGCAGGGGACGTGGGGGCAGGGCTAGGGACTGAAGACTTTCCGGAGCTCGGAGCCGAGTCACTGCACGGGACGCAGCCCGGGACGGTCTGCGGCCCCGTGGCCTCTTCTGTGTCCAGCTCTCTGGCCGCAGCTACCCTGCACCCAACCCGCGGGAAAAGAAAGTTTTATTAAGCAGGCTGGGAGGCGGAGAGGGGGGCGGGAGGGAGGTGGAGCGGTGACTGCGGCCTGCTCCAAAGAGGAGGGGAGGAGAAGAGGAGGGAACTGGCCTGGGAGGGATGGTGGGAGAAGGCGGAATGTGGGAGGGCTCAAGGGGACGTGGGAGGAACGAAAGGGGTGGGGGAGAAAGGGGGGGCAGTCTCCCCTGGACAAGCACTTTTTTTGTAAGTCCTAGGACTGAACTCCAGGACCAGGACTCTTCTCCCAGCCGCTACGGCCCCCGCTCAGCCACAGGTAGGGGGAGTCACGCTGCCCGTGGGAGGAAGGAGAGTTGTGGATGAAGGATGGTGGAGGGACCTGGGAAAAGGGGTGATGTGGGATAAAGTCAAAGGGAAGTCAAGCTACTGAGGGTTTTATTATTGTCAAAGAAGAGTGAGACACAAGAAGAGTGGAGAAATGAAGCAGATATTGGGGGGTGGGGGCTGCAGGGTGTTCCAAATAGGGCAGCCGGGAGGGCCCTAAGGCTGGGGGCTCCTCTGTTAGGCCCTCTCCCTGGGTCCCCAAGCCAAAATGTCCCCAAACAAAGCTGCCCTGTTGGGTTGTTTGAGTTGGGGGAAGCGTGTAGGGGGGGTGAGGGGGGGAGCTCGCTGTAGAGGGGCTGTTCTCCGCCCCAGACAGAGGGAAGGCCTTGGCGGAGAAGCCGATTGGTGCTCTCGCCTCCGCTTGCCTGTGACAGAGATGGCGGTGTTGGCAGGAGGCTTGGAAAACCCCACCCCATCCCCCACCACCTTGAGGCCTGGCCCTCCTGGGCCCCTTGACCCTGCAGGGCATGTAGGATGTGCAGAGTTCTCCAGTGCATTCTGGTTCTCTGCCTTCTCTGCCTGGAATCTGCCCAGAGAGGACTCTCAGCTTGGCTCCCATTCAGGGGACCTGAGATCCGAGGGTCTCCTAAGCCCCTCCTTGCCTGCCTCTCTCCACAATCAGTAGCTATCTGTCCTCTGTCTGACTGGCTGAATAGGATCATCTGGGTCCCTCCTGCCTCTGCTCCTTGGCTCTCGTCAGTTCCCCTCCTCCTTACCTATTGCCTGCCTTTCTCAGTTGCCCCCCAATTCTGTGTACCAGGCTCTCTCCTGATCCCTCTCTATCCATCTTCAACATTGTCTCTTCCTCTACTGTCTCTGTTTGGTCCCCTTGTATTCCCCCAGTTTCCGTTCCTCTCACATTCTGTCTGTCTGGGTCTCCCTCTCCGTGTCTCTTGCTCAGTCTCTTCCTCTTTATCTGGACCATTCTCTGATATTGGTCTCTAATCTCTGTCTTTTGATCACTGGGTCTCCTTGACCCGAGAGTCGGGGTATGGAGGTGATGATAGCAGAACTAAGGAAAGGACATTGTGAGACATAACAACTAATAGTGAGAGTTTTATTCTTCACAAAAGGGAGGGAGAGCCTCTCTCTCTCCCTCCCCCGCCCCCCAATCTGGGTCTCTCAGTCTGTGTGCCTCTTTGACTGTGTTTCTGCTCTTATTTAGTATGTGTTTCTTTCTCACTGTCTCTCTTAGTCCGTGGGTCCCTCTCTTTCTCTCGCACTGTCTCTCTGTCTCTGGTCTTAACCAGTGTCTCTTTTCCTCTCATGACCTCTCTCTCAGACCGGGGCCTGGCTCAATTTCAGCTTCTCTCACATACTCTCTCTCTGGGTCACCCAGGCCTTCCTTGCCATGCGACCTGTCAGTGTCTGGCAGTGGAGCCTGTGGGGGCTGCTGCTGTGCCTGCTGTGCAGCTCGTGCCTGGGATCTCCATCCCCATCCACGGCCCCTGAGAAGAGGGCTGGGAGCCAGGGGCTACGGTTCCGGCTGGCCGGCTTCCCCAGGAAGCCCTTTGAGGGCCGCGTGGAGATCCAGCGGGCTGGCGAATGGGGCACCATCTGCGATGACGACTTCACACTGCAGGCTGCCCATGTCCTATGCCGAGAGCTGGGCTTCACAGAGGCCACAGGCTGGACCCACAGTGCCAAATACGGCCCTGGAACAGGTGAGCAATGCTCCAGGCACAGCCTAGGTATTGCCAAAGTGCAACCTAAATGTAGGGAGAGGGAACACCAGGATGGCACAGCCATAGGGACACAGAACACCAAGAAAAGCCAGTGTCAAGTACACCCATGGGGGACAAACCAACCAGCAGTCACTTCTCAGAGCTGTGTGAACTTAGGCTGGTCAGTGCCTTCTCTGAGCCTCAGATGCCCCATGTGCAAAATGACTAGGTGAACTCTAAGTTCCTTTCTGCTGCAAAAGTATGATTCTACAAAGCCACGTGCAAAGACAGCCCTGACACAGGTGAGCCCTGTATGATTAAAGTACAAGTGGTTTCATGGGAAGCTGAAAGCAGGTAAATGATGTCTGGATGTCCCAAAGCCAGAAGGAATCACAGATACTGCAGCCAACAAAATCAGATTATAGACCAGAGCTGAAACCAACAAGCTGGAACTTACCAAAGACAAGTATAAACTCTAAGACAAGTATGAATGTGGGTAGTAGGGGATTAGGAACAATTTTGAGACCTGGGGGCGCTTACACTATATGAGCTCACAGTGAGATTGATAGACAGAAACTGGTGCAGTCTGCAGCTAACCCCCCAGTTTCCACTGGCTAGATCACTTCTGGAATGAAGTGCCACTTTAGATGCCACATTGCCAGAGAGACAGTAGAAAATGGAAGTACTGGGAATTCCCTGGTGGTCCAGGATTAGGACTCCGCGCTTTCACTGCCAAGGGTGCAGGTTCAATCCCTGGTCAGGGAACTAAGATCCTAAAAATGGAAGTACATTCAGAGGAGAGCTGGCCAGATGTGAAAGACTGGAAGCCAAGTTTCAAGGAATAGCTGAAGAAACCAGGGATATTTGGTATGAAAGGAAAAAGCTTTGGATAACAATTACATGATGGTTATCTTCAAATGTGAGGACAGTCATTTGGCTGAGGGATTTTTCTGGAAGGCATCAAAGGACTGAATCAGACCTGGAGGGGGGGTAAGTCATAAAAGAGTCTCAAGGACTTTGTGATGGTTCCAACAACCTGGTGGGGCAGGAGGTAGGTATCCCAGCAGAAGCTGGGTAAGTCCTGTCAGGATATGCATGAGGGGTCCCTGCGCATTAGCTGGGACCAACTTTTGAGGGGCCACCCAATTCTGAGAGAAAGTCGGTGATATTCATTTCAGTTTGGTCCAGGCAGAGAGAAGAACGCAGGGCAACGTGGCAACGCAGATGGGGGGCACATGGGAAAATATAAGGCTGAGGTGAAAGGATTTTACATTTCCAAATCTCACAAATGGCTCAAATCCCTAAGCCCCCATGTATTGGCTGTGGTCTTAGTCAAGTTACTTAACTTCTCTGAACTCCAATTTCTTTATACAAAATGGTGGTAATACCTTCTGGCAGCTCTGTTCTAAGGATGCTCACATATGTACATACCTTGGCAGATTGCCTCACAGACAATAGGTACTTGATTAATTGTAGCTATCATTGAATGGGTAAGGACTGATCAGAACTTCAGTGTTGACTCTTGTTTTTTTTTATTCACCCTACCAAATTCCTGGGTATCCCCAGATCACTATCAATCCTATGCTCCCTTTCCTATTCCTTTCCAGGGTCCCCTGTCCCTTCCCCACTCATTACCTTACCAGGTATGAGGCTTCCATGCTCATTCTCACCAACATCCCCATACTACCTCTCCAAGCCCCTCTGTCCCCTTATCTCCCGCTCCTCCACAGGCCGCATCTGGCTGGACAACCTGAGCTGCAGTGGGACTGAGCGGAGTGTGACTGAATGTGCCTCCCGGGGCTGGGGGAACAGTGACTGTACCCACGATGAGGATGCCGGGGTCATCTGCAAGGACGAGCGCCTCCCCGGCTTCTCGGATTCCAATGTCATTGAGGTCTGTCGTTCATAAACACACACACACACACACACACACACACACACACACACACACACACCACCCAGGGTGGCGAGACAGAGAGGGCTGTGGGGTGGTTATATGTGGAGATACTAGAAGGTAGAGGATCCCATATGCCCAAGGGGATAATTTGGGTTGGTGGGGGACTTGGGGGGGCACAAAATGATAGGGCTCCGAGACACTATATAGTCCAGGTTTGTTTTAGCATTAGCATTCAAGTTACTAAGCCTGGCATGAGCCTCTCCAACTTCATCCCTGGTCCTCAGGGCACTGTGCTCTCCCTCACCTCAGATGTTCCTCCTCTCCTGGGACATCTCCCTTCTTACTTTCTCCTCCTCCTTCAATGCCACTTCCTCTGTGAAGTGCTCCCTCAGGCTCCAGGCAGAGTTAGATGCTCCTTCCCCAGCTTCTTCTGGACCCTTAGTCATTTCTCAGAGCATAGCATGTCCTTGCACTCTCATGGCTACAGGAGAGTCAACACACCCACACACCCCAGTCAGTACCTCATGGAGAGCAGGCCTGCCTCTCAGCCCCCTCTCGCCATTGGGTTTACAGCAAGCACACTCAATCAGGGTTCCTTGAGGGTGGCCGGTCATATGAAAGGTGTCACTGGGATTCCTTCCTCTACTTGTGGTCCCATCCCCAGGTAGAGCATCACCTGCAAGTGGAGGAGGTACGACTTCGACCAGCCGTTGGGCGGGGCAGGCGGCCCCTGCCCGTGACTGAGGGACTGGTCGAAGTCAGGCTTCCCGACGGCTGGTCGCAAGTGTGTGACAAAGGATGGAGCGCCCACAACAGCCACGTGGTCTGCGGGATGCTGGGCTTCCCTAGCGAGAAGAGGGTCAACGTGGCCTTCTACAGGTGAAGGGACGAGGGCGCTGGTGCAGCGGACTGGAGTTGGGGGTGCTTGTTAAGGAATGGTGTTGAGAGACCTCCGAGGGGGCTGGGGCACTGGGGGAACCTGGGCTCCGGAAGAGTGGGGAAATGTGGAGGCCTCTGCTAAACTGGAGAGTTGAGAAATCTTGCGGGACCATGAAGCGGTCCCCAAGGCGAGTCTGCCACGGGACCGGCGAGGCTCGAGCTCTCTAGCGGCCCGAGCCGGCGCGGGGTGAGCGACGGCTGTGGCGTCGCTGCCCGTGACGCCGTCGGTCGGCAGGCGGCGTCTCCGCGACCCGGGGCGAGCGCCGGGTCTCGCGAGGCCATGACCAGCGGCCCGCAGGCCCGCGGGCGGTTGCGGTTACGGTGCCGGCGCTGGCGCGGCCCAGGAGCCCGCGGGTCGGAGTTAGGGGGGTGAGGGCGCGGCCATGCCCTGCAGAGGCGGAACCGGGGCGGGGCCGGACGCCGGGAGTCTGACAGTGACAGGCCCGGAGCATCACCGGGGCGGCGGGTCCCCGCCAGAGCGCCAATCCCTGAAGGCCGGAGGGCGCCGGGAGGGGCTGGGCCCCTCCCTGGGTCCAGGCGGCCCACGAGGCGTCTGTGAGCGCGCGAGCCCTCAGGACTCCTAGGCAAGTTTTCCAGAAAATGCTTCGGCCCAGAAGCCCGGCCCTCTTCACCTGCTCTGGAGCCCTGGTGTACGCGCCGGCCTCTGGGAAACGGATCACACTGGTGACCGGCTCTGTGCTTACAGCGTCTCGCTTCCCTGGAGCATCTAATTTGGCATTTTGAGAAATTTAGAAATCTCTCTGTAATTTAAGTGATTGTTTTCTTCATCTCTTCCTTAGATCAGTTTTGCAGGAAGACCTCTTAACATCTGGGTGACCTTCCACTGGGCACACTACTTCAGATGTGGTCTGATCAGGGCAGGGTACAGCAGAAATGCTCACTTTTAATTAAAGCATATTTAGATTTTGCACGCCTTTCTGTTGAGGCAGCATCCCACTGCTCATATTGACCCTGTAATCACCTAAATTGGGTCTTCCCTCATCCTTGATACTGATAGAGCAGCCTAAATCTGTTGAGTTTACCCTATTAGTTTATACGTCATTTAAAAATCATTAAAAAGCCATGATGATCCCATGAGATTATCTTGAATCTTGACATTATTTTCGACTTGTCATCTCTCCCTGCCTCCTCTGTTCAATAGATATGATAGCTATGCTTCCTGACTTCATCAAAGTGACTGTTAAAATTGTTGAAATCTTTAAAACCAAAGTCTAACTCTTATGAATCCTCCAGATTTACATCAAACCTTTAATCATTAGTTGTAAAATGTTTTTTCAGCCAATTGGGAACAAACTGAGCACTACAATGATGTAGCCAACATTATACCATCTTATCTATAATGAAATCATGGGAGATTTTATTAGTCTTTGCTGAAATCCAGCTATACTATGTTCACAGCCATTCTGCAGCCTTCCAATTTAGTAATCTTACCAAGAAAGGAAATCATGGTGGTTTGACTGAGCTAATTTTTACTGAAATCCTTTTAGATTTCTAAGGATCACCATATTTTTTCCTCAATGCTCACAAACTTTCTATTTAATAACTTATTCTAGAATATTAATTATCTGTAGATTGAGGAATCCTCTTCCTGCTTTTCAAAAATCAGTACATTATCCAACCTCCAGTCTTTTCCATACTTGCTCAAATTTTCTTTACCTTGGCTCTGAGACACATCTTTCAGCCCCAAGGAATATACTTTATCTGGCATAGAGACTCATACGGTTTAAAACATCTATGTGCTGTGCTCCTTTGTTATTATCTACCTTGGGGCTATATTTCTTTCCCTGTGCTTGTTCTTTACCTTTCCTAATCCAAACACCAGGTTCTGAAAGATTAGTACGATTTAAATAGCAGGCATTTCAGGTGAAGAAGGTAGCATGAACAAAAGTATAGAGAGTCATTCATTCAACATTTATTTACTGAGCGCCTACTGTGTGCCAGGGACTGTTGTAGATACTAGGGATTCAATAATGAACAAAACAGACAAAAATCCCTGATCTCATGGACTAGGGAAGAACCAGATAAAAAGTAAAATTATAAAATGTAAGGATGGCAAAGGGCATAATACATAAAAATAAAGCAGGGAAAGGGTTAGGAAGTGGGACTGGGATTGCAGTTTTAAATAGGTCAGAGGAGGCATCATTTGAGAAAATATTTAAAGGAGGCGAAGGCACAAGCTATGCAAAAATCTAGATGAGCATCTCCAGGAAGAGGCATCATAAATGAGAAGATCCTGGGGAGTGTGGTGGTGTGTATCACGATGTGGGGGATGGGGGATTCTTGTCATGCTCCAGGAGACCATTGGGGCTGGAACTGAGTGAACAAGGGAGAAAATGATAGGACATGTGATGCAGGAAGAGATAGGGAAAGAATGGGGAGCCAGATCATGTAGGGCCATTTGAGAGTCTTTGGTTTTTACTCTGTGTGAGATAAGGTTTTGGGCAGAGGTGTGACATCTGACTTCCACTTTTTATGTATTATTTGGGCTGCTTTGTTAAGAATAGACTGTAAGGGATGTGGCAGAATCAAGCATCAGGAAGATAAGGCAAAGATAAGGCAATATGCAAACAGGGGACTACCCTGGCAGTCCAGTGGTTAAGACTCCATGCCCCCAATGCAGGGGGTATGGGTTCGATCCCTGGTCAGGAAACTAAGATCCAGCGTGCTGCATGGCATGGTGCGGCGTGGCCAAAAAAACAAACAAAAAAATGCAAACAGGGAGGTGAGGTAGAAAGAAAAGCAGGTGAGTGTGGAGGCCTAGAAGCCAAGTAAAGTGCTTCAAGGAAGAGTGATCAAGTGTGTCAGTGCCGCTGATGGGTCTAAAAATATGAGGACTGAGAAATGAATACTGGATTTAGCAACATGGAAGTTATTGCTGACCCTGACAAAGATGAAAATGAATAGGATATTTTGAAAGACAGTTGACAAGAGTAGACGATTTATACTGAGAAATAGTGGAAGAAAGATCTGAATGGATAAAGTAAGGCTAGAAAATGGAACACTTTTAATGCCAGATTGGAGAGTTTTACCTTTATCTTATGGAAAATTAACAAATAAAAGTACTTGTATGGGACAGTGATAAAATAAGGCCAATGTTTTTAAAAGTTTGATAGCAGTGAATTGGAAGAGGAAGTTCTAGATGCAGTAAGATTAGTCAGGAGTTATAAAACTGAAGCTGATTAGGAGGATGACAACGAGGAGAGAGGGGAATGAATAGATGTAGGATGACTGATAGCATATAGAAAATAAGAGAAGAAATAACTAAAATGATACTGAAGCTGCTCAAGAGAAGGATGGTATCCATCAGGCATCTCTGGGCTTCAAGTTAATATGAACTAACTTTAGACGTGGGCCATCCCAGGGAATTTTGAGGCCCAGGAATTGTCCCCACGTATATACAGCCTCAAGTAAGTTTCGGAAATCAGGAATATTTGTGTACATATTGGGATCTCTTACTGGGTCTGGGATATGAAGGCTGGAGAAGGAAATATACTTAGTACAGTGTTCATTCTTAGTGGGGAAAGAGATTACAGGGGTCCTGGGAGATTCTGTGATGAGGATATGGTATAGATACTCCTTCACAGGTCAAGTCAGACAGAGGGAGAATCCTCGTAGGTAATACAATTATAAAGGCTAGGCAAGATAGTTATGAACAACTCTACCTTCCTTAGAGAAAGAAGATGCATCTGCTAGCTTTTAGAGGAAGTCAGTAAGATTTAGAGAATAAGAAAATCAGAATGTGATATATTTATCATTTTTAAACTTGGTTTGGTAGTTCTACCCTAGAACATGTGAAAGTTGTAGAATTTTAGAAGAGAAAAACAATGAACAGATAATTGAACCATTTACTGCCCTTTTTCAGGCAAAGAAGTTGAGGTTCTAAGAGCTTAAGTGCTGTTTAAGAAGTCACTCTTCTAGTTCATTTCAGTTTGATAGATATTTACTGAACTCCTACTATTTGCCAAGCACTGTGCAAGGTGCTCAGAATACAGAGGTGATGAGAGAGTTAGTTAGGCACCAAATCATAGAAGACCTTATAGGCTATGTTAAGGATTTGGATCTTTATGATAAAAGTAATGGGAACTCATTGAAGTTTTTTAATGAGGAGGGCTGTGAGAGGACATGATCAGGTTTGTGGCTCCGAGAGATTACTTTGACTGCACTTCTGAGAATGGTTTAGAGAAGAGCAAGAGCAAATGGATTAGAGTTGTTTAGGACAGAACATTGACAGGACTTGGTGGTGGATTGACTTTGGGAGCCAAAGAAGAGAGAAGAGTCAAGGTTGACTCCTAGGTTTCCGGCATAGACTTTGCTGGAAGAATTATGTTTATTTTTTAGACCCACATTAAATTTTAGATAACTTTGAGATATCTAAGTAGGAACACCAAGAAGGCAATGGAATATACAAGGTTAGGTGTGAACGAGAACATATAAAGAGAGGATGTGGAGTGAGAAGAGAAGAATGCCTTAGAGCTCTAAAAATTTAAATGACTATATAGAGAAGGAGCCTGCGAAGAAGACCAAGAAAGAGCAACCAGAATTAGGACTCAAACAAGGCCAGTAGTGTTGTGACAGCCAAGGAGGGAAAGAGAGAACAGCAGTGTCAGATGCTACCAAGAGTCAATGGGATGAAGACTAAAAAAGAAGAAAAAAAATCTTCTGGATTTATTATCGCAGAGTGATGGGTGGGGAAAACCAGAAAGGGGGGGGTGTTAAGGAGTGAGTGGGAGGAAAGATGGTGAGTGTTGACAACCACTGAAAAGTTTTTCTATGAAGAGGGAGAAAGATGTGGGGTGTGGTGTGTGTGTGTGTGCGTACGTGAGAGAGAGAGAGAGCTGAACATGTTTAAAAGGATTCAATTGAGAAGGAGAGGTTATGTGCAACTTCTCAATTGAGAAGGAGAGAAAGGAACATAGGGGAAGGAATTCAGAAACGTTTGGGGGCAGTGGCCTTAGAGAAGAGAGACAGTTGGAATGAGAAAAGGATATACAGATGCAGGTAGCTTTTTATGTTTGATGGTTGAAGGAACAAATGGTAGGGAAAACAAGCACATTTGTGAAGAAGTATCAATCAAGACAAATATCAGTACTGGTCCTAAACAAGTACCAGGTCCTTAATGTAACCTGTATTTGCCTTATAATGTATATTATTATATATACCATATAATATATAATATAAAGACTTTATATAGTCCTTAAATAACTTAGAGAAGAAGTACTTCTAAATTTCTAGGTAATACTATATTTTTCTGAATACAACGCTGGAGATCAGAATGATCTCTCTGGGTTACTGGTGAAAGAAAAGTGCCAAGTATATTTCATTTCAGACATGTTTGAGAAAAACACATCTGGAGAAAAAGTTTCACACTATACATATATGATGAAAGGTTCTAAACTCTTAGTAGCGTCTCAGGAAAGGGACCCGAGAGTTATTGTAGACTCTTTGCTAGGAATGTTGGACATATCGAATGTTTTGGCAAAAAGACCAACTAAGTACATCCTCAGTAAGAAGCCAGGGCAGGAGGTACCAAGCAGATTCAGCCCTGTTAAAATCTATTTATTAAAATCCTAGCACATCTGCACATAGTATACCACATGCAAAGATGACTCCTCAAGAGAAACAGCAGAGCAGGAACATGTTCAAAGAGATGATAACTAAGAGGATAACAGGGAATTCCATGAATTTTGTAAGGACAGACAAGACCTGCATTCATTATACATAGTTGGACAGGACAAAGGGGGCAAAGTGAAAGTCTTTGAAATCAAAGGGAGAATGAGAGGAGAAACAGACCTAGTTTCCATGCATTAGACTTAAGGCAACTTCTTGAAGAATAAAATAGTTCAAATATTTAGGCCAATTAAGAAGAAATAAGGTTTTAGAACTTAATCCCTGGAAGTAAGTTTGGGAAATGAGCTCAGTTTGTGAATGACTAAAGCAAATGGGATTTAACTAAAGCAGGAAGGATTCTGTCATCCTAAGCAGCCTGGCCTCATGCTCCCCAGTCAGACCAAGTTAATGTCCCTTACTATTCAGCCTTGGTCCTTGGTCCTGGTTCACTGGCCTCAGGCCTGGACATGCCAGAAGGCAGAGAGCATCCAAGAAAAAAATACATAGTCAGCCTCTCTAGGTGTGACCAGGCCAGTTCTCTCTCCTTGCCTAGTCAGTCTGGCAATCCTAACAATCCTAACACCCTTCTACTTACACCCGTTCCCCTAGCCCTCCCCCCAGGTTTACATCAGCCCTAATATCAACCCAAGAGTCCTTATTCCCTATCTGCCTTAACCTAATTTCTGTGGGTCCTGGTATAGGGTCTTTATCAGCCCCGAGTCCATGTCCTTCACTGCTGCTCACCTGTCTGGTTATGTGCCTATGAGGCCAAACAGCTGTGAAGGGTTGAACTTTGGAGGTATCTGATGTTATAAGATCCTGCCACCAGGAACCCTCTAACTGTTGGAAAAGAAATCTTGCCCCTGGTCCCAGTTGCACTAGCTTTTCCCACTTAGTTCTAGACTGATCCTGACTCTGCTGTTGTCTTATCCTCACAGAAAGTTGAGGAAGCGAGCGGCCAAAGCCTCGGCCCGACGCTCCAAGCCCCTTGGAAGGTAATGGGGCAAGAGCCCCGGGACCTCCTGCTAATCCCTGTGACCCCAGGAGGTGGATGGATGGAAGGCAGCCTATCCATGTCCATCCCAGAACCCAAGCTGATGAATATCAGGGATATGACTGGAAAATGGCCATTCCAGGGGGGAGGGGAGGGGAGGCAGGCATGGGGATGGGTAAGCTTTGATCTTAGGAAGCACAAGGAGGAAATAATGCAGGAATGGCTGAGGAAAAGCCTCTGCATCTTTATACTTCCCCCAAATAGCTTGGACTCCAGCCTCAGCCACTTGCATGCTTCCTCCCCTGCCCCAACTCCTAACCTCCCTTAATTCATCTGCATTCCCATTCTCTCTTCTCCCTTTACCATTCCTCTTATCTCCTCTCCCCTCACCACCTGGATTGACATAACTAGATTTCTCATAACTGTTGCTGAATCCAGAGAGCAGCATGTATTCCAAAAATAGTTAAGTGGTATGCAGCAGTATATGTGGAAAATCTGACTGCCTTTGCTTTGCCCCTCCCCATGCTCTGCATGAAGGGTCCTTCCTAGAAACAGAAAATAATAATAATAATCCTTTACTTTTCCCTGGCAACGTACCTGACCACTACCTCCACTAACTTCTTTCTCCTTTTTTCAGACCAATCACCAAGCTTAAAGCCAAACCCAAACCCCGAGTGGGCAGGGGGCCAATCAAGAGGTAAATAAAGTTCAGGCTAAGTGGAGAGGAGAGGGAGTGCCGAGTGACGAGTCAGGGGCGTCGGGCTGTGGTCAGGAAGGGGTCCAAGAGAAGCCTCCACCAAGAGGTGGAAGAGCAGCAGCAACTGTTACAAGCCACCTTCCAGATGAGTCAACGAAATGTAAAGTAAGACTGGCCCTTATGTGGTTCTCTGAGGAATTATGCTTGTCACAGGATTTTTGAAAATCTCAGTAGAAGTTCATCCACTGACTACCCTTGTTCCACATGCTTATTTATCTTCCCCCAGCAGATTTTAGTAGATACTCTGGCACTCTTGTCCTTCAGATGCCATGCTTGCCTCTCCCCCAAGAAGTTAAGTTTGCCTAAGGGATCAGTGTTCCCATTCCTACCTTTATTTAATTGTTAAAAATAAGTGCTACCAGCTTGGAAGTGAGACTGAGGATCCCCTCTGGAAACTTTATCAGGGATGGAGTCACATGAAAGTCCTGATCTCTGGCCCAGTTTACACAATTAGGCTCCCAGTTCCATCATTTTCCTCCTGGGTTCCTTCAGAACCCCAGGGAATGGAAAGCTTCCAATCCCAATGATTGTGTCTCACTTGGTTTCTAAAGGCAGTTTGTGCATGAAAAGTCTCTCTGATAGCTTCTTCAGCAGTAGTTGAGGTATAGAGAATTCATCCCTTTCTATTGTCTCCTCCTCTCTTCACAGCATTCCGAGATCACTCAGTGGCCCCTGGTACCCCTCATTCCTCAGCTCCTCCCTCTGGTGCCTTCAAAAGGGCTTGGAATTTGGGGGTGTTCTCGTAGTGCCCTTCCAGCTTAGGGTCATCTTGCCCAACATGGCCATACTCTGGCCTTCCCTGACCCCCACATTAAAATGCACACTGTTGTTTTTATTTTGTTAGTTATGGGGAAAAAAGGAGGAGAGAGTTTAGAAGAGAGATGTCTTTTTCCTCTGATGGCCTCTTTGACTTTTATTTTCAGCCAGACAGGACTTTGGGAGAATACCTGGTCTCTTTGAATCAACTTATCTTGAGCTCGCAAAGGTATTCTGTAAAGTCTCCAGGCTTCCTTTGTCTGATTTGTTTATAACTTGTCCATCTCTCTGTGTCTTCCCAGCCAATGGCTTCAAATCGTCATATTCCTTCCTTCCTCTGACATCAAGTAATGGAGCACATTACTGCAATAATTCACTGCCAAACCAGCCTCACAGGCCCACTCCACCAACACCAGGCCTCATCTGGTTCCTTTCCTCCCTGGGTTCAAACCAGCTGTTCTGGGAAGAAAGTACTTCTCTCATCACGTGGCTCACTGCAGTATCTCATTCCGTTGGTGTCAATAAGCAAGTCTCCTCATTCTCTCTAGCATCTCTCTGCTGTGTTTCCAAGTCTTAACATCTCTAATTTAGTCCCATTTTCCCACTTGAGTGGCTATGGAACATTCTTTCTGTTACATTTAAACTGCAGAAGCATGGGCTACCTCATTAAAGACTCATACAGTTCAGCTCAGGTCTGGGGATATCTCCACCCTTCTGTTGTTCATATTCACTCTCCTTCTCTGGTCACATGGCCCCTCTTTGTCTGTCTTGCATTTGTACATCTTCGTTCCTGTATATACCAGCGCCAGTCTTTCCTGTGTTCACCATCTGGTCTGTTCTTCCATAACTGCCCATCATCCTCTGGCCTGGAAACCCCTCTGGCCTCTAAGAAGCCATGTAGACCCAAGACTTACTCACTCCTTTGCATCCTGACTCACTTCGTTATTTCAGTCACAACGTAATAGAAGGATCTGCTCACTCTGGCTATTCAGGCTTCCTGTTTGTGTCAGCTACTCCCTCCTGCCCATCTCTTCCAGCTGGGCAGTCCTGGCTTCCTATTCTCTTTGCACAGTAGCGTCAGCCTCAGCCTCCATTAGGGCCAGCACCCTGAAACCGTACAGAACAAGGTTTCTGTCAGGCAAGTCAAGACGAGCCTTCCTTCCCATAGGGTTCTTCTGCTGCAGAAGGTCCCCAAGGACCAGGCCCCGTCCGGGTATCTAGGCTCTTTCAGCCTAGAAACTCGCCATTACCTTTGTCTCTTTGTCTCTGTGTTTTTGTGGAGAAGAGGGAAAGAAGAAGGGCTAAAGTGGTCATGGGTGGAGGCATGGAGTGGGAGGAGGGATGTGGGCAAAGAGGCAGGAGCATTGTTTTACCCTACTGCTCCCACTCCTGTCCCCCCAGGCTGCTGGCCCAGCGGCAGCAACACTCCTTTGGTCTGCATGGGGTGGCGTGCGTGGGCACGGAGGCCCACCTCTCTCTCTGCTCCTTGGAGTTCTATCGTGCCAATGACACCACCAGGTGCCCTGGGGGGGCCCCTGCGGTGGTGAGCTGTGTGCCAAGCCCTCTCTACGCAGCATCCAGTGGCCAGAAGAAGCAACAGTCGAAGCCTCAGGGGGAGGTGTGTGAGACAGTGACTATGACCTTCCCCACCCCAGGCAGAGAACCCCCTAGCCTGGCCACCCCCTGATTAAGCACAGCCTTGACCTTTGAGGACAGAGAGGAACTTCCTACCTCCCATGCTCCCTCCCACCAGAATCTCATTCATCTCCCAGGTCTACTCAGCCCTCTCTGTGCTGATGTTCCCATTCACTGCTGGGCACCCCTCTCTCCTTTACAGGCCCGAGTGCGATTAAAGGGTGGAGCCCACCCAGGAGAAGGCCGGGTAGAAGTCCTGAAGGCTGGCACGTGGGGCACAGTCTGTGACCGCAAATGGGACCTGCAGGCAGCCAGCGTGGTGTGCCGGGAGCTGGGCTTCGGGAGTGCTCAAGAGGCTCTGAGCGGTGCCCGCATGGGGCAGGGTGAGGGGGGTGCAGGTGGGAGGGAGAGGGAAGGAGGAGGTACACACTCCTGGGGGGGTACATTCCTTAGGAAGGAGACCCCTGGACAGATAATGAAGTTAGAACCTCCTGATCTTTGACCTCTGACCTTAGGCATGGGTGCCATCCATTTGAGTGAAGTTCGATGCTCTGGCCAGGAACCCTCCCTCTGGAAGTGCCCCCACAGGAACATCACAGCTGAGGACTGTTCCCATAGCCAAGATGCTGGAGTCCGATGCAACCTGCCCTACACTGGGGTAGAGACCAAGGTCAGTCATTCTTTCCACCTTGATTCAGGTATCTCACATCCTATCCAGTTCTGGTCATGATCTGCAGTCTGATGCCCACCGCCCCATGTCCCTGCCATCCTGCAGCTCCCACCTGATGCCACCACTTGCTAGCCCTTTAAGTGCCTCTGAATCACCATTCAGCCATAGGCCTGCTACAGACTCCCACTACTCCACCCCCAAAAGCTTCCCCAGTACTTCCATTGTGTCACTACAGATCCGACTCAGCGGGGGCCGCAGCCGACATGAAGGGCGAGTCGAGGTGCAAACAGGAGGACCTGGGTCCCTTCGCTGGGGCCTCATCTGTGGGGATGACTGGGGCACACTGGAGGCCATGGTTGCCTGCAGGCAACTCGGACTGGGCTATGCCAACCATGGCCTGCAGGTGAGTGGGAAGGAGGAGAGGGGAACCAAGGCTATTGCCTCCAAAGGCTGTGTTTGGGGCAGAGGACTGTCAAAATGAGTCCCTTGGCCTGGGAGGCTGGATGGTGGCCTCACAAAAACACCTCTGTATGTCCCCAGGAGACCTGGTACTGGGACTCAGGGAATATAACAGAGGTGGTGATGAGTGGAGTGCACTGCACAGGGACTGAGCTGTCCCTGGACCAATGTGCTCATCATGGCACCCATGTCGCCTGCAAGAGGACAGGAAGCCATTTCACTGCTGGAGTCATTTGTTCTGAGAGTGAGTGAAGGGTCGGGTGACTCAAGCCAGGGAAGGGAGGCTCTGGGCCACCCCTTTGCTGGGAGAGAGAGAGCTGCAATCTGGAGGGGGTCCGCCTTCCCTGCGGAAAACCAGCCTCACCCAACATTCTGGGGGTGGGGGGAAGGGGATGCGGGGCGGGGGGTGGGGGTGAGAATGGACTCACTCCCCCCTGTCCCTGCCCCTCAGCAGTGAGTTCTAACCCTCTCCTTCCTTCCTTGGTGCAGCCGCGTCAGATCTGCTGCTGCACTCAGCACTGGTGCAGGAGACCGCGTACATTGAGGACAGGCCCCTGCACATGTTGTACTGTGCTGCTGAAGAGAACTGCCTGGCCAGCTCGGCCCGCTCAGCCAACTGGCCTTATGGCCACCGGCGTCTGCTCCGATTCTCCTCCCAGATCCACAACCTGGGACGCGCTGACTTCAGGCCCAAGGCTGGGCGCCACTCCTGGGTGTGGCATGAGTGTCATGGGTGAGAAGGTCAAGTAGAAGGGCAAGGCCACTGGGGATGGGGTAAGCCTGCTGTGGGCAGGGAAGGAAACAGGGGTTCCCTTGTCCCCACAGGCATTATCACAGTATGGACATCTTCACTCACTATGATATCCTGACCCCCAACGGCACCAAGGTGGCTGAGGGCCACAAAGCTAGTTTCTGTCTAGAAGACACCGAGTGTCAGGAGGGTGAGTTGGGGCCTAGAGTAGACTACAGTTTCCTCATCCCCACAGCCTTGCCTCACACTGACATATGCTTATCTCTTCAGATGTCTCCAAGAGGTATGAGTGTGCCAACTTTGGAGAGCAGGGCATTACTGTGGGTTGCTGGGATCTCTACCGGCATGACATAGACTGTCAATGGATTGACATCACAGATGTGAAGCCAGGAAACTACATTCTGCAGGTGCCTGGGATCTAAGATTTCCAGCTATTGAGTGGGAGGAGTGTTTATTAAAGACACATTTGGATTTGAGGACTGCAGCTGGTTAAGTTGGCTTTCTCCCACTCATAGGTGGTCATCAACCCCAATTTTGAAGTAGCAGAAAGTGACTTCACCAACAATGCAATGAAATGTAACTGCAAATATGATGGACATCGCATCTGGGTGCACAACTGCCACATTGGTATTTGGTGGGAAGAGAAGCCAGAAAGACTGGGGGATGGGAGGGAAAGGCCTTCATTCTCTTCTCCCTAGGTTGTTTCTATGTCTTCCCACCCACTTCCGTATTTTTCAGTCTCTCCACTTCTACCCACCCTTCCCCACAACAGGTCTATCTTCCTGCCCAAACCACCTGTTCACCTTGCAGGTGATGCCTTCAGTGAAGAGGCCAACAGGAGGTTCGAACGCTACCCTGGCCAGACCAGCAACCAGATCATCTAAGGTGCCACCACCCTCCTCTGCAGACTACAACTGGCCCCTAATGGCAGGGGTCTGAGGCTGCCATTACCTCAGGAGCTTACCAAGGAATCCTTGACTTCAGCAGGCCCACAGCACTCATCCACTGTGCACTGTGGGTGTAGAACTGTCACGCAGAAGTTACTGCCCTCCTTCTTAGGCCAGCTGTCTGGATCTGTGGCCAGGCATGGGGAATTTTGCTCCCAGGCCCAGCACCAAACCAAGCATGCCACAAAGAGGCGCACCTGATTGACTGCCCAGAAAAACAGACAGCAGCAGCTCGTTTTCTTGAGTAGGGAGGTCAGAATGGTCAACTCCAGTATCTCCTCTCAGTTCAGGGAGATACGGCTTTACCTCTAGCCTTTTTGTGGGGGGGAAAGGGCAGTGCGCCACCCTTCCCCTCATTTTTGAGTATAACATGTTGCTAGGTATAATTTTATTTTATATAAAAAGTGTTTTTGTGATTTCTCAGGGCCCAGGGATTGGTGCTGGTAGTTGGAGGGACCTGCCCCCAACTGGTTCATTTAATCCTCCATCCAGGTGCCATGAGAACCCAAGCCAGGAAAGCAAGGTAGAAATCAGAGCAGGAGCCTCCTACTCTTGCTGATCCATTCATTCTGTGACTTCAGGGGTCACATATAAGGTCAATGTTTCCGGTCCCCGCCGGATCTGCACTGCCAGCTGGGATTGGGTTCGAACGGCTTCATAAATATCTTCAGCATTTTGTACCAGCCGCTCCCCAATGGCCAAGATCACATCACCAGGCCGTAGACCAGCCCTATGGCAAAAAATGGACAGAGAGATAAAGGAGGGAATAGATGGCCCAGTTCAAGGGCACATAAACACCTCACCCGTCTCCACCTCCCAGTGCAGTCTCTCCCTCACCGGTGTGCAGGGGAGTCCAGGATGACTTTATGGATGAGCACACCATGCTGAACATCAGGAAAGCTTGGTTCTCGAAGCTGTAGTTCAGCAAGGATGCTGAAAGGACACATCACTTTGTTAACCACACCACGGCACTCTCCCCATTTTGGGTTCGCCTCAGATCTCTCATCAACACACTTATAAGTGTATGGACAGGGCATGCACTAGATCCTCTCGAGACAAAATTCACTTTCTGCCTTCTAGCAGTTAGGAAGTGGGACATGCATATAAAAGGTAACTAATTCCAAATGACACACAGTATTAAATCAATAGCACTGTCATTCTAAAATCCTAAGAGAAGCTATAAGGAGGTGGTATAACTTTAGCTGAACCTAGAAGGATCGGTCTGATATTTATATAAAACGAGAACAACATAAACAAAAACATGGGATTAGGAAATCAGGTTGGACGGAACAGAATATACTCATAGGGAAGCCATGTCTGGAAGGTTGAGTTGAAGACAAATGGAAAATGGCCCCTAAACACCAGGCTAATGGATTGGAGGTTGTAAATCAAAGCAATAACAGGATGAAATCAATCAGGTGGGAGGTATGCAAAATGGAGTGGGGTGAGAAAATCAAGATAATGAGAGAGGACAGCTCTTCTGATTGTTCCAAGTATGAGGCAACTCATCTTAAACACAGAATTGAGAATGAAGCTCAACAGAAGTGCCAGGTGCCCACCACTGGTTACACGGACGGCCCTACCCCTAAAGCTTATACCTGGGAGTCAGGGTTAGCATCATCACTCCAATGTAGCGGCGCTGGGACCCACTGGTTCCAAACCAGGAATCTGTGATAGAGGGACAAATGAGCCCCACCCAGCTACATCCTTCCTTCCCCCTCCTGCTCCTCCCAACAGACCCCTCTCCAACAAGCCCCCATCTCCACCCCCCACTACTTAAAGGAAACCCTTTACCCCCAAGCCAGGCTTACTCTTCTTTTCTCCACGATGCAGAAACTCTCGAAGGCGATCAGCAGGGATGGCAAAGGAGATTCCAGCTGTGACCTTCATGGTATTCACCCCAATCACCTCCCCATCCTGTTGGGACAGAGCCCACTATTCTCTAGCCCAAACAAATAGTAGGAGATGGGGGTACCTGAGCAAGAGTAGCAGGGAGTGTTGGGGAGTCAGGGAAATCTGGCTGGATTCCAGGAGACAGCCAACAAAACTGCTCAGAAACTTGACCGAACATCATTGAATTAGGGAAAACCCACCCCATCCCACACTGACCTGGGGCAGGGATTCTTGGAAAGGATGTCCCACTCACCAGGTTAACCAGGGGACCGCCAGAGTTTCCAAACTGCAGGACAAGGAGAAAATATGGAAGAGATCCAGGGACTCTATGCCTGGGGGCAAAACCAGGATGGAGGCACTTTCTCCAAATTCTCTCCTTTACCAGCGCATGAAGGAGTGGGCACGGTTTTTGCCACCCAACCTCTGTATACAGGCTAATCCACCATCTATCACAGTTGGTTCTTGCACCACACACCTCTACCCCCTCCCCCAACCTAGTCTGTCATTTCTCTCATATCAGGACGCACATCAATAGCTGCATCAGTCTGGATGTATTCCACATTGGTTTGGGGAAGGCCCAGATCTCTGGCTGGACGCTGAGCAGAGCTGACAATGCCGGATGTGATCGTGTTCTGCAGTGCAAAGGGACTTCCCATGGCAACAACAAACTCCCCTTGCCGGACATCGGCTGAACGTCCCAGGGGCAGTGTGGGGAGAGGCTCCTAAGGGAGAATGGGTACAAGAGACCTGTCATCTGGAGATGTAAGCAAATTCAGAGCCCCGACCAGACATGGCCTGCCCAGACCCCCACCTTGGTCTGAATCCTCAGCGTGGCGATATCTGCCACGGGATCCACAGCTGTGACCACGGCCTCATACGTATCGCCGCTAGGCAGCCTCACACGGACTCGGCGCCGATCAGCCACCACATGAGCGTTGGTAACGATGAGCCCGTCGGCAGCCACCACGAATCCTGAGCCATTCGAGATAGGGACTTCGCGGCCCGAAAAAGGGTGCCTGGGATGGGGGGGGCGGGGTTGGGGAAGCACGGATGTGAGGAGGCTCGGACCCCTCCTTCTCGCCCGCCCTCTACCCGCGGCTTCGGTTCCTCCGGGTCTACCCCACCGTTACCGGCCCAAGATCTCGATATAAACCACGGCAGGGGCCGTCTTCTCCACCACGTCCGCGATGAAGTTGTACTGGCTCCGGGGAGAGGGAGGCGGCGAGCCAGGGACCGAGGCGAGGACGGCTGGGGGACCCCGACCCCCGCCCCACAACAGCAAGAGCACTGCCCCCCCAGCGCCCAGCGCCACCGCCAGCCACACGCGCGGGCGGGTTCCAGGGGTCCCTGAGTCTTCCCGGATCCGGGGATCTGGGGTCCCCTCGATCAGCCGTGCTCGGGGATCCGAAGTCCCCGACGTCAGACATGTTCGTGGTTCAGGGACTCCCACAGACAACCGGGCCCCGAAACTGGGGGTCCCATAAGTCACTCGGGCCCGAGGGTCAGGAGTTCCTGACGTCAGCAAGGCCCGGAGGTCAGGGGTCAACAGGGGTCCCTTTCCCCAGCGACCCCCCCCCAAAGCCCGCCATCCCCGGAGGCTCCAGACTGCACCCCGCCCCGCCCTCAGTGCAGCCATCAGCTCCGCCTCGGAAGCCTCGTCGCCCGCCCTGCACAGAGGAGGCGCCCTGGACGCGAGCGGGCGGACAGCGGTACGCGGAGCACGCCGGTACCTGAAGTCTCCAGAAGTGCACGCCGGAACCAAGGATTCCGGGAGGCCGACTCCGCCCCCGCCCCGCGAATGCCGGGAATTGTGGTCCCAGTGGGACGCGAGTTATGAGGTGGCCCAAGGGCCCGCGAGGCATGCTGGGACCGCTAGCCCTTCCGGGGCGCCTCAGGATTTCGGGTCCCGGCACCCTGGGCGGATGCCCGAAGACTCCGCCTTCCCAAGAGCCCCTGCGGCGGGGTGCGAAGATGGCGGCGGCGGCGGCCCGGCACCCCTAAAGCGGCGGCAATGGAGCCTCCCCCGTCGCCGGGGCCGGAGCGGCTCTTTGATTCGCACCGGTAAGAGCCCCGGCGGGAAGAGACCGGCTCCCGCGTCCACTTGCCCTTCGGCACCCGATCACCCCGCCTCTCGCCCCCAGGCTCCCGGGTGACGGCTTCCTGCTTCTCGCGCTGCTGCTCTACGCTCCAGTCGGGTTTTGCCTCCTCGTCCTGCGCGTCTTTCTTGGGATCCACGTCTTCCTGGTCAGCTGCGCGCTACCAGACAGCGTCCTTCGCAGGTTCCGACCCGGGCGCTCGGGGAGGGTCGGGGCTGGGCCTGGCCGGAGGCCGCGCAGTCACCACTGCCTGCGTTCCCAGGTTCGTGGTGCGGACCATGTGTGCAGTGCTGGGGCTCGTGGCCCGGCAGGAGGACTCCGGACTCCGAGATCACCGCGTCAGGGTCCTCATTTCCAACCACGTGACACCTTTCGACCACAACATAGTCAACCTGCTCACCAGCTGTAGCACCGTGAGTTAGGGACGAAGCCGAGAGTGCCACGGGGCGGTTCCCTGGGGCCCAGCTCAAGGCTCCCCTCTCCGTGTCCGGGTTTCCTTTGGGAACCAAAGGAAAAGATACTGACCCTTACCTCTGACCCCGCTTTTCTACCCATTTGTCAGTTTTTCTCATTTCCCAACATTCTTCTCTTCTTGCTTTCTCTCCTTCCCATTCCCAGCCTCTACTCAATAGTCCCCCCAGCTTTGTGTGCTGGTCTCGGGGCTTCATGGAGATGGATGGGCGGGGGGAGTTGGTGGAGTCACTCAAGAGATTCTGTGCTTCAACGAGGCTTCCCCCCACCCCTCTGCTGCTATTCCCCGAGGAAGAGGCCACCAATGGCCGGGAGGGGCTCCTGCGCTTCAGGTGGGTGAGCACAGGTATCTGTCTCCAACTGTGTAGGTGGTCAGGCCGGGGAGCCCTTGGGTTTTCACAGCCTTTTTCAGCCCTACCCCCTCCCTTCCTAGTTCATTTACTTTCTGTCCACTTTTAGTTCTTTCCCCTGAATCCCTTTATTCCCCATATTTCTACTTGTACAGTTTGACAGTTACCCGTTTTTAAGTCGGGTATGAGCTGCTGACTGGGTTGGCTGGAATCCCATCCTACTATCTCTTCCCTCTTCTAGTTCCTGGCCATTTTCTATCCAGGATGTGGTACAGCCTCTTACCCTGCGAGTCCAGAGACCCCTAGTTTCTGTGGTGAGTGTGTTCAACAGGGAAGCTCTGGGTTTGGAGGGGAAGTTTCCCACTCCTGGCCCTGGCTTAGACCTCACTCATGCCCTCCCCTCAGACGGTGTCAGATGCCTCCTGGGTCTCAGAACTGCTGTGGTCACTTTTCGTCCCTTTCACGGTGTATCAAGTAAGGTATTAACTGTCCTCGCTTTTTGGTGGCTGGGAGAAACTCGTGTCAAGGTCAAGGAAGTAGCTGCCTCTGCCCTGTCCATTTGCAGATATTTTAATATCAAGGTCCTAGCACAGAGGCAATATAAAGTATTTACTATCTCCCCTATCTTCACCACCACTGTTCCAAGAAAAGAGGTATCAGAGTGGAGAGTGGGTGCCCCCAACATGGTCCTGGGTTGTTTTTTGCAGGTGGCTTCGTCCTGTTCATCGACAGCTGGGGGAGGGGAGTGAGGAGTTCTCCCTCCGTGTACAACAGGTGGTAGGGGACACAGGCAGGGTGGAGGTGGGTTCTTTCCTTATGGGGAAGGAGAGGAAGGCTTAAGAAACTTCCAATCTTCCAATTCTCCCTAGCTGGTGGCCAAAGAGTTGGGCCAGACAGGGACACAACTCACTCCAGCAGACAAAGCAGAGCACATGAAGCGACAGAGACACCCCAGATTGCGCCCCCAGTCAGGTGTGTGGTCTCTGGACACAAAGCTTTTTAGCTTTTTTTCAGCCTGTTGTGATTTGTTCCTTATGCCTGTACTAGTCAGCCTCTCCCTCCTCCTAGTTCTCCACTCACCTTATTTCGGATTTCTTTTTTTGCAGCCCAGTCTTCTTTCCCTCCCTCCCCTGGCCCTTCTCCTGATGTGCAGTTGGCAACTCTGGCTCAGAGAGTGAAGGAGGTTTTACCCCATGTGCCACTGGGTGTCATCCAGAGAGACCTGGGTATGAGAAAGGGTAGACTCATGTAAGGAGACAGGCATAGAGAGGGAAAGTGGGTGGTGAAGGGAGAAGGTGAACAGGGAAACAGACTCTCCTGTCCTCTCTTCCCTACTGCCCAGCCAGGACTGGCTGTGTAGACTTGACTATCACTAATCTGCTTGAGGGAGCTGTAACTTTCATGCCTGAAGACATCACTGAGAGGACCCAGGCCCTTCCCACAGCCTCCACCCCCAAGGTGAGACCCAGGAAATGGGCAGGTCCAAGACTTGGGGTGGGATGGGACAGTCTGCATATCCCCTGTCCCTGACGTCTGTTTTTTTGATCCTGAGACCCTAGCACAGTGCCTCTCTTGCAAAGTAGGCATTCGATGCGTGTTTAATGATGATGACTTCGCAAGCCCTCTGACATTGTGATCACCTCAGTTCCCCAGCTCTGGCCCGGCGACACCTCAGCCCACAGCCCTAACATTTGCCAAGTCCTCCTGGGCCCGGCAGGAGAGTCTACAGGAGCGCAAGCAGGCGCTGTATGAATACGCAAGAAGGTGACGGGCTTAGAGAACAGCGGGTAGGAAGGGGCAGATTGTATATGGCAAAACCCATACAATGTCTTCTCCTTATGTCCCACAGGAGATTCACAGAGAGGCAGGCCCAGGAGGCTGACTGAGTACAGGATGGCACCCAGAGCCGCAGGACGGAGACTGGGGGCAGCCCTCACCCAACTCACAACAGGCCGGATGGGTGGGTGGTAAAAAGGGAGGGATGGGGCTCCCCCCAGTATCACATTAAATTCAGGGTTTTCACTCAAGGTCTCTGTTGCCTCTCTGGGTCTCAAAAGCCCCATAGCAAGTTCCTTTTCCCTTGGTTGTAGGGATCAGGGATGAGGGCCTCCTTGTGGGTTTGTGGGGGTGGTCAGAATGGAACTGTCTGCAATCACCTCCTCATGTCAAGAGATGCGTGATATTAAGGAAACGTAACTGAGCTGAAGGCCCAGAAGCAACCGGACCCTAGCTTGCGTGTTAAGCCCAGGTATGTGAGGAAAAAGCTGCAAAACTGCAAGTCCCAGGATGCCTTTCACTAATGAGCACAGTACACAAAGTCTGCAGAGTTCACACATGCTCAGTGTGGTGGCTTGAGCCTATTTTCCATAGGCCGCTGACCAGATTAAATAAGGTGGAGCACATGGCCCCACCCCAAAACAGTCTTTAGGACTGTTGAGGCACACCCCAGGGTGGAGCCAGAATTTACCTTTGTACTTAACAGCAGGTCAGGGTTATTGGTGACTTGCTGTGTGGGTCTGGAACTGGCTGCCATCCTGACACGTCTCAGAGCTGCAAGCAGGTTTGAATCCAGGATCCTTGTGGCCCTGCTCCCTGATTCCTACCCCGCTCCTCCTCTGATTCTTCATTCTTTTCCCTTGGGGACCTTCCCACAGATTACCACGTCTCATAGAATTCCTGCTGCCCCTGAGGACCCCTGTGTTAGTCAAAGGATTTTTACTATCTGACTACAGGGTAATAGTCCACTTTTGATAGTCCCTTACTTGGAGACTCAACTCTCCACTGTTTCCTGGCAGGCAAGAAATACTGGGAAGGATGGACCCCGGTGCATTATCACTTGAGGGTACAGGTTAGGGATCAGGGCTGAGGTGGGCAGATGGTGTCAGTCACCAAATACGAAGCCTTGATGTCTGCCCTGCCTTCTGTAGGTCCTGCTAGACAGCCACCATGGCCTCTCAGGTTCTCGGGCTGGAAGAAGAGACTGGCCCAAACCCTGGAGAGTCTGAACTGGCTGTGAACCCCTTTGACGGGCTCCCCTTCTCTTCCCGCTACTACGAGCTGCTTGAGCAGCGCCGATCCTTGCCTATCTGGGCTGCTCGCTTTATCTTCTTGGAGCAGTTGGAGAGTAGCCCCAGTGGAGTGGTGCTGGTGTCTGGAGAGCCTGGCTCTGGCAAGAGCACCCAGGTTGGGGAAGATTCTGGGAGTGGACAAACGGAGGGGCTAGGGAACTGGCTCTTCCTGGGACAAGGGGGGAAGGGGGGCGGGGCGGAGCTGTGTGGAGTAATAAGGGAGGTGGGTAAAAGGAGACAGGCTGGCCCCAGGGTAGCTGGTGAAGGACCAGGGGACTCCCCAAATAAGGAGAGATTAAACTGGCCACAGCTCCCCCAGCACTTTTGACTGGAGTTCTATATCTCGCTGACTGGTTGTCCTTCCCTACCCTTACCGCAGATCCCACAGTGGTGTGCAGAGTTTGTGCTGGCCAGGGGTTTCCAGAAGGGCCGGGTAACTGTGACTCAGCCCTACCCTCTGGCAGCCCTGAGCTTGGCCCTGCAAGTTGCTGATGAAATGGACCTGACCCTGGGTCATGAGGTTGGATACAGCATCCCCCAAGAGGACTGCACTGGGCCTGACACCCTGCTCAGGTGTGGCCCCCTGCAGGCCTGACCCAGATCTCCTTCCCCTCATCCAGTAGAAACAAGCCCAGTCTTCTGATATCTCACCATTCCCTCCCTCAGCCTAGCTCACTCTTTAAATCATGCATGATGCAACTGCTGAATTCAGCCCTTTAACCCCAGCCAGGGACCTCAGACATTCAACCTCACCCTCATCATGAAAGTCTCACTTTCCTAACTGGAGTACAGCTTGTGAACAGTGTCACCAGTGGGGTTGTGGGTCACAGGTAAAGGTCCATGGGCTCAGGAAGTCAGTCACAGGGTCTTTTTCTGATCTTTACTATCAGAATCTAGGCCCCCTGGGGAGAAGCTCCTCTGGACTTCTGGGGCTGGTCAGTGTCTACACTGACTCCTCTGCCCACTGCCAATGTCAACAGGTTCTGCTGGGACAGGCTGCTTCTGCAGGAGGTGGCCTCGACCCGGGGCACTGGAGCGTGGGGTGTGCTGGTGCTGGATGAGGCTCAGGAGCGGTCAGTGGCCTCAGATTTGCTCCAGGGACTCCTGCGAGATGCCAGGCTGGGAAACCTTCCAGGGGACCCCAGAGTGGTTGTAGTTACTGACCCAGCCCTCGAACCTAAGCTCCAGGCCTTCTGGGGCAATCCTCCTATTGTACATGTACTTGGAGAGACTGGCAGGTCTCCCACTCCCGTCTACAGGGACACTGTCCCTACTGATAGAGTGGAAGCTGCCTGCCAAGCTGTGCTTGAATTGTGTCGGAAGGAGGCTCCAGGAGATGTGCTAGTGTACCTGCCCAGTGAGGAGGTAAAAAATGGGATGCAAAAGGAGGTACTCATGTCTCATGTCTGTCCCTTCCTGTCCCAGGGGGAATGTGAGCAATGCTTGTTAGGAACATTGGAGTTCTAGTACTTACTCTCCATTGAAGTCCTGAGGAAAAACTCTGGGGTTTCAGGGTAAAAAGGTCTACCACCCTCTTTTTGATTCCATACAATGCAGGGATTTGTGGTTCAGTGAGCTCCTGAAATTGTAACACCCCAACTTTATATGAGTATGTGCATTTTTTCAGAGTGAAGGACCATAGTGTTTCATCAGTTTTTCAAAGGGGTCTGTGACCCACAAAGGTGAGAACTACCCTAATACCCCGCCCCTTTCCTCAGGAAATTTCCCTGTGCTGTGAGTCCTTGTCCAGGGATGGGGGGTCCTTGGAGGACCAAGGGCCTCCACCACGGGTGCTGCCCCTTCACCCAGGCTGTGGACAAGCTGTTCAGGCTGTGTATGAGGACGTAGAATCGGGTGCCCGAAAGGTTGTGGTCACTCACTGGCTGGCCGACTTCTCCTTCTCCCTCCCTTCCATCCGACATGTCATTGACTCAGGACTGGAGCTTCGAAGTGTAAGTGAAAGAGAGGTGAGGGGACGCGGGGGCTAAAGATAGAAATAGCCCTCTCTCATCTGTCTTGGCCTTGGTTGGGGGGCGGTGACAGGTTTACAATCCTCAGATCCGAGCAGAATCCCAAGTGTTGAGACCAATCAGCAAGTGTCAGGCAGAGGCAAGACGACTGCGGGCAACAGGGATCCTACCAGGTAAGAGCCTTTGCCCTCAATGAGATCAAACACGAAAAGAGTCACCAACCCATGAGCCCTGAGAAATCTACAGTGGTCTTCTTTCCCAGGTCTTTCTCCCCTCAGGATCCTGCCTCTGCCTGTATCCTAAGTCCTTCCTAGAACTAGAGGCTCCCCCGCTGCCCAAACCCAGGGTGTGTGAGGAGAATCTGAGCCCCCTGATATTACTACTAAAGAGGAGACAGATTGTAGAGCCAGGAGAGTGTCACTTCCTGGACCGGCCTGGTGAGCACCCCTCCTGCCCAAGTCCTGTTGTCCAGGCTCTGAGACCCCCTGCCCTGTAAGCCTTGTTCCCTCTCCAGCTCCAGAAGCACTAATGCAGGCCCTGGAAGATTTAGACTATCTGGCAGCCCTGGATGATAATGGGGACCTGTCAGACCTGGGAGTCATCCTATCAGAATTTCCCCTGGCCCCTGATCTGGCCAAAGCCCTGCTGGCCTCGTGCGAGTTTGACTGTGTGGATGAGATGCTCACCCTGGCCGCCATGCTCACCGGTATAAATCGCTTCTCTCTCTGGCTCTTATGGCCACTTCAGCCTTCCCTTTGGTGTTCCGGTGCTCCTAAAGCTAGCCCATTCCCCTTTGCTGTAGCCCCCAGTGCTCACAGTGCCTAAGGAACTAGGCTTTATCACTTATCCCTCTCCGATCTCTTTGTTGGTTCTTGCCCCTCAACATGCTTAAATCTCTCCTACCTGTTATTACTAAAACTGCACCCCTCTTCCTCAGCCCTACACTCCCCTTCGGCTATACAGAATAATCTCTATCCTGTTCAGTCTAGGGTATTCCTCGCCCACTGCATTCCAACTTCAGGCCCACCACAACACTGACACAGCCTTCAGCTCACCAGTGGCCTCCTAGAGACCTAATCCAATGAACACTTTTGAGCCCCTGTTCATGACTTTCTTTTGACACTTGAGAACACCAACCATTCCCACCTTAAAATTACCCCCTCCCTAAGCCTCTGTGACCCGCTCCTTGTGGTTTTCACCCTACCCCTCTGGCCACTCCCTAGTCTCTTACTTGAGCTCTTCCTCCTCTGCTTCATCCTCTGCTCCTCCACTGTTAAGTTGGACCTCAGGGTTCTGTCCTTGCCCCTTTTGTCTTCCCATTCCCTGAACTCTCTGAGCAAGTTCATTCACACCCATGGTCTGAAATGCCACAATATCATTCTTCTGAATCTTGGATTTATATATCTAACTCCTGATGGACGTTTCTATCAGAATTGTCCATAATACTTCAACCCAGAACTGAACTCAAGCACTTTTGTTGTCGTTGTTTTTGTTGAGCCTGAGTACTTTTTTTAAAAACTAAAATTTATTTTACTTATTTATTTATTGGCTGTGTCAGGTCTTCGTTGCTGTGCGCGGGCTTCGTTGCGGTGTGCGGGCTTCTCATTGCGGTGGCTTCTCTCGTTGCGGAGCATGGGCTCTAGGCACGCGGGCTTCAGTAGTTGTGGCGCACGGGCTCAGTAGTTGTGGCACGCGGGCTCTAGAGCACAGGCTTAGTAGCTGTGGCGCACGGGCTTAGCTGCTCCGTGGCATGTGGGATCTTCCCAGACCAGGGCTTGAACCCATGTCCCCTGCATTGGCAGGCGGATTCTTAACCACTGCACCACCAGGGAAGCCCAAGCCTGAGCACTTTTTTAAACTACCCCCTCACCACCACCACCACCACCACCGCAAAATCATACAATCATCTCTGCAGCTCCACTATCATCATTCTAGACTAACCTTTCTCCAGGTTTTTTCATTTTTATTTTTCACTTTTCCTAATTTTTAAAAAATTTACCTGTTCGTCTCCATACTCACAGTCAGTGCCAGTGTTACTTCATCACTACTCAGCTGGATTCCTTTAGTAGCCTCCTAACCATGTGAACTTCTTCCAAACACGTGGACTCTTAAAAACTCTTCTTCATCAGCTATTCTCTACCTTCCAAACAGAATGTAAACTCATTTGCACAGCACATCCAGCCTCTCTTAACCTAGCCCATACCTACCTCTCCGGCTTAATCTCCTGCCACCCTGCCACACATGCCATTCCCTCCACTCATATACTAGGTGCTTGCAGTTCTCCAAACATGCTATTCCCATGGTCTAGAATACTCCCTCTGCCCCTTCTCCACTGAACTAATTCCTACTCAAACTTCAAATACTGGCCTGCACACCTATTGGGCTTATCAAGTTTGCTTACTTGTTGATCTCTCCCAAGCTTCTTGAGGGCAGAGACTGTTTTTCATTTATTTATCGTAAATGTCTAATAAACTGCATAGCCTCTAGAAGTCTTTTGAATAAAGTTCCCAAAGTGACACTTCTACCTCTTCAGTGCACTGCTGTCCTTTCTCATTCCCCAAAATGAACTTCCTCTCTTCTGCCTCCAGCTGCCCCTGGGTTTACTCGTCCTCCACTCTGTGCAGAAGAAGCTGCCCTGCGTCGGGCACTAGAACACGTGGATGGTGATCACAGCTCTCTGATCCAGGTGTATGAAGCCTTTATACAGAGTGAGTGGTCCAATCTGCATCCTCTTACAGAATCCAGATTTTCCAAAGAGAGGAAGTGGTGTGCAACCAGCTGACAGATCTCTATTCCCAGGAAAAGGAAGCCCTTTGGCCAAGGGTTGGGTTCTTTTGGGGGTCTCAAGGGCTTTAGCTATAGCTGGTCCCTTTCTATTCCTAGGTGGAGCAGACAAGGCTTGGTGCCAGGCTCGGGGTCTAAACTGGGCGGCATTGTGCCAAGCCCATAAACTTCGGGGAGAACTCCTAGAACTCATGCAACGGATTGAACTTCCCTTGTCTCAACCAGCCTTTGGCTCTGAGCAGAATCGCAGAGACCTTCAGAAAGCACTGGTGTCAGGATACTTCCTTAAGGTTAGGGGAAAGAGTTGGGGTGAGGGTCATAAAAGGAGCAGAAAGTAGAGGAAGCAAAGATTGGTGTATGTCACCTCTGAAATTGGGGTCCAGGTGGCCCTACAAAGGATTCTTTAGAACCAGGAGAAACTTTTCCTTTGAGGTTTTGGATACAAGGGGCTATGGAGATGCCATACAGTATGGTAGTATGGTAGGGCTATAACACCTAGAGGTATGCTTTACTTTTAATACTCTCACCACCCTTGCTAATAATTCTTTCTCAACCCCCTTTTCTTCTTCTACTGACTGACACTTCACTCTCACTTATTCCTTCAATATCTTTGTCTTTCAACGAGGTGGCCCGAGACACAGATGGAACTGGAAATTACCTGCTCCTAACCCATAAGCATGTGGCCCAGCTCTCCCCATACTGCTGCTACCGAAGCCGCAGGGCTCCTGCCAGACCCCCGCCCTGGGTGCTTTACCACAATTTCTCCATTTCCAAAGACAACTGCCTTTCCATTGTTTCTGAGATTCAACCACAGATGTGAGTTCCCTGACAACCCTCTTACACTGCCCATTCCTCTTCCTGGGGCCAAAATTAAAGCTAGGGATTTAGAGACCCTAAGAAGAGGAGGGGGTCTTAGTGGTTTGTGGTAACATATGGCTTGAGGAGACAGGGTTTGTGGAAACGGTAGTAAGAAGTTTAACAACATACATTATAAAAGAGGATACAGAAATCATCTAATTATGACTGTCTCTGTCAGGCTGGTGGAATTGGCCCCTCCATACTTCCTGAGTAACTTGCCCCCTAGTGAGAGCAGAGACTTCCTGAACCAGCTGAGGGAAGAAATGGCAGATTCTTCAACAGGGAGTGAATCTCCCTCCACCCAAGAGCTTGGAGATGCCTGTGTCCTGCAGTGACCTGCCTGCGGAGTGAAGCTGGGCTCATCTCATCACATTAGATCTTCCCTCAGGCTAGCACCTAGGCAACCAGCCAGATTTAGAAGCCCAAAGTTAAGGGTCAAATACTGGAACCTGAGTCCCAAGAAATGGTGGGCTGGGAGTGGAGCGAGTTGGGTAAGCCACAGTCTAAACAGAGTAGGACCCTTTCCTTAGCTTTCTTCTATTTATTGGAGAGGAACTAACATGCCTTTCATATCCCCAACTTATGCCAAACCCATCCTTGTGTTCCCTTTTGGTCTATAAAAGTTCTTTTTATATGGTGTCAAATTTGAGTTTGGTTCTGCGGCAGCATTTGCAAAATCCATGAGTTAGAGATGAGTTAGTACGAAAGAATCAGAGTCAACTCCAACAGTGATATCCTCTTGCCTGGTTCCCACCTCTGGTCAAGACTTGTACTATGACTAACCTAGCTGTCACTAACATGGAACATGAGTAGTTTGACTACAGTTGGCCTCTAACCCTGCCTAAAGCTTACCTCCCTCTATCACACTGCTCTTGCCTCCAGGGGAGAAAGAAAGGGGTGCTATAAGAATCAGACAAAGTCTTCCCTTTTGTTCTCATACAACTTAAATCCTGCTTCTTCTTAAACCTCAAGGCTACTGCAGCCATACCCAAACTCTTAGCTTTCCATCAACAAGCTTCCCAGCAGCCCCTGGCCCACTCACAAGTTTTTCTAACAACTTCAGGGACATCATGCTTTTCTCTTTCCAGCTGGGTACTATGTTCCCTTTTCTCCCTTTGGACTATTAATTTTGATATCCTCAATCATCTTGCACATTGTAAATGTATTTATAGAAATTGATGGAAAGGAACATTTAATCCTTAGAACTTTGCTTTTCTCCTCAGAGTTTCCTCCCTTGGAGATTCTGTCTGTTCTCATCATTCCATCTATTTCCTACCTCTATGTGGATGTCTACTGACCTCCCCCAAAAGGCATTTTTCCAGAATTTATTCTCTCTAGGTCTAGCATTTAGTTTTGCCTGCAGAGTTAATCTTGGTTCTGTCTTCCCAATTTCCCTTTCATCATCCACAACACGATTGATTTCTTGATCCTTTACATTTCCAACCTGGGAATTATCTTTGATTATTTTTAGGCCTATCACTTCCTAATTGTTTGCCAAATTCTGCTCACCCTAACTCCATTGGGCCCATTAACTTTGTCCATTGCTTCCTCCTCTTCCCTCTCTGTCCCCGAGGGACACCAGAGCCAGATTAGTGTTCCCAGATTTTCTCTTCCATCGAGTGTGTAAGTATCTGTCTCGCCTGCCACCCACTTGTGAGGCTCAAGTGAGAGGACATAGTCAGCAGGTTAAACACACAGACAACATGGGGCTCAAAGTCCTTAGCGATTATTTTACAGTTGAAGGATGAGACGCCCAGCGTAGATAACACTCTGGTTCCTGTCGCGGTCAGTCAGACTCGCTTTCCAGCACCTCCTCCATTACTCCTCTGTCGTTGACGTCTTCCTTCCTTCCTTCACACCTTTGCTACAGACCCAGCCCGTGCGGGCTGCAGCCTCCGGATTCCAGCCGGGCCTGTAAACCTACTCCAGCCACACAGAACCCCAGCTCCAACACACCCACGGAAGAATCCGGAGTCCCTCAAGAGAGCAGCCATTGGCCAGCCCGCCCCCCTCCCCGCACCTCATTGGCTATCATACTGCAGGTCCCGCCCCCTCAGCGCCTCGGGTTCCAGCCGCGGTGCAACAGTCTAATAAGTGAAAAATGGCGGGAAAGGTCACGATTAAGCGCGCAGGGCAACAGCGCAACGCTGGCCTGGGAGCCGGCAGTGGCCGAGGAGCCCTCGACGATAGCCTCAAGGCCACCTCCTCCTCACACGCTCCACTGCTACGGAACCACGGGGTGGGCGGCCGTGCGCTCCAAGGCCCCGGGCCCGGGGCTCCATGCGGCGCCTCGGTCCGGAAAAGAGCGCTCGGCCGGTCGGGCAGGCGTCGCTCACACCACTGAGGCGAGCCCGGACACGGAAGCCACCTTGTTGTCCTCGGCCCAGGGCTGCAGGTTCTGCAGCGCGAAGAGCGACGAGTTGTGCAGGCAGAGCGGGTCGGGGGGCAGCGGCGGCCGTAGCGGCCGCGGTAGTGCGTCCTGCTGGAGGTGCAGAAGCAGTCGGCCCGCACGGTGCCGCTCTGCCTCGCGCTCCTCGGCCGTCTGGCGCCTGGGCGGGCGGAGACGCGGGGTCAGCGAGGCCGGCCCTCGCCCGCCCCACGCCTCACCGCCACTTGGCCCGGCCCGGTCCCTCGCCCGCCCCGCGCCTCACCGCCACTTGGTGCGCCGGTTCTGGAACCACGTCTTGACCTGCGCGTCGGTCATGCGCAGGGCCTTGGCCAGCGCCGCCCTCTCCGCCGAGGCCAGGTACTTCTGGCGCAGGAAGCGCCGCTCCAGCTCCAGCACCTGCGAGCGGGAGAAGGATGTGCGCGGCTTCTTCCGCTTTGGGGGGGTCCGGTTTTGGTAGGGGTGACCTATACGGCGCGTCCCGGAGAAGGGCGAGAGCGCCGCTACGGGGAGGAAGAAAGAGCAAGGCAGGGTTTTCGGGGAGGCCCGAGGTGTCACTGAGAAGAGAGCGCGGCTGCCGATGCTGCAGAGCTCCCGCGCCCGGTCCCTACGGTGCCCCAAGCTCGACCCCGCACCAGTAGAGGCTTCTAGACAAGAAAAGGCCTCGGAAATGGCCCTCCCACTTGGGTGAGGGAGAGACGTACCCCGTAACTTCACCCTGCCCTTCCCGCGGTGTGGACAGTGAACTGCAGAGGAGGGCGCGGGCATCGACGGCAGCTACCTCCCCAGCGCCTCTCAGCAGCGGGACCAAGAGATACAAATTGAGGGAGGATCCCCTGGGATTAGGGGCGGAGGGTACGAAAAGGGACCTTGAGTTGGAGCAGAAGGATCAAAGATGAGGAAACCGGGTCAGTGTGGGGCATGACGCTGGAGGGATCGGGCAACCTCACCAGTGAGCCGGTCCTTGGCATAGCGGCGGCCGCTGTCCATCCAAGGGAAGGTGAGTCCCGCTAGGCCCCCGGCGCCGCCCAAACCCGAGGGTCCAGGAACAGCAGGCGCGCCTCCCGCGGGCGGCTGCACTGGCAGCGGGCGGTGCGCCGGGACGCGGATCACGCCGCCCGGGCCCACACCAGAGCTGCCTGGTAGCGGGGCCAGCGAGCCCGCGGGACCGTAGCTTGAGGCTCCGCGAAATCCACCCGAGAACGCCGCACTCTCCCCATGGCCCTGGCCCGCTCGACCCGGGCCTAGGCCGCTCCCGGGGGGTTCCGGGCAGCTCAGGATCTGATCGATTCCGAAGCTGATTGGCTCGTGGTGCGGGAGGTTGTGCGAGGCCAGCACCGCCGGCTCCATGGGTCCGGGTCAAGGAGGACCGCAGGAGGCTTGGCAGTTGGGGAGGGCGCCCCAAACAGCTCTGGGAGCCCAGCAGCGGAGCGTTTGGGGCGGTGGCCTCAGGGGCCTGCGGGGCTGGCCGTGGAGAGGCGCCGGGGCCCCCAGGACATCTTCATCCCTGTGTACGGGGAGTAACCGCTCCCGTGCCGGCCTCTGCCGGGCGTCGGCTCAGGGACTCGCATCCCGGGGGAGCGCGACCGACTGGGGCCCCAGGAGCGCCCTTGCTGACTCTGAAGAGCAGATAGACGCTGGACTGCCAGGGCCTCTGCCCGAGTCCGGGGTGGAGAGGGTTGGCCGGCTCGGGCTGGGGCAGTGACTGACAGATCAGCCTCGGGTGGGCAGTGGGGGCTGGGGGTAGGGCAGGGGCGGGGCCGGGCCTGTTAAAGGGGAAGAGACGCCTGTTTGCTCTGAGCGCGGGGAAGACTGGCCGGCGGGAATGGTGGGGGTGTTGGAGGGGGGAAGGTGGCGAGGGTGTTATGAACTTGCACGGGAGGGGCCGGTGCTTGGGCCGCTGCTCGCTGAGTCAGCCGAGATGCGCAAGGCAACTCCATCCTCGCCGGCCTCCGCCTTTGGGGTTTCCTCGGCCTCACCGGCTTCCCTGCAGGTGCCTCCTCCCACAGCCCCCACTCTTCGCCTCCCGATGGGTACTGCCTGACGACTCCCGAATTCGTTGTGGCCCCCGCCTAAATGCTCTCGAAGACCAAATCTCGTTGTGGCTTTCTGGCTGCGATGGGAAGCGGCTGGGGAACGGCGCCGGCGAGTTGGAGGCCCGGGAAGAGGACAGGTGTGGGAAGGCGGTGGCAGGGCGTTCGGTGGGCTAGGGCGGGGAACAACTACTCTGGGCCAGTGATCCTGGTGCTCCTCCCGGCCTCTCCCGTAGGGGCCCTAGCTGCATTCGGGAGCACCCGTAATGGGTGCCCAGTGTTTCTTAGAATTTCGATTTTCTGAAATCGGTGTAAAGCGGACCCGTGACTCCACCCGAGCCAACTCAGGTCGGTGGGGACTTGGGGCTGGCGTTCTGCCCCCGACAGGGAACCACCAACGCGGGATTCTGCCCCTCCACTCTGCGCCCAGGAAGTCTATTCTCACACACTCCCGCCCACCCCCGCAAAGGCGGGAGGACGAAATCGCCACAGGCGACACTTGGGACCTCACAGAAGTCTTCGGAGGATCCTAACCGCCTCATTTCGCATAGCTGCTTCACTCCACCCAAGCCCAGGAAACTGTGCCTGGAGCGTGTCAGAGAAGGGAGGTGGGGAAAGACAGAAGCCGCTCGGTGACCTTGTGACCTCTTGCCGAGGACCCAGGAGCTGGGAGCGTGTGAACTCTGCATCCTTCCCCGGGATGGGACCCGGGGCCGGCCGGGCCCCTGTGCCTTAGACCCGCCCCTGCCGCCACCCAGCCCGGTGCAGGCCGCCATAATCGGGTTAGCTGGGTCGGAATTACATTACCTTCCCCGGCCCGCCCCGGACCCCGGGGTTGGGGGGGCTGGTTCCTGGCGCCTCTGAGCCGGTGAGACTGGGCGCCTGGAGGGGGATGTTCTTACCATCCCTTGGAGGGTGGGCACCGATGAGCAGCTTGGCCTGCCTCGGCACGTGGTGGCCAAAGTACCCCGCCTCGCTGTGCCAGCCCTAGCCCCTCCACTGCAGCCCACTCCGGTGCTCCCCTACAGGCTGCCAGTTACCCGTGTGAGCCGAAATGCCTTCTAAGTCTGGTAGATGGGTCTCCCTGGGAGCACGGATCTTCCAGTTGATTCTCCAGGATCTCTTGGGGAAAACTCTGCCCCTCCTTTCTCCCTAGCAGATGGGCTGGCAGCCTGGCGCCTAGGGCAGGGTAAGGGGTCTTTTCTCTCCAGGGAACCAGGAATGATATTTGGGCATCTGGGCAGGAAGATAAGGAAGAGAAAGAAGGGAGTAGGCTTTCTCCTCACACAAAGCCACCAGCCCCTCAGTGTTCTCAGAAAACCTCAATCTGAAGGGGGTGAACGATGGGGGAGGGAGGCAGTGGGCATCAATAATATGTGACATCCTCCCCCAGTCTTGTCCACCTCCATCATCCATTACTCCAGCTATTCCCCCACCCTGCCAACAATCCCTTCTGAAAGGGTTGCCGGGGCTGGGGGGGGGGGGTGGGTATTGCCACTTTGGCAGCTGTTTTTGTCTTGGTGAAGAAGACATATATCACCACCTCCCCTAAGCCTTCACAGAACTCCAAGCATCTTTTCTCAGCAGTAGAGGGGTTGGGGCTACTAGAGAGCATGAAACCTCTACTGTTCAGGCAAACCCTTCAGAGATAGCAATGGGCTGGATTTCCCCGGATGAGAACAGAGAGCCTAGGGAGACAGTAAAGTAAATAAAGTCTCTCAAGGGGACTGGCCTGCAGGTTAGGAGTTTGTCAGTCCCCTTTCCCACTCCAGGGGCGGGCCTCAGGAGACAGTGAGCACTAGTGTGTCTCCAATCAAGCGGAATAAATCCTTCTTGAATGAATCAATGAGTGAATCAATGCAAGTGAAAAAGGCAGCATCATGCAGACCTGTATACCTGCTTACTCTACATTCTGCTTTTTTTTTTTTTTTTTTTTCACATCCTGCCTTTTGAGGTCAGCACAGATGGCACGGCCACCCAGAGATTACCCAACTGATCCTTGGAGGAGAATGGTCACAAACCTGGTAGTATATACACATCTTCTGGGGATTAAAAAAAAAAAAAAAAGATTTCAGTTCTCTGCTTCAAGAACAAAAGGCATCAAATTCTGTCAGCCACAGTCCTAGGAATTTCTCGGCTTGCCTCCACCTTGCTAGTTCCCTGATTCTCTAGCAGGATGGTTCCTGCTAGTTTCTGTTGAAGAGAGGCTCTGGAGTCAGCACCCCCGCCTTTCATACACACTGCCTTGGGTCCATCTCACCATATCTTACATGCGTGTGGCTGCCCAACTCTTCAAGTGTTCAGGCCTTCAAACCTGCAGCTTCAAAGGGAGAGGCCACATTCCCAGCCCATGCTCCTGCATCTTCTCTTCCGTCCTGCTGTTGGTGCCATGTCCCCACTCCTGTATCATCATTTTTCTTATCAATTTAGTCCTTCCTACCCCCAACTGTCTTAGGTCTCTACTATCTGGACAAAGTCTTTGCCCAACTCCTGAAGAGAAATTATGTGTTTCTTTTTCCCTTTCACTGCCCATACCCATTGCCTCCATTTCCCCATTATTTATTCTTTTAACCCACCGCGAGCTGGCTTCACTACATGGACCCTTTCTCAGAGAGCTCCCATGTCCAGTGTCTGTTATCCAGGACTTCTCTGACATGTTTTACTTTGTTGACCATCAACTATTTCTTGAAATGTCCATTCTTTTGGCTTCCATAATATCATATTATTCTACATCTTTGGACATTCACAGTCACTGCTTATGTTTTTCCTCCACTGACTTTTCTTCTTCCACCAAAGACTGTGAGCATTCTTCAGAGCTCAGACTTCAGCTTTACCCATCTCTACATCTGCTCAGGTTTCATCCATTCCAATAGTTCCATCTATTACAGCTACCCAGAAAACTCTGAGACCTCAGTCCCTGGTTCTGACACTTGCTGTGTTCCACCCCACCATTCTAGTTTTCTGGCAAGCTCCACCTGCTTTCGCTCTAGCCACCTTAAGTCCAACAGGCTGGAGGAAATTATTCCCCTCAAGCTCTTTATTCACTTCCTCCTATTATTCTTTTCTTTGAAATGTTTCATACACAGTCCTTCCTTTCCATTTCCACAGATAAAAGCCTAGTCTAGGCCATCATCACCACCACCTACATTCATGTGTTCATCCAGAAAATTTTGATCCTGGCACTGGAAATATAGTTGTAAATACAACAAAAATTCCTGCCATTGAGCAGCTTACATTCTAGTGGGGGAGGCAGGTGAAAAAGGAAATATATACAATAAACTTAATAATAACAATGCTAAGAAGAGAAATAAAGCAAGGAAGGGGGAAGAAGAAGTGTAAGAGTGGGGGATTATGATTTATCTAGATTGATCACAGAAGGCCTCATGGAGTAAAGACCTGAAGGAAGAGAAGGGCCATTTGGATATCTGAGCATTTCAAGTTGGGGACACGAGAGTATATCCTGGTGTATCTGTGGAACAAACAGTGAGGGGGTCCAGTGTGTCTGGAGAGACTGAGGGACTGCGAAAGACCATGCAAGGCCTTGAAGGCCATTGTAAGACTTGGACTTTTATTCTAATTGAAAAGAGAAGCTATTGGAAGGTTTTAAACAGAAAAGTAAGACACCTCATTTTTAAATTTTATTTTAAGCAACTTTCTTAAGGCAAAACTGAAATACAATAAACTGTACATATTTAAAGTGTACAATTTGATACACTGACATATGTATACACACATGAAACCATCAACACAATCAAGATAATAAACATCCATCAACTCAAAAAAACTTTCCATGTATCCTTTTTTATTCATGTTTTACCGGAATCACTGTGAGCTGCTATGTTTAGAATAGGCTAAAGAGGGGTAAAGGTAGAAGCAAGGAAAGCAGGCAAAAAGCCATTGCAATCATCCAGATAAGAGATAATGGCATCTTGGAACACAGAGGTAAGCAGTGGCTGTAGCGAGAAGTAGTTGATTAAAATATCACTAATCTCATAATTCCTTACCGCTAATTCACTCTGAAGATAAATGAACAAGTATGTTTCTTTCATAGGATAACTCCCTCTCTTCAAAAACGTCTTTTAGCTCCCTATTGCCCTCAGGCTAAAGTCCCAACTCCACAAGGCTCTGCTTCTTTTATCACTACTCTCAGATCTACACCTGGGCTTCAGTCCAGTCCCTCTCCGTTCATTCCCCTCCACTTTGCCTTTCTTTTCTATTTCCACCACACTCCTTTCCCCACTCCCACCCCAATCTCTAAATTGTGCCCACACAAAGACCCAATTCCTCCAGAAAGTCTTTCGGGGTCTCCACTGGTATCTCTCCTTTCCTGAGTCTCCAATTGCACCTGATGTTAATACTCCACAGTAATTTTATCCTTATTTTGTTGTTTTTTTTTAATCCCACTTTTAAAAAAGTACCTAGGGACGTCGGTGTACCAGCTCTAGGGCCCCTGCGTCCTCCCAAAGTACGGGACTGGGCCTATGCTACCAAAGGAGTTCGCTGCCTCAGCGTGTCCGTGTGTGGTAGTGTCCTAGCCGTCCTCCCCTCCTTCCTGGGCATCTGCTCTGCATTAGTCTGTCCCAGGCCTCCGCAGGCGCCGATGATTGAATCATCATCATTAACCAGGGCCTGCTCCCCCATCCTCGGCGGCAGGGGGGAGTGTGGGGGCGGGGGTACGATCACTACCAAGTCCCTGGGGGTCCCTCCTTCCCCTCCACCCTCTACGAGATTCCGCAAAGCTCCGAGAAACCCCCGCTGTGAAGCCGGGACAAGGCCCACAATCGGGATGAAGCTCCGTAATGCGGACGCGTCAGCCGCGGAGGGCGACACAAGTAGAGGGCCCCGGAGGGGCTTCTTTAGCAGGGACATCATCACAGGAGATCGACGACCCTGAGCGGTAGCGGGAGGAGACCGCCGGGCCTTTGGGAGTTGAAGGCGGCAGTCTTTTGGAGGCTCCAAAAGTTAGTCCCGAGGTCGTGTAGGGTCTATTATGATGATTACTACAGGAGCTCAAAGAGATAGGACCCCTTCCCAGGCACCCCCTGACTCCCTAATTACAGATTGAGGAGGGGGAGGGGCCAGTGGGGCTCAGGTGAGCACACGGGGAGAAAGGGACATGGGCGGGGCCTTACAGAGGGTCAGCGAATCCGAAAAGACCTAAGCCTTCGTTGCGAGGCGACAAGTCCCGCCCCGCAGGCGGCACCGGAAGTGGCCGGCCGGGATCAGCCTTTAAGATGGCGTCTCCTCAGGGGGGCCAGATTGCGATCGCGATGAGGCTTCGGAATCAGCTCCAGTCAGTGTACAAGATGGACCCGCTACGGAACGAGGTGCAGGGGCGGCAAGGTTACCACTGTGGTCGGCTAGCGGTGCGAACTGAGGCCGGCTACAGGAGGGCGGTGGCTGGCCGGGCGCCAGTGCGCCTGCGCAGAGACAGGGTTCCCAATGCGCCTGCGCGATTGCGGTCGGGTTGCCAAACTCCGGGCTAGGACGCCTGCGCATTGTGCCGCTCACGCTTTGTAGTTTCCCCTGGGAAAGGAAGGTGGGGCGAGTTGGCTTGGAGGGAGACCCCGCTGTGTGCGGAGCCCTCTGCTGGGCGGAGGGCGAGTGTCAACCCCCGGGAGCTAATCGGCTGACGGCGCAGGGTGCGGTGTTGGCCGTGGGGTCTGATGAGAGGCGACTCCCAAGTTGTGACGGCACACGGGTTGGGGTTGGGAGAGTGGTCGTTGACGGAGGGTGTGTCCGCAGGAGGAGGTCCGAGTAAAGATCAAAGACTTGAATGAGCACATCGTCTGTTGCCTGTGCGCAGGGTACTTTGTGGATGCCACCACCATAACAGAGTGTCTTCATACGTGTGAGTGCCCAGGACCCTGGCTGTTTCTTCCAGGCCCCACTTCCCACTAAGCCGGCTGCCAGCCTCTAGGCTGCTTGCCCCAACCACCCAGGCAACCCACCCAGCCCATGAACCCGATTTCCAGAGGGCCCGAGAGTTTGCTTTTCTCTTCTTGCAGTCTGCAAGAGTTGTATTGTGAAGTACCTCCAAACCAGCAAGTACTGCCCCATGTGCAACATCAAGATCCACGAGACACAGCCACTGCTCAACCTCAAACTGGACCGGGTCATGCAGGACATCGTGTACAAGCTAGTGCCAGGCTTGCAAGACAGTGAGTAACCACCCTGACTTTGAGGGGCCTCTAGAGGACTGATGCTGGGTGGCAGCTTGCGATGACAAGGGCTTTGGTAAAGAGGTTGACAGCTAGAGGGACAAAGAATGAGGGAGGGCTTATATTTTACTTCCTGTACTCCACTCCCTTCTAGGTGAAGAGAAACGGATCCGAGAATTCTACCAGTCCCGAGGCTTGGACCGGGTCACCCAGCCCGGCGGGGAAGGTATGTCTCTTGGTAGCAGGAGGGTAAGGTAAAACCCCCAGAGCATTCCTCCTGCCCAGTTTTGCTCCCCGGGGAAAAAGGTGTGTGGAACATGTGCCACTCTCCTCATTACTCTGTCTTTCTCAGAGCCAGCCCTGAGCAACCTTGGCCTCCCCTTCAGCAGCTTCGACCACTCAAAAGCCCACTACTATCGCTATGATGAGCAGCTGAGCCTATGCCTGGAGCGGCTGAGGTGAAGGACAGGTCATGGGCTATCTGAAGTGACAGTGACAATGACCCAGAGGCAGGGAGGGGCTCAGGGAGAGGGCGAGCAGTAAGGGGAGTGTCTGTTCACTTGAAGAGAGTATATCATGGTTCTGGGCAGGGGACGGGGGAAAGATAGAGCTCCCTAACCTGTGTCTGTTTCCCCCCAGTTCTGGCAAAGACAAGAATAAAAGCGTCCTGCAGGTGAGAGGGGCTGAGGGGAGGGCCTCTCTAAGGAGACTCACCTCCCCATGGCCCTTCCCTCACACACCTGTTCTCGTCCTTTCCCTCCCCACCCCCAGAACAAATATGTCCGATGTTCTGTTAGAGCTGAAGTTCGCCATCTCCGGAGGGTGCTATGTCACCGCTTGATGCTAAATCCCCAGCATGTGAGTACCCCATAGTAGTTTTTTTTTGGGGGGGGGGGCTAAGAAATGAGGAACAGAGTATAGGGTAGACCAGGGTAGTTCTTGACCTGTGCAAGAGGATAGTTCTTAAAACTGTGCCCCTATCTCCCTCCTAGGTGCAGCTCCTTTTTGACAATGAAGTTCTCCCTGATCACATGACCATGAAGCAGATATGGCTCTCCCGCTGGTTCGGCAAGGTGAGCCAGTGCCAAGGCAGTCTCCAGGGCAGGGGCAGGCTGAGGGGGCCGCTTGGGTAAGAATGTTCCCACTGATTACTTCTTCCCTTTGTTCTCTCCTTAGCCATCCCCTTTGCTTTTACAATACAGTGTGAAAGAGAAGAGGAGGTAGGGGCCAAGCCCCCACCCATCCCTCTGCCCTTCCCTCCCCAGATATTTATGTGAAATTAACCTTGGCTTTATTTTTTGAAATAAAAACTTTAAAAAAAGCATCTTTTTCCTTTTTTTCCTGCCACACACTCATGCTTTGTCCTGTGTCCTGCTTCCCTCTTGAGTTTCATCAAGAAGGAGGGCCTCTCTATGTTGGTGTTCCCTCAGTGAATTGCCAAAGGAGAGCAGTAGAGGACCCTACATATGTAAAACTCTGAAGGTGAGCTAAGTGAAACCAGGTTATTCATACCAGCTCTTTTTGGTGAAGGGGAGGGGAGCTCTCACCGTCCTTGAATGTTGCCACATATAATGCAGGCCTGAGTGGAGGTGTCCTAATTCAATAGTGGTAAAATGGGGCTAGGGTTTGACAGTGGCCACTGCAGGACTGAAGAAGAGTGATATTTGAAAGAAAATACAAAGAATTGCACTATGGGAGGAGCCTTAAAAAAAGTTGGGATGCAAGAACACATGGGGATAGTCACAGTTGGAAACCTGGCTGTCCATATGAGATTCAGTGGGCCTTCAGGTACCTGGGCTAGGTGAAGCCAGGGTGTGGTGAGGGTAGTTGAAAAGAGGGAACTGGTGCCCAGAAGAGGCACTTTTTAGGAACAAGAGGGAAGCAACAAGGCGAGAACTCCATTGAGTAATTCAGCAAGCATTCCTTGTCTGTTTGAGCCAGACAGTAACAGAGGAGGGGACTGGAGGCCAAAGCAAGGAGTTCCTGAAGGAAGCTAATGGGCTGCTGTGGAATGTGGGACAAACTGGATGGCACAGGCAGCATAAATGTTAAACCTGATTTTAAAGCCTGAATCTGGCGCTGGCCAAGGTCTGACTCCATGAATTCAAGGGGGTCATTGCGTATAGCTTGTGAGGGCTGAAGGTGCCTGAGCTTCCCCAGATGGAGATTGGGTGGCAGAGGGCCTAGGGGAGGGCCATAGTGAAGGTGGCCTGAACTGGCTAAAAGAGCCAGAGACTCAGGGGCAAAAACCTGAGCTCTCTCCCAGGGCACAGTAGGCGTGGGCTTCCCTCCCCATGAATGAAGCTTGTAGGCCAAGAGAAAGGCACATGTGGAGAGACTGCAGACAGCAAGGCAGAACCCTTGGTGCACCCTGGGCAGGCAGCAGGGACCAGGGTAGGGACACTGCAGGGCCACTGGCCCAGGCCCAGTTCCTTCCTGGCACCATCTCCAAGATTCCCGAGCCTCACATGTTTCAGGCCTCAGGCCTGGAATGCGCCCACCCTCCACCACCCCCACCAGCTGTCCTTGAAAGCCTAAGTGTCACCTCCTCCAGAAAACCAGAATCAGGGCTTTTTTCAGTGTCTTTGGCCTGCCTCTATACCAGCATATATCTGGAGGTTTTTGATGAATTATATCTATCCCAGGGTTCCCCATTCTCTTCTCCCTGAATTTAAGCTCTGGGTACTCCCAGGCCTACTCAAGCATACAGCACTTAGACTGTTCTCAAGGCATTTGTGTGTGAAAGGGCATTTCTGGGGGCCGGGGCAGGGGTGGGGGGTGGTAGTGGAGGTAAGGAGAATGGAAACGCCCCTGCAGAGTAGTCCGGTAGGGGCTTGGCGGCAGCTTGACATCTAGCAGGCCCAGTCAGAAGATAAAGCTGCTGGAGACGGGAGACCTGAGAACCAAGCCTCAGGATGAGGCCTTTGATGACACATGGCTTGCGGCCAAGAAGCAGCGGAAGGCGCTCAGGCCTGGATCTGGGTTGGAGCGGCTCCCCGCCTCGCCCCCAGCTCAGTGGAGACTTTTTTTTTGTCTGTCAGCCGGGGTGGCAGTGGTGGCGGTAGCTGCCGTGCGTCTTCCGAAGTGGCTGATGCAGACCAGCTGCGGGCACCGCGCCGTTCTCCCTCCATCTGTGGGTCCATTACTTCCCTCCCTGGCCTGCCCCACGCAGATCCTGACCCTCGGGGTCACTCGGGTCTCAATCTGCGCCACAGCGGGCAAATCAAGCCCACGGTTCTCTTGGGCTTGGTGACCTAGAACGCCCACGCTGTGCTCAGAGAAGCGGCCGCAGGGCCTTCCAAGCGCGCAGCCCGCCCTCTCGCAGGCGCCCGGGACCTCGCGGGGCGCCCAGGTGGAGGTGTCGGTCCTCACCTGCAGGGCCAACCTCGCCCTTGCCCCTGCTGCCCTTTCTCACCAAACCCCTTTCGTGGTCCACACTCACCTGAGGGAGGGGGCACCAATATTTGCTCTGGCCTTTGGCACAGAGGAGGACCTGTCTCTCTCAGCCTGGCCAGTCTCTCCCAGGACTTGGGGGTGGGCGGGGGTGAGGAGATAGGGAAAAGGGACTTCCCTGGAACAATGAGTCTCAAGGGGTACACCAGTGTAGGGGTGTGGGGGAGTGTCTGAGCATCCCGCCGCTCCCCCACCCCAGCCTGCACACCCCCGGCTTGGCGGCAATTGCGCAGAGCTTTTTGTGAGCCAGCGTAAAGGCCCTAAAAGAACTCACAGACCTGAGGCCCTAGAAGTGAGGAAACAAATTTATGTCTGAATCGGTTATATCTGCATTAACGTTTTCTGAAAGAGAATACCATCCCAGAAGTGTGTGAGATGTATGGACTCCCTGCCCCAGCTCCTCTGCCTGGAGTTTCTTCTCTAAAATGCCCACTTCCCTCTCACTCTGGTTCAGGGATTTCCCCTAAAGGGGGGTGGGGGGAGGACAAGCACATCTCTTGGGACTGTCCTCGGCCATCCACCACCCCAAGGAGGTTATTCTGAGGATTCTGCCCCCCTTTACACTCACAGAATTCAGAGAAATGCGTGGGGTGGGAAATCCAGGGGACTAAAGGTCATTTATTGAGCAGATATGGATGCCAAGAAAAGAGGGTACATCTGGGGCAGGCCTGGGCAGAGGAATCTGCAAGCTGAGAGGCTGAGGAGGGCAAGGCGGGTCAGAGGTGCAGTGTCAGGGAATGAGAAATAAGATGGGGGTGATGAGGAAAGGGAATTCTGAAAGAGGGTGTTGGGGGTGTGTGAGAAGGCACCCTTAAGTGGGAATGGAGGTGCCTTCTGGAGGGAAAGTGAGAAAGAGGGGATCTCTGCTAGAGGAGGGAGCAGAGGACCCCCAAATGTCTGAAGGGACAATGGGGAGAATCTGTTGCAGAATGGGGGGTGGCAGGCAGCAATGTAGGTTCACGTCTTTGGATGGCTCTGGGGAGGACCCAAGGCAGGAGAGGGTTGGACCATGGGGGTGGGAGGTATGGTGGGAAGAGGTGCACTGGAGAGCAGCAGCACTGCCAAGCTGGGGTTGGGGGAAGCCTATGAGACAGCTAAGTGCCCCCCCCCCTCAGCCCAGAACCCAGGTTTAATCTCTTAATCTCCCTCATTAATCATTCCCTTCCTCCTACCCCCCTCGGAGGATCTGGTTTCTCCCCAGCTCAGGTTCCAGGGGCTTTGCTGGGAAAAGTCCCCTCCTGTGGCCACACAATTGTCTGGACAAGTCCCTGGCTGCTGAGATGACCTTAGCTGGGCTCTGCTGTAAGTGGCCTCTTCCTTTTACTAGTCTCTCCTTCCCTCTCCTCCCCCAAACCCACATCTGGGGACTGCCCAACCCCATTGTCCAACCCCATTCCTAAGCCCGGTTGCAAGGGGGAAAATGTTGGAGAGACAGAAGGGGAGGAAAGCAAAGGCCCTTCAGGAGAGCCCCACACTGACACACAGGAGTAACTGATAGCAGAAGAGGTGACATAAAAGCTGCATAAGAAGATGCATGAGTGAAGGCTGGAGTGTCTGTTTGGTGACAGGCCTGGGACATAGGCTAGGCAGTTCCTGCAGCCTCCTGAGACCTTCTTTAATTACAGATTAAGTGAAACCCCCAGGATGGTTCAGAGGGCTGAGGCCTCCAGCTAAGAGGATCTCTCCTGGCCCTCCTCCACCTGCCACCATTAATAACCAATTAACAAGTCCTGGCATCTCAGCTTTCCACTGTCTGCTTTCTGATCCAACAGTGGCCCACTGGGCTGAGTTTATTGCTTAGGTTGCCATGAAGGTACTATGTGAGTGTCTGTGTGAGTCTTAGGGGATGGGGGGGGTGCCTTGGGAGGGAGTCTTTTACCAAGAAGAGCCTTTGTTGGGTGTGGGCTACGTCACTGCCTCAGGTTACATGAGGTTCTCTGACCCCCATTATCAAAGTGTTTTCCTCTCCTTGTCAAGGAGTCTTTGACCCAGGTGTCTTGGATCTCTCAAGCTCTGTTCAGGGCACCCCAACTGCAGGCTCCACTTGCCCCAGAGAATAGACAGGTGGACTCAGAGTATCACTGCACAAATGGTGGGAGGTACAGAAGTCTACAGAGAAAGTGACATAATGGACAATCCAGGAGGGACTGGTCCACTTCTTCATGGCACTGTTCGAAAAAAATAGAAGAAATCGTAGCAGCAAGTTCCTTAGGAGTGGTGAGTTCCTCAGGAGTGGTGGGGCTTCTCTGCCTCTGGGATGTGATATGTGAACAAAACCCTTGCCCTGTTGGGCCTCCACTGGTGAGCAGTGCTGTCCCAGAGCTGTCTTCTTCCTACAAAGGAGGGCTGTGGTATAAGCCCAGGACTAGCTGTGGGAGAGAAATGAGAAAGACAGAACCCAGATAAAATAGGAATGAATATCCCAGGTCTTAGAATTTGCCCCTGGGTTGGTAGGGGTTCTGTCCCAGGATCTGGTTGGGTAGATGAAGTCTGCCCTTCAAGTCACTCTTCTATAGCGAGTGACCCTGATGCTCCTGGGCAGTGACCAGTGGCCGCCTCCACTGTTGTAGATGCTGGGTGGTTTCTGGGCCTCTCCAGGCTGAAGGACCTCTACTCCAAGTACAGGAGCTTAATAAGAAGACAAAGACAGACAGATCGACTGATAGATGGAAGGAATAACCAGGAAGCCCAGGCTTCACTGGCAAAGACCCCTCCTGGGCAGTAACACTAGCTCTGGTTTGCTGTGTCCTCTCTCCTGAGGCCCAGGTCTCCGGCCCCTTCTCCATGTGTTTTGACTTCCTCAGGGCCTCTGAGCCATAGCGGGACAGCCTTGGGTCCAGCCGGAGAGCCAGCAGAGTCCACTCACCTGCACTTGCTTCCCCATGGCATCCCCAGTATTCCCGGTTACAATCGCTCTGCCCGGCCAGGTCCTTCCAAGTTTCAAGTCCCCCAGCCCCCAGCACCGCGATAATAACTTCCAGCCGTCCGACCTCTTTAACAGCGTTCCGCAGGGATGGGGCGGAAAGAGGGGGCCAGGTCAGGAGACAGAGGTCCTTACTAGGTGAGACTGGGTATCCTACCACTGCCAGCTCTGCTCTTCCTTCTCGGAATTTTGCAAATCCCCAGCCGTTGGGGCCAGGGAAAGCAATTTTATTGCCGACGAGTTTATGAGCCAGAGCTGCGGCTAGGCGGGGAGTCTGTGGTATACAGAATCTGGGGGCCGCCCAGGAAGGGTCCAGCCCGAGTGTGCACTGCGCCGCGTCCGGCAGCGCAGAGCAGCCCTGCGGCCCGGCGGGTTGTTCCTCCGGTTTCTCTCCACACCTCCCCACCCGGTAGAAATACCGCTGCCGGGACGTCTACCAGCTCCAGACCCACCGCGGACCCGGCCGGGTTGGGGGGTGGGGGCGCAGGAGGAGGGGCATTCGAGGCTCGGGCCCAGCGCGGGGGGCGGGTCCGAGGCTGGGGGCCCAGATCGGGAGCCGCGCTGGGGCCCAGGCAGCTGCGGAGCCGAGCGCGGCGGGCGGCGGGACCGCCACAGCCCGGCTGGCCATGAGCTCGGGATCCGAGCCCCGGACACCCCGGACACCCTTCAGCATCGCAGACATCCTAGGCCCGCGCATGGTTCCCCGAGGACCCTCTGCGTCGCAGCTTCCAGAGTCGAACCAAGGTCCCACGTCGCCGCTGTGCGCGCTGGAGGAGCTGACTAGTAAAACTTTCCGCGTACTTGACGGGCACGCTCCGCAGCCCTCTGAAGGTATAGCGCCGGCGAGGTCGCTCACTGTGACTTGGCCTTCTCCCCATTTCTCTCCTCCAGGTTCCCGGTGTCGAACCTTCGTTCACACTGGCCGCTACCCTAATCCGCACCCTGCCCTCAGCCCACGTGCCGGGGTTTGCCTCTCCCTCTTCTCGCCTCCCCTCCGTTAGTTCCCAGGCTCCGCGCCCGCTCCTGGAGGCCGCCAGCGCCGAGGGGAAGGGCCAGTCTGTCGAGAACTGAGCGGAGCAATCGCGACAGAGAAAGGCCAGAGAGGAGACAAAAGGCCTGGCCCGGAGGCTGTAAATGAGTGAGCTAGGGCAAGGGCGGCGCAGAAAGTGCAGGGAGGCGAGGCTCGGGCCTCTCCTGGTGACCGAGCTCCGCTCCAAGCCGCTCTCTTCTCGAGAGGGCGCAAGGAGCAGAAGTTCCTTGGAGCCTCAAGGGCCGCGGGACTCTGGACTCCGTCTTTCCTCTCCCTTTGTACCCCCACTCTCTCCCTTTTGGGCTCGAGGAGGGGGCGCCCGTGTCACCCAAAAAGAATAAGCCGAGAATGCCCGACACCCACCAGTCTAAAGAAGGGCACGGTGCAGGTTCTCTCACACTCACCATTCCGGCTGGCTGCCCCTACTCTGACCATGGTCGGCCCCTGCCTCTGGTGCCGGCCCAGACCTGCAAGCCCGCTCCACCAGGGGCTCCGGAAGGCCTCAAAGGCCCCGCCCTAGACCGCCTGACGGTGCACCAGTTCTCTGGCTTGTCCCGCCCTCCTCCCACTCCCCAGTCCCCGCAAGATACCCTCAGCCTCCTGCCTCCAGTACCCCAGTGGCCGGTTCCACTTTGTGCCCCACCCGCGGGCTGAAATACCACCCTCCCCCCTCGCAAAGTTCGGGAAGGGGCGGCGGTTCTGGCTCCCGTCCGTCTTTTCGCTCCGCACCAACGCCCCCCCCCTCGCTGGCTTGACCCCACCCCCGCTTTTCCTCCCGGACCGAAGCCTGATTTCCACAAGCTAGAAGAAGGCTGACCGCCCCCCTGTCCCCGCAGGCCGCGCGGCCCCAGGCGCGCTGGGCCCTGGCCGGGCCGGCCGCAGACGGCGGAAGTCACGCACGGCGTTCACCGCGCAGCAGGTGCTGGAGCTGGAGCGGCGCTTTGTCTTCCAGAAGTACCTGGCACCGTCCGAGCGTGACGGGCTGGCGGCGAGGCTCGGCTTGGCCAACGCGCAGGTCGTCACGTGGTTCCAGAACCGGCGAGCCAAGCTCAAGCGCGACGTGGAGGAGATGCGCGCCGACCTGGCCTCGCTGCGCTCGCTGTCCCCCGAAATCCAATGCCGCCTCGCGCTGCCTGACACCGCCCCAGGCCTCTGCCCTGGCCCCGCCCGGCCTGACTCTGGGCCCCAATTGTCAGACGAGGAGATACAGGTGGACGATTGAAGGCAAAGACACCTCCAGGGCTCTGGGGCCCTGGGCTCCGCGCCCCCGCGTCCTGTCTGGGTTCCGGGGTAAAGGGAGGGTGTCGACCCGGGCCCCTTCCGGCTCACAGTCCAGACGCCCACCTTTCCCAATGGTTGAGAATAAAGTTGAGACTCCGCCGCAGCACGCCTCAATCCTGGCGCTCCCAGCAGTAAGAGCAAAATCTGCTGATTATTGCGAAGCTTCCGTACTTGGCACCGTGCCGAGCGCTTTAAATCCGATGTTTCCTTTAACCCTCACGCAACCCTATAAGGTAGGTGATATAATTATGCCCATTTTACAAAAGAACAACCCCTAGGTCAGGATGTGGACCCAGGCATCCAACCAGCCTTCAAAGCTGGTGCTTGTCAGCTTTATGCTCTGGAGACTACAGGATGAGGGGAAGGGCATGGGACTCTGGTAGCTGCGGGCGCGTACCCCTCCTCTACTGGCCGCCTTAGTTCCAGGTCTCCACCCGGCGTTTGACCAGCTGCCACCTGGGAGACCTTGCACCTAACTAATAGACTGGCCCCAGAGTGACAGCGCCCTGCCTGACTCTCCTTTTTCCCGACCCTGAGGTCATTTGTTAATAGAGTCCTGACCCTTCTCCTCGCCCCCACAGAGAGAATCCTATGCTGAGACACAGGCAAAGTGATGAGCTCTGGGAGAGGGGACATACCCCTGCTTCTGGGACCTCCATCCCACCCCGCACTTGGGCGGAAAATGTCACCACCAGGATGATGGTGGTGGCGGGAGGGTGGGAAGGATTGGTCCTACTTGCTGAGGCAGAGCTTAGAGTAGCTGCTTGCAGGGTAGAGAGCCCAGCCCACCTCCTCCAGCAGACATTTCTGGGATTAATTTCTAACGCTGGTAATTAATCATCCTCCTGCATGTGATGGGGAGGGAAGAGGAACACTCCCCATGATGCAGGTCTTCCCCCATGCCCGGTCATCCCTGTTCATCTTTAGGAGACCATGCTTAGGCTTGGTCTTCCTGCTTCCCCTCTCTCTCTATCAGTCCTTCCTCCCTCCTCAGACCTTCCCATGCTCAGGTGCCACAATCCCACTCTCAGGATGCTCTGGGAATAATCCACCCAGCGCTGGGGGAGGGGGAGGGGTGTGTGTCAGCTAGGGCCTCAGTTGCAGGTAGAAGTCCCAGAAAAGGATATTTCAGGGAGGTGAACAAGGCTGGAAGGCAGAAACGAACCTGGCATTTTCAGACACAGTTCCAAATGCTTTGCATGGATTAATCTTTACAATAAATCCCATGAGATAAGACTTTAATTTCATTTTAAGGATAAGGAGAACGAAATCACAGAAGCGCATGATCATGTCATGAAGCTTGTAAGTGGGGGCTGGGACTACTAACCGAAAGAAGTGTTCACAGAGCGGAGAGAGGGAAGAGCCAAAGGTAGGAATTTAGGCATTGTACTGTAGACAGAGCATGTCATGGTTTTTGGAGGTTTTAGGGAGGAGAGGTATAAGAGCAATGTTTAGGGCAGGCTCATCTGGCTGCATGTGCAGGGTGACTGGCACAGACCTGAGGAAGGAGTGTAGCTCTGGCCACTGCAAAAAGTAAGAGCAGAGAGAATTCAGGGCCAGACTTGGAGTGGGGAGGAAGGTTGTTATGAAACAGGAATCAGTGTAATTTCTCCAGTGACCAAAGATTGGAGGAGTCAAAGACAACCTTGAAACCCTGGGCAACTGGAAGGAAAATGACGTCATTGACAGGAACAGATAATGTCTACTAGTACAGAGCTAAGAATCTGTCACCTATTATATACAAAAAGTATTCTTTGCACCTGTGTTGCCTCTACAGTACACATATACAACACACACATACCTCCCCTTGTTCCTGTTCAGGGCTCCATCTGTATTCCCTTCATCCCCTTCTAAAGACTGCCTCTCTGGAACCTTTAGATTGGGGTGACCAATTCATTCTTGTTTGCCCAGGGCTTTCCCAGTTTTAGCACCGAAAGCTCCACAGCCTTGGAAATCCCTCAGTCCCAGGAAAACCAGAATGTTTGGTCATTCTGCTTTCCAGCCCCGGGGACTCAGAACTCAGGCTGCTGGGTCAGAACCCTACCAGTTAGCAGTGTGAGTGTGGGACAGAGTGGAGGCAAGGTGTCAGGAGTCCTATGGCTCTTGGGAAAGATTCAAGTCCAGGACAGTCTAAGAGGTAGTGGGGCGGGGATGTTTCTTTGAGGGGCTGGAAGAGCAAGGAGCAGCTCAGCCTGAAAGCAAAGATGCCATACAGTAGTGGTGGGTGGCCCTTCTTTGAGGGGCCAGGAGCCCTAGTGGAGTCCCCAAAGCATGTAAGTCCTACCTTCCTAGCCCCAGTCCAGAACAAGAGGGCCACATGAGCAGGCCTGGTATGGAGGCACTGTGATATAATCACCCCTTAAACAAACACAACCACCTCTCCCGAACCCCACCCCCCCGCCAGCCAGGCATGAGCAAAGAACTCCCAGGGCAAATAATTCTAGTCAGGAAGGTAGGGTTCAGTCAGGTTAACTGGCTCTGAGCCATAACCCTCTGCTACTTAGGGCTTCCTAAATCCTAGCCCAGTGCTACCACCTCTTATAATCAAGGCTTGGATAAACAAAACTCAAACCTGTCCCACCAAAATGGCCTCCTGGATGGGTGTCTCCTCTGCTAGGTCCTAGAGCAGAGCTTCCCAAACGTCAGGTGCCTGAGGATCACCGGGAGGGCTTATTGAAACACAAACTGTTGGGCCCACTCTTTCAGTTTCTGATTTAGAAGGTCTAGAGGGGGCCTGAGAATTTGTATTTGTAAAAAGTTCCCAGGTGACACTGATGCTGGTGGCCCAGGGACCACGCTTTGAGAACCACAGTCCCACAAACTCTGTATTTTGTGAAATAAGCAGCAATTCACTCATACTTCTCTTCCCAGTGTTGGAATCATGAATATGTAGGACAATTGCAGACAAAAATCAGTTTATTTAACACCCACTATGTACCAGGCTTTCGGTAGGTAGGTTCTCACACTTTCTCTTTCAGCCCTCACAACAGCCCTGTGAGGTAGGGATTGCCCACATTTTACAGATGAGGAAACTGAAGCACAGGTGTTAAGAAATCTGCCGAAGGTGACCCAACTAGTAATGGCAGACTTCAATCTGTCATACAGTATTTAAGGGGCCTGAAACCATAAACAATAAAAAGAATTTGGGACAGCCTTAAATAAAGAGGTGTTTCAGCATCTCCTATCTATAGGTGCAAATGGTGTTGAATAAGACCCATAGGACAGCAAGAGTCATTCATCCTGATAAATGGTTCCTCTAGGAAAGGCATTCTGGAGGCCTAAAAGTCCCCTACAGATCCACATTTAAATGAGCTGAGAGTCCCAGGCAGAGCTAGGGAGGAACCAGCCAGGAGCAGCTGCCAGGATCTTAGAGGAGAAACCAGAAGGTCATGATTCTTATTCAGAAAGTAGAGGATTTTAGCCTTCTTTAGGGGCAGTGACCCTGGGTGGAAAAAATTAAGTAAATTCACATGGGGGAAAGGCTGGTTACAATGCCCAGTGCTGGAGTGGAGAAAGACCATGACCAAAGTAGCAGAAGCCTGGGTACCTGCTAAGGCCCCATCAGTGGGAGAGCCAGCAGTGCAGGTACCTGGAGTTGTATGGGCTCTGCCAGCTCCAGGCAGGAGCTGGTAAGCTGGTAAATACAAACCCTTGGTGAATCTTTTAGCAGTGGGAGGAGGGGCGCATCAGACCATTGGGCAAAGGAGAGGTCAGAATATGTATAGAAGTGTGGACAGGAAACAGGGCATGAGGAGCTCAGGCTTCAGAAAACAGGGCAAGAACTGGGATTAGGAAGAAGTGAGCATTTGTCAAGCTGAAGGGTGAGACTTGGGCCTTATTCATTACTGTGACCCCATCCTGAGCACAGAGCTCTGGCCGGTGAGTGAGTCCCCCAGGGCCAAGAAGCAGGGCAAGCCTCAAATGCCCCCACTGCCAGGTCTGTTATAGTCTGAAAACCTGAACTTTTGTACAGATCCCTTCTTGAGCCTTGGGGGATTTTATTTTTCCTTACTGCTCCCAGAAGAAGCCATCTGCTTAAGAACCAAAGAAAGCCTATTTCAGTGGATGTAGGGCTCCTTTCTCTCATCAGAAGGTCTCTGTGGCAAGAGGCATGACTGCCAGGGATGTTCCCAACCATGGTTTTAGAGTACAGGTCTCAAAATGTGCAGTGAACTGCTACCACACAGTGTCCTTCATCCCTGTGGGATGCACACATGGCCTTGCCTTATTAGGGACAGGTCCTCCTTCATCTGGTGTGAGGTAGGTGCTGGGGCCCAAGTCCCAGGATGCCCCAGCCCTTTGAGGAGTCCTGGAAATGGAGAGGACAGGGTCTTCTGCTCTGAGTATGGGGGAGGGACCAGCTGGAGTGGCTCAGGTGATGTGGGGGATAATGCAAGGGTGGAGACAGAAGGCCAGGGGCCCTCGGGGCAGTGCTTCCAGGGCAACTGAGGGAGAGGAGGCCTGAAGGCCCCAGCTCAACATGGGGAAATGCATAGGGGAATCCAGTTGACAGAGGCGGCCCAGGGCTTCCTCCTCACTGGTCCTGCTGAGAAAGAAGAGGGAGGGGCACCTTATACTCCTTCCAGCAGTGCTGCCTGTGCCCCCCTCATCCCATGCATTCCTGCCCATCCCCCTTATTTGTCTGAGGCAGAAGGCAGCACCACTTGGTGTTGCAATCCCGGCCAGTTCTCTCTGTTTCCCCCTCAGCATGAGAGTGGGTCTGGTCCCCTTACCAGAGTGAGTTGTAGAAGGCAGAAGTGGAGCTCCCAGGCTGCGTCAGGCTGGGATCCGCCTCTCAGAGTCTCCTGGAACACAGCAGCTGCCTCTTCGAAATGCTTCAGTCCCAGAGGAATGAGAAAGAGGAAAGTTTAGGTGTCAGTGGGGTCAGGGAACTTAAAACTGCTCCCTTTCCCAAACTGGCTCCAGTTCCGAGTACCACTAACATTGTGACATTGTGGTAGTAGCTTAACTAGAAAATGTCAAATGTAGACCTGATCCCCACCCGATCCCACTCAAATTCCTCTTCTCCTTCCAACCTCAGACCCATTACCTGCAGTCCCATCAAGGCTTTGCCCAGGTGGAAGAGGCCCCGGGGCCAGCCAGGCCGCAAAGTAAGGGCTACCTGGGCATCAGCCAGGGCTCACACCGGCTGACCCGGCCATTCATGGCAGAATGAGCGATTTCCAAATAACCTGATAAAGACAAAGTGGCCAAAAGTCCAGGTCCTCCCTTGGCACCCGGCCTTGCCCTGACGTCCCAGCACAGAGGCCAACCCCCCCAGCTACCGGTGGTCCCAGGGGTTGAGCTTCAAGGCCTGGGTGAAGAGGACCATGGCCTTGTGGTGGAAACCATTTTGGGCAAAGCTGGTACCAAACTCTGGGGAGAAGAGAGGGTAGGAAGGTTCAGATGGGGCTATCGCAGGGAGGGATGGGTGAGGAAGGAGAGAGAAAGAATCTCACTCCTGGCTCTGTTGTAAGGCAGCTGCCAGCAATCCTAGAGATGCCTAGGAATGGGAAGCAAAGTCAAGCAGGACTTAAGGCCTCAGCCTTCCCAAATCCTTCTCCTTTGTTTAAACAGTTTGTATCAGGCAACTCATGTAATCCTCATGACAGGTCTGCAAGATGGCATCAGCCCTACTTTCTTGCAGAGGAAACTACCCCGGGTCAGGGTGACAGTGATGGAGCTTGATCCCAGGTCTCTTAATCCTAGGGCCAGAGAACTCCTTCTACTGGTCACTGCCCTCTACCCTTAGATTGCGTAACTTCCCAGAGCCCTCTGGCACCCCTTCCACTGGTTCCAGCTGAGGTTCTTCTGCCCTCCTCCTCACCTCTGCCTTATGACTCTGCCTGGGGCTCTCTTCTTTTGGAGTGCTTCCTTCCTCCTAACTCATCTTCTCTTGGGGACCCAAGCTCCTGCTTTGGGGCTCCTGACTCAGTCCCTTTTCTCTGCAGGCACTGGGGGGCCAATCCCCAACCTTGCACAAAGCCAGAGACACAAAGGTACTAGATAGATCCAGTGAGTCCCGTGAGCAGAAAGGAAAGTTAAGGAGGGGCAGGGATGAGGTATGTCCTAGAGTAGTGGGAGGAGAGGGTGGGCAGAGACCATGAAGGGAAGGAAGGCGGCTCCTACCTCTTCCTCGCAACACTGTCCCTGAGCTGGGCTCCCAGAGCTGGACGGGGGGGCTCCCATCCCCATCTGCAATGCCTCAGACTGGAGGGAAGGTGAATAGGTGCAGAGTTGGGATCGCCTGCTTTTCCAGCCCCCACCTCCTGGCACCTGGTGCTCTTAGTACCTGCCTGTAGACATTCGCGTTGGACTCCCTGCCATCCTGCTCCAAACGCTCCCTTCGCTTCCGATCCTTTTGACGCTGTAATAACAATGACGAGGAAGACGAAGATGTATTTTGAGCACTATACTTAAACACCCACACACATACACACACACAGTTTGTATCCTGAGACCAATTCTTCATGTGGACAATATATATTACATGCCATGGTACCGTACTAAGAGCTTTGCATACACTATCTCATTTAATCCTTGCAGCTCTACGAGGTAGGTTTTGTTGTCATCCTCGTTTTACAGGTGAAAAAGCAGGTAAGACAGTCACCAGGCAGAGGGCTCATGGTAAGAAGGCAGATTCCAGCCCAGACAGCATAGTGTGACTCCAGAACCACTGCACCAAATGGCCTCCAGGAGACCCTCCAGTCCCTGAGCCCCATGGGACCCCCTGGCCATCTAGAGTTCTCTCCTCTTCCCTCCCCCAAGTCCCTCTGGGCTCCCACCCCTTCTGCCCTCTAGCTACCTTCTTTTTAAGTCGTTTCTTCTCTGCTTTCTGTTTCATGCGCTCCTGCTCAGACACCAGCTCCTCAGCCAGGCGGCTGGCTTCCTGGAGGAGGAAGGGCAGGTGGCAGGAAAAGAGAGAGAGAAAGCGAAAGGGAGGTAAGCAGTATGAACGAATCTTGGAAGATCCAGATTAGGAGAGAATACAGACATGGGAATTTGGGGACTGGGAGAACTGGAGTCTCATCTCTTCAGTCAGCAGGAGCCTCAGAGGCATGGCCACCTGAAGCAGGTTGTCTGAGTCACTGAGGCAGGATGCTGAGGCACAAGGGCTTTGAGGGCAGGGCTTAGACCCTCGTGGAGGGTATAGGAAGGACTTTTGGAGACCACAGTAGGTGCCCAGTCTCTCAGCCTCCTTGGCCTTGTCATTCTGTCCAGTAGTTTCCCCCTCATAACAGAAATGGTCTGGAGGGAATCTGTCAGGAGGGAGAAAGAGAAGGGAAAGAAAGAACATGAGAAAGAGGAGCATCTGAAAGCCAACCCCCCCACCCAGGGTACCAGCCTGGGCCCGGCCCCTGCACTCCCCACCATGGTGACACAGCTGCAGCCGCCTGCTGCTCCCACCCCCACGGATCCGATGCAGGCCATGGGGATCATTCTCCACAGGCCGCCAAAGAAAATCCACTATGTCCTGGGAGGGGGAGGGGAGGGGAGATTAGGTTGGTGTTGTGGGGAACTCTGGGAGAGAGCAAGGAGCTTGGCTGGGTTGACCGCTCCACCACGGCAACCACTAACCAGCCACCCAGCCTGGAAAACCTTACTGGCCGACCTCTCCCTGCTCAGCACCTCAAAACACGCTGCTCCTGACTTTCACATGTATCACCTCCTTCACTAACTCTCCTGCCTTCCCAAGAGCTGAGGGCGGCATTCAGTCCAGGCTTCTCTGACATCCTGTCATTAGGTCAGCCACACTGATGCCCCTGAAATGGAGCCCTCTTTCCTGCTCTTCCAGCGGTGTCCCCTGCCATATCCTTGAATATGAACACCCCCATATAATCCACCCTGCGGCTACCTCAACGCCTAAATGAGTGCCACAGTTCCTGGCTGGCTTCTCCCCTGCACTTTATCTGTTTCTCCCCCAAACCAAGCTCTCAGCAATTACTCCCCTACTCAGAATTTTCCAGTAATCCCCCACTGCCAGGGCCACAGGCAGGATTGAGTCTAGCCTGGGATTCGGAGCCTTCCAAAAAGCTCCTTGGCTGACCTTTCCAGTTTCCCCTTGCAATCCTCTCCTACTTAGCTGCCGTCCTCCCTCTGCCACCAGGCTTCTTCCAGCCTTGGGGTCTTCCCCCAGCTGTCCTCAAATCCCTCCTGGCTCTGAGCTTCTTTCTCACCACAACTTGCCTCACCTTCAAGAGTTCAAATTCCATCTCCCCACAAAGCCTTCCCAGACCCTTTCATTTCCAGTTATGTCTGCCCTCACTCAACCAAGCTGCATTAACATAGCCTGTGTTATATAATTTAAAACCTTATTATTCATTGCTTTTTATTGCTCTCTTAATTAGCCAGGTAGCATAGAACTGGAGAGAACACTGTGCTGGAGCACAGCTGCTTGCATCTTAGTTCTGGCTCTGCCACTACTGGGCTGTTTGATTTTGGACAAGTCATTTAACCTCTCTGGACCTCAGCTTCCTCATTCACAAAATGAGGCAAGACTCTTCAAGGCTTGGCCTGTACATTCTGTGGTTCTAATGAGGACTGTTTCCTTAGTTAGTGTAAGCCATCTTTAAAAACAAACAAAAAAAGGACTGCCTTGACCTTCTATCTCTCCCCAAAACACAGTCTATACTACTCTCTTAATTCACTACCTGGCCACACATGATCTGGCCACCCAATCTCTTCATGAAATCATCTCCTACCCTCTCGCCCTCCTCCAACTGCAGTGGTCTCCTTTGAAGTTCCTACAGTGCACCAAGTGTGCTCCCATTTCAGGGCTTTTGTATTTGTTACTTCATCTGCCTGGAATCCTCTTTCCCCAGTGAATGGCTCACTCCTTCATCCCCTTCAGATCCCTGCTTAAATCTTCTGAGGGAGGACTTCTCTGACCACTCCCTTTAAAAAGCAAAACCTCTCAGTTCCATTCAGTGTTCCCTATCCTTCTTCTTGCTTTATTTTCCTTTGCACTTCTCATATTTGACATACTATATCATTTATTTGTTGACTGGCTGCCCCCACTAGACACTGCTAATTCATTGACTATAGGGATTTTTGTCTGTTTGGTTTACTGCTTTCTTCCCAGTGCCTAAAACAGTGTTCAGTACATAGTTGGTGCTCAATAAGTGTGTGCTGAATGAGCAAAGGCAGAGAGATGGGTGAGGAGGCTATTGTAATAGAGATGCAACCAGGAGCTGTGCCTGAAGAACACTGTGTGATCCAGTGAGTTTGCACTTTGTCCTGTTAGTGATGGAAGTGGATCTAATCTGGGAAGCGAAATGCTCAAATGAAATTGTACTGGGGAAAGAGATGAGTCTAGGGGTGAAATGTTTAGTTAGCAGGTCATTAGAACTGTTCAGGCCAGAAAGAATGAGTTCTTGAACTAAGGTAGTGGCAGCAGAAGTAGGAATGGAAATCATAGATTTGATTGAAGAGACACTTCAGAAGTAGATTTTGTGACTGACTACACGGGTGAGGTACAGAAGTAGAGTTTGTGACTGACTACACGGGTGAGGTAAAGAAAAGGGGAGGAATATGTAGAATGATTCTCAGATTTCTGAATTAAGCAACTGGATGGAAATTTGTGTTATTAACCAAGATTAAGATGAGAGGAAACGCAACGAATTTGCAAAGATGATGAATTAACTTCTGGACTTGTTGAGTTTGGTTTTAGAGATAACCAGGTAGCAGTTGGAAGTATAGCTTCTCAGTGCTTCCAAATCTGATCCTGTCCCTCCCTCTATAACCCTACCACCGCCTTCAGGACATCCAAACCCATGTGCCAGACCAGGACTTTCAAACCACTTGCTGCCCTCTTGCTCGCCTCTTCTCTCAAACCCACAACTAAGGTCTCACTTCAGTGAAGTTCTCAACGTTTCCTTGCTTTAGTGTCTTTGCTCACACTGTTCCCTCTGTTCATAATATCTTTCGCCAAGCAACTCCTACCCACTCCCCAATCCTCAACTAAGAGACCCTCGTCTGCCCCATCCTGCCCACTTCAAGCATTTATCACCGTTGAGTCGTCCCCGCCCCGCCTCCACTTGCGTTGCGTTTCTTGGCAGTAGGGCCCACAGTTACGTCTCTCCAAAGCCCTGGTGGAGCCCCGCGCGGCGCCGGGCCGGGGCAGGGCTCAACACGGAAGGTTGAAAAGAGGCGTGACCGTAAAGGGAACGGGCCGAAGAGCAGCTAAGAGTTATGTTTTGTTTTGGTTTTTTTGGCCGCGCCGCGAGGCTTGCGAGATCTTAGTTCCCAGACCAGGTACTGATTCCTGGCCTCGGCAGTGAAAGCGCGGAGTCCTAACCCCTGGATCACCAAGAAATTCTCAAGGAGTCCTTTTAACCTCGTCGCCGTAGCCCTCAGGACCGAATTCCTTGCAGAGTTTGGGCACAGCAGCGACCCCCAGCGGGCAGCCGGGCCGCAGAGGACAGTATATAGGAAAAGAGGGCGGCGGCGCGTCTAGGGGCCTCGGGGTAGGTGAGCTGGAGCCCTCTGCCCATCGCGTGAAGCACAAAATCCTACTGAAAACAGATCTAATTGGGGCTGCCCCAGTCCTCCTGGACCCCCTCCGGTCTTGTCTCACCTGCTTACCTAGCTTGACCAGCCCCACAGTCTTCGGAATCGGCGCCATCCCCGTCAACAGTGACCCGAAAGTGAAAGTCTGGCATTCGACACCGGCCGAAGGGCAGAGTAGGACAGAGTAGGCAGCCATCTTTGTTGGGGGCAGAAGCCTCCGCTTACGGAGCGCGAGAGAGTGCATGACGGTCCCGGCGGCTCCCGGGCCAGAGATGACGGCTCCGGGAATGGGGCGGAGCCCCGGCTGCGGCAGGCGTTGAGCAGTACGGGGAGGTGGGAATCGTTAGCTTCATTCCGGACAAGCTGTCCCATGGCCCAAGCGTCTCGCTCTGGTGGCCTTCTGCCTCCGCTGGCTACCGTGCCGCCGTTACGGGAGCAGCCCAGGGGCGCTGAGGAGAAGCAGTGGCAGAGAAAGCGGGCAGGCGCTCTCCGCCGGGACGTTCGTGGCTGGCTGCGGCTGCCGGCTGCCCGAAGCATCCCCTGCCTGGACCCACGGCCCAGCGGAACTCCGAGAGGGCAGCCGTGGTGGGCGGTGCCGGCGGACGCAGGAGAGCACCGTGAGGCTGGCGCTGTGGACTGGGGGCGGGAGCCGGCAGCTGGCGGCCCGACCCCTCCAGCGCTGCAGCGTCTCCGGGCGGTATTGCTGCGGCTGCACCACGAGCGGCAGGAGCTCCTCCAAGCCCAAGACTGCGCCCGCCACCTACAGGCGACCGTGCGCCTCCTGAGGATCCTGAGTCCCGGCGCTCCAAACCCCGGCCACTTGCCTCAGCTGTGCCGCGACCTGCTGGCGCACCCTTCCGGAGGCGCGGTCCTGCGAAGCGGCCTTCAGGAGACACCCGAGTCGCTACCCCTGGCACGCTCCGTCGGACTAGCCGCCCAGCGCCTGGATGCTACTATGGAGATGCAGCTTCGGGCTCTGGGCCAGGCGCCCGCCAGCCCGGGCCTATCGTCCCAAATCGCCGACCTGCTGCTGGCACTTCCCGCCTACCACCAGCTGCAAGGAAAAGCCTTGAGCTACGTTCCAGGGGCAGCGCGCCCTTATCCCCCGGCCCGTGTGCTCCGCCTCCTGGCGGGGGAGCGGGGTTGCCAGGTGGCAGGTTGGCTGGATGAGGCGCTCAGGGGATCCGACTTGAGGGACCAGCTCCGCAGGCGGTGCCAAGAGGAGCGGGAGCTGCTGCCAGGGCTACTGGGCCTGATGGGGGGCGTGACGGGTTCAGTCAGCAGTGGACTGGGGCTTGGAGGGGCTGGGGCCCTGTGGAGCCAGTACTGGACCATGCTGTGGGCAGCCTGTGCTCAGAGTCTGGACCTAAGTCTAGGACCCTGGAGGGACCCCAGGGCAGCGGCACAACAGCTGAGTCAGGCACTGGGTCAGGGTGAGTGATGGGCCTGGGTGGGTGTTTGGGAAGGCTGGGCTCTCTTCTGTATTCACCTCACTCACTTGCCACCTAACTACAAAAACAGGCTCTTTAGAATGAACATACCCCACCCCACCCCTGGGGGTTCAGGCTATAGCTTCTGGGCTTTCAAGGCAAAGTCTTGCTTTCCATGCCAGCCTTGAGTCTTGGGGGAAGCCTCCCCTCTTCCCCCATCATTGAGTGGGGGCAGTGTTGGGCAAAAGAGGGACCCTGTTTTCAGGCTCCAGTCATTTCTCCCACTAGCATCACTGCCTCAGGAGTGTGAGAAGGAGCTGGCTTCTTTGTGTCACAACCTAATTCATCAGTCTCTTACCTGGAGCTGGGATCAAGGTGAGAAGGAAGGGGCAATGGCAGTGACACAAGCCCCAGACTGCTCCTTCCTTATCAAACCACACCCCCTCATCTTCAGGCTTCTGCCAGGCCTTGGGATCTGCTAGTGGAAATCAGAGCAGCCTTCCCTCATCCTCTCAAACCACTGAACTTTTGCAACAGCTCTTCCCTCCTCTCTTGGATGCCCTTCGAGAACCCAGGTCAGGACTGCTCCTCTGCCGGCCTCCAGGTGAGACAAGGTATTGGGGATGGGGGGATAAGAGAACAGCTGAGGATATCTATCTCCTTTATTCCTTAATCTGTTCTGAAGCCTGCCTCCTCCAAAGGTGTTCCGTGGCCCTTCAGATACTCTGTCCCTCCTCTCCCCAGGTCCTGCCCCCCTTTCCCTGGGGCTCTGTACCCTGCAGACCACCTTGCTCTGGTTTTGGGGCAGAACTCAGCAGCATCTGGCAGCGTGGGCCCCAGGTTCCTTCCTGCTCCTGATCCAGAAGGATTTACCTGTGAGTAGCTAGGGAATGGGGAGGGGAGCATCCTGGGCTGGGCTCGGATCTCACTCCCTGTTTCTGCCAAAGCCTCTATTATATGAGGCAGAAGCTTTGTCCAGCCTGGCCTCAGAGGAAAGCTTGGCCCTGGAGGTGGAGCAGCAGCTGGGTCTGGAGATCCAGAAGCTGACTGCACAGATCCAGGTAAGGAGAGCAGGCGACCTGCCAGGGGCCAGCTTTGGGGTTGGTGGGGTGGTTGTGGTGGTGGTAGAACAACTCAGTGCCTTGGAATCGCCGCTAAATTTATCTTTTCTTGCTCTTCACTTTTTGTCCTCTCTTTATCATGGAAAATTTCAAAAAAATACAAAAGTAGAGAGAAGAGTATAATGGACCACCATATTCCTACCACTGAGGCTTTAATAATCATCAACTCATGGTCAATTTTATTTCACTTATATATCCCACCCCCAACGCCCATGTCAGGCTCTCATTTTGTGATGTTAACAGCCACTGATGATTGATGATCATTGTCTATATCCGTTATTTCATTAGAGGGTGCAAGGTGGTGACATTCCAATTCTATCATTCCTTCTTCATTATTAGTTGGATTACTCTTATAAAGTGAAACTTGCCCTCATAAATTACTTGGTTACTTTGAGGTATAATTTGTAGAGAAAAAGCAAGATAAATGATTGACTTTTCCTTTTATTTACTACTTTTTGATATGTTTCTCCTGTTTTCTAAAAGTATCATTTGTATTTTTATTAAAACTGAAATAAAATATTTTAGAAGGCGTCTAATGAAAAAAATAGCACTTTAATTGCCCCTCCCCAACTTCGATTTCTGATCCTTGTTCCACAGTAGTAACTTTCATCCACTCTTGGCTGTTTCTTCTAATATTTTCTTATTTTCTTCTAAATTTATGAATTAAACTATTATACTTCTAACTTTTCCCCATTTTACACAGTATCTGTTCCTACTATGGATGATGTCTCTCTGCTTTTTGTTTTCTCTTCCTGCCCAAATGTCTGCTCTTTGCCCTGAATAGGGGCGTGGCTGTAGAGTTCAGTCCCTGCCCCTCTGCTCCTTTTCTGTCTGCATTCCACAGTGCCTTGGTGCTGTAGACCCCCCCAGTTTAGCCCTAATCCACCATCTGCATCTGCCTGTTGGGCATTTATACCTCAATTTACTGCTGCCTCTTTCAACTCAACATGTCCCAGAACAGGCTTTTCATGAGTAGGGTGGACAGTGACGATTGTGGGAGCTCTGGGGAGGGAACGCCTTGGTGGACACATGGTAACAGAAGCTCCTTACAGGCTCTGTGGCTCAAGCTGGTGGCTGGGCATCCTCAGAGGAGCAGCAGGGGTTACTGGATGTGGGAAGTTCATAGTTCCTTGGGGGAGTACTGGCGAGATGGTCTGACCAAAGCAGAAGCTCCCTATGTGTGTTTGTGTGTGTGTGTGTGTGTTTGTGTGTGTGTGTGTGTGTTTGTGTGTGTGTGTGTGTACATGAGCATACACTTGCCCTCGCATGTGCATCTCAAGGGTGCGGGTGGAGGATTGTGAAGGAGTAGGTTGTCATCAAGTTGTGGAGGGCACTGAACACCAGCCCACAGATTTTGGACTTTATCCCATAAGTGATAGGGAGCCATTGTAAGAGCAGGAGGGGAACAGTGAAGACAGTGATAGAGTTTGATCCAGCTATAGAGGTCAGGATAGAAGGGAGGTGGGGAGACATAATATGAGAAGGGTCCAGCTCTTGGTAGTTGCAGTGAGAACAGAGCAAAAGGGGCAGGGACAGTGTGCTCATCATGTGAACCAAACACTGTCCAAAGCAGTTTCATGCCTTGCTTCTCTGCCTGGAGACTGCACTACTGGGCATCTGCTCTGGGCATTCTACCACATACGGCACTGGGATGAAAAAGAAGAATCAGATGTGAGTTTTCTCCTCAGCTGGACTGTAATGTCCCACAGAAAATACTGTCCCATAGTGTGACCTTGTATTTTCTGAGTGTTGAGTGCAGAATTTCCTAACAAATGTCAGTTGACAAAAGAGTAATTTCTTTGTTATATATAAGGAAGAAGGGGGTTCTGGTGTTTGGGATAAGAGAAGAAGAGTTTGGATTTAGACTTGGTGGGAGAGAGCCCATGTATCAGGAGCCACATGGGCTCTCTCCCACCAAGTCTGGCCCCCGCCAGGTCCTTTCCTCTCTTCAGGCTGTCAGGCATACAGTCACCTTTTCCTTAGACCTGCCACTACACACCCCACTTCTTGCGTTCTTCTCTTAGATGGGCTGTAGAGACCCCTCCTTTTTGCTGTCTTCTCCCCCTCCAAAAACAAAACCTATCAAACCAAAGAAACCAAACCAGCACATGGGCCTTTTCTTGCTTTGTGGGTTACAATGCTCTGGAGAAATGGAAGTGGCTATAAAGAATATTCAGTGTGAGGACATTCCAAAGGTTCCTGAATCTTAGAAAGTTATATTCATTGCTCCTGGTCTACACGCAGTTCTTGCCTTCCTTTTATAGATGACAGACAGATCGTACAATTCCCTTTTCTTTCTTCAGCCTCTGCCTGTCTGCAGATCATGCAGACCTCTCTCTAGCATCTGCTTTTGAACATTGGCGGTGGTGAGGGTGTCTCCCTTTTTTTTTTTTCCTATTAACGTTCCTATGGGACAAAATTAACATGGAGGATTTCCATCCTCTGAACCAAGCTGAGGAGAGCAGGGTAATCTTAGGGCAAGTGTCCATAATCTTTTCTCGGTCCAGACCTCTTGGAAAACCCAATAAAAGCTATAGTCTCTCTCCTCAGAAAATGCCCAAGCCCATACAATTATGCATACAATTCTGTTCTGGGGCTTTATGGATGCCAGGTTAAACACCTCAGATTTAGAAGAGCATATAACTTGACAAGTCCCTCAGAGATAGGCCCCTTTTACTTTCTCCTTATCCCCACAGCTCCTGCCTGAAGAGTCACTAAGTCTCTTTTTTCAAGAATGTCATAAACGAGCCACACAGGACTTCGAACTCCACATGCCACGGGGTCGGTACTGGCGGCATCGTCTCTGTCCTGGTAAGTCCTCATCCCAGCGTTCCCTTCCAGGCTTCTCAGGGGGTAACAGTGTCCTGGCCCCTCCAAATCCTGGCTCCACTCCTTTGTCTCCATCCTGTCCTCACCTTCTGTGTCCCCTCACCCTGAAATACTACCCTCTTCCCCCAGATGCTCCATTAGGGGCTTGATGGATCTCCCTAGCCTCATATCCTGTCCTTTCTCTTCTCTCACTCCAGAACTTCCCAGTATCCCTAGTGAGTATGCTGGGTTGGTGGTCCGCAGGGTACTGGAGCCTGTGTTGCAAGGACTGCAAGGACTGCCACACCACGCCCAGGCCCCTGCCCTCAGCCAGGCGCTGACTGCCATCCTGGGTGCCTGGCTTGACCACATCCTCACCCACGGGATCCGGTTCAGGTGGGGAGAAAAGGAGGCCGTGGCAGGGGGATGAATGGAACTGAAAAAAAGGGAGGGGATGGGTGGGGCAGAGCGGTTCGGAGAGGCAGGAGGGTCAGGTGGCCACACTGTACCTTGGCCTTCAGCCTGCAGGGGGCGCTGCAGCTCAGACAAGACTTTGGAGTGGTCAGGGAGTTGCTGGAGGAGGAGCAGTGGGGCCTGTCCCCAGAACTTCGCCAGACTCTGTTCATGCTCAGCATCTTCCAGCGGCTGGATGGGGCCCTGCTGTGTCTGTTGCAGCAGCCCCTGCCCAAGACTCAAGTCCACAGGGGGCCTCCCTGTTGCTGTGAGTCACTCTCCCTCCCCAACTCCAGGCTCTCTTTGCCCCTAGCTCATAACTTTATGTGCCGCATCCCCCATCCTCATCATTGATCTGGCTTCTGCGTGTACCCCACTCCCACACACATACACCACCAGCCACCTGCCTTCCACTCCTGCCTTACCAGGTGCATGTAATGAGGTCCAGACCATGGAATTGCCCAGCAGCAGCCTCAACAGCCTGGAGAGCTTGGAGCCCCCTCTTCGACCTGGAGCACTCCCAGCCCAGACAGCTCAGCTGCTAAGCACACTGTGGGGAGAAGGACCTAGCCCTGAAGCTTACCTGGTAGGAAATCAGCAGGCCTGGCTTGCCCTGAGGCAGCATCAGCATCCCCGCAGGCACTTACCTTTTCTTTCCTGCCTGAGCACCAGTTCTGAATCCTGAGGACCCTAATGAGAGCCCGTCAGAACTCCCTATCTCTGTCTGAAAAAGCCGAGACATTTAGAAATGCATATTAAAAAAGCCTAATTGGGATCTTGGAAGAAAGCATACCTGAGAACCACAAGCTACACAGAGCCTGGACTTAGAAACCTGGAGGTCAGCATCCTTGGGAAGCTTGGGCTTAGTTCCCCATCAGTGAAGACATCTCAGAGCTAGACACTAGCAGTAAGGGGCTAGATGCTGGGAGTAAGGCTTTAGGGTTGGATCCCAGGGGAAAGGGAAAGAGAAAAAGCAATAGAAAGCAGGGAGCCTAGATGCCACTTCCTCTTAAGTCCCTGGAGCCAGGCTAAACACAGAAAGTTCGGGACACTACTACAAAGTTAATTCATCAGGAACCACAGAGGTGGAATAGGAATTTCTACACCTAAATCAGTCCCACGGCGTATACTATATAATAGTACCCTGCACTCCCCTCCCCATCACTATTTTTAGTCATTTAAGAATATTGGAAAAAAAAAAAAAAAGAATATTGGGCTGTAGGACCTTCACGTGTAAGCTTCGCTACTCCAGAGTTCCACGTGTTTAATCTTAAACTACCTGAGTGGAGTTTACCCTCTGGTAGGTTTATAATCCCTGCCGTGGTGGTGCCCTCTCCTTGGAAGGGACCAGCAGTTAAGACGGTGTTAACGTAGATCTGGCACAGCAAGGTACAGAGGAGTAAAGGCTGCAAAAGACGTGTTATCGGAGCCAGGTGCAAACGGCTTTTGCCCTGTTTATTGTCTTCACCGTGGTAAAGGGGGCTATTAATGACAGGTAGTGTTTACTGACCGCGTACTTTGGGCGCCCCATACCCTGTGCCGAAATCATCTGTCTCCCTCCTGGCCTTCCTCCTCTTCTCGGCTGGGGAGCCCAGGGCGGCGGCCTGGGGACCAGCACCACCGACCGTGGCAGAGAAGCCGCACGAGGCGGAGGTCGGGGGACTGCGGAAGCGCGTAGCAGCCCACAGCGTCTCGCACTAGCGACACTTCCGCCCGCACGAGTCCTTCCGGGGTGGGAGTCACCATGGCAGCGGCCTTGGCTCGGCTCGGACTCCGCTCTGTCAAGCAGGTTCGGGTTCAATTCTGCCCTTTCGAGAAGAACGTGGAGTCGACAAGGTACGAGGGGGAAGGAGTGCGGACGCGAAGGGGCTCGCCTTCCTCCCGCCTGGGGTCTAGCCCCCTCTGCCGGGCGCTCACGCCGTTTTCTCACCGCAGGACCTTCCTCCAGGCCGTGAGCAGCGAGAAAGTTCGCTGCACCAACCTCAACTGCTCGGTGATTGCGGACGTGAGACACGACGGCTCCGAGCCCTGCGTGGACGTGCTGTTCGGTGGGTCTGGTTGGGAGTCGGGAGGGAGTCGCTAGCTCTCGGCGCCGGCCCCGCCGTCCTCCCGGTGCCTGACTCGTTTGTTTCTTCCCCAGGAGACGGGCATCGCCTGATTATGCGCGGCGCGCACCTCACCGCCCAGGAAATGCTCTCTGCCTTCGCCTCCCACATCCAGGCCAGGGGTGCGACGGGGAGCGGGGACAAGCCGGGCGCCAGTACCAGGCGCTGACAGCGCGGAAGAGACCAACAAGCAGGTTTTCACCTAAGACTGCTAAGGACACATCTAAGAAGAGCTTGACTTAATTACTCAAATCACTATTTGGAAGACCACAGAGCGCAAAAGAAAAAAGAAAGAGCCCTGTGACTACAAATCCAGCCAGTGTTTCTGGGAAGAGACAAGATGGGGAGGGGTCTGGACAAATTTGAATTTATTTCACTTTCTTACCATCACTCACTGCTTAACCCTTTTGAATTTGGCTGCTTCCAACACTACTCAAGGTACCTCTTACTCTTATTAGAAATGCTGTTTTCTTAGTCCTCATTTTTCCATTTCAGTAGCACCTGCCACTCTTAATTCCCTCCCTTGTGTAACTTCTTTTCTGCTCAGGTCCTTTTTCTTCTTTTAACCATAAAGGCATACTACTCTCCTTCTTTCTCTTCTTTTATTTTTGGGGCATCTCATATTCTGTCATGACTTGAACTACCCTCTTGGGTTAAACCCTACATTTCTGTTTGGCTCTAATCTCAAATTCTGTGCTATAGTCAGGGTACTTACTACCAATTTTCTCCAAATTCCACCAACACCCTTTGTCTAACCCTAACCCGATAATCTTATATACTCTCTAAAGTTGACCCTTGAACAATACAGGTTTGAATTGCAGAGGTCCTCTTACATGCCTGTTTTTCAAATAAATACATAGTACAAGTACTACACGATCCGTGGTTGTTTGAATCTGCGGTTGTGGAACTGTGGGTGCCGACTGTAAAGTTATCCCCCCATTCTCAACTCTGTGGAGCGGTTGGGCCCCTAACTCCCATCCCCACCCCCGTTGTTTAAGGGTCAACTGTACTTGCCTCCTCTCCTGACTTCCTCATTCCTTTAAAAGGCACTTCATCTGCTCAGCCACTTGAGCTGGAAACCACAGCATTATCTCTGGTTCTGCCCGCTCCCTTTCCCTGCGTATCCAGTCAGTAAGTTCATAATATTCTGTCTTAAACAAAAGCTTCTGAAATGTTCTCTACATTTCCATTCACTCTCTTGTATTATTGTTGCATTCTCCCACCTGGTCTCCTTTTTGCTAACCGTTTTTGCTGCTGCTTACTTTTATCTTTCCAAAGCATATCATTGGTTTTATTATTACAACTTGTTTCAGAGAACAGTGCCTAAAGTACTTTTTAGGCACCCTGCCTAAAGTGTTTTTCATACTAGGTTACCACCCATTAATGTGGATCATGAAGTCAATTTAGGGGGTTAAATCAGCCTTTAAAAAACAAAGTAAAATAGAATAAAAAGTATCAGTAGATGGCACATGGACTGGGAAGTATTCTTTAAGAAACTTAAGTTTTAAGCATATAATCATGAATATAGATATAGGTATTATATAAAGTATGTGTATGTGTGTCTATCTGCATGTACTTGGTTGCAGTATAGAATTATTTCTTACCGCAGGTTGTGGGAAAAAATGGTTGAGAGCCACTGGTTTAGAGAAAAACTTCAGAATGTTCAGCTAGGCAATCAAGAATCTGTGGACACTGGCTGCTGTGTACTTCGCCAAATATATTTCCTCCTACCCCATTACTATACTACTTCTCTCTTAAAATGGTGATATCTTCAAAGGACTGGTTTTTCCCCCTCTCCCTTCAAAGAAAGAAAACTATCAGGAGACAGTATAGTGAAGTAAAAAGCCAGAATTCCTGGGATTGAATCCTAGCTTTTCCCTTAAGTAGCTATGTAACTTTGGACACATTACTTAGCCTCTCAGTGCCTGTTTCTTCATTCGTAAAATGGGGATAATAGTACCTACCTCATAGAACTGTTGAGAGATTAAATGAATTGATATCTGGGACTTCCCTGGTGGTCCAGTGGTTGAGACTCTGCTCTTCCACTGCAGGGGGCACGGGTTCAATACCTGGTCAGAGAACTAAGATCCCTGCATGCAGTGCGGCCAAAGATCAATCAATCAATCAATAAATTGATATCTGTAAACTGCCTATAATATTGGGTGAGCATAGCATAGTATCTAAGAGGCCGTATGTTATAGGCCTCTTTAGTGACGAAAGGATACAACCTAGATTTGAGTCCTCCAGGTCCATGGTTAACTGGCTATTATCCTTGGCCAGATTAACTACTCATCTGTAAAAACAGGGATGGTTCAAACACTGCTGTAAACACGGATTGAGTGCTGGCACTGTGCTTATAGATTGTGAACTTGAGGTTGGGGCTGTCTTCTCTGTGTCCCCCACACCTTGCATAGTGCCTGATACAGAGTGTGCAATAAACTTTTGTTGAATTTACCAATATTTAGCATCAACCTTGTGACTTCAACTGATTAGTACTGAGATACAAAGATGAATGGTGAAACTCAGGTGTGTGTACTAAGTGCTACAATATATTGAATAGGTGTGGACCAGGTGCAATGGTAGCAAGAAAGGACGGACCATTGGGTTTGGTCAGAAGGTGATTGTTAAATGAGTAAAAAGTCTACTAGTGGAGGGTGGGGCCAGAAGTCAGATTATAGTGAAAGAAGAAGTGGGTGTGCAGCATAAAGTAGTAGTTTTATATAATTAGAGTTTGGATGGGAGGTGTGATAATAGCTAGAATAGCATAAGGGTGTGGAGTAGGGTTTTTTTAGAGGATGATGGAGATTTGTACTTTATGAAAACACCTTTTATGCTGAGCTGTTGGAGAGAAGTAACTATGAATCTAAGTTGCATTTCTGAACCATCATCAAATGTAATCTTGGCTCTTCTAGGACAACATCAGGTGCAGGTGCTACCTCTTTCCTACAGCCTTCCCTGACCTGGACATAAGCAATCTTTTCCCTAAGCGCCTTTGCTTCCTGGGTTGTAGAAAAGGAAAAAAAAAAAAAAAAAAAGTACAGCCACCACCATTATGGTCCTTGTAGGGTTTATCTAGATAAGGAATCCTAGACTGAGTGGAGGTATGACATCTAAAATCACAGATCCTCTTGAATCCACTCCATTTCACTAGTAAAGAAGGCATAGGTGTGGACAATATGATTCAGATACACCTGGGTTCCAAGATAGCCGCTTCCCGGCTCTGTAGCCAGGGCCAAGTTACTTGAACTTTCTAGGCCACGGTTTTCAGGCACCTGATTGGGGCGATATGGGGAGCGGTTAAATGTAAAACACTTAGGACAGCGTCTCATGCTTTTAATATACAGTAGTTATTAAAAGAAAAAAAAAGACAAATGTGAGATTGGTTTCTCCTACTAGCCTGTCAACTGCGTGAGAACGCCAAATAAACACCGATCCAGTGGACGCGGCCCGGAGGGCCAACCCCAGGCACCAGCCCTACGCCACGCCGCGTTGAGATGCTGTGGGGCTTAACCTGACGTGGCGGGGCGGGACTTCCGGCGGAAGCGGAGGGGGAGGCACGGGCCGGTGGGTGCGGCTGACATATCAGTGGTGTTCCAGGCGCTGTGCGCGATCCTGGGAGGCGAGCCGGGACCCGGGCTCTGTTGCCATCTCTCCGGGTCCCCGCGACGCCCATTTCCGTGCAAGGATGGCTCGGGGCGAGCGGCGGCGCCGCGGGGCGCCGGCAGACGGAGCGCGGACCGCTGAGAGGGCGGCTCGGGGCGGCCCCGCGCGACGGGAAGGCCGGGGCGGCAGGGCCCGGGGCGCGGCTGCGGGAGCGGCTCTGGCCGTCGTGGTCCTGTCTCTGGCCCTGGGCCTGTCGGGATGCTGGCTGCTGGCATGGCATCGTGCGCGGCGGGCTGTCACGCTGCACTCCGCGCCCCCGGCGCTGCCTCCCGACTCTTCCAGCCCCGCCGTGGCCCCGGACCTCTTCTGGGGCACCTACCGCCCTCACGTTTACTTCGGCATGAAGACCCGCAGTCCGCAGCCCCTCCTCACCGGTAACCTGGACCCGGGGCGGGCAGGCAGGCGGGCACTTAATCTGGGCGCCCCAGCTTCGCGCCAGATCAAGGGTGGTGAGGAGTGGATCAGGAGAGTTATTAAGAGGGATGACCCTGAAGTTCTCGGCGACCCAGAGGGACAGGTCCCCTGCTCTCTCTTTGACTTACCTGGCCATTCTACCCCCAGGACTGATGTGGGCGCAGCAAGGCACCACCCCGGGGACCCCTAAGCTCAGGCACACGTGTGAGCAGGGGGACGGCGTGGGTCCCTATGGCTGGGAGTTCCACGACGGTCTCTCCTTCGGGCGGCAACACATCCAGGATGGGGCCTTAAGGCTCACCACTGAGTTCGTCAAGAGGCCTGGGGGTCAACACGGAGGGAACTGGAGCTGGAGAGTGACTGTAGAGCCTCAGGTCAGGGCCCTCAGGACACCCTTCCCCCAGCCCAGACTTCCTCCACCCTTCCTTTGCTGCGTGCAAATGCAGGATAAAGTGGGGGTTAATAGCAGGGGCTCTGAGCCTGGCTGCCTGATTCGAATCTTCTGCCTGCCTTAAACACTTGCCTGTATGACCATCTCTTTTTACTATCTCTAAGCCTTGGTTTTCTTGTCTGTAAAGTGGAAATAAAAATAGTACGTAACTCACAGAATTGTAAGAATTAAAGGAAATAATATGTTGAGTTCTTAGCATAGTACATGGGACAAAAGTACTATTATTTCCCAGAGAACCCTGTGCAGAGCTCTTTATCTCATCCCACTGGTGCTTACTTTCAGTGACCCTCAACACTGCTAGATGTGTGTTGTTTACTATGTTGCTCTCACCTGGTGTCCCTTTCCCTAAGGCTGATTCTCAGGGGAGAGACTGCTAACCTAATGCTGTGTTTTTATGTCCTCATTGGTCTCCCAGGCCTCAAGTACCTCTGCTCTGCCTTTGGTGTCCTTGTTCTTCTATGTGGTAACAGATGGCAAAGAAGTCCTAGTGCCAGAGGTTGGGGCTAAGGGGCAGTTGAAGTTCATCAGTGGACACACCAGTGAACTTGGTGACTTCCGCTTTACACTTATGCCACCAACCAGTCCAGGAGATACAGCCCCCAAGTATGGCAGGTAACTGGGGGAAGAGAGTGTGGGGTGGTGGTATGGATGCTGACTTAGCCTGATTTCCATCTCCCCCATTCTACCCTCTTTTCAGCAGGTATTTCCCTTCTCACCAGGCTCCATGTTCCCTGCATTGCCAAGACTCTCCCATCCTGACTCCTGATCACCTCATGTTTTCGCTTTATAATCCCCACCACTTCCTCCTGAGTAATATTTCCTGTTTATCTTTTTCCTTTCAAGCTACAATGTCTTCTGGTCCTCCAACCCAGGACTTCCCTTGCTGACAGAGATGGTGAAGAGCCGCCTAAATAACTGGTTTCAGCATCGGCCCCCAGGGGCTTCCCCTGAACGCTACCTCGGCTTGCCAGGATCTCTGAAGTGGGAGGACAGAGGCCCAAGTGGGCAAGGACAGGGACAAGGGCAATTTTTGATACAACAGGTGACACTGAAAGTCCCCTTTTCTGTGGAGTTGGTGTTTGAATCAGGCAGTGCCCAGGCAGGAGGAAGCCAAGCCCTAGAGCAGCTGGCAGGCAGCCTGCTGACCCAGGCCCTGGAAAGCCATGCTGAAGCCTTTAGAGAGCGCTTTGAGAAGACCTTCCGGCTGAAGGAGAAGGGCCTGAGCCCTGAGGAGCAGGCTTTGGGTCAGGTTGCCCTCAGTGGTCTTCTTGGTGGTATTGGCTACTTCTATGGACAGGGTCTGGTGTTGCCAGACATGGAGGTTGAGGGGTCTAAGCAGAAGGTGGACCCAGTCCTCTTTCCACCTGTCCCTCTTTTCACAGCAGTGCCCTCCCGGTCATTCTTCCCTCGAGGTTTCCTGTGGGACGAGGGCTTTCACCAGCTGGTGATCCAACGGTGGGATCCCCGGCTCACCAGGGAGGCCGTAGGCCACTGGCTGGGGCTGCTAAATGCTGACGGCTGGATTGGGCGGGAGCAGGTGCTGGGGGATGAGGCCCGAGCCCGGGTGCCCTCAGAGTTCCTGGTGCAACGGACAGCCCACGCCAACCCCCCAACTCTGCTTTTGCCTGTAGCCCACATGCTAGAGGGTGGTGACCCTGCCGACTATGCCTTCCTCCGCAGGGCCTTCCCCCGCCTGCGTGCCTGGTTCTCCTGGCTTCATCAGAGCCAGGCAGGGCCAGTGCCACTCTCTTACCGCTGGCGGGGCCGGGACCCAGCCTTGCCAACCCTACTGAACCCCAAGACGCTGCCTTCAGGGTTGGATGACTATCCCCGGGCTTCACACCCTTCACCCACTGAGCGGCACCTGGACCTGCGGTGCTGGGTGGCACTGGGTGCCCGTGTGCTGATGCAGCTAGCGGAGCAGCTGGGAGAGGCTGAGGCAGCTGCAGAGCTGGGCCCACTGGCTGCCTCCCTGGAAGCAGAGGAGAGCCTGGATGAGCTGCATTGGGCCCCAGAGCTAGGAGTCTTTGCAGACTTTGGGAATCACACAAAAGCAGTGCAGCTGAAGCCTAGACCCCCTCAGGGGCTGGTGCGAGTGGTGGGCCGGCCCAGCCCTCGCTTACAATATGTGGATGCCTTGGGCTATGTCAGTCTTTTCCCCTTCCTGCTGAGGCTGCTGGACCCCAACTCATCCCGCCTTGGACCCCTGCTGGATGTTCTAGCTGATAGCCGCCAGCTCTGGAGCCCCTTTGGTTTGCGCTCCCTTGCAGCAACCAGCCCCTTTTACAGCCAGCGCAATTCAGAGCATGATCCTCCCTACTGGCGAGGTGCTGTGTGGCTCAATGTCAACTACCTGGCATTGGGGGCTCTTCACTACTATGGGCATCTGGAGGGTCCCTACCAGGCCCGTGCTGCCAAGCTCCACAGAGAGCTCCGTACCAATCTGGTGGGCAATGTGAGGCGGCAGTACCAGGCCACGGGCTTCCTGTGGGAGCAATACAGTGACCAGGATGGGCGAGGCATGGGCTGCCGCCCTTTCCAGGGCTGGACCAGCCTTGTCCTACTGGCCATGGCTGAAGACTACTGAAAGGGGAACATGGGAGGGGAGCCAGGCCTCTTAGGCCACTCTGGAGTCGAGGGACAAGGTCTCTCACTTCTGCCCCCAGCCCTCAGGTACCAGTGCTTCAAACCCTCCTCAGCTCATCTCAGGTGTCTCCTTACTGACATCCCACATAGCCCTTGAGTGAATGTGAATTCAGAGTCTATTTTTCTAAATAAATGGGAAAACCATGCCAAACTCTATTGCTTTTGCCAACTTTGCCTCGCCAAGAGGTCTTAGCTCAGTCCAGGCCTTAGGGCTGCCTGCTGTCCTTCAGAGTAGGTGGAAAACGTGGCCATTGACTGTACCCTCCAATCAAGTGCAATGCAGTTAAGTTGAGCACTAGTCCACCCAAATCCACAAGCAGCTGGTTCACATCTCTTTAATGAGATCAAAGGCTCCTGTGTATGTCTTAGGAGACAGAGCTAGCACAGTCCCCCAAACACTGCCCTTCTCCTCAGGACTCCAGCCCTTTCAGACCGATTCTAGGAGGGCAGGGAGAGGCCGAGGAGAACTCAGGGAGTTGGGAGCAGGGCTGTTTCTGGTGGGCAAGTAAGCCACCCACCCTCCCCAAATTGCTTATGGGATGTCCCCTTCATTGGAAGCCAGCCCCACAGGAGAGACCTGGGGCACAGGATTTAGGGGCCGTGCACAGGGGACTGCTCCTCCACATCTGGTGGGGTGGCACTAGCCCTAGCCTCCTTGACTGGCTCCCCCTCACTGGAGTCAGGACAAGGGCAGAGCTCAATACCTGAGTCCCCAGTCAGGCGGCGATAGCGGCAGAAGGGTGGTGTGGGGGCAGGGCTCACCCCTGCCCCAGGCTCACCCTCCTGATGAGGAGGGTCACTCTGGTGGGAGGAAACATCTTCCACATTTGTTCCCTCTTGGTGGGCAGGGCAGCTAGAAGCAGAGGAGCAGCAGGTGCATTCACTGGAAGCAGTCGAGGGGCAGCCTGAGGCTGCAGTGTAAGGAGGCGGCGGTGTGCCTGGGCGGTGAACCACATCCTCATAGGCTGGGGGTTTGAAGGTGCTGAGGAGGCCTGCAGGAGAGAAGGGCATGGTTGGTGGAAGGCAACAAGGGGTGGGGTGGTGGTCTCTTTCCTATTAGCAAAAAGTGTGCTTTGAAATGTTTGAAAAGGGAGTGTGGGATGAATCAGGGTCCTGTTTTGGGAGGGACCACTGGTAGTGAGCCCAGAGCCTCAAGTCACTCACGAAGATCAAGCAGTGAACTGGGAGGGACAGGGCCAGCCCCATGGCATGCCCCGTGGTAGGCCAACAAGTTGATCTCACGCTGCCGCTGCTGTTGCTGCAGCCGGAGTTTAGCTCGTCGATGGCGGAAGGCGCAACAGCAGCTAAAGAGAATGAGGACAGTCCAGAGCAGCCAGAACCCTGCAGGAAGTGAGGAGGCAGAGTCTTAGATACCTCCCAGGCAGAGAAGGGTCCTTGAAGGCTGAGGTCCAAAGGCAGGTGGGCAGAAGGACCCAAGAAGAGCCCTCTTGAAGACTCACACCAGAGCTCATAGTAGTAGGTGCAGCAGCCAGTCTCCCCGCAGCAGTGACCACTCTCACAGAGGTAAGGCTGGTTGTTCACTCCTGGGCACAGCTCTCGAAGCTGGGAGCAAGGAGGCACTTAAAACCAAGGGAGGTTCCAGCCCAAGGCACTGTCCATCCCCAACGCCTGCATACACATACACAATCCCACCCTGTGAACCAAGTTTAGCTCATAGAAATCTATGGGGAGAGGGAAGAGTGATGCTGAGAGGAGTGTTCCAAATCTGAAGGGCTGCCAGCATGGAAGAGGATCTGGAATAGGAAGAGTCAGTCTAGAGACCAAGATTAAGATGCAAGGTGTGGACATACAAAGAGGCAGATTTCAGCTCTGCATATAAGAGACTTATCTCATACTCAGGTCTGGCTCCTCAGGGTGTTTTCTGTTAAGGGAGTATTTTGGCAGAAGCCAGAAGACAGTCTGAGCTATCTCAAAGTCTCAGACAATGGGTAAGGAGTTTAAGGTAATTTCCAAAGCCGTTTTCATCATCATTCCCCATGGTCTGCCAATCCCCACTCCCAAGCTGGATCTTTCCACCCCTGGGTCTCAGGCTTCCTAGGGTACAGGAGGGTCAGTGTGAGACCCAGAGCAGGGCTCCCAGCCAGATGGGATTGCTGCGGGTGCTAAAGGATGGCATCCAAGGCGCGAGTCTGGAGTCCAGCTCTTCTCCAAATTGCTCCCTCAAGAGAAGACGCTGCCAGACTCGGTTGTGACAATAGGCACATAGAAAAACATCACAAATAACAGTTGCAAAACAGAGGGAGCCTCCCTGGGGCCTCGCTATGCCTCTGGTCACTGAAGAGCCACTGCAAGCTTCCACTGCAGCCACGGGATGGGGGTCTATGAAGCTGCAGGCAAAAGTCAACTGCATCTACAGTACATTGCAAAGTTTAGACAAAGAGTGCAAGGAACATATCTAGGAACTTCGCAGTACCTTTGGCTCCGTGAGTTCCTCCCCCACCCCCCAAAAGGCAGGGACAAGGAAAGGGGAACGAGAAATAAATGGCTGTCGTGATAGGCTTTTGGAGCTGTTGGGATACCTGCTGTTGCGGCACCCGAAGTGCCCCCCAGTCCTCCTCGCTGCCGTTCCCGCCGCTGGCCCGAGCCATGCCTCCGCCTACAGCCCCCTGAAGGCCACAGTCTCCTCTACCGCCAGCCACCCCGCCCCTGCCACCTCTGCCGCCACCGCCATGGTCCCTGCCCGGCCCATCTCCGCTGCCTCCACCATCACTCCGCGACCGGACCTTCCATCCAGCGAGAGCTCTGCCAACTAGCACCCAGGTTGTTCCGTCCTACCAATCCACATCACCCTCCGACAGATGGGCCAATAGGAAAGATCACAGGCTTCTCCCTGTGACCAATCTACAGCAGCGCCTCCGCCACTCTCCCAGACAACAAGAGCTTGCACAGACAAAGAGTGGAGTAAGGTTCGACCCATGGCCCTGACTGACAGCGACAACAGCCAATACGGACAACAAAACAGGCTTTGCGTTATCAACCAATGAACGGCCGTCCAGAACAGCAAAGTTCCCGCTGATTGGCTTGAGCCCTATTTTCCAGATGACGCCAAACGCTTAACCACGCCAGGTAATCCTGGAAGAGGCAGGGTCACAAATGTCGGCTGGAGTCTGGGCGCGGGCTGGCTACCGTTCTTGGGCCTGGTGGACGTTTCCCAGGCGTCGACGCAAGCTCCGGTGGGGGCAAGATGTGTGTACGCGGAATTGGCCTACCCATACCCCATTACCCCAATTCTGTAGAAGTCAAGGCACTGTATGAAATTTAATAGGGTGGGGAAGACACTGAAAACCGGGGACAGAGGAGAAGGCACAGAGTCCAGATTGGGTGAGGGCCTTAAGAAGCCAGAAGTGGGGATCCGGGGCCCTCAGGCCCACCCAGCCGCATCTGCAGGTTGATGCGGTAGCACTGAAGGCTGCAGAGTGCCTGGCCTGTGCGGGAGCAGGCATAGCGGCGCGGATGTGGACAGCCGGGGACAGAGCACCGAGGTGCAGGGGCAGATGGGGATGGCCGCTGAGACACAGGCGCGGGGGCGGGGACGCCAGGTGGGAAGGAAAGGGTGGAACCTTGTGCCCCACTGCTGTAGCGCACCATGGGGGCCGGGGCCGCGGCCCGCCCTCCCCGCCTCTCGCCCCGCGCGGCCCCTCGGCCTCCCCGTCCGCTGGGCGCCACAGTCTTGGTGAGGCGCTCAATAGTCTGGTTCTTGTGCTCCTCCGCCCGCCGAGCCGCCTGCAGCCGCCTCTTCCGTGCCCGCTCCTCTCGCTTCAACAGCATCTCCTCGGTGAGAGCAGGGGCCGGGCAGCCCCCAGCCACAGGTAGTGACAGAATCGGGGAAGGCTGACTTCGAGCCTTCTGCAGCAGAGCTCGCTAGGGAGAGACGGAAGAGATGTCAAAATAGAGAAGTGAGGTCTGCCTGAACGGGGGAAGGGGAGGAGGGGACATGAAAAGCAGGGTCTTGAGGAGAACAGGCCTTGAGAGAAGGGGTGAAATGAGCACCCTCTCCAGGAGCCCTTAATACTGCCTCCTCTCAGGTCTCCAGACTTCCAGCTTTAGATCCTTGACTCTCAAGGGGAAAAGTATTAGTAATGTTACCTTCCTGCCTTGTGTACCAAAACTCTGTACCAGCTCCCTGGAGGCTTTTTTGTTGTTGTTTTGAATCTTTTAATCTCAGTGGATAGCATCAATTGGATAACTGCTCAAGCCAAAAACTAACGGTTATCCTTGATTCCTCTCCTTCCCCCAACAAGTGTCTGTTTCCTAAATATATCCAGAATCCATCTGATTTTCTCCATCTCTACCATTTCACCTTGGTTCAAGCCACCACCATCTCTTACCTGCTTCAACAGCTTCCTACCTG